>NC_064638.1:1198224678-1199474678 GCF_023864345.2 Schistocerca serialis cubense | reverse complement strand
GATGGTCCCTCGACTTTGCACGGGCGGCTGGTGCTGAAGCACTAAGTTCCACTAGGGACTCAGCGTCGGTGTCGGCAAGCACAGGCAACGGGTTGGTGGGGCTGTGCCACCAAGTCCCGTGCGGAACTTAATCTTGGCAGCAACAGGCACAGCCTGTTCTCGAATCCATGGCTGTTGCTGGCGACGTTCTGTCCTTTAGCGCCCCGCTATTCCCTTGCCATCATAGCGGTGCTGATGGACTCAAGCAACGACCCAATGCTTCTGCTTTAATATTCAGCCATATTTATATCACTCCCAGGCGCATTTGTTTCGCTGAAGCCTGACGCCTAGTCACGTCGCGCATACCAAGAGACTTGCCCTGGTGTGGTGACACTGACCCACCTGCCACGATCATTACCGCTGTTTGGTGCAGTTTCCCTCCAAGCGCGCTTTGTCGTGTATCACAAAACCCCTTACGTGTATGTTTTTATGACCCACACATCGCCATACTTGCGGCTACCAGTCCGCACTGTTAATCAAATGCTTCTCTCTGCGGTGTTCTCCTTACTTCTCAATATTTTAACTGAAAACTGGGTAGCGGCGATGTTTTTAATGAGCAGACCTCGCCCTAGAAAGAGATACGTCACAGAAACATATCACATGACTGTATAAGACTGTCTCCTCAACGATGTGTGCTAGGTACACTCATTGTAACGTGTCGGCTCTCTCCAATGCCTTATGTAAGCTCACAAAACCCATTAGTCACCCCTTTAAAAGAGCACACTGGTGGTTTTGGAGGGCTGTACTGGTACCAGGCTGCCATGTGAGCCTCCACGGCTGACGTAAGCCATGGCAATGGACTAGCTGGTGTGTACTAATCGGTTGTATGGAATCAGCGCATTAAGATGGATCAATACGTATACGTCGCAGAATGGAGCGATCGGCATAGACGTGCCGGTGAGCACAATGTCAGGGTAGTTCACCATTGGATTGTGCGTCTGTGTCGACATGTCTACCGGGAATGGCGTACCATAGGCAGTCACATAACAAGGCGTAAGAGTATTGCTCGTAAAGAAGACATAATTCGTAGTGACAAAGTTGAGTATCACTCTTTGGCAATCGTTATATTAACGAGTCTCAGTCCGGCAGACAGTTTTAATCTGCCAGGAAGTTTCATATCAGTGCACACTCCGGTGCAGAGTGAAAATCTCATTCTGGAATCGTGATATTGCCGTTTTTCTCTGAAATATTGAGATGATGGAACGTAAATTCCCTTGTTGCAACGAGAGAGGATTTCAGGAGGCAACCAGAACAGCATTCACCGGGCACTCCTATCGCCCGCACGACGGGTGAAACCCGACCCATTTTCTCCGAAAGAGACAGAAAGCTGGAAATAGGCAGCGTACGGTCACATAAAAAGCTTTTAAACAGGTGTCGCTTCGTCTGTCTTGGCGTGGGAAGCATCGTTCAGTCTTCGGCAATGCCAGCCTACAGCTTGTTCAAAATTTTCAAAATACAAAATTCCTCTTGGCTTGGCCTCTCTCTCTCTCTCTCTCAAGATTTCACGCGCTTTTGACTTAAGACCTACTTACTGAGTTTGCCATTCCTCAGTTTAAGACACCTGCGTCTGATCGATAGGCATGTGAATGATGAAACAGAATAGAAGATTGCTTGACTAAGATACGCATTTTTCGTTCGTCGGAACTCGCAATCTCTGTGCTCACTGGGTGACAGGTCCCCCACTCTGGCGAAGAGACAGCCAAGCAATAGAGTGTTCGTAAGTTCGGAGTAGGAATTAAAATCCATGAAGAAGAAATAAAAACTTTGAGGTTCGCTGATGACATTGTAATTCTGTCAGAGACAGCAAAGGACTTGGAAGAGCAGTTAAACGGAATGGACAGTGTCTTGAAAGGAGGATATAAGATGAACATCAACAAAAGCAAAACGAGGATAATGGAATGTAGTCGAATTAAGTCTGGTGACGCTGAGGGAATTAGATTAGGAAATGAGATACTTAAAGTAGTAAGGGAGTTTTGCTATTTGGGGAGCAAAATAACTGATGATGGTCGAAGTAGAGAGGATATAAAATGTAGACTGGCAATGGCAAGGAAAGCGTTTCGGAAGAAGAAAAATTTGTTAACATCGAGTATAGATTTAAATGTCAGGAAGTCGTTTCTGAAAGTATTTGTATGGAGTGTAGCCATGTATGGAAGTGAAACGTGGACGATAAATAGCTTAGACAAGAAGAGAATAGAAGCTTTCGAAATGTGGTGCTACAGAACAATGCTGAAGATTAGATGGGTAGATCACATAACTAATGAGGAGGTATTGAATAGGATTGGGGAGAAGAGGAGCTTGTGGCACCACTTGACTAGAAGAAGGGATCGGTTGGTAGGACATGTTCTGAGGCATCAAGGGATCACCAATTTAGTATTGGAGGGCAGCGTGGAGGGTAAAAATCGTAGAGGGAGACCGAGAGATGAATACACTAAGCAGATTCAGAAGGATGTAGGCTGCAGTAGGTACTGGGAGATGAAGATGGTTGGTTTTTGGGGGAGGAGACCAGACAGCGAGGTCATCGGTCTCATCGGATTAGGGGCGGATAGGGAAGGAAGTCGGCCGTGCCCTTTGAAAGGAACCATCCCGGCATTTGCCTGGAGCGATTTAGGGAAATCACGGAAAACCTAAATCAGGATGGCCGGACGCGGGATTGAACCGTCGTCCTCCCGAATGCGAGTCCAGTGTGCTAACCACTGCGCCACCTCGCTCGGTGGAGATGAAAAAACTTGCACATGATAGAGTAGCATGGAGAGCTGCATCAAACCAGTCTCAGGACTGAAGACCACAACAACAACATAGATACATTTGGGTTTTGGATTCGGTAGAGTGATGATTTCAGGTCAAGAGAGGAGAGAGACTACTTAAGAGATGACTGGTCAGGCTTGCTGTCACTAGAAGGATGTGTGAACGTGAGCATTAAGTACAAAGAGACGGCTGAAATCTTATTCTGCAACCACGACAGCTGCCGTCTTCCTTATTTACACTCCGCATGTCTGGTAAAATGCGCCATTGTCGCACCTGCCGACGCCGTTCGGACGCGAAGTTAATTCGTTCTATTCAGGAGCCGAGTTCGCAGTTTCAAAGTTACACTTTCGGCTTGTTGTTCTCAAATTGCATTTTGGCAGTCTTATGGTGATCGCTCCTGTCTTTCTGCGTAATTTCTATATTTAACGAACAACTCCCGTAGCAATCAACATCCATGCAGTTTAATATTTTATTACTTACAGAAGAAAGGAGTCAGACACGGCCAACCGATTCGGTTCGTACTTGGCAAATCATACGTGTACAACTTAAAATGAAAGATTCTAAGATATTTTGGCTCAACAGCCTCCCCGTTTCTGAGAAAACTATCCTCCCCATTTCTGAGAAAACTATCACTAGAGTTCACAATCGACTCAAAATTAACGAAATCAAAAGGTAAAACTGAGCATTTTCCATCGTTATATATGTGCTCCGCAAATGTTGTTGTTATTGATTATTTATTTTCTAGTCTTAATGACGCACCTAGTCCCACGAATTTCGAAACGGAAAAAATACGAGCACAGAAATTTATCTGGGAATCGAATACAGTTCTGTTCCACACCCAAATGCTTTGGTCCATAGCACTATGGGAACATAAGCTGCAGTCAAGGTAGTTTCTTTCCTCAATTTCTAGAAAAATATGCGCTTGAAGATCCCATATATGACCATGGAAAATGCTCAGTTTTCTGTTACCTATCCATCTCGTAAATTTAGAGGTGATTGCGCGTCACGAATTTCAGGGGTAATTTCCTTATAAAAGGGGGAGAGAGTGGATGTTTAGCTGAAGTGTCTTAAAGTCTGTCATTTTAGGCTGTACACAAGTGACCTGCCGAATCGGTTAGCATTGTCTGAGACCTCCCCCTTGCTAGTCCTATTAGTACCAAGAATATAAACTCACCAAGCAAGAAAATGGTCGTCTATTGTGTCGCACTTGCAAGAAGCAGACTGTGTTATCCCCGCTTTTTGCGTAACACTGTAACTATGATTCTGGAATAAGTTACGCAACAGTTTCACGTACAAGAACAAGGACATTGATTATTCGCTCGTCTAAAATCGTCACAAGGAGGTCGACTAATATCGATCTAATTGTCCTCTGCTTTTCAATACTTATGTATGTACCACTACAATGTCGCTGCTTTGGTCAATGCGAGGTACAGTCGTCTTCGCTTGACGTCAAATGAGGAATGTTGCATCATGTGTAGAGGAGGAAAATGAGTGCGTGTAGCCATCCAGACAGAAATACATCCATTGTGCGGACTTATCTCCCACAACAAAGCTGGTTTTCAGACACGACTCTATTTAAAGACGTCCGCGCTGGTCTGCGTAATTCGCAGCTCGCGGCGCCTTTGTGTACCTCGCACGCTGACAGAGAGGACATTTGCCGCAGGTGCGTCAGAGAACAAAACACAGCAGCGTCCCGAATGGCCCCTCGGAGCGGTGTGCGGTGGCGTATCGCTGGCACAGATCTCAGCTGGTGAGAGGCAGATACAGGAGATGTGGTGCCCTAGCGTCCCACTGTCGCTGCGGGGAGCGTCGTAAACGGCCAATCTCAGTGCCTTAGGAAGTCTTACTCATGCTCTCAGCTGTGGCCTCCAAGGTTGCTTTCAACGCCAAAGACATTTGCAACTCAAATCCCTGTCCCTCACCTGATTTTAGTTATTTGCGTGTTCCGTGGATAACACACAGATAGAAAAAAAAATTGCAGCACCAAACAATAATTAACGTAGAGTAATAAAATTTGTCTAGGTGACATACATGTTTTAAAGCGATTAAAATTGCTAGATCACAAGTTAAACGTCGTGTGACTAGGGCCTGCGCCGGCCAGAGTGGCCCATAGTACTCAGAGCCATTTGAACCATTTGAACCATTTGATCTACGGCCTCCCGTCGGGTGGACCGTTCTCCGGGTGCAAGTCTTAAGAGTTGACGCCACTTCGGCGACTTGCGCATCGATGAGGATGTAATGATGATGATGAGGACAACACAACACCCAGTCTCTGAGCGGAGAAAATATCCGACCCAGCTGGGAATCGAACCCGGGCCCTTAGGATTGACATTCTGTCTCCCTGACCACATTTTTTTCTTTTTTTTTTTTGCATTTTCTTCGTTGTTGATCGTTGTGTTTGGTCGTTGTGGACCTCACATGACCTCCGTTAAAGTTCGTTTGCTGATCGTTCCACTCAGTTTTTTTTATTATTACAGAGGCCAACCAGCTCTCTGACCGAACACACCGAGTTACCATGCCGGCGCCACTCGTCTACCGGTGGCGGACATCAGAGGTTAATGTAAGCGAGATAAGCCGTTGCCAATATGATATGCTGATACATTAATGACCAGTGTAACTGCCATAAGTTCGATGCAAGCACGCAGGTGTGCATGCATTGTGTTGTACAGGTGCCGGATGTCAGTCTGCGGGATGGAGTTCGATGCATGTTGTACTTGGACGGCCAATACAAGGACGATTAATGCTGTTTGTGGATGACGCTGGACTTGTCGTCCGATGATATCCCTTATGTTCTCGATTGGAGTCAGATCTGGTGGTAGTGCAGGCCAAGGTAACAAGACGACGCTCTGCAGATAATGTTGGGTTACAACATGTGGGCGAGCGTTATCCTGTTCGAAAATACCCCCTGGAATGCTATTCATGAACAGTAGCGCAACAGGTCGATACATGAGATTGACGCACAAATTTACAGTCAGGGTACGTGGGATAACCAAGAGAGTACTCCTGCTGTCATACGAAATGGCACTTCAGACCATAACTACAAGTGTAGCTCTAGTGTGTCTAGCACGCAGGAAGTTTGGTTGCACGCCCTCAACTGGCCCCCTTCTAACCAACACACGGCCATAACCAGCACCGAGGAAGAACCAGCGTTCACCAGAAAACACAACAGATCTCCACCCTGCCCTCCAGTAAGTTCTGGCTAGACACCAATGAAGTCGCAAGTGGCGGTAGTTTGGAGTCAGCGGAATGTGCGCTTCAGGGTGTTTGGCTCGGAGCTGTCCCTGAAGTAAACTATATGTAACAGTTCGTTATGTCATTGTGGTGCCGACTGCTGCTCCAACTGCTGCTGAAATACAGTGCGGCGCACCAGAGGCATACAACGAAACCGGTCTTTCTGCGACCGCACTTTCGTGTGACCACCGCCGCGCTGTGTAGCTGCGCGGTCAGGGGCGTCTTGTCACGGACCCCGCGGCTCGCTCCGTCGCAGGTTCGAGTCCTTCCCCGGGCATGGGCGTGCGTGTGTCGTCCCTAGCGTAAGTTGGTTTAAGTTGGGTTGTGTGTAAGATTAGAGAAAGATGACCTCAGCAGTTGGGTCCCATAAGACCTTACCACAAACTTCCAAATTTTCTGTGTGACCACCGCTGCCAGCGAACATTGCATGGGGGCTTAATTAAATAATGAAAATAATTTTTTTAATTTTAGTCGCTGTATGTCCGATTACGTAGTCTCGTAAACGGTTGGCCCTGACTAGTTTTTGTACGCAATCTGACTGCATAGAACAACAACAAAGAATGAAATGAAAATTTTCGTTAACACAATTAATTAATTAAGTCCCCAGCAACTATAAAACCTACGAAACCAAAACACAAGTGTAATTGTTCTGTGTGTGGGAGTGTGTGGCACGGTTCTTCTTCAATAAGACAAGAAATTTTAAATACCATTTATACTGAAGTAATTAAAAAAAATAGAAATACTATAATTGCGTAAGGAAATCAGAATTACACTCTAATACAAGAACACAAGCCAGATGCTTTGTTGACTGAACCTGTAATGACGCATTATTTAAGACACTGAAATAATAAAAAGAAAAGGAATTTTTTTTTTACCTTCATATATATTGACAAAAAGCACTCTGATCATTACAATATCTCCATTAGAACAACATCTGCTGTCTATCCCATCAAACAACTGCATAAAACATGGAACAAGCACTCTCCACTACGACTTCTCTACAAGAACTTTTCACTACGACATCTCAGCAAGCACTGACTACTACGAGTTCTCGACAAGCACTGCCAGTGGAGGCGGCTGAATAATACTCTTTCGCGCAATCTCTGGCGCTGTGGGCCAGTGTAGCCACCTTTCAACATGTACAGTGGCAACATATCAAGTCTTCCTGCAGAACTGCAAAAGTAACGTCCAGGTTCTCCTAGCCCTATTACACGACCTCGTTCAAAAAATGGTTCAAATGGCTCTGAGCACTATGGGAATTAACTACTGTGGTCATCAGTCCCCTAGAACTTAGAACTACTTAAACCTAACTAACCTAAGGACATCACACACATCCATGCCCGAGCAGGATTCGAACCTGCGACCGTATCAGTCGCGCGGTTCCGGACTGCGCGCCTAGAACCGCTAGACCACCGCGGCCGGCGACCTCGTTCAAACTTAATAAAGTGTATATATGAAGATGGTATCTGTTCTTTCGGACACACACACACACACACACACACACACACACACACACACACACACACACACACACACATATATATATATATATATATATTGTAACCTCCCCACCGCAATTTTATTTAAAAGAAAATATAGCAATACTTAATAGAAATGGGGGCCAAGTGTAACCTCCCCACCGTAATTTAAAAGAAAAAAATATGACAATATTTAATTATGAATGCTAATGGACATTGCTCTAGGCGTAACCTGCCCACAATGAAATGTACTGACAATGGCAACAAAAATGTGAAATTCGCAATCTGACTCAAATATAAATCCTTCAAAAAATTAAAGTCCATTCAGTGACAAGAAAATTCAATTAAACCGAAATATCGGTCTTTGGCCCTGTGTAAAACAATCAGAATTAAAGTCTTGCCTCAGAATAAATGGATGTCACATATCTGCTCTTGTTGTTGCGCACCGCTTGGAGGAACTGCATTGCAAATAATAATATTCTCTTTTTTTGTGATTTTAGTGGAATTTTTCTTCAAAAGAAGTGGAATGAAATGGGAAGTGCAACGAAATCTTGAGTTCAATAAAAAATTAAATTTTTGAGAAAATGCTTTTGAAATAAAAAATTATTATTGGGAGACTTGTTGGAGAATAATTACAATAAATAAAATTTTTCATTATCTAATGATTATATTAATTAACAGTATACCTTATTCCTCATCTTGACCATTGTTGCCGACCGCCTACATCACACAACCGCACTGGGCTGCTACTACTGACCGACCGCTCTGCATGACGACTACAGACTGAGTACTGCTCTCAACTAGACAGAGCTACAGACTCGCAACGACTGACTGACTGCTACTCTGCATAGCGACAACTAACTCGCAAAGACTACTACTGACTGAGAACCGCTCGCAACACTCGCGCGGTCAAGCGCATACTCTCTGGTCACAGATGCTACAATGCCTCGCCATCGCTGCTGCGTTACATACGTGTTTCAATATATATATATATATATATATATATATATATATATATATATATATATATATAGTTAAGGCTCAAAAGAACTGAGTAAACGGATCAACGAATAACCTGAACGAGTGTCATCGGACGTCCGCCACGAACAAATTCAACGAACAATATAGAAAAAAATGAGATAAAAAAATATGAATAGAGCGTCTGCCATGTAAGCAGGAGATCCCGGGGCACACATTTTCGACCGTCCCCGTTGACGTATGTCAACGCCTGTATGCAGCTAAGCGTAATGATTTCATTGTAATTAATGAGATGTTCATAATGGCGTCTGAGTCGCCTTCAACGAAGCTGTGAGATATCGCATGTAATCGTTACTGACAAGGAGACCACAAGGAAGTTGGATTTTCATAATTTTTCATATTTGTGGACCGTGAAGTTCAGGACTCAAACATCAATCTCACAAAGAAGTTTGATGTAGTACTCAAAAATTCTGGAGAAAATCAACTTTGAGTCTTTAACACCGTAAAGTAAGGCCAAATTTTTGACATGAGGTGTGTCTGTGCGGTAGAAAGTGTAAGTAGGCTGTTTAGGTTTTTATATTGGTAACGCCATGTAGCGCTTTATATGAAAATCACTGACTGTACTGTGTGCAGTCTGTGGCAGATTTGCACTGTTGGAATTTGCTATTGTAGTGTTGGGCAGGTGGATGCGAACAGCGCGTAGCGTTGCACAGTTGGAGCACAGTTGGAGGTGAGCCGCCAGCAGTGGTGGATGTGGGGAGAGAGATGGCGGAGTTTTGAGAGCGGATGATCTGCACATGTGTCCATCAGAGACAGTAAATTTGTAAGACTGGATGTCATGAACTGAGATATATATATATTATGGCGCTATTAAGGTAAATACATTGTTTGTTCTTTATCAATATCTTTCATTTGCTAACTATACCTATCAGTAGTTAGTCCCTTCAGTAGTTACAATCTTTTATTTAGCTGGTAGTAGTGGCGCTCGCTGTATTGCAGTAGTTCGAGTAACGAAGATTTTTGTGAGGTAAGTGATTCATGAAAGGTATAGGTTATTGTTAATCAGGGCCATTCTTTTGTAGGGATTTTTGAAAATCAGATTGCGTTGCGCTGAAAATATTGTGTCAGTTTAGTGTTGATCAGAATAAGTAAAGAGCGAAATGTCTGAGTATGTTCAGTTCTGCTCAGCTGTTTGAAAATCAAATAACGTAAGGGGTTTACCAGGACAGTAATTCAGAAATTTTTCTAAGGGGACGTTTCAAATGCTTCACTGCCAACAGAGCGGCGTGGGTTCGGTTCCTGAGAGTGGTAGATTGTTAAAAATCATTTCTCTGAACACCTAAATACATAAATACGAAAAAATTAACTTTTAATGTTTTTTATAGTTTAAACGATCCTTATTAATAAACTTCTATAAAAAGTTAGTTGTTAAGAATTTACACTGAAGCGGCAGTCACTAGATATACACTCCTGGAAATGGAAAAAAGAACACATTGACACCGGTGTGTCAGACCCACCATACTTGCTCCGGACACTGCGAGAGGGCTGTACAAGCAATGATCACACGCACGGCACAGCGGACACACCAGGAACCGCGGTGTTGGCCGTCGAATGGCGCTAGCTGCGCAGCATTTGTGCACCGCCGCCGTCAGTGTCAGCCAGTTTGCCGTGGCATACGGAGCCCCATCGCAGTCTTTAACACTGGTAGCATGCCGTGACAGCGTGGACGTGAACCGTATGTGCAGTTGACGGACTTTGAGCGAGGGCGTATAGTGGGCATGCGGGAGGCCGGGTGGACGTACCGCCGAATTGCTCAACACGTGGGGCGTGAGGTCTTCACAGTACATCGATGTTGTCGCCAGTGGTCGGCGGAAGGTGCACGTGCCCGTCGACCAGGGACCGGACCGCAGCGACGCACGGATGCACGCCAAGACCGTAGGATCCTACGCAGTGCCGTAGGGGACCGCACCGCCACTTCCCAGCAAATTAGGGACACTGTTGCTCCTGGGGTATCGGCGAGGACCATTCGCAACCGTCTCCATGAAGCTGGGCTACGGTCCCGCACACCGTTAGGCGGTCTTCCGCTCACGCCCCAACATCGTGCAGCCCGCCTCCAGTGGTGTCGCGACAGGCGTGAATGGAGGGACGAATGGAGACGTGTCGTCTTCAGCGATGAGAGTCGCCTCTGCCTTGGTGCCAATGATGGTCGTATGCGTGTTTGGCGCCGTGCAGGTGAGCGCCACAATCAGGACTGCATACGACCGAGGCACACAGGGCCAACACCCGGCATCATGGTGTGGGGAGCGATCTCCTACACTGGCCGTACACCACTGGTGATCGTCGAGGGGACACTGAATAGTGCACGGTACATCCAAACCGTCATCAAACCCATCGTTCTACCATTCCTAGACCGGCAAGGGAACTTGCTGTTTCAACAGGACAATGCACGTCCGCATGTATCCCGTGCCACCCAACATGCTCTAGAAGGTGTAAGTCAACTACCCTGGCCAGCAAGACCTCCGGATCTGTCCCCCATTGAGCATGTTTGGGACTGGATGAAGCGTCATCTCACGCGGTCTGCACGTCCAGCACGCACGCTGGTCCAACTGAGGCGCCAAGTGGAAATGGAATGGCAAGCCGTTCCACAGGACTACATCCAGCATCTCTACGATCGTCTCCACGGGAGAATAGCAGCCTGCATTGCTGCGAAAGGTGGATATACACTATACTAGTGCCGACATTGTGCATGCTCTGTTGCCTGTGTCTATGTGCCTGTGGTTCTGTCAGTGTGATCATGTGATGTATCTGACCCCAGGAATGTGTCAATAAAGTTTCCCCTTCCTGGGACAATGAATTCACGGTGTTCTTATTTCAATTTCCAGGAGTGTAGATATGCACATATAGAGATGGCGCCACTATCGCGTACAGGAGGAATAAGAGGACATTTCATTGGCGGAGCTGTCACTTGCACTCAGGTTGTTTACGTGAAAATGTATCTCCCGTGTTTATAGCCGCACGACAGGATCTAACAGACTTCAGCGCCTCTCCTGCGTTCGTGACCATATCGGTTGGAACCTAGATGACTGTAAAACCGTGGCCTTTTCAGGTGAGGTGATTGTAGGGTTCGAGCGTGGCGCAGACTCCACGAAGCCACTGTCCCAACTTGCCAACAAGCCACTGTGCAAGCTGGTGGCGGCTCCGTAATGGTCTGGGCTGTTTTTGCATGGAGTGGACTGGGTCCTCTGCTCCAGCAGAGCCGGTCATTGACTGGGAATGGTTATCTTCGGCTACTTGGAGACAATTTGGAGTCATTCATGTACTTCTTGTTTCCAAACAACCATGCGCCATGTCACCGGGCCACAATTGTTCGCGACTGCTTTGGAGAAGATTCTGGGCAATTCGAGCAAATGATTTGGCCGTACAGATCGCCCGAAATGAATCCCATCGAACATTCGTGGGACATAATTGGGAGGTCAGTTCGTACCCAAAACCCTGCAGCGGCAACAGCTATGGACGGTTATAGGAGCAGTACGGCTCAATATTTCTGCAGAGAACTTCCAATGCCCTGTTGAGTCCATGCCATGACAAACCGCAGCATTACGCCGGGCTAAAGGAGATGCGACACGATATAAGAAGGTATTCCATGACTTTTTCCACCACTGTATATGTTTGCAATCAAAAATATATTTTTGTATGTGATGCGTAATTAGAAATAACGAGACGTGTATTTTACGTAGAGCTGCCAATCAGATATTTGTTAATTAGAATATATTTGATGAACTTTATATTGAATCGACATTAATATTCGAACCGATGGAAAAAAATGAAAAAAATGACGTAAAATACAGGGTGATTCAAAAAGAATACCACAACTTTAGGAATTTAAAACTCTGCAATGACAAAAGGCAGTGCTAAGCACTATCTGTCGGCGAATTGAGGGAGCTATAAAGTTTCATTTAGTTGTACATTTGTTCGCTTGAGGCGCTGTTGACTAGGCGTCAGCGTCAATTGATGCTAAGATGGCGACCGCTCAACAGAAAGCTTTTTGTGTTATACAGTACGGCAGAAGTGAGTCGACGACAGTTGTTCAGCGTGCATTTCGAACGAAGTATGGAGTTAAACCTCCTGATAGGTGGTGTATTAAACGTTGGTATAAACAGTTTACAGAGATTGGGTGTTTGTGCAAAGGGAAAAGTTCTGGACGGCCGAGAACGAGTGATGAAAATGTAGCACGCATCCAGCAAGCATTTGTTCGCAGCCCAGGAAAATCGACTCGCAGAGCTAGCAGAGAGCTGCAAATTCCACAATCAACTGTATAGAGAGTCCTACGAAAAAGGTTAGTTATGAAACCTTATCGTCTGAAATTGGTTCAAGCACTGTCTGCAGCTGATAAGATTAAAAGAATCGATTTCTGTGATTTTATCCTTGCTCAAATGGGAACAGATGAATCTTTCGTTTCAAAGATTGTGTTTAGTGATGAAGCAACTTTCCACACTAACGGGAAAGTCAACCGTCACAATGTCTGTATATGGGGCACTGAGAATCCGCGGGAAACAACTCAGTCCCTTTTTCTTCGAAGGTGCTACTGTAACTGGAGATGTTAGAGAATTGGCTGTTCCCTCAGCTCGAACAAGAAGCACAACAATTCATATTTCAGCAGGATGGAGCGCCACCACATTGGCACTTATCTGTCCGTAACTACCTGAACGTCAACTACCCGAGGCGATGGATCGGCCGCCAGGCAGCCCGTGACAGAGCACTTCATCACTGGCCTCCAAGAAGCCCTGATCTTACCCCCTGCGATTTTTTCTTATGGGGGTATGTTAAGGATATGGTGTTTCGGCCACCTCTCCCAGCCACCATTGATGATTTGAAACGAGAAATAACAGCAGCTATCCAAACTGTTACGCCTGATATGCTACAGAGAGTGTGGAACGAGTTGGAGTATCGGGTTGATATTGCTCGTGTGTCTGGAGGGGGCCATATTGAACATCTCTGAACTTGATTTTGAGTGAAAAAAAACCTTTTTAAATACTCTTTGTAATGATGTATAACAGAAGGTTATATTATGTTTCTTTCATTGAATACACATTTTTAAAGTTGTGGTATTCTTTTTGAATCACCCTGTATATACGAAACGACGATTACCAGTCTTGATGACTACTGGTTTTTTTTTCATCCTTATGTATGTTACGCTTCACGGAAATGGCCGTGGAACATTCATCTTAGTTAAGAACTTACACGGGCCAGGAATCGAACTTAGGCCATCCACTTGGCAGGCGAGTACTCTGCTGAATAGCCAAGTAGCCTGTTGCAAAACTGACCTTACTTTAGGTTACTAAAGCGACCCGGAAAACTTCAAAATTGATTTTCTCGAGAATGAGATAGCGAATGAGTACGTTTTCGGTAGATGAGCCTTTACTATGTTTCGACCAAAAGCTGATGTTTAGTTTTTATGCTAGTGATGACGGTGCAGGCTGTCTCTGCAACAGCGAAACTATCAGAAGCACGCACTTGTTAAATGTTACCGAGAGGTGTTCGCTGAAAGTGAAAACACGCCGGGCAGTAGGGAACACGTGGGCAGGCGAGGCGCGAACCGGCTTTTACCGGCGCTAGCGTGCCCCAGCCTCCGGGTGACACAGTACACCGGAGGAGCGCAGCGCGCGCAGTTTTCGCTTTCCTGAGTGCAGCCGCGGCGGGGGTCTCGGTTGCAGCCGCTTTCGCCAGAATCTGCAAGGGGGCGGCTGCCAGCTTTCTCCGCCGGCGGCCGAGTCGGCAGCCCAGCAGGGCCCTCGGGTCGAGAAAGCGAGGCGCGGCCGAGAAGCCGCGGCGCGTCTGACATTGAACTGCATCTGTTCCCCAGCTTCGCGCCTGCAGCACTGAAAACCAAGTGTCACCCTTTGGAAAAGATACTCGAGGAGGCGCAACGAAACGAGGCATGAATGTTTTAATCCCGCACCAGACCAAACAATTGCAACTGGGGGCTTAAGCTATCAGTTAAATGCAGGATTATTCTAAATCAATTACCTAAAAGTAATAGTAAATAATTTGGAAACCACTGACTGATTATTCTCCGGGAGATCATCAAATCTCTTGCCGTATTCTCATCTTTCAGTCCAATGCCCCCCCCCCCTCCCCCGATTTCTCTCCGTTCACTAGTTATGAGGAAATAGTGCGGATCGCAAGTAATAGTGGAGACGTATAGCGGTGCGGAATGTGATAAGCACAGGGATGGGAAAAACCGACCAGTTAAAACTGATACCGATATTTTTAGTTTTGAATAACCGGTATATGTTTCAAGGATGGGAAAAATCGACCGGTTACAGCCGATACAGATATTTTAGTCTTAATAAGCGGGGCCGCCCGGGGTGGCCGAGCGGTTCTAGGCGTTTCAGTGCGGGACCACGCGGCTGCTATGGCCGCAGGTTCGAATCCTGCCTCGGGCATGGATGTGTGTGCTTTCCTTAGGTTAGTTAGGTTTAAGTAGTTCTAAGTTTAGGGGACTGATGACCTCAGATGTTAGGTCCCTTAGAACTTAGAGCCATTTTCTTAATAACTGGTAATTTTCGGCCATACTTTTTGCTGATAATTGGGTATAAGACCGGTATATCAATTTGCCATTGCAGTGGTTTTGTTTTCCAATGAATTTTAATGAATTCGGTCGGAAGTTCTGTGGCTCCTGAAACATTGGTCTCGTCATTGAATGGTTCAAATGGCTGTAAGCACTATGGGACTTAACATCTGAAGTCTTCAGTCCCCTAGACGTAGAACTACTTAAATCTAACTAACCTAAGGACATCACACACATCCATGCCCGAGGCAGGATTCGAACCTGCGACCGCAGCAGCAGCGCGGTTCCGGACTGCAGCGCCTAGAACCGCTCGGCCATAGCGGCCAGCTGGTATCGTCATTGAATGGGATGTTAATCTCTCACTGGTGCTTCCAGATTATTTGAATTCTTAGTGTTAAATATACTATGTGCGGCCCAAAAATACTCGTCTTTCTTCCAATGTGGCCCAGATAAGCTAAAAGATTGGACATCTTGATCTAAATTGTTAATGTGAATATTTTGAAAGAAAATTTTTTGGTTTTGTAAGAAAAAAATTAATTGTACTCAAATTCCCATTAAAAGGTGAAGATATATATTTGACTAAAAACAGGTTTTCCCCTCGAAATATTTAACGACAAAAATGCGGCAAATTTTACGCAAAGTTTATTATTAGTCTGTCATTTGTATGAAGTAATAAAAGTAAGTTATGTCAACAGTAATAAATTAAAAACTACGCAATTCATTCATAGTTTACAGTAAACATAGAAAATAGCTGATCTACTGCCTGTGTCTACTTAATATGCCTCTATCTGCCTGTAGCCCCTGGAAATGGACAAGTTAACATCTACATCTACATCTACATCTTCGTGATTAGTCTGCTATTCACAATAAAATGCCTGGCAGAGGGTTCAATGAACCACCTTCAAGCTGTCTCTCTACCGTTCCACTCTCGAACGGCAAGCGGGAAAAACGAGCACTTAAATTTTTCTGTACGAGCCCTGATCTCTCTTATTTATCGTGATGATCATTTCTCCCTGTGTAGTTGGATGCCAACAGAATGTTTTCGCAATCGGAGAAAACTGGTGATTGAAATTTCATGAGAAAATCCCGTCGCAACGATAAACGCCTTTGTTTTAATGATTGCCACTCCCATACACGTATTATGTCTGTGACACTATCTCCCCTATTTCGAGATAATACAACACGAGCTGCCCTTCTTTGTACTTTTTCGATGTCATCCGTCAGTACCACCTGATGCGGATCCCACACCGCACAGCAATACTTCAGAATAGGGCGGACAAGCGTGGTGTAAGCAGTCTCTTTAGTAGACCTGTTGCACCTTCTAAGTGTTCTGCCAATGAATCGCAGTCTTTGGTTTGCTCTACCCACAATGTTATCTATGTGATCATTCCAGTTTAGGTTATTTGTAATTGTAAACCCTAAGTATTTAGCTGAATTTACAGCCTTCACATTTGTGTGACTTATCGCGTAATCGAAATTTAGCTTATTTCTTTTAGTACTCGGGTGAATAACTTCACATTTTTCTTTATTCAGGGTCAATTGCCACTCTTAGCACCATACAGATATCTTATCTAAATCAGTTCGCAATTCATCTGATGACTTTACAAGACGGTAAATGACAGCATCATCTGTAAACAATATAACACGGCTACTCAGATTGTCTCCTATGTCGTTAATATAGATCAGGAACAATAGAGGGCCTATTACACTTCCTTGAAGAACGCCGGATATTACTTCTGTTTTAGTCGGTAACTTTTCGTCTATTACTACGAACTGCGACCTTTCTGACAGGAAATCACGAAAGCAGTCGCACAGCTGAGGCGATACTCCGTAGGCATGCATTTTGGTTGGAAGACACTTGTGAGGAACGGTGTCGAAAGCCTTCTGGAAATCTAAAAATATGGAATCAATTTGACATCCCCTGTCGATAGCACTTATTATTTCGTGAGTATAAACAGCTAGTTGTGTTTCACAAGAACGATATTTTCTGAAACCTTGCTGACTATGTGTCAATAAATCGTTTTCTTCGAGGTACTTCATAATGTTCGAATACAGTACATGTTCCAAAACCCTACTGCAAATCGACGTTAGTGATATAGGCCTGTAATTCAGCGGATTACTCCTACTTCCCTTTTTGGGTATTGGTATGACTTGAGCAATTATGCAGTCTTTAGGTATGGATCTTTCTGTGAGCGAATGGTTGTATATAATTGCTAAATATGGAGCTCGAACCTCGGATTTTATACCTTAACACTGTCTATTCGTTATGTCCAAATGGTCGTACGATCCTCGTTTACAATATGATTTTTGAGCAGAGATTTAAAAAACTGCAATCAATAGGAAGACGAGGGAAGACGACGTTCGTTTCGCGAGGCGCTGTTGCGATTGTACTGCCGCCGATGTACATTTCGCGTAAGGACTAAAAAGGTAAGGTGAGAGAAATTAGGACTCATATGAAGGCTTACACACAGTCGTTTGTCCTTCGCTGTACTTATGAGTGTAACAGGAAAGGACGTAGTGGTATGTCGTACATTCCGCCAAGCACTGTACAGTGACTTTTGTAGTATGTATGTAGATGTATGTTCAAATAACCATCTGGGAGTTAGACCACCATTCTACTAAATACAAGTCTTACATTTATTATATATATTACCACAAGCCAATCATATTTTTGTTGTGTTTTTATGTGCATGATACAGTGAAGTTTAGAACAGAAATAACAGTCGTAATATATATATATATATATATATATATATATATATATATATATATATATATATATATATATATGTATGTGTGTGTGTGTGTGTGTGTGTGTGTGTATATTACTTCATAAAACATTAAACAATATACTCGTAGGATAATAAACTTTGAATTATATTTTACTATTCACACAAAACCGAACAAAAAGTGCTACTCAAATACACATCTTTATTCGGTTTGCCACTTCCTTACTACCTTTCTCAGATCTTTGTTTCAGCAATCGGTTAATAACTATAAACAATCATATATAACAATTAGTTTGTTCAGCGTTAACTTAAATATGTTCATTTTCTACCTCGCTTCAAAACCTATCAGACAGTGTGTGATAAACATACGTAGAGTGTTTGTAACTTGTGTTACTGTTGTTATAAAATTTTTTACACCTAAATGTTAATAAATTTGTTGATATTTGTTGACTGGCTATGGTGATAATTTTATTGAATTCGGCTCCTTATTGCGATTTCAAGGCTGCCATCAGATTCTCTGTAGCTTGTCTGGAAGTGGTTTTAGTGTTTTCATGATACTGGAAACTCCACTTTTAACACAGTCAGGAACTTCGCCATGCTGATTAGCGTCCCTGACCACACGGTGACACAGTTGTCGCCTGCTGCCGCGGGATTTCCTGGCTGCTTTCGTCCAGCGGCCTAGAGATCTCCACGGTGCTTACGTATCTGCCTGTCCTAGCCACTTCGCGGCAACGTGACAGCTATATAATGTGCACCCAAGCCTTCTGTTCTTTGGTTTATTTGTAGGGGTGAGTCTTATACTTACCAGGAGACCACAGGCCAATCAGATTTTTGTAATCTTTTTATGTACATCATACAGTGAAGTTAGAACACAAATAACAGATGCACAAAGCATTTCAATGCAGCTCTCAAAAATTGTCAAGGAAACCGACTTTGGAGGTTCAGAAACGTTTTCGATATCCTATAGTAAAGTGGCTCTGTATTAGAGTGCTTGTCTGCCATGCGGGCAATCCGGGTTCGATTTTCGGCCGTGGTAAATTTTTAAACAAAGATTCTTGTCCTTCGAGCGTTTTCGTGCAAAGTAAAATACATCAACATTAAAAAACAATAATCTGTATTTTCTTAATTTAAACGATCTTAGTTATAATCTTTTATAAACGATCAGTAATTAAGATCTGAAGCACTGAGAATCACAAGGGCCTAAAGCACACTGTTATCAGTTTTGAGATTTTTGCATTTATGGATGCTCCTGACATGTGTTGATTTTATGGCAAACCAACTCTGTCTATACCTGTGACCTCACACTGTATGTATGAACATTCACGAAGAGATGTCTCACCGATTTCTCGGGTACTCCATTCCGTATGGGCCTAAAGCACGAAGTATAAAGTTGCTCTGCACTTCTCAATTGTTATGTAGGGTACACAACGTAATTCAGCGTTTGCATAATTTATGTAGTAGTAATACATTATAATCGGAGATGTATGGGCAGTTTTATCTGAACCACGAGACACAGAATGAGCTAAAGGAAAATGATGATAACGCGGACCATGAAATGTTGGAATAGGTCATAGGTACGTGTGTGTGTGTGTGTGTGTGTGAGAGAGAGAGAGAGAGAGAGGGAGAGAGAGAGAAAGAGAGGAAAAGGGGAGGGGGGTTGCACATTCACTACCTGTTCTTTATGTTCTGATTTAGTTTCACATTAGTTACTAACCTTACGACTGTAGAAGGACACTATCGTCACTACCCTATACATGGAAATTTTGTGAATTTGCACTAATAATAAATAAAAATCTTAACTATTAATTAATACTTCATAACAGAAAATAGGTACATTACATTTCTAGTAAGTACAGGATGTTGAGACTTGGTTAAAAAACAGTTCGGACATATGACTCTGGCAGTTTATCTGTAGGTTTGATTTTCACAAACACCTATTTTTCTCAAAACTTTGTTTATGTGTTTTGGGTTCTTATGACTTCCAGTACCTCTATTACATATTTGCATTGAAAACTGTTTTTTTGTGTACAAATGCAATTAGAAATAAGATGACGTGCATTTTTCATAAAGAGCAATTCGAAATGTATTAATTAGCATATACTTGATGAATTTTATATTTAAATGACGAACATATTCAAACTCAAGGGAAAAATGTTAAAAATAACAACTTTAAATATAGCTGATAGCAGAAACCACAAATAAACTTTCAATAAATGATGTATACAGCCAATCAGTTGCACATAGTTTATTGTAATAAGCCTTGACCACGTTTCAGTACCACTAGGGCTATATTCATCTGAAGGAATAAAGTCAAATGTGTTAAGTATTTTTCTCGTAACATCTTTGTATTTTGAAACTGCCTCATCATGATTAATTGAAAGTTTTCTTACGGCTGCTGCTGTCAGCCACGTCCATTATTCAAAGATTTCTGCTTGCCCAAGTATCTGAGGTTGTTACGACACACAAAGTTGACAGAAGAAAAATACCTAACACAGGTGACTTTATTCCTTCTAATATACTTTTAGTGCTACTCAAACCTGGTCAAGGCTTATTACAATACATATTTGCAGTCCATTGGTTGTGTACACCATTTATAGAAAATTTATTTACCGTTGCTACTGTCGGCCATGTTTAAAATTGTGCGATTTCTACCTGTCCAAGAATTCAAGGCTGTTACAAAATACAAAGTTGTCAGAAGAAAATCCTTAACACAGATAACTTTATTCCTTCTGGAGAAGATACCCCTAGCGATATTGAAACCTGGTGAGGGCATATTACGTATAATACACTTAATAGAGCTGTGTGGCTGCATACATCATTTATTCAAAGAAAAAAGTTCTGACAAAAAAGGGACTCGATTCAGTTATCCAACGATTACTGGACTCGAGCCCTACCGATCTTTTTTCCCATCGTTATGCATTTTACGCTTCAGGACAGTGCTTCTTTGTTTTAAAATTACATCATTCGCGAATCGGAAGCCACTTGTGAGATGATCGTCGCATCACAGATCCACACTAACGACTCAGAATTCAATCTAACTTTAAGGTAAGAAACACACTCGTAAAACTTCAAAGTCGATTTACTCGATAACTGTTTAGTGATGCACGTAACTAATGTGTGTAATTCATATTTGAGTACTGAACTTCACGTGCCATAAACATAAAAAGCTACAAAAATCAGATTGCCACGTGGCCTCCTAGTTAGAGATGGCTTACCTAGGTACACACAAAGTGTTTTTGTCGGTACTTCCGTGTAGTGATTAATATTGGAGAGACATGAAGCAATGCCCACTAGAGACAGCCATAAGCAGTTTCCGCCATTTTCTACAGCTTCTGTTGGTGTTAGACGTGATGCTGGGTTTTGGGCAGCATTTGGATATATTTCGCTTTCTTCACATTTAAGTGGTGTATAATAATTAAACCAAAGCTGTTGTTAATTCTTCAGGTACAGAATTCTTTGGTGAATAAAATGCTGTATACTTTTAGTACTATTTATGTAACATGTGGACAGTTCATCCATGCTTCGTCAATCGTGCACTGTCTTGTACTTTGAAACAGAAGAAAATCTTTTGCTTAAAATGAATTAAGTTTTTTTAGTCTTAACAATTTTACCTGTCTTGAAAATTAAAATTAGTGCTAGTTTCCATTAGCTTCTATTTTAATATTTTGTAATTTGTAACTCATTTTTTATAATTTGATTTCGTTTATCGGTTATTGGATTGCAGTAGAGTATAACGTAATAGGTAGACTATTAAATGTACTACTGATTCTTGACAATATTTTCTCGATGGCGACATTTTTAACCAGTCGTTAAAATTTGCTTTACGTGTATTTGAGAAATAAAAGGTCCTCCTTTGCGATAAATAATAAGTTTTCACTATCAAAGAAATTTAAAGCTGACCGAGTTTGAAAATCGTCGGAATGGGACACATGTGTCGCACCAACGTAACTAGACCCAGGATTTCAAATGAACCTAGGATTTTCAGAGCTAAATTTTATTTTATCAGGGTTACAAATATGAAAAAGTATCACATAACAAATCAGTATCAAAGCACATTTCTTCTCGTGAGAATGAAAACCACGAAAGATCTTACATACGTTTTTACCATAAAAGATCAAGAGGGCTTTAATTGACCACATACCAATGTCTCGGAAGTTCTTGAAATGGAGAACGTGGTAATTCGAACTGATTTTCGTGAAACAGACACACTACAAACACACACCGCCTCATTTAATGGCTCACAGCCTTCTATATATCCAACCCATGGTCCGCAGAATTTTTCTCCAAGCATCTCGCTACATGCTAGCGCTAGACAGGTATGGGATACAGACATACTAACGCGCAAAACTGCGTATTACTTTAGTGGGTGACATGTGTCCTATCAACGTCGAAATGGTTACTTTTCAGTCACATATTTGTTACTAGGTACACCACAATGTTGTTCCTTTAAAGATTTTTTCACATCTGGAAAACGTGAAATTTTGGAAATGCAGCTGACAAAAAGTGAATGCCATCATTTAAAAATGGAAGAACAAAATTATATTAAATTCTATTACAGGGATGGCTAGAGGCGAAATCTGAAAAATTTACCATGGTACAACACTCATCCCTACATAGGCGACTAATATCTCGTAACGCTGCAGCGATTTCGTAAAATTATAACCATCGAAACTTCCGTACAGATGCTTATAGTTCGATTCTGACATATTTAGCAGAGCATCTATTGGTAATGGACACTGCATCAACTAGTTGATAAGGCTCGAAATTACAGTCCTTATTATTGATAGTAGCCATGAAATGAATTAAAGAATAATTCGTGCGACGGAATCTGTGTGTACCTGTTGCGCACCTCGTAGACAAGTACGACATGCGCTGGAAGAAAACTTTTCTGTACCTAAGTGTGTGGTGCGCATAGCTCTGTGAAAAAGGCGAGATTGTAACCATAGCAAAGATAAGCCGAGGACTCCGTTAGAAGACGCAGAGCGTGTGTTAAATCATTAATAACAATAGCAGAAGCAACGGGGTTCCAATCACAATGGCGAGATATTAAAAGCACACTTTGGGTGACCACGTGTTACCGAAAGTGGAAATGCCACAAATTCTTACAGTAATTAGAAAAGTATTCGGAAAGGGCATAAGAGAATACGAGGAAGGAATACAGGAAACGAGGACGTGTATGGGGGTCAGAACGCTTCTTGAATTGCCGTTTGATCTTTAGGCGTGATAAGATTCGCGAAAAGTAAGTAATTTTCTGCGACCATAATACGCCCAAATTGTGGCTTTACTTTTCATTGATGATATTAATAATAGAAACAAAAATCTTTCACGAAACACGCATAAGAATGATGGAGAAGGCTAACGCTACACACAGCTTGCAGCACTATTCGTCAGGGATCGCACAACTCTGTCTTGAGTTCACCACGAAAGTACCTACTCACACAAAGTGTTATGCCCGCGTTTCCACGAAACCGAAAGATATCGTCACAGTCTCTGATAAGCCTTACGAAAACAAAGAATGGCACATGTCTTATGATCAACGATATTCGCTGCTTCAGGGATATCGAGTTTCGTCAGACATTTCACCTGATGAAGGCTGACGAAGTACAAAACGCATGTCGAAAGTTAACGTTGTTAATGTTTATTGCCGTAGATACAGGTAACACCGTCAGTTAAAAGTTACACAATTAATTTTAGTTTCTTTTTAGTTACTTGTTCGCAGCCATGGAACATACTGAAATCGCAGCAGCACAGCACTCCAGAGCGTTGCAAGAGGAGCCAAAAGAAAATGGTGGCCATTTGTTTTCTGCGTTTGAAGGGGAATAACGCCCCAAGAAACCACACTGAGTAGTACAAGTGTACTGTAAGAGTACACCAGCATAGCACACTGGTGTATTAAAACTTTACGACCAACTTTCGTACAGATGTTTGGAGGTGAATTAGTAACAAAAGATCTTAAATGTTTTATGTTGTCCGTTACGAGATAAATGGATTCATTCTAATTTAACCGCTGTCACCCACAGATT
This sequence comes from Schistocerca serialis cubense, assembly GCF_023864345.2. Lineage (NCBI taxonomy): Eukaryota > Metazoa > Arthropoda > Insecta > Orthoptera > Acrididae > Schistocerca > Schistocerca serialis. The sequence goes on along the minus strand of NC_064638.1, from coordinate 1,199,450,884 downwards.
CTTTGCGTCATGCTAAAATTTTAATTCTGAAATACGTTTCGAGATATTAATCACACTTTCAGGCTGTCGTGACGAAACAGAAACATGTAGCTTAAGCACACAATGGTTTTTACAGCGGTCTTGCTGCAGTGATGTATACTGTGGAACGCCTAGGGAGAAATATCTGCTGCAGTATAGCGTGATAGATAGTCTCGTGACCAAGTGACAGGTCACGACTCATAGACAATGCGGAGTCCAGCTACTACACGAACAAGCGGCAGTTGTTTTGATAGTTGCAACAGTCAGCTTTAACCGCATTTTCTCTATATATTTAAGAATTTTACAAGACTGGCAATGGCAAAGAAAGCGTTTCTGAACAAGAGAAATTTTTTAGTATCGACTATAGATTTAAGTGACAGGAAGTCTTTTTTGAAAGTATTTGTTTGGAGTGTAGCCATGTATGGAAGTGAAACGTGGACGATAAATAGTTTAGACAAAAAGAGAATAGAGGCTTTTGAAACGCGGTGCTACAGAAGGACGCTGAAGATTGGATGGCTAGATCACATAACTAATGAGGAGGTACTGAATAGAATTGGGGAGAAGAGAAATTTGTGGCATAACTTGAGTGGAAGAAGGGACCGATTGGCAGGAGGTATTCTGAGGCATCAAGGGATCACCAATTCAGTATTGGAGGGCAGCGCGGAGGGTAAAAATCGTAGAGGGAGACCAAGAGATGAATACACTAAACAGATTCAGAAGGATGTAGGTTGCAGTAGGTATTGGGTGATGAAGAAGCTTGCACAGGATAGAGTAGCAAGGAGAGCTGCATCAAACCAGTCTCTGGACTGAAGACCACAACAACAACACGTGTAATAAGAGATGGAACTGATCCCCGTTGGTACACAAAGCAGGTCACAATACTGCTTCAGAAGCAACGAAAAAAACACGCCAAATTTAAAAGAACGCAAAATCGTCAAGACTGATGAAGTTCTACAGAAGCTCGAAATTTAAAGCGAACTTCAAAGCGACATGTTTTTCATAGTTTCCGCAACAAAATGGTCTTGAAATACGGCAGAAAATCCAAAAACTTTCTGTTCATATGTAAGGCACACCAGCGGCAAGACGCAATCAATGCCTTCACTAGGCGTTAGCAATGGTAATGTCACTGATGAGAGTGCCACTAAAGCAAACTTACACGGTTTTCCTAAACTCCTTCACCAATACATGTCAAATCTGAAACCGGTTGCCGTTGACAAAGCGTTCCTTTCGTCTTCTTTCCCATTTGCTTTACGACCATACGTAGTTATTATATGGCTTCGGGTTGAATTCCTCCACTCCATGTAGACACTTTGGAGAGTGCCCGTTGATAAACCAAAAAATTGGACTGTTTCGCTGATGGTGTGTTCAAGGGCGCGACGAAACACGATAGTTCCTTTCTGTCGCGTCTCCAAATGGACTATCTCGTTACGCAGATTCTATACTGCTCATTGGTACATACACAGATTGTCATCAGCATATTCTGTCCTTAGAATCCTACCATCAGTGTATAAGATGCTGTGTTTTTTAGTTACATATTATTCATATGTATACTCAATTCTTAGCTATGGGATTATTTTTTTGGGAACAAATGCACAAAATATGAACACAATTTCCAAACTCCAGAAAAGAGCCATAAAAATAATAACGAAAAATACTAGTCGAGCTCATTGTAAAGATCTGTTTAGAACATCGGGTATTTTAACTGCTCCATGTGAATACATTTACCAGTCAGTTGTACACATCAAAAATATCATTGGTAATAACTGCACAAAGAGCTCTGTCCATGACCATGCAACAAGAGATAGACTCTACCAAGGAATAAAACTGTACAATAAATTACCAAAAGAGATTAAAGAAATTGCAAAAATACACTTATTTAAAAAGGCAGCTAAAAAGTACCTGTTATGCAATACATTTTATACATTGAAGGATTACATAGATAAAACAGAGCAGGGGTAAATAAGAAATGTTATACAAATAAATAATAATAATAATGATTATAAAATATCCAACATTCCACATAACACCTTCACTTTATGTTCTCTTCCTTCTTTTTTTCCTTTCTAGAAATACTTAACCCCAAGCTACGCGTAGCACAATACTAACACCTCTTCATCTTTCTGAGCTCAACATCTCACTCATTATGGAGGGATGCTGACTCAGTTTTTCAGGGTAGCAAATGGGAAGTTGCGGTACGGAAAATGGCCCAGAGATCACCAGTGTGTGTGTGTGTGTGTGTTTTTGTAGTGAGTGAAGTGTTATGAAACAATGTGTGTATAGTGTGTGCAGTGACTGATAGTGAGATATGAGTGGACAATGTGGCATTACATTATTTAATAAGTTATTTGTAAAAAAACTATTGTATACCAGGAGTAAATCCAAAGATTGTCTCTAACTAGAAGTCTGTAAATATATGCATATACGAATTAGCTTACTTTAAATTGATCTAAATTTGTAAATACTTTGACATGTCCTATATCGTTGTAAAAAGAGATCTATGGATAAATAAAGCTACTGCTACTACATCCCACGCAGTGCCATGACTTACGTCATCAGTGGAGGATCACACGACCGGATAGTACCAGTCATACGCCACCCGCAGCGCTTCAGAGTGATTGGTTTGCTGTTCTTTGGGGGGTGGGAGGGACTCACTTTTTATGCGGTGAGTTTACTTAAATTGTTCTCGGGTCTTCAGACGGGTGTAGTCGATACTACACGAATCATTGTGAAACGCCATCTTCACGTGAAAACTGAGGAAAATCGGTTAGCCCAACCACGTGATGCTTTAGCAAAAGCTAATCTGAAAATGGCAGCATGTGTCGTTAACGAATATTCGTTGTGTAGTGAGGACTATGCCTGGCTGAACATCCAGGAAGAATTTTAGTTACGAGGGGCGTTCAGTAATAAATGTAACACATTTTTTTCTGAAAGAACTTCGGTTTTATTCATTAGTCCAATACTGTGACCTGATAGTCAGGGAGAGGCAGGATAAGGCAACGATTGTGGATGGAGCCTCAATGAGCTACCGTTGGCTACACTAAAAACAAACACTTTGTTTAAGGAAATAATTTTCAACAATCATCTTATAGAAATTTACTATATTGACGGCTGAAGGCCTTACTAAGAAAGAATTCAAAATTATTTGTCGGCTGAAAGCCACAAGCAATGTTACAAACAATTAACGGCTGAAGGCCTGAATTACAAGTGAGGAAGGCAATTACACGTTAAAGCATTAGGGTAAATTTTAAACAATTATGACAACTTGACCAAGTAAGACAAGTGGTCCACAGAGCGCTCCACGGATCGACCTGAGGAAGGTCACTACAGTTGTGCAAGCAGTGAGACTGGCAGCCAAGAGTAATGTTCCTCTAAGGAGGGCAACTCAAACTAGAGACGGTTTAAACACCGATCAACCCTCTTACCAAATCCACCTAACGCCAGATAACCAGAACAACGATGGAATAATTCAGGCGAGGGCGAAGTGACAGCACTGCATCTCCAGAATCCGGTGTTTAAAACACCAAAAGGCAGAAGGAACCACTATAACCAAGATAGACAAGGAAAACAATTATCGATACCCCAGTCGAGGAAGCTGTCAAATTACACGCCAAGCCGGACAGCATCGGCAAGACGAGGAAAAGTACACTGCCGCAAATTACGCTAACCTCCAAGACAGGTAACTGGGGCGTTAGCGGCCACTAGGCAGTAAGATACCGCTGGTTGTACTTCACCAATAACAACACCAAATCCAAACTAACATCAAGGAGTAGAAGGCGGCTAATAGTGTCCACAAACCTGACAGACTCCACTTGCTGCGGTTGGTCTTACCGACCCCGGGAGCAGCAACACGCAAACAACAGCGAGATCTCAAACAGTGGAGGTTTCACTACTGGATTAGGTTCACTCTACTTCAAATATCCTGGGTTCGATCGTCGGCTGCACCCCCTCGACCCGACAGTGCCTGCACGCCGCCAGCAGTCCCGGCCTGCCCTCGCGCTGCGGACCTCCTCGTTGCTCCGACCGAAGTACAAATTTATGACACACACGATTTAACATTTTAATGTTCGGATAATAAGTTGCCGTCTCTTTATCTAAGAATAGATGATGAATGCAGCTAGCCGCTATCTCTGTGTATTGTCTTGTCTGTATAGACGTGTACCTGTTGCCTTTAAGATCCCTTCACCTTCACACATAAATCTATACAGTAAAGTAAGGCCCTCTCCGTTCTTGGCTGATCCGCGATAAGACAGGCGAAAAATTAGACTAATGGAGGATTATTAGTATTATCTCTATTTTCATTCGCTCTCTCTCTTTCTCTCCTTTATCTATGTACAGTTTTTAATATAGTTTTTCATTACGTGAAATCAGCCAAATAGAATCTTTGGTGGAGTCCTTCTTCTTGGTAATCAGCGGCTGGCTTGCTGTAAGAGATCTTTAAATTTATTATTACTGTTAAACACCGCAGTCAGTCGGGAGAATCAGTCGTGTGGGCAATTTGTTCGTTTTACGAAAGATTGCGAATTCCAGATGTGTACGAAGCCTTTTTGGACGATTTAACACAGACTCAGTGATTGCAGGCTCTCTTCGACACAGCTGAAACTTCCCCGATAACTACAGGGCCAACGTGATCATCAAATGATTCAGAAAAAACTCATTCGTTCATTCACTCCAGAACAAAAAAGTCACAAACCTTATTTATGGAGGAAATTGTGTATTAAATCCATCTCCATTACATATCCAGATCTCCGGTGATTCCACGCCTTAATTATTTTCCTTTTACAGTCTCTTTCTCTTCAAACAAACCGCTAGCGGCACAAATGTTAATTGTGAGTACCGGGCGTGAGTCGTGCTTCGGTAGCTCATTCATGACTGCAATTATCTGTCACCTTATTTATGTCATTTCATTGTAGTCATTTTTGTTACTGTTTCTAGTGAATAAAAAAAAAAAAAAAGGTTGGTAGAGCACTTGCCCGCGAAAGGCAAAGGTCCCGAGTTCGAGTCTCGGTCGGGCACACAGTTTTAATCTGCCAGGAAGTTTCAAATGTTAATTGGCTCGCGAGAAGAAAAGCAGAATATGCGTCTCTCAGAAACACGTCAATCCCTCAACAGATACTCCAGAAGCTGTCCTAGTTACCACTCTAACAACTATGGAGAATGCATATATGCATCTCTGTTATTTCAAAGAATAAACACACTAGAAAATACTTTGGCGTTGTAGAGCTGTCGCCGCATATATTACGAGAAAATCACATCAGATAACTTTTCCAGAGTGAATGAATGTGGATGGTTTGATTGAAAATGATTAATTGGTGCGTGGTAGAGGGTATTTTCTGTGGGGACATTACAACGACGACCCGGAAAATACCAGCGGTCGCACCAAAGATAGTACCACAGTACTGGCTATCGATAACCGCAGCTGCTGCCACTCACGGGCAAACAATACTAGCAAACTCAGTGGCGCTAATAACAGAAGAAGGAAAGGAGACGCCACTACCACTATTAGAAGACGCCAAGCTATGAACGGCAAGAACGCGAGGTGCACACGGCTCAAATACACCATATTGTTTTCCACTCTTCCGGTCACAAACCCTGGCTTTCAACGTAATGTACGTTTAATGCGACGCCCTTACGCCACCTTGCTTGGGAAGGCCTGCCTGTCTGCATGGTCCCAGTCTGCTGGTCTAAGTCGCAGACAACTTCTTGCTACTTCAGTACCTTTCCAGTCATCCAAGTACTGCTTCCCCTGGAGTGCGTCCTTCATTGGGCCAAACAGATGGAAGTCGTAAGGTGCGAGATCCTGGCTGTAGGGCGGATGAGGAAGAACATTGAGAGTAGTACTAAAACAAGGAAGAGGAAGAACAGTCCAATGAAGGCTCTTGGGTGTGTAGCAGACTTGTGTGAGGCCTTGCGTTGTCATAGAGAAGCTGAAATTCGTTTGCATTTTTGTGGCGACAAACAGGCTGAAGTCGTTTATGAATTTCTTGAGGGTAGTGCAATACGGTTCCGATTTGATCGTTGCGTCATGAGGGAGGAAATGAAACAGAATAAATCTTCAGAATATCAGGAGACCGTCGCCATTAATTTACTGACCGAGGATGCGGCACATCAGGCAAATCTTCCCCCTCATAGAGGCCTTCATTGTACTCTTTCCATCTATCCGCTCTCTCCAATGCATTTAACAGTGGACTTCCCGTTGTATTCTTAATGTTACACCTTTGTTTTAATCCCCAAAGGTTGCATTGACTTTACTGTATGCTGAATCAGTCCTTCCGACAGTCATTTCTTCTGGAGTTCTTCACATTTTTCATGCAGTCGTTTAGTCTTCCCTCCACTTCCTATTTATTTTATTCGTCACCGACGTGTAGTTCTGTATTCCTAAATTTCCCTGAACATTTTTATATCTCCTCCTTTCATCGATCAACTGTAATATTTCTTCTGTTACCCATGTCTCCTTCTCAGATAACTTATTTGAACCTATGTTTTCTTTTCCATCTTCTGTGATTGCACTTTTTAGAAATGTCCATTCCTCTTCAACATTACTACCAACTGAGCTACTCTTTATTGCTGAATCTACAGCTTTAGAGAACTTCAAGCGTATCTCGTCATTTCTTAGTGCCTCCATATCACACTTCTTTGAGCACTGATTGTCCCTGATTAATCTCTTAAACTTCAGCCTACTGTTCATGACTAATACTTTGTGATCTGAGTCTATATCTGCTTCTGAGTGCACCTTGCAATTCAGTATCTGATTTTGGAATCTCTGTCTGGCCATGATGTAATCTAACTGAAATTTTCCTGTATCACACGGCCTCCTCCAAGTATACCTCCTCCTCTTGTGATTCTTGAACAGATTCAAATGGCTCGGAGCACTATGGGACTCAACTTCTGAGGTCATTAGTCCCCTAGAACTTAGAACTAGTTAAACCTAACTAACCTAAGGACACCAGAGACATCCATGCCCGAGGCAGGATTCGAACCTGCGACCGTAGCGGTCCCGCAGTTCCAGACTGCAGCGCCTAGAACCGCACTGCCACTTCATCCGGCTTCTTGAACAGAGTATTCGCTATTACTAGCTGAGGATTTGTTACAGAACTCAGTGATTATGCCTTAACCGTTCAGTCTGGAGCATAGTCCCCCTTATAAAATTCCTCCATGATCCGCTATTCAGTGCTAACATTGGTGCCTCTTCTGATGTTAAGCGTGTTAATTCAAAATGATTCTCAACCGAATCCAGGTACCTTCTCCTTGGTCTACCCCGACTCCTCCTACCCTCTACTGCTGATCCCATGATTCTCTTGGGTAACCTTACTTCTCCCATGCGTGTAACATGACCCCACAATCTAAGCCTGTTCGACCTGACTGCTACATCTACAGAGTTCATTCCCAGTTTTTCTTTGATCATGGTGCGAGTTCCTGTTGTCATGTCCTAGTTCATGAACCACGGGCAACGTATGAGTGGCCAAGTGGTCCTGACAGTCGGGATACCAGTTACTTTGGAATAAGGCTGGGCATCTCGGACATATTCTGAGTCGTGGTGACCTTTGTGCTCAGACGGCAAAGACTACCAAAGCCACCGGTTAGTCGCTCAACCGTTAGGGATAAAACTCAATGGCACCCGGGGCAAGTAAGGCTAGCAACCTGCGTCCCTGGTACTTTAAATATGATGCTGGCAACAATCAGAGTCGGCATGTATACCTGAACTATTGTTGTCGATGTTGGTTCGCTGTTGATTCTGATGAGAACAGCTCTACCATTGAACTGTTCACAGCAACACACTCTCTGCCCTACATTCCTATTCGTAACGAATGCTACTTTCGTCATAACGTTTTCTGCTGCTGTTGATATTGGCCTACACTCATATGACCAGAAATCCTTGTCTTCTTTCCATGACACTTCAGTGACCCCTACTGTATGTAGACTGAGCCTCCCCATTTCGCTTTTCAGATTTTCTAGCTTCCCTACTCCGTTCTAACTATGAGGCAGTGCTCGCCGTATCTATGTCACGCATACGACCATCACTTGCCTGCAGGCAGAATCTGCTTTCACTGCTGCAGACCACGGAGTGCCATTTCATCTTCCAGTTGATCTTGCATCGGCACGAGTCGAGCCGTGCACGTCGATACTGTGCCGGGAGTGAAAAACGTGCTGGAGGTGTGCGTGCCCGTAGTCTCACCGCTAATAACCGGCTCGCAACAGTCCGTGTTGACACGTGTGGGCTCACAAACCCACTTATCTGTGCTGCGGTAGCTGCACAATCATCTGCCGTTGCTGTCCTTACAGTACGACGATCGCAGCGGGCTTCAGTGCCCTGTGAACGTCCAGAACCTCTCCTATAGATGTGAGAATGTTCACGTCACCGCTGATACCAGCACCGTTGCACAACTGAGGCAGCACGTTCAAAACGTGTGGCGATTGTCCGAAATGACCAATTCGCCACTCGGGAGGCCACAATTTGAAGCCTCTCAAACTCTCTCAGTTGACTGTAGGAAGCGTGAGTGAGTCTCCGTGAGTCTTCTGGCTGTTAGAATTTCCTATTAATGGGTAGACACAGCTGGCGCTCTGACAGCTATGCCACTACGGCAGCTGTTTGCGGACGTCGCTGAAACCATTGTCAGTAAAACTACTACCCGTAGGTGGTATATGCTGTCATCAGACCAAAATCAACGTCGTCTTTCCAGCTGCACTAACTCTTTTTTTATGCAGTGTAATTAAGTATACACACATTTGCATAAAAATAGTTGCTCCATGTTTAAATACTCGTATTACACGTATACATAGGTGAATTAATGTTGAAGCATTCTATTTGCACTTCTACAAATTAATTTTAACTAATTGTTTCCAAGATGTACCAGCGATTTTATCGACAAAGTTGTAAACACTTTAATTATATATAACATATCGCTGTTTTTCTTCTTCGTACCGAATCGTCGCGGGAGAGTAATTGTAACTGGATAATTTTGGGGAGAGGGGGTGAGGGAGGGAATGTGATGTGGAATGGACAGTCTTGGTGGAAGAGCTATTGTAAAAGGAGCTAAAATGTATCACACAGAAGACTATGAGACTACCAAGAAAATAACAAGAGAAGTAACATTTTCTAACTCTAGATGTGGATGAGGAAAAGCTAAGCTTGTAAGTCAATGCAATCAAAAGAAACGGCTATCTGTGTCACATATTTTGATGCAAACTCACTCATTAACACCTTTACGGTACTTCCTTTTGACCTAGAATCATGAAATTCGGCCCAAAGCAGGGTTTCACATTACAAGTAAAGGAAAACATCCGGAAATTGTTTATTTGTAATAGTATAAAAAATTATTTTTTGTCTTTTTTATCGGACTTCTGGCCTAAAATTAAACGATAATTAATTGAAACACTCAGGTGCCGACAGGTGTTGTTGACATACCTTGATGGGGAGAGCTGAAAGCGTGTGCCCCGAGCGGGACTGGAACCCGGGATCTCTTGCTTACATGGCAGACGCTCTATCCATCTGAGCTGCCGAGGTCACAGGTCAATAGCGCGACTGCAGGGACTTATCCCTTGCACGCTTACCGTGAGATCCACATTCCCAGCTGTCCACAATCTACATACGTAATGTTCCTAATATATACGTATGTAGATTGTGGACAGTTGGGAATGTGGATCTCACGGGAAGCGTGGAAGGGGTAAGTCCCTGCAGTCGCGCTATTCATTTGTGCCCTCGGTGGCTCAGATGGATAGAGCGTCTGCCATGTAAGCAGGAGATCCCGGGTTCCAGTCCCGGTTGGGGCACGTATTTTCAGCTTTCCTCATCAAGGTATGTCGACAACGTCTATCGGCAGCTGATGGATTTCAATTAATTATCATTTATTCTAGAAAAGCTGCACGGTTATCAATGGTATCTGTTCTTTCGAGAACAGTTACTATCTTCATATATCTAAAATTTAAGCATTCTCGAAACTCTTGGATTTACCAGGAGTGATATCATGGCAGTATCGGTATATATATAACAGGTTCTCGATTCGCAAGTATGATGAACTGTCTATATACAAAATTAAGTTAGTACAGAAGCCTCAGTGGGCGGGACCTAGACATACCTGGCCAGTTTTGTTGTCCCTAATACTTAGAAAAAATCGAATGTTGCAAGTTTCAGTAGCATAGCAGACGGAGTCATTAAGACTGAACAGTATGAAGGATTTCAGTACGACAAAAATTTTCGTACCAGTTTGTTCTCACGTAATCATTTCTACATAGTACAGTACTTCGATGAATACGAGTTACGCTACCGCACCTTTGCTACTAACGCGTGTGAGGAAGTGTGCAACGCCTGGTCGCACGCAGCTTAATCCAAGAGGCTGTCGTCGTAATTACAGACCCCCTGCCCTGTCTCTCCGAGCACTCTGCAGCTCCCGCCTCCTGAGGTTAGCTGCTGAACGACGTCGGCGTGCCCGGGGAGTGGTAATTAGTCTCGCGACGTGGGCTGCCTGGCTCCATCATCGACTCAAGCGACTGCGTAGCGGAGCGTGCGTGGTTACCGGCGGTGGAACCTGCTGAAGCCTCGCACAAGTTCAGCACGCCGGCACCGCTGTGCGGTGTCAGCCAAATACGTAGAACTTCTTGATGCAATTATTTACCAGCAGCCGTATGAACTGAAGAAATTTATTTTATAAACTTCTTATATGCTACCAATTTCGGCATTACATTGATGCCATCGACACATGTGTCGCCTGGCCACCAAGAGCTGTTGCATAACGATTTGATTCACGGATCCAGTTATATGGCTCCTTCCGTGTATAGCGATTTTACGACTATGACGTGTGGGGCCTGAAGATGGCATCAATTAATGCCGAAACTGGTAGCACATGAGAAGTTCATAAAATAAATTTCTTCAATACATACGGCTGTTGGTAAGTCATTGCATAAGAAATACATGCCAGCCGTTGTCCCACGGTCCATAATGGGTCAACGAAGATAAAATACGTAGAATGCCGCAGAGAGGCTACACTGGCGAAGACAGCTGGTGCGGCGCCACAACGAAAATTCGAATTAACTCAAAAGATAGTTTTTATTGACATTCTGCAAGCTCGGAAGTTGAGAGAGACGAAGATTCATATGAAAAAAAGTACCACCACAGCTGAATCTTGAAGACCTGTTTATTATTTCACACTACTAGTTCGGCGGCACATTACTTGTCGCGTGAGACAATCTCAAGATAAAACTGTGGTGGTACGCTTTCTCATATACTATCTCATCAGCTGAAGTTCCTCGTGCATGAAGTAGGAGGGACATTCATAAATTGACGAAGATTCAGTTTTTTTTCATCTCAACCATTCATAAAATCCCTTAGCTTTCCCCAAACGGCACCAACTGCCTAATATCTATGCTGGAAACTCTCAAAATATCGCTCAGTGTCTCACTTTAATATTCAGTGACGTTCCAAAATTCATTAATGAAATTCGGTCCTCAGATCTATCACTACATGACGAATACAGAATAAAACAAATTTATACACATCTTTATCATGTTCCAACATATCGGTATTCTTGATTGAGGAATACGCCAACTTTCAAAGTCATCGATGTATATTTTCACATCAGAAGTCATACACTAACACAGTTGTTTCAGTATCAACTGTAAACAAGACCTGATCTTAAACACGGCATTTTTCCATTTACAACATAACTCTGTATTATTACATAACATTTCAACAACTAGTGTCGTTCATTAACTTGATAACATGCGCCGACATTCTTCTCTCGTCCGACGGTCCTTGCGCGCAGGGCAACGGCGTCCAGCTCATGAATATTGATTATGATGATGATGATGATGATGATGATGATGATGATGATGATGTTGATGATGTTTGGTTTGTGGGGCGGTCAACTGCGCGGTTATCAGCACCCGTACAAATTCCCAACCTTTGCTCAGTCCAATCTCGCCATTTTCAGGAATGACTATGAAACGATGAGGACAACACAAACACCCAGTCATCTCGAGGCAGGTGAAAATCCCTGACCCCGCCGAGAATCGAACCCGGGACCCCGTGCCCTGGAAGCGAGAACGCGACCGCAAGGCCATGAGCTGCGGACTCATGAATATTGAAGGCGGCGTCGACGATGCTGCCGACTGCAAGCTATGTCACCCTTCCACGACGTGAAACAGAATACAAACAGAACATTGAGTATACAATTCAAACATTTAGTTACATCTACAATATTTAACACTAATGCTAATCAACATAGGTAATCGTATCGGTATAATATTGACTCACCTGCCAACTGAGAGTTAGGCCATTGAGTAGTTGTCTGGACTTTCTTCTCACTCCACATAGGGCAACCTGCACACCTCTCCACCATATTTTGTGTGTCAACATCAATGGTCGTGGTATAGGACGGTGGCAGATAATGTGTCAAATACACTGAAGAGCCAAAGAAACTGGTACACCTGCCAAATATCTTGTAGGGCCTCTGCGAGCACGCAGAAGTACCGCAACACGGCGTAGCATGGACTCGACTAATGTCTGAAGTAGTGCTGGAACGAACTGACACCGTGGATCCTGCAGGGCTGTCCATAAATCCGTAAGAGTACGAGGGGGTGGAGATCTGTTGTGAACAGCATGTTGCAAGGCATCCCGGACGTGCTCAATAATATTCACGTCTGGGGAGTTTGGGGTCAGCCGAAGTGTTTAAACTCAGAAGAGTTTTCCTGAAGTCACTCTGTGGCAATTCTGAACGTGTGGACTGTCGCATTGTCCTGGTAGAATTGCCCAAGTCCGTCGAAATGCACAATGGAGACGAATGGACGCAGGTGATCAGATAGGATGCTTACATATGTGCCACGTGCCAGAGTCGTAGCTAGACGTATCAGGGGTCCCATATCACCCCAACTGCAGACGCCCCACACCATCACAGAGCCTCCACCAGCTGGAACAATCCCTTGCTGACGTGCAGGGTCCATGGATTCATGAGGTTGTCTCCATACCCGTCCACGTCCATCCGCTCGATACAACTTGAAACGAGACTCGTCCGACCAGGCAACATGTTTCCAGTCATCAACAGTCCAGTGTCGGTGTTGACGGGCCCGGGCTAGGCGTAAAGCTTCACGAGTGGGCCTTCGGCTCCGAAAGCCCATATCGATGATGTCTCGTCGAATGGTTCGCTCGCTGACACTTGTTGGTGGCCCAGCATTGAAATCTGCAGCAATTTGCTGAAGGGTTGCACTTCTGTCACTTTGAATGATTCTCTTCAGTCGTCGTTGGTCCCGTTCCTGCAGGATCTTTTTCCGGCCGCAGCGATTTGATGTTTTACAGAATTCCTGACATTCAGGGTACACTCGTAAAATTATCGTGTGGAAAATCTCCATCGCTACCTCGGAGATGTTGGGTCCCATCGCTCGTGCGCCGACTATAACACCACGTTCAAACACTCTTAAATCTTGATAAACGGCCATTGTAACAGCAGTAACCGATCTAACAACTGCGCCAGACCCTTGTTCACTTATATAGGCGTTGTCGATCGCAGCGCCGTATTCCGCCTCTTTCCATATGTCTGTATTTGAATGCTTTTGCCTACACCGGTTGATTCGCGATCCAGTGTAATCACGAAATCACTGTTCAGAATTTAAAGCGAGAATCGAAATTACGTCCGATTATAGCGGACGAACACTTGATATACGTACATCGTCTACCGGCAGTGAATGTAATTTGTACGTATGCACTACTTTAGTCCTAGATGATCGTTTTTGTGACATTTAGAATGAGAAGGCATGATCTGGTTAACTCAGTTTAGGTTCAGTATTTGTGTGGTTTAATAATACACCCTTTATTATTAATAAGATATACGCAATGGAAAAATTGCAATATCAGTAGGAAATATACATAGTACACAAGTTGCAGAGAACAAACAGTTCACAGACGAACGTTCTAGAGAAAGATTGCTTTTATGTAAATTGTTTGTAGCAAGTAGTTAAATTTGGATTTGAATTTGAAGTAAGTGATACCAACTGTAAGTTACATGGGTCAATACGAAAAACCTGATTCACTGATTACGTACAGTATGGCCTAACTCACCCAGGTAGTCAATATGCAATGAAATTGTTGGCTGATCGTAAGTGTATGTAATTAATACAAGGGTCGTTCAATAAGTAATGCCCCACATTAAAAAAAAAATAGGCAAACGCCCTTGTTGGTGATAACACATTTGATGTTTGTTCTGTGCGCCGGTGAAGTTTCGAACCGTTCTGTCAGATGGTAGACCCGTAGTACAGCGTCAAAGTGGCGTCTACATACGACTCACGTTACAAGTAGCGTGATGATATTGAATTCTTGTGTGGAGAAAAAGAAACCGTGGTGAACATCCATAAACGTTTGTGCCCATGTATGGCGATGCTGCAGTTGACAGGAGTACAGTTGGGCGGTGGGTAAAGAAAGTTACAGCCCCAGGAAATGCTGAAACAGAGCTCCATGGTCAGCCAGGCTTGGGGCGTCCTGTCACAGCCACTGCTCCAGACATGCTGAATCGTGCAGATGCCATAATTCGTGTCGACCGTCGCACCACAACTCGACAATTGGCTCTACAGTTATCGATCAGCATTGGAAAAGCGTCTGCAATGATCGAGACTCTCGGATATTCAAAGAGGTGCTCACGATGGGTTCCACGAATGCTCACAGCGGACCACAAGGTTCAAAGAAGGGCCATTTCATTCTCTACGGGGAACACACTTTGAAGATGACGAGAGTGTCCATCATGCAGTCACGCAATGAAAACATGGCTACGCTTACAGGACAATAACTTTTACCAGCAGAGAATACATACTCTTCCACAACGTTGGCGTACGGCCGTAGAACTTGTCGGAGACTACATAGAAAAATAGGACATGGACAAAACATGTTGATGTATATTGTCACCAAAGTCTGACTCTTAACAATGAATACTTTCTGAGAAAAAAAATATGTGGCCTCAGTTGTTGAACGATCCTAGTACGTAAAATATTGTCTAGGTAAACTGTTCGTCTCCTGAAACAGTTTATCATCTGCTCATCATACAGATCTAAATTTTGCAAAATGAACAAAAGAACACCAAGATTGTTTAGTAGAGTAATTTACATTTTTCACTATTTTTCTCTGCGTACCGTGGGTCGTATTATAATCTGAAGCCATAATTATTTAAAACTTGTAACTACATGCTCACAGAAAATTACGGGCCTTTCTGTTTGTAACCCGTAGTTTCTAATGCGACAAGAAACTTCAAAAAAATGGCTCTGAGCACTATGGGACTTAACATCTGAGGTCATCAGTCCCCTAGAACTTAGAACTACTTAAACCTAACTAACCTAAGGACATCACAAACATCCATGCCCGAGGTAGGATTCGAACCTGCGACCGTAGCGGTCACGCGGTTCCAGACTGAAGTGTCTAGAACCGCACGGCCACAACGGCCGGCCAAGAAACGTCATTTAAGATTTGGCACAAAGTAGAAAAAACAGTTATTGGAGTAATGTCTATTGTAGATGTCAATTGCTTTATAACTCCCATGCAAAAAAGGCGTAAATCGCCATATATTCCGCCCAACAACTACATTTTCAATCACAGCGATATCTTAGGATCCTATGCTCCTCACTTTCCAGTAATCTTATCTTTTTTGCATTTGTCAAGATTCTCCGTAGTATCATATGGGTTATGGCGTATGGCAGGGACAACTTGGCTTTGGTATTAGGCACTTAAATAAATACATCAACAACCTGACTTTGTACCCTGGGCACATGGAAGACGCAATTACGAAAATAAATTCGACCATTTTGTAGCTTACAAAAACAACACTAACTCTCTCGACTCCAAAACAAATTCAGAATACTCACCTGAAAGAGCAACTGCAGAATGATCACATGAAATATGGCGACCGATAGTGCGGCGTGGCACCGCAGACAGGCTCTCTACGTATTATTTAAATCTTTGGTGTCAGCCCTGTTAGATTTCCCGAGTTGTCGTGAATGCTCACAGTTTTATGTGGAACAGTTTTCATTAATTTCATTTTTCTTGAACAGACGAACAGGCTTTTTGGAGAAGCAAAATTCAAGTACCTATCTGCCAAACTACACGTGTGTTTGTCGTGGTCCCCTCATATCACCTATAGTTTCCTCAGATAATTAAAGGCGAACGTGCAGATCATGCTGTGATGCCACATCCTTAACGACTAGCGATAGAACTTTAGAAAAAAATAACACTTGAGGCTAATAATTGATTCAGCAACTTCAGTACTTAATGACTGGGGAGATTAGGACATCAGTTTTATGTGTTACGTGATGGTGGGCGAGAGATTGAAAGGCGTCTATTTTGGCATAAAACACTCGTCATGTCGTGTATTCGTGTGCAATGATATTCATTTGTCTGCCTGAAAGATCTGTAGTCACCTATCTCTGTAGTAGAGCAGTACATCTCTGAGCGGAAACAGGTTTGTCTTGACGGTCCTTGCAAGGTGAAGTTGCTCGTTAGTAGACGCCAGCGCCATGCACGTGAACGTTCAAAAAAAATGGTTCAAATGGCTCTGAGCACTATGGGACTTAACAGCTGTGGTCATCAGTCCCCTAGAACTTAGAACTACTTAAACCTAACTAACCTAAGGACATCACACACATCCATGCCCGAGGCAGGACTCGAACCTGCGACCGTAGCAGTCACACGGTTCCGGACTGCGCGCCTAGGACCGGGAGACCACCGCGGCCGGCAAGTGAACGTTCCTCGCTGCTCCTGTCAAAGACAGTTAGGTTGGCATGAAGATTAAGGCCACTTTGCTCTGTCAGCTGTTTTGTTTGGGAGCCGAGGTTTTAAGTGGCGCTGCACGGGGTAGCCGCGCGGTCTAGGCCGCCTTGCAAGGTTCGCGCGGTTCCCCGCGTCGGAAATTCGAGTCCTCCCTCGGGCATGGATGTGTGTGTGTTGCCCTTAGCGTAAGTTCGTTTAAGTTGGATTAAGTATTTTGTAAGCCTAGAGACCGATGATCTCAGCAGTCTGGTCCCATAGGAACTTACCACAATTTTTAAGTAGCACTCAAAGCAAACTGTGGGCCTAATTTTGTTTTGGGCCGTCTCGTGTTTCCGCGGTAGGTACAGTCGGACTCGGGGCCACGTGGGGCAACGGCTTAGGCACCACATTGTACCAGTGTTCCTAAGTGCTGAAACTTGCCAGTTTTCGATGACCCACTTTGAGCATTTCGTCGCGACAGCTCTATTAATATACACTGCAGGAAATAAATGGCTCCAGGGGATAATATGTGGATACTTAGGGGTGGTAGTGTTGATGATTCGTGTGTCACGGTTATTGGCGGTTAAGTTGCGCCTGTCGGTGCACCCTCTGTTTCGACTCTGCTGCCAGTAACTGTTTTAAGGTGAACAGTGTTTGCAACATTCATTGTAGGATATAACAGTTCCCCATCGACGAGTACGTACTGCTGATGAATACTTGAGCCGTCTGAATATCGTCGCATTGTGGGCCTACAGTATATCAAGGGATTGCTACACATGCTGATCACAATGTATCGGTGGCGTGTAGCTGTTTTCAGCAGTGGTCTGCGAAAGAATCCCACACCCGTGGACAAAGTTTTGACGTCTGAGTAGTACAGACACTCGTCAAGATAGTTTCGTTGTGCAAGCAGCGTTTCCGACCGAACATCATCCAGGGACGAAATACTGGCATGTGTTGCACCTGCTGTGTCATTAGAGACCAACGGGAAGCTTCTGCTTGTAGCAGAATTGAGATCACGTGTGACTCTGGACAGGTGACCACTGACACCACGATACCGCCAAACGTGGCTACTCTGGTATCATGAAAGGGTCTACCGGAAGCTGAGATGCCACTTGTTGTCTTCAGTGATGCGAGTTGGTTGTATCTGTATGCGAGGGTGGGTGTAGACACGTATGTCGTAGACCTAGTTAGCTGTCTACTCCAGAGTGCATCCACCCACGACACAAAGGTCCCATCCCAGGTTTCATGGTGTGCAGTCTCATAAGTTACAACTCGCTGTCACGTTTGATTTTTCTGCGTGGTAAAGTGACGAGTACCCGGTACATTGCACAGGCTGTTATCCCCGTGCTTCTGCCATTTCTTCGACAGGAAGGTAATGCACTTTTCCAGCAGGACAATGCTCTTCTACATACGGCTGTTGCAATGCGACGTGGTCTTTAAGGTGTACAATAACACCCTGGCCTGCAAGACCACAAGATCTCTCTCTAATTGAACAGATAAGTGGTGTGACGAAGCGCCAACTTACTCGTTCTCCAGGGACTTCAAGAGCCATTGCTGACCTGCAACAAAAGGCGCAATGTGCTCGAGACAATCTCTCACAGGATGTCATTTGGAAGCTTTACGAACGTTTGGTTATGAGAATGCACGCCTTTGGTGCTACAAAATGGTTCAAATGGCTCTGAGCACTATGGGACTTAACATCTGTGGTCATCAGTCCCCTAGACCTTAGAACTACTTAAACCTAACTAACCTAAGGACATGACAAACATCCATGCCCGAGGCAGGATTCGAACCTGCGACCGTAGCAGTCGCTTGGTTCCGGACTGTGCGCCTAGAACGGCTAGACCATCGCGGCCGGCTTGGTGCTACAATTGGGTGGTCTCCTGTATATTAATGTGACATGTTGGGCACGATTTACTGTGAAATGTGTATTGAGTTTAATCTGAATTTTTGTCAGATACTTCTGCACTGATGAAGTACCTGTCACGTCATTTGTCAATGATGTTCCCTTGTCCTTGAGGGTGTTGAAGTTGTTTCCGGCAGTGTACACTACTGCCCATTAAAATTGCTACACCAACAAGAAATGCAAATGATAAACGGGTATTCATTGGACAAATATATTATACTAGAACGGACATCCGATTACCTTTTCACGCAATTTGGGTGCATAGATCCTGAGAAAACAGTACCCAGAACAACCACCTCTGGCAGTAATAACGGACTTGATACGCCTGGGCATTGAGTCAAACAGAGCGCGGAGATGGCGTGTACAGGTACAGCTGCCCATGCAGCTTCAACACGGTACCACAGGTCATCAAGAGTAGTGACTGGCGTATTGTGACGAGCCAGTTGCTCGGCCACCATAGACCAGACGTTTTCAGTTGGTGAGAGATCTGGAGAATGTGCTGGCCAGGGCAGCAGTCGAACATTTTCTGTATCCAGAAAGGCCCTTACAGGACCTGCAACATGCGGTCGTGCATTATCGTGCTGAAATGTAGGGTTTCGTAGGGACCGAATGAAGGGTAGAGCCACGGGTCGTATCACACCTGAAATGTAACGTCCACTGTTCAAAGTGCCGTCAATGTGAACAAGAGGTGACCGAGATGTGTAACCAATGGCACCCCATTCCATCACGCCGGCTGATACGCCAGTATGGCGATGGGGTGCACACGCTTCCAATGTGCGTTCTCCGCGATGTCGCCAAACATGGATGCGACCATCATGATGCTGTAAACAGAACCTGGATTCATCCGAAAAAATGACGTTTTGCGATTCGTGCACCCAGGTTCGTCGTTGAGTACACCAATGCAGGCGCTCCTGTCTGTGATGCAGCGTCAAGGGTAACTGCAGCCATGGTCTCCGAGCCGATAGTCCATGCTGCTGCAAACGCCGTCGAACTGTTCGTGCAGATGGTTGTTGTCTTGCAAACGTCCCCATCTGTTGACTCAGGGATCGAGACGTGGCTGCACGATCCGTTACAGCCATGCGGACAAAGTGCCTGTCGTCTCGACTGCTAGTGATACGAGGCCGTTGGGATTCAGCACGGCGTTCCGCATGACCCTCCTGAACCCACCGATTCCATATTCTGCTATCAGTTATTGGATCTCGACCAACGCGAGCAGCAATGTCGTGATATGATAAACCGCAATCGCGATAGGCTACAATCCGACCTTTATCAAAGTCGGAATCGTGTTGGTACGCATTTCTCATCCTTACACGAGGCATCACAACAACATTTCACTAGGCATCGCCGGTCAACTGCTATTTGTGTATGAGAAATCGGTTGGAAACTTTCCTCACATCAGCACGTTGTGGGTGTCGCCACCGGCGCCAACCTTGTGTGAATGCTCTGAGAAGCTAATCATTTGCATATCACAGTATCTTCTTCCTGTCGGTTGAATTTCGCGTCTGTAGCACATTATCTTCGTGGTGTAGCAATTTTAATGGCCAGTGGTGTATATTGCAGTGATAGCTCGAATGAACAACTGGAGAACAGAGACATCTGTGCTGCCGCTTGATTAACGGCAACAGTTATGGCGTCATCGCATCATCATTTGACAAAATTTGTGTCTCTTTCGCCTTCATTTTCTGGTGTTACCATAGTAACTATTTTTTGTGATTTTCTTCTGTTGATCGTCCAGTGATTGCCGGTTCAGTAATTTCTGTAAGCTGGTTTAAGTACGCTTTGCCTATCAATCCAGTGAGCTTCTGGTACCTCTACCTGAGGATTTTATTCAATAAACGATTCTTATTTACGTAAGGTTGTAATGTTTCGAGCAGTGCTTAATTTCTATTAATAGCTTTCTCATAACCAGAGTGCTCGAGGTAGAGGCCAAGGTCACTTTACGACTGCAAGCACGAGACAACACTTGGATCAATGTCAGGAC
Source organism: Schistocerca serialis cubense (assembly GCF_023864345.2). Classification (NCBI taxonomy): domain Eukaryota; kingdom Metazoa; phylum Arthropoda; class Insecta; order Orthoptera; family Acrididae; genus Schistocerca; species Schistocerca serialis. The sequence continues at coordinate 1,199,430,268 of NC_064638.1, read as the reverse complement.
GCGAAGCCATTTTAGAAAGAGCTGCCCCTATGAAACCTCTTTCTTCGGTCTGACTCCAAACGGCATGCCTCTCTGTCCTCTCTTCAACAAGCAACCATTTACCATTTGGAACAAGCTACTATTTACCTTACGTATTAGCTAACACAAAGATGCGTTCAGGAGGAGATTAAAGCATTTTGTATCACCACTGGTTCGGCTTACCAGTCGTTGATAAGAGCTGTATTCCCCACTTATTTTCCTGTAGTACATAATAATTTATCACCCTCATAATCTTTCTCTCACTTTGATTTTCTTGAGCACGTCACCCTCCTACTTTAGCTTTGTGGTCTAAACTATTCCTCAGTAGGAGCAGAAACAGAAGTACCCATCCGTCAAGAACACAAGTAAAGAGGTAAGGGAATGATAGAACTTTATTACACCGTTCAGTTTAGACGGCGTTTTTACACTCTGCAGGTGACTAGTTTCCAACATTGGCCATTATCAAATCATCTCGATGTAAAGTATTTGATACACGCCAGCTTGACACAATCGTATTACGTAGGCTACGGAGTGCAGGTGAGTGCAAAATGTGCTCATTGTCTCTTTCCCTCACCTTGCCCCCTTCTTGTGGGATACAGGATTACTTTTTTGCTGCAAAATGCTTGTGTTAAAAAAATGGTTAGTCCAGAATTGAGCTAGAGGAAAAACAAAAAGGCAAGTGTCGATTACCAGCAACGGTAAAAACTTGAAAAAGATTAAAACCGAAAAAGTACAATTACAAAAATTAGTCATCTTATATCTTCCTGGACAACAACTTTACACAAGGTAGCCTTACCGAAAAATACATAGACGTACTCTTCTCGTCTCAAATAAAGGAAGAGATTTATAATACCAGGCATATGAAGTGCAGTCCTGTTTGGAGCAAACAAAATCAGAGTACAATTCTTCCCACTCCTTGGCGTATCTGGTACAGCAACCATGGGTAATATTTCAGAATAATGTCGGCTGCAGAGGAAACAATACGTTTATTGACGTATTTCACTATTCTGGGACATCGTCACAAAATTTTTCTATACTGCCTAATTTGCATTCGTCACATTTGTGCAGACCGTTGTATGTACGTTAAGAGTCCTGGACTCAGTTGCAAAAGCACGTATACACACGATCCCAACAGATATGACGAATTCAATTTTTTGCAGTATATTAAAATTTTCTGATAATGCTGCAGAAGGGCGGAACGCATCAATAAAAGTATTAATTCTCTGCAATCAAGATTGCTTTCTTTCGAAAAATTACGCACGGTTGCTGCACCAAATACGCGTTAAAGTGAAGAGAACTGTTTATTTTGTTACGAATTATACTTTCTGAAGAGTTTCGGGCATAGCAAATCATCAGTATGTCATATACAACGCCGTAACACATCCTTGATGTTGAGCACCAATGTAAGAATCCAATCATCTCACACAATACTATGTAGTAATGCGTTTTACATGATGTTCTGATGGATGGCTACATCCAAAACATCTCAGAAAATATAATTTTTAACAAGTGATCTGTTGATTTTAGCGACCTAATAAAACGTTGATGTAAGACGTGCTCAGAGTTTACGTAATGGTCGTCAACGTGACTGTACTTCTCTAATTACGGAATTTTGTTTCGGCCCCACCCGCGGTGTGGTATAATACTGCGGCGTGGAGATTTCATTGTCTACTAGGACTGCATACACGTGCCTGAAAGTAAACTAAAAAATCGTTACGCATCTTTATATTTTAGCTGATAAAAATTCATGCCAGTTGCTCGTATATAGAGATCATAACTGAGCCCTTAATCCGTTAATCGATAATTATCGAAGTTAACAACCCCCCCTCCCCCCTCCCCCCCCCTCCCCCCCCCCCCCACCCCACCCCTCCGTGAACCATGGACCTTGCCTTTGGTGGGGACGTTTGCGTGCCTCAGCGATACGGATAGCCGTATCGTAGGTGCAACCAAAACTGACGGGTAACTGTTGAGAGGCCAGACAGACGTGTGGTTCCAGAAGAGAGGCAGCAGCCTTTGCAGTAGTTGCAGGGGCAATAGTCTGGACAGTTGACTGATCTGGCCTTGTAACATCAACCAAAACGACCCTGCTGTGCTGGTACTGCGAACGGCTGAAAGCAAGGGGAAACTACAGCCGTAATTTTTCCCGAGGGCATGCAGCTTTACTGTATGGTTAAATGACGATGGAGCCCTGGTGGGTAAAATATTCCGGAGTTAAAATAGTCCCTCATTCGGATCTCCGGGCGGGGACGTCGCTATCAGGAGAATCAAACCGGGAATTTTATTGATCGGAGCGTGGAATGTCGGATCTCTTAATCATACCGGTAGGTTACAAAATTTAAAAAAGGAATCGGGTAGGTTAAAGTTAAATATAGTGGGAATTAGTGAAGTCTGGTGGGAGGAGGAACAAGACTTCTGGTCAGGTGAATACAGGGTTATAAATACAATGTCAAATAGGGGTAATGCAGGAGTAGGATTAATAATGAATAAAGAAATAGGAACGCGGATAAGCTACTACGAACAGCATAGTGTACACAGCATAGTGAACGCAATATTGAACCCTAGACAGACACAAAGCCCGCACCTACCATAGTAATACAAGTTTATATGCCAAAGAGCTCCGCAGATGATGAAGAGATTGAAGAAATATGTGATACGGTATAAGAAATTATTCAGATAATTAAGGGAGACGAAAATTTAATAGTGATGGGGGACTTAACTTGACTGCAAAAGAAAGAAGAGAAGGAAAACTAGTACGTGAATATGGACTGGGGGTAAGGAACGAAAGAAGAAGCAGCCTGGTAGAATTCTGCACAGAACATAACTTAATCATGGCTAACACTTGGTTTAAAAATCAAGAAAGAAGTTTGTACACGTGGAAGGGGCCAGGAGACACTGGAAGTTTTTAGACAGATTATATAACGGTAAGACAGAGATTTACGAACGAGGTTTTAAATTGTAAGTTATTTCCCGGGGCAGATGTGGACTTGATCACAATCTATTGGTCATGAACTGTAGATTAAAACAGCACAGCTGCGCGGAGTGGCGTCATGTCACGGACTGCGGGGTCCCTCCCGCTGAAGATTCGAGTCCTCCCTCGGGCATGGCTGTGTGTGTTGTTCTTAGCATAAGTTAGTTTAAGTAGTGTGTAAGTGTAGGAACTGATGATCTCAACAGTTTGGTGCCTTAGGAATTCACACACATTTGGACATACAAAACTGAAGAAACTGGAAAAACGTATGAATTTAAGGAGATGGGAACCAGATGAACTGAAAGAACCAGAGGTTGGAGAGGGTTTCAGACAGAGTATTAGGAAACGGTTGACAAGAACAGGGGAAAGAAATACAGTAGAAGAAGAATGGATAGCTTTGAGAGATGAAATAGTGAAGGCAGCAGAGGATGAAGCAGGTAAAAAGACGAGGGTTAGTAGATATCCTTGGGAACAGAAGAGATATTGAATTTAATTGATGAAAGAAGAAAATATAAAAATGCAGTAAATGTAGCAGGCGAATAGGAATACAAACGTCTCAAAAAAGAGATCGACAGGAAGTGCAAAATGGCTTAGGAGGGATGGCTACAGGACAAATGTAAGGATGTAGAAGCACATATCAGTAGGGGTAAGATAGATACTACCAACAGAGAAACTAAAGACACCTTTGGAGAACAGAGAACCAGTTGTACGAATATCAAGGGCTCAGATGGAAAACCAGTCCTAAGCAAAGGAGGAGGCTCTTTAAATTCTGTTAACTATCCTTGAGACCGTCAGCTGCTAATGAGGTGTCTACTATTCATAAAAAGACTGAGGTCAAGGCTCCCACGGAAATCGTGTTCTGACACGTTCGGGTCATGCAGGTGTGTGAGTACGCTATATTGTGGGAGAATAGCTACGTGTTAATTGTTTATTGTCGTTAAGAACTTAACGCTTTTTGTTACTGTATTGAAAGTGGAAACTAAATCATGTAAGCGTATTCTAGCTTTACAGATGATGAAAATCTATGCCCAAATTTAAGTGATTACTTCAATTTTGTATCAAGCTCGAGACAGAAAAATACTTTTCGATTGTAAAGTGTGCTTGCGTAATATATCAACCATTACGGATCAAATTTCGAGCCTTAATACTTTGAAACATCACATAAGGAGAGCACATGAATCGCGGTATGCTCAGTTCAAAAAAACGGTGAAGGCGGGGTCCGGTCGAGGACAGCCAAAAAGAAAAATCAGTCTTGGGCATTCAGATATCGAGAACAGAGTCTCTGGCAGTAATCCAGTTAAAAGAATACGACAGAGAATCACTGGAGAGTCTTTTAGCACTGCAGCAATTGGCAGTAGTGTGTCTGAAGCTATGTGGGCCAACGCATTGTTAGGGATTATCGATTAACTTCAGATGTTGTTGTTGTGGTCTTCAGTCCAGAGACTGGTTTGATGCATCTCTCCATGCTACTCTATCCTGTGCAAGCTTCTTCATCTCCCAGTACGTACTGCAACCTACAGCGTTCTGAATCTGTTTAGTGTATTCATCTCATGGTCTCCCTCTACGATTTTTACCCTCCGCGCTGCCCTCCAATACTAAATTGGTGATAGCTTGATGCCTCAAAATATGTCTTACCAAGCGATCCCTTGTTCTAGTCAAGTTGTGCCACAGATTTCACTTCTACCCAATTCAATTCAATACCTCTTAATTAGTTATGTGATCTACCCATCTAACCTTTAGCATTCTTCTGTATCACCAAATTTCGAAAGCTTCTATTCTCTTTTTGTCTAAACTATTTATCGTCCACGTTTCACTTACATACATGGCTACACTCCATACAAGTACTTTCAGAAACGGCTTCCTGACACTTAAATCTATACTCGATGTTAACAAATTTCTCTTCTTCAGAAACGCTATCCTTGCCATTGCCAGTCTACATTTTATATCCTCTCTACTTCGACCATCATCAGTTATTTTGCTCCCCAAATAGCAAAACTCATTTACTACTTTAAGTGTCTCATTTCCTAATCTAATTCCCTCAGCATCACCCGACTTAATTCGACTACATTCCATTATCCTCGTTTTGCTTTTGTTGATGTTCATCTTATATCCTCCTTTCAAGACACTGTCCATTCCGTTCAGCTGCTCTTCCAGGTCCTTTGATGTCTCTGAGAGAATTACCATGTCATCGGCGAAACTCAAAGTTTTAAGAAAGCCTTTCGCTCCCTTTATTTTACCCCTGCCACCTTCAGAATTTGAAACAGAGTATTCCAGTCAAGATTGTGAAAAGCTTTTTCTAAGTCTACAAATGGTAGAAACGTCGTTTTGCCTTTCCTTTATTTATTTTCTAAGATAACTCGTAGGGTCAGTATTGCCTCACGTGTTCCTACATTTCTACGGAATCCAAACTGACTTTCCCCGAGGTCGGCTTCCTCCAGTTTTTCCATTCGTCTGTAAAGAATTTGTGTTAGTATTTTGAAGCCGTGGCTTATTAAACTGATAGTTCGGTAATTTTCACATCTGTCAACGCCTGCTTTCTTTGGGATTGGAATTATTACATATTTTTTTGAAAACTGAGGGCATTTCGCCTGTCTTACACATCTTGCTCACCAGTAAACCAACGCTTTAGCTTTTAACGTATTAACTTTTTTTTCAGCGAAATTAATATTCCGAATAGCGTTGCTCGGCTATGACAGAAATGTATGTTTGACATAATTGGAGAGCTACTGTACTAGCTTCTGAGTTTCGACAAAAATTGAAGGGCGACTCAGGTAACAAACAAACCCCCTGTCGTTTTCATCAAGTCAATACGTGAAGTTACCTGGCTTTGAGCGAATTTTTCGTGCTCGTGTTACAGGAAGTTATTACGACGTTACAAGAGGTTTTCCAGGTCAGCTAGGGATGTGTGCGTCACATTTCTCACAAAAGTACAGAGCAAAAGCGAACGAAAGTACAGAAGCTAGGCGGAGAAGACAGTTAAAGTCAGGTCGTACAGGTGTAGAGCAGACTTTTTAATAACCCACAGTTGCGAGCTCGTAAAAGGTCTCGTTACTGGCGCCGCAGCCCGCGGCGCCAGCAGATTAATCGCCGAGGTGAGGCGGACGGGGGCCGGAGAAAACGCCACCTCCTCCGCCCCCGCCTGCCGCCAGCTTTCGCCGTCGGCGCCAACGAAACGGCGCCGCGTCTGCTCGCCTCGTATTTTGGAGCTCGTTACTCGCTGGCGGCAGGCCGTATGTGTGCCGGGTCCGCGGAGCTTTCAGCTTTCTTCCCGCGGAGCGCGGTCCGCAGCAGCCGGCTGGAGAAAGTGGGCTCTGGGGGGCCTGCCGGCGTGGTGTCGCTTTCTTCTGGGCCGCCTCGCCTCGCCCAGGCCATATCTGGAGCCTCCAGTAGCCACCGCGACCCACATACCTGCGCGGGACGCGTTTCCTGATCGCGATGATTCCAGGGCGTGGCCCGTCTGGACCTCACCTTGCTACTGCAAACGGGCACGTGGCCAGTTGCCAGCAAGCCAGCGCGGGCACTACCATTAGCACAGTAGCCAGGTGCGAGAAGGTTCAGGCCTGCGACAGTGGTGCCTGGGGGAGGGGGGGATCTCAGTTTGTAACAGTGAAAGTCGCCTACGCTCTAGACTCCTTTCATGGACGGACTGATACACGCATCGATAAACATCTGCCTGTCTCAAAGCACCATCAATTTGCAGCGTGAAGCAAGGATTCGTGCGGCCTGCGGTTCTCATACGTATTCTGGACTGTTCAGTCAAGTTAATGTGACCACCTGTCAAAAGCTAATCACATTTTGTAGCATGGACAACTGCGAGACGTGCAGGAAGAGATGCAATCGGGCTTTGGAGGGTACGACAGGGGTGTGGATCTACATCTAGATCTACATCTACATGATTATTCTGCAATTCACATTTAAGTGCTTGGCAGACGGTTCATCGAACCACAAAACGAACACCTAAAACTTTCTGTTCGAGCTCTGATTTCTCTTATTTTATTTTGATGATCATTCCTACCTATGTAGGTTGGGCTCAACAAAATATTTCCGCATTCGGAAGAGAAAGTTGATGACTGAAATTTCGTAAATAGATCTCGCCGCTACGAAAAACGTCTTGCTTTAATGACTTCCACCCGATTCGCGTATCATATCTGCCACACTCTCTCCCCTATTACGTGATAATACAAAACTAGCTGCCCTTTTTTGCACCCTTTCGATGTCCTCCGTCAATCCCACCTGGTAAGGATCCCACACCGCGCAGCAATATTCTAACAGAGGACGAACGAGTGTAGTGTAAGCTGTCTCTTTAGTGGACTTGTTGCATCTTCTAAGTGTCCTGCCAATGAAACGAAACCTTTGGCTCGCCTTCCCCACAATATTATCTATGTGGTCTTTCCGACTGAAGTTGTTCGTAATTTTAACGTCCAGGTACTTAGTTGAATTGACAGCCTTGAGAATTGTACTATTTATCGAGTAATCGTATTCCAACGGATTTCTTTTGGAACTCATGCGGATCACCTCACACTTTTCGTTATTTAGCGTCAACTGCCACCTGCCACACCATACAGCAGTCTTTTGTAAATCGCTTTGCAACTGATACTGTTCTTTGGATGGCCTTACTAGACGGTAAATTACAGCATCATCTGCGAACAACCTAAGAGAACTGCTCAGATTGTCAGCCAGGTCAGGAACAGCAGAGGTCCCAGGACGCTTCCCTGGGGAACACCTGATATCACTTCAGTTCATGCCGACTCCAGTGCTGTGGGTAGGTTTGGCGTGAACAGCTCAATCGAGATGGTCCCACAGACTCTCACTTGAGTTTAAATTCTGGGAGTTTCGTGGCCAATGCATTACGGTAAATTTACCCTGGTGCTCTTCCAACTATGCATGTACATTGCGAGGTATTTGGCACATTGCATTGTCCTACTGGTAGATGTCATCGTTCGGAGCAAAACCAAACTGCTTGTAAGGGTGGAAATGGTCCCTAGTGATAAATGTACACTTGTGTGGGTCCATCGTGACTTTCAAAATGAGGAGATGACCCAGCGAACGCCACAAAAACTCAGACAATAACGCTCCCTCCTCTAGCCTGAGTCATTCTGACAATGATAGCAGGTGTTCACTTTCTGACGTTTCAAGCCCCATAGAGCATCAAACGAGATTCATCTGAAAAGGCCACCTGTCGCCACTCAGTGAACGTCCGGTTCCGTTCGTTGCCGTCGATGAACGGCAGTCACCAACAGGTCCATGAACTAGGTTCCTGCTGTGGAGGCACACAACCAGTACCTTTCGCTGCACGGTCGTTGAGGAGACACTGTTGGTAGCTCTTTGTCTCATCTGGGCTGTCAGTTGCTCAACAGTTGCACCACTGCTCGCCCGTTCTGCATCCGACGTTCACCCCTGTCATATATGGCCCCGATGCACCACGGTTGCCTCAGCATCAGTTTTGTCTACATCTGCATCTACATCTACATCTACATCTACATGGTTACTCTGCAACTCACACCTAAGTGCCTGGCATAGGGTTCATCGAATCATTTTTATACTACTTCTCTACCATTCCATGCTCGAATGGCGCTTGGGAAAAAGGAACACCTAAACCTTTCCGTTCGAACTCTGATTTCTCTTATTTTACTATGATATTCATTTCTCCCTACGTACGATGGTCACTCCAAAAGAAATGCACACTATTTTTTTTTAAATCCATCTTTTATTCTACATGGTTGAAAGTTTTACAGTGTGTACATACACCCTTTAGGAACAATATTTTCATTTCTCCACATAATTTCCATTCTTCTCAACTGCCTTACGCCATCTTGGAACCCGCACGGTAAAATTCTGGACCAACCTGTTGGAGCCACTGTTTGGCAGCGAGCACAAGGGAGTCATCTTCAATCCTTGTTCCACGAAGAGAGTCTTTCAGTTTCCCAAAGAGATGATACGTCCCATGCAGCCAGGTCAGGACTGTAAGGCGGGTGTTTCAGTATTGTCCATCCGAGTTTTGTGATAGCTTCTATGGTTTTCTGACTGACATGTGGCCGTGCATTCTCGTGCAACAACAAAACATCCTGCTTTTGCCGATTTGGTCGAACACGACTCAGTCGAGCTTGAAGTTTCTGCAGAGTCGTCACATATGCATCATAATTTATGGTGGTTCGACTTGGCATGATGTCCACAAGCAAGAGTCCTTCGGAATCCAAAAACACCGTAGCCGTAACTTTTCCAGCAGAAGGTGTGGTTTTGAATTTTTCTTCCTTGGGTGAATTTGCATGATGTCACTCCATTGATTGCCTCTTCGTCTCTGGTGAAAAATTATAGATCCATGTTTCATCACCTGTCACAATTCTTCCAAAAAACTCATCTCCACCATTCTCGTACTGTTCCAAAAGTTCGATGCATACAGTTTTTCTTGTTTCTTTGTGAGCCACTTTCAACATCATGGGAACCCACCTGGTACAAACCTTTTTTAATGCCAACACTTTCAGTATTCTGCAAACACTTCCTTCCCCCATGCCAACGTAGCGTGACAATTCGTTCACTGTGATGCGTCTGTCAGCAGTCACCAATTCGTTAACTCTCTCCACATTGTCTGGAGTGTCTGCAGTACAAGGGCTGCCGCTGCGAGGACAATCCTTAATATTGCCGTGCCTGCTTTCATCACGTAACCTGCTCGCCCACCGACTAACTGTACGGCCGATCGACAGCAGCATCCTCATACACCTTTTTCAGCCTCTTGTGGATGTTTCCCACTCTCTCGTTTTCACAGCGCAGGAGTTCTAAGACAGCACGTTGCTTCTGACGAACGTCAAGTGTAGCAGCCACCTTGAAGACATGTTGTGACGGCGCCACTCATGGGGACCAGTTGAACTAAGTTTGAAAACAAGCGGGAAGGATGTATCTACACACTGTAAAACTTTCACACATGCAGAATGAAAACTGTATTTTTACGAAGATAGTGTCCATTTCCTTTGGAGTGACCCTAGTAGGTGGGTGTCAACAAAATATTTACACATTCGGAAGAGAAAGTTGCTGATTGAAATTTCGTAAATATATCTCTCCGCAAAGAAAACTGCCTTTGTTTCAGTGACTGCCACCCCAACTCGCGTATCAAATCAGTGACACTGTCACCTCTATTGCGCGATAACACGAAACGGGCTGCCCTTCTTTGCACTTTCTCGATGTCCTCCGTCAATCCTACGTGGTAAGGATCCCACACCGTGCAGCAATATTCCAGCAGAGGACGGACAAGTGTAATGTAGGCTGTCTCTTTGACGGCCGCTGTGACCGAGCGGTTCTAGGCGCTTCACTCTGGAACCTCGCGACCTCTACGGTCGCAGGTTCGAATCCTGCCTCGGGCATTGATGTGTGTGATGTCCTTAGGTTAGTTAGGTTTAAGTAGTTCTAAGTTCTAGGGGACTGATAACCTCAGATGTTTAGTCCCATAGTGCTCAGAGCCATTTGAACCAAGCTGTCTCTTTAGTGGGTTGTAGCATCTTCTAAGTGTTGTGCCAACAAAGCGCAGTCTTTGTTTCGCCTTCCCACAATATTATCTATGTAGTCTTTCCAATTTAAATTCCGCGTAATTGTAATTCCTACGTATTTAGTCCAATTGGCAGCCCTTAGATTTGTGCGATTTATTGTATACCCAAAATTTATCGGATTTCTTTTATTACCCATGTGGATGACTTCGCACTTTTCCTTGTTTAGTGCCAATTGACACTTTTCGCACCAAACGGAAATTCTCTCTAGATCATTTTGTAATTGGAACTGATCGTCTGAGGATTTCACTAGACGGTAATTACAGCATCATCTGCAAACAATCTAAGGGGGCCGCTCAGATTATCACCTAGATCATTTGTGTAAATCAGGAACAGCAGAGGGCCTCTGACACTACCTTGCGGAACGCCTGATATCACTTCTGTTCTACTCGATGATTTACCGTCCACCCCTATGAACTGTGACCTCTCTGAGTGCCAACTTGCCATGCACGGTATACTTTAACCACAGTGGCACGCGAACAGTTTACAAACGTAGCTATTTCGGAAATGCTTCCATATTTGGCCCGAAAGCTAATCATCGTGTCATGAATGAAGTCAGATAAATCGTTCCATTCCCGCCTTACGACGGCTGCACTGCTTCCTGCGCCCCCTGGACACGATTTATTTACCCACCATTGCTAGTGCTGCCACCTGCCTTCAGTGAGTGGTTGTTGCACGTTGATGTCGAACATAGGCGGTGGACACGTTAACGTGACTGGACTGTGAGTAGTACACTGGTGCGCAAAATTTAAGGATGAAAGTAACCTTCGCATGATGGTCACTGGCAAGTAACATAGCTCGATGAAACTTGGACTTTGGATAGAAATTACTGCTACGGTACAATCCAGAAGGTAACTGAGAGAAATACGCAATGAAATGAATAGAAATGACACTTTTAATCAAAGACAATTATTACACTGAAGTCACAGCAATTCATCTTCGTCCCCTGAGCATTGGGAAAGGCACGACAGCTCTCAAGAAACTGGCAATGCATGCTCTGACTCATACTCCCATGGGAGCCACAAGGTTGGTAAGGCCTTTCATTACTCCCCCAGCTGCATGGTCGTTGGTGGCTGTGGACGTGCCATACATCTCCCCAACGCATCCATCACGTGCACGATTGCATCTGAGTCATGGGAAGGGGAGGCCGGTCCCTTCGCTGAATTTCCCCTCGTTTCAAGACTTCGTCCACCTGTGCTCTTCGATGGCGTCACGCACTGTCATCCATGAAAATGGACTCAGGGCCAGATGCATTACTGAAAAGACGCACATGGGGAAGAGATACAGTGTTACAATAACGTTGATCGGTGAGAGTATCGTTTTGAAGATCTGCAGGTCGGTACACAAGTGCAACATGCCTCCCCACACCATAACGCTGGGACCACCGAAACGATCATGTTTGACAATATTCCTGGTTCAAATGGTTCAAATGCCTCTGAGCACTATGGGACTTAGCTGCTGAGGTCATCAGTCCCCTAGAACTTAGAACTACTTAAACCTAACTAACCTAAGGACATCACACACACATCCATGTCCGAGGCAGGATTCGAACCTGCAACCGTAGCGGTCGCGCGGTTCCAGACTGTGGCGCCTAGATCCACTCGGCCACACCGGCCGACCAATATTCCTGATTGCACCACGTGATCACACCTCTCGCCATATGAAGGTGCTTCCAGAATCACTACTTTGAGCAATGCCAAACTCGGGGTCTACACTCGTCACATTTCGTCGTTCTTCCTTTTTCTCGATAAATCTCCCACGCATGAAGTCGTCCAAATGTCCCCGGGTCATGTTGTAAGGCAGAAAACTACCAAAGTACATTGTAACTGCTTTCTGATAGACACATAGTGTCTTTTCCCGTTCCTTCGAGTGCCTCGCGTTGCGCGACCAGCCCCATTTGGTCCAATAATCACTCTGACCTCAAGCCATGTGGCATACAAAGTTCTGTGCACGACTGAGAGACCTCTGGCTACATGCTCGCACACATTCATTCATTTCAACCGAATTGTTTGTGTGTTATGTTACTTTACCTATCTCGTCCCTAAGTTTTGTACTATGCATCTGCCAACTAAAAGCCAAATCCAAAAGCGTGAACATGCTTCTTAAGAGCATAGTTTTCCTGCTCTTTGACAAACAAAAATTCTTGCAGAGGCAGTAATATTTTAAGACGTACTTAAGCTTAATTGACGTTGGGAAATTCAGCCGCGAGCTAAGTAAAGCTGGCCGCTTACCTCAGGGGGAGAGGGATAAGTAGTGCAACCACTTCCGACTTAGGTGGTGTGAGGGGGCAATGTTTTATTGTTTATTTTTCATTACTGACAACTCACAGACGTGCATGACTCGTGCCGATCAGCTGCTATGATACAAATTTCTAACGGAAGTGACCGGATTCGTGCGTGCGGTGTCGCAGAGACAATCGTCTCCAAATGTGGTACATACAAGGCTCGTTCAAAAGATTCTGCAACCTGGTGCACAAAATTTTTCTGCGCTTGCCTTTTACTTATTGTACATAGTCTCCTTCGAAATGCTATCCTCCACAATTGATACATCGCTCCCAACGCCGTTTCCACTTCCGTAAGTAGTATTGTTACAGCAGTTGCTGGATCGCACGAAGTGCCCTTTGCGAATCTTCTATTATCTCGTCTATCGTTGCAAATCTTCGTCCTTTACAGGTGGTTTTCAACTTTGGAAATAAAAAAAGTCCGCAGGGTCCAGGTCTGGAGAGCTCAAACGAAGAGACAGCACAGTGATTTCGTTTTTTGTACAGTAGTCACGCACCAACACGGATGAACATGGCGGTGCGTTATCTCGGTGCAAGAGCCATGAATGGTCTCGCCACATTTCAGGCCGTTTCCTTCTCACAGTTTCTCGCAGGCGCTGCAACCGTCACAGTAGTAGCATCGATTAACAGCTTGTCTCTGTGGCACAAATTCATAATGAACTAGTCTTTCAAAGTAAAAGAAAACTGTCAGCATGGCTTTCACAACTGATCTAACCTGACGAGCATTTTTTGGTCCTGGAAATTCTTTCCCGACCCACTGTGAAGATTGAACCTTGGTCTCAGCTCCTTAACCGTAGACCCACATCTCATCACCAGTTATGATTCTCTTAGGAACGTCTCGTTCTCACTTGCGCGATCCAAAAGCTCTTTACGGATTGCTAGGCGAAGGTCTTTCTGGTCTTGTGACTCGTGAGCTGTGAGACAAACTTTGTGGCAACACAGTGCATTCAAACATGCTGTGTCAGGATTTCGTGACATGGTCCAATTGAAATGTTACATTCTTCTCTAATCTCTCCGACAGTCAGTCTTCTATTGACACTCACAATTTCGTCGACGTTCCTGACGTGAGCATCATCGGTAAACGTCGAAGGGCGTGCTGGACGTGGGTCATCTTTAACTTCCGACCGGATATTTTTAAACCAAGTGAAATATTCGTAACACCGATTACGGTTTGAACGCTCATCACCATTGGTGTGTCTCTGTAAAGGTTTTCTTGAATTTCACTCAAAATTTAATGCAGACGTGTTGCTCCTCTAACTCTGCCATCTCGAAATTCGCAAACCGTACAACACAACGTGCTACTCAATACGGCATTGAACAATAACATAATACAACAATGAAACTTCTGGTAGTTACACATTAAACACAGGCGTGTGCAGGGATGCCAACTGCATTTCATTCGAGCACACCATTGGCGCGAAATTACGTATGTTCGGGAATTTTTTGAACTGACTTTGTAGCAAAGAATTTAGAATGTAATTAAGTCTGTTGTAATACGATTCAGTGAGTAGAAGAAATGTGACTTCGAAAACATCTACGAAACATTTCTGATCATATCTCATATCGCATAATGCATTTAAATATAGGTACTATTACTGTTCTTAATGAATTAATCATTCTCTCATACAGACACCACAACACTTCGTCAGGCAAGTAAAGTGACACAACTTTGGAGTCGTTGACGGTGGCAGCAATCCAAACAGCATTCTAACAATCAGTACTTTAGAGCTAACGATCAACTTATCGCGTCGTTAATCTAACTATTCCTTTGGGAGCTCATATCAAACTAATATATGTAGACGGCCACTACTACGAGTATAGTCATTTATCCCTCAGCTAGGGTAGCTTCTCTCTGCTTGGGAACTACAAGGCGTATCGTAAGCAAGTCGCCTCAACTCTCATGTGGGCGGACCAGCAGAACTGCTTGGTGGACAAAATCGGTTAGCGAGACCATATGGCCTGTGGACAAAGAAAGGCTCATCTCTCCCATTTGCTGCTGTAAACACACTCTGTTCTTCCGCCTTGTGCAGTGAGGTTGGACTGATCTGTTTAATACAGATGTTGTGTGACAAAGAAATGGGTACACAGAAGCTACACCTTTCTGGATTCTGGCTAGATGGGTGCTTGCTCCCGCTGTCTTTGCGTAATTCTATTTCAAGAATGTCTAATTTATTTGTACAAGACACTTCGCAGATGTATTAAACATGCGTAACTGCAAAATTGCAGTTGTATTAAAAATGCGCATGAATTTAAATACCTAGGGGTACTTTTCACTGAGAACTCGTCAGTTGTAGCAGAGATCAATGTCAGAATACAAACAGGAAACCGAGCTTACAACGGCCTAGCACAACTGCTTCGGTCCAGACAGCTCTCCAGAAAGTTCAAGATTCGACTGTACAAAACCCTGATCCAGCCTGTTGTTCTATATGGCTGTGAGACATGGGTATCCGGAAACAGGGCTTCCTTAAGCTCCTCGTTTTTGAGAGAAAAGTGCTTCGGAAGATCTTCGGTCCGCCTCTGGATGAAGACACAGGGGAATGGATCATCAGACACAACCAAGAGCTTGAGGAACTATACCAGTAGCCCAACATAGCAGGATGTGTCAAAGCCAAACGAATGAAGTGGGCCGGCAATGTGGCCCGGATGGAAGATCACAGATGGCTTCGGAAGCTCCTGGCTTTCACGCCTACAGGAAAGAGACCCACAGGGAGACACAAGAAGCGTTGGAGGGATGGCTTCCATGAAGATTTTAAACCAAGCACCAATAGATGCGGACGGATGGCGGATAGCAGCAATGGACAGAATACAATGGAGGAGGAAACTTGTATCACCGTGCGGTCTACTGGGCCTCTAGCAGTAGTAGTAGTAGTAGTAGTAAACATGCGCAGTATTTGTTCGATTTTGCAGTTTCGTTAGGACACTTGGCAATCAATATCCAAGTCCTCTTCAGTCGTCCGGGTTTGAGAGACGATTATTTCGTTGCTTTTCCATTCATTAAATGATCTCATGTGCTTTAATACGAATATAGGGTTGTTTTTCTTACGTCAGTTAAACCTACGTTCACTTAAAGTCACACGACTCGTTGAAAGGCACTTGTAAGTGAAACAGGATATTTTTTATTCATTTTATGAGTAATAAATAATCAGCTTCATACAGTTTTGGATTATTGTGAAAACAAATTTTCACTCCTACGATCTTTATTGAACTATTTTCATGCATTCACCCAAGACTTTTCTCTCAAACGAGCAACGTTTCACTGTCACTATATCTCAAACAGACAGAGAATAAACTACCTTCAACTGATTTTTGAATGAAATTTGCAACTAGCCAAGAAAATTGGTGTCGCAGTGAAACTTCTGTGCAAGTGGTTGCATCGACAGAGTCTTCCGATATTTTGCAATCAATCTAGTTCTTTTTTTCCAATTTATTAGGTGTTGTAGGACATAGAGTTGTCGTGTTTCCTATCACGTGATGCCTAAAACCAAATAAACTCTGGGCACCACAAATTAAACTAAATTACATCACAAATTCATTTTGTGAATATCATTGGCAATCAATGATTGGTTGTAGTTCATTGCAAGGGTTTGGTCCCAGGGTTCACTATGTTCCATGTATAAGTGATAAGTCAAACCAAGTTTTCACAAACAACATTTATGACGTAAATACAGTTCAAATGTACTGTCACATACATCGAAGGCCTAGGCTGTGTTTTTTCTTGTGGTGCCAACCTTACTCTCGTACACAATCACAAAATTTACTCGTAGTGTCGGTCGCTCGATCAACCCCAACTTTAACTCACTCTAAACTGCCTCATAGCATCTCTCAAAAATATATTTATAGACACGTCTCTCCCCGTCATGTTAGTGGATGTGAGGTCACAGAAACAAAGTAAAAAGTGAACTTTGTAGTAGAAGCGTGCTGCATGATGGAAGCATTATTTTAATGTATATTATTTTTTTACGTAAAAGATTCGTCCCTGTGTTGTTTACAGTAACCGTTATGTACCAAGGCTATTCGGAAAGTAAGTTCCGATCGGTCGCCAAATGGAAACCACTTCAAAAATCCGATGAAGTTTTGCAGAGAAGTGTAGGGCAGTGTCTCCAGTATGCCCGTCGATCGCGTCACGCCGCTCTTCTCCGTTGTGATTGCGCAGTGAGCATGTAAAGGTACACTATGTAATCAAAAGTATCCGGACACTCACAAAAACATACGTTTTTCATAATATTAGGTGCATTGTGCTGTCACCTACTGCCAGGTGGTCCATGTCAGCGACCTCAGTAGTCATTAGACATCGTGAGAGAGCAGAATGGGGCGCTCCGCGGAACTCACGGACTTCGAACGTGGTCAGGTGGTTGGGTGTCACTTGTGACATACGTCTGTATGCGAGATTTCCACACTCCTAGACATCCCTAGGTCCATTGTTTCCGAAGTGATAGTGAAGTGGAAACGTGAAGGGACACGTACAGCACACAAGCGTACAGGCCGACTTCGTCTGTTGACTGACAGAGACCGCCGACAGTTCGTCGTAATGTGTAATAGGCAGACATCTATCCAGACCATCACACAGGAATTCCAAACTGCATCAGGATCCACTGCAAGTTACATGACAGTTACACGGAAGGTGAGAAAACTTGGATTTGATGGTCGAGCAACTGTTCATAAGCCACACTTCACGCCTATAAATGCCAAACGGCGTCTCGCTTGGTGTAAGGAGCGTAAACATTGGACGATTCAACAGTGGAAAAACGTTGTGTGGAGTGACGAATCACGGTTCACAATGTGGCGTTCCGATGGCAGGGTGTGGGTATGGCTCATGTTTGGTGTACGTCA
Source organism: Schistocerca serialis cubense (assembly GCF_023864345.2). Taxonomy (NCBI): domain Eukaryota; kingdom Metazoa; phylum Arthropoda; class Insecta; order Orthoptera; family Acrididae; genus Schistocerca; species Schistocerca serialis. The sequence continues at coordinate 1,199,412,636 of NC_064638.1, read as the reverse complement.
GCTGCCAGCGTGTATTGTGCCAACAGTAAAATTCGGAGGCGGTGGTGTTATGGTGTGGTCGTGTTTTCATGGATGTCGCTTGCACCCCTTGATGTTTTGCGTGGCACTAACACAGCACAGGCCTACATTGATGTTTTAAGCACCTTCTTGCTTCCCACTGTTGAAGAGCAATTTGGAGATGGTGATTGCATCTTTCAACACGATCGAGCACCTGTTCATACTGCACGGCCTGTAGCAGAGTGGTTACACAACAATAACATCCCTGTAATGGACTGGTCTGCACAGAGTTCTGATCTGAATCCTATAGAACTCCTTTGGGATGTTTTGGAACGCCGACTTAGTGCCAGACCGGACTGTCCAACATCGGTACCTCTCATCAGTGCAGCACTCCGTGGAGAACGGGCTGCCATTCCCCAAGAAATCTTCCAGCACCTGATTGAACGTATGCCTGTGAGAGTGGAAGCTGCCATCAAGGCTAAGTGTGGGCCAACACCATATTGAATTCCAGCATTACTGATGGAGGGCGCCACAACTTGTAAGTCATTTTCAGTCATGTGTCCGGCTACTTTTGACCACATAGCGTACTTAGAGAATAGTGTCGCCATCCAAATACGAGAGCCTGTTGATAAATTTCGCCTGAAGCTGTGTATCCCACATAACATAACTGTCATGAGTTTGCTTCTTAAAGACCATTCTGTGTCGGATTCTGTAGGGGCAGTGAAGGCGTACTTGCCGCGTTTTCATTGGGAGATGTTTGGTCACCCACAATACAGCTCGTAATTGACACCCTGTGAGTTTCATCTCTGCTCACATGAACTGATGGCCATGATAACATTTTGGCACAGACAACGAGCTGTAGACCGAAATAGATAACTGGTGGAAAGCACTGGTGGTTGCCTTCTATGACGAGGGTATTGGAAAGTTGGTACAACGCTACGACAGATGTCTAAGTTGAAGCGGCGATTATGTAGATAAGTAACTGGAAGTTGTAGCTAATGTTGCAAACAAAACATTTTTAATTTTCATACTTTTTTTTCCATTTCGCGGCCGATCGGAACTTACTTTCCGAATTCCCATTTGTATTTTAATGTTGGAGCAGCAAGGTTTGAGTCATCTACTCCTTCCACAAATCGTTCTGCCATCTTAGAGGAATTAAATAAACGAAATAAATGTAATAATTGCGAAATTTAAAATGACTGTAAAATGATGGGCAAAATGTCTCTTCTTAAAGAAAGTATTGTACTGATTCCAAAATTTATGTTAGATTTTGCGAGTCTGCAATATTTCCGAAGTTGTGGAAAATATAATATTGAAAATATAATATTGTGATCAGTATTTATTATTAATAAATTCACCTGATGCGTTTAGGTTATAGTAGTTAACGTAAACTATGTTCTTTTGTTGTCTAACATTTGTTGTATGGGCATTACTTTTCAAAATGGTCATTTAATTGAATTTTGATACCGCATCACAGCCTCTGTCCCTGACATATAACACTATTTTGAAATTAGCTAAAAAACTAGGTGCCCCATGAAACCTATTATCCTTACTCGTCATAGATCCTCAATTCTTGGTAGTAAAATGTGGGATGCTAAATTTTAGCTGATTTCAACATTAGACATATGAAATTCTTTCATGAAGCCTAAAATACAATCTTAAAAGGATTCTACGGTATAGATGGAGTCTGCAAGTGATTATCAATGTAGTGCTGTTGCTATAAACATGCCTGATATACAAAATTATTGAAATTATGTATTAGCAATATAGGTCACAACGCAAGAGTTTGCTGCTAGCGTTCATGTTTTGTAAGTAGGCTGTTTAGGTTTTTATATTGGTAACGCCACGTAGCGCCCTGAAAATCAGTGGCTGTGCTGTGTGCAGTCTGTGGCTGGTTTGCATTGTTGTTGGCCATTGTAGTGTTGGCAGCGTTGCGCAGTTGGAGGTGAGCCACCAGCAGTGGTGGATGTGGGGAGAGAAATGGCGGAATTTTGAAATTTGTAAGACTGGATGTCATGAACTGCTATATATATTATGACTTTTGATGACTATTAAGGTAAATACATTGTTTGTTCTCTATTAAAATCTTTCATTTGCTAACTATGCCTATCAGTAGTTAGTGCCTTCCGTAGTTTGAATCTTTTATGTAGCTGGCAGTAGTGGCGCTTGCTGTATTGCAGTAGTTCCAGTAACCAAGATTTTTGTGAGGTAAGTGATTTGTGAAACGTATAGGTTAATGTTAGTCAGGGCCATTCTTTTGTAGGGATTTTTGAAAGTCAGTTTGCGTTGCGCCAAAAATTATTGTGTGTCAGTAATTTTTCTCAGGGGACGTTTTATATGTCGACCCTTAGCCGAGGATACCTCACTGGAATCTTCTGATTTTTTCTTGTAGTTTGTGTAATTAGTGTAGCTTTTGTTTACTGCTAGCGCGTAATGGTAGAGAGAATTTCCTTTGTAGTTGTAGTTTTTCATTCTTGTACAGTAAAACAGTTGTGGCATGCATGTAGATTTGCACCAAGTATTTCGCAGCTATGCTTCCAATTAACGAGATATCATTTTCAATGCTATGTTAATGTGCTTTCTTATTTTGCTCTTCAAATTGTGCTTTTCTGTGTTGTCGTTTGAAATATTGTGACAATAATGGCGTGTGAAAAACGTAATACTAGGCTCCAAAGTAAACTGAGAAATGACAGTGAAGACGAGAGCAGTGTGTTAGCGCCATCGTGTAATGAATTAACTAATGTTCAAAGTAGTAATTTGGTAATTGTGCATAGGGAAATGGAGCGGGCGGCAAACAATGGTGTAGACAGTGAAACAATTAGTGAACAGGGAAGCATTATCGATCGATCGGTCGGCAAAAGCCCGCCTCAGGAATCGTGAATGACAGGACACAATTTTGCAAATACTGCAGATTCAGGTTTTGGGTCCTCACCGTTTTCTCAAATAAGTCAAGATACATTTTCTGCTTGGTAAAATGTTAATGTTTCTGGTGCAACTTCACTGCCGAAAAGCACTGAGGAACATGTTTCAGACACCAGTGCATTGTTATTACAGTTAATGCAACAAATGGGACAAAGGCTACAAAAGTTAGACACAATGGAACAAAATCTTCAAAAGTTAGACACCACACTTGAACAAACACGTGAAGATTTAACTACTGAGTAACATAAAATCGAATCGAAATGTCAAAAAGTCTGTAATGATGTAAAAACACAAATTTGTGACCATTTCCAACCTATTTTTTCGCGTCATGAAAACGCATTACAGAATTACAAAGTAGCCATAAAAGAACTGCAAACTATTGTTCATGAAAATCACGACACCTTGCAAGCTAAAATGACTCATTTGCATCTACCGATTCGGTTACGCAACTCGCAAAAACTCAGGAAAACTTAAAGGACACAGCAGATACGATTTCAACACAAATGGACACTCTGAAACTTGGTTCAGAAAAACGCACAGAGGAAATAATTTCACTATCGGATAAAGTAGCCGAACTTTCAGATCAGTTCACTAACTTATCTACAAAGGTAGATGATGATCTGAATGACACAAGACCTGAAGCCTACACGGACACTGAAGAGTATGAACAAATTAGAAAATTCAAACAAAATCAAAATCAAATCAATACACAGTACGAAAGAGAAATCCAGGAAGTACAAGATCAGTTGGCAAAAGTAATACAAGAATTACACATTTCAGAGGACACTCGCGCTCCAGTACGGGAAGAGGGACATAGAAATACGGAACAACCACAAAATAATAACATAGGACATTTCGGAAATTATGAAAGAAATTGGTAAGGTGCACCGAATTTTGAAATGGAACCGCCGAAACGTCGTAACAATGACCGATATGCGACTCGCCGACATGATGATTTTGACTATAAGCTGTTCATTACTACACGTAAATTTAAAACATTTAAGAATTCCGGCAATGTCATTCATCCACAAGCATGGCTCCATCAATTCTCTCATTGTTTTCCTCCCAACTAATCATTAGAGCACAGATTAGAACTTATGTGTGGCTATTTAGAGAATGAACCAGCTGTAAGAATGCGGTCGATCATTCACAATTGTCACAGTGAAGGAGAATTTTATCATGCCTTCCTCTCAGCGTATTGGTCTCAAGCTACACAAGACCGAGTAAAACATAGCATCATAATGATGAACCGTTTTGAACAACCTGAATTTTCCAGTCTTATGAAATATTTTGAAGACATGTTGCATAAGAATCATCAAACCCATACAGCCCCTCAGAACTCATCGCCATTTGCTTAATCAAACTGCCTGAACATTTACGACATATTATTTTAGCAGGACGTTGCAAAGACGACATTGAAGCTGTTCAGGGACTGTTACAAGAACTGGAAATTGACACTGGCATTCGCGGAACGCGAAAACAGGAGCACAACAATTACAGGTCACATCCGTCTCAATTCCGCGATGACAGAAATAATTCACGACAAGGCTATTCTTACAACGTGAATTGTGACCAAAACAGACACCACCCATATGACAACCGTTGGCAGAGTAGTAATAATTACAGGGAAAGATCACCTCTCCGCAGTAATGAATATCACAGAGACAATCAGAGAAACAGACAATATGGGAACCAAAATAATTATTATCAAGGGATTTCAATACCAATTTCGTGTTCGTGAGCATACTAAATTTTGTGTTAGACCATATGTAATTCCAGCACATTATAGGGACCGTGTTAGAACAGAAATACAATCTATGCTTGACGAGGGCATTATTGAGCCTGCAGTAAGCTCATACAACAATCCATTACATGTTGTTGAGAAGAAAAATGGATCGATCAGGCTTGTCTTATATTCGAGACAAATCAATACTGTCATTATTCCTGAAACAGACAGGCCACAAACGTTGGAAGAACATCTTCAAAATTTTAATGGTGTAAAAGTGTTGTCTTCCATTGATCTCAGATCCAGTTTTTATCAGATCGAACTTCATCCAGAATGTAGAAAATACACAGCTTTCCTTTGTTTTGGCGTTTGTTATCAGTTTCGGAAACTTCCTTTTGGTTTGAACATTTCTTCAGCAGCATTCATTCGCGGGCTAAATTCCATATTACCTGAGTTCTTAAAACGTCACATCACCTTATATGTGGACGATATTCTGATAGCAGAAGCCTCATGGGAACAACACAATCGCATCCTCAACAGCGTGTTACATATGTTTGCAGAATCTGGAATTACAGTTAACTGAATTTGGTAAGACAAAGGTGAAGTTTTGGGACATATTATTTCTTCTGAAGGCATTCAGTCGGATCCTGAAAAGTTAGAAGCAATCAGAGCCATTCCAGTTCCATCCACAAAAAAACAAGTCTGCAGTTTTCTAGGTCTCGTAAATTTTTACCATCGTTTTCTGAATATGCAAATTCTAGTTACACCAAAACTTTGTTCTCTCACTGGAAAAAATACTATTTGGAACTGGGACGAACAAGCACAGTTGGAATTCAATTCTTTGAAAGAAGCGTTACTTAACGCGCCAATACTAGCTCATCCAGATCTGTCACAAGATTTCTGCCTTAGCACGGATTCTTCTAAAGTCGGTCTTGGTGTCCATTTATTTCAAGAAGCCATAGAAAATGACACTACTGTTCATAAAACCATTGCTTTTGCTAGCCGAGTGCTAACAAAATCTGGAAAAAGTTATTCCGTTACTGAATTACAAGCTTTAGCTATCGTTTGGGCATTTAACAAATTCCGTTTCTTTCTTTCTGGTAAGCACGTAAAAGTATACAGTGATTATCGTGCCTTACAATTTCTTGTGTCTTCAAAATAAAATCATGACAGGTTAAAACGTTGGGCATTGTTTCTGCAAGAATTCCACTTCACAATAGTCTACATTCCCGGCAAGGAGAACATTGTTGCGGACGTACTGTCACGCGCACCGGCTGGGCTTGAGAAAAGTAACACAGAAGGCAACCTCGAGAAAAATTTCAGTATTCTTTACATTCAGAAAGTCGCCTTTGAAAACTTCATCACCACATCTTTAAAGGACATTGCTCATGAACAAGATAAAGATCCGATTTGGAAAGACATCAAAAGTAAATGCCATGAAAAGACACACACACAGATTTGGCATTATTATCTGGTTAGAAACAACATACTGTTCAAACGCTGCACTGTTGATGACAAGCTATGGGTACTTTGCATTCCAGATGATTTTGTTAATAAGCTTATTTGGTACATTCATTTCAGCTACGCACATTTTGGTCCACGAAAATGTTATCGTATTCTTCGGACGACTTGTTATTTTAACAATATGGAAAAGAGAATTCGAAGAGTCTTGTCTATTTGTAAACTTTGTCAAAAGGCGAAACCATTTACTATCTCACATCGTGCTCCGTTGTTTCCTATCATTCCTTCTAAATTAAAAGAATTTGCTGCTGTTGATCTCTTGGGACCCCTTGTCAGAACATCGAATGGATTTTCGTACGTTCTAGTCGCTGTTGAACTTACTTCAAAATTTGTTTCTTTCACTCCGTTACGTAAAGCCACTGGACGGTCTGTATCCAACGCCTTTGTTAAAAATTTCTTACCTGAAGTTGGCCACGTTGCCAAAGTCATTTCAGATAAAGGACCGCAATTCAGATCTGCTGTTTGGTCACGCATTCTTCAGAACCATAAAATCAAACCTGTTTTTATTTCATTGTACTCATCACATTGTAACCCATCTGAACGGATTGTGAAAGAAATCAATAAGCTTTGCAGACTTTATTGTCACAGAAAGCATCAGCATTGGGACAGATATTTACACTTATTTCAAAATGTGCTGAATGAAATGCCTCATGACTCCACTGCTTTACCACGTACTCTTGTACTGAAGAATGAAGAACCACCGAACAAAATCAGAGAGTTTGTACCTTTCCCGAATACACGTAAACTTTGACACAAAGACATAATTGATTTGGCTATTAAAAATATAAAATCTGCAGCAGACAAAAGGAGAAAACTACACGGTAAAGCAAATGCAAAGAAATTATATATTGGTCAGAAACTTCTCATTAAAGCTCATTCATTGTCACATAAGAAGAAACACTTGAGTCACAAATTCTTTCTAGTTTACAATGAACCTTACAGAATCCGACGTATACCACATGTTAATTGCGTTGAAGTTGAAACTCTGCGTACTAGGAAGAGTAAAGGTTTACACCACATTTCACATGTAAAACCGTTTGTTGAATGATAATCTGCTTTTTAGCTTTGTCTTTGCCATAAAACTATTCACTTCACATATCTAGTATGCTTTGTCAGACTTAAGAAACTGTTACCATGCAACAATGTTTGAAGTTAAATATCCAATCAAGAACCTGGGCAACTTATTTAGACAGTAATTACGAATGCATTGTTATAGTGAACAGACGACACAGTGTTATACATTCTTGCAACAAGTTGCACGATTACATAACGACTATCAGGCTTACATACTTAGAACTTATACTGCTAATGAGATATTAATGCAACATTTTGGTTTACTTGAAAATACATTCTGGATTTAAAGTACTTTCTGTGAGATACCATATGACACAGTGGTTAGTTTATGTGACAGCTACACGATTGTATCACGACGCTACTAATGAGTGACAATTTACAATGTTGCTTTTGCGGTGTTTCTGTTTCATATCTGCACAGTTTTTCTGAATTATTCTGGAAAGTAAAACATGTTTTAGTAGTAACTTTTGTGGTATAGCTACAATGAGACAGCCTTTTCCGTAGCACAACAATACGTTACAGCACAGTACTTTCTTCGTCACGGCAATAAGCGTAATAACTAAGGTATCTATACGCAAAGCATTTCACTTTTGTTTATCATGAGGTAAGTACATTGACTTTTGCGGAACTTAGCTTTCGGAGGGCAATAACTACGACACTTCCACAGAGATTATCTTACAACAAGACGCACAGTTTAGCGCTACAGTACACATATTTGAGTGATTAATTTTGTACTTAAAACATTTATTTTTAAAGATATTTGAAGTACAATGATACAAAGGTTTTCCGTGATACATTTCATTCCATTGCTGTAATCTGTAACACCTGAGGGTATTATTTATTAATCCTCAGGGGGTACACACCTACTTTGTTTACCATGTGTTTGGCAAGCACAAGGAGCCCTAGCTAATATGGTATTTGCTTATACAACTTTACACATCGGCACCATATTTCTCTAACACATAAATTACACAGCTACCTGATCATTTAACTGAGAGAGACAAACATTTATTTTACTACATCAGTGGCAGATGTTTACGTAATTACACAGTTGGATAACTTCACACTTATGAAATTGTATTTTGTCTGTACTTTGTGAACTGTTCATATTTTTTCAGAACCATTGTGATACTATGAGAGCTTTGAATGTAGCATTTGGTATGAGATTATGATTTTTAAAGTACGTTTGACGTAGATGACACTATTGAAATGAGCAGAGAATTCTTTTTAGGTTTTGAAATTATGGCGGAATGCACGACGATTTTGAGACTTGGCCAGCCGAAGTGGCCGTGCGGTTAAAGGCGCTGCAGTCTGGAACCGCAAGACCGCTACGGTCGCAGGTTCGAATCCTGCCTCGGGCATGGATGTTTGTGATGTCCTTAGGTTAGTTAGGTTTAACTAGTTCTAAGTTCTAGGGGACTAATGACCTCGGCAGTTGAGTCCCATAGTGCTCAGAGCCATTTGAACCATTTTGAGACTTGACTGAGGTACTATGATGCTATTGTTACGATGACTATGTGTATTATGCTGTTGAGGTATGTTTATGATCAATAAGCTGATGATATATGAGGAATTTGATTATGCTATGTATTTATTATGATGAAATATTGAAGAAGTGTCGACGAATATGTATATGTGTAATAAGGTAAGGAATAATGAGTAGTGGTTAGGGACTCTGATCTGTGAAAAATGATGTTGGAAACCAAGAATCGTACTTTAAGAGTTATGAAATGTGTGTGAATGCGTGAATGTACCACAATGCCAACGAAAATTTTTTTGGACACTGTTATATTTACAAGATTTTGTTTCTACAGATTTGTAACGCAAATATTTCGACCTGTGAAATTTTATTTGTATCCAACTGTCACTGTAGCGGAAACTGATGTCGTAAATATTTCGGTAGGTCACTGTAAGCACCCAGCTGCGCGACAGTCACCTGGAAAGAAGCCATTAGTGTGTGCCTTTCAGAGGCGCAGGTGGAGAAAAAAAGAGGCCATTATCCTCGCTATTGACATTTCTTTACAGAAAGCATCGCAAATACGACACGCCCAAACTTGAAAACATATGATTACACTTTGGAGCTCGTAATTTATGATATTTACTAAAATGCCTAATGAAATGATGAGAAACATTTTATATCTATTGTCTTTGTAGTTGAGAGATTGCTCATTTTGTTTAATATCTAGTATCTAGCTCCACTGCAGCATTGGTTAAAATAAAATTTTATAGATGTACTAATATAAATATTTTCTGTCTACAGATCCAGTAAATAATTATTTTGTGATATACTTCCAAAAAAATGAGGGAACACAAAAAGACATTTCCCTTCACAGGAACTGCATACATAATTTTCTTTTCAAGTACTTGATAATTTCTTTTATAGAATAAGTTTTTGTGGTGCACCACTTTAATTACATAGACATTAAGATGTGAATATACATTTCCCTTATCTGCATTGTTGTTTTTAGTGTACTATTTTTTCTGCTTGTGGGTTTGTCATGTTTAGATGTAAGTTATTACATTTACTGCTGCTTGCTTTGCCAATTTTCATTTTTTACCATTGCTGTTTCTGTTAATTGTTTTGTGCTGCTGCATTACCTCGTCCCTTAGTTTAGCATCTGAGCTCAGTAGATTTAAGTTAGCTTAATATGGGGCAGGCTATATAAGAGAACGAGTTGTGATGAATGGAAAGAAATGTATTGAGAAGCTATAAGAAAATGGTTTGGCCAAAAAAGTAATTTGAAATAGGATATGAACAAAAAAGTAGGGCTTAGGAACAACAGGTTTAGGTAGGATTTTCTTGGAAATAAATGATGAGGTAAGATAATAGAAAGTAAATAATGAGGTAAGAAATATGTGAACATATAAATACAGAATGCATGCTTGAATAGGATATTTTGGTGGAAACAAATGTTGAAATAAGACGAAAGAACTATGGAATGAAGTTTTGGGTTGGACTGCAGTACCAAATGTTACATTAAAAACAAACCCTGCCCTTTCCTCTTGTGTTATTCTGCTATGTATCTTGTATATTTGTGTTTTTCCTGTCTTTATGTGTTTAGCTGATATGAGTTATGTTGTGGAATTTTTCTAATAATATGTTATTTTCTTTGTAAAGATGCTTGGGCATTATTTATTCTGTTTTGTTTTAATGCTCATGTGTGAAGTTGATGTTTCAAAAGTGATTTTGATTTTTTATGTACTTACGTATGTCATAATTCCTGTAACACTGATGTATACGTTTATTTCTATTGTTTTGTAAAGCCCGTATTACTACAAATTTTCTCTGTATTATTATGTTTTTAATGATGTATTTTGTACCTTTGTTATTGTATTCGTATGTTATAAAATTGTAATTGACACCAGTTCATCAAATTAAGTAACTTGTAAGTTACATTTCACTGCACACGTTTCTGTTGGTCATAGTATATGGACAATATGTGAGAAGTAGGGACTGTTAGTGTTTGCACGTGTGTTAATAATTCAGCAAGGGACTGGATAATAGCATTGCTGGTTCTAAGGATATTTCAAAAAAATTTTTTGTGAGTGCACAAGTGGTGGTTCATGGACTTGCTATATTGTCTGCAAGACTCTTCGATGGTGACTATGCACCCGCACAGTTGCAACAGATGGCAGCTGGCCGTCTCTATAAGGACTACAGTGGGTCGGAATCTTTGATGGCCCACCAATACCATTATCTCTACAAGGACTGCAGTGGGTCTGCACCTCTGGTGGCCCACCAATACCATAATCTCTGCCAGGACTACAGTGGGTCTGCTCTGTGATGACCTACCTACCAATATTCTTCAACTTCGACTGACTCTGCAGTGGGTTTGCTCTGCTGTGGCCCATTACCTGTCTGCATGTCATGAGTAAGCACTGACTTTCCATTGGAAGGACAACACTACTTCTTCAAGACTGCATGGGAATCCACTACTTCCGTGTGCATTCTCTTTTACTGCTCATACTTTGAGGGAAAAAAAAAACAACACTGCAATTTTACTGTGATGAATGATTAGGACTGTCTTGATGGACTGTGAGAAAATCTTTGCTTTTGACGAACAGTGTATCAACAAGTGTGTGCATTTGATATCTTATGAAAAATTTCTTCATATCTGTATTGGCCACGGCCCAAAACAATTTGTAAAATTTTTTGTGGGGAGCATGGGGGCTATGTAAGTAGGCTGTTTAGGTTTTTATATTGGTAACGCCACGTAGCGCTCTGAAAATCACTGGCTGTGCTGTGTGCAGTCTGTGGCTTGTTTGCATTGTTGTTGGCCATTGTAGTGTTGGCAGCTGGATGTTAATAGCGCGTAGCGTTGCACAGTTGGAGGTGAGCCGCCAGCAGTGGTGTATGTGGGGAGAGAAATGGCGGAATTTTGAAATTTGTAAGACTGGATGTCATGAACTGCTATATATATTATGACTTTTGATGACTATTAAGGTAAATACATTGTTTGTTCTCTATTAAAATCTTTCATTTGCTAACTATGCCTATCAGTAGTTAGTGCCTTCTGTAGTTTGAATCTTTTATGTAGCTGGCAGTAGTGGCGCTCGCTATATTGCAGTAGTTCGAGTAACCAAGATTTTTGTGAGGTAAGTGATTTGTGAAAGGTATAGGTTAATGTTAGTCAGGGCCATTCTTTTGTAGGGATTTTTGAAAGCCAGATTGCGTTGCGCCAAAAAATATTGTGTGTCAGTAATTTTTCTCAGGGGACGTTTTATAGTTTGCCTCTGCTAAATAATCGGTAGCCGATTGAGAACATTATATCATGGTTGATATACAATTAGAGTTTTCTTTTGTAGATCGCCATGTATTATTATCTTCTACCCTAAAATGGTACCAGGAAATGAAAGTTAGATTTTTTCCACCATAACGACTATACCTAAAATCGAAACTAACGAAAATAAACTGGAAAGTGATTTTAGCCAGGTCACAATGTCATATACGCATAGAGCAGGGGTGTCACATAAAAGAGGGGAGGCAGAGATGGGAGGAGGTGGTAGTGGATAGGGAGAAGGCGACTGAAGTTGGGAGGAGTGAGTGGAAGTTTAAGGTCAAGGTAATATTTTATAAAAATTCGCCGTTAGTCTCCTCCTCATTAACTGTATTAAATGTAAAAAAAAGTATAAAACAGTAATATTATGAAAGGGTCGTAAAATATTATTGGAATGGATGAAGCGTTCTGCAAAATTTATGGATTTCAGCCATATAGTAAGAAAGAATCGAATCAGGAAAGTATGCTGTACCGTATTTCAAAACATAATATTGTGGATAGTTTTACATTTCTTGAAAAGTGTGCAGTGCCACCGGCAGCTTGTACGTAAATCTTTATTTCTGCTAGCAGTTTCGATTGTTACTAGTGATCATTAGTGACAATAAATTTTAAATTACAGTACGTCCGCCAACTCATCAATTACCAACAACGTGAAGTGGACAACAAAGCTCAGTACAAAAAGTTATTAAAAAGAATTAATGTGTTAATAATATAATAGTAAAGCGCAGCCAGTCTCTGAAAACCTCAATGTTTACTCGTCATATATCATTTTAATATCACGTTTTGTTTCATTACCTTCATTTGTGCTTTGTTAGTTCCTATGTACATATAAATGCGTTTTTCTGAGCCTCACTACGAATTTTGTAAATTTGTTTCTTTTTTTGAGAATATGATGCGATTGCCCTGGCTCTCTTCATCGTAACGGAGAAAACTGTGCTGTAATCTCCGATAGCTGCATCTCTGTAATGCATACGAAACAAATATATAAAAACAATCGTTTCAACAACAGTGATGCATCAAAATGACCAGATTTATCGTTTTAAGAAGCAGAGTTTATTTTTAAATTCTTCATTGCATAGTTGAGCAGATTTGACGTGCTGACTTTTCTCATCTAAGGCGGAAAGCCTGATATAAACTTTCAGAGAAACTTTTCTCATTCAAAGTTGGTAGTGCAGAAGTTTCATTACGACATCCGTCAGAAGAACACGAAAAGTTTCCATTGCCTGCACCTTGACGGATATATTCTCTCTTTCTTTAAACTTATGAGTCTTCTATCACATTCAAGGTACTGCAAGTGTATTCAGTTGTTTTAAAGATTAGTAACTGCGTGTCTTTCCGCACTACCAGAATGCCTGTGTTAAGTTTAAACGAAATTGAAAGTGTTTTGTACAAGAAGGGGAACGGTGAAAAGCAGAAATATGTTACCTCAGCATAGCGGGTAACAGAAATCAAAGTTATATTGTAAATTAAATATGTGAGCGAAATGTTGTGCATCAACGAAGGTTCGAGGAACACAGCACTAAATATAATTTTTGCGTCGAGTTGATACATATCATCCACAGGAAGAGATGAATAGGCCTAGGCAAGTAGAATACGCGCACACGCATAAGCGTAAGAACTCACACACACACCGTGTACGAACTCACACACACGATACATACACACATTACTCGACACCGTTTCTGAAATATCATTCCTGGGAGAGACGATAACGGTAAGTTACAGTGCAGTGGTGGTTTCCAGAATGAATATTTCACCTTGCAGCAAAGTATTTGCTGTTTTGAAACTTCATTTTGAAGACAACACACAAACTTTGCCTAGCCCGTGTAAGTCCAGATATCTTTCATTCCAGCAGTCCAGGAAGGCAGATACTCAGATACTCTCATAAGGGAAACTCCCCATCGTAACAACCCCCCCTCCTCCCTCAGATTTAGTGATAAGAAGGTCAGTGCACAGCCTGTCAAAAACTGAACAGAGATCAAGCGTCAAACATGAAAATAAAAATAGGATGTACTAAACTATGAAAAATAGCAAAATAGAAATAGTGAACGGTCCAAGGATAAGAAATGAAACATAGATCAACCGTTGGAGTAATGGTATTGTAGTGAAGTGGTTATGGTGTTTGACTGTAGAGCGGGCGATTCGTGTTCAAACCTCCATCCTGCCAAGTTGTTGTTTTTCTTTTTCAGCTGTTCGCTGTATTCAAATTTGTGTTTTTGTTGTGGTATAATGTCTATTTGCAACAGCAGGGTGTAAGAAAGGGACCTAAAATGTAAGTTGGTTCTACACAACTACTCTATCAGAAGCAGAAAGAGTGTGGCTTTTGATGACAAGGCGACAAGTCAACCGAATCCTCCACCGGAAAACACGTCTGGTGTGCCATACGCGACATTAGTGACAGTACGTGTGACATACGACAGGAATCGCTTATGGACGCACCTAATTTCTTCGCCTGGTGATTGAGTGAGGTATGTCTCCTTGCCCGATTTAGGTGTTCGTATAAATGTGAATGTGATCACTCCCAAAGAAATGATGAAAACATAACAGTTCGTCATATTAGCTGTAACAAATGAACGCAACAGTTCCACAATCACACGGTTTCTCTGTGCTCTGTCAAATCATATTTTTTTAATGTTTTTCCAGTTGCGTTCCGTTTTGGAAGTTTTGACTCTCGAATTCCTTTGTTGTATCATAGTTCACTCCCGTTTATTTGCTGTTTTCATTTCTGTGAGATGTCTATGTGTTATATCGCCTACTCTCACTATTAATCACGTTTGCTTGCGACGGCAACGTATTCTTACCACATGACTCATATTCTATAACCAAAGTGTAGTATGACAACTGCGAAGACTACAGAAAGAGAACAAATATTTCAGTGACCGGGCGGACAGTTCATAATGTTGTGAATAAATAAATAAATGACACGAGGGAGTTTTGAGTACCTATCACATTCCAACACCGTGACGAATGAATCACGATACTGCTGGTGTTCAATACTGCTCAATATTGCACTTTTTGTTCTTGGACCATTCACTGTTTCTGTTTTGCCTTTTTTTCACAGTTCAGTACACCTTCTTCCTGTTTTCATGCTTTTTCTGTGTTTAGGTTTTGACGGACTGTCCACTGGGTCTCTTGTCAGTGACAGATTTCGTGAGAGCCCTTGCCTCTTCGCAATGCCAAACTGCACAGCACTGCTGTCTCTTACGCAGCATAACTTACGAAGATACGAAATGCCACCAACATATTATCTATGTAGGAAAACTATCCCAACAATGTCAGACTGTTTTAGATAACGTGAAAGACTATATTGCTGCTGATCAATTTATCTCTTGTGTTCATTTGTTGTGTTCAATAAACTCACGAAAATACGCCATTTAATGTGCAGTGTATTAATACAAATCAATTGCAAGGACGATCACGAAAGTATTCAGGTGCACCAACAGGGACAGATACATTAAAAATCCACTCAAGTAACAATTTACAGCCATAGTTAATACAGTTGACAGAAGCAGCAAAATCGTTCATTGACGGATGTGCCATTCACCAAGTATTTCACATTTAGTTCTTTAGGATATGGAAGGTGGCAGAAGTAGAAAAATCAGGTATTGACAAGTGTGTAATTCTACAAGTTTTCTCCTTTAGATCCGTAGGGTTTAGAATCAAGGAGGCGATAAAAGTTATGGGGAAAAGCTGCCTTAAGAGTACTTTACCGATTGTCGCTCTGCCTGCTAGTTGCTCTTTCAAATAAGAGGTACAAAACTGGTCTTCAAAGAGATTAGAACCGAAAACAACGCAATCTTCCCCTCGCAACATGAACACTTTACTGTTGACCTAGCACACAACTGTCGCAGACAGCTGTCTCATGTTGTCCCAATGGTGGCCGAGACGGAGTTTCTGCTGGAACGAGCTTCCTGTTGTCGAAAACATAAATTTACTGTCCCTTCTCCCTTGAGTGAGAATCATTCAGACTATTTAATCCAAATGACAAGGAAATATCCAGTGAATGTACCTGGATAATTCTGAAGTACTCCGGAAAGTAAATCGACGATCAAATAGTTGCCAAAAGTACTCTACAATGTTGCGAAAATATGTTATACTAGCGTCAATCACAATACGCTAGCTCAGCCGATGTATTTCTTGAGCTAGCTATCACTGGGGAGGCTCGTCTTGCTTCAAAGTCGCGGCGGCGTGCCGCCGTGTTGTCTGGTGGCAGAAATACCAAGTGCAGGCCAATAGTTTTATTTTCATTTGTGTACTTATTACTTGGGTTCAATGCGTAGTTATGCATAATATCCAGATGCACTGACTGTAGCTCGAACATCAGCAATGAAGGGCAAAGGAAATTATTTGATCAGCTCTCCTTTTCGGTAACTGTTATAGCTACGCTAGTTTCACTGCCTTAAGCGAACTGCCAACTTAAAAACTCATTCACTGGAAGTGATTCACGTTTTTACCATCACCAGATGCTGTTAACATTAGAAATAAATAAAATTTATTTTAATATTATGTACTTGAAAACAGTTTCCCTTTGAATCCCTTCATTGGCACCACCTCCAACACATAACATGAAAAGACGACATAACAATGGTTACAAAAAGCGAGCATCCACACAGAAACCGAGATTAAACCGTATTGATTCCATGGAAATTGATGTGATTCTTTTCTGTGATTTGTGGACTTTTTTATTCTTTCTTTTTGACTCTCTTCCTGAAACTACAGGGTGTGCCAAAATAATGTGTACACTACGTAACTGAGTAGGCTTCCCCGGCCAGAGTCAGTTGACAAAAAGTTTTCAGCCTGCGGTACCAACGTTTCGGTCACGGTTGGAGCGGCCTTCTTCTGGGTCTACTGATTTTTCTCCAGCAGCAGTAGTTTTATACATTATGATTCGGTACCACACCCATAAAACTTTTATATCGAATGTGTACACTCTTTGAAACCGAAAATCTCTTTAATTAAAGGAGTTAGAAGTACAATTTTAGTGGTGTTAGAGAAAGCTTTTGGCAATGTTGACTAGAATACTCTCTTTCAAATTCTAAAGGTGGCAGGGGTAAAATAGAGGGAGCGAAAGGCTATTTACAATTTGTACAGAAACCAGATGGCAGTTATAAGAGACGAGGGACATGAAAGGGAAGCAGTGGTTGGGAAGGGAGTAAGACAGGGTTGTAGCCTATCCCCGATGTTATTCAATCTGTATATTGAGCAAGCAGTAAAGAAAACAAAAGAAAAATTCGGAGTACGTATTAAAATCCATGGAGAAGAAATAAAAACTTTGAGGTTCGCCGATGACATTGTAATTCTGTCAGAGACAGCAAAGTACTTGGAAGAGCAGTTGAACGGAATGGACAGTGTCTTGAAAGGAGGATATAAGATGAACATCAACAAAAGCAAAACGAAGATAATGGAATGTAGTCGAATTAAGTCAGGTGATGCTGAGGGAATTAGATTAGGAAATGAGACACTTAAAGTAGTAAAGGAGTTTTGCCATTTGGGGAGCAAAATAACTGATGATGGTCGAAGTAGAGAGGATATAAAATGTAGACTGGCAATGGCAAGGAAAGCGTTTCTGAAGAAGAGAAATTTGTTAACATCGAGTATAGATTTGAGTGTCAGGAAGTCATGTCTGAAAGTATTTGTATGGAGTGTAGTCATGTATGGAAGTGAAACATGGACGATAAATAGTTTGGACGAGAAGAGAATAGAAGCTTTCGAAATGTGGTGCTACAGAAGAATGCTGAAGATTAGATGGGTAGATCACATAACTAATGAGGAAGTATTGAATAGGATTGGGGAGAAGAGAAGTTTGTGGCACAACTTGACCAGAAGAAGGGATCGGTTGGTAGGACATGTTCTGAGGCATCAAGGGATCACCAATTTATTATTGGAGGGCAGCGTGGAGGGTAAAAATCGTAGAGGGAGGCCAAGAGATGAATACATTAAGCAGGTTCAGAAGGATGTAGGTTGCAGTAGGTACTGGGAGATGAAGAAGCTTGCACAGGATAGAGTAGCATGGAGAGCTGCATCAAACCAGTCTCAGGACTGAAGACCACAACAACAACAACACGTGGCTCGTGGTCCGACTTAAAGTGGTGAATGTTCAAACTGGTGTCCGTCCGTCGCAATTCACCGTCGACAACGACTTACGACTGAGCGACATGCCAACTTAATTGTTTCCAACGGAATAGCATCAGAGGATTGCTCAATTTTCTCTGTAAGATCATACCAGTGTGTGCGGTCTCGGAGCGTAAAATGTAATCTTGAGAGTATCCCGCAGAAAGAAGTCTAGAGGAGTTAAATCTAGAGATGGAGTGGGGTACTCCACACTCCCTCTTCGTCCTATCAACCTGGCAGGGAATGTACGATTGAGAAATGCCCTCACATCCAGGTGAAAGTGAGGTGGCGTTCCATCTTGTTGAAAGTAATAATCTTTATTCCTAAACACAACGCTAAGACCAGGAGTTATCATTTCCAACATTTCCAAGTACGAGTCGCCCGTGACAGTGTTGTCGAAGAAGTACGGCCCGATTAACCGTCTAGAAGACAAACCACGCCCTACTGTTACTCCTGGTAGATTAACATGCCTCTGCTCGGCTACGCATGGATTCTCCCTGGCCCAGTACACGCAATTATGGCGGTTAATTGTTCCATCGAGTTTAAACGTCGCTTCATCTGACCAAAATATTCTATCTTGGAAACGTTGCTCTTCTTCACGTTTGTTAATGAACCACTCACAAAATTGGCTTCGCCTATCAGGATCATCCTCGTTAAGAGCATGGAGAAATCTTGGAATGTAAGGCTTATATTCTATGAACACTGCTTCTGCAGTTCCCAGTCTCACGAGAGCATTGCCTCACAGATTTCTTCGGGAATCGTGTATATGCCTGGATTACTGCATCAACACTCTCACTGTCTGTTGAACGTCTCTTTCGTTCACCATGTCCCTTCTTCATATCGTGCACCGTTCCTACGACTTCAAACTTATCTCTGAGTCTTGTAATAGTTACTCGTGTCGGTGGTGGCGTTCCAAATTCAGTTCACCAACGTCGGTGTACCGCACTCACATTCTCTGTCTTCCAGTAACACTTTAGCAGCCATTTCCGTTGTTCAAACAATAACGCCATGTTTGCCGACAATCCTGAAACAAAAGAAAGCGTTGTTATGTTTTCCACCGCTTGTAAATTATTACCCATAAAAATTGTATTTCTGTCTCCTTTAATTAAAGAGATATTCTGTTTCTGCACATCTTTCTTGAGCTTTTCGATGAAATTACAGAATGCTACTTCGGATTGCATCGCACCGGGCCTGGATGACGATACTGGCAAACACTCCTCACTGTGACCTCGAGTTACCAAAGTGTTTAAAACGACTCGAAGAGGTCTTCGATGTGCCTATTTGGCGTTCTCAAGCTGCATGGAAAGGATCTGAGAACAGGAATATTTAATGAAAAAATTATTTAGGTTTCATCTGGAAATATTTAAGTTATTTGATCAACATCATTTCACTTAAATCCGTTGCCTTACCATTGTACTTCTTTTCCAAGTTATTCCAAGGTGATGTCAAGAGTGAGGTGTCTGGCCTCCACGTCTATTTGTCCTTCTGCTTTTGCCTATTTATGTGATAATCACCTTTTTAGTTAAGTTGAGCCGATGGACAATTGTATCAGAAGACAAATTGAAGTGCGCAGGAACTATCTTAAAAGCTTTAAAAAGAAATGTTCAATTGGCTCTGAGCGCTATGGGACTTAACACCTGAGGTCATCAGTCCCCTAGAACTTAGAACTACTTCATCCTAACTAACCTAAGGACATCACACACATCCATGCCCAAGGCAGGATTCGAACCTGTGACCGAAGCGGCCGCGCGGTGCCAGACTGAATCGCCTAGAACCGCTCGGCCACAACGACCGGCTTAAAAGCTTTATTAAGCCTTTCTAGTAGTATGGGAAATTGAACGAAGCTATAATTAGCGTTGTCTACTGAGTCAGATTCTGATGCGAGTACTGTAACACTTAACATAGTCGTGTATTTTAACAATTACACTTCGGTAATTCTCATGTGGGTATTGCGATAGCCTAGGAATGTTGTCAACGTGAAACAGCTGAGAAATAAACTACGAGCAAAATGCGCCAGCTGCGAGGAACCGCATAGACATTCCGTCCCATGCTCAGTTAAAGTTAACTTAATAAATTATAGAGCGCAGCAATCAGTCGTCCTTTTTTTCGTAGGTTTTATTACGCACATCCAGATTTTGCCTAGTGCCAAGCCATAATCAATGCAACATTTTCTAATCTCGAGGTATGTTAGTTCCTTGTTGTTCGGGCATCACTCATAGTTCTTTGAATACTCAATGTTGCATTGATAATGGCTAGGCACTAGCCGAAATCTGGATTCGCGTAATAAAATCTACAAAAAAGGACGACTGATTGCTGCGCTCCATAATTTATAAATCACATAACAGTCGGTGAGTGCACCCACTTCTCTAATAGAAGGTAACCTGACTAAGGTAAACTCTTTTTCTTTACGGTTTCTCACTGTGTTAAGTTGTCTGAAAACTGAAAATCACATTCGTCAGGCGCTTCCCGCTATTATGGGCAAATAATCACCAGTAACTGCAGTGTAATACTTAGCCGTAACGATAATTCTCGTCCCTTTGTTTCTTACAGAAGGAATGATGGTTTTGCTTTAAGAATGATATATTCGAGACATTAGTGTCGGCATTCTTTGAACCTTGTTTCACATTTCATCACAACTGCTCTTCCTTTCATGTTTATCAGGAGCCTGAATCGAACTTGTACTGTAATCATTCACTTCTTTAGTATCCTTCATGGCTTCCCCCCTTCCACTCCTTTCCCACTTCATCGCTACATGGGAGATGCTGGGTCACCTAAATCCTGATAACCTGCCATTGTAGGAGCACTAACCGATCTAACAACTGCGCCAGACACTTGTCTTATATACGCGTTGTCGACCCCAGCGTCGTATTCTGCCTGTTTACATATCTCTGTATTTAAATACGCATGCCTATACCATTTTATTTGGCGCTTGAGTGTATAATGTACAAAATGGCTCTGAGCACTATGGGACTTAACATCTGTGGTCATCAGTCCCCTAGAACTTAGAACTACTTAAACCTAACTAACCTAAGGACATCACACACACCCATGCCCGAGGCAGGATTCGAACCTGCGACCGTAGCAGTCGCGCGGTTCCGGACTGAGCGCCTAGAACCGCTAGACCACCGCGGCCGGCCTATAATGCACATATAGTAAGTTTTATTGATCAATTGATGCCTAAACGCATTAATACTCCCTCTGTGAAATTCAAGTAAAATCACTGGTACATTACTTGCTAAACTGTGCTACTGCCTTGCATCTTATCAGTAAAGCAGAAGTTCAGTACCAAGTAAAGACAACCACAATAGTTAATTTTCTTTATGAACCATGCCCGTATTGGGTACAATTTTGTCTAATTAAGCTGGCGACCGTTCCTTTTAAGTAATTACAGTTGGTTATTGATACAAGTTTGCTTAGATCCACGTTTATCTTGGTACTGTTTCCTTTCAATAGAAATCTTTAGGGAAAAAAATTACTCCGATCTCTTACCAACACACACCGTTACGGTCACAAAAATAAAAATCCTCATTATCGGCACATCACTAACTTAATAGTAACCGGTAGTGTTACTAAGAGGAGATCCGATCAAATAAATTCCTCTGCTATTCATTTCTGACGTTCGAGTCGCAGTCGGTGCATCTGGATATTATTCATATTTACGCTTTAGAGCCAAATCATAATCACACAAATAAAAACAAAGCTCACTGGCTTATACTAGTATTTCTGCTGCCAGAAAGGATAGCATGGTGGCAGTCTGTAGCACAGTGACTTTGGAAAAAGACGAGCTTCGCCAGTGACAGCTAGTCCAAGAGAGATATTGGGTGAGGAAGCATATTCTGCCTGTCGCTAGTCTAATGGAGAACTGGCCACATTTTAGAGTACGTTTGGCAACTATGTGATAGTCTGTTTACTTCCCAGAGCAGTACAGAAATATCCTGATAAATTCTCTCAGTACAGAAATATCCTGATAAATTCTTTCGATATTTTCTTACCATTTAAACGTTCTCAATGATTCTCACTTATAGGCTGACTCAGGGGTATCAAATTTATGTTTTTGAGTCCAGGAAGCTGATTCAAACAGAAACTGCAGATTACGTCACCATTTGCGTTGCGTCTTCTGCGTCTTAGCCATCATTGGGAGAAGAAGGGAGCACTGTCTGCTACAGTTGTACGCTAGCTCGCCCGTGAAGTGTAAGCCCTTCAGAGGGAAGACTGCGTTAGTTTTCAGTAGTAATCTTGCCAGAGACAAATTTTTTACCTCTTATTTGAAAGAAACAGTAGTAGAGAGATGGGCAGTGTGGAAAGAAATCTTACGACAGCTTCTCCCCATAAGTTTTATCGCTACCTTGACTCTGTGCCCCGTAAATCTAAAGGTAAAAAAGATACAGAACTGCACACTTATTAATGCATGGTTTCTCTGCTTCTGTAAATTGTATTAGCTTAATTGTGGCATTAAATGATTTGTTAACTGCATTTTACTGTGTATCTATCCCTGCTGCTTGTAAAGTACCCCTTATTTGCAGATAGGAGCCCATTTTACTTTATTTCCGGTTTTGCTATTTCACAAACGTGAAGTGAATGTATCAGCGCTGCAGTACTTACGGACTTAACAGAGTACGGAGCGAGTGGTGGATTCCCAAACTGACTAGCACAGGCGGTTGGCCATCAGACGTTTTCAGAACCACTGAGTTGAGGTGCCGATGCAGAAATCGTTCTTCGCGTCAGCAAAGAAATGCGTAGGGAATTCTGGCGCGAGTCAAGTAATCGTTATTAATAAATATTTGGTAAGAAAAGTTTCCTTTTCCCTCTCAGACATTAGGAGTAGTTTTTGGGTCATAAATACTATCTTTCAGTAATTTTACAATCCCAGGAAACGTTGATATTAATAAATAAATGAATAACTTTAGCATAACCAAAGCTGTTCGATCTTATACGAACTATACCGATCGTACGCTCAAGTTACATACTGTGCACCAAAGTGCATAAGATGCCTTTCGACCTAGTTATACGGTACACCATGCTCCCCTACCGTTAATTGTTAGCTTATAATCAGTATGAACAAGTTCATTTTACGTTTGTTTATTAAATAAACTCCCTATAATGGCATCCCAAGTAAAAATTATTTGCACAAAAAACTTCCTCCCGCTTCATTACGTAAAACACAGACAGTAGTATTGCACATTCAGAATCAGACGGCGCTGCTATGGCTTTGCAAGGGGACCTAAAAGTAGGAGAACATCGCCACGTAACAGGTAGCAAGAATTACTATGCGGCGGTTCACTAAGTCAGTTCAAGGACGGACTGGCTTAATTACCGCAAAACTCGGGTGGAAAAGCGTGGCCAGTTGTACTGTACGCCCCGTATACCACCATCTACGGACTCATTGGCTAAGCTGAGACACTTCTAGAAGTTTAGTACGAGTGAGGGGGTTCTTGCATGCTACATTAGCTCAGACTGTTTCAAAGCCGAAAGATCGTATTGTCTTGCTATTTCGTGACAAGTGGGATACATTGTTCTATCATAAATTATTTTTTAATGCTATCGTGATAAGTTGTAATTCATTTGTATTAGTGCGTTGCATATTAAACACCTTTTTTCTTTAGTTTATTGAAATCTACAAATCAGTACAAGATGTAAATTAATCAGCAACAATGTAGCCTGTCAAGTTATTTTAAACAGTCCGACAGTTCTTGGATAGTTCGTTGACTCCCTGCCTGCAGAAAATATTTTGGTACCGCTTAGTCTCCTTTCATGTTACACTGTGTAACAGATAACAAAGCTGTGCAGTTCAACATAACGATAAGGCAACGGGTCCAGTGAATTCTGCCACAGAGCTTCTGTGAATTGTAAAACCTAGAAGACATGTATTGGAAGAGCTGAAGTTGTGAGCTGGATAGCTCCGTAAGAACATTGCTTTTGCAAGACAGGGTTCTGGGTTCGAGTCCCCATCAAGAATACAGTTTCTCAGGAAGTTTCATATCACAGCACACTCTGCTGCATAGTGAAAGATTGATTATGGAGACGATTCTTGTTCTTGCTTCGATAATAAGCACCTCTTTTGTCAGCATGCCATTTAGCAAATATTTGGCGTTTTCCTGTCTCATGTAGAATTACTTCAAGAATGTTGGCAGAGGTCACCAAATATTCTTTCAAGAATTGTTGGTTTGGTATCAATTTTTCAAAATGTTTTCCGTGACTTAAAAGGAACTTTCCTGGTCAGGTAGATGTCAATAATTTTAGCCAGGGGTCATGTGGGCCTGCAATAGCATATAGAGAAATGCAGGAAGAATAAAAGCCGCAGAACCAAAGAGATAGTTCATTACTGAGACCAAAGCTAATCAGTCTGTATTAAGAGCACTGAGTTGATCAAACACTTAGATGTTAAATAATTTTCCGAAATCACTTCGATGTCGAAAGGTCTGGACAGTCAGTTAGAGGCCTTCACTGAATGGGACAGTGTTTCGCTTCGTGAGAGAAGGTAATAATGTTTGGTGGCACTTGATTTTATTCAGAACAATTGACCTTCGTAGAGGTCAGAGGTACAAAGACCGCAGTTACAGCTCCTTTCATGTGCAACAACTGAAGAGGTAGACACTGCAGAAACTTGACTGTGTTATAGCCTGAGTGTGAGCGGTTCTTTCGGCGACAGCTCTTTGATAGATACTAGATCTCGTGGTTAGATACCTGCGCATGGTTTTAATTTAATGAAGGGATTTGGCTGAAATGAATACATTGTGTTCTTACTGCGGAAACTATTGTAGTGTTATATATGACTGCATATCTGATTAATATACTTTTTAATGGCTTTCCGACAGTTAACACAGGAGTGTTTTTAGTGTAACTCCGCGTCATGTTGTAGAATAACTGATGCTAAAAGGTTAGAACCGACGTTTCGTCTACTCCATTAGTAAAACCATAGGAAATACAATGTTACCGTTATTTTGTAACCTGACGTGGCCCTGTAGGCAAGAAATCTTTGTATGAACTGGCTCTTATAATGCAAACCTACATATTTACATTCATCTCAAGACTTTTCTCATATCTAATGACACTGAAGGAATCCACTTACTATGTAAAGAGAGGACTGTTAGTCACTATAACTTTAAGTCCAGTGGTCTGGTTTTCTGTCAGAGTGCATTCAGACAGCCATGGCATTGAAGACAATGTAGTGACGGAGGCATAAGAGGAAGTCGGCCAGGGTGGCCGAGCGCTTCTAGGCGCTTCAGTCTGTAACCGCGCGACCGCTACGGTCGCAGGTTCGAATCCTGCCTCGGACATGGATGTGTGTGATGTCCTTAAGTTAGTTAGGTTTAAGTAGTTCTAAGTTCTAGGGGACTGATGACCTCAGAAGTTAAGTCCCATAATGCTCAGAGCCATTTGAACCAGCCATAAGAGGGAAGTTAACGACCTACACTGTGCAACACAATTTAAGGATCACTGTTTTCGAAACTTCGTAACTTTCTTCCATTACAACGTACCAGTTTGAAATTCTGTGATGATGCAAATGCGTAACGCCCGGCGACGTCACCTTCGGTTCGGCTCAACCGTCGGTGCCACCCATCCGCCATTGTTGAGTATTTTAAAAAATGTACCTTAATAGAAACAGCCATTCGACATCGCCTACTAGCAGGCGCAGGAGTAGCAGCGCAGCCCGCCTGCAAGCGCCTAGGACTTGCCCAGCAAAGGTGGACGGGTGGCACCGAGGTTGTTGCAGAAGTGAGGGGGTCTTAGAAAGATCCTTTGCCGTTTTGTTCACGTATGTGTCAATGTCGTACCCATCTGTGATCACGCCACAGGAGGGCACGAAGTAGGACAGGTGATAAACGGTAAACACCTTTCGCTGCTTCAGATCGCGTTCAAATTTCGTCGAACAGTTTTGAACGGTACCTATTGCTTCTACCAGAACCAAAATTGCCGTCGCACTGCATTCCAAAGGGGTGCGATCACGGTCAGTAAAACTGCTGGCCTAGGGTGTCCTTAGACAAGGATGGAATCGTCCAAAATGTCAGTTTGGTTTCCAGAAAGGTTTTTCAACGGAAAATGGTATATATACTTTCACTAATGAAATATTAAATGCTTTGAGTAAGCGGAAATCGCCCGTTGGATTTTTTTGTGATCTCTCAAAGGCTTTTGATTGTGTAAATCATGGAATACTTCTAGATAAGCTTAAGTACTATGGTATGAATGGGACAGCGCTCAAATGGTTTAAACGATACCTAACTGGAAGAGTGCAGAAAGTTGAAATAAGCAGTTCTCATAATATGCAAAAAACTGGGGATTTCTCAAACTGGGGAACAATCAAGAACGGGGTGCCGCATGGTTCGGTCTTGGGTCCTCTGCTGTTCTCAATAAATATTAATGACTTGCCATTCTATATTCACGAAGATGCAAAGCTGGTACTTTTTGCCGATGATACAAGTATAGCTATCACACCCAATAGAGAAGAATTAACTGATGAAATTGTATACGATGTTTTTCAGAAAATCATTAAGTGGTTCTCTGCAAATGGGCTCTCATTAAACTTTGACAAAACACAGTATATACAGTTCCACATAGTTAATGGAATGACGCCATTAATAAATATAGACTTCCATCAGAAATCGGTAGCTAAGGTAGAATATTCAAAATTTCTAGGTGTATGCATTGATGAGGGGTTGAACTGGAAAAAAACACACTGAAGATCCGCTGGAACGTTTAAGTTCAGCTACTTATGCTATTAGGGTCATTGCAAATTTTGGCGATATACATCTAAGTAAATTAGTTTACCACGCCGATTTTCAGTCTCTGCTTTCGTATAGCATCATATTCTGGGATAACTCATCACTGAGTAAAAGAGTGTTCACTGCACAAAAGGGTGTAATCAGAATAATTGCTGGAGCTCATCCAAGATCATCCTGCAAACACTTATTTAAAGAGCTATGGATCTTCACTGTAGCCTCAATATATATATATTTCGACCGCAAAATGTGAGAGAATCTTCGTTCCAAGGGAACTGTATGCCACCCCGACACCTCCCCCCCCCCTTCCCCCGCGCCGCCCCCCGCCCCCCAAGACCATTGTTTCTGAGCGACGGTGTGTCTGAAATGCTTTCCTCGGCCGACCATAAGAAAACCACGAACCACGCTGGTTATCGTCGTTCTGCCCTCCACTGCAGAGGCGCCAAAACAAACGGTGAAATGAGTGAAAAGGGGGTGACACGTCCATGATGGCGTTGAGCAGAATTGTGGTGAAATTTGGCGCTGATGTGATATCATCAATCCACCTTACATCTCACATGAACTCCCGAGCTGTGGCCTTTCTTTAGCAATTGCCGACACTTTGCTTTTGAAGCGTCAACAAGCGAGAATGACCCTTTACAGAGGAAGGAGTAGGCACCTCTGAAACAGTAAATTTTCCCGGCGAATCGAATGTTCAGCGACCTTGAAACCTGCGTGTTTCTTCAGATATGTAGATGATACTTTTGTTGTGTAGCCTCATGGTAGTGAGAATTTAAACCGGTTTTTGGAACATCTGAATTCAATCCACCCGAATATTCAGTTCACTGTGGAGGTGGAAAAGAATGGATGCCTTCCCTTCCTCGATGTGTTGGTCCAAAGGAAGACTGATGGTACGTTGGGACATTCTGTTTATAGGAAGCGCACCCACACTGACTTGTATTTGCGAGCTGATAGTTGTCACCATCCAGCTCAGCGTGAAGGAGTACTTCGCACCTTGGTTCACAGGGCCCACGTTATCTCAGACCCTGAAAGTTTGGCAGCTGAGCTAGCACATCTCGAAGTTACATTTCGTCAAAATTCTTATAGTGAGAGGCACATCAAACGTGCGTTGCGCCATCAGCCTTGTGTGCAACGGGTGAGTGACGATAGGAACGAAGTGGCACCTAAGTCTACGGCCTTTTTGCCTTACGCAGGAAGCATTTCCAGCAGGATTGGCCGTATTTTGCGGAAATATGATGTGAAATGTGTTTTTCGACCACCTTCTAAGACTAAGGCCCTGTTGGCGTCCGTAAAAGATGATCTTGGTTTGCGTAAGGCTGGCGTCTATGGTATTCCTTGCAGTTGTGGCATGTAATATATTGGTCAGACAATCAGGACTGTGGAAGACCGGTGTATTGAACGTAAACGTCACACACGCTTACAACAGCCGAGCAAATCCGCTATTGCACAACATTGCCTTGACCCGGTCATCCTATGGAATACAACAACACGGAGATTCTGGCTTGCACGTCCAGCTATTGGGATAGTGTTATTAAGGAATCTGTTGAAATCAGACTATCAAGCAACCTTATTGACAGGGGTGGTGGATTTTGTTTAAATGCTGCTTGGAATCCGGCTCTGGCTCTCATCAAAAAACAGAGGAACAGAATTAGTGCTACCTCACTTGTTGATTAATAGTAACTATCGATATTTCTGATGTTGGTTATCTTTGTTTGTTTTGACACTTGTTCTGTGTGTGGTGTCTTCCTTGTTTCTCCTCTATGAACTGAGGTATTAAATTTGTCTGCACATTGTTTCTTCCTTGCATTTGTGCCTTGAGAATGGCAGGGTGTGCTCCTGTCAAAATATCGGCGGTGTTCGACGACGTCACCCGGCAGCAAACCCCTAAGTTATTTGAACACCTCTGAGACAGTTTTCATATTTAAGAGACGCATTAGCAGGTAATTACATGGTTTCGAAAAAGTGATCCTGTGACATTGCTGCACAGTGTATATCAAAACTATTTTTCAAATATGGGACCGTGCGAAGTCGATCATTTGTTGGAGTCAAATCGCTTGATCGTAATTCGACAGAGATACGACGAAGTCTTCATCCAAGTGACTTCGTGAGAACAGGAGAAGTAGAAACATTACAGCCAAATATTCGTCTGCCTCTTTAGCGTCAACTTAGCTGTTCCCGGGTACATTACAAATGTACCATTATCCGGCCTTCCCTTACGGTATGGGATGTAGATAGTGATGAGCGATGTCTTAATAGACACAGACGCACAAGGCAATACATCTACGAAAAGAATCAAGGTTGACTGCAGCATTACTGTACCTTCCGTAGCCATAATGCGCTTCAGAAATGGAGTGAATACGCCACTTACAAATAAATGTCAACATCAGTTAGTCCACTGGGCGGAAATCCGGAAACTAGGAAACGAAGGAAGCGACCCAGCAAAATCTAACTCACTGTGGTCCGAATATTGGTCCTCAGGGGAAAGTATTGGCTGAAATCGGATGATTAACAGCATGTCTTGTAGCAGAAGACAAACGAAGGAAGAAAGATAAGAATAGCGTGCGAGTGACGAAAAGGTCTTTGGAGGAGAAGCTAGAAGTAGGGTAGGTCTGGTAGGCAATCAGGTCATTCTCCTGAGCGGTTTAGGGAAATAGTGAAAAATCTAAACCTGTGTAATCGGACGGGAATTCGAACCGCCACTCCCTTGCATACGAGTTCAGTGTGATTCTACTGCGACACCTCGCTCGGCCACGATAAGTTGTCCGCCCTTATCAGTCCACCGACTACATGCTTTCATCTAAACTGCGAAGACAACATCGGCCGCAGTCTCGGTGTTTGTGTGTGTGTGTGTGTGTGTGAGTGTGTGTGTGTGCCTGAAATCTGCCCCGACCACAATGGATTCGCTTCCGGCGCCGTTTCGCGGTACACAGGAAGGCTTCGTCCTGCTCCGACGTCAACGTGCTTCTCTCGGAGCCCTCTGTGATGTCAATGGGGAACCCATGTACAGACTGCCATATCCTATCCTGAATTGATCGCGGCATCTCATTTCTTGTCGACGGAGTCCATACTTGTCTCGTAGCTAGAGGCAGTGAGTCAGTCGCTCACACTCTGTGGCAGCATTCAGAGCAGCCCTAGAAGCTCACTTGAGCCGCTGCTCTGTTGGCTTTAGGCCTATCTCCGTCTACTACAGTCGTTCCCAGTCTTTCTTAGACCATTGCTCATGAGTGCAATTAGACGATAGCTAGTACCTCCGCCCTCCCCGCCCCCCCTCCTTTCCACCGCATTATCGCCAATTTAGCTGCTAACAGCATTCTTCTGTAGCACCACATTTCGAAAGCTTCTATTCTCTTCTTGTCCAAACTATTTATCGTCCATGTTTCACTTCCATACATGGCTACACTCTATACAAATACTTTCAGAAATGACTTCCTGACAATTAAATCTATACTCGATGTTAACATATTTCTCTTCTTCAGAAACGCTTTCGTTGCCATTGGCAGTCTACATTTTATATCCTCTCTACTTCGACCATCATCAGTTATTTTGCTCCCCAAATAGCAAAACTCCTTTACTACTTTAAGTGTCTCATTTCCTAATCTAATTCCCTCAGCATCATATGACTTAATTCGATTACATTCCATTATCCTCATTTTGCTTTTGTTGATGTTCATCTTATATCCTCTTTTCAAGACACTGTCAATTCCGTTCAACTGCTCTTCCAAGTCCTTTGCTGTCTATGACAGAATTACAATGTCATCGGCGAACCTCAAAGTTTTTATTTCTTCTCCATGGATTTTAATACCTACTCCGAAATTTTCTTTTGTTTCCTTTACTGCTTCCTCACTATACAGATCGAATAACATCGGGGAGAGGCTACAACCCTGTCTTACTCCCTTCCCAACAACTGCTTCCCTTTCATGTCCCTCAACTCTTATAACTGCCATCTGGTTTCTGTACAAATTGTAAATAGCCTTTCGCTCCCTGTATTTTACCCCTGCCACCTTTAGAATTTGAAAGAGAGTATTCCAGTCAACATTGTCAAAAGCTTTCTCTAAGTCTACGAATACTAGAAACGTAGGTTTGCCTTTCCTTAATCTTTCTTCTAAGATAAGTCGTAAGGTCAGTATTGCCTCACGTGTTCCAGTATTTCTACGGAATCCAAACTGATCTTCCCCGAGTTCGGCTTCTACTAGTTTTTCCATTCGTCTGCAAAGAATTCGTGTTAGTATTTTGCAGCTGTGGCTTATTAAACTGATTGTTCGGTAATTTTCACATCTGTCAACACCTGCTTTCTTTGGGATTGGAATTATTATGTTCTTCTTGAAGTCTGAGGGTATTTCGCCTGTTTCATACATCTTGCTCACCAGATGGTAGAGTTTTGTCAGGAATGGCTCTCCCAAGGCCGTCAGTAGTTCCAATGGAATGTTGTCTACTCCGGGGGCCTTGTTTCGACTCAGGTCTTTCAGTGCTCTGTCAAACTCTTCACGCAGTATCGTATCTCCCATTTCATCTTCATCCTCTTTCATTTCCATAATATTGTCCTCAAGATAACTCAAATAGAATGATGTACAATACTATTCTGATGTAATCAGATTTTCAATATCTTTATTAGTTTAAATTTTAGTATCTGACGGTAAATTATACAAGTAACACCCAGTAACTAATTTCCAAAATATAAACGCTTCATCCGATTTTCTCGATCGCCATGTTTTTAGAAAGCTATTAGTGTAAACCTAAATTTGTATAAATTGCAGGCATGTAACTTGAATACTACGTGAGTTATTGGAGGTCAAAGTGGACGATTATATCGACCGTGTCAGGCCATAAGTACTCCGCAGTTACACGAAGAAACGGTAGCAGCAGCTTATAAATATATTTATTCATCTATGTCTTTGTTTATATCCAGTATATACTATTCATGAAGAAATTGGTTAAATATTTACTGTCTTTTAGAAAGCACAGAGACATTAGGCTACTGGTCTACCTTTTGTTCTATTTCTTTGATACATGCTAATTTAATTTGTTTATGTATCTAATAATGTGTGTTAGAGCGTGTTTATGGTCCAGCCTCAAGTATTTAAATGTAAATCCAGAATTTCGAATCTGTTTCATTATGTTTGCACATTGGCTTTGAGACATGGAGGGAGCGCTCTAGCCAATCACAGCGCTCGTTTCTAAGAGAGACGAATGGAGGTTGGGGAGGAGCATCGTTTCAGGAGGGGACATGAGTTAATTCTGGAAGTGCGGAGGTGCTGCACGGGACGGCATTGGACACGGGAAGTGCTGGACGCGACGGCGCGACGGACGCCCTGTCGCGAGAGGGACTTGGAGAGTCTGGAGCCGTTTGCGAATGGTCGCGGCAGATAGAAATACTTCGTAGTGCTGACTTGTACACTTGTGAGATCTCCGTGGCCTCTGCAGTGAAGACATACTGTGCGTTTAGAAGTGAATATCTCGCGAGCTTTGATGTTGTTCGTAACTAATTAGGTGCAGTAGCAATCTATTGTTTCCCTGTTATTCAATTTATATTTTATTTGATAGCTGGACCATCGACATCAAGAAGTGTTTTGCAGAAATATTCCGCATTCTCAAAAGTTCTTCTACTATCGTATTCGTCATTAAAAGTCGCTACGATAGTGCCTGTAGATTTTTTTAATTGCAAGCTTTCATTTATAAATTTATATGTTACATTCATAATTCGCAATTGCTGAGTGATAGAATCCTTCGACTATTCGATTCATGTGTGTATTCTTACCATGAAAACCATGTGCTTATTGTTTGGTGAGAGTCTCGCATGCCGCCACCCGCAAATTTCTAAGACTGAAATGATTAACTTTGGCAGAGAGTTACTATGGAAAGACGTATCCCCCGCACGTGATCCAAGCTCAGCTGGTTTAGAACCTCTATTGCAGTCAAAGATGGAAGCTCTGTGTACTAAACTTCGCATGTTATATACTTCGTATGTCCCTACATTCTTCTGGAAAAAATGCTACAACCTCAAGAACAAGATTATTTTTTGAGAAGTGGGGTGACAGGTAGTCCTTCGGTCTAGAACTATATGATAACAAACTGAGACCAAATGAAGTATACTTGTTACGGCCAGTGGTGCTCAAACTATCACTTCAGTGCACAGTGTCCCCCCCTTCTGAAAGCAAGGGAGCCGTGTATTCTCGGGTGCAATCAATCATAAAGGTACCGAATGGCGACCTGCGATAGATGTTGCAATTGGGCAACGTTTCTTGTAGGCCCTTGTTGCTGTTCCATCGCGTACCAGACGTTCTCAGCTGGCAAGAGATCTGTTCATCTTGCTGACCAGGGCAGTTTAGGTAGACCATTAAGAGTGCGTTGTGTCGCAGCTGCCGAATGTGGATGTGTCCTGTCCTCCTCAAAAGGCACATCCCCTTGCCGTCGAAGAAGTGGCAGTACCACGAGGATAACAGCCTATGCAATGTAGCGCGCATTGGATACTTTGCCCTGTGGGAACACCAAATGTGACTGCGTGCTGTATCTGATGCAACCAACCACCCCTTCCAAGAAGCATGAAACGGGACATACACGTATGTGTCATGCGCGAATGCGCTCTGGAATAGGCAGCTCACTAGCTCTAAGTCATACAAGTGTACGTCCATCAGTGTTATACAGGCAGAACCTGCTCTCAGCACTACAGGCAACCCTTTCACTACATTCGAGATCCATACTTGGTGATGTGGCGTCAGCGGTAGCCTGCCCAGAAGCACACGTTATCGTAATCCTGCTGCAAGCAAATGTATTGGAATGATCCCTGGTGACCCATCAGTCGCAACGTGTGCCTGGATTTCGTGCCTTGATGATGTTCGGTCGGCACTCGCTGGTTGCACAATCTATCGATCTTGACATGCATCTGTACACGGACGTCCAGAACCTGGTCTACAGATGTCCAACGAGTGCAGAAATCCGTCCATACGCCCATCCAGCTTCCCACAGAACGAAAATGCGACCCCAAGCAAATAGCAGAAGCTGTTCAACGGTAGTAGGAACTTGGTGATGGGGCATTGTTGTATCCTAGAATGAATGCTGTAAATACTGTTCACCTCTAAACTGAACACAGTTACTGTCTGCAGAGTCAAAACAGTCCCCGCCTCATCATGTCCCATACTTGCTCTATCAGCAATAGAAATGGTGATCTTGTTGGGCACGCAGTATGGAATAACTGGCTTCTGAGTTGTATCGTGTGCTGTGCACGGTGCATGTCAGAGTTCCTCCTACGTCACCGTACCACTACTGGCGCCTAACGCTACTAAGAACGCAAATCATGCAGCGCAGTCTGAACATCATTCCTGTAAAGTCGACTACCCATATGGTTAATAGTTTTCCGTCTACTCTGGCTCAAATAGCGAACCTTTAGTTCTACATCTACATCTACATCTACATGGATACTCTGCAAATCACACTCAAGTGCCTGGAAGAGGTTTCATCGAACCACCTTCACAATTCTTTGTTATTCCAATCTCGTATAGCGCGCGGAAAGAATGACCATCTATATCTTTCTGTACGAGCTCTGATTTCCCTTATTTTATCTTGGTGTTCGTTCCTCCCTATGTAAGTCGCTGTCAACAAAATATTTTCGCATTCGGAGGAAAAAGTTGGTGATTGAAATTTCGTGAGAAGGTTCCGTCGCAACGAAAAACGTCTTTCTTTTTATGATGTCCAGCCGAAATCCTGTATCATTTATGTGACACTCTCTCCCATATTTCGCGATAATGCAAGACGTGCTGTCTTTCTTTGAACTTTTTCGATGTACTCCGCCAGTCCTATCTGGTAAGGATCCCACACCGCGCAACAGTATTCTAAAAGAGGACGGACAAGCGTATTGTAGGCAGTCTCCTTAGTAGGTCTGTTACATTTTCTAAGTGTCCTGCCAATAAAACGCTGTCTTTGGTTAGCCTTCCCCACAACATTTTCTATGTGTTCCTTCCAATTTAAATTGTTCGTAATTGTATTACCCAGGTATTTAGTTGAATTTACCGCTTTTAGATTGGACTGATTTATCGTGTAACCGAACGGATTCCTTTTAGCACTCATGTGGATGACCTCACACTTTTCGTTATTTAAGGGCAACTGCCACTTTTCGCACCATTCCGATATTTCTTCTAAATCGTTTTGCAGTTTGTTTTGATCATCTGATGACTTTATTAGTCGATAAACGACAGTGTCATCTGCAAACAACTTAAGACGGCTGCTCAGATTGTCTCCAAAATCGTTTATATAGTTAAGAAACAGCAAAGGGCCTATAACAATACCTTGGGGAACGCCAGAAATCATTTCTGTTTTACTCAGTCACTTTCCGTCAGTTGCTACGAACTGTGACCTCCCGGCTGGAAATCACAGATCCAGTCACGTAACTGAGACGATATTCAATAAGCACGCAATTTCACTGCGAGCCGCTTGTGTGGTACAGTGTCAAGAGCCTTCCGCAAATCCAGAAATACGGAATCGATCTGAAATCCCTTATCAATAGCACTCAGCTCTTCATGTGAATAAAGAGCTAGTTGTGTTTCAGAAGAACGATGTTTTCTAAACCCATGTTGACTGTGTGTCAATAGACCGTTTTCTTCGAGGTAAAATCCTGCTGCATATCGATGTTAACGATATGGGCCTGTAATTTAGTGGATTACTGCTACTACCTTTCTTGAATATTGGTGTGACCTGTGCAACTTTCCAGTCTTTGGATACGGATCTTTCGTCGGGCGAACGGTTGTATGTGATTGTTAAGTATGGAGCTAATGCATCAAGATACTCCGAAAGGAACCTAATTGGTATACAGTCTGGACCAGAAGACCTGCTTTTATTAAATGATTTAAGTTGCTTCACTAATCTGAGGATATTTACTTCTACGCTAGTCATGTTGCCAGCTGTAATTATAGCCATCCTGTATTATACCCTGGTGCCACTGAAAACAGTAATTGTGGAAGTTGCTTTTTTCCTGGCAATGTACATTTTTAATCATTTCCTGCTATGCTGTATAGGCCCAAAGGAGAATTTATTAGTTATCTTTCCTGGTGCAGCAGTAGTAATGATCAGCTCTGTAGTTTGCGATAGTGGACAACCTTGTCTAAGGATTTACCTTACCACTGCCTGGGTTTGTGCCCTCGTTTCACTATTTATGAAAGCTTGAATTAAACTTCAAGCTGAAAGAATATCAATAATACGATTCGCTGATGACATCGCTACCCTCAGTAAAAGTGAATAATAATTACATCATCTGCTGAATGGAATGAACAGCCTAACGAGTATAGAATACGGATTGAGAGTAAATCGAAGAAAGACGAAAGTAATGAGAAGTTGTAAGTAGGCTGTTTAGGTTTTTTTATTCGTAACGCCACCTCTGTATGAAAATCACTGGCTGTGATGTGTGCAGTCTGTGGCTGCTTTGCATTGTTGTAATACTCGCCATTGTAGTGTTAGGCAGCTGGATGTGAACAGCGCGTAGCGTTGCGCAGTTGGAGGTGAGCCGCCAGCAATGGTGGATGTGGGGAGAGAGATGGCGGAGTTTTGAAATTTGTCATGAACTGCTATATTTATATATGATGATATCAAGGTAAATACATTGTTTGTTCTCTATTAATATCTTTCATTTGCTAACTATCCCCATCAGTAGTTAGTGCCTTCCATAGTTTGAATCTTTTATTTAGCTGGCAGTAGTGGCACTCGCTGTATTGCAGTAGCTTGAGCAGCGAAGATTTTTGTGAGGTAAGTGATTTGTGAAAGGTATAGTTTAATGTTAGTCAGGCCCATTCTTTAGTAGGGAATTTTGAAAGTCAGATTGCGTTGCGCTAAAAACATTGTGTGTCAGTTTAAGCACAGTCTTGTATAAATTGTTCAAAGGGGAAGTTTCATATGGCGACCCTGCCAGGATCGGCCTATTTATGGCAAGTGTAAGCATTCCAAGCCAATGTCCAAGATTTTTTAGGAGAGAGCGGTCTGAAAAATTGGCAATTCCTTTATCACTTCAGAGGAGCACCTTTATATTTCGAAAGGTCTCTCTCAAGACCATCTGATTCAGTTCTGGTATTTTCAGAACATCAAGACAATTAGAATACAGAGAGTGGAAATTTAGTTCAATGCTCGCTTTCTTCATTACAAGATACTGTGCCATCCAAGGATAATATTCTTCTGTAACTATCTCTCTCAGTTCATCACACTTACTCTGAAGGTTTAGCTGGCTCAAATTATTGAAAACAAATCCAATTTTATCTTGCAAGGCCTCAGGAGGTGCTGTCATTTTCTCTTCTTTTTCAGTAGCAACAAGTAAAGTATCAATATTGGTAGCATTTGCTATCGATGGTCTTGCTGCAATGGCTGGGGTTGTGGTGGTTGATTTAGCACTGGAAGTGGTTGTTGTGACAGTAGTCGATGTCAAAGTCTTATACTCTGTTGTAACCGTAGGCATTGGAGAGAGAATAGAAGCCAGACTAACAGGCAACACTGGCCCTGTTGGCCTATTAGGTGGCTCTTGTGACTGTAACCCGTATTCTACATACTCTATTAAGTGGGGAGGAAATTCGTGGAAATGCGGGATGGCTGCAACGTGTTCACAATACTTGTGGTATTCTTTTAACCTTGATTTAAATCTGTCTAGTGCAGCAATTCCAAAGAAGTACATCTTACTGGTAGTAGGTTTTCGAAGAGCATCCAACACAAATCTGAGGGCTAGTCCTAATGCCATATAGCTGCTGACCAATCTCCGTTCAATTATGCCACCAAAGAGCTGTGCTGTTATATGGAGTTCTTTGTCTGGGTATTGAGGAAAAAATCTGTATTCTTCAAACAGATTCCGGAGCATGCAGTTGAAAACTTCCCTCTCTCGTTTACTTGGTGAGTCCTGAAACTTTTTAAGCATTTCCAAAACTTCATCAATTGATAAAGTCGGATGAGGGGGATGATTGTAGATTCTCTGGAAGTAGCTGTTAGCTTCATCTTCAATTTCTTTCGACACTGTTCCTGCCATATCAGGAAATATACTTGCTGTTTCAGCTCCTACTATCCTTGCTTTATCCATCCCAGATTGTGGTCCAAGAGAGCGGCTGAGGGCACCTATGGCACCAACCCCCAGGCCAACACTTGGTACTAGTGAAGCTGGGTTGCTGCCTGGACCAGGACCTACTTGGCTGCCGACAGGTCCAGACTGCTGCAGCTGTTGTGGCAGAAGTGGAAATGGGCTTTGTGAAGGTCCAGGACCTGGTACTGGACCTGATACAGCTCCTCCCATTAAACGAGATGGAGAACATTGCGTTGCGCTAAAAACATTGTGTGTCAGTTTAAGCACAGTCTTGTATAAATAGTTCAAAGGGGAATTTTCAGAGTAGCAGTAATAAGAACAGCGAGAGACTTGACATCAAAATTGATTGTCACGAAGTAGATGAAGTTAAGGAATTCTACCACCTAGGCAGCAAAACAACCCAGGGCGGATGGAGCAAGGAGGACATCAAAAGCAGACTAGCACTGGCAAAAAGGGCATTCGTGGCCAAGAGACGTCTACTAGTATCAAACATAGGCCTTAATTTGAGGAAGATGTTTCTGAGGATGTACGTTTAGAGTACAGCATTGTGTAGTAGTGAAACATGGACTGTGGGAAAACCGGGACAAAAGAAAGTCGAAGCATTTCAGATCTGGTGGTACTGACGAATGTTGAAAATTAGGTGGACTGATAAGGCAAAGGAATGAGGAGGTTCTACGCAGAATCGGAGAGGAAAGGAATATGTGGAAAACACTGATAAGGAGAAGGGACAGGATGATAGGGCATCTGCTAAGACATGAGGGAACGACTTCCATGGTACTAGAAGGAGCTGTAGAGGGTAAAAACTGTAGAGGAAGACAGAGACTGGAATACATCCAGCAAATAATTTGGGACGTAGGTTGCAAGTGCTACTCCGAGATGAAAAGGTTGGCACAGAAGTGGAATTCGTGACGGGCTGCATCAAACCTGTGAGAAGACTGATGAATCACAAAAAATAAAGAAACGCTCGATCCATAGAACCGTACAATATTGAAGGATATATAAACGCCTTCCGGTGTTAATCGATGCAGAGGCAGCACTGGTACAGAATCCCATATATCGGTGCTGGCTAAATGCCCACCCCTTGTGCTTCTGCTGGAAGAAAGGTGACAGTAATGTGCTGTAACAGCTAATATCAGCGACTGTGACAAATACAGGCCACTCTGGTACAGCGGGACGCCGCTCAAGGCCACTGTCACGGCAGCTGCCGGCAATACGGTGCCGGGCGGGACGGCTTTCACCTTTCACTGACTGGTCGGGGTCCAACGTCGAGCGGAAATGTGCGCGCATGACTGCCACTCAGCTGCAGGATCTACTGCCGTCTGGCGGGAGAGATATTATGGGACACAGGCACTATTCGTAACACCACTTTCTTATTTTGCGAGCTAGCGACTGGTTTAGGCTGGAGAACGAGTTATACCAGTTTCATCTCCTTCATCCTCCTACTATACCGAGCGAAGTGGAACAGGTATTAATCTACAGTACAGTAAGAAACGACATACGCTACCCTGTTTTAGACAAATCCAGAGCTGCATCTGCATCTACATCTACATCCACGTAGTTTTTTTCTCGGAACTGTGCTTTACCCTCGTAACCAGATCTAAAGCTGCAGTTATTGTACACTACTGGCCATTAAAATTGCTACACCAAGAAGAAATGCAGATAATAAACGGCTATTCATTGGACAAATATATTATACTAGAACTGACATGTGATTACATTTTCACGCAATTTGGGTGCATAGATCCTGAGAAATCAGTACCCAGAACAACCACCTCTGGCCGTAATAACGGCCTAGTCAAACAGAGCTTGGATGGCGTGTGCAGGTACAGCTGCCCATGCAGCTTCAACACTATACCACAGTTCACCAAGAGTAGTGACTTGCGTATTGTGACGAGCCAGTTGCTCGGAAGAGATATTATGGTGAGAGATCTGGAGAATGTGCTGGCCAGGGCAGCAGTCGAACATTTTCTGTATCCAGAAGGCCCGTACAGGACCTGCAACACGCGGTCGTGCATTATCCTGCTGAAATGTAGGGTTTCGCAGAGATCGAATGAAGGGTAGAGCCACGGGTCGTAACACATCTGAAATGTAACGTCCACTGTTCAAAGTGCCGTCAACGTGAACAAGAGGTGACCGAGACGTGTAACCAGTGGCACCTTATACCATCACGCCGGGTGATACGCCAGTATGGCGATGACGAATACACGCTACCAATGTGCAATCACCGCGATGTCGCCAAACACGGATGGGACCATCCTGATGGTGTAAACAGAACCTGGATTCATCCGAAAAAATGACTTTTTGCCATTCGTGCAACCAGGTTCGTCGTTGAATACACCATCGCAGTCGCTCCTGTCTGTGATACAGCGTCAAGGGTAACCGCAGCCATAGTCTCCGAGCTGATAGTCCATACTGCTGCAAACGTCGTCGAACTGTTCGTGCAGATAGTTGTCTTGCAAACGTCGCCATCTGTTGACTCAGGGATCGAGACGTGGCTGCACGATCCGTTACAGCTATGCGGATAAGATGCCTGTCATCTCGACTGCTAGCGATACGAGGCCATTGGCATCCAGCACGGCGTTCCATATTACCCTCCTGAACCCACCGATTCCATATTCTGCTAACAGTCATTGGATCTCGACCATCGCAAGCAGCAATGTCGCGTTACGATAAACCACAATAGCTATAGGCTACAATCCGATCATTATCAAAGTCGGAAACGTGATGGTACGCATTTCTCCTCCTTACACGTTGTAGGTGTCGCCACCGGCGCCAACCTTGTGTTTATAATTTGCATATCACAGCATCTTATTCCTGTCGGTTAAATTTCGCGTCTGTAGTACGTCATCTTCGTGGTGTAGCAATTTTAACGTCGAGTGTGTAGATTTGCCTTTCCGGTAACCATGCTGAGCGTCTGCGAAGAGTTCATTAATTTCATAGTAATTTGATATTTGGTCTCTCATTGCAGTCACACTGGCTTCAGCGAAGACTGTAATTATTGAGATTGGTCTGAAGTTCGCTGCCATGTGCATATCTGAACTATCGTTACCAGGTCAAAAACTATATAAATAAATAATAGAAAAAACGTACATGCATTTGACTACGATAACAACATATAATCTAGTTATCTACAAACCCATAGAGAAACTGGAATCTGCCTGTTGCCCTTCTTCGCTAAACTGAGTTTAGCACGAACACTGCTTTCTGAAATCGTGTTGATGCGTGGACGCAAGATTCTCTGTCTCAAGAAAGCTTATTACATCAAGCTGAGAATATGGTTCAAAAATGGTTGAAATGGCTCTGAGAACTATACGACTTAACTTCTGAGGTCATCAGTCGCCTAGAACTTAGTACTAATTAAACCTAACTAACCTAAGGACATCACACACATCCATGCCCGAGGCAGGATTCGAACCTGCGACCGGAGCGGTCGCTCAGCTCCAGACTGTAGCACCAAGAACAGCACGGCCACTCCGGCCGGCTGAGAATATGTTCAAGGATTCTGAAGCAAATTGAAGTTAGGGATACTGGCGTGTAATTTTGCGGGTCCTATCTTTTACCCTTCTTATATACTGGAGACACCTGCGCTTTTTCCCACATATTTAAGACTTTTCGCTGGGCGAGAGATTCACGATAAATGCAGGTTAGGTAAGGGGCAAATGCCGTAGAGTACTCTTTGTAAAACAGAATTGGAATTCCATCCGGACCTGGCAATTTATTTGGTTTCAAATTTTTCAGTTTTTTCTCTACGCCAGAGATGCTTGTTACTGTGTCGTCCATACGGCAGTCTGTCCGATTTTCGAATGACGTGTTTGTACGATTCTCGTGTGTGAACGATTTCTTGAACGCGAAATTTAAAACGTCGGCTTCCGTTTTGATATCTTCAACTGCCACACCAGACTGGTCAACAAGGGACTGAATGGAAGCCATAGACCTGCTTCGTCTGTTTGAGTGCCGCTCAGCTTCATTCCCCCACTTTGCCGACACAGCGTTGAGAAGTGCTTACGAAATATTCGGTCGTATTTCGTGCGAAATGTCTTTATTCACGAAGCCGGCTTGTTTAATAGATTCTAACTGCATCACCCAACGCAGCAGAACGGATTCATTTACAGCAAAACAAGAAAATAAAATCGTTATCTTGGGAACGTAAACTTAATATTGTCAAAGACTTCGATGCAAAAATTAAAATTTCTGAATTGTCAGAGAAGTTTCATCTACCGGAATAAAGATTGACAACAATTA
The DNA here is from genome assembly GCF_023864345.2 of Schistocerca serialis cubense. Classification (NCBI taxonomy): domain Eukaryota; kingdom Metazoa; phylum Arthropoda; class Insecta; order Orthoptera; family Acrididae; genus Schistocerca; species Schistocerca serialis. The sequence goes on along the minus strand of NC_064638.1, from coordinate 1,199,370,510 downwards.
TAATAGGTTGAGAAAATAGTCTCCAAGCTGTGTATAATACTCAGTCTTTGAGTTCAAGTATTATTCGTAAACGTCATGGTATTATCGCGCCGATGGAAACGATGTTAAAAATATCGTGTGATAAGAAGCTAAGATGCTTTTTCACAGATTGAAAGAAGCTGGGGAAGCGGTCAAAGATGAAATGTTTAAAGCCTGTAACGGTTGGTTTAGCCGATTCAAATTGGCAGAGTATCGCAGGAAGTGGAGAGGCGGCAAGCACTGATAAAGGAACTGCATCGCTGTATCTAGAGAAATTCGAGGTAGCAATTGAAGAATGTGGCTATACCAGCCGAACCATATTCAAAGAAGATGAAACTGGAGGACGATGCCCAAAAGAACTTCTATCACGTGCGAAGAGAAAACCTTTCCAGGTTTTCAAGCAGACAAAGACCGATTGACAGTAATGGTTTGCGCCAGTGCAACTCGTGATAGTAAATTAAAATCTCTCTTAGATTGTTGCTCAGAAAATGCAAGTGCTTTAAAAAATATCTAACGCTGGTTGGCCCGTGATTTGGAAGTCGAATGCAAAAGCTTGGGTGACAGATTCCCTTTTTGGGGTTGGCTCATTGCTTCACACCTGAAGTCGAACATTATCGCCAATTAACACAAATTCCGGTATATTAATAATTTTTACTTATGGACCGTCTGACAGCAACTGAATAAAACACAATTTTAGTGCCATACGCGTTTCGCCTTTATTTTCTGCAAGGCATCATCAGTGGCAGGTTGCGTGGACAATTTCCTACATATTACGCTCCTGTTGCATTTTTGGTGTTGTTCTTCTTCTTATGAACGCCAATTTGCGGTTTTTTTCCCCCTTCCACAACACTATGCACTGTGCTTTAAAACAAGCGTTCAGTGCATAGTGTTGTGGAATGGGGAAAAAAACCGCAAATTGGCGTTCATAAGAAGAAGAACAACACCAAAATTGCAACAGGAGCGTAATATGTAGGAAATTGTCCACGCAACCTGCCACTGATGATGCCTTGCAGAAAATAAAGGCGAAACGCGTATGGCACTATAATTGTGTTTTATTCAGTTGCTGTCAGACGGTCCATAAGTAAAAATTATTAATATACCGTAATATTACACGCAACTGAGGAAGACAGGACTATAAAAGTTGAAGATGTCATCACAAATTCCGTTTATAGTGATGCTGTTAATCGACAATGCACCACATCGTCCTCCTATTGCTCTAATTAATTTCGACCGACGAGTGAAAGATGTAGTTTTGCCACCGATTGCAATCAGCTTGCATCAACATTTAAAGGCCACTACACGAGATGACCATTTGCGCATCTGCCTGAAGCTGTGAGACAATGGAAACAATTCAGTGTTTTAGATGCTGTAAGAATTACTGGACAATATTTGAATGAAATTTCACAAAAAAAGCATTAAATGACTTCTGGAGGATTCAGTGTCTTACACTACTGGCCATTAAAATTGCTACACCAAGACGAAATGCAGATGATAAACGGGTATTCATTGGACAAATATATTATACTAGAACTGACATGTGTTTACATTTTCACGCAATTTGGGTGCATAGATCCTGAGAAATCAGTACACAGAGCAGCCACTTCTGGCCATAATAACGGCCTTGGTACGCCTGGGCATTGAGTCGAACAGAGCTTGGATTGCGTGTACAGGTACAGCTGCCCATGCAGCTTCAACACGATACCACAGTTCATCAGGAGTAGTGACTGGCGTATTGTGACGAGCCAGTTGCTCGGCCACCACTGACCAGACGTTTTCAATTGGTGAGAGATCTGGAGAATGTGCTGGCCAGGGCAGCAGTCGAACATTTTCTGTATACAAAAAGGCCCGTACAGGACCTGTAACATGCGGTCGTGCATTATCCTGCTGAAATGTAGGGTTTCGCAGAGATCGAATGAAGGGTAGAGCCACGGGTCGTAACACATCTGAAATGTAACGTCCACTGTTCAAAGTGCCGTCAATGCGAACAAGAGGTGACCGAGACGTGTAACCAATGGCACCCTATCCCATCACCGCGGGTGATACTGCAGTATGGCGATGACGAATACACGCATCCAATGTGCGTTCACCGCGATGTCGCCAAACATGGATGCGACCATCATGATGCTGTAAACAGAACCTGAATTCATCCGAAAAAATGACGTTTTGCCATTCGTTCACCCAGGTTCATCGTTGAGTACATCATCGCGGGCGCTCCTGTCTGTGGTGCAGCGTCAAGGGCAACCGCAGCCATGGGCTCCGAGCTGATAGTCAATGCTGCTGCAAACGTCGTCTAACTGTTCGTGCAGATGGTTGTTGTCATGCATACGTAAATGCCTGTCATCTCGACTGCTAGTGATACGAGGCCATTGGGATCCAGCACGGCGTTCCGCATTACCCTCCTGAACCCACCAATTCCATATTATGCTAACAGTCATTGGATCTCGACCATCGCAAGCAGCAATGTCGCGTTACGATAAACCACAATAGCTATAGGCTACAATCCGATCATTATCAAAGTCGGAAACGTGATGGTACGTATTTCTCCTCCTTACACGAGGCATCACAAAAACGTTTCACCAGGCAACGCCGGTCAACTGCTGTTTGTGTATGAGAAATCGGTTGGAAACTCTCCTCATGTCAGCACGTTGTAGGTGCCGCCACCGGCGCCAACCTTGTGTAAATGCTCTGAAAAGCTAATCATTTGCATATCACAGCATCTTCTCCCTGTCAGTTAAATTTCGCGTCTGTAGCATGTCATCTTCATGGTGTAGCAATTTTGATGGCCAGTAGTGTAGATGCTGTGAGAATTATTGAACAATACTGGAATAACATTTCACAAAAAGCATTAAATGGCATCTGGAAAAAAAATATGTCAATTTTTTTCACCACTGAAACTCAGGGACTATCAGCACCAGATAACAATCACATTCATTATGTATGGTGTCAGGCAAATCCAACACCTTCCATGAAAACCCTGACATGATAAGCAAATCCAGTAGTATGTCACATAGCTCCGAATAAATCGTGGCATTAAATTAACCAATGTAATACGAGTAACGAGTGAGCAAATGGAATACCACAGACTAACACAAGAATGCCTAAATGCATGTCATACCTTCCCACCGTGAGACAGACGCAGTTCCGAGGGGAGAAACGAGAATAGAAGCCGAGAGCAGAACCGTGTTATGCTGGAAGGCCCTACCATAAGGAACGGACACCCACGTCGCCAGCTAACCGTTTGGATCACCCCCCAGCCCATGTTAAAAGCTAGAGCCCTCCAGAAGAACAGTATAGATCTTACGATAACACAAAAAGGGCTACCCCAGCCGCAAGTTTTAGCGTGAGACTTTTTCGCGTCTCTGTTACGTCAGGACCACCCCCCAGCCCATGTTAAAAGATAGAGCCCTCCAGAAGAACAGTATAGATCTTACGATAACACTAAAAGAACCACACCAGCTGCAAGTTTTAGAGTGAGAATTTTCGCGTCTCTGTTACGTTGCAAACTTTAAAAACATTTCCCCACCACGAGAAGTATAACGTTTCTCATTGGATAGACAGAATTTTTGTAGGTGGAGCTTAAGGTTAACATTGAGACCCTGATTGGGCAGTTGAAAACACAGCGAGATGGTTTTTTTTTTAAACCAACTTCGGTAAATTGTAGTAAGGAGGAGTTAGGGGAGAGTTGCTTCCGAGACGGCGAGGTGAGCGGAGCTGCGCTGCACCTCGCCCCCTGACGAACACCGACAGGGTAATGAACGCACGCGATGTCGCATAACAGCGCATAAAGCTTCTCTCAGAACTGCAGAAGTCTCATCTGTTACACCTCCTTTTTGCGTAATACTAGTGTCGATCGTCAATTAAAGCTCATGGTGTTCACATTTGCCACTTGAAGTAAAAATCTGAAACGCGATGATTTTTCTGTTATATAGTTATTGAGAAGCCACATCAGCCACTGTAATTTACGACAAGTTAGATAAGTAATTAAAGATAATTGAGGGTCACTGTAGACCATTTTGATAGTTTTCTCTTTTGTGAAACTTAATTTAAACCTAGATTATAGATGTGATATGGCATAGGTCATCCTTCGATCCATTGTAGAACTTGGAAACCCATTCAGGGAATATTCATTCACATTTTTGTTGAACGCAGTTGGATTTTACCATCCTGTATTAAAACATTTCCTTTTATCAATAGTGCAATTTATAAACAATGTTTTATGAGTAGAATAAAATTTCCAATGGTAAACTTAACTGCTTTTTCGACGTTATTTTACCAGCTAACTAAAAATAGGAAAGCCTTGAACCCCTTCCACTAAATTTAGTTAGTATTAAGATTCTTTTACAAGGAGTGCAGTGGAGCTGACGCTGAAATCATTAAGTATTTGGTTATATTATCGCTAGTTTCACTGAACTCTACATGTCATGTGTGGTCTGGCGTCTCCTTACAAGCAACAGGTCCCAGGTTCAAACTAGTCAATTCCCTAAAAAACACGCTCAGAGCGTCGTTGCGCGAAAGTGATAGGGAGACACGATATAGAACAACCAAACACCACGTAGAATGTTAGAATTGTGTGATTGAAGAAGTGATCGATCTTGTCAGACAATTAAATTTAGATGTGGATGATGTGAAGTTCGAGAACTGCTGGATTCACATAATCAGTAGCTGAAAATTGATGAGCTACCAGAAATGCGTGAGCAAGAGCAAAGTATTCAACAACCACGTTCTTTAGGCCGAGTTCAATTAGGATATCAAATGACTTTGCAGACTTGGCAGAAGGGTCTCAGTTCAATTGAAAAAGGTTACAAATTTTAGAAAATATAGACTCCAACTAAATGGGAATTTCTGCTACAAAACTGGGAATAAAAAATTTATTAGCGCGTTACGAGGAAATTTTGCACGAGAAGAAAAAAATTTTTGTAAGGAAATAGGACATCTACTGCCGTCCTTATCATGTCGTTTATTGTATGGCTAGCAGTTTCGGTGCTTCAGCGCACAATCTTCAGGTCTTAGCTGATGCCAACAGGGTTTGAACCCGTAACATCTATAACTGGATTCCGCAGACTACCTGTAACCGCAATCCAACAAACACTGCGGTAATGGAAATGAGCGTTTGGCGTCATTGGCCGGGAGGCCCCTTGCGGGGCAGGTCCGGCCGTCTTGGTGCAGGTCTTATTACATTCGACGCCTCATTGGGCGACCTGCGCGCCGGGTAGGGATGAAATGATGATGAAGACAACACAACACCCAGTCCCTGAGCGGAGAAAATGCCCGTAGGACGGCAATCCGACACGCTAACCACTCAGCTATCGGTCCGGACAACACTGCGGTAACAGGTAATCTGTGGAAACCAGTTAATATATTGGCGACTGATGCGTCGTGTGTACGGATGGAGTTAACCCTGTCGGCATCAGCTAAGGCCTGAAGGTGGTGCACTCAAGCTCCGAAACTGGTACAAAATGGTTCAAATTGCTCTGAGCACTATGGGACTTTACATCTGACGTCATCAGTCCCCTAGACTTAGAACTAATAAAACCTAACTAACCTAAGGACATCACACACATCCATGCCCGAGGCAGGATTCGAACCTGCGACTGTAGCAGCAGCGCGGTTCCGGACTGAAGCGCTTAGAACCGCTCGGCCGCAACGGCCGGCCCAAGACTGGTACTCACACAATAAATGACATCATAAGGACGGCTGTAGGTGTTTCATTTTCTCACATACGTGAACGGCCGAAGTCCCCCAAACCTCCAATCACAAAGACAGACATACAGAAACTTGAAAAAAAAAATTCACTCATCAGGCAACATTGTTATATGAAGCCTTCTGCGCCACAATTACTTCCATCTGCCAAATTACGCTGTATTCGCAGCTGTGATACATATTGTGCAATACATATTGAAAGTGAATGGGGGGAGGGGGGGGGGGGGTAGGAAAGGAAAAGGAAGCAAGTAATGATATCAGCTGCATTGGGACTTCATGCGCAATCAGCGGCGACGAGTGAAAATGTGTGCCGGATCGGTACTTGAACCCTGTATCTCCATTTACTAGGCAGTTGAGTTAACCACTTCCCCACTCAGGCACAGTGTTTACCGCACCTGCGCGGTCTATGGCGGCACCCTCTCCGGCCGACCTACAGTCCCACCTAACGCCATCTATCCACGGTTCCTGTCCAAGTCCTACATGCTCGCTACTTTGAGACCCCCACTGCCGGTTGACTGTAACTGTGCTTCAGCAGTGAAGGTGGTGGATCTATTGCCCTTCGAGGCGAATTAATTACATGAATGCATGGTGACTGTTTTTCGGACATGTTTGAAAGAAAAGATACCACACACCATCCGCATCTGTGATGCATTGATGGTTGGCGGGGGGGACGGGGGGGGGGTAGAGGGAGGAGGAAAGGAATGGAAAGGAACTAATGATATTAGCAAAGCAGATAAGAGCGCATTTTACTTAATTTTCAGTTTTGCTGTTTCACATACGTGAAGCGCAAGGATCACTGCTGAAATACTTACGGAATAAGGGGCGAGAGGTAGGTTCCCAGCCTGGTTAGCGTATACGATCTTACAGGAACTATACTGATTGTACGCTCAAATTACAGACTGTGCGCCGTAGTCGGCAGTCGTCGATACGATGCCTTTCGATCTATTCATGCAGTAGACCACGCTCTCATGCCGTTAATAGTTAGCTGATAATCAGTGTGAACAACTTCATTTTATGTTATTTCTTGAACAGCCAAAGTGGGATCCCCTTAAAAATTACTTAGACAAAAATCTTCCCCCTGCTTCATAATGTAAAAAAATGGACAGTACCACTCCACTTCAGGAATCCAACGCCGCTGCTTCTTCTCTCTGCAATCGGACATAAAACTACGAGAGCATCTCCACGTAACAGGTAGAAGAATCAGGTTACCTTCCATTAGGAACATGGGTGCACTCAGCGACTGTGATATGATTTACAAATGATAGAGCACAGCAATCAGTCATCCCTTTTTTTTTCTTTGCATGTCAGTTATTCAGGCGTCTATCATAGTGATAGATTTGCCGAATAAAACCTGCAAAAAAAGGACTATTGATTGCTGTGCTCTACAATTTGTGAAGGTAGAAGAACTCCGTGGCGGCTCACTAAGTCAGTTCAAGGACGGACTGGCTTAATTATCGCACACTTGGCTAGGAGAGCGTGGCCAGTTATACTGTACGCCCCTTATAGCATTATCTACGGACTCACCGGCTAAACTGAGATATTTAGTACGAGTGGGGGTTTCTGACAAGCTGCATCGGGCATTAAGAGGAATCAGCAGCGATGAATGAAAAAGTGAGCTGTACTGGGACTCGAACCAAGGACCTCCTGCTTACTAGGCAGTTGCATTAACCACTGCGCCACCCGGACACTGTGTGTATCGTAAATGAGCCAACTATCCTGGCACGTGTCCCTGGTCGACTCACATTCCTTTACAGTGCCACCTATCCACAGTCCCTGTCCATGACATCCATGCTCACCACTTTTAGATTCCCACGGCAGGACGAATGTAAACGTGCATTCACACTAAAGGTTGTGGATTCATTGTTCATCCAGGCAAATCAGTTATACAGGGTGGTCCATTGATCGTGACCGGGCCAAATATCTCACGAAATAAGCGTCAAACGAAAAAACTACAGAGAACGAAACTTGTCTAGCTTGAAGGGGGAAACCAGATGGCGCTATGGTTGCCCCGCTAGATGGCGCTGCCATAGGTCAAACGGATATCAACTGCGTTTTTTTAAATAGTAACCCCCATTTTTTATTACATATTCATGTAGTACGTAAAGAAATATGAATGTTTGAGTGGGACCACTTTTTTCGCTTTGTGATAGATGGCGCTGTATTAATCACAAACATATGGCTCACAATTTTAGACGAACAGTTGGTAACAGGTAGATTTTTTTAAATTAAAGTACAGAACGTAGACACGTTTGACCATTTTATTTCGGTTGTTCCAATGTGATACATGTACCTTTGTGAACTTACCATTTCTGAGAACGCATACTGTTACAGCGTGTAACGACATTCCTCTCAGCAGCGAGTAGTTCGCCTTCCGTAGTGTTCGCACATGCATTGACAATGCGCTGACGCATTTTGTCAGGGTTCCTATTTAAAAAAAACGCAGTTGACATCCGCTTGCGCTATGGCAGCGCCATCTAGCGGGCCAACCATAGCGCCATCTGGTTTCCCCCTTCAAGCTAGACGAGTTTCGTTCTTTGTAGTTTTTCCGTTCGGTGCTTATTTCGTGAGATATTTGGCCCGGTCACTATCAATGGACCACCCTGTATCGATGCGTGGTGTCTGTTCTTTCAGGCATGTCCGAAAGAGTATACACCACGCATTCTTACAATCGATTCGCCTCGATGGGCAATGAATCCACAACCTTACGTTGTGACACAGGGTACAGAACTGCTGTTCGACCGGGTAGTTCATCTGTCGCGTAACTCAGTCCCGTCTCTTGCCTATACTCGCCGTGCTGCGCAAGAGCCACGTGAGTGCGTGTTCGGTGTTTGCGCCGTTGCCAGCACCTCACTGGCGCTGTGTTTTGCCCGCCTCCGCTATCCGGCGAGTCTATTCGCAGCTGCCATCTTCCCCGCCTTTATTCTGGTCCCGCCGCGGCCAGAAATAAAGCGTCGCGGCGAGTAAATATCCCGCGCGCGTCATTTGGAGAAAATTGCTGGGCACCTGCGCGCCCCACTGTTACGTAACTGCCGGGCCAGAGGAAAACAGCGCCGCCTGCCCGGAGGGTGTGGCCGGCCTCCGACCCGACGTAACGCCGTGCCGAGACAGGCGAGCGGCCGCTAATGAAGTGCGCCGCCGGGGTGCCGCGCTGACCCGCAAACGCGGCCGAAAGCGCTGCGCGTGCGCGGCCGAGCGTGCAGCGCGCTCGTTACCGACTTTATTGCTCTGCTGAATAATGGCGCGATATTAAGGTGCGAGCAGGCCGCACGGCGCGAGGTGTTGCGTTAAAGCTCTGCCGCGCTTATTCACTAGGTAACCAGAACCGCGTAATTATATCACTGTAGGAGGTGGAGGAACAAGGATGTGTTTTCTGTTTGGATAGGCAGGAGATCATTCCCAACTACACTGGACAGGTGACAGAATTTCTACTGTTGTTTATCTGTTTTCTTCGTTAAGAGCCACAAATCTGTGTCCATTTCGTCTGCAGTCCCTCACTCTGCGGCGGCGCGGATCTTTCCGTCCCTTTACGACGGACCTGCAGCTGCCTGTGAACATTGTCTCAGCAGATCATCAGTAGGAAAGCCGAGTGAAACCTACTGTACTTCAACGTGAACCAGGCTGCAATCAAAGTCACTAATCTACGTTTCGGGAGAAATTTTTCACACTATTGAAAGTTTGGAAATTTTGTTCTCAGTTAATATATTCTGAAACTTAGGTGAACAAGTATCACTGCCAAGCCCGTGCTAGTCTTAACACAGTCACTCACATCCCCTTTCGCTCACGTTAGCAAGTTTATGGTGTTGCATTTCCCGAAAACGTAATAGCTACAAAAATTCTGATTGTTTTTGGTTGATACTGCTCGCCAAATATTAAGTATGTCGGTAGCAAATGCAGTCACAGCTTTTAGCCACCGACCTGCTCAATACGCCACGCGGAATTTATGTCTTTTCTCGTCACAAAATTCACTTAAAAATTCCGAAATTTCTACACACCCATCGGAATAATTATGCCGTCACTTTACAACACTTTTGATGTATAAAACACTACTAGATCCGGCAACTTATCATTTCCATCGGAACTACTACTACACACGTCCGATCTGTTTCATGGCTAGGCTTCGACTCTTCTCTACAATACTCTAAGTCTTCTCTACCAGCAGAGAAAGGCGCGCGAAGAATATTGCTTTACCACTGGTCAGTTTACTCAACAGCCAACAGCAAAACAACACTCTTCCGCGTCAGTTCGCGCTTTTCATTAGTAACCTATCGCAAAATAGTAAACCTAACGACTGCACTTTTTACCGACGTAATTATCTAATATGCTGAAGTTTTGGTTATGCATAAAGTTATTTACTATTGTTATTTATACCTGAATTAACTTTCCCTGTAGCATAAACTTACTTTACAAATCTATTCTACAAAAATCCCCTTTGTCCATATCCATACTTCTTCGAAATGCTCCCACAGTAAATCCTACTGCACAACTCGTTAAACAATTATCTTCATATTAACCTTAAACCACACTCACGCATCATTCATACTGCTAAAACACATTTATAACATTTTACATACACAAAAAGACATAATAACACTTTATGAAAATACTAGAATAGTTCATGGAAAACATTCAATTACTTTAGTGCACTCTAGTGGGCACAATCGAAAATAAAATCACAGTCCCCCCATCCAATACTGTCCTCTATCGGCTGATACATAAACTACGTGCGCATCCAGTCTCGCGTCACCATCTGTCACCATCCAGCTCCGTGACACATCTCCCACTTAACCGCCTCCAAGGCAGGATCGTTATACGGCACTACACCTCAACTCGATTCGGCACCGTCACACTTGAGTGAGTTACCACTCGATTTCATCTGTTTCGAACGCCACCGTATCGTGAATCCGCGCGGGATTAGCCGAGCGGTTTTGGGCGCTGCAGTCATGGACTGTGTGGCTTGTCCCGGCGAAGGTTCGAGTCCTTCCTCGGGCATGGGTGTGTGTGTTTGTCCTTAGGATAATTTAGGTTAACTAGTGTGTAAGCTTAGGGACTGATGACTTTAGCAGTTATATCCCATAAGATTTCACACACATTTGAACAATTTTTTTTGTTTTTTTTTTTTTTTGTTTTGCATCATGAAGTCCTACTGTGGAAAAATGAACTGCTACGTTTAGCGGCTGCAGCAGCTGATCGCCTTAATTCGACTCCTGCAAAAAATACTGGAGGGGTCATATTTATTAAACTTGTTTTAAAAACTTATCTTTCAAACTGTAGGCTATTCTATACAAAACATAACACTTTTCATTGACTACAAAGATAATGTGTGCGTCTTTTTAGCTGGTATCTCGCAAATACATTTTAAAGTCTTGCTTAAGGAAAGGCAGTCTAGTTCGCAAATGACAGCAGAATCTTTCTCTACACGTTTCGCCTTTTAGAGGCATCTTCAGAACTTGTTTGGGACTGTGGGTAACGCATTAGTCAGAAATAGCCAAAGTTTGCTGTGTACCTTTCGTGAAGGCATGCAGCAATGCAAAGATAGGTCCACAGCTATAATCCTGAAACAAATATGACAATACAGATCGTAGTACAGCCGTGTATACATAACATATGCGCACACTAAGAAAGCACACTACATAACTTGCCTATATATTCTTACGTACACACGACTATTACAAACTGTGTTGCAATATTTATGTCTCTGGATCATAATCGTGGCCCTTTCTTCGCATTGCTGCATACCTCCGTCAAAGGTGCGCACCAAAATTTTGGCTATTTACGACCAAGGCGTTACCCACAGTTCCAAACAAATTCTGAAGATCTCGCAAAAAGGCGGAACGTGACATTAAAGCGTCTGCTATCATTCCCAAACTAGACTGTTTTTCTTACTGATTACTACACCACAGCCATGGCGGTGGGGAATGTAAAGTCTTCAGTTTCTTTTTCCTTTATTAGTCTTTCGTTAAGTCCTTGCTCCACGCGGGCTCTGTGCAACGAAAGAAAACTACACACTACGCTCAATACCTAGACAAAAAAGAATCACCACGGGGCAGCCATAACGCTATACGTCGCCGATTCGTCGCATCCGATGCGTCAAATTAATGGGGAACTACGAGCGACCAGTGACAGATCGCTTCGGTATGTGACGGGCTCTAAGAGCTGCCGATATATTGCTGCAGTACGTCACTGGCATGTGTGGTTGTCTGTCGGGTGAGAAAAACAGTGCAGTCACAAAGCGTCGGCTGATGAAGTTTTATTTTATGATGAACTGTTATGACTGGACCATACCAACTCTGCCATACTTTGATACACGTACATCTACGTGTGAGGCCTCTAACGAAGAAACAGACCCTAAATAATTAGTATTCCATACATACCTTTTCAGATTCGAGACCCATTCTTAATGACTAACCCGTTGGAAAACTTTTCATCGGTTATCAATCTTATTTTAATGTTCCCTAAGCTACAGGTACAAATTAAAACCCTTATTAAAAAGGAGACCAATGAAAAAGGAGACAATAAGAGACAGATCCCTGGTCTGCTGAGGAAGTGGTTTCGGATGTGATAAGTTTCGGAGGATTTAATTATTTGCTCAAGATGGTGGTAGCCAGTTAAGTCAAGTTCAAACATCACAAGTAGAAACTAATAGAAAGGTTCCACTATTCGAAACAAATAACATTTTCAAGCAACTAATTAAACTGATGAAGTAATTTTCCGACAACGGACAAGTATCTGCTGTCACGAGCCGAACTATAAATCGTTCCAAAGCATGTTCCAAGAATCGTTCATGCTGAATCATTCATGTTTACCAGCTCAGCGATAGAACCTAGAGTTTTTAAACGAACAGAATCCGCATTAAGTTGCATGAGGAACTAAAGCCTAAAATGAACAAAACGAAATGAAATTCGAAGACAATTAATCACAAAAAATATACAATCACTTGAAGATGGCATAATAGGCCGAAACCTGGATCGTAACTAAATAAGCAACAATACAGTCAAATGGCGGCGTGTTAATTTAAAAAATATTGAATCACTGTTGCTCAGCAACATTAAAAACGCGGCACAGATTTTAAGCTTTGATTCAATTATATTAATGTTTACCGCTGTTTTTATCAGGCATTCTGCATCTTCACTCAGGCACACTTTACGCACAGTAAGAAAAACCAGAGCACCAGCAGCCAGTTGTCTACTAAGCGAGAAATAACGTCTCTCTTGGAAACTTTTATGGTAATTAAGTCAGTTTGCAAGGCACTTTCTATCGGGTTAGATCCAAATAAACATAAAATGACTGCCCAATTAAATTCCTGACTGGATAATTGCTCCTCCGGCCATTAGCATCTTCCCACTCGAAAAAGGTATTTCACACCGTGGAAATGAATTTGTAACCTTTGGCTTATGTAACGAGTGAGCACTGACACAATAAAGTCTACTATAGTGAATTTCTGGAATGTGTCCATGCATCTCCTTCTGCTAACCCCAGCAGCCAATGAGATTTAATCATCCAGGGACTTTTTTGCCATGAGCAGCGTTAGATGGCGATAAACAGTCTCCGTCAGACTCTCTCTCTCGCTCTGCACAGGGGAACCTTTCGATGTGACGCTCCCAATAGTTGAAGAGGCCATTACCTACTACTTCGCTGTTAATGGTAAACTGCCAAATTGCTGATCATACGTCGGGCTGAAGTGCACGTATGAACAGCTACCTGGTCCCCTTTTGCAGTGATATTAGCAACTGGCCATGGCGTAGATTCCATGGGACATGGAAAGTGTTGTGGACGCATTCTGATAGATGTCGCTCAACACCCACCGTGAAATCAACGACACTGGTCGATGTGGGTTCTAGGTGCCAACGTCTTTCTCGATGACGCCTCCATTGCGCTCTATACGATCGAGATCAAGTGAGTGTGTGGGCCAGACAATCGCCCGTGTCCGCAAAATTTTCCTCAAAGCGTTATGACATAATTGTGGATCGAACTGGCAATGCATTGTCTTACTGAAGGTACAGGTCTCATGTGCTGTAACAGTCGAAGGTTGCTGTCTTTTCTTTTCTTAAAACGTTGCTTGGTAATCTCGTTTATACGAGCTGCAACAATAAAGTAATGAGACTGAAGTAAAAAGAAATGTCGCTTACCGTTTTAGTCAAGCTTAGTGTTGTCTCCTTCAAAGTAGTTCCCTTCTGATTGCACACACTTTTTCCAGCACTTCTGCCATTGATGGTAACATTTCTGGAACTCACCTTCTGTAATATCCTCCAAGGCCCTCATCACAGCTTTTTGGATATTTTGTGTTCTTTGAAAATGGTGTCCCTTGATCGTCGTTTTGACTCTTGGAAATAGAACAAAGTCGTACAGAGCGATGTCTGGTGAATAAGGTGGCTGTGGTAGTACTGAAATTTGTTTTGAGGTTAAAAATTGCTGTACTGACAGAGCAGTATGGGATGGTGCATTATCGTGATGCAGAATCCAATTATCAGCAATGTTGGCACGGACACGAAGAACGCTTTTACGAAGTCTTTCTAAAAATTTCTTTGGAGGAATATTGGTTAACTGTTTGTCCAGGAGGCACCCACTCTTTATGAACAATTCCCTTGGAATCAAAGAGGCACACAAGCATACATTTCACTTTTGGCTTTGTCATGCAAGCTTTTTTTGGTCTGGGTGAGTCCTTTGAGCCCCATTGCGAAATCTGGCGTTTTGTCTCTGGATCGTATAGAAAAAAGCAACTTTCATCACCAGTGATAACAGGGCTCAACAATTCTGGACTGATTTCGGTTTGCTCTAACAGATCGGCTGCCACATTTTTCCGTGTTTCTCGCTGTTGTGGTGTCAGATTTTTGGGGACAATTTTTTGCACAAATCTTTCTCATACCAAGATATTCAATTAGTATTAGATGAATCATTTCTCGATTGATGTTCAGTTCTTCTGTATTCATTTTCACGGATAATCTTCGATCAGATCCTGGCCAAGTCGATATTCATCCGTGAGGTTGATGGTCGTCCACTGCGGTCTTCATCTTCAACATTCGTTCTGCCTTCACTAAACATTTTATACCAACGAAAAACTTGAGCTCTTGACATAACCTCCTCTCCAAAAGCCTTCTGAAGCTTACTGTAAGTTGTCGTCGCGTTTTCACCCAATTTAACGAAAAACGAAATGGCATACCGTTGCGCAATATTATGTGGTTCCATTTCTGTGACGAGAGACACAAACATGTGTTAACTTATTACTGCACAACTCACGACTGAGCAGTTGCATCGATGTGCCACTTGGACTAGAAGCAACTTATACACCAATGTCAAAGATATTGTTCCTACGCAAGCCTATAGGGTTGCCACATCTTGCAAAGAAAATCAGTCTTATTACTTTATTGTCGCACCTCGTATGTTGTACGGATGGTTTTTCTGGGTGTTGTAGTCCCTAGTAAAGAGAATATGCATGGTGTGACAGTTTTACAGATGGTCTATGGATGAGAAGTTAGGTTGGGCGATAGTGTCAGAAGTGTCGTCCATGTCATTTATCTATTATGAGGCTTAAAATTTGTACCTCGTTCCATTAATTATCCTCACAGAGTTCTGTACTCTGCACCACTTATCGCTTGTATCCAGCAGCTAATGGAGTTCTACAAGTAATCCAAGCGTACTTCCATTAATGGAGTGAGTCGACTAAGACATCTGTCTATTAGCAACGTGTCCTTCGAACTCCCTCTCGGGACATGAGTGAATAACAACCGCATCATCTGCATCAGAGTGTCCTCCAAATTCTGAATCGTCCGCGTGTCCTTCTGTAACCATTTCCCAGTAATTAATTACACGATCAGCCAGAATTCCTTCGGAATGGAACTAAGTCACCTCAAAGAATACATTCTTATAGATCTAAAGGCAATATATTCTTGAATGCCAATATGACCCTTCTAACTATAAAAACCAACCAAAAATGAATAAATAACATGCCTCTCACATTCAAGTGTGTAAGTAAATTGCTTTCGACATCCTGCATATTGTCAGTAATCTTTCTGCAGGTGTTCTGTCAGCGCAAAAAATGTATTTGCTTGTTAAACAATAATAGCGTTTCAGATCATATAATCAGTAAAATGGGCTGTAACTAGGAACTGAAGCCGGCCGTTGTGACCGAGCAGTTCTAGCCGCTTCAGCCTGGAACCGCGCGATCGCTGCGGTCGCAGGTTCGAATCCTGCCTCGGTCATGGATGTGTGTGATGTCCTTACGTTAGTTAGGTTTAAATAGTTCTACGTCCTAGGGGACTGATGACCTCAGTAGATGTTAAGTCCCATAATGCTCAGAGCCATTTTTTAGGAACTGAACTCACGATCATCTATTTGCATATTTGTACGTCGCGGAACGAAACTACGTATAAACATGTTTATAAAAGGCTCCCGTATTAATTCTATACTTTACAACGTAGGAATTGTTAGTATGAATTGCACTTGCCCTGTTTTACATCAGAACATATCAGAAAGAGTAAATTCACAGGCGACTACTCCTAGATGAACAAAAAAAGGAAAAAAACAGTTATGAAGACGAGTGCGTCAAAGGCCACCAGTAAATGTTCATACCGTTACCCACTTGTCCGCTGACATCTCAGGCTTCCCGTCTTATAAAAATACTATTGATACTTAACAGAGCAGGTTCTGCGAATAAAATCGATAGTTTATAGTAAAGGGCTAAACCCGTAGTCAGCTGTAGGAGCTGCATCAGTCTTCAGACTGTAAACACGATATCAGTCTCGGAGAGTAGGCGGACGGTGGAGCTGCTATCCAGGTAATGTTTGATGGAAGAGAAGATATGACATGGTGTAATTAACGCTAATGAACTTCATTTGCACCCGTGAAGCTGGAGTATTATGATTCTAGTCGAATGCTCCACCAACGTGGCTTTTCGTTAACCTCTTTGTCTTTACAGAGTTTTCTGCGGAAGTTCCAAGGAACCGGTTGGAGGCGGGGTGTTGATCGTTAGCGTTGTACGTTGACCATGCGAGCAGTCGGAATCTCTGACAGTCTTGGCACAGCGAAGTGCAATGCCGACAGTAAAAAAGCTTGATACAAATAATATCAGTAGATTGGTTGATAAGTGAATTACCTTGCAAATGTTCAGTGAAAACACTGCATATTGGCTCAACACTATGCAGTGCTGCCCGCATTGAAGCTGTTACAAACATTAATACTTTTCTGATTCTGGCACATTAATATTTTTTTACTCTGATTGAAAAATTATTTCTTTAAAAAATATTCATCGTATTTAATTAAACGCGACATGGAAGAGAACGAAGTACCGATAAGGGGATATCCTAAGACCAAACGCTTCAGTTTGATAACTGTATTCAAAATTAAGTTTCTCCTTCACAAAATCTGATATGAAATCTTTTACATTAATTTCAAAATCAGTGAGCTTCTCAAATGTTCTACAATCCTCACTTACTGTCGTAATTAAAAACTCTTGGATTGTTACAAGACAAAAGTCCGACAGCGTTTGACAAAACAGATTCCAAAATTTAGCTTCTCTGTATCAGGATTACAAAACACACAAGATATTACAAATCGGGTATACCTAATCAACCTATACATTAAATCTGATGGAAAATACTTGGTTCTTTCATTCAAGGGTCAGCACTGTAAAATTCGGCAAAATCCACAAATTGCATTGCTGCATACTTAAAACTAAATATACAAAATTTCATTACCTTACAAATTAGTTCCAGTTGCTTTACCTTTAAATTACAGTATAATTCATCACTTCAACTTACAAAAACTGTATTACGCTGCGTCCATATACCAACAACTAATTTCTCACATTAAATGAAACAACAAGTTTACTGTTACCAGTCACTGTTTATTTATCTCCAAGGTTTAAACCTCAATCATCAGATGGATTTACATTTGTTAGTATGGCAGGAGGAACAAGACTTTTGGTCTGGTGATTACAGGGTTATAAATACAAAATCAAATAGGGGTAATGCAAGAGTAGGTTTAATAATGAATAAAAAAATAGGAGTCAGGGTTAACTACTACAAACAGCATAGTGAACGCATTATTGTGGCCAAGTTGGACACGAAGCCCACGCCCACTACAGTAGTACAAGTTTATATGCCAACTAGCTCTGCAGATGATGAAGAAATAGATGAAATAAAAGAAATGACGAGATAAAAGAAATTATTCAGGTAGTGAAGGGAGACGAAAATTTAATAGTCATGGGTGACTGGAATTCGTCAGTAGGAAAAGGGAGAGAAGGAAACATAGTAGGTGAATATGGATTGGGGGGAAGAAATGAAAGAGGAAGCCGCCTTGTAGAATTTTGCACAGAGCATAACTTAATCATAACTAACACTTGGTTCAAGAATCATAAAAGAAGGCTGTATACATGGAAGAAGCCTGGAGATACTAAAAGGTATCAGATAGATCATATAATGGTAAGACAGAGATTTAGGAACCAGATTTTAAATTGTAAGACATTTCCAGGGGCAGATGTGGATTCTGACCACAATCTATTGGTTATGAACTGCAGATTGAAACTGAAGAAACTGCAAAAAGGTGGGACTTTAAGGAGATGGGACCTGGATAAACTGAAAGAACCAGAGGCTGTAGAGAGTTTCAGGGAGAGCATAAGGGAACAATTGACAGGAAGGGGGAAAGAAATACAGTAGAAGAAGAATGGGTAGCTCTGAGGGATGAAGTAGTGAAGGCAGCAGAGGATCAAGTAGGTAAAAAGACGAGGGCTAATAGAAATCCTTGGGTAACAGAAGATATATTGAATTTAATTGATGAAAGGAGAAAATATAAAAAAGCAGTAAATGAAGCAGGCAAAAAGGAATACAAACGTCTCAAAAATGAGATCGACAGGAAGTGCAAAATGGCTAAGCAGGGATGGCTAGAGGACAAATGTAAGGATGTAGAGGCTTGTCTCACTAGGGGTAAGATAGATACTGCCTACAGGAAAATTAAAGAGACCTTTGGAGAGAAGAGAACCACTTGTATGAACATCAAGAGCTCAGATGGCAACCCAGTTCTAAGCAAAGAAGGGAAGGCAGAAAGGTGGAAGGAGTATATAGAGGGTTTATACAAGGGCAATGTACTTGAGGACAATATTATGGAAATGGAAGAGGATGTAGATGAAGACGTAATGGGAGATAAGATAGTGCGTGAAGAGTTTGACAGAGCACTGAAAGATCTGAGTCGAAACAAGGCCCGAAGAGTAGACAACATTCCATTAGAACTACTGATGGCCTTGGGAGAGCCAGTCATGGCAAAACTCTACCATCTGGTGAGCAAGATGTATGAGACAGGCGAAATACCCTCAGACTTCAAGAAGAATATAATAATTCCAATCCCAAAGAAAGCAGGTGTTGACAGATGTGAAAATTACCGAACTATCAGTTTAATAAGTCACAGCTGCAAAATACTAACGCGAATTCTTTACAGACGAATGGAAAAACTGGTAGAAGCGGACCTCGGGGAAGATCAGTTTGGATTCCGTAGAAATGTTGGAACACGTGAGGCAATACTAACCTTACGACTTATCTTACAAGAAAGATTAAGAAAAGGCAAACCTACTTTTCTAGCATTTGTAGACTTAGAGAAAGCTTTTGACAATGTTAACTGGAAAACTCTCTTTCAAATTCTGAAGGTGGCAGGGGTAAAATACAGGGAGCGAAAGGCTATTTACAATTTGTACAGGAACCAGATGGCAGTTATATGAGTCGAGGGGTATGAAAGGGAAGCAGTGGTTGGGAAAGGAGTGAGACAGGGTTGTAGCCTCTCCCCGATGTTATTCAATCTGTGTATTGAGGAAGCAGTAAAGGAAACAAAAGAAAAATTCGGAGTAGGTATTAAAATTCATGGAGAAGAAGTAAAAACTTTGAGGTTCACCGATGACATTGTAATTCTGTCAGAGACAGCAAAGGACTTGGAAGAGCAGTTGAACGGAATGGACAGTGTCTTGAAAGGAGGATATAAGATGAACATCAACAAAAGCAAAACGAGGATAATGGAATGTAGTCAAATTAAATCGGGGGATGCTGAGGGAATTAGATTAGGAAATGAGACACTTAAAGTAGTAAAGGAGTTTTGCTATTTAGGGAGTAAAATAACTGATGATGGTCGAAGTAGAGAGGATATAAAATGTAGACTGGCAATGGCAAGGAAATCGTTTCTGAAGAAGAAAAATTTGTTAACATCGAGTATAGATTTAAGTGTCAGGAAGTCGTTTCTGAAATTATTTGTATGGAGTGTAGCCATGAATGGAAGTGAAACATGGACGATAAATAGTTCGGTTAGGAGGAGAATAGAAGCTTTCGAAATGTGGTGCTACAGAAGAATGCTGAAGATTAGATGGGTAGATCACATAACTAATGAGGAGGTATTGAATAGAATTGGGGAGAAGAGGAGTTTGTGGCACAACTTGAGGAGAAGAAGAGACCGGTTGGTAGGACATGTTCTGAGGCATCAAGGGATCACAAATTTAGCACTGGAGGGCAGCGTGGAGGGTAAAAATCGTAGAGGGAGACCAAGAGATCAGTACAGTAAGCAGATTCAGAAGGATGTAGGTTGCAGTAGGTACTGGGAGATGAAGAAGCTTGCACAGGATAGAGTAGCATGGAGAGCTGCATCAAACCAGTCTCAGGACTGAAGACCACAACAACAACAACAGTATGACATTTGTGTGTGTCGTGTTACGATTTTTTGGAGGAACTTGTGGCACTGTCTCCAGTGGTCGTATCACATCACATGTACACTGTCATATTCTGTAAACAAATGTCATACTAACAAATGTAAATCCACCTCATGATGGAGGTTTAAACCTTTGAAACGCGTCGTGGAGATAAATAAACAGTGACTGGTAACAGTAAACTTGTTGTTTCATTTAGTGGCAATAACAGTCACGGTAAAACCTAACCTAAAATGTTCGCATTTAAAGGTAATTTCTCACAGCCAGCCACTAGCATTAAGCCGTACGTCCTGCGTACAACAGAGTGCAACGGCAACTGCTACGGCGCTTCGCGCGCCCCTATGTACAATCATCATCTTTGGTTCAGTGCTGTGAAAAATACAGTCTATTCTACATATGACAATAGTTTCAGGTCATTTTTAATGAATTATATTACAAAATCGGGCTCCACTTCCCAGCGGACCCCTCACAGCCTTCTCGAAACTTTTCTCGCTGCCACCCCCAAAAAATAATAAAAGGAAAAAAACTTAATAGCTTACCACATTTTTTTCTGTTCGTGCAGTAAAACGCCTGCATCAGACATGACGTTTTAGTTTACCGCTTCTTTACTACCAAGACTTTTTTCAACAGGTCTCACAGAGAGTATGCACATATGTAATTCAATGCAACTGCAAAATTATATTAATATACGGCGCGTAAGTTTAGAGATATGACCTCATAATCACTAACATGCGTGAAAAAATGCAATTTCTTGAACAATTAAGATTTTACATGCTTGATGTCACATGTAACAGATTAACTCATTTGTAAACTAATTAGACGTTAGAAGCTGTTTCATAGATGGGAGCGGGATTCATTAAAGACTCAAGCGTTGGGTGTTTGCTGGTTTAATCCCATCTCACAGCTGTGCTGGCCACACTTCTTACACTGACGATGATAGATTCGAATCCACCGATAAACACTACCTGACTAAGCGGTGGTTAGTGCTCATGGATTCCCGTCACGGTCGCGGTATCGCTGAGTATGAATCTGAGGACGTCCAGAAGTTTTACTGATCTTGACGATTCTTACGAGTTTCCGTGGCTTAAATGTAAGATCGTGCTGCGACTATTGTTGTTGTTGTTGTTGTGGTCTTCAGTCCTGAGACTGGTTTGATACACCTCTCCATGCTACTCTATCCTGTGCATGCTACTTCATCTCCCAGTACCTACCGCAACCTACATCCTTCTGAATCTGCTTAGTGTATTCATCTCTTGGTCTCCCTCTACGATTTTTACCCTCCACGCTGCCCTCCATATACTAAATTGGTGATCCCTTGATGTCACAGAACATGTCCTACCAACCGATCCCTTCTTCTTGTCAAGTTGTGCCACAAACTTCTCTTCTCCCCAATCCTAATTCAATACTTCCTCATTAGTTATGTGATCTACCCATCTAATCTTCAGCATTCTTCTGTAACACCACATTACAAAAGCTTCTATTCCCTTCTCGTCCAAACTATTTATCGTCCATGTTTGACTTCCATACATGGCTACATTCCTTACTAATACTTTCAGAAACGACTTCCTGACATTTAAATCTATACTCGATGTTAACAAATTTTTCTTCTTCAGAAACGCTTTCCTTGCCATTGCCAGTCTACATTTTATATCCCCTCTACTTCGGCCATCATCAGTTATTTTGCTCCCCAAATAGTAAAACTCATTTACTACTTTAAGTGTCTCATTTCCTAATCTAATTCCCGCAGCATCACCCGACTTAATTCGACTACATTCCATTATCCTCGTTTTGCTTTTGTTGATGTTCATCTTATATCCTCCTTTCAAGACACTATCCATTCCGTTCAACTGCTCTTCCTAGTCCTTTGCTGTCTCTGACAGAATTACGATGTTATCGGCGAACCTCAAAGTTTTTATTTCTTCTCCATGAATTTTAATTCCTACTCCGAATTTGTCTTTTGTTTCCATTACTGCATGCTCAATATACAGATTGAATAACATCGGGGAGAGACTACAACCCTGTCTCACTCCCTTCCCAACCACTCCTTCCCTTTCATGTCCCTCGACTCTTATAACTGCCATCTGGTTTCTGTACAAATTGTAAATAGCCTTTCGCTCCCTGTATTTTACCCCTGCCACCTTCAGAATTTGAAAGAGAGTATTCCAGTCAACATTGTCAAAAGCTTTCTCTAAGTCTACAAAGGCTACAAACGTAGGTTTGCCCTTCCTTAATCTAGCTTCTAAGATAAGTCGTAGGGTCAGTGTTGCCTCACGTGTTCCAACATTTCTACAGAATCCAAACTGATCTTCCCCGAGGTCGGCCTCATAGTTTTCCATTCGTCTGTAAAGAATTCGTATTAGTATTTTGCAGCTGTGACTTTTTAAACTGATAGTTCGGTAATTTTCACATCTGTCAACACCTGCTATCTTTGGGATTGGCATTATTATATTCTTCTTGAAGTCTGAGGGTATTTCGCCTGTCACATAAATCTTGCTCGCCAGATGGTAGAGTTTTGTCAGGACTGGCTCTCCCAAGTCCGTCAGAAGTCTAATGGTATGTTGTCTTCTCCAGGGGCCTTGTTATGACTCAGGTCTTTCAGTGCTCTGTCAAACTCTTCACGCAGTATCGTATCTCCCATTTCATCTTCATCTACATCCTCTTACATTTCCATAATATTGTCCTCAAGTACATTGCCCTTGTATAGACCCTCTATATGTTCCTTCCACCTTTCTGCTTTCCCTTCTTTGCTTAGAACTGGGTTTCCATCTGAGCTCTTGATGTTCATACAAGTGGTTCTCTTATCTCCAAAGGTCTCTTTTATTTTCCTGTAGGCAGTACCTATCTTACCCCTAGTGAGATAAGCCTCTACATCCTTACATTTGTCCTCTAGCCATCCCTGCTTAGCCATTTTGCACTTCCTGTCGATCTCATTTTTGAGACGTTTGTATTCCTTTTTGCCTACTTCATTTACTGCATTTTTATATTTTCTCCTTTCATCACTTAAATTCAATATATCTTCTGTTACCCAAGGATTTCTACTAGCCTTCGTCATTTTACCTACTTGATCCTCTGCTGCCTTCACTATTTCATCCCTCAGAGCTACCCATTCTTCTTCTACTGTATTTCTTTCCCCCATTCCTGTCAATTGTTCCCTTATGCTCTCCCTGAAACTCCGTACAACCTCTGGATCTTTCAGTTTATCCAGGTCCCATCTCCTTAAGTTCCCACCTTTTTGCAGTTTCTTCAGTTATAATCTACAGATCATAACCAATAGATTGTGGTCAGAATCCACATCTGCCCCTGGAAATGTCTTACAATTTAAAATCTGGTTCCTAAATCTCTGTCTTACCATTATATAATCTATCTGATATCTTTTAGTATCTCCAGGCTTCTTCCATGTATACAGCCTTCTTTTATGATTCTTGAACCAAGTGTTAGCTATGATTAAGTTGTGCTCTGTGCAAAATTCTACCAGGCGGCTTCCTCTTTCATTTCTTAGCCCCAATCCATATTCACCTACTATGTTTCCTTCTCTCCCTTTTCCTACTCTCGAATTCCAGTCACCCATGACTATTAAATTTTCATCACCCTTCACTATCTGAATAATTTCTTTTACTTGATCATACATTTCTTCAATATGTTCGTCATCTGCAGAGCTAGTTGGTATATAAACTTGTACTACTGTAGTAGGCGTGGGCTTCGTATCTATCTTGGCCACAATAATACGTTCACTATGCTGTTTGCAGTAGCTTACCCGCATTCCTATATTCCTATTCATTATTAAACCTTCTCCTGCATTACCCCTATTTGATTTTGTGTTTATAATCCTGTAGTCACCTGACCAGAAGTCTTGTTCCTCCTGCCACCGAACTTCACTAATTCCCACTATATCTAACTTTAACCTATACATTTTCCTTTTTAAATTTTCTAACCTACCTGCCCGATTAACGGATCTGACATTCCATGCTCCGATCCGTAGAACGTCGGTTTTTCTTTCTCCTGATAACGACATCCTCTTGAGTAGTCCCCGCCCGGAGGTGCGGAATATTTTACCCAAGAGGACGCCATCATCATTTAACCATACAGTAAAGCTGCATGCCCTCGGGAAAAATTACGGCTGTAGCTTCCCCGTGCTTTCAGCCGTTCGCAGTACCAGCACAGCAAGGCCGTTTTGGCTAGTGTTACAAGGCCAGATCAGTCAATCATCCAGACTGTTGCCCCTGCAACTACTGAAAAGGCTGCTGCCCCTCTTCAGGAACCACACGTTTGTCTGGCCTCTCCACAGATACCCCTCCGTTGTGGTTGCACCTACGGTACGGCTATCTGTATCGTTGAGGCACGCAAGCCTCCCCACCAACGGCAAGGTCCATGGTTCACGGGGCGACTAATGCCTCCGAATTTTTTATTCTGTTCTCAATATCGGTTCACTTAAGCAAGACGCAATCCTGTGCCACTTCTGGGCTCCGAATTTCAGCGTATAACATGGCGGTGTGTAACGTATCTACAGCTGTCCGTGAGAATCAAGAGTGCACGCTGTCCTTCAGCTCAACAATATGTCCGCCCCCCCGGTAGCTGAGTGGTCAGCGCGACAGACTGTGAATCCTAAGGGCCCGGGTTCGATTCCGGCTGGGTCGGAGATTTTCTGCCGCCAGGGACTGGGTATTGTGTTGTCCTAATCATCATCATTTCATCCCCGTCGACGCGCAAGTCGCCGAAGTGGCGTCAAATCGAAAGACTTGCACCAGACCCTCGTCACACGACATGGTTATTATTAGCTTAACTATGCCACAGCACACACGAGCGCTGCGACGTCTCAACGCTCCGGCGCCTTGGGTTCACTGCCAACGATAGTCCTCCGTACAGTCCCGACTTCGCCCCATACGATTTTCATCTGTTTCCAAAACTTAAACATCTTCGACGACTTAACTTTGAGAGTGATGAAGCGGTGCCACTAGAGGCGAGGTTGCGACTCCGTCACCAAGGTAAGAGGATCATATTGCTGTAAGTGCTGTGTAAGGGGACATCCTCCTCTAGCATTACTTTTCCTCAACAGTAGCTGTCGATATCAGTATTAATTTTCGAATTTTGGACAGGTCGGTTTTATCTCAGCTGCTTTTCTGGAAAATTTCTTATAATTTTATACACAATATGTTACATTACAAGCTAAAATTTATGTAAAGGAATTACTTTATTTTCGATGTTACAATCGATAAGAACTAGCGCTGAATGTACAGTTAAAAATATTTCTTTTCGAAACATTTAACGAGTTGTTTGGAACACTTAAAATTTCTATTATTAATTACGCAATCTAGTGCTGTTTACTGTGTTTATTTCTGGATTCATTCAAGCAATAATAATCGAAATTAACAGAAATTCACTTGTCAAGAAAAACCGTAAACTCTTTGGAATATGGTTCTTACCGCAGAGTGAAATAGTAATAAGCACGCCTCTTATGTGATCGGATGTATTTTTGGCGAAAAATGTAATTTCGCCTTTGTTAATGTAAAATTCCGAAATTCTGTATGTTATACTAAAATGCGACAAAATATATTAACGTAACAACAGAAATTCTGCAACAACAATCTTCAAATTCATTTAGATCAGTTCAACCATGTGGACCTAAAATGTGAGAATTTCAGCTTCAAGAATCAGACCCTTAGACAAGAAGAACT
Organism: Schistocerca serialis cubense; assembly: GCF_023864345.2. Classification (NCBI taxonomy): domain Eukaryota; kingdom Metazoa; phylum Arthropoda; class Insecta; order Orthoptera; family Acrididae; genus Schistocerca; species Schistocerca serialis. The sequence continues at coordinate 1,199,344,449 of NC_064638.1, read as the reverse complement.
GTAGGAAACTCTACACGAAAAGGCAAGTAAACTAGAAAGATTATTGTAATCTTCGTTCCTCTCAAATTTTTCATAAGACTTTGCTTATTGTGGACAGTAACTGGAATTAGGAAGGAGGGGGGAAATTATAACTGTTTAGATAGTCTCATGAGCATAATTGTTTCCGAGATTTTAAATCTCTTTCTCAGACGATTCGTCGTAAGAGGATCATATTGCTATAAAAACTGTTTGGATAGTCTCATGCACATCTTGGTTTTGAGACTTCAAATCTCTTTCTCAGCCGATTCGCCGTAAATTATTTTCCTCTACGGCCAAGATTAGTCAAAGTGATATGCACTAGTGACCAAAATTAAAGCAGCAAACGGAAATTTTTCGTGGCTGTGTTTATTTTGACACAAAACAGTATGAGCAGATGACAGTAAAGTAGGAACAATGTGAAGAACACAGAACATAAACAACTGCAAGATGTATAACGGTGGACAAAAATGTTCTTCGTTTTTTCCAACTTAACGGATTTCCACACACATTCTGATAACTGGTTAATGTGCTCAGTATGAGATGCGACCATCTCTGGCAGCAGTACAGGCCTGACAACGACGGAGCATGCCGTGAAAGACGTCATCAGTCTCATGTTGAGGCAACAGCGCCCATTCTTCCTGCAGAGCTGCTCGCAGTCTTGGAGAGTGGTTGGTGGATGCTGACGTGATGCAAGCCGTCTGCCTAGCGCATCCCAGATTCAAATAGAGCGAGCAGGCCACGCCATGTATGCAATATCTCCCATCAACCATCCGTGCTCTATGAGATCGAGCATTATCGCCCAGCAATACGAAGTCTGGGCCCGCAGTACCTCGCAACAACCGCAAATGAGGTCCCAAGATCTCGTCACGAAACCTGACAGCAGTCAAACCTTGCCGATTCACCCGTACAATTTCATGAACAGCGCTTCGAGTGGTCAACATAATCCCTGCCCAGAGCATTAGAGATCCTTCTCGATATCGGTCTCGTTCCAGAATGTTTGGGTCCTGAAACCGTGTTCCACGTTCGCTCCAGATGCGAAACCATCGAGAATGACTCTCCAGACTGACTCCGGACTCATATGTGAAAACAACATTGGCCCAATGTTCGATCGTCCAGGTAGCGTGATCACGACTCCACTCTAGACGCACCGTTCTGTGCAGATGCGTCAGAGGTAGACATGCAGCAGGTCTCCTATAAAAAAGGCCACTCTGGGGAAGCGTTCTGCGCACCGTTTGTCTCGATACAACACGTCCAGTGGATGCTGCGAGCTCACATGACAGTTGCCGTGCAATACTAAGGCGGTACTGTCGCGCCATTATAGACAAATAACTGACCTCTCTTCTGAAGTCACACTTCGTCAGCCCTTGATGTAGTACGAGAAGGGACATACCAAGGGCTACATACGGAATTTGTATCAATTGGATTACGATGAGGAATAATTTTATTTATTGCATCAGAAGTACTATTCTTTGTTTCATTTTTCTGAGCATTTTCGGGATATAGTTTGGGTCTCTATACACTGTCGCCAAATCTGAGAAACAGATTGATTCACACTAAGTTATCGAACCACATCAATTTTCTAGTGTGTAACGGCCCTCTCTTCTGAAGTCACACTTGGTCACCCCTGCCCTTGTCTTCGGGATACAGTTTGAGTCTCTATACACTGTCGCCCCATCCGAGAAACAACACATAGAGTCACACTAAGCCATCGAGCCACATCAATTTGCGAGTGCCCTTATTCCTTTCTTTCTCTGGCCCTTCACCACGGAGAGTCTGCTAGGCGTCTTCTCTGTGCCATACTGCACCGTCTGTGACTGCGTACACAGAGATTGCGGATGTGGGACCAGCAAACATACGAGGCGTGTTTTTTTAAGTAAGTACCGTTTTGAAATTAAAAAAAGACGTGCTAAGATATCTCAGTAAATTTATTTTTACATGAAAGCCTGTACCTTAATCTACTTTTCTGCGTAATTTACGTCAGTATTGAGGCACTTGTCATAACGTTGTGCCAGTTTTTGAATACCCTCCGCATAGAAGTCTGCCACCTGACTTGTTAACCACTGCATCATCACTGTTTTGACTTCGTCATCAGCCGGCCGGTGTGGCCGAGCGGTTCTAGGCGCTTTAGTCTGGAACCGCCCGACCGCTACAGTCGCAGGTTCGAATCCTGCCTCGGGCATGGATGTGTGTGATGTCCTTAGGTTAGTTAGGTTTAAGTAGTTCTAAGTTCTAGGGGACTGATGACCTCAGATGTTAAGCCCTGTAGTGCTCAGAGCCATTTGAACCATTTGAACTTCGTCATCGTATTGAAGGCGCTGACCGCCCAGGTGTTTCTTCAAGTGCAGGAACAGATGGTGGTCACTGGGCGCAAGATCGGGGCTGTACGGAGGATGATCTAGAGTTTCCCATCGAAAAGATGTGATGAGATCTTTGGTCTGATTCGCCGGACAGCCAATGTCTTGCAGCAAAACGATGACCTTGCTCAGCTTGCCACGTCTTTTGTTCTGAATTGAACGGCGTATATTGTGGAATATCTTACCGTAAGCTGCTTGCTGCATTGATTGTCTCATTACGAGGCAGAAATTCCACAACAGTACTCCTTTTCTCTCCCAAAAAACTGTGCACACGATTTTCCAGGCAGAAATTGTTTGCTTAAACTTCACTTTTCTGGGTGAATCTGAATGCATCCATTCTATGGACTGTTGCTTTAATTCTGGTGTGACGTAGGCCACCAACGTTTCATCGCCCGTAACAATTTGGCTTAAGAAACCATCACCGTCGATGTGGTACCGCTCAAGGAAAGTCAATGCACTGTCTAGATGTTTGGCTTTGTGCACATCCGCCAACATTTTCGGTACTCAACGCGTGCACAATTTTCGGTAATTCAAGTGCTTGGTCATAATGCCATACAAAACACTACGAGAAACATTAGAAAAATCATCCCACGAGGAGGAAATCATAAAGTGTCTCTTTTCTCTCACCTTATTGTCCACTTCCTGCACCAAACTTTCATTAACGAGCGAAGGACGCCCACTCCATTGTTAATCATGCACATCTGTGTGGCCATCTTTAAATGCTCTCACCCACTTTCTTACCATTCCATCACTCATTATGTTTTCTACGTAAACTGCACAGATCTCACGATGAATATCGTTCGCATTTAGGCATTTAGCACTAAGAACTCTTGTAACAGCCCGTACTTCACAGTCGGTGGGACTCACGATTATCGGAGGCATCTTAAACACTCAATACACAACGTAGACAAGGAAGAATCCCACTGTAATGGCGTCAGTGCTTAGACAACAGATGTGGGTACCCAGTGCGCATGCGCAAAACGCTGACCGCAGCGCTGCGGCCGGGGTGTGGCAAAACGGTACTTACTTAAAAAACACGCCTCGTGCCTCCTTTCGTAGGTGTCCTGACGTCATTGTTGGCATGGTTGTCCGTTGACCAAAATGCAACCTTCTGTGCAGAACACGATCGTTCGGACATCTGGTTGACAGTCTCTATGGTTATATAGTGAATTACAGCCTGGACGGGGAACAGCGGTTTGTTACTTTAATTTTGGACACCAGTGTAATCCAGCATTAGTATAAGGCTACAGTGCTTCCTAGTGCGTCAGGCCCTTTAGTACAACTCTTTATATTGAACCAAACCATTATCTCCGTATAATCCCACGAAATGTGCTGTTATACACCTGTACTTTCATTTGCGCAGTTCATAGAAAGGAACGGAGAAAGGTATCTGCGCCTGCATATTGCAAACTGCCTTGTCGGGACGCGGGGAAATTTCGCTCGCTCTCCCCGGCTGACTGCTCGTTTCATCAGTGCTAATTCAAGCCGACGTGCTCCGCCGACAGTATATGGGTTGTCTGTGGAAAGCGTGACTAGCGTCCGGCACAAAGCCGACTTCACAACAGTACCAACTGCATACACGCCATAGAAATAGTTTCCGTATGACTGAAGCAAGGCACCGTTCACTTTTACTAGCTAGGTGCTTTTATCTAACGCCTGTTATGTCACGATTTAGGTATCGGAATTGTGGGCCGCTGAATTAACCGCCAAATTTAAGAAATGACGTCAGCCGCTGATTTCCAGGATGTCACGAGGCTTTTCATAAGCGGTTCTACGACAACAAAACACGTAAAGAGATATTACGCTAAAGAACTACTAAATATTCGACCCAGTGAAATAAATATGAATAAAACAATGAGGCTTAACGATAAACATAACTTTTTTCCTGAATAACTGAGGTAATTGTGTCGTCTCCATATATCTTTGTACATTATGTTTATTATTACACTATGCAACATGGTTTTTCGTGTTTGCGAAATTTTCGCTGCTCTTGAGGTTTTTTGTGTGCAGATTTCAGATCTGTCATTAGTTTTTTCTGTCACGTACATTTTTTTCCATAAATAAAGTAAACTAAATTATCATTTAAACCTAATTTCCATAGAGAAAAAATTTGTTGAAAGCAAGAGAAATTTTATTTTAGTACGATGGAGTAGATGGTCAAACGCATCACACTCATTTTTTGTTGACCAGAAAACTTTAGTTCACTGTTGATAAGCTGTAGTGTTGTGAGCTGTTAAATGCAGTTCCTTAGAAAGGAGCTCCCTCAAGTGTTTGAATAATGCAAACTTATTCTGCTCTGTTTGTGGTAGGTACATAATTGCTCAGCAAAAATGCACTTTGGAAGCGTGTATTCGTCATCGCCATACTGGCATATCACCCGGTGTGATGGTATGGGGTGCCATTGGTTACACGTCTCGGTCACCTCTTGGTCGCATTGACGGCAATTTGAACAGTAGACGCTACATTTCAGATGTGTTACGACCCGTGGCTCTACCCTTCATTCGATCCCTGCGAAACCCTACATTTCAGCAGGATAATGCATGACCGCATGTTCAAAATGGCTCTGAGCACTATGGGACTTAATGACCGCATGTTGCAGGTCCTGTACGGGCCTTTCTGGATACAGAAAATGTTCGACTGCTGCCCTGGCCAGCACATTCGCCAGATCTCTCACCACTTGAAAACGTCTGGTCAATGGTGGCCGAGCAACTGGCTCGTCACAATACGCCAGTCACTACTCTTGATGAACTGTAGTATCATGTTGAAGTTGCATGGGCAGCTGTACCTGTACACGCCATCTAAGCTCTGTTTGACTCATTGCCCAGGCGTATCAAGGCCGTTATTACGGCCGGAGGTGGTTGTTCTGGGTACTGATTTCTCATGATCTATGCACCCAAATTGCGGAAAATGTAATCACATGTCAGTTCTAATATAACATATTCGTCCAATGAATACCCGTTTATCATTTGCATTTCTTCTTAGTGTAGCAATTTTAATGGCCAGTAGTGTATATATAGTTTGGTATAAGGGCTGGGGACCAAGACAAAAGCGGGCGACTCACAAGATATGCCGTATATATTGTGAGGGACTGAGACTGGAAAATGTGAAGAGGAATGCAATTCCTTTTGCAATTAGTTGGGAAGGAATAGAAAGCCATGTATAGGATTGCTGTTTTTGTATGGTTAGTGTTGATGGTCATTACACAGAAAGAAGAAGGCTATATAACATCCTAACATTTCTGCAGGCAAACTACCAGTTGCGCACATTGAGTCTCTCTCTTTTGCAGTTCCATCTATCGTTCTTGAATATTTGCAGCAGGAGAGCAGCTCAGAAAAAGAATTCGATGACTATGATGATACCAGCTGGAAGAAGATTATTTGGTCAAACGAACTAAACGATTTAACTCGTGGTTTGAATGTGATAAAATATCTCACCGAATTGTTTGGGTCTAGACTGAAAGCAAAATAACTTCTGCTAGCTGGAGTATCGTTAAGTTGTGCCACTGAGACTCCTAGCCCGCGCGCTATAGTCCAGATTGTGTTCAACGTTATTGTTATACTTCATTGTTCTTTTGTGAACACTGTGGCGCGTCTTCATTGCACTTGGTACACCTACAAGAAAGATAGACCAGACATTCCCGAAATTAGGTTTCGAAAGTTCGAGCAGTGATTGAGATCCCAGTTTCAGTCAAGTATTCGGTCATGCCCCCATTTCTACCGATTGTGCAACGTAATCGTCATTTACCCTTGAATGTGTTATGAGACACATACACTCTGTGATCAAAAGTATCCGGACACCTGGCTGAAAATGGCTTTCAAGTTCGTGCGTCCTCCATCGGTAATGCTGGAATTCAATATGGTGTTGGCCCACCCTTAGCCTTGATGACAGCTTCCGTTCTCGTAGGCATACGTTCACTCAGACGCGGGAAGGTTTCTTGGGGAATGGCAGCCCATTCTTCACGGAGTGCTGCACTGACGATAGATATCGGACGGTGAGGCCTGGCACGAAGTCAGCTGTCCAAAACATCGCAAAGGTGTTCTATAGGATTCAGGTGAGGACTATGTGTAGGTCAGTCCATTAGAGGGATGTCATTGTCGCGTAACCACTCCGCCACAGGCCTTGCATTATGAACAGGTGCTCGACCCTGTTGAAAGATGCAGCCGCCATCCCCGAATTGCTCTTCAACCGTGGGAAGCAAGAAGGCGTTTAAAATATCGATGTACGCCTGTGCTGTGATAGTGCTACGCAAAACAACAAGAAGTGCGAGACCTCCATGAAAAACACGACCGTACCATAACACCACAGATTCCCAATTTTACTGTTGGCACTACACACACTGGCAGATGACGTTCACCGGGCATTCGCCATACCCACACCCTCCCATCGGATCGCCACATTGTGTACGATGATTCGTCACTCCACACAACGTATTTCCACTGTTCAATCGTCCAATATTTACGCTCCTTACACCAAGCGAGGCGTCGTTTGGAATCTATCGGCGTGATGTGTAGCTTATGAGCAGCCGCTCGATCATCCTATCCAAGTTTTATCACCTCCCACCTAACTTTCACAGTACTTGCAGTGGATCCTGATGCAGTTTGGAATTCCTATGTGATGGTCTGGATAGAAGTCTGCCTATTACACTTTACGACCCTCTTCAACTGTCGGCGGTCTCTGTCAGTCAACAGACGAGGTCGGCCTGAACGCTTTTGCGCTGTACGTGTCTCTTCACGTTTCCACTTCCCTATCACATCGGAAACAGTGGACCTATGGATGTTTAGGAGTGTGGAAATCTCGCGTACAGATGTTTGACACAAGTGACACTCAATCACCTGGTCACGTTCGAAGTCCGTGAATTCCGCGGAGGGCCCCACTCTGCTCTCTCATGATGTCTAATGACTACTGAGGTCACTGATATGGAGTACCTGGCAGTAGGTGTCAGAAAATGCATCTAATATGAAAAACGTATATTTATTGGGGTGTCCGGATACTCTTGATTACATAGTGTAGCATTATCAATTATTTCTTTAGCTGAAATTATGTATAAAAGAGTCGCATTTCTAGAGCACCTTACTGAAGTCGCATATTCTCATATACTCAGTTCACTTACAAAATGTAGTGTTCTAAGCTGGTCGTAGGTTGTATTCCAAAAATGAACGGTATAGAGACAGAAGTGATGACACATTCTGCAGGACCTGACCATCATTTTGCAGGACAATGCTCAAGCACATACAGTGCAAGCTGTTACTGATTTGTTTGACTGATGGGGCTGCTAAGTGCTATATCACCTACTGCACTCCCCTGACTTAGGCCCTCGTAAAATGGTTCAAATGGCTCTGAGCACTATGGAACTTAACATCTATGGTCATCAGTCCCCTAGAACTTAGAACTACTTATACCTAACTAACCTAAGGACGTCACACAACACCCAGCCATTACGAGGCAGAGAAAATCCCTGACCCCGCCTGGAATCTAACCCGGGAACCCGGGCGCGGGAACGCTACCGCACGACCACGAGCTGCGGACTAGGCCCTGGTAAGTTCAACTCAATTTCTAAACTGAAGGAAACACTTCACGGCTTTCGCTTCAGAACTGCTACAAATGCGTCAGGCAATAGACCGCGCGGTTCGAACTGTCAACACAGCTGGCACTGCTAAGAGTATCCTACAACTTCCACATCGCTGGCAACGGGTTATACACAATGCTGGTGACTACTTTGAAGGTCACTAAACTTTGAAACACTTATCTATTTTGCACGAGCTGTAAAGAAATAGTTGCCACTACTAAAGTTCCAACCCTCGTATATAGAAAATACGAGGGCTGTCCAGAATGTAAGTTCCGATTGATCGCGAAATGGAAACCACAGTGAAAATAAGAAATATTTTATTTGTAACAGTGAACTACTCCTTCCAGCTACTTCTCTCGTTAGTCGCCGTTCTGACTTAGACATTTGCCGTAGCGTTGTACCAACTTTCCAATACCCCCATCATAGAAGGCAGTCGCCAGTGCTTTCTGCCAATTCTCTACGCTGGCCTACAGCTCGTCGACTGTGCCAAAATGTTCTCTTCATAGCCAGCGGTTCATGTGAGCACAGATGAAACCCAGAGGGAGACAATCACGGGCTGTATTGTTGGTAACCAAACATTTCCAATTGAAAACGATGAAGGAGAATCGTCATTGCTCCTGCAGAATGTGGCCGAGAATTGTCTTGAAGAAGAAACCGTACAACAGTTATGTAATGTTGGACGCATAGCTTCAGGCGAAATTTCTCACCAGGCCCTCGTACTTGGCGGGAGACACTATTTTCTAGACGTCTTTACGCGCTCACTGTGAGCTCAGAAATGACCCTATCTAGGGTCATACTAGAGACGCTGCCCAACACATTGTGCAAAGCTTCATCGGATTTTTATAGTCGTTTCCATTTCGCGACCGATCGGAATTGACTTTCTGGACACCCCTCGTAAAAGCGGTCCTAACACACTTCCCTCGGGCACTCTTGACGATACCTGAGAAACTCCTTCTGTCAAGAGCCTTGTACTGGGTTCCACTACTTAAAACGTGTTCCAGCCACTGATCTATCTCTGAACCTAATCCGTATGCTCGGGCCTTCATCAACAGTCTGCAAGGGGTCACCGTCTCAAACGCTTTCCGAAAATATAGGAATGTAGACTAACCTGTTGCCCTCCTTTCATGGTTTGTATTTTTTGACAAAAGGGCAATCTGAATTTCGCAAGAGCGAAGCTTTCTAAATCCGTGCTGATTTGTGCAGAGTAGCTTTTCTGTCTCTAAGAAATTTATTATATTCTAACTGAGAATGCCTTCAAGAATTCTGCATCAAACCGATGTTACGAATACTGGTCCGTAATTATGGGGGTCCTAACTTACGTACGGGAGTCACCGGCGCTTTTTTCCAGTCACTTGAGACTTTTCGCTGGGCGAGAGAAACGCTATAAATGCAGGCTAAGTAAGGATCCAGTTCCATGCGGACCTGGCGATTCATTTGTTTTCGATCTTTCAATTGTTTCTCTGTGTCAGTGATGCTTGTTACTATGTCCTCCATGCGGGAGTCTGTACGACAGTCAAACGACGGTATGTTTGAACGATTCTTTTCTGTGAATAATTTCTTAAAAACTTAAATCTTCAGGTTTTCTTTCACTGTCTTCTATTGCCATCCCAAACTAGGCGACGATTGACTGGATAGAGATCTTCGCCCCGCTATGTGATTTTGCCTATGACCAGAATTTTCTCGGGTCCTCGGTACGACCTTTCGCCAAGGTATGACGGTGGATGTTGTATGCTTCGCGCTTTGCTCTTCTTACGGACTCAAGAGTTTATCTACTAACTTTTGCCTGTGAATATATGCGCACTCGTTTTTAAAACGAGAGTGCAACGTTCTCTGTTTCACCAGCATCTTCCGAATCTGATTATTAAACCACGGAGGGTCCTTTCCATCCTTAATCGATTTACTTGGCACATACGTTTCTAGAGCGCGATTTATACTCAGTTTAAACTTTGCCCATAATCCTTCTGAGTTTGTTATACTGCAGCTACATGATGTCCATCCATTGTCTAAGTGGGATGCTATCAACTACTTATCTGCTTTTTCTAGCATAAACACTCTCCTCTCCTTTCGTAGTCATCGCCTCTATGATGTCATGAGCACCAATCTCTGTCTCTGTACAGTCACTGTCGATAAAGTCAGGCCTGTTTGTAGGTGCAAAGTCCAAAATATTTCCGTTACTTGTGGGATGTCTAACTACCCATTCATAACAGTTTCTGACAAATGTGTTCACAAGTACTTCACAAAACTGCCTTTCCGAACCACCTGCATTGAAACCATAGACTCTTCCCGTCTGTATTCGGTAGGTTGAAGTCATCTGCAACTACTATTGCATTATCTGGATATTTCTGCGGTAATGACAGTAGACTTTCCTTGAATGACTAAAACTGTTACTGCGGTTTCGGGTGGCCGGTATAAACATCCAACAATTAAACTGATTACACATAGACCTATTATATGCACCCAGATAACTCCATTGTCACACTCATATTCGTCCTCAACAAACACTTTTTTTTTCAACTGCAATGAACCTCCACAGGCCTCAACTGAAGTCACACAGACGGAAAATTAGAAGTAGGTAAGCATCGCTCTGCTGCAGCAGGAGTTTGTAGCAAAGAGAGGATTGCAAAATAAATTATTCTTAGAATACTCAGGGCCCGGTAACAGACAATGAGGACATATTATTATTACTGGATATTGTTAGTAGAAGGTTTCCGGTGGAAAAGTTCTGTTTTAGAGTATTATCTGTATAATAATAATTTCGTACCCCTACAGAAAAAAAACTGCTTATGACTCACTGTATGTGATAGCGGTATTGTAAGATGGTCTCTGATAACGGACAGTGAAGAGATGTTATTATTTGCACATATCTACTTGTGTAATTAAGAGGTACTTGAATGAGCAGTGATGTTGCTCTCGCAACAGGTAATGGTAATCACACGAACGATACATGAGACCACTGACCAAAATTCATAATATGAAAATTCAGTCTCTTGCAGATCTACGACAAGGAAAGACCATATTAAAACTACAGCAGCTACATGTTTCTATTAAGATTTACGAAAGGTGAAAAAGAACGCCTACCTTCCCTTTCTTGATGTGTTGGCCAGGAGGAGAGTGGATGGTAGATTAGGACATGCTGTTTACAAGAAGTTAACTCACACTGATTTGTATCTTCAGGCTGATAGTTAAACGTGAAGGGGTAGTTCGCGCCATGGTTTATACAGTCCACGTCATCTCATACGCTAATGATTATCAGTGAGTTAACCCACCTCCAAGTCATCATTCAGTATCCATCAACCGTGATTCGGGTGAGTGATAGCAATAACGAGGTTTCATCAACGTCTACGGCTTTTTCGCTTAAGCGGGTATCATTTGTAACAGGATTGGTCGTAACGTACAAAAACAGGATGTGAACGTGTGTTTCGACAGCCATCTACGATTAGGATCCTTTAGTCTGTAACTGGCAAACTTTGTTTGTATAAGGAGGATATCAGCTCTACCCCTTGTTGTTGTGGCATGTCATACATTGGTCAGACCGTCAGGGCCGTGGAGGATCCACAATTTGAGCGTTAGCGTCACATAATCTTCAACAGCCGAACGGATCTGCTGTTGCAGAACGCTGGTTTGGTACCAGTCATCCTATGGAATATAAAAACTCTGTGTTCTGCCTTACGGCAGGTCTTGTCACAGGGGAAGCCTCGTCAGAGAGGTCCACCGCCTGAGCGTTTGGGGAAGTGATTCCAGTGGTGGTTTCCCGTTGCCTTCCACTGCTCATGATGAAATGATAATGAGGACAACACAACACGCAGTTCCTGAGCAGAGGAAATCTCCGATCCAGCCGGGAATCGAACCCGCGCCCCTTCTGTCCTAGGTCATCTATTACTGCGTGGTGGCACTAGTGTTTACAGTATGTGTGCTACTTGTCCGGAATTGCTCTGCAAAGACAGGTTTCAAATTCGGTTGCACAGCGCTTATTTGCAACAGTTCTGTTTTGAATGACAGGGTGGTCTGGTCACCTGTGTAATGTCGGGGGTTTCGAAGACATCATGCTGCTGCATTCCCGCAAGGTGGCTCATCATTTTACACGCCGGCAGAAACTCATATTACGTTTAGATAGTGATCAGCTGGATAATTTAAAGAACGAAACGTGTTGTCATCACTGCGATTTCTTGTTTCTTGATTTACTACGTTTTGTTTCAACACACAGATGTTTGTTGCGAATTAGCGACGGTGGAAAATCTCTCTCTGTAAACCAACCGAGCATCTTAAGGATGCCTCTGCCAGGCACTTTATTGTGAATAGCAGAGTAACCACGTAGATAGATGTAGATGTAAGGAGTGCACAGACTTTTTTTGCTAACCGAGTCTTTTTAATTCGCAGCTTCATACAGCCTCACACGTGCATCTGCGCCGTGACATTTGATTGTACCAGCAGGTATGTAGCACTCATTTACTGCCAAAGCGTTGCGCATACATGCCTAACGACAACGAGCTACTTGGGAGCGCCCGTAATGTGCGATTCTTCCACGGAGTCGGCGGTAAATAGCGGTGGTATCTTGCGTCCGGTCGGATCCTAGAGGAATGCTCCACGGAAACTGACCATTGTTCCAAGTGATCCTATCGCCCTCGTTCCAGCACGTGCTCGTCAAATAACGCGAAACAACACTGACCCGCGTCGCATACCGCGGTTTATTGTCCCGTTAGTAGACACTCGCGGCCTTCACATTCTGCTACAGAGAGGCTATACCTCCGCAGCCGAGGCTTAAAGTAATGACCTATCAATCTATAGTTCATGCAACAAGACTTGAACACCGTAATCAAGACACACAATAGGTCCCACTCAGTCGCTCGCCAGTATCCGAAGTGCTGCCATCGCAACGGACTGACCATCTCTATTGACCTCAGTGTAAACGGAACGTTGAACGCTGATCAACCTCCTCCTCCTCGTAACAGACAGAGCGCTAAGCTAGTAAACACTCCGTGAGAGCGCATTACAACTTGGAAGATGTCACTAGTAAAAAACTACACTACTGGCCATTAAAATTGCTACACCAAGAAGAAAAGCAGATGATAAACGGTTATCCATTGGACAAATGTTATACTAGAACTGACGTGTGATTACATTTTCACGCAATTTGGGTGCATAGATCCTGAGAAATCAGTACCCAGAACAACCACCTCAGTCCGTAATAACGGCCTTGATACGTTTGGGCATTGAGTCAAACACAGCTTGGATGGCGTGTACAGGTACAACTGCCCATGAAAGCTTCAACACGATACCACAGTTCATCAAGAGTAGTGACTGGCGTATTGTGACGAGCCAGTTGCTCGGCCACCATTGACCAGACGTTTTCAATTGGCGAGAGATCTGGAGAATGTGCTGGCCAGCGCAGCAATCGAACATTTTCTGTATCCAGAAAGTCCTGTACAGGACCTGCAACATGCGGTCGCGCATTATCCTGGTGAAATGTAAGGTTTCGCAGGGATCGAATGAAGGGTAGAGCCACGGGTCATAACACATCTGAAATGTAACGTCCACTGTTCAAAGTGCCGTCAATGCGAACAAGAGGTTGTAACGTGCGCGTGGGGCACACGATACTCATTAAAGCCTGTACTATAGTAAGTGAGTGGGGTTCACCTTACGAGACGGGATTTTTGTATATATATTGACTGCGTGTACCTGAATGGTGGCAAATCAAACTTACACCCACTCTGTAGTAACAATGATACGTCAAATAAGTCCGAAATGCAACTACACGTCAGGACGGACAAAAAGCAACACAGAAGATGCTACCAATTTGTTAATAATACGGTCGCCAGCCTAATTAGGCATTAACTGAGTTTCTTCCCTGTACAAGTTGGCAGATATTCGTGCAAAGCAACAAGTAGTAACACTGCATAATATAGTAAAATTTTAGAACTAGAAAATCTATTGAACTGATAATTTCACTACACTACACTACACTACACTATAATGTTTACTACAAAACGTCGTACTGTCTATTGATCTGATTAAAATCGGGCATAGGTTACCCTAGAAACAGCACTTTCGAGTCACACATACAATGTCAATTTTGATAAAGATAAAACACTGATAAATTTTGGCTTTTATATTGACTTTAACTTTTGCTGGTCAAATCAATTTAGAACACTTCAGAATTCAAATGAATAAAGAAAAGGGGTGGGGGTTTCTGAAACTGTATATAAAAAAAAATTATTACTGATTTTATCGTGCGTTCAAGATTTCCAGTATATGAGTTACTACTCCTTTAATCTTATTTGCTGCTTATATAAATACCTTTATGTCTGTCTCGAAATAATTAAACTTCATTTCTAAATCAATATTAAAGTTATCTTCCAACTTTGTCAGACCTTCATTATTCATTTACTGGCTCATTAACAAAACAGTTCTTTAAATACCATTCTATCATAGCTAGGTCTGCAGGTAATTATTATTAACACAAACTTTAATTTTTCATCTCGGGACACTCGGATTGCACAACATTTGGAAAGGACCCTGTCTAGGTTAGTTGTGAGGATAATTAAATGATAGGAAAGTTCTGGTAAAATTTAAGTTGTTATTAAGTTGTTATTGAATTATTGAACAGTATGGAACAAAAGTAGCACTGGTCCATACGAATACAGTACTAACAGTTTCAACCTGCTTGTATCGATGCGGCGGTCGGCAAGCGGCGAGACGGCGAGGCACAAAGCACACATACAACCACAGCTATGGGTCTTGACGTATCGGCACTTTAATTCTTCTTAGCGTCGCAATACTTTTCTGTTTAGTACCTATGGAATGTTGCCATGCTGTATAGGCGTTGGAACGGCATACCCGACGCTCAATGAAACTACGTCTTCCAGGAGAGCCTCCTCGCTCCAGAAGGTGTTGTTCAGACCAATGCCAAACTCTGACTACTACTGCTGAGCCCGTTGTGCCGTACAGTGCCCGCGTGCATTTTCCCGCGCTCGCCTGTCATCCACCTTTTACCGCTCCCTTACAGACAGGGTATTCACCCGAGGTTTTACATTCTACATATTCTAATACATTTCCTACGTATGGACCAGACGCACAGTTACAATTTTAAACATGTTACCACAGTTTCAACATTTGTTACCTTTCAGTTCTATTACAATATTGCTTGACATTTTACATAAACATTAATATTCGCATTGAAAATTGTTTACAGTTTCCTTAACATAATGGCATGAAACAAAAAAGAAATGAAATCAGAACATCAATTACACTAATTTATCGAAAAATCAGATGGAAAAAAATTTACTTATATGTACAATAGCACAGAGTTGTTGTTACAAGGTGACCGAAACTTGTAACCAATGGCACCCCAAACCATCACGCCAGGTGATACGTCAGTATGGCGATGACGAATTCACGCTTCCAAGGTGGCTTCATCGCGATGTCGCCAAACACGGATGAGACCATCATGATGCTGTAGACAGAACCTGGATTCATCCGAAAAAATTACGTTTTGCCATTCGTGCACCCAGGTTCGTCGTTGAGTACACCATCGCAGGTGCTCCTGTCTGTGATGCAGCGTCAAGGGTAACCGCAGCCAAGGTCTCCGAGCTGATAGTCCATGCTGCTGCAAACGTCGTCGAACTGTTCGTGCAGATGGCTGTTGTCTTGCAAACGTCCCCATCCGTTGACTCAGGGATCGGACGTGGCTGCACGATCCGTTACAGGCATGCGGATAAGATGTGTGTCGTCTCGACTGCTAGTGATACGAGGCCGTTGGGATCCAGCACGGCGTTGCGTATAACCCTCCTGAACCCACTGATCCCATATTCTGCTAACAGTCATTGGATCTCGACCAACAAGAGCAGCAATGTCGCGATACGATGAACCGCAATCGCGATAGGGTACAATCCGACCTTTATCAAAGTCGGAAACGTGATGGTACGCATTTCTCCTCCTTACACGAGCCATCACAGAAACGTTTCACCAGGCAACGCCGGTCAACTGCTGTTTGTGTATGAGAAATCGGTTGGAAACTTTCCTCATGTCAGCACGTTGTAGGTGTCGCCACCGGCGCCAACCTTGTGTGAATGCTCTGAAAAGCTAATTATTTGCATATCACAGCATCTTCTTCCCGTCGGTTAAATTTCACATCTGTAGCAATTTTAATGGCCAGTAGTGTAGTTAAATGACAAAGATGTCGAAGGGCAAACCTTCGAAAATGGTTCCAAACCCCTCCCGGTTTATGTAGAAGGAGGCTGCACGCTAGATGCTCCGTTCGAACTAAAATCCAAGCGCTCTCTTTGGTTATCTATCTTCCTCCATTCTTTTGATTTGCCCTAACCACCCTAGCCGTTCTCTTCTTTCTATTCTATCCTTAATACTAGAACAGAGCCTTTCGTTTATTGCTTCATTTCTCACGCGATCAAGTAGTGAAATTCTAGATGCTCTTCTCAAGTGATCCCTCTAAAGCTGTAACTCTCTTTTTATTTCTTTCTGTTAGTTCCCAACACTCGCTCCTATATCTTGTTATAGGTTCCAAGATCGATCAGGATAACCGCATTTTAACCCCTGGACTCTTTTTTGGAAACCACAGTACCGGATTCAATTTTTGGATAGCTGCCTTTCCCTGCCTGATCCTGTATTGGATATATCTATCTCATCTTCCAGCACTTGACGGAACACTACCTAAATACTTGAACTCTTTACACATTTTAATTTGTTGTCCCCCAAAGTAGAAGTAGTTTCTTCCCTCGTCTCCACAACATAGATGGTCTATCTTGTCAAACTTAATTTTCAGACCCTCGTTTCTATATTTTTCCAACAACTACAGAAGCATTTAAGACATATACAAGCGTAACTTCTGATGTGTCCCAGGGCAGTGTAATAGGTCCGCTGCTTTTTACAATTTCCATAAACGATCTGTTTGGTGGTACTGATGGAATTAGACTGTTTGCCGATGATGCTGTAGTCTACAGGAAATTAGTATCACCTGAAAGTTGTGAACAAATAAATAAAGATTTGCAAAAAATAAATGCGTGGTGTAATGACTCGCAGTTATCTCTCAATATTAGTAAGTGTAAGCTACTGCGTATAACAAGGCGAATATCCCCATTAATGTACGAGTCAAAATAAATGCCCAGACTTTGGAAGCGGTAACATCCGTCAAGTATTTCGAATAGTCACCTCCAATTGGGTGTGACTATTCGAAATGATCTCAAATGGAATTATCAGATACACAAGTAACGGGGTTTATTGGTAGAATCCTGAAGCCATGCAGCCCTTCAACAAAAGAAATTGCTTACAATACGTTAGTTCGTCCAGTCCTAGAGTATTGTTCGTCTGCATGGGACCTTTACCAGTTGGGTCTGATTCAAGAGACTGAGAAGGTCCAAAGAAGAGCGGCAAGATCTGTGACTGGTACATTTAGCCATCGGGAGACCGTTACAAATCTCACAGAAAGTTTGAAGCGGGACACACTTGCAGATAGGTGGCGCGCTAGGCGGAAGGGGCTGCTCACTAAATTCCGAAATCCACTATTCGCCGAGGATGTAGAGCATATATTATTAGCACTCATTGTCAAATCGCGTAATGATCACCATTCAAAGACAAGGGAAACTAGAGCTCGTACTGAGGCGTTCAGACAGTCGTTTTTGCCTCGCGCGATCTGCGAGTGGAACAGACGGGTGGAAATTTAACTTTGGTGCGAATTGTGCCCTCTGCCACACATCCCTTGGTGGCTAGCGGAGTATATATGTAGATGTAGTCTGCTGCGACGACCTGATCGTCAGTTTAAAAAAGTGTGTACATGCACTGGCTCCCTGCATCAATCCCCATGCCCACGTAGTTTCTACACCAGTGATTCTTCACATATATTTTAAAGAGCGTGGGCGACGAACAGTTTCCTTGTTTCAGTCATTTGATTATTCTGAACGCCCCACTAGAAACTTTTTTCTCCGAT
This sequence comes from Schistocerca serialis cubense, assembly GCF_023864345.2. Taxonomy (NCBI): domain Eukaryota; kingdom Metazoa; phylum Arthropoda; class Insecta; order Orthoptera; family Acrididae; genus Schistocerca; species Schistocerca serialis. Next base: position 1,199,326,574 of record NC_064638.1, on the reverse strand, counting down.
GCAGTGACACGCTCTGCCGATTTGTAGAGGTTTACAATTTTTCTAACATAAACTTCTGGCACTTCCCGTGGCGAAAGCACTCGAGCAATATCTTTAGTGACATAGTGCCATACGCTTCCTCAAGATCTATGAAGACCAAATTGCAACGTGTAAACACATCTTGTACAGTTCTTCGCATTCTAGGATTGAGGTGGTAAAAGATGGCGAATAACTGACAAATACTCCGGGAATAAAGTAGTATCAGGGATCAACGAATTGCTTACTTGAAAAGTATACGAGAGTACAGACCTGAGTGTCTTCCGACGGTCTGTACGGACGAGACATATGTTCACACTTGTCGCACAGCATCGTACTGACAAAGTGATAATTCATTGCTGGATCTGTTGAAACGTATTTGGAAAGGAAGTAGAATTATCATCCCCTATGCTGGCGAGGAGAATGGTTTGCACCGAATGCCTGCATGAGGTTTAAATCTTGACCGAGAACGACATGGACTTTTCAAATTTTGATAAGTGGCACAGGGAGAGATTAGCATCTAATCTACTACCCCGTACTGTCCTCGTTATAGATGACGCCCATTATCACAATAAGGAGGTGACACGTGCTCTAACACCAGACTCCACGAGGAGAGAAGGGGTGTCTTGGTTAACAGAAAAGGGATTTCCTTCTGACAAGGAAATGCTGCAACCTAGTTATATTAATTGATCAAAATGATCAAACTGTGCCAGAATACTTATAAAATAGACTGTATGTTAATTAAGCATGGTCATATTGAAAACAACTTCCTTTACACAGCCCACAACACTATAGAGACGCCGGCCGCGGTCTGGAGCCGCGCGACCTCTACGGTCGCAGGTTCGAATCCTGCCTCGGGCATGGATGTGTATGGTGTCCTTAGGTTAGTTAGGTTTAAGTAGTTCTAAGTTCTAGGGGACTGATGACCACAGCTGTTAAGTCCCATAGTGCTCAGAGCCATTTGAACCATTTCAACTATAGAGACGATAAGGGCACATGTCGAGAACGATGTTTCTAAACTTAATGTGAGATTCATAATAGTCACGTTAAATCTTACAGATGAACAACTTGATTTCGTAAGAAAAGAAGACTGGCATGCACATTGTGAATACGAAAACAAAGTCGATAACAGTACATTTCACGTGAACCTTTAATGGACGAAGAGCTGGAGACAACCATAAATTTGGGAAATGGTACAAATTCGAATAATGATTGTCAGAGTGATGGAAACAACACTAATACCGCAAGTGGAGATGAAAGTAAGCTAGCCGACACTGCCAATGGCAGTGAAATATACACTGCTGCGAAAGATGAAGAAACGTAGGGTGCAGCATTTTCTAAATGTGTTCTCGTATGTGGAAATAGTGACAGTGAATTATCCATATATTATGTCAAACGATGAACAGTATTACGAGAGTGAGTCAAATGAAAACATTAAATTTGTAATGACAAATCGAAATTTGGCGCCGTTATCCTGTAAGTTGGTAAGCGTGCTACAAACAGCGTACAGAATGGTCTGTAGGTGGCAGCATAGTGCAGATGCACACATTCCGTCGCAGTACCAGTATAAAGATGGCCGCCCCACTTGCGACTTGCACCAGGGAAGAACAGCGTTCTGTTATTCGGTTTTTGCGTAGTGAAGGTGTGAAACCTATTGAAATTCATCGACTAATGAAGGTTCAGTACGGTGATGCATTTTTGTCACAGCAGCAAGTCTACTAATGGAGTAAGAAGTTCGCAAATGGTGTGACGTCAGTGGACGACGCTCCTCGTCCAGGTCAGGCACAACGAGTTGTTACTCCACAGAACATTGCAGCAATTGAAGCCATAGTGAAGGAAAACCGCCAAGTGACACTGAATGACATTGCAGCATGTTTACAGATTAGTCATGGGTCAGCACACCACATTGTGCATGACGTGCTCCAGTTTCACAAAGTGTCTGCAAGATGGCTGCCACGGCAGCTGACTCCTGAAATGAGAGAACGACGTGTTGATGCTTGTGAAGAACTTCTTCGGCACTTTGAACGAGAACGTGATGGCTTCCTTGCAAGAATCATTACTGGGGACGAAACCTGGGTTCACTTGCACCAACCGCAAACGAAGAGAGCGAGTAAGGAATGGAGCCATTCCTCATCACCAAAACCAAAGAAATTTCGAACAGTACCATCAGCAGGGAAGGATATGCTGACTCTCTTTTGGGACGAAAAAGGCGTCATTTTGGAGCATTACATGTCTAGAGGGACCACTGTCACCATTGCATCATGCACAGATCTCCTAAAATATCACCTGCTGCCTGAAATCAAATCAAAGCGACGTGGATGCTGTCAGGAGGTGTCCTTTTGCAGCATGACAATGCAAGGCCCCACACTGCCTGTACAACAAAAAATGGTTCAAATGGCTCTGAGCACTATGGGACTTAACATCTGAGGTCATCAGTCCCCTAGAACTTAGAACTACTGAAACCTAACTAACCTAAGGACATCCCACACATCCATGCCCGAGGCAGGATTCGAACCTGCGACCGTAGAGGTCGCGCGGCTCCAGACTGTAGCGCCTAGAACCGCTCGGCCACCTCGGCCGGCTGCCCGTACAACAGTAGCAACAATCACAGACCTGCATTTTGAGTATCTTCCTCAGCCACCATACTCACCAGGCCTTACCCCAAGTGTTTTCTATATGTTTGGACCACTCAAACACGCATTGGGAGGAAAGAAGATCCGTTCTGTTGAAGAGGTACGCCACGCGGTGCATGAGTGGTTGCGCGGACTACCAAAATAATTTTTTTCTGAAGGAATTTATGCACTTTGTAAATGCTGGAGGACTTGCATTGAGCATGGGGGAGATTATGTTGAAAAGTTTTACAGCTTTGTACCACTTCTGCACAATAAATAATATTTTAAAAAATATTTAAGGTTTTCATTTGACTCAACCTCGTATTTGTAACGTTCGATTGCGGTTGCAGTTATTCTAAAGATCTGAGAAGGTTCTCTTGACGGTAAACCTACTGATTCCGACAAAATTGTACGTTTCACCTGGATATGCTTGTGAAAGAAACCCACTTTGCTTTCCTGTGTATGCCCGTACTGCCTCTAACCCTTAAGCTCGTCCGCTACACTACAATGCTCTTCCCCTCCCTTACATTTCCCCTCCTGGGCATATGAGTATGCTCGTCTGTTTGGGTAAACTGCACAACCTGCAAAAATCGTTAAAGAACCCATACGCAAGCGTGAATTGTGGATATGGCCTTTGGCTGTTCCTCTGAAAGAAGTGGTCGGCCACATAGCGAGAAGTATGATTGGAATTAAAGTTCAGAGTGAAGCGCTATAAATGATAAGACTCGTGACGACACTACTGTCCTCGATGAAGGTGACGAGAAATTACAGGATCTTTTGAAGGGAATTAACAGACTGAGAGTAAACCGAAGAAATATTAAAGACGAGAAGTAGCATAAACGGGATTAGTTATAAACGTAGCATCAAAATTAGGGACCACGAAGGAGACTAAGTGAAGGAGTTCTGCTACCTTGGAAGCAAATTAATAGATGGCAGATGAAGCATGGAGGATTTTAGAAGGAGAACAACGTAGGCTAAGGGGACTTTCCAGCATTGTGAAGAAATGTATCACGGACAGTGGGTAATCTGGAAAGGGAGAGAAACAAAGCGTTTGATGCAGTGTGTTGCAAAATGACGCTAAAAATTAAATAGACTGATAAGGTGAGAAATGAGGTGGTTCTCCAAGGAGTTAGCGAGGAAAGGTGATGCATGGAAGACGGTAATAGGATTGTAGGTTATATGTTACCAAACGAAAATATTTCCCAATATATTTTCAGGAGATGGTGTTCCACTGCTCATAGATACGTATTTGAAAAAAGTCGTGATTACCACGTTGAGATGCTTATAAAATCTTTATATAAACAGCCGGTTTCGTTTGACTGACAGCGTATATATACTGCCAGGTACTCATTGTCAGCGATCTCAGTAATCATTAGATATCGTGAGAGAGCAGAATGGGACGCTCCGCGGAGCTCACGGACTTCGAACGTGGCCAGGTGATAAGGTGTCACTTGTGTCATACATCTGTACGCGATATTTCTACACTCATAAACATCTCTAGGTCCACTGTTTCCGATGTAATAGTGAAGTGGGAACGTGAAGGGACATACACAGCAAGAAAAGCGTACCGCCGACTGTTGAAGAGGGTCGTAATGTGTAATAGGCTCCAGACCATCAAACAGGAATTCCAAACTGCATCAGGATCCACTGCAAGTACTATGACAGTTAGGTGGGAGGTGAGAAAACTTTGATTTCATTGTCGAGCGGCTGCTCATAACCCACACATCATGCCGGTAATTGCCAAACGGCGCCTCGCTTGGTGTAAGGAGCGTAAACGCTGGACGATTGGACAGTGGAAAAACGTTTTGTGGAGTGACGAATCACGGTACACAATGTGGCGACCCGATAGCAGGGTGTGGATATGGAGAATGGCCGGTGAACGTCATCTGCCAGTGTGTATAGTGACAACAGTAAAATTCGGAGGCGGTGGTCGTGTTTTTCAAGGAGTGGGCTTGCACGGCTAGTTATTTTGCGTGGCACTATCACAGCACAGGCCTACATTGATGTTTTAAGCACCTTCTTGCTTCCCACTGTTGAAGAGCAATTCGAGGATGGCAATTGCATCTTTCAACACAATCGAGCACCTGTACATAATGCACGGCCTGTGGTGGAGTCGTTACACTGCAACAACATCCCTGCGCAAAGTCCTGACCTGAATCCTAAAGAACACCTTTGGGATGCTTTGGAACGCCGACTTCGTGCCAGGCCTCACCGATCGATATCGATACCTCTCCTCAGTGCAGCACTCCGAGAAGAAAGGGCTGCCATTCCCCATGAAACCTTCTAGCACCTGTTTGAACGTATGCCTGCGAGAGTGGAAGCTGTCATCAAGGATAAGGGTGGGCCAACACCATATTGAATTCCATCATTACTGATGGAGGGTACCACTAACTTGTAAGTCATTTTATCAGTCTGGAACCGCGCGACCGCTAGGGTCGCAGGTTCGAATCCTGCCTCGGGCATGGATGTGTGTGATGTCCTTGGGTTAGTTAGGTTTAAGTAGTTCTAAGTTCTAGGGGACTGATGACCTTAGAAGTTAAGTCCCACAGTGCTCAGAGCCATTTGTAAGTCATTTTCAGCCAGGTGTTCGGATACTTTTGATCACGTAATGTTGTTGTTGTTGTCTTCAGTCCTGAGACTGGTTTGATGCAGCTCTCCATGCTACTCTATCCTGTGCAAGCTTCTTCATCTCCCAGTACCTACTGCAACCTACATCCTTCTGAATCTGCTTAGTGTATTCATCTCTTGGTCTCCCTCTACGATTTTTACCCTCCACACTGCCCTCCAACACTAAATTTATGATACCTTGATGCCTCAGAACATGTCCTACCAACCGGTCCCTTCTTCTTGTCAAGTTGTGCCACAAACTCCTCTTCTCCCCAATTCTATTCAATACCTAGTCATTAGTTATGTGATCTACCCACTAATCTTCAGCATTCTTCTGTAGCACCACATTTCGAAAACTTCTATTCTCTTCTTGTCCAAACTATTTATCGTCCATGTTTCACTTCCATACATGGCTACACTCCATACAAATACTTTCAGAAACGACTTCCTGGCACTTAAATCTATACTCGATGTTAACAAATTTCTCTTCTTCAGAAACGCTTTCCTTGCCATTGCCAGCCTACATTTTATATCCTCTCTACTTCGACCATCATCAGTTATTTTGCTCCCCAAATAGCAAAACTCCTTTACTACTTTAAGTGTCTCATTTCCTAATCTAATTCCCTCAGCATCACCCAACTTAATTCGACTACGTTCCATTATCCTCGTTTTGCTTTTGTTGATGTTCATCTTACATCCTTCTTTCAAGACACTGTCCATTCCGTTCAAATGCTCAACATCATAAACACTGAGATGCGTTTTAATTTATTTCTTCTTTACTGTTAATTCTGTTCATAACACATTTCGTAGATAGTAGGCACATATATCACTGGATGCACCAGTAAAATTGTATCATTGTACAGCACAGAGTTGAGGATATACGCCGTCATAAACCCTCGAGCTGCGTGAAAATGAAAATGGAGGTTGAAATACACTAGTCGTACAGTTGAAATAGGTTTACAAATACTCGTGAAATACGTTAAATATGTGCGAAATGTATTTGACATGTGCGTATGCGAGTAAAACCACTGGTAAAACGCTCATCCTCAAACCCTGGAACAATTTCAGATAAATTGATACACACATTAGTTACAATCTGGAAAGAAATACTGTAGAGGTAAGAACCACCAGCCTCCTATTGGGTTGAGTTTGATAACGTAGAGAGAGAAGGGAAGACAGACAGGGAGATGGAAGAAGGAAACAGGCACAAGTGGGAATAGGCGGAGATAGACAGGCGAGGGGAAAATCGACAGAGGGATTGGAGAGGTGGAGATGGACAGATAAAGGAAAGACGAGGAGATTGAGAGAGACAGGAGAAGGATGAGACAAGCGGAGAGATAGGGTGGGAGGAGATGAATAGACAGGGGGGGGGGGGAGATTAGGAAATGGTCAGAGAAAGGGAAGAGGTGGAGAAGGACAGAGGGAGAGGTGAGAGGAGGAAATGGACACAAAAACGAAAGGGGGAGAAGGTAAACAGGGATAACGGGAGAAGGACACGGAATTAGAGGGTAGGAGGAAATGGACAGAGGGTGGAGGAGCAGATTGACAGAGAGGGGAAGCAGGAGATGGACGAAGACTGGAATAAATATATTCACAGGCAATAACGGGCACTCAGTCAGGGAGTAAATTCCGTGGTACTACAGGGGGACGTAGGGGACATAAACTGTAAGTGAATTCAGAGACTGGAATATAACCAACAAATAATCAAACAGGTCGGATGTAAGTGCTAATCTGAGATAAAGACATTTGCTCAGGACGGAAGTCGTGGTAGGTTGCGAAAAATAGAAACCTTGCGTAAGGCAGGCATATCGACTTGTTGCAATATCAGTTGTTCCAAGTGCAAGTTTACAGAACACCATAACGTAATTTTATTCTCGTCTGACAAACTAGGAAAATCACTGACGCGAAACACCTAGCATGTGACAACCGAGAGCGAAGATAAGTCGATGATCGAAGACGTAGTACACCTACATCTATTTCTGTAACAACTTACGGCTTACAGTGTGTGGCAAAGGTTACTTTCTGTACCACTGTCATTTCTCACCTTTTCAGTCATGAATGGTTCCCAGGAACAGGAAAATTTTTTCTCACATCGTTCCAAGGAAAACTGCGATCTCTTAATACTGTAACTTATGTAATAAGTACAGCCGTTTCGCATTTAAGTTGTTAATTTTTGTTTTTTTAGATGACTGGTTTCGATTTTCTAAGAGATCATCATCAGATCTACACTCCTTGATGACAGTAGGAATCGCTGGAATGGAGAAGGTCCGTCCGTGCTGGTGTAGTGAGCAGAAATCGTTAGGGAATTCAATGTTCCGAGATGCGTAGTGTCAAGAGTGTGCATTGAATACTAAATTTCAGGCATTACCTCTCTTCGAGGACAATTCAGTAACCGACAGACTTCACGTAGCGACCGAAACCAGCAGCGATTGCGTAAAGTCGTGAGTGCTAACAGACAACCAACACTGCGTGAAATAACCGCAAAAATCAATGTGGGACGTACGATGTGGCATAGTGGGGCGAAATGTGGCGTTAATGGGCTATGGCAATAGTCGACAGACGAGGGGGCCTTTCCTAACAGTACGACAACGCCAGCAGTGCCTCTCGTAGGCTCGTGACAATATTGGTACGACTGGAAAACGTGGCCTGATCAGATGAGTTCCGATTTCAGTTGTTAACAGTTGGTGGTATGTTCCGAGTACGGCGCACTGTGCAAGCTGGTTGTGGCTCCATACTGGTGTGGGCTTTGCTTACGTGGAATGGACTGGGTCCTAGTTTCTTTCGGCTATTTGGAGACCATTTGCAGCCATTAAAAAATAGTGGCTCTTTTTTTGGATGACAGTGCGCTATGTCACCGGGCCAAAATTGTTCACGATTGGTTTGAAGAACAATTCGAACAATTCGAGCGACTGATTTGTCCAGCCAGATCCCCAGACGTGAATCCTATCGAACATTTATGGCACAAATCTAGAGGTCAGTTCGTGCACAAAACCCTGCAGCGACAATACCTTCGCAATTATGGACGGCTATAGAGACAGCATTGTTCAATATTCCTGCAAGGGGCTTCCAATGATTTGTTGAGTCCCAAGAAACCTTCTAGCACCTGTTTGAACGTATGTCTGCGAGAGTGGAAGCTGTCGTCAAGGCTAAGGGTGGGCCAACACCACACTGAATTCCAGCATTACCGATGGAGGGAGCCACGAACTTGTAAGTCATTTTCAGCCAGGTGTCCGGATACTTTTGATCACATAATGTACGATATCATTAACGCTGAGATGCGTGAGAAACTGCCGCAACATACATGACGTTTTAATTTATTACTTCCTTACTGTTAATTCTGTTCATACGACATTTCGCATATAGTAGGCACGTATAACACTGGATGTACCAGCAAAATTGTATCATTGTACAGCACAGAGTTGGTTCACCTTGGAAACGAGGAACCATCACCGAACAGAGTTAAAGGAAAAGATAGTTACTCATATCTGTAATCATTGTTTTTACGTTCAATCGTGTTCATATTTACACACAGCAGTAACAGTTTAAATGGAATGGTTATCCTCATCTGAATAATGGTTGTTGATAAGGTTATGGAACAGTTCTGGTAAAGGAATTGCACGGTGGTACTCGTGTAAATTGTTTACCACCCTGTACTATTAAAAATAATTGCATAGGTTTTCCTATTAGAAATATAAATATAAAAGAAGCATTAGTTAATGGTACTAGAATGAGGATCAAGTAGGTAAAAAGACGAGGGCTAGTAGAAATCCTTGGGTAACAGAAGAAATATTGAATTTAATTGATGAAAGGAGAAAATATAAAAATGCAGTAAGTGAAACAGGCAAAAAGGAATACAAACGTCTCAAAAATGAGATCGACAGGAAGTGCAAAATGGCTAAGCAGGGATGGCTAGAGGACAAATGTAAGGATGTAGAGGCCTATCTCACTAGGGGTAAGATAGATACCGCCTACAGGAAAATTAAAGAGACCTTTGGAGATAAGAGAACGACTTGTATGAATATCAAGAGCTCAGATGGAAACCCAGTTCTAAGCAAAGAAGGGAAAGCAGAAAGGTGGAAGGAGTATATAGAGGGTCTATACAAGGGCGATGTACTTGAGGACAATATTATGGAAATGGAAGAGGATGTAGATGAAGATGAAATGGGAGATACGATACTGCGTGAAGAGTTTGACAGAACACTGAAAGACCTGAGTCGAAACAAGGCCCCCGGAGTAGACAATATTCCATTGGAACTACTGACAGCCGTGGGAGAGCCAGTCCTGACAAAACTCTACCATCTAGTGAGCAAGATGTATGAAACAGGCGAAATACCCTCAGACTTCAAGAAGAATATAATAATTCCAATCCCAAAGAAAGCAGGTGTTGACAGATGTGAAAATTACCGAACTATCAGCTTAATAAGTCACAGCTGCAAAATACTAACACGAATTCTTTACAGACGAATGGAAAAACTAGTAGAAGCCAACCTCGGGGAAGATCAGTTTGGATTCCGTAGAAACACTGGAACACGTGAGGCAATACTGACCTTACGACTTATCTTAGAAGAAAGATTAAGGAAAGGCAAACCTACGTTTCTAGCATTTGTAGACTTAGAGAAAGCTTTTGACGATGTTGACTGGAATACTCTCTTTCAAATTCTAAAGGTGGCAGGGGTAAAATACAGGGAGCGAAAGGCTATTTACAATTTGTACAGAAACCAGATGGCAGTTATAAGAGTCGAGGGACATGAAAGGGAAGCAGTGGTTGGGAAGGGAGTAAGACAGGGTTGTAGCCTCTCCCCGATGTTGTTCAATCTGTATATTGAGCAAGCAGTAAAGGAAACAAAAGAAAAATTCGGGGTAGGTATTAAAATTCATGGAGAAGAAATAAAAACTTTGAGGTTCGCCGATGACATTGTAATTCTGTCAGAGACAGCAAAGGACTTGGAAGAGCAGTTGAATGGAATGGACAGTGTCTTGAAAGGAGGATATAAGGTGAACATCAACAAAAGCAAAACAAGGATAATGGAATGTAGTCTAATTAAGTCGGGTGATGCTGAGGGAATTAGATTAGGAAATGAGGCACTTAAAGTAGTAAAGGAGTTTTGCTATTTGGGGAGCAAAATAACTGATGATGGTCGAAGTAGAGAGGATATAAAATGTAGGCTGGCAATGGCAAGGAAAGCGTTTCTGAAGAAGAGAAATTTGTTAACATCCAGTATTGATTTAAGTGTCAGGAAGTCATTTCTGAAAGTATTCGTATGGAGTGTAGCCATGTATGGAAGTGAAACATGGACGATAAATAGTTTGGACAAGAAGAGAATAGAAGCTTTCGAAATGTGATGCTACAGAAGAATGCTGAAGATTAGATGGGTAGATCACATAACTAATGAGGAAGTATTGAATAGGATTGGGGAGAAGAGAAGTTTGTGGCACAACTTGACCAGAAGAAGGGATCGGTTGGTAGGACATGTTCTGAGGCATCAAGGGATCACCAATTTAGTATTGGAGGGCAGCGTGGAGGGTAAAAATCGTAGAGGGAGACCAAGAGATGAATACACTAAGCAGATTCAGAAGGATGTAGGTTGCAGTAGGTACTGGGAGATGAAAAAGCTTGCACAGGATAGAGTGGCATGGAGAGCTGCATCAAACCAGTCTCAGGACTGAAGACCACAACAACAACAACAATGCTATTCATTGCCAGTTTTAATTGGAATCTCACAAAATAACCGAATTTTGATTCTGCATGTAAATATAACTTATTCCCGTACTATTTTACCCTTTCAGTTTCAAAGCAAACAATACCCAATAGCTATTCCTAGACAGGGATAAACGTTCTGAAAAGCTGGATTTTATAAAGGCAACCAGTTTTGAAGTGTGGCCAGTTATATGTTTCATTTTTCGATTGTTCGAAGTTTTATTTTTCTGAACATAGGGAGCAAAGTCATACAGCAAATGAAAGAATATTTACGAAAAAAAAGTTTATACTGAAGTTTTGTATCGTGAACTTGTAAAAAAATAATTATTATTTTCCCGATGTGTCTTCAAGTCTCTAAGGTTTCCCCTTCGCCGTTTCTCACTCTTTTACGCATAGTATTCAGCTAAGGACTAAAACTCTGCATAGTGATCAGTTAAGAACTAAGAATCTGCAGACGAATAAATTCCAATTAATTACATTAAAAATTTGACTTTCATTGACCTTCACAGGAGATACTGCTAGATCTAACACAATTCCTACAATATTATAACACGAAAGTAGGTGCAAAACATTTGAAGCATCGCAACACTTAGATGATGCACTCATTTGGTCAAAAAACATGTCTACCAAATACGGCTACATTAAGTACAGAATCTGACTAATTATCACCATAATTATTTCACTGAATTTCCCATGTAGTAGATTTACACAGTCGAAGTGTGGTAATGTGCGCACACTTACTCTGAACATCAAAACTAATATAGCCTCCTTGAGAACAAGATCTATACAAAAAAAAAACACTATTCCATCGATATAGTACACCTGTCATAATACTGTTCAAAGATAAAATTACGGTACTGAAAGAAGGAGACATTACATGTTCATCAAAGAACATCAGGGTATAGTTATGTGTTGCGGATACATCTACGGTAATATTCTTTGAACAGAGATGAAGTTAATAAACATTCAGTTTAAGATGGCGTCTGTTACAGATGGTGACAAGGGTACATTAGCCGAAAATGTACGTCACAACTGAATACAAAACTAAATAATCCCACAACACAGATATTTTTCGTTTATTAACTGGACGAATAAATAATCAAATACCCAATACGTATTATGTGTTTACTAAGTTTCAAAGCATCGTGCTGTAAAAATAATTTTAATATCCGTTTGGAAAAACAATTATCAACAAAAATGTCATTAAATTAAAATAAATAGATTGTGTGGCAGATTACACTATGTGAGGATACCTAACTGTCACAAAAGTAGTATACAGCTATCTTCCAGTGTGCTGGAGTACATCGTCATCGTAACCAATTTTATGTTCAATCCAAATAGCAGTAAGAGTAGTAGAGATCGTAACCAATTTTGTGTAATCCAAATGGCAGTAAAAATATTAGCGAGTGTGATAGTCATCAATAAAATCTCTGTAGGTCATCCATTACAGTAACTGGAGAACACAACAATTATTTCAACTTCGAAATTTTACCTTCATTTTTCGACCCTCCCTCTCGTTTTACTTTACGAACATAACTGGTCGAATTTTGACCACAAGCGATACAAGAGCAGAACAATGCGGGAAGGAAAATAATATGAAGGTACAGAAGAGTAGGACCTATAATTTCTGTGAGTGTAGTGGAAGAATCAGAGGCTGCAGCATTGCTGGCGCTAACCTGCGGGAGTTGTTTCACTTAGCAACAGGTGAATGGCCAGCACAGGTGCCTGAGTTAAAGCCCTTGCTCCGGAGAGAATGTCGCGTCGAGGTCGCGTGAGTCAGGCCGGAAAACGAACGGCCACTCCGACACCGGTGATTGTAGCCCTGAGAGGCCCGGTATCCCAGTTCACGAATATCCAGAGGCTTCGAAACACACCGGACAACACATTAGTCGCTCCGAGGAGATACCACGCTAGGAGCGTCTAACACCGGCTCTTTTCTTGATAACGGCCTCAATCCGTTGAGCAAGACAGTTCACAAGGTTTTTCACGTATTCCATATCGCGCATTGAGAGGTCTGAATTATCATATTGCGCGGATGTTGACTGTTGTTAAGTTTCACTCGCTGTTTCAAATACCCGCAGAAATTCTCGTTCGCATTAAGGTAGGATGATTTAGGAGCTAGTCGAGGTGTGATAGGACGCACACATCCACGGTGTGTTCATGAAAATATCCAAACATGATAGCTACTTCAATGGTGGGCTCACGGGTGTTCTGCGAAGTAGTTGGTTGGTTGAGGATGTCAAATTAAACACCTTTCAGCAGTAAAATTTTAAACCTTATTTTATTTGGCAACGAGCTTCAGCGTTTTGCTACGCTATCTTCAGGCCCCTGATCGACGTTTAGGAAGAACCTACCTCTACCAAGGTGATGGTTGAAGTGATCACTGTAGCAAGTATTTGATCACAATCGAGGTAGATTGTTCCCACACGTCGGTCAGGGGCCTGAAGATGGCGTAGCAAAACGCTGAAACTGGTTGCGAAATAAAATAAGGTTGGAAATTTTACGGCTGAAAGGTGCTAAATCTGATATCCTCTATCGAACAGCCGATTGCCGCAATCATCTCTAAAAGGATGGACATACAGAGACTAACTAGTTGGTTGGCTGGTTGATTCGGGGGGGGGGGGGGGGGGGGAACCAAACAGCGAAGTCATCAGTCCCACCTATTAGGGAAGGATCGGGGAGGAAGTCGGCTGTGCCCTTTCATACGAACCATCCTGGCTGAAGCGATTTAGGAAAATCACGGAAAACCTAAATCAGGATGGCGGGACGCAGGTTTGAACCGTCATCCTCCCGAATACGAGTCCAGTGTTCTAACCACTGCGCCAATTTTCTCGGTGTGAAGTAGTCATTTTCATTTTATGCATAATATGTCGACGATCGGCAGAGCCGCCGTCTTCAGGTTCTGAGAGGTTCGCTTAGGTATGTATACTCGCTGCCGGACTGTCAACACACAGAACACCAACATATAAGTGGTACAATACCCGTGTTAGAATTCGGAAACAGAGAACGACAGCAACGTTCCATGTGGCCTGGCAGTAAACTTTCAATACGAGAAGATGTGGCACGAATATCCGTATTTTTACTTCTAAACACACGATTTGAATAATAATATTTTTCATTTATACTTTTAGGTGGGTCTCATAGTCCAGTAGTAAAAAGTGTGCCTGGAAATATAAAAGCTTCTGTAGCCTTGAAAATCAATATTTTCTCATTCAAAAACGAAAGTTAACTTCTCATAGCTGGGGTCCACAGTCATGTAACATTTTTTAGATGACATCGTGATTGTCTCATGACGGTAATTTTGTTATAACCAGTATTTTAATTCCCACCATTTACTTCTAAACACACGATCTGAATAATAACATTTTACATTTATTCTTTTGGGTGGGTCTCATAGTCCAGTAGTAAAAACCGTGCCTAGAAATAGGAAAGCTTCTGTAACATTCAATAATGAAAGATTATCTTCTCGTAGCTGCCCAACAGTCATGTAACATTTTTTGATGACATCGTGATTGTCCCATGACGGTAATTTTGTTATAACCAATATTTTAATTCCCATCATGTGGCCGTTATCAAGTGGAATTAATTACGCTCTAGCTCATGTCAAATATTAAAAATCAACTGAGATGACATGACACAGAAGCTGATTCCATCGTACCGTGTTCGTGATTTAGACTTCTTGTGTCTTGTCCTATTTTAATTCTTTTGTAAAAAAGTTTTTCGTATTTTACTTGATTTTTTGCTCGCATTCATAATATTGTGTTGAGTAAATGATTTCACATTTCTTTTGTTCCAAATAAAACACAAGCTGGTTTCGTAGCATGGTGTCCGTGAGCTCACCTTCGTCTACGCTCGCGCTACCTGCTGAGCTGTTGCAAAGTCAGACGCAAACCAGACACAGCGGTAAATACATGTGGTCGTCAGTGCGCTCTTGTTTGTTGATTGTGTTTCTCTCGCCTTCGTGGTTAAGTTTAGACAAAAACACCTATTTAATATTGCAATGAAAGGTATGAACTTTATCTTATAAATCATACCTACATTGTTTTATTGGTTAAATTGTACCTTTATTGACAGTATTTCTATGGGTCTTTTTTTCTCAGAATGTTGACATATCAAAGTTTTTACTTATCTATCGGGTGTATTTCCTTTATAGGCACGAAATTTAGACCGATGATAATTGTTTAACACAGTAATATTGGCCTCTCTCGCCTGCCATTTTGATTTTTATTCATCCAAAGTGCAACGTTAAATTAGTTGTTGTTGTTGTTGTGGTCTTCAGTCGTGAGACTGGTTTGATGCAGCTCTCCATGCTACTCTATCCTGTGCAAGCTTTTTCATCTCCCAGTACCTACTGCAACCTACATCCTTTTGAATCTGCTTAGTGTATTCATCTCTTGGTCTCCCTCTACGATTTTTACCCTCCACGCTGCCCTCCAATACTAAATTGGCGATCCCTTGATGCCTCAGAACATGTCCTACCAACCGATCCCTTCTTCTGGTCAAGTTGTGCCACAAACTTCTCTTCTCCCCAATCCTATTCAATACTTCCTCATTAGTTATGTGATCTACCCATCTAATCTTCAGCATTCTTCTGTAGCACCACATTTCGAAAGCTTCTATTCTCTTCTTGTCCAAACTATTTATCGTCCATGTTTCACTTCCATACATGGCTACACTCCATACGAATACTTTCAGAAATGACTTCCTGACACTTAAATCAATACTGGATGTTAACAAATTTCTCTTCTTCAGAAACGCTTTCCTTGCCATTGCCAGCCTACATTTTATATCCTCTCTACTTCGACCATCATCAGTTATTTTGCTCCCCAAATAGCAAAACTCCTTTACTACTTTAAGTGCCTCATTTCCTAATCTAATTCCCTCAGCATCACCCGACTTAATTAGACTACATTCCATTATCCTTGTTTTGCTTTTGTTGATGTTCATCTTATATCCTCCTTTCAAGACACTGTCCATTCCATTCAACTGTTCTTCCAAGTCCTTTGCTGTCTCTGACAGAATTACAATGTCATCGGCGAACCTCAAAGTTTTTATTTCTTCTCCATGAATTTTAATACCTACTCCGAATTTTTCTTTTGTTTCCTTCACTGCTTGCTCAATATACAGATTGAACAACATCGGGGAGAGGCTACAACCCTGTCTTACTCCCTTCCCAATTAGTTAACCCCTACAAAATAGCAATTTTTCGTTTGTTCGTTGATTTTTTTGGGAACAATCAAGAAACTGACGAGGAGAACTTTGTACGATATTTTGAAGCAATTTAAAGCGAAGATAATGCTTGAGAACTTTTCGTTCATTGAGGACAAACTTGCGGAAATGTTAAAATGTCCAGCTGATGTCTTAAGTCGTGCATTGAGATATTTCAAAAAAGATTTCAAGTAAAAGTAGAGAACCGCTAGTTACAAACATGAACGTCTCGTGCAGATAAATAAACAATGGCTTAATTCTTCGATTGAAATGACTAACTGGTTTGCGGCACACACTCTAAACCCGGAACGGCTTCCTCAAACACAGCAAGCGTCGGAATGTTCGGGCTCTGCGATGCAGCTGGAATGAATCAGCGCACTTGACATGACGCGTCGAAATTAATAAACGCTGTGGTTTCCACGCAACCAGAGTCGCCAAACTGAGCAGAAGTTATTACTGTCACACAAAAGCAAACCACGAGTGGATTGCAACAGAGTTATACCACACAGATTGTTACTAAATTCAGACTGATATTTAGGTTTTAGCAGCCAAGTCATCCTAATTCGCAAGAGGCGATCAGTCTTATGATCGCAAACACACCGTCTTCACATCTAGATGAAAATGACAGCGACGAAGCAATAGAAGGAGGCCAAGATTACGGAGAAAGTTATGTTATAATAGTTAGCATGTCAAGTTTGTATATTTTGTAAGTACACATATAATTAATGTCAAATATGTCTTTCATTTGATCCTATTGCGAAAAAAGCATAAAATAATTCTGACCGGCTTTTGAGTGCAAATATTCATACGTGCAGGAAAACACGACCGTGCAATTCGTTAAGCCACTGCTGCTGCTGCCCGGGAGGGGGCAACGCCAGCAGCCCGCTTTGGAAATATGTTCATCGGGTTGCCTACCGCCAGGGGGGAACTAATTCGATACGACAACAAGGAGCGGATGAAATTACATGTTGTGACACATCTGCCCGCTACTGGTGCGCTCTGAAACTACGCTACATCGTGTATTACGAATCGGAACGAAATGCTCTATCACTAATGTGTGTCTTTTTTCTGTGCGTCTTGTAGATTTCGTTTGATGACTATCACACTCGCTAATACCTTTACTGCCATTTGGATTACACACAAAATTTTTTCTAGAACTCTAGAGGTACTTACGAATAAGTCTGACAGATCTCCGTAGTCTTAAAGTATTAGAGCCTGTGTGTGGAGCTGATGAGTGATTGCCTTTTGTACCCTCAAAATTTTGCATTCCTATTGTCACAGAGTTCTGAATAATTTTTTCATCTTTGTTTAGGTATTACCACCAATACATCATTCTAGTCTCTTTTAGCATGCAAATAAGACAAGACCATCTGTTATTCATAACGATATGTATACTGAGTTACCAGCCTGAGACTGTACAGACTGTTCAGAAAGTCATGCCAGCCCCCTCTTTTGTGGTCATGGTGTGTATTTATTTATTTGTTTATTTATTTATTCACTTATTTATTTCGAACATGCCACAGCAGATGTCTAGAAAACGTCGGTACTTCACGTTCCAGCTTGTTTAGTGATGAACATTCGTATGAGCACCTTCATTGTCGCAGTACGAAATGATACGACGCCAGGTACTATGTGAAATTTTCCCAGGTACAGCCAGTGTGATTTCTCCGAAAGCCCCCCTAACGGCTTGTTTCAATTCATCAGTCGTCTGGTACCGTTGGCCGGCCGGGGTGGCCGAGCGGTTCTAGGCGCTGCAGTCTGGAGCCGTGAGACCGCTACGGCCGCAGGTTCGAATCCTGCCTCGGGCTTGGATGTGTGTGATGTCCTTAGGTTAGTTAGGTTTAAGTAGTTCTAAGTTCTAGGGGACTGATGACCTCCGATGTTAAGTCCCATAGTGCTCAGAGCCATTTGAACCATTTTTTGGTACCGTTGTTTTGCTCATGCTGCTTACTTTTTCCGCACATGGAACTGTCGAATGTCAGATATGGACTCCTCGGAGGCCACCCTTATCGGTGCTGGCAGATGCACTGACCCTCTCCTTATCCACCTCTGGGATAACACTTCATCCAAGAGTTCTCGAACACAGAGAACGTAGAGAGGGGGAGCTCCATCTGACGAAGTCAACTGTCACCAAAAATGTTCTCGTCTCTAGAGCTCTGGAGTAAACCGTCAAAGAAATACGCCCCTATGACATGCCTGCTGCACACTGCATCCCATATCATAACGTGTGTTTTCCTGCAGAAAAAAATACCCCTGTTCCGATAAGCTCGATAAATTGGACATTCTTCTGAGAAGAAAACTTTGCCCCGCTGTGGGAGAGTCACGAACACATCAAATAATCTTGAGCAAGCTTCAAGTCTTCGCCGCACGTCCTCATCACTTAACTCTTTTACGAATGTTGGCCTAAAAGATTCCATTCCAAGATCTTTTTTCAGGTGTGTCAGCATAGTCTTTCTGGGAAGTCCAAGTTCAGCCACTGCTGCACATGTCTGTTGTCGTGTTGATGCTCGTCCTGTCCTCTTTACATCTGAAATGGACCTGGTTCTGAGTAATTTCTGTTGCCATCGCAGTATCATGCGCTTTGGTGGAGCTTCTTGATAGGATCGTGCCGCAAAAATCCGTTGCACGTCTCTTGACCCTCTCGGTGTGTACACCGAGCAATTGCGTGAATCCATGCAATTGCCATAACACATTCTACCACACTGTAGGTACTTATGTTCGCCATCTGAAAAGAAAGTACGAATGGAGTATAAATATTGTCATCAGGGATAAACGGGGCGTCAGGACTTCCGGACATTACCGTGAATTGCTTGCTGTATATTTTATATAATTTGCTAGTATGTATGCCGCTTAAACATTGTGTCTTTAGGTTTAATCAGCGACATGACAATCCAGCCTTCCAAAATAATGCAATTTATACAGAAGTGGTGTTCACTTTTGCAGACAGCCTATGCACTCCAGAAAGGTAGAATGCTGGTAGATCATGCTAGGGTGTATTTCAAGGCAGTAGGAGTGACCCAATCTCGTATCAGTCCGTGGAAGGCGTTGATTAAATCTGGAGGGTGCTGTTCAGTGTTAGTGAAAGCTTCAACAACGAGACAAATAGATAGGTAATAACAACTAAATACTGCTGAATTGTCTGCTGGGTTTGAGCAACACGAATGGGTCCTTAATGAAATACAAGATCATGAACGCAAGAGTCTTAGAGAAATAGAACGACAGAACTGAAACTTGAACCATTTTCGAGCGCTTAGGAAGTGTGTGACAAACGCTTTTGCACAGTAAGTGCAAAATAACAAGGGTGGGGGTAGATTCAGAAAATAGTGCGCTGAAAACTTGAAGGGATATGAACTGTGATGAATGGTGAAAGGAGGGACATAACAGAGCGGTTATGGCGACTGGCATTAGCCTTATATCATAATACTTTATTTTCAATAAGGGTACTTAAACATGGAAAGAAACTCGTTTCTGAAACAGAGAAAGTTGTTAACACCGAATATAGATATAAGTGTTTGGAAGTCTTTTATGAAAGTACTTCTATGGAGTGTAGACATATATGGAAGCGCAAATGGACGAAAACAGTTTATAGATGAAGAGAATAGATGCTTTTAAAATTTCGTACTACAGAAGAATCCTAAAGATTAGATGGGTAGATCACGTCACCAACGAAGGGGTACGAAATAGAATGAGAAGATGGATAATTGTGACGCAACCTTACTAGAGGGGATCGGTTTGTAGGACAGATTCTGAAACGTCAGGGGATCACGAATTTAGTACCGGAGGCAAGTGTGAGGCGTAAAAATCGTAGTGGGAGACTAAGAGATGAATACATTGAGCAGGTTTAGAAGGATGTATATTGTCGTAGTTACTCGGAGGTGAAGAGGTCTGCGCAGGATACTGTATCACTGAGTGCTGAATCAGATAAGTCTTCGGACTGAAGACCACTACCAGCATCACAACAAAAACAACAACAACATAAAAATTTTGTTTCCGTACAGCAATTCTGCGAACGATGAAAGCCAAAATTAATATGATTACCACCAATCTTTGGAAATTCTGTTGGCAGATTTACTTTACGGGCGAAAAGATGACTGACTAAAGCTGAAATTGGTCGCAGGTTGTACTGTAATTTTTTGAGCGATCTGCACTATAGATACAACATTTTTTTGCTAATGTCTGTGACAAACTTTGGTGAAATCGTTTGGAAAAGGAAATTATTTTCTTTGATTCTGTATGAAAATGTTGCCCAGGAGACAGGCTTGGTGAAGGTTTACAGGCTAGTCTATCCATTGCAAAATTCGTCTTATGTAAATATCTATTGCAATCTACATCCACCAGAATCTACCTACTGCAGTCAAAACAGTGTCCCTCTCCAGTTTTTTAACTTCGCACTTCCCTGCACTACCAAACTAACTACATCTACATCTACATCCATACTCCGCAAGCCACCTGACGATGTGTGGTGGAGGGTACCTTGAGTACCTCTATCTTTTCTCCCTTCTATTCCTGTCTCGTAATGTTCGTGAAAAGAAAGATTGTCGGTATGCCTCTGTGTGGGCTCTAATCTCTCTGATTTTATCCTCATGGTCTCATCGCGAGATATACGTAGGAGGGAGCAATATACTGCTTGACTCCTCGGTGAAGATATGTTCTCTAAACTTGAACAAAAGCCCGTACCGAGCTACTGAGCGTCTCTCTTGCAGAGTCTTCCACTGGACTTTTCCTATCGTCTCCGTAACGCTTTCGCGATTACTAAATGATCTTGTAACGAAGCGCGCTGCTCTCCGTTTGATCTCCTCCGTCTCTTCTATCAACCCTATCTGGTACGGATCCCACACCGGTGAGCATTATTGAAGCAGTAGGCGAACAAGTGTACTGTAACCTACTTCCTTTGTTTGCGGATTGCATTTCCTTAGGATTCTTCCAATAAATCTCAGTCTGGCATCTGCTTTACCAACGATTAATTTTATATGGTCAATCCATTTTAAATCACTCTTAATGCCTACTCCCAGATAATTTATGGAATTAACTGCTTCCAGTTGCTGACCTGCTATATTGTAGCTAAATGATAAAGGATCTTTCTTTCTATGTATTCGCAGCACATTTCACTTGTCTACATTGAGATTCAATTACCATTTCCTGCACTATGCGCCAATTCGCTGCAGATCCTCCTGCATTTCAGTACAATTTTCCATTGTTACAACCTCTCGAGATACTACAGCATCATCCGCAAAAAGCCTCAGTGAACTTCCGATGTTATCCACAAGGTCATTTATATATATTGTGAATAGCAACGGTCCTACGACACTCCCCTGCGGCACACCTGAAATCACTCTTACTTCGGAAGACTTCTCTCCATTGACAATGACATGCTGCGTTCTGTTATCTAGGAACTCTTCAACCCAATCACACAATTGGTCTGATAGTCCACATGCTCTTACTTTGTTCATTAAACGACTGTGGGGAACTGTATCGAACGCCTTGCGGAAGTCAAGAAACACGGCATCTACCTATGAACCAGTGTCTATGGCCCTCTGAGTCTCGTGGACGATTAGCGCGAGCTGGGTTTCACACGACCTTTTCGAAACCCATGCTGATTCCTACAGAGTAGATTTCTAGTCTCTAGAAAAGTCATTATACTCGAACATAATACATGTTCAAAAATTCTACAACTGATCGACGTTAGAGATATAGGTCTATAGTTGTGCACATCTGTTCGACGTCCTTTCTTGAAAACGGGGATGACCTGTGCCCTTTTCCAATCTTTTGGAACGCTACGCTCTTCTAGAGACCTACGGTACACCGGGCAAGAAGGTGGGCAAGTTCCTTCGCGTACTCTGTGTAAAATCGAACTGGTATCCCATCGGGTCCAGCGGCGTTTCCTCTTTTGAGCGATTTTTATTGTTTTTCTATCCCTCTGTCACCTATTTCGGTACCTACCAGTTTGTCATCTGTGCGACAATCTAGAGAAGGAACTACAGTCCAGTCTTCCTCCGTGACCCTTAATGACGCAGTAGGTACCCTATAAAGCGGTCTTTCTATTACTCAAGTTCTACCGTAAATGCCTTTTCACTCCGATTCGATTTATCACCTCGTCACTTAATATTCAGTGTTCTTTTGAAGCGCTACATTTCAAAACCTTTTGTTCCAATCTCGTTGTACTATTTTTAGTTCGCGTTCTCTTACCTACAAGAGTACACTACAGATATCTGTCTCCAGAAAAGTCTTGCGAACTCTTAAATTTCTATTAGACGTTGACATGTTTTAGTTTTTAAGAAATATTTTTCTAGCTGTAGCATGAGTTATAGTTGAATGTTTGAAAGCTTAACTGTAAGGGAAAGAATTGCAGACAGTCAATCCCAAGTGTTTTGTGCTTCAAAAACGTAGTACCACAGTGGTTTCGCTCAGAAGGCTTAGAATCTCAGAATACGTTGTAGCGTTTGGTGCATGAATCATAAACGAGTTTTATGTTTCGCTAACTTGATCGATGCATATTAAAACTGCTACGCGGGACGTTAGTCGAGTGTTTCAGAACAAGCTAGTAGTTTCTTCCGTTGGTACGGATATAGTGTACTAAATGGCCGTGAGATAGCAGCACGGAACAGATGTGCTACAGTGGCAACAGAAATAACTGTCACGTCTGAATCGAAGGCGTAAGGAGTGTGAACGGCGTGGTGCGTAGCGAGTACTGACGAGGTCGCTCTCCACAGATTCTTACGAAATCATGCAAAAAATTTTCATATTGCGTGGAGTCAATAAGTGGATCAACGTCATCTATTCAATCACTCAATCATCATATCTGTTTAGAAAAGATTTTTCCCTCAGAAATCATTGCTCATGGCGCCCTTATTTATCGTTTCCATATCCAAATCTACCAATATACTGCTGGTAAATTCACTTTTATCTCTAGCACTGTAGTACGATCGGGGGATTCGTGACACAAATCTATTTATTCCGAAGAATTTCAGCCACAATTAAGCTTGATGCAGAGGGCCGAAGAACACATGTTTCACATATGATTTGTTATAATAAAATGACAGGAAACTACGCATCGGTATCGAGGCTTTGATACTTCTCGAGTTACAACTTGCGTCCTGTGAATTATACCGTTTCAATGTTACAGCGCAAAGATGACTTATCAAAAGCGGGTCTTTTCTGGTACAATTTATGTAGTTAAATATCAAATAATGGTATTTTTGGATACAGCCTTTAGACGTTGTATACCGTGTAACTTAGGTGCTGTTGTCATGTTCAAGCTGTAGTGTAACTGACAGCATCATGAACTATTAAGAGTAAAGTAGCAGGTTCACGTTTAGCTGTTCCAAAAACGCTTTTATTCCCTATTCTTATCAGTTAGATAGAAGTATTATCTGCAATCATTGATGCAATTTTTTATAAGTTATGTATCTGCTGCAATTATTATTGCATAGGCCAAAGAGTGAAATGTTTCCTCAGTGGACAGAAATCTCAACATAACTGTCAGTCTAAGTCAGAAACAAAACACAAGCTATACTCCGAAAGTTATTGCAGTTATGAGACTTCGTGTATACCTATCTCTTGGTTTTGTGGACAGCCCCATGCTTGTATCTTGCTGTTAAATTATTTTCATTGATGGTGAGTAGATTCCAACAAATTTCCTCTTCTATTCTATAACATTATGGAGATCGTATAGGTAGATTCAGCAAAACTATCTAGTTCATCTTTACAATCTGTTCAAACTGTTCACACAATATTTCGACTGATAACATTTGTAGGCACCCTACAAGTTCTATAGACAAGTAATACAGGATGGATATGACAGCTTATCGAAAATAATCTTCAATGTAGACTTACAACTAAATTTGCAACCACACAGTTGTAAAGAAAACGTAAATTTTTGGAACAGACAAAATGCATATTACATGTAAACAGACCTCTGAACACTGACATCACAGAAATAGCCATTTTAATTTCAATAACGAACCACAAGACGAAAATTACAAAATGTGCAATATTGTTACATTATTAATTAAATCATTTCTTGGAACTTTATGTTTCATGCGAAAACTTATGAGGCAGAGAAATTGAAAAGTTTCCTATTTTTTGTCAGTTCTATCCCAAATCGAAAATAGCTAAATCTGAAATATGAATATTGCGTCGTAATTTTGAATTAGAACCGACTCGTAGCGATAACATATTAGACCTTCCGGTGACAAACAGACCCGAACTATTTGAAACAGTTAACGCAGAACAGGGAATCAGCGATCATAAAGCGTTTACTGCATCGATGATTTCAGCCGTAAATAGAAATATTAAAAAAGGTTGGAAGATTTTCCTGTTTAGCAAAAGCGACAAAAAGCAGATTTCAGAGTACCTGACGGCTCAAAAAATTGGCTCTGAGCACTATGGGACTTAAATTCTGAGGTCAGCAGTCCCCTAGAACTTAGAACTACGTAAACCTAACTAACCTAAGGACATCACACACACCCATGCCCGAAGCAAGATTCGAACCTGCGACCGTAACGGTCGCGTGGTTCCAGACTGTAGCCCCCAGAACCGCTCGGTCACCCCGGCCGCACCCTGACGACTCAACACAAAAGTTTTGTCTCAAGTACAGATAGTGTTAAGGATCAGTGGACAAAGTTCAAAACCATCGTACAATATGCGTTAGATGAGTATGTGCCAAGCAAGATGGTAAGAGATGGAAAAGAGCCACCGTGGTACAACAACCGAGTTAGAAAAAATGGTTCAAATGGCTCTGAGCACTATGGGACTTAACATCTATGGTCATCAGTCCCCTAGAACTTAGAACTACTTAAACCTAACTAACCTAAGGACATCACACAACACCCAGCCATCACGAGGCAGAGAAAATCCCTGACCCCGCCGGGAATCGAACCCGGGAACCCGGCCGTGGGAAGCGAGAACGCTACCGCACGACCACGAGATGCGGGCAACCGAGTTAGAAAACTGCTGCGGAAGCAAAGGGAACTTCACAGCAAACATAAACATAGCCAAAGCCTTGCACACAAACAAAAATTACGCGAAGTGAAATGTAGTGTGAGGAGGGCTATGCGAGAGGCGTTCAATGAATTCGAAGGTAAAGTTCTATGTACTGACTTGGCAGAAAATCGTAAGAAATTTTTGTCTTATGTCAAACCGGTAGGTTGATCAAAACAAAATGTCCAGACACTCTGTGACTAAAATGGTTCTGAAACAGAGGATGACAGACTAAAGGCCGAAATACTAAATGTCTTTTTCCAAAGCTATTTCACAGAGGAAGACTGCACTGCAGTTCCTTCTCTAGATTGTCGCACAGATGACAAAATGATAGATATCGAAATAGACAACAGAGGGATAGAGAAACAATTAAAATCGCTCAAAAGAGGAAAGGCCAATGGACCTGATGGGATACCAGTTCGAATTTACACAGAGTACGCGAAGGAACTTGCCCCCCTTCTTGCAGCGATGTACCGTAGGTCTCTAGAAGAGCGTAGCGTTCCAAAGGATTGGAAAAGGGCACAGGTCATCCCCGTTTTCAAGAATGGACGTCGAACAGATGTGCACAACTATAGACCTATATCTCTAACGTCGATCAGTTGTAGAATTTTTGAACATGTATTACGTTCGAGTATAATGACTTTTCTGGAGACTAGAAATCTACTCTGTAGGAATCAGCATGGGTTTCGAAAAAGACGGTCGTGTGAAACCCAGCTCGCGCTAATCGTCCACGAGACTCAGAGGGCCATAGACAAGGGTTCACAGGTAGATGCCGTGTTTCTTGACTTCCGCAAGGCGTTCGATACAGTTCCCCACAGTCGTTTAATGAACAAAGAGCATGTGGACTATCAGACCAATTGTGTGATT
Organism: Schistocerca serialis cubense; assembly: GCF_023864345.2. Lineage (NCBI taxonomy): Eukaryota > Metazoa > Arthropoda > Insecta > Orthoptera > Acrididae > Schistocerca > Schistocerca serialis. Next base: position 1,199,300,588 of record NC_064638.1, on the reverse strand, counting down.
GAATTGAAGAGCTCCTAGATAACAGAACGCAGCATGTCATTCTCAATGGAGAGAAGTCTTATGAAGTAAGAGTGATTTCAGGTGTGCCGCAGGGGAGTGTCGTAGGACCGTTGCTATTCACAATATACATAATTGGCCTTGTGGATGACATCGGGAGTTCACTGAGGCTTTTTGCGGATGATGCTGTGGTATATTGAGTGGTTGTAACAATGGAAAATTGTACTGAAATGCAGGAGGATCTGCAGCGAATTGGCGCATAGTGCAGGGAATGGCATTGAATCTCAATGTAGACAAGTGAAATGTGCTGCGAATACATAGAAAGAAAGATCCTTTATCATTTAGCTACAATATAGCAGGTCAGCAAGTGGAAGCAGTTAATTCTATAAATTATCTGGGAGTACGCATTAAGAGTGATTTAAAATGGATTGACCATATAAAATTAATCGTCGGTAAAGCAGATGCCAGACTGAGATTTATTGAAAGAATCCTAAGGAAATGCAATCCGCAAACAAAGGAAGTAGGTTACAGTACACTTGTTCGCCGACTGCTTGAATACTGCTCACCGGTGTGGGATTCGTACCAGATAGGGTTGATAGAAGAGACGGAGGAGATCCAACGGAGAGCAGCGCGCTTCGTTACAAGATCATTTAGAAATCGCGAAAGCGTTACGGAGATGATAGGAAAAGTCGAGTGGAAGACTCTGCAAGAGAGACGGTACGGGCTTTTGTTCAAGTTTAGAGAACATATCTTCACCGAGGAGTCAAGCAGTATATTGCTCCCTCCTACGTATATCTCGCGAAGAGACCATGAGGATAAAATCAGAGAGATTAGAGCCCACACAGAGGCATACCGACAATCCTTCTTTCCATGAACAATACGAGACTGGAATAGAAGGGAGAACCGATAAAGGTACTCAAGGTACCCTCCGCCACACACCGTCAGGTGGCTTGCGGAGTATGAATGTAGATGTAGATGTAGAAGAAGCAAAACTGATTCACGAAAAATGTTCACACCAATATTACTTTCATTATTTGTAAATCCTGATATGGAATATAAAACAAATGTAACCTATATGTAGAAAAATGCAATATTGAAAAACATCTGTTTGACAGTCAGAGCGGTGAAAGCGCCGAATTTAAATAAAGTATACCATTGTCAACAAAGTACTGTAAGCATTATCCTCAACCTGTAAGTTTCACTTTTTTTTAAAAAAAAATTGTAATGTTATTGACGTGTATCAAAAGCTTGCAAATGAAATCCGGAATAACAACTCCAGCTTGAACCTAGAGGTTTTATGAGGTCTTTGACGTCTCGAGGCAGACGACGCACTTGGTTGTCAAGAATGGTTGGAAGTGGACGTGCTTTGATGATCGCTCTAAAAACTGTTCTCATCACTAATACATGTGAATATTGTGTAACCAGTAGTAATGTGTAATTAGAATTCGGAGGTAAAGCATCTGGTGAAAAATGACAACATGGCCAAGACTTTTATTTAAATACAAACGTCAAATCTCTTATCAGAACCTAATTTTATAAACTTGCATAAGAAGCAGTAGCAACCCTGGAGACATCTCCTAAAACTTCAACAACACCCAAAAGTTGAGTGCAAATTAGTTCAGTTACAGCTTCTTCACTTTGTTCAAATTTAAATACTGTAGGGTATAAGATGAGTAGAAATTAGTTCAGATACGGCTTCTTCACTTTGTTCAAATTTAAATACTTTAGGGTAGAAGATGAGTACTGGGCTCTGACTATACTCAAAAGGTATTAGGATAGGTGGATGAAGTGACGTTAGAATTCGAATGAAATTACAAAACGAATCTCGATCTTGAATTACTTCAGAGTAATGGTAATGAATACAAAATCGAGAATTATGGACACTGACATTAGCAGCCGGCCGTTGTGGCCGAGCGGTTCTAGGCGCTTCAGTCCGGAACCGCGCTGCTGCTACTGTCGCAGGTTCGAATCCTGCCTCGGGCATGGATGTTTATGAAGTCCTTAGTTTAGTTAGGTTTAAGTAGTTCTAAGTCTAGGGGACTGATGACCTTAGATGTTAAGTCCAATAGTGCTTAGAGCCATTTTTTTTTTTTTGACATTAGAAGTAATCTTAAACTATTTTAATTGAATCAGCTCTGGGTTCTTGGTGAAACTAAATTAACTAAACAAACACTGTTTTTAGCCATGTTTCACAATTTATTGTTAATGTTTTTGCACAACCTAGGTTTCGGGTTATAAGCCTATTTTCAAGTACGTTACTTAAACTATATACAGTTTAAATCCGAAATTGTGATGGAGAAATGGCTCTGAGCACTATGGCACTTAACATCTGAAGTCATCAGTCCCCTAGAATTTAGAACTAGTTAAACCTGACTAACCTAAGGACATCACACACATCCATGCCCGAGGCAGGATTCGAACGTGCGACCGTAGCGGTCGCGCGGTTCCAGACTGAAGCGCCTAGAACCGCTCGGCCACCAGCGGCCGGCTGTGATGGAGAGTCAAATGAGTTAACGATTGACATCTCCTAATATGTATGTCAGATGACTGCGCTAGACATGTAGTGTTGGTCTGCTATCAAGTCGCTGTTGAAGTCATCGACGATTCTGGAATCTCCTTCGCGACTTTCTCCGCCTTTCATCGACGATCGCTGGGTTGTCGCAACAATTTTACTCGCATCCATTTTGGTAAACGAACTGTCGCATTAGCGCTCCAGGTAGTTTCACCCGACAATTGCGACTGGAGAGATCTGCGTTGGTAAATCAGGATAAGCATTTTCTGTGAGATGTAACAGGTCGTTTCAGGGCAACCACGATTGATACCACGTATGAAGACGGCTCAAGGGAGGACAAGTGAGATTCAGGAGAGTGAGTTGCGAACGAGCTGGAAACTCAGAATGAGTAGGATTGACGGAGGACGACAAAAAAGTACAAAGAAGGGCAGCACGTTTCGTGTTATCGCGAAATAGGGGTGAGAGTGTCACTGATATGATACGCAAGTTGGGGTGGCAGTCACTAAAACAAAGGCGGTTTTCTTTGCGGCGAGATCTATTTACGAAATTTCAATCAGCAACTTTCTCTTCCGAATGCGAAAATATTTTGTTGACACCCATCTTCGTAGGCAGTAACGATCATCATAATGAAATAAGGGAAATCAGAGCTCGAACGGAAAGGTTTAGGTGTTCCTTTTTCCCACGCGCCATTCGAGAGTGGAATGGTAGAGAAGTAGTATGCAAATGGTTCGATGAACCCTCTGCCAGGGTCTTAAGTGTGAATTGCAGAGTTACGATATAGATGTAGACGTAGAATAAACCTTCTGTACAGAGACTATTTCACCTGACCACACTCCAGCAGCGAAGGGTAGTGGGGGTGGGGGGGGGGGGGGGGTAAAGCGACCGGGGCATATCTCAGTTACATCGGATAGCCTACCAATTTAGCCATAGCCTCAGGCGATGTTAAAGGCATTTTCTTTACCTCAGCCACCAAAGCGGGCTTTCCACCACCGTCACAACAGCAACCCACAGAAGTCGAAAAACATCAACGCAACTTATTGCTGCAGAATTTGGTCATTTTTCCTGATGTCCAGAAACAAAATACACAATCCCACACGCCCTAGGTAACTTCCTCTTCTGAATACAACCAAGTATGAGAAACGACCATCTTAAGATTGCTACTTTGAAAAATAAATGCAAAACTAAGCCCACAAAACACACAAACACAGAAACGAGGATTCAAAGATATCGGAGGAACTAAAATAACAGTGACAAAGAAAACTAGATACTGTTCCCACATGTATTGTGCTCCGCTGTCTCGCGTCTTAACAATCCCTGTTACTGCTCAAAAGCGACTTTCAAATTTCGTTTATAGTGAATCTGCGTTAAAAAGTGTACAAAATTCCTCACAACAATCCGCTTTACTGTACTGAACTACTCCCAATAACCTTATATGCTTAACTGTAGAGAATAATATGTAAGTCTTCACTTTCACTATGTAGTCGTTACGTGAGCGCAATTCTTCAAATACAGTTGCCGCACTGTCACGTGTGCTCTAATTAGGAACAAGCATTTGCTATAAAAATTTTAGCTACGTAAAATTTAGCAAAAGTTTAAAAGATTCATTAGATACTGACTCAGGCCCATTTGTGTAACTGCTTAGCAGAGCCGGTCGTTGTTTCTACTATTAATTTCACATAACGTGAGTTTCGCTTAATATCTAACCTCTTCAGTGTAGTAATGCAATTCTCGTATCTAAGGCACATAGTTCACGATCAGCTTACCGGTTACAGAGCCTCAAATAACCTTTTGGATGAATACCAATCTGGTTCCGGGAAAATTACAGCACGGGGACATCTCTTGTAGAAGTGACTGACGAACTGCAATTAGTTACGGGACAAACAAGAGGCGATTATTATGTGATTTTTTTGATTTCAGCAAAGCTTTAGACTCTGTCGACTTTGACATTCTACTTGCTAAATTCCAATGTCAAAACTTTCCTTCAATTTCTGTACAGTGGTTCCACTCCTATGTTATATACCGCCAACAGTGTGTGCTGATCTAATGTGTACAGGTCGTCTGGGTAAAACGACTCCCACCCGTCTTATTAGGTTTAGTTGCTCCGAGGTGGACGGAGGAACTGTGACAATGCAAACAAATTAGTGACACACAAATATACACTTTGTTCCATTGTGATACTTAACTCAAGTTGTACAGCAACTCGTTGGATGTGCTTTCGCACAGTACAACCAAGCAGCGGCCTGTCAAAAGGTGCATTACTCAATACAATGTCAACAAGACTATGTCCGCCCTGGGTGTCACTCTGTCAATCAGTCCAGTAAACACTTAGCCCTATGCAAAGACTGTAGGCGACTACACGTGTAGATTAAGTCTCGCAGACTGATCTCCACTACGAAATACAGCTACGAACAGCAACCCTGGAACTCCGTACCAGAACCGTCGTACGCCGATGCCGAACACGGCCAGTCCGCTGCTGCCTGTGGCCGCCACTAATCACCAAGCGGAAGTCCATCTCATTGGCGGAGATTGCTGATTGGACCGCACTTGTGGTTGGCGGCGAACTTCAAAGCACCGCCTGTGGCGCCAGTCGGAAACTGTCCCAACGTGCCAGCTCCGGTTGCGTCCACTGACAAGGATGCAACAGATCGGAGCAAAGAGGTCAGAGTGGAAGACTGTAGTATCGGGGTCCCACAAGGATCAGTATTGGGCCCATTATTTTTCTCAGATACGCTAATTATGTGTCGACCATTATCTCCCATTGCAAATATCATTTATTCGCTGGTGACTTCCAGTTATATCTAACTGCATGCCAAACAAATCTGAGCACAGCCATCCAGAACGTAAATACTGACCTATCTGTGTTGTTAGAATGGGGGCAGAATATAAGTTTGAAATTTAAGCTGTCCAAAACGCAAGCAGTTTTGGTCGTTATTACTTCTCAGTTCAGAGAATCTCTTCTACCCTTAATCCTAAACAGCACAAAAATCACATTTCTTCTTCTGTAAATAATTTGGGGATAATTCTAAACCATCAGATAAGCTGGACTCAACACACTGCAGTCTGTAAGAAGGTGTGATCACCATTTCATTTGTTACGGGAATCTAAAAAATTATTTCCTCTCAAGCTTAAAATGAAAATCGTAATGTCACTAACACTCCCCATCCTTGATTATGGTGATCCTTTTCTCCATGGCTCACGTCGGCTGGAACTGGCAATGAATGCTTGTGTGCGATACATTTGTGATGTACGCTGTTTCGACTGTATCATTCCTGTCTATGAGCAATTCACGTGGCTATGTGTTGGAAAGCTAGAGATTATTATGCCCTGTGTTTGCTGTCTCGTTTTCTCAATCACTGCATTCCTTTCTATTCACCTTCAACCCTTACTCTACAAACTGAACAACACAGCAGAAATACTCGTTCCCATCCAAGTAAAATTCTTTTTGTACCACTACACAACAAGCCATGTTCTCTAAATCATTTTCTGTATCACGAACCTGACTTTTGAACAGCTTTAGAGAAATTGAAATCCTTTCACACTTCAAAAGACAGCTAAAGACCCAGCTTCTATGACAATAGAATCTCTTCTTGCAGGTCACTTTCTTCAACTCTCCCTCCCCTCCCACCCCCCCACCCCCAACTGTTCCATCCCTCTGTCTATGGAGTTCTCTGTTGAAATTCTCTTCTTTCCTAGCAACTGTTGTCATCTTCATTCCAATCCTCTTCTGTTTCATTATCCCTTCCACATATACTAATACCAAACAAGACTCCAAAAGAGCCAATCTAATCAATATCATTCTTAATGCCTTATTGTTATTATTATTATTATTATTGTTGTTACTATTACTGCAAATTATTTCTTTTGTTAATAATGCAAATTATTATTACTGAATTCGTTACGTAGTAATTCTTAATTTCTCCTTATTTATCATCGTTATTAGTCTTACTATTATTTTTATTAATACTACAAATTATTATTATTGTGGTTGTTCTGTAATATTTTTTTGCATGTATTGTTCTTGATCAAATGTAAGCGAGGGCCTTAAGGCCATAATTTGGTCGATTTAAATAAACTTCACAGACGCTGTCCTGCGAAATGTGCAGAATGTAGGAGACGAGGTATTGGAGGAATTAGGACTGTGAAGACGGGTCGTGAGTCGTGCTTGGTTAGCTCAAATGGTAGTGCACTTGCCCGCGACAGGCAAAGATCCGTAATTCGAGTCTCGGTCTGGCACACAGTTTTAATCTGTCAGGAAGTTTCATATGTGCTTCTACTGTTGACTGGTTTTAGACAACGAATGAAGTGTTTGACGAAATCTCGTTTCCAGTGAGCCACAGAGACGATGACTGTCTACCCTCACTCGTAAGTAATATCACCGCCGATTTGAATGAAGGTCGTTAGGCGCACATTTCTAGCGGAACTGTACGAACACAAATACACCGCGAAGGCCTCAGCAGCCGACCCCAGATCCGTGTCCCATGAGTTTTGACACCTATAGAAGGTATCTTACAATTACTGTTTTAGTCTTCTGGGAGGTTGTAGAAGAGATTTTCTAGAGAAAATTTTCATAAGAAATCCACGTTCGGAAGCGTAGCTTCTAGACACAAAACAGGCTTGAAGATCGGATGATTCTGAAGTCTCCCACTTTTCAGTACGCACGCAAACTGAGAAGAGGGTGCCACCGTCAGACCCTTGATGTAACGCGCAGTCTGTTTATTGTCATCGATTTAGAATTCTGGTCGCTTGCCATGCCGCCATTCAGCGGTAAAGATAATCAGACAGTACAGAATGGCAGAATATGAGATAGAAGGATACACACAGAGATATTGATAATATACCGTAAGACTGAACGTAATGTCAGAGATGCACGACAGATGTATCGTGAACGTTTTACAGATAACTTTTTTTTTTCGTACGGGCGGTGTGGGGCGAAAGGACACCTGCTGACAACAATCCATGTCGCTTTGATTTGATTGCAGGCCGCAGATGATTTTTTACGAGGTCTGTGTATGATGCACTGGTGACAGTGGTCCCTCTAGGCATGTAATGCTCCAAAATGACGCCTTTTTCTTCCCAAAAGAGGGTCAGCATAACCTTCCCTGCTGATGGTTCTGTTCGAAACTTCTTTGGTTTTGATGATGAGGAATGGCGCCATTCCTTGCTCGCTCTCTTCGTTTCCGGTTGGTGGAATTGAACCCAGGTTTCGTCCCCAGTAACGAATCTTGCAAGGAAGCCATCACCTTCTCGTTCAAAGCTCCGAAGAAGTTCTTGACAAGCATCAACACGTCGTTCTCTCATTTCAGGAGGCAGCTGCCATGGCACCCATCTTGCAGACACTTTGTGAAACTGGAGCACATCATGCACAATGTCGTGTGCTGACCCATGTCTAATCTGTAAACATGCTGCAATGTCATTCAGTGTCACTCGGCGGTTTTCCTTCACTATGGCTTCAACTGCTGTAATGTTCTGTGGAGTCACAACTCGTTGTGCCTGAGCTGGACGAGGAGCATCTTCCACTGAAGTCACACCATTTGCGAACTTCTTACTCCATTCGTAGACTTGCTGCTGTGACAAAAATGCATCACCGTACTGAACCATCATTAGTCGATGAATTTCAATAGGTTTCACACCTTCACTACGCAAAATCCGAATAACAGAAGTCGCAAGTGGGGCGGCCATCTTTATACTGGTACTGCGACGGAATGTGTGCATCTGCACTATGCTGCCACCTACAGTCCATTCTGCACGCTGTTTGTAGCACGCTTACCAACTTACAGGATAGCGGCGCGGAATTTCGATTTGTTATAACAAATTTAAGGTTTTCATTTGACTCACCCTCGTAGGTACCCAGGCAACGATCGGTTTCTTGACGTCATTAGACAGCTGACTAAGATCTCGGAGTCGCGCCGACGTACACTGTCGTGAAATAGTCATTTGTTAGCGATATGCACAAATACAGATGGCGGCAGTATCGCATACACAAGGTATAAAAGGGCAGTGCATTGGCGGAGTTGTCATTTGCACTCAGGAGATTCATGTGCAACGGTTTCCCACGTTATTATGACCACATCACGAGAATTAACAGACTCTGAAGCGGGGACCTTCCATTTCAGAAATCGTTACAGAGTTCAATATTCCGAGGTCTATAGTGTCAATAATCTGTCGAGAGTATCGTATTTCAGACATTACCTCTCGTACTACAAGCTACGCAGCGACCGGCGGCCTTCACTTAACGAGCGACAGCAACAGCGTTTGCGTAGAACTGTCAGTGCTAACAGACAAGCGGAACTTCGTGAAATAACCGCGGAAATCAAAGTGAGACGTACGACTTACATATCCATTAGGACATCGCGCGAAATTTGACGTTAATCTGCTCTGGCAGCAGAGGACCGAAGCGTGCATGCAGCGCCTCTCCTGCTCTCGTGACCATATCTGTTGTACCCTAGACGACTGTAAAACCGTGGCCTGGTCAGATGAGTCCAGATTCACTGATAAGAGCTGATGTTAGGGTATGAGTGTGCCCTAGACCCTACGAAGCCACTGACGCAAGAGGTCAACAAGGCAATATTCCATGAAAAGATAGCCCACAGCAATATGGAGCCTCATGACTAGCTTGGAGACCTTTGCAGCAATTTATGGACTTCTTGTTCCCAAACAACGATGTCCTGTCACCGGGCCACCGTTGTTGGCGAATTGTCTGAAGAACATTCTGGACAGTTAGAGCGGATGATTTGGTCACCCAGATCGTCTGACGTGAATCCCGTCGTACATACACTCCTGGAAATGGAAAAAAGAACACATTGACACCGGTGTGTCAGACCCACCATACTTGCTCCGGACACTGCGAGAGGGCTGTACAAGCAATGATCACACGCACGGCACAGCGGACACACCAGGAACCGCGGTGTTGGCCGTCGAATGGCGCTAGCTGCGCAGCATTTGTGCACCGCCGCCGTCAGTGTCAGCCAGTTTGCCGTGGCATACGGAGCTCCATCGTCGTCTTTAACACTGGTAGCATGCCGCGACAGCGTGGACGTGAACCGTATGTGCAGTTGACGGACTTTGAGCGAGGGCGTATAGTGGGCATGCGGGAGGCCGGGTGGACGTACCGCCGAATTGCTCAACACGTGGGGCGTGAGGTCTCCACAGTACATCGATGTTGTCGCCAGTGGTCGGCGGAAGGTGCACGTGCCCGTCGACCTGGGACCGGACCGCAGCGACGCACGGATGCACGCCAAGACCGTAGGATCCTACGCAGTGCCGTAGGGGACCGCACCGCCACTTCCCAGCAAATTAGGGACACTGTTGCTCCTGGGGTATCGGCGAGGACCATTCGCAACCGTCTCCATGAAGCTGGGCTACGGTCCCGCACACCGTTAGGCCGTCTTCCGCTCACGCCCCAACATCGTGCAGCCCGCCTCCAGTGGTGTCGCGACAGGCGTGAATGGAGGGACGAATGGAGACGTGTCGTCTTCAGCGATGAGAGTCGCTTCTGCCTTGGTGCCAATGATGGTCGTATGCGTGTTTGGCGCCGTGCAGGTGAGCGCCACAATCAGGACTGCATACGACCGAGGCACATAGGGCCAACATCCGGCATCATGGTGTGGGGAGCGATCTCCTACACTGGCCGTACACCACTGGTGATCGTCGAGGGGACACACAATAGTGCACGGTACATCCAAACCGTCATCGAACCCATCGTTCTACCATTCCTAGACCGGCAAGGGAACTTGCTGTTCCAACAGGACAATGCACGTCCGCATGTATCCCGTGCCACCCAACGTGCTCTAGAAGGTGTAAGTCAACTACCCTGGCCAGCAAGATCTCCGGATCTGTCCCCCATTGAGCATGTTTGGGATTGGATGAAGCGTCGTCTCACGCGGTCTGCACGTCCAGCACGAACGCTGGTCCAACTGAGGCGCCAGGTGGAAATGGCATGGCAAGCCGTTCCACAGGACTACATCCAGCATCTCTACGATCGTCTCCATGGGAGAATAGCAGCCTGCATTGCTGCAAAAAGGTGGATATACACTGTACTAGTGCCGACATTGTGCATGCTCTGTTGCCTGTGTCTATGTGCCTGTGGTTCTGTCGGTGTGATCATGTGATGTATCTGACCCCAGGAATGTGTCAATAAAGTTTCCCCTTCCTGGGACAATCAATTCACGGTGTTCTTATTTCAATTTCCAGGAGTGTATATTGACAAAAGTGACAGATCAATACGTGCACAAAATCCTGCACCGCTAACACCTTCGCTATTATGGGCGGCCATAGAGGCAGCAATGTTCAATATTCCTGCAAGGGACTTCCAACGACTTATTGAGTGCATGCCACGTCGAGGTACTGCACTACGCCGAGTAAAGCGAGGCCCTACGCGGTATTAGGAGGTATCCGATGACTTTTGTCACCTCATTACGTCGTAGAGCTTGTAGTGGGGAGGCGTTGGCGCTGTTTGTTTATTTAGCTCTAGGGCTCACAACTTGTCTGATTTCAGCCCACCTTCTTTTCTGTTAGAATTATTTCCTTGGCCTCTCTATACATCCCAGTGTAATGCTGATTAGATGTTGATAAAACCACAGTCCGGCCGGTGTGGCCGAGCGGTTCTAGGCGCTTCAGTCTGGAAGCGCGCGACCGCTACGGTCGCAGGCTCGAATCCTGCCTCGGGCATGGATGTGTGTGATGTCCTTAGGTTAGCTAGCTTTGAGTAGTTCTACGTCCTAGGGGACTGATGACCTCAGATGTTAAGTCCCATAGTGCTCAGAGCCAGTTGAAGCATTTTAAAACCACAGTATCAGAAAAGAAACAAATCTGATGGTTCTCAGGTGCGCAAAGTTTGAACACCTATAAGGACCTGCAACTGCTCCTTGCCACAGGGTCCACCTGCGACCAAGAGTGCATAGGAAATACAAAAAGGAGCATTAACTGCCGCCTAAAGGAACACAAGAGCAACACGTATAAATCAGCAGTATTAGATCATGCTCTGGGACCAGGCAGTCACTGTGGTTTTATAAAGACCTAGTCATTTCTAAGCTGGAATGTACAGAGAGGCCACAGAAACAACTTTAATAGAGAAGAAGATGGATCGAAGTTAGACAAGTTGTGAGCATTAGTTGGTAAATAGAGCAAACAGTGTCAGCACGTGCCCACTCCGACCTCTCAAAGACGGCGTCACTCCGCGACCTTAGGCAAGCGGTGAGATAACGTCACGAACCAACCGTTGGGAGGATACGTGTTAAAAGTTCGGCTTGCTGAGCTTGTTTGAGACTGTAACAGTTTTCTATGTCGTTACAGCCTCTGATGTAATCTCCATCAATGGAAGACGAAATGCTAGGGGGAGAATTGTGCCTTGGACAAGGAATATCACAAATAACGCAAAAACATGGTGTCCTATGTCCTATGTCCTATGTCCTATGTTTGCGTGTAACACTTTCTAGGGATATGAGATGGAACGATCACATCCTAGAATATTGCTCAAGTCTATGCAGGGAAGAGCAGCACGAATGGTCACAGGTTTCGACACGAAAGACAGCGTCACAGAGATGTTGAAGAACACGATTTGCAGGCGCTCCAAGTGAGACACAAACTAACCTGAGAAAGCCCTTTTACAAAGTTTCAAGAACTGGGTAGAAATGATGACTCTAGGAACATACTACAACCGTCTACGCATCACTCTCGTAAGGATCCTGAGGACAAGATTAGATTAACTACAGCACACACGGAAGTATTTAAACAGTCATTCCTGCGCTCAGTACGTGATTGGAATGGGATGAAGCCCTTGTAAATACAAGAAGGTGATTCATGGAATAGCGATATGCACATATACAGATGACGACAGAGATAAGCCCGCTAAATCCGCTGGGCAGAACGGGTAATTAGGATTGTGGAAAAGGCCAAATAAGATTGGGTTCAGTTTCACCTTCTAATTGTAATTTATTGTAATATAGTAACCAAAGTGGCACGTAGCCGAAACTTTACCAAATGAATTCTTTCACGGCTGAAGGCCTCCAAACAAGAAATCTTAACAAATCAACAAGATAAAAATCCAATTAAAATAGCAATAACATAATTTAAAAAAACATCTATCACAGCTAGGTGGAAAGCCTCAAGGTAAAGTAGATAGAACAAACATATACAAGGCGCAATACAAGTGGCTGAAGGCCACAATTAAGTTTTAAAATTTTAGAATATATTACCATAGACTTTTAAAGGCAGAAGGCCACAATCTTTGAAACGAAGAAATCTTAAAAACCAACAAGATAAAAATGCAATTAAAAAAAGCAAATACATAAATAAAACATATATCACGGTTAAGTGGAAAGCCTCAAGGCAAAGCAGATAGAACAAACACATGCAAGGTGCAATACCAATGGCTGAAGGCCACTATTAAGTTTCAAAGTTTTAAAATATTTTACCATAATCTATTAAAGGCAGAAGGCCACAATGTTTAAGCTTGAAAGATAATTTTAAAAATAAGGTTGCAAGACTGAAAGCCCTCAAATAATCTTGCAAAATTTTGAAGGAAAAAAGACCATAAACCTTAAATTTTAAGTAGCTGCAAACAGATAATTAACACCGGTGGGAAAGACAATAAGACAACGGTACTCAGAAGCCTCTATGGAGGTCGGTCTGCCCTCGTTCACTTAGGCGAGACAGGTGGTGAGCCCAACTACACTTGATCCGTCGGAAGCCAACCAGGGGACATCCACGGACCGACCGACACGACGACTTACAAACGCGATAATGCACAATGGAGATGTATTAGCTGTCAAAATTACACACCATGTTGGACAGCGACAACGGGTGAGGAAAGGACACTGGCCGGCCGCGGTGGCCGAGCGGTTCTAGGCGCTTCAGTCCAGAACCGCGCGACTGCTACGGTCGCAGGTTCGAATCCTGCCTCGGGCATGGACGTGTGTCATGTCCTTAGGTTACTTATGTTTAAGTAGTTCTAAGTTCTAGGGGACTGATGACCTCAAAAGATAAGTCCCATAGTGTTCAGAGCCATTTGAACAATTTTGAAGGGGCGCTACCTGAAATTACGTTAGTGGCCAGGCCAGGTAACCGGAACATTCTTTCCTGGTCCGCAGCAACCAACCGACTCCACTCAGAATGCCGACAACATCTAAAATAGTCGTCAGAGGAAATAACGCCAACTACACACACAACCTGACAAACACTTGTACGAAGACCTGCCCCAACAGTCACTAAGTGCGCACGAAGACAAATCGGGAGTCGATGCACACACACACAGCCGACTCATGAACGATCGGCGAGTCAAAACGCATCGTCCAGTAGGACGACCGACCGACGATCGACCAAGACCGTGGCCCGGCTCAAGTGATGCGTGGCGGCAGTGGTCGGGCGAGCCATGCCGTAGCGGACCTCACGGCTCCAACCCGACTGTACTAGTGCCGCATTACAACTCCTCGACTGGAAGGTCCGGACTGCGCTCCAGACATGTTCCAACTGACTGGCAGCCCGAACTCGCGACCCGAACACGTCTTACGACAGACAACGACCGGGAAGTAATAGCAGTCAAGCAAAGATACAACGAGAGGGGATACATCGATAAGCGCTGCTAACGCCGCTCAGGGTCGGGCAAAGCAGCAACCCAGTAACGCCAGTAATTCAAATTAACGTAGTGAGGTGGAAGTACGTTAAAAACAGGGTGTTAAAATACATGATGGCGGGAACACGAGCCACGCACGGCTCAGATGGTAACGCGTAAACAACGTATAAAAGGGTAGTACATTGACGGAACTGTCATTTGTTCTCAGGTGATTCCTGTAAAGGTTTCCAATGTGATTATGGCCCCACGACGGGAATTAACAGACTCTGAAAGAGGAATGGTAGTTGGAGTTAGACTCTGGGACATTCCATTTCTTAAATCGTCAGGGAATTCAATATTCCGAGACCTACAGTGTCAAGTTCCAGTAATTACCACTCACCACGGAGAACGCAGTGCCCAACGGCCTTCGCTTAATGACCGAGAGCAGAGGCGTCTGCGCAGAGTTGTCAGTAGTAACAGACAAGCAACACTGCATGAAATAACCGCAGAAATCAATGTGGGATATACGACGAACGTATGCGTCAGGACAGTACGGCGAAATCTGGCGTTAACTGGCTATGGCAGCAGGTGACCGACGCAATTGCCTTTACTAACAGCACGACATCGTCCGCAGCACTTTTGCTGGGCTCCTGGCCGTTTCGGTTGGACCATAGACGACTGGAAAGCTGTAGCCTGGTCAGATGAGTCCCGATTTCAGCTGGTAACAGCCAACGGTGGGATTGGAGCGTGGGGAAGAGCCCACAGGTTGCAACTTTTCAACAAGGCACTGTGCAAGATGGCGGTGGTTCCACAATGCTGTGGGCTGTGTTTACATGGAATGGACAAGGTCCCCTGGTCCAGCTGAACCGATCGTTGGCTCAAAATGATTATGTTCGGCTACTTGGAAACCATTTGCAGCCGTTCAAGGACTTCATGTTCCGAAACAACGACGAGCCACGTCGCCAGACCGTAATTGTTCGCGACTAGTTTGAACGACAATGTGGACAATTCGGGAGAATGATTTGGACGCCCAGATTGCTAGACAAAAATCACATCGAAAATTTATGAGACATAATCGAGAAATTAGTTGGTGTACAACATCCTGCGCAGGCAACACTTTCGCAATTATTGACGAGAACAGAAGGAGCTTGGATCCATATTTCTGTAGGGGATTTCCAACGACTTGGTGAACCTATGCCCATGTCGAGTTGCTGCAGTGTGCCTGGCGAAACGAGGTTCAACACAATATTGTGAGCTGTCCCACGACTTTAGTCGCCTCATTCCTTAACTCTTGTTGTGGAAAGATTAACACAGTCGAACGTGCATTTTCAACTTTTCGCAGCGTAATGATTAGCTCATTCAATTTCGGGCATACATCCGCTCAAACAAAATTTCTGCCACTGGTATTTCGGCTGCGTATCGTCCGTCCATATTTAGAGGGAATCGCAGGACTGATGACAACATACCAAGCGCGGCCTTTATACGCTCCGCCGCGGCGGTACGCGCCTGTGAATCACAGACGCTGGTTGGCGAAGGTGTACAGACATTCGATTCGCTTCTCGATGTATGCTCGGCGGCGATGAGACCTTGACGACTTCTTTGCAGTTTAATTATCCCAAGAGCCGGATTCCATGCTTTGTCCAAATTAAAACAATTAACTATATTTATTAATTAATTAGTTGATGTAATCTCTATAGCTTCCTTGAAGACAGAATCCCAAAAGGAAGAGGTGGATGTTAGAATCTTCACATCACTGTAGTTCATGGAATGCCCTGCATCAATACAATGTTCGACCACAACTGACTTGTCTGACTGTGATAAGCGTGTGTTTCTTCTATGTTTTACACATCTCTCCATCTCTCATGTACGTTGCGTGTTGTTTGGCCCATGTATGACTTCTCATAATTTCCGCAAGGAATCTGCTATATATACCGGCCCTACGAATAATAAATCGTCCTTTACAGAGCCGAGCAAAGCTGCAATATTCGTGGGAGGCCGGAAGATCGCCTTAACAAACTGTTTCTCGAGAATACGGCCTATCTTCGAGGAAAGATCACACACATAGGGCAAAAACGCACTTCATCTGAAGGAATTACTACCTTGTTCCCCATCTTATACCTGCATTTTAAGTTTTACATTGAATACTCTACGAATTTGTTGCAGAGAAAATCCATTCGCTTTAAAAATGCCCTTGAGGTATATGAGTTCCTCCTGGAAATTATCTTTATCGGATACACAGTGCGCCTTATGCACTAAGGGTGATGGCAGCTACTGGCATATAGATTTTTTTTTTCTTTTTTTTTGTCATCAGTCTACTGACTGGTTTGATGCGGGCCGCCACGAATTCCTTTCCTGTGCTAACCTCTTCATCTCAGAGTAGCACTTGCAACCTACGCCCTCAATTATTTGCTTGACATATTCCAGTGGGTTTACGATATACGGCTTGTCCTAATGCGCCATCAACTTTACGCCGAAAGACAACATCCAAATAGGGAGGAAGCCGTCTTTTCTATTTCCATGGTAAATTTGATACTAGCATGGACAGAATTCAAATGCTCAAGAAATAGATGTAATTCATCCACCTCGTGCGGCCATACTACAAATGTGTCGTCCACGTACCCCCAGAGGACCGATGGTCTAAAACTTGCTGAGTCCAGTGCCTTCTCCTCGAAGTATTCTGTGAATAAATTAGCTACCAGAGGGGAGAGGGGGCTTCCCATAGCAACTCCATCAATCCTCTCACAAAATTCACCATCAAACCGAAAATAAGATGACAAAAGCACATATTTTAATAGGCCGTGATGTTATCAAAATGTTGACCGATACAAGGTAAAGAGTCCGTGACTCTCAGGCGCGTACCGCGTTCGGCATCTTGTCGGCAGTCGTGCAACTCACTTTGAGGATGGCTGGGCGATAAGCAGCCGAAATAACAGTGAAAGAAATTTTATTTACGTGGCTGCGTGCCCGAAATGTAATGGACGACACTGTGGAATGCTTTATTTATGTCGCAGGTGGATATTTCACCGTTTAAAGACTGCGTGAGCAAGTGTGTGTTTATCACAACACAGTCACAGGCGAGAAGAGAATTGCGCAACGTGTTAAGGCAGCGCGTGTAACGCGCGTGCTATTTTCATTGTCGCGGCGGAAAGAATGCCAAGCGCTGTTTGTCACTGGCAGCCGGCACAGGGGACAGGGGACAGGGGACAGGCTAGCAACACGCTGGCCCGTCCGTGGAGGCGACACCGACGGAGATAAATGGTCAGATCCCCAAGGGACAACACAGCGGAATGCTGTCTCCGGACAGTGACCATCACTCGTCAGCAGGTGCGCCACGCACCCACTTGGCGTTGTGTGCGTATGCGCGTGTGTGTATGGGAGGGGGGCAGGGGAGAGGATGGGGGTATAGAAGGAATCTTATTGTACCGTATACAACACCTACTGCTTGACGAGTCAGCCATGAGCAACGACAGGGTGTCCCAGGAGGTAAGGTAAATACTCAGAGATATGACAGGAATGATCACTCAAGCAAAAATTTCTAGCAAACATGGGCTCTAAAACGCATACCTTGCGAGCTAGTATCGTCAGTACGAGGATGCAAATCAGGTTTACTTGAAATAACGTTGTAAATGTCGTGAGTGTTATTACCTTTGCGACTGGACTTGGTGAGTTGTTGCTAAGTAAAGAATGCCTTTAAGGCTTCAAAGTCGCCATTATGCATTGTCAACATCTTGCTGAGTGTAATAGGGTTAAGAGAAGCCGGACGTTCCTTCTGCGATGCTGCAGAAAGACTTGACAGGAATGTGGCCACTGTTCATGACTGCTGGCAGCGGTAGTCACGAGACGTACGGTCACAAGAAGAACGGGTTCCGGGCAGCTACGTTGCGCTACCGAGGGGGAAAACCATAGTGTTCGACGAATGGCTCTGGAGCATCATACAGTATGTGCAGCAGGAATTTGAACAGAAGTTTGTACTCTACCCCTCCCTTCTTTGTCGTTGCTACTGTCCACTATGGTAAAATCATTTTGGAAGGTTCGAGGGCAGTAAGATCTACAATAAACTTTTTACTTATCTTTTCTCGCGCAGTTGTCTCCAGTTCTTCATGTCTCTGGCTCTGATTCTTGAAGTTGAAATTCTCACATTTTAGGTTCTCATGGATGAATTCATCTAAATAATTTTAAAGAATGTTCTTGCAGAATTTTTGTTTTTACGATAGTATATTGTCTTACATTTTACTATATCACACTGTCTTTTGAATTTTCACATTAACAAAGCCGAAGCCGTCCGGGGTAGCCGCGCGGTTCTAGGCGCTACAGTCTGGAGCCGCGCGACCGCTACGGTCGCAGGTTCGAATCCTGCCTCGGGCATGGATGTGTGTGATGTCCTTAGGTTAGTTAGGTTTAAGTAGTTCTAAGTTATAGGGGACTGATGACCTTAGAAGTTAAGTCCCATAGTGTTCAGAATCATTTGAACCATTTGAACCAATGCCGAAATTACATTGTTCATCCAAAATACAAAAATACGTCCGATCACATCAGGGGCACTACTCTCTCACTCCGCAGTTATAACAATACTCCGCAGGTTTTACAATTTTTCTGGACAAATGAATTTCTATTAATTCGATTATTATTTCATAAATGAATCCAGAATAAACATCATCCACAGTACGAGACTGTGTAATTAATAATAGAATGTTTAAGCGTGCCAAATATATCGTAATTTCAAATGTTTCTAAAAACAAATTTTAATTGTACATTCAGAGCTGGTACATATCGATTGTAACAACGAAAATAAATAATTCCTTTTCATAAATTTTAGTATGAAATAGAACATGTTGTGTACGAAATTATGTCAAATTTTTCATTAAAACAGCTGAGATAATATTGACCTGTTCAAAATTCGAAAAATATTACTGGTATCCATTACTACTGTTCAGGGAAAGTAGTGCTATACGAGAATGTCCCTTTGCAAGTTGACGCCACAGTGACACAACGAACTGTAACAAATCGGTTACTTTGAGCTAGACGCCCTGTAACGTTCATTCCGATACCAAACCACTGCCATCTTCGACTTTAGTGGTGTCAAGCGAGAGATTGAAGGGCAGGTAGAAGTCTGTTGTGTTTTCTGATGAAAGCTGGTTCTACCTCTGTGCCAGTGATGGCCGTGTGTCGGTTAGGAGGAGGCAATTTGGGGACCTGCAACCAACCCGCCTGCGTGCTACACACGCTGGACCTACGCCTGGAGCTATGGTGGTCTAGGGTGCGATTCAAGAGCAGTCTCGTGGTTAACCCACCCATCCTGACTGCAAATTTGTGCGTCAGTCTGGTGATTCGACCTGTTGTGCAGTCATTCAGTGGCAGTAACTGTTTTCCAACGATGGTCCGCATACTGCTGATGTATGCCGACATGTTGTGCAGAGTGTCGACGTGTTGCACTGGCGTCTCCAATCGAGCACATACAGGACATCATCATACGCCAACTCAAGCGTCATCCACAAACAGCATTAACTGTCCTTTATTGACTAACCAACTGCAACACGCGTGGATATCCATCCCACAATCTACTGTACAGTGGGGGCCGATATTGGATGGATTTAACAGTATAAAACACGATTTTTTTTTTCACTTGATGTTCGCCAGTGCCTTCTGCCTGGCGGCTAGTTTCAGCATATCAGTCACGTTGCACAAAATCGGACAGAACCACTTTGTAACTTACGTGTTGAACCATCAGCAGCTAAAGTCACATGCCGAACTGTGCGTCTACAGCTTGGCTGTCCAATAGGGAGGGTTGAAGGCGGTCACGTGGGGATGTAGCCCCGGCCAGCCGCCGGGAGCGTCTACGCCGTCCGCTCTCTTCTGCTGGCAGCTTCCAACCCGCCCAGACGCTCTCCTCTCCTGTTCTGCTGGGTGGCAGGCCATTCAGTTTCGGCGGCTTCTCTATGCCCGCCTTTCCTTTTTACGGCATTACACATTCATGCATTTAAAAGCATGCACGAAGCATGCACGTTTTCATGCTATCATTCAACATTCTGGCGGTTACTCCGATTATTAATGTACCAGATTTCATTTCTGGAATGGCTTATCTCGTGCTTACATTAATCTGTGACCTTGCAGTGTTGACCACTTAAATATGTTACCTAGACGAATGTATTCCCGAAATTTTATTAATCTACATAATTTTTTGTGTTGCTGGTTTTTCAGTCAGTGTATATTCCTCGTGTGAAACCGTGTAAAACCGCACTCACTTCCGCTAGCTCGCGATCATCCATTCTGTGGTAATGGTGTGGTACCTTGTGAACGGCCGGCCGGGGTGGCCAAGCGGTTCTAGGCGCTACAGTCTGGAACCACGCGACCGCTACGGTCGCAGGTTCGAATCCTGCCTCGGGCATGGATGTCTGTGATGTCCTTCGGTTAGTTAGGTTTAAGTAGTTCTAAGTTCTAGGGGACTGATGACCTCAGAAGTTAAGTCCCATAAGCTCAGAGCCATTTGAACCATTTGAACCTTGTGAACGCTTCTGGCCGAGAAATGTATTGCCTCAAACATTTCACACCCATAATGGTCAGTATTGTTTTAATACCTGTTGCTGCAGTTCGTATGACCGCACTATTGCCGGACAACATTGTTGGGATATATTATCTACGTATAATATACCATTTTTATGGCGTATGTAAATGTAACTTCAGAGTCGGAGTACAATATCCGTTTGAGAAAGTCGGTTAAAAAATAGATTGAGTCCTTTTCAAGGGAACAGTCCGGACAACTGCCTTAAGAGATGTAGGGAAACTGATATAAAACTGAATTGGGATGGTTCTTCAAAGAATTTAATCTTGCTCCTCACGCATACGAGTCCAGTATGTAGCACTGCTGGACCTACCTCTGTTTTTTACTGGTCTCTCTTCTTCCACATAAGAAAAGAATCGCCCACGCCAAAGAAACAATCCCGCTAGGATAACAAGATTCAGGGTGTGGAATACGGTATTTATAAGACATAGGCAGAGTTAATGAACAGTAGAACTGTCCATTACAGAAAATTCTGGACACCTTGAGATCGATGCACCAATCGGTCGCTCTCACATGTCTGCGAATGCACATCTCCCGCACGCTCTGTCCCCAGGTACTGTGCTGTGTCATTATGTGTAAGTGAGTGTGAGGCGCGGATGTACAGTGCGGTTCATATAAACCTGAACTACTTTAATAAATCGCAGCATCTGAACCAATAATGAAACACATTTGCAAGTTTTGGAGATCATAATACACACTTGGGAGATTACATACTACATACATACAAAGTCTTCACAGAAAATCTTGAAAGTACCCTCCACCAGCATTGATGCACAACTGTACTTGTTTCATTATAATTCATGACATTCTGTGACGTGCATCTTCGCCAATGTTGCTTTTTTGTGTATAACGGCCTCAAGGATTACTGCACTTGGCCGTGGTCTATTCTCGTATATTAGGGTTTTAAGGTCCACCATAATAAAACGGGCGATCGGGGAGGGCGGAGGCACAAATCCTTTAGATTATTCGGTCATCAGAGAAACTGGTTGCAGGTTGCATGGAAACGTTAGATGTGTGACTCGTTGCTCCTTCTTGTTGGAAATAACATTCTGTAAGTTCGACGTCATGCAGCAGCTGCGCAAACGTATTGAAGATGCTCATTTAAACTGTAGAGTCTACGGTCGTATCAGACAGTCCTAGAAGGTGACACCGTGCACAACGTTCCAACCTTTTCATCATGCAGTGGTGTTCCGTGGATGATATGGGGGTTTGCGCCAGCCCCGTATCTTCTGTAACTTGAAAGATGTAACCACGAGTCACCTGTAAACCAAGTTTTGTAGAGAATATCTGGACTCTAAATAAGAAACCAATGAAACAACTGACAGTTTATATTTTTTCTAACGATCTATTTCTTGCTATGTTTGCATCATGTGTTCTGTGTATGGTCGCAGTGCCGATTTCTTCGCAGCTCTCTGACACGTGCCACATAAAATGCCTGTCTCCTGACTCAAATGGTTCAAATGGCTCTGAGCACTATGGGACTCAACTGCTGCTCCTGACTCAATCGACGCAATGGTTTCCATGGAGAGTTCTCCATGGGCCTTCGAATGTTATCCCTAACCCCTGCACTTAGTGGTGATGTATGTTTACCACTGTCACTGTTTACTGGTTAGTAGACCAGTTGTCTCCAGTTTTCTAACAATAGATAAAATTGTTGCCTTTCTTGGAACAGTGGGTGAGCCGTGTGCGGCTCGCGTTCATGGCATTTTGTCACATAGAGTGGCGTCTTGTTTCTTCCTTACTTACTGGAGTAACGAAGTTGTTGGCTTGCCTCCTTGCGTGGCAGCAGCAGCGCCTATTCATACCAGTACTGTCGTACTATCTTTGGTGTGACCGCTAGTATTTCCTGGTGGTGGTGTGTGTGGTGGTCAGTTAGTTGTGACGTAGCAGCGAGGAAGTCTCAGTGGCGCGAGGCCAGGACAGGACCACCGGTGGCGAGCACGCGCTGTCAGCTTTTGAGGCGCTAGCTGCAAGAGCGACAAAGTTCGTTGCCCACCAAACCTGGACGCTGAAGTTGAGTGATCAGTTAACCTGTTATGAAACCTCAACTATTGCGACATCTCTTCGTTCGTTTGCCGGTTGTTGCTCTCTGGGTCGTTCAGGCTAGCAGCTACGCATGATGTGTAGGAGTTGGTGAAATCTTGCAGCTGTCTTCCTGTACTGTGATTAATTATTAAATTGACAGTTAGTTGCCAGTGAAGTGCACCCGCGGTATTTTGTGCCCTGTGCCTGTTAACGCCTCAGTTACCTGCCCCGGTCGTTAGTGTAGTTTTCCGGCAGTGTGTCTTTCTTCGTCGTGTTGATGCTGTCCGGCACGGTGTGTAGTTCCACAGTCTTTTAAGTTGTTTGGATCATATTTTGCTTAGAGTGATTATTGTTCCCTTGGCTGTTTTAGACGCCAATTTCTGAAGACGTAGTGCTGTTCGTACCCTCGTCCTCAGCCGGTATTTTCCGTCGTTGTGCCGTTGGTCGGACGGAAGGGAATTGGTTAAATTGTTGGTCGGTTCTTGGGCCGTCTCTAGTTTGGGTTGCCATCCGATTATTTAACTTCAACTCTTGGCTGCCTGTCTCATCTCACCTTACGTTTGAGCTACCTTCTTACGTCGACCTTTGGAACACTTCTTAGCAATACTTGTTCTGTTTGTTTTAAATTGTGATTTTCATTTTAGTTTGAAGTATTGTGTGAGGCCTTCAGCCGTGTATTAATTCAGTTCTTTTTAAATTTTACATAAAGGCCTTCAGCCGTGTTAGATTAAAATTTTGAAGATTGATTTTATTTTTAAAAAAATATATTTTTTCCTTAAAATTTGTTCTGTCTGAAATTGTTTATAACCCAGGCCCTAAGCCGTTAGTTGTTCGAAGCCGAGGATTTACGTGAAGGCCCTCAGCCGTGTGTATTCTTTAAAGGAAATATTTTTATAAAAAGGAAGGGGTTTATTTTAAATTGTTTGCCTGACTTGTTATTCAGGCCTTCAGCCGTTGTTTCAAATTTCTTCGTGGCCTTCAGCCGAGCAATAAGTTAATATTTCCTTAATTAGGCATTCGGTCATTCTGTTTAACTTTAAAAAGAAATTTTCTGGTTAGAAAAAAAATGTTTATTGATTTGTTTAATTATAGTTGTCCGTCAGACGTGTGGTGTAGGTCTTCAGTCGCTAATTGTTTTCAATTCCATGTTTTTTTAATTTTACCTTCTATTCTTAATTGCTTTTGATTTCTAAGCTAGGCCTTCAGCCGTTCTTGTTTTTGGTGTGGTTTTGGGCCTTTAGTCCAGAAAGCATCTCAAGCTTTCTTCAACTAGGCCTTCTAATTGTGATCTTTTAAAGCAACGTGTAAATAAGTGATTCTTAGAAAAATAAAGTTGTGTGTTTGATTTTGCACCTCACAGTAACCGTTTACGGCCCCGTCCACAATCGTAACCTTATCCTGTGCCCTCTCTGAGTACCTACCAACCAGGTTTCAATGGGCACAGTGAATTTTCTGTGGAATGCTCATTGTATTGTAACCAATGAGACAGTCTTACAATATGTTTTCACAATAAAAAGCCGCTTTCGAAGTGGTTACTGCGTGTTTCCGCCAGCTAAAGACAGCGAAGGAATCACTAATTCGCTCTTTATTTTCACGCGGCCCGAAAAACCACACATACACACGCACACACACACACACACACACACACACACACACACACACACACACACACACACAGACTTCGCAATCCGTGGCCGACAAGGCTACGAACAGACTAACGCCAGCCGAGTAATCGCTGCATTATATGGAATAAAGGACGTCCTGCGCTGACACAACAATCCCGGTTGGTGCTTCAGATTTTGTCGGAGCTACTGAGATCATTAAAACAATTTTACCTTTTCTACTAGCTGTCGAAAGGAAATTATGATCCACTTCAGGTTTATATGGTTCGCCCTGTATTTAGTTTCCATTTGAATGGAACGCTGAATGGGCTCACGATAAAACACGTTTGTTCGTTGTAGAGTGTCATGCACAGCACAGTTCGCATAAAAATGTGCGTAACTGTTTTCTCAGGAGCTTAAGACTGGAACTGTTTTGGCGCGAACTCGAGCATAGTCTGCAGTGCAGAACTTTGTAGCAAAATGACGCAAAACGGCTATGTAGCAAATAAAAACTGGAACTATCCGAAAAGAAATCGAAATAAAAAAAGCCATTCAAGTGAAAGAAAGCTTGGATCAAAATCCGACGAAATATCAACGCCGCTAATTTGAGAGGGTGAGAATTAAGAGGTCGTCATGTCTTAATAGTATCAATAAGGACTTGCATTTGTACCCTTACAAATTTACTTTTGTGCATGAACTAAAGTGTCCAGACGAACTTTCGCCAGTGGCCAGTGGCTTCGGAGTGAAGTGGAATCAGGACTTTTAGATCCCCAGTTTTTCATTTCCTTAGATGAGGAATGGTTTACCCTCACAGAATATATCAACATGTGCCATTTGCATCAGAAATTGATAATCATTATTTTGAAGAGCCGTTGCCTATTCTCAAGACTGATGTTTAATGCGCTATGTCTCGTGCCTCTGTGGTAGAGACCGCGCAGAGTACCGCGGTTTATTAAGTTTATTAAGTGAGGAACTATAAATAAATAGGGTCAATAGCACATCCTTGGTACAAAAAACGTGTAATGTCTTCACTTATGTTGTTCTAAGACCTGTAGCATTTCTCCTTGCACCAGTTATAGATAGCCCTTAAAAATTACGGGTAGACGATGAAGTTTTGTGTAATAACCATACAGCAAAATACTCTCCTCTCTGCGTGCTATCATTTGCCAAAATCTCATTTCGATATCTGAGACCGTTTATGGAATATGAGGAACATTGTGGATATTTCACTCCGGCTTTATCGGTGGCGCTGCGTGATCACAAATGAGTGAGCTACGTCATGTTAGTTTTCTCGAGACAGATGACAGATGGACATCTCTACCTATTGTATTGTATGGAACTGGGGACCTAGAAACGACTGAGAGGCTTCGTCCCCGCTGTAACCCTCAGTGGTTCACAAGCCCACAACAGGTTAAAGCAGTCTATCCACCCCACCGACACCCCACATCGAACCCACGGTTATTGTGCGGTTCGGGCACCAGTGGAGACACCCCCCCCACCCCCCCCCCCTCACAACAGACGAGTGTAACCCCAATGTTTGCGTGGTAGTAGTTATGGTGTACGCGTACGCGGAGAAAGTGTTTGCGTAGCAATCGCCGACAAAGTGTAACTGAGGCGGAATAAGGGAAACCAGCCCGCATTCGCCGAGGTAGATGGAAAACCGTCTTAAAAACCATCCACAGACTGGCCAGCACATCGGACCTCGGCACTAATCCGCCGGATTACGGTCACAGGTTCGAATCCTGCCTCGGGCATGGATGTGTGTGATGTTCTTGGATTAGTTAGGTTTAAGTACTTCTACGTTCTAGGAGACTGATGACCTCAGATGTTAAGTCCCGTAGTACTCAGAGCCATTTGAACCATTTGAACTAATCCGCCGGGCGGATTCGTGCCGGAGACCGGCACGTCTTCCCGCCCAGAAAGGAGTGCGTTAGGCCGCACGCTTAACTGGGTGGGCCATCTCTATCTAAGTCTAAAGTAAAATTCAATACGTTAGCTAAATTTTATTCCTAGCAGTATACTGCGTAATTTGCACCAAACGCAAAATCATAATGACCTCTATTTTTCACTGCATAGCTTCCCGAATTTCGCGCAGTGTCTTACTTCCACGTAAACATCACCATCAACGAAATGATGGGCACATCAACATGAACCTGACATATGAAGCTGTAAGTAAAGCAAAAATGAAATTTTGCCGGATAGTCCGGTCAAATCTTTTGAGAACGATTGCAGGGCGTGCCTCGTTTCCGTCATCGCCGACCGGCCGAAAGGTGGCTAATGCCTGTTAGCCTTCCATTCCGAACAAACGAATGAATTCGCCCAGCGCTTTGGATAGAAACTGGTCACTGCGTATCAGCGAACGTACCCTGCACAGACTCTAACACGATTCTGTCACCAAACTGTTAATGCTAACCTGCGCGTCCTTCTCGGATCATCCTTTCCGGATCAACTTGCAGAAGGTGAGATAGACACTTTCAGCAATACGGAGCAACAGTACACACCGCATTGACAAGGCTGTCACGAGTGCATGAGGTGTTCCGTGCGGACAGAACAATCAGCAGAATCAGTGCAGTCTCCTGTCCACCTCGATCGCCGGATCTCTCTCCTGGTGATTTTTACCTTTGGGGCAAATTGTACGGCCAGTTGTACTCAAATAATGGACGAGCTACAGTGGGGCAATGAAAACGCTGTTACAGCTTGTAACGCCGGAAATGCATATCCTCTATTTCCATCTATTGTACTATTATTTTTTTTCCTTGTTTTGTTACCTCAAGATATGACATTTCTGTCTCTTTGTATATTGTAATTGTTTTACTGTTTGTATATATATATTTATGCACTTAAGTCGATGTATAATTGGTTTGTTTCGTAAATATTATTTGTATTTTTACGCTGGGTCTTGCCTAGGGAAAACTGCTATCGAACGATTACATCGATGGGTCGTGTGAAGAATCAAAGTATGTAGGATCTTTGGTAGTGTTAACTCTGCCGCGTGGAGCGCGGGCAGAGGGAGTCTGGCTGGAGTAGCGAGTGGAGCAGGTGTGTCGTGTGTAGCTCCCGCGAGTTGCCGCGCTTTCGGGGTTTGGCAGCATGTAATTGCGCTCGACTTGCGATGATAGTTTCTGACATGGTGTCGCGGACGGGAAGCATTAGCTAGCGCACATCAAGAGCCCGTTTCGTCTGGTGACCGTGTCGAGAAGAAGGCGCGCCAACAACCAGCTTCTGCAACAGCGACGGCCGACAATGAGTGACTGTCGCCACCTCCTCGATCGACGACTTCAAACCTTCAATCAACCAACAAGGAAGACTAAAAGCACGTAAAGTTTCAGAACTGTATGGCAGACCTCAGTTTTTCAAACTGTTCCATTTGCCTCGCAAAATTACAGCAACTTAGCATGAACTTTTGTTGCTCATTGTCCCAATTGCATTACCAAGCAGGGTCCCTTCCTTTTCCGGAATGAACCCGAGTGTCGTTGAAATTCAAACGCCAGCATCATTCAATTTCACTGCCTTAATTTCAAAGTTCAGTTTAAGTATTCATAGCTGGCTACAATATTTAGATTACACAAGCACAAATTAAGAGTGCGAGTTTTGTTACCATATTTTAGCTTACCTGTGACTGCAGCTCAGCTTGGTACGTGCAAAATTTTACTATTGTTAATTGTTCAGAATCATTTAATTCAATTTCAAAGTTAAATCTCTTATTTCTAAATTGCGCAGAGTCAAGTTGCTTTTGAAATGATTGTTGAGGTAGTCCAAGACTAACCGTATTTTAATGAATTTCGATGTGCTTAAGAAAGAAAGCTTCTTATTAATTTCAGTCACTAAATTAACTTTCAGTTTTCTGGTTTTATTAATTCTTTTGCTAAATTAAGTCAGAGTGCAGCGAAAGTTATTACTTCTGGCAAACTTTCAGTTTTCACACTACACGTGTCAACCTTCAGTTGCCACGCTTCTAGTACTAATTACATGTGTAATAACCTTTCTTTTTCAGTTATTATAGTAATTGTCCATAGGACTGGCGACCGTAATTTTCCCCAAATCTCAAATATCTAATTACCGCTAGTTAATTGTTAACGTAACGGCCGCACATTTACTTTCTTTATTAACTTTACCCCTTTTCAAAATTAATTTCCACCAATTTCATTTGCTTTTTTCCTTTCATTTAGATGTAACCCTTTCCTCCCTCTTTACCGAGAGATTAACTTCGGTGACGATTGCTTTTCCCAAATTTCCATTAGGTACACGCGGTTTAATATTTCACTGTCATTAAGGTCGATAAGTGAGGGGGAGGTTACAAGCTATCCCCCCCCGGCGGAATCACTACACTCGTCCCACAGTCGAACACAGCGATACACTGAAGTCAACGGCGCCATATGTAGCATCTTCTGGGTTCATTAACAAGGGTCACGCGAGCGTCAGTTTTATTGTAAATATTTTCCGAGCTAATTTTTATTTGGCACGCCATGGCAGTCAGCCTGGTCCCTACCTCCCCAAGTGGTCGTTCCAGCATCCATGGGGACAGAAGGCAGCAGGAATTTTAAATACATTTTCACTAGGTTTTGATAAAATTTTGACATTAAATCATTAGTAAGTAGTTCTTATTATATGCTTCAAACTGTTATAACTCTGCTCTATACATTTTATGAAGTTACTTTTCTACTTTTTAAATCACCATTACTGTGATAATTGTGCCGTGCGCCCGAGATTAATTTCGCGTAATTCCCGCCGATTTGGAATCTCTCTGGCCGCAAGAGCGCAAGGAGCGTGACTGACGCCGGTAGAGGGCAGGTCCGATGAAAAGGTAGTTAAGGGGTGTGGCGACCTGGAGAGAGGGGGAGTCTGACACGGATGGCGAGGAGTGCAAGTGAGGCGGTGTGTTGTTGTGGCCAAGCGACTGCCGTGGTCCGTTGGCAGGAGTTGGGGTCTTTGCTAACTGCTGGTCTGGTGAGGACAAGTGTCGGCGCAGCCGTGAGCATGCCTCGTCAAAAGCTACTCTACTGGCCATTAAAATTGCTACACCATGAAGATGACGCGCTACAGACGCGAAATTTAACCGACAGGAAGAAGATGCTGTGATATGCAAATGATTAGCTTTTCAGAGCATTCACACAAGGTTGGCGCCAGTGGCGACACCTACAACGTGCTGACATGAGGAAAGTTTCCAACCGATTTCTCATACACAAACATTAGTTGACCGGCGTTGCCTGGTGAAACGTTGTTATGATGCCTCGTGTAAGGAGAAGTGCGTACCATCACGTTTCCGACTTTGATAAAGGTCGGATTGTAGCCTATCACGAATGCGGTTTATCGTATCGCGACATAGCTGCTCGCGTTGGTCGAGATCCAATGACTGTTAGCAGAATATGGAATCGGTGGGTTCAGGAGGGTAATACGGAACACCCTGCTGGATCCCAACGGCCTCGTATCTCTAGCAGTCGAGATGACAGGCATATCCGCATGGCTGTAACGGGTCGTGCAGCCACGTCTCGATCCCTGAGTCAACAGATGGGGACGTTTGCAAGACAACAACCATCTGCACGAACAGTTCGACGACGTTTGCAGCAGCATGGACTATCAGCTCGGAGACCACGGCTGCGGTTACCCTTGACGCTGCATCACAGACAGGAGCGCCTGCGATGGCGTACTCAACGACTAACCTTGGTGCACGAATGGCAAAAAGTAATTTTTTCGCATGAATCCAGGTTCTGTTTACAGCATCATGATGGTCGCATTCGTGTTTGCCGAGATCGCGGTGAATGCACATGGGAAGCGTGTATTCGTCATCGCCATACTGACGTATCACCCGGGGTGATGGTGTGGGGTGCCATTGGTTACACGTCTCGGTCACCTGACGACACTTTGAACGGTGGACGTTACATTTCAGATGTGTTACGACCCGTGGCTCTACCCTTCATTCTATCCCTGCCAAACCCTACATTTCAGCAGGATAATGCACTACCGCATGTTGCAGGTCCTGCACGGGCCTTTCTGGATAGAGTAAATGTTAGACTGCTGCCCTGGCCAGCACGTTCTCCAGATCTCTCACCAACTGAAAACGTCTGGTCAATGGTGGCCGAGCAACTGGCTCGTCACAATACGCCAGTCACTACTCTTGATGAACTGTGGTATCGTGTTGAAGCTCCATGGGCAGCTGTACCTGTACACGCCATCCAAGCTCTGTTTGACTCAATGCCCGGGCGTATCAAGACCGTTATTACGGCCAGAGGTCGTTGTTGTGGGCCGGCCGTAGTGGCCGTGCGGTTCTAGGCGCTACAGTCTGTTGCCGAGCGACCGCTACGGTCGCAGGTTCGATTCCTGCCTCGGGCATGGATGTGTGTGATGTCCTTAGGTCAGTTAAGTTTAATTAATTCTAAGTTCTAGGCGACTGATGACCTCAGAAGTTAAGTCGCATAGTGCTCAGAGACATTTGAACCATTTTTGGTTGTTCTGGGTTCTGATTTCTCAGGATCTATGCTCCCAAATTGCGTGAAAATGTAATTACATGTTCAGTTCTAGTATAATATATTTGTCCAATGAATATCCGTTTATCATCTGCATTTATTCTTGGTGTAGCAATTTTAATGGCCAGTAGTGTACTTCGGCAGGATGCACAGTGTTCGGCGTGTCCTCTGCTATTGAAGTTGCAAATAGTTTGTGTCCATTGTGGTGCCGGGTTGGAGGCCTGTCTGACCTTTGCTAGTACTGGACGTGGTGGCGGCTGCTGGATGGTAGCCGTGGCTTTCCGACTACGAGTGATCTTCGTTACATCCTTCTGTCAATGGGCGCTGGATTTTACGAGAAATCACGGTGGGCCTCCGATTAGTGTGCACGTCACTTGGTTTCGTGAGGTGGCTATTCTGACTCTTTATCCTGGTTGCCCGTTGTTATGTATATAAATGTGTTACTTATGAAGGTTTCGCCCGGTACTATTTGAGTCCAGTTCTGTCAATGTGTGTAGGTCACTATTCCAAACTGATTTTAGAATCTAAGGGTATACAATGCAGATGTAATTCTTATGATTTGCGAATTGTACTTTATAGTCAGTGAAAATGGTTGACTCTAGCTGACTTATTTCTGAGGCATGTTTATAGTCACCTGTTGGCTGGTATCACGAGCTCGAGCTGTTAACTAAATTGTTTGCGTCTAAAAAAAAAAAAAAAAAAAAAAAAAAAAAAAAAAAAAAAAAACACAAAAAAACAAAAAAACTAAAGAAGAATTTCTGCACTTCTAGTCTGTAAATTTTTACTAAATAATTAACGTGTTGTCTCTGTGTTACAGAACAGGTGATCTCTCTTGTTAACTGTGATCTAGTTAAGGATCCCTGAGTATGATGACTGAAATTTTTAATGAAGGTTTCTAGCACTGTGGTAGCGGCAACCGCCTTCTTATGTTATTAGTGAAGGAGGGACTGTTGCTAATGGCGTCGCCTATGCCACCGTCTCTATCATCATAAATTTGAAGCACTTTTGTCAATCATTTTGGCTACGTCGAAGGCAATGGCGTTTTGATAATTACTGGCAATAGCAGATGGTTGATGCTTGTGACATCATCATTTGATCATATGTTTTGCTGTTTGTAATGTAAATGTTTTTTTTAATTCATTTAATATTCTTTACAAAAAGGAAGTGATTTTATACTGTTGCCATTTTGAGGTGTTTGCCATAAGTTGGTTATTGAAATTTAATCTTTTGAGTTAATGTTATTCTTGGATGTTTGCTTTTAAAAATTATTAATAAATTCATTAGTGCTTTTAGAAACGTTAATACATTCATACTAACGCGAATTCCTTACAGACGAATGGAAAAACTGGTAGAAGCTGACCTCGGGGAAGATCAGTTTGGACTCCGTAGAAATATTGGAAGACGTGAGGCAATACTGACCCTACGACTTATCTTAGAAGATAGTTTAAGGAAAGGCAAACCTACATTTTCAGACTTGTAGACTTATAGAAAGATTTTGACAATGTTGACTGGAATACTCTCTTTCAAACTCTGAAGGTGGCAGGGATAAAATACAGGGAGCGAAAGGCTATTTACTATTTGCAGAGAAACCAGATGGCAGTTATAAGAGTCGAAGGGCATGAAAGGGAAGCAGTGGTTGGGAAGGGAGTGAGATAGGATTGTAGCCTACACCGATGTTATTAAATCTGTATATTGAGCATGCAGTAAAGGAATTCGGAGTAGGAATTAAAATCCATGAAGAAGAAATAAAACTTTGAGGTTCACCGATGACATTGTAATTCTCTCAGAGACAGCAAAGGACTTGGAAGAGCAGTTGAACGGAATGGACAGTGTCTTGAAAGGAGGATAATGGAACATAATCGAGTAAAATCAGGTGATGCTGAGAGAATTAGAATAGGAAATGAGACACTTAAAGTACTAAATGATGATGGTCGAAGTAGAGAGGATATAAAATGTAGACTGGCAATGGTAAGGAAGAAGAGAAATTTGTTAACATCGAGTATAGATTTAAGTGTCAGAAAATCTTTACTCAAAGTATTTGTATGGAGTGTAGCCATGTATGGAAATGAAGCGTGGACGATAAATAGTTTTAACAAGAAGAGAACAGAAGCTTTCAAAATGTGGTGCTACAGAAGAATGCTGAAGATTAGATCGGTATATCACATAACTAATGACGAGGTGCTGAATAAAATTGGGGAGAAGAGAAATTTGTGGCACAACTTGACTAGAAGAAGGGATCGGTTGGTGGGACATGTTCTGAGGCAACACCAATTTAGTACTGGAGGGCAGTGTGGAGGGTAAAAATCGTAGAGGGAGACCAAGAGATGAATACACTAAGCAGATTCAGAAGGATGTAGGTTGCAGTAGATACTGCGAGACAAAGAAGCTTGCACAGGATACAGTAGCATGGAGAGCTGCATCAAACCAATCTCTGGACTGAAGACCACAACAATAACAATAATACATTCATTATGGCTCAATACCTTTCCACTCAACACTAGCTTCCTAGCGCATTTCAGAAATGATGGGCGGTTAGAAAATATTACTACTATCAGAGATACAAAAATGGATGGTAGGTAAAAAAGAGTGAGTACCTCTGATGTACATTACACAGCACACTAAAAAATTTAAAGGTAAATGCCAGAGAGAAAAGTACATGCACATCTGGATGAAATTTTGGAATGGGTAATGAGTCTATGGAGAAGGAACAGGGTAGGTTACAAGTTACGGCAACTTATCCCTGTACAGAAGTGAAACACATCTTTGTTTCTGTCACAATCTATCTCTGTATGGCTCGGATGCCTTTGGGACCTGACACTCCTGACTCGCTTTGCCTTGTCTGTAAGCCAGGAATGTTGTGACTTTAGCTTCCGCGACCGTTTCGCACGTCTTTCTTCAGGTGAACAAGCATTCCTCTTGTGGCGGCTGCAGAATGAGGAGCTATCTCGTGCTTGTTAGATGGGCTGTACTACACAGACTAGAGTTGGTGACGAAAGCCTTCTTCGTTATTTCTCTTACTACTAGAGGCCTTTACCCTACCCTCGTTTTACAGTAGAGTTCACTTGTATTTTCTTACAATACGCACTTGCAACCACTATGTTGAGGAATTAGTGCACGTTTTGTAGGTCTAGTATCCTCCGTAACTATTCCCTTCCCTTGTGTTACTTATTCAGAGTAACTGAGGTCATAATTTGGCTGAATTATGGTTGCAGGATTGAAACTAAATGGCGTTGGTGAGTCCTGCCATTCAACTGTAATATATATATATAACAGCCTACTGGAAATTCATCCTTTGTTCAGGCCCACAAGTAGATCCTGGTTTCTCGTGTTCTTCTTGATAAACTTTCCCTTAATGTGATTTTGTAATCATCATTACTGTGTAAATTGTATGTCAGTGACACTTGCCCAGCGTTGCGTTCCTTCTTCTGCTGGCCATGTATACTCAAATTTCGTTTTTAAGTAGAAAAATTATTGTTTTTGTCCCATCTTTCCCTAGTTCTCGTCTTTCTGCAACACCTGAAGCTGCGTACATTGCACCTACTGATGCACTGCGGTATTCTTCTTCAGCGTGTATGAGACAAGGATATGAGATTCAAGACAGGTGAAGAGAGGAGATCCATTCCTGATGACATCACAGGTAAAATACACAGTTCGTATTAGTTTCAGGGCATGACTGAACGTCATTGACTTTCTGTTATAGTTAAGATTACTTTTTAAGGAACAAGCTCATTGCATTTAGGTAGCTTCAAGTGCAAGTGAGTGTAGAGCCTAACTTACCTGTATTGGTTTAAATTCATGATTAAAGGTCATTCTAGATTAAATTACATAACATTACATTCAGCAGCTTTTCTTCCAAGATTCAGTTGCTACAAGCAATCAGACGGTGAAGACATAAGGGAATATAAAGAAAAAACTAAGACGTTTCGTGTTGCCACCTCGAAAACGGATCGTAGACTGCCTTCATTAATACAACGTCGTACAAGTACATCATCCGAGGCAGTTTTCCAATGAACTGTTTCGTCTTTACATGATATCAGATTTTATACACGGATTCAGGTATTACCTCCTCGGAAACCGACCGTAAACTAGGAGTGAGCTGTATTAGCTGTTTGGCGCCTGCCCTTTCAGGGCGGACTTAGGATTGGTCCATCCTGTCCATCAATAAAAGCACTGCCAGTGACTGAAATTTGTAATTAGCATTTTCTGATGAACTGAGTGATAGTGAAATTATTAGTAACAATTCTCAGTGCAAATAACATCAGCATGTTTAGAGCTGTATATTCAGAAAGTAAATATAAATACTAAAAGATTCGATTCTTGGCGCCCAGGGTTTTAGTTGAATCCCCATTGTCTCTCTCTCTGCTCCAGTACATTACGGCTGTTGCTCGCCCGGCCATTCTCAACGCTGTGTGACCATGTGGCGCGTCGTTCCATGAGTCTTCCCTTGAGATCCTACTCCCTCGCTAGCCTCCCGCAATACAAAATCTCCCCATAATGTGCGTAAAACATAGCAACAGAGACATGATAAACTTTAGCATGAATGTGCCATAAACGCCACTGGTAAGAGAAGTTACCGGCTACATGTCATATTTTGTAAATAAATTTATACAGATTCCGTGTTGCATTCGTTTTTAAGACTCAAAACACTTTTTTCAGTTTGTCAAGGGTTTGCCGACGATGCGCACTATTCAGCATGCTGGTGTGAATTCAGTGCACACAGGATACGGGGCTGCAGCAGAGATGGAGGGATGTAATTGGCTAACGCGCGGGGCATACAGTCGCTGTCCAATCAGCGGCCACGTCCGGTATAATTCTGATAATCCATGTGTACGCCCCGTAATTATAGTGACGTGTCTGCCAGGCAACACATTAGCGCATTATCAGGCAGCAGGTACCGCTGCATTCCTGCTGAAAGCGGGTCGCATTTATGTGGCGAGCCCGACGGACGTTTAAACGAGATCTCGTTGGCTTTCGGCTTAAGAGGAGAGCATGCGAAGCAAAAAATAAATAAAAAATAAAATAAATAAATAAATAAAATAAAAAAATCTGCGTAGTTCTCTGTTTCATATCCTGGGTTCTGCAATCTCGACATGTTCAGCTTCAAAATAATACTGAATAGTTTACGTAGAAACCACGCGCCTAGTCAATTAAAAGGTTTCTAGCCACTCAGCAGGCAAAACGGAATACAAACGTTTCAAAAATAAGATCGACAAGAAGTGCAAAATGGCTAAGCAGGGATGGCTAGAGGACAACTATAAGGATGTAGAGGCACATATCACTAGGGGTAAGGTAGATACTGCCTACAGGAAAATTAAAGAGACATTTGGAGAAAAGAGATCCACTTGTATGAATATCAAGAGCTCAGATGGAAACCTAGTTCTAAGCAAAGAAGGGAAAGCAGAAAGGTGGAAGGAGTATATAGAGAGTCTATACAAGGGCGATGTTCTTGAGGATACTATTATAGAAATAGAAGAGAATGAAGATGAAGATGAAATAGGAGATATGATACTGCGTGAAGAGTTTGACAGAGCATTGAAAGATCTAAGTCGAAACAAGGCCCCGGGAGTAGAGAACATTCCATTAGAACTACTGACAGCCTTGGGAGAGCCAGGCCTAACAAAACTCTAACATCTAGTGATTAAGATGTATGAGAGAGGCGAAATACCCTCAGACTTCAAGAAGAATATAATAATTCCAATCCCAGAGAAAGAAGGTGTTGACAGATGTGAAAATTACCGAACTATCAGTTTAATAAGCCATGGCTGCAAAATACCGACACGAATTCTTTACAGACGAATGAAAAAACTGGTAGAAGCCGACCTTGGGGAAGATCAGTTTGGATTCCGTAGAAATGTTGGAACAAGTGAGGCAATACTGACCCTACGACTTATCTTAGAAAATAGATTAAGGAAAGGCAAACGTACGTTTCTAGCATTTGGAGACGTAGAGAAAGCTTTTGACAATGTTGACTGGAATACTCTCTTTCAAATTCTGAAGGTGGCGGGGTTAAAATACAGGGAGCGAAAGGCTATTCACAATTTGTACAGAAACCAGATGGCAGTTATAAGAGTCGAGGGACATGAAAGGGAAGCAGGGGTTGGGAAGGGAGTGAGACAGGGTTGTAGCCTATCCCCGATGTCATTCAATCTGTATATTGAGCAAACAGTAAAGAAAACAAAAGAAAAATTGAGAGTTGGAATTAAAATCCATGTCAGAGACAGCAAAGGACCTGGAAGAGCAGCTGAACGGAATGGACGGTGTCTTGAAAGGAGGATATAAGATGAACGTCAACAAAAGCAAAACGAGAATAATGGAATGTAGTCGAATCAAATCGAGTGATGCTGCGGGAATTAGATTGGGAAATGAGACGCTTAAAATAGTAAATGAGTTTTGCTATTTGGGGAGCAAAATAACCGATGATGGTTGAAGTCGAGAGGATATAAAATGTAGACTGGCAATGGCAAGGAAAGCGTTTGTGAAGAAGAGAAATTTGTTAACATCGAGTATAGATTTAAGTGTCAGGAAGTCGTTTCTGAAAGTTTTTGTATGGAGTGTAGCCATTTATGGAAGTGAAACATGGACGATAAATAGTTTGGACAAGAAGAGAATATAAGCTTTAGAAATGTGGTGCTACAGAAGAATGCTGAAGGTTAGATGGGTAGATCACATAACTAATGAGGAGATATTGAATAGAATTGGAGAGAAGAGAAATTTGTGGCACCACTTGACTAGAAGAAGGGATCGGTTGGTAGGGCATCTTCTGAGGCATCGAGGGATCACCAATTTAGTATTGGAGGGCAGCGTGGAGGGTAAAAATCGTAGAGGGAGACCAAGAGATGAATACGCTAAACAGATTCAGAAGGATGTAGGTTGCAGTAGGTACTGGGAGATAAAGAATCTTGCACAGGATAGAGTAGCATGGACAGCTGCATCGAACGAGTCTCTGGACTGAAGACCACAACAACAACAGCGACTCAGCTGTCGTTAAACGTTAAAACAAAGAAACAAAACCACAGGACGTACAGTTCAGAACTCAAACGAGGTTTCCACCCAGTATACGAGGGTTAGAACTTAAATAGTGGCAACTATTTATTCACAACCGATACATATGAGGTACATGTTTGCACCTGTTACTGTCCTTCAAAGTAGTCACCAGCGTTGTGCCTGACCCGTTGCCAGAGATGTGGAAGGCGTAGTATACCGTTAGCTGCGGAACTCGTCGTGATGTAATTTTTCGCATGTCCAGGCGTTCTATCAGGATGCGAAGCACAGTCGTATACGCTTATCCGGTTTCGTGGGTGAGCTCGCGAATCGTATGGCGTCGATCACTGTCCACTGACGCGGCAACAATATGCACTTCTTCTTCATAAACGCTAGGATGACCCGCCCGATGCACGTCTGCCACAGTTTGCCGACCTTCGTTGAAGGCTTTTACCCAACGTGCCACTGTTCTGCACGGCAAGGCCGATTCCCCGCACGCCTCTTGAAGACCTTGATGACACCGTCGTGCTGCACAACCTCTGGCACGTTCAATCTTGATCCAGCTCTGTTGTTCCTGTTTCGAAAACGTTGTGACACCGTTACGTTACACCGCTCCCTCACAACTGACTATGTTTCCCCCGACTGTGCGCACGCCGGTGACGTGGGACGGGCGAGTCTATTTGCTTGGAGGTAAGATGGTATGTCAACAACGTGTGCTATCAGCGACAATAGTAGATTCCATTGCATGGTGTCTCCAAATCAGTGTTGCCACTATTTAAGTTGCAACCTACGTGTTTGTACAATTCAGGATATACAGATAAAAGAGACTGGATCTGTTAAATTCTTGCGATTAAAATTTAATAATAAATCTAGTTAAGGGTGCGTACGACAGAACTGCTGAAATGTCTAAACAAATCTTTATTTGTAGTGAAAACGTTGTCAGAAAAACGTGGCGTGAATTTAAAAAAGGTGATACACATGGTTTCTTTTATTCCAGAACGTCATACGGTACCATATTTTAGGATAACACATCAAGAAGACGCAAATTTTTCCGGATCCAAATCATGTATTACGAACTGTCTAAGATATAAACTCTTTTTTCAGAAACGTGTTCAGTGAACTGTGTAAGTGAGCTACTGCTTCTATAGTTCGTTTATTCCTAGGCCTAATTTGTCATAAACAATACGCTTTTTCAACCAGTAGACCTTCTCACGGAATCAGAAACAACAATACAACAAAAGCCCATAAAGACTTAAAACCACTCGCTTGTTATTCAAAATACGCATTTTGGCTATCTTGCCGGAAATCCCAAGAAGCTTAACTACTGACATAATCAATTTTAAGAGTAGTCTAACGGATTTATTGTTGCCGAAGTAAGCACACGTTGATAAATTTCTCAGCAAAACCAATTAACTGTGTCACATAACAAGAATGCTAGTGGTACGTAGGAGTCCGCAGCTCGTGGTCGTGCGGTAGCGTTCTCGCTTCCCGCGCGCGGGTTCCCGGGTTCGATTCCGGGCGGGGTCAGGGATTTTCTCTGCCTCGTGATGACTGCGTGTTGTGTGATGTCCTTAGGTTAGTTAGGTTTAAGTAGTTCTGAGTTCAATGGGACTGATGACCATAGATGTTAAGTCCCATAGTGCTCAGAGCCATTTTTTTCGTACGTAGGATCTGTTCTCGAAATGATTTAGCGCAGAAATGCGACGTGAAGCCTTTTTAAAATGGTTTTGTACAGTAGCCTTGATATTATCTACCTCATTTTCGTATGTATCCTTTTGAAAGTTTGCGTTAAGTTTTTAAATAAAATAAAGTTTTTGACTTTTGGGACTTGCTTGAGGGCCACTCCAGATTCTGTAGAAATAACAAAGCATATCAGTTATTTCGTACATAAGTGTTGCGTATTTTCATTTTTCTGGTACCTACCACATCCACATCAATGTGGGCCTATGGACGATGTATCTAATCTAATATAAAACAATCCCAAGAAGAAACAAGTACAAAAGTGGAAGACGAATAAGACAAGAGGAAGAGAGCAAATAATGGTTCAGTTGCACTGATCTTAAGGTTGTACAGAATGTCAGGATAAGAAGTGAGCTGCCAGTTCCCAGAAGAATGCCTCAGTTAGAGGGGCAAAACTTTCTGGAAAGCACAAAGAACTTCAAATTCCACGTAATATCAATGTTCGTCTAGCAGAGACATTCTTCACATGTGATATACATAAGTAAGGTGTTGAAAAATGAATAAAAAGACCTTGTTGAGCTTTGTATTATATTCCTCTTACTTTTACTATATAACGGCGTTCGGCAATGCATCTGTCAGTACTGATCACCGATTTTCGTCTACTGATTCTTTATAGTCGGTTTTTCACCTATTATACAACGTGTTCGCTCACGCACAGAAAACTTCAGAAAGTACGAGATGTGCTCAATAAGTAACGCAACAAATTTTTTCCTCGACCAGAATCTTTTGAAAAAACGCGGAATTTGCTGTGGGACTGTGGTAAATCCCCGCTTGAGCCGCTACAGTTTCACGAAGTTCCGGTAGGTGGTGGCGCTATACATAATCTTCAAAATGGCGTCTGTAACGGAGGTGCAGTCCAAGCATAGAACTGTCGTTGGGTTTCTTTTAGCGGGAAACGAGAAGATCGCAGATATTCGCAGGCACTTTCAGAATGTCAACGGAGACCTCACAGTGAACAAAAGCACGGCGACTCGTTGGGCGAGGCGTCTGTCACCACCGGAACAAGTTTGCGCAAACCTGTCCGATGTCCCGCATGCCAGCAGGCAGCACGCAGCTGTGTTTCCTGCAGTGTTGGAACTTGCCAACACACTGATTCGAGGTGATCGACTGATCATAATGAAATACCTCGCTGCTCAACTGGACGTCTGGGACTCCGAAGGGGCTGTTTTGTTTGATGTTCTCTCTCACGGTGCGACGATCAACTCTGAAATTTATTGTGCTGCCCCCAGGAAATTGAAGAAACGACTTCAGCGCATTCGTTGCCACAAAAATGCAAACGAACTTCTCCTTCTCCATGAGAACGCTAGTCCTCACACAAGTCTACGCGCACGAGAGGAGCTCACAAAACTTCACTGGACTCTTCTTCCTCGTCCACGCTGCAGCCCCGGTCACGCACCTTCCGGCTTCCACCTGTTTGGTCCAATGAAGGATTCACTCCGGGGGAAGCAATACGTGGATGGTGGGGAGGTTACTGATCCAGGGAGATGTTGGATTCTACGTCGACCAGTAGACTGGTACCACGCTAATATACAGGACCTGCGTAGGGCTGTCGCATTGAACGGAAATTATGTTGAAAAATAGTTTTCTGGCCGAAAGAGAGGGGAATAATATGGAGTATTGCAATCTTGAATAAAACCAAAACGTGTTTCATTACTTACTGGAAGTCTTTCGCAGTTACTACTTCGAGTATGTGTTGATTACTGGATATTTGTTTTCGAATGTTTCCCATGTTGTCATAGAAACAGATCTTTGAAATTATTTGCAGCTTCAGTATGTGTAAAAGAAAGGCATCTTTTTCTTAGAACATATTCTGTTTCTGCAAGAATAAGTTGTTCAAAAGCAGAAGAAAACCGCTCTTACAACAATTTAGGGAAAATATTTTCTTGGTTGAATATTTGAAAGACAGACAACTTACTCGATACTTTTTGGGGGAGGCCGAAGGGCCAGCAGTCTTTTGACTGATTTCATACTTCCAACGACTGTCTCCTCCCCTGAGCCTAAGTCTTCAACTCAGAGTAGCACTTGCGACCCAACGGCCGCTGTTGTTTCCTGGATATAATGCAGTCTCTGTCTTCCGCTAGTTTTTACTCTCTACCGCTCAGTCTGGATTTATTCCCTGATATCGTAATACATCTCCAGCCATCCTGTACTACCTTCTTACTACTTATTCCTTTCCAAACCATCTGCAGCATCACATCTCAAACTCTTTGATTCCCGTCTTTTTCTACTTTCCCATAGTCTATGAGCCACTTCCACGCACTACTACTATGCCCCATGCATACATTCATAGAAATTCGTTGTTCGAATTAAGACCTATATTTAATACAACTACACCTCTCTGTGCTACTCTGCTTCATTTGTCCTGTGGCTTCGCCCGTTATGCGTTATTTTGCTTCCAAGGTATCAAAATTCCTTCATTTCCCCTACAAATATAGTATTGTATTACGATTTTCGTTAATTTCTTTTCAGCTGCACCTAGATAGTTGAGAATTTCTTTAGTTTACTCTCAGTCCATATCAGGGGCTCACTAAACTGCTCATTCATTTCGCACAGAAATATCGCAATGTCATCGGCAAATCCTGTGTAGCGAATTTTTATTTTTCCGAGGATTTCAGACCTCTTGAACCACATCGTTGAACTTTCCTATGAAGACGTCTTGATGTTTTCTGAAATTGTGTTTCCATTATCAAGGATGACGTCAGAATTGTCTCTCCGGTTATCTTTCCTGAGGCCGCTCTTATAAGATAGAAAATAAGCCAATGAAAGCTAATTGATTTCTTTCGTTTGTGTTTCCCTTTCATGTAGAAGCATGATACAACATAAACAAAAACAATCATCCATAAATAAGATCTAATAGGTAGCTTGCCAGCTACTGATGTGGAGGCCCCGGTTTCGATTCCCAGTGACCACCTCAGACTTTACTATGATGGAAATGTCTGAGAATGAGGTCCACTCAGTCTCGTGAAGCTACATGAGAAACTGCTGCAATAAACGAGCAGTGAAACTGACGCATAAGAAGCTGAGGTGGCCTGAAATTCAGAGGCATGCACCCGACATTTATTTATTGTCTTTCCAAAAGCAACGTTGAGGGTGTAATAAACAGGTTTTTTTTTTTACCTGCCGCTTACTTTTGTATCTCTGTTTTCAGTAAAATTTTCTAACCGTCCACCAGTTCCACAGTAATGGTGATGTATAAAGTAGGGAAGTAACTGAAGTTTATAAAACGAATTTCCAGCAAGTTAAAGCATATCATAGTAATGACTTGCCATGTACTTCATCCCAAAAACTTGTGAAAGACCAACGACACTGTTTTCAAAACCCCTACCGCCTGCTGCTCACCATGAAAGTGGGACGCCTGTAGCCTCCTCGCTATGTAGAACGAGATTTTCACTTTGCAGCGGAGTGTGAGCTGATATGAAACTCTCAATTCGAGTCTCGGTCCGGCACACAGTTTTAATCTGCCAGGAAGTTTCCCTGCTATGTGTTTATCTATGAAACGTAGCACAGATTTACCTACCACTCTGCAAAAAATGAACGTATTGCCAAAACTATGTACCCACAAACTGTTATGCAACTATGCTAACGTTTTACTAAATTGAACCAAATTTGAACTGAACTGTAAATGATTTGAATATAACTTGTCTTTATACTAAAAGCGCAACGGAAGTAAAACGATTATCCACGCATGTGGTTACATTTGTCTGGTATGAGATGTTCCTGGGGAGAGGAGGGGGGGGGGGGGTCCACTGGGGGCCGAACCGCACAATAACCCTGGGTTCGGTGTGGGGCGGCGGAGGGGTGGGTGGACTGCTGTGGCCTGTTGTGGGGTTGTGAACCACTGACGGCTATGGCTATGGCGAGACGAAACCTCTCTGTCGTTTTTAGGTCCCCAGTTCAAT
This sequence comes from Schistocerca serialis cubense, assembly GCF_023864345.2. Taxonomy (NCBI): domain Eukaryota; kingdom Metazoa; phylum Arthropoda; class Insecta; order Orthoptera; family Acrididae; genus Schistocerca; species Schistocerca serialis. The sequence goes on along the minus strand of NC_064638.1, from coordinate 1,199,257,262 downwards.
ATATATATATATATATATATATATATATATATATATATATATATATATATGTGTGTGTGTGTGTGTGTGTGTGTATATATATATACAAAAGGTGACATCACTATGGAGCAAAACCTACCAATATGGGGCAAGAGTTTGTCCCTCAGCACTGGCTTTGTAACTTATCAAAAACGAGAAAATAACTATTTGATTTTGTAATTATCTACGCATTTGATGCTGACGTACGAACGTTAATCCTCTTCAAATGAATGTATAGGTATTTCAATTCGTAATTTAAATTTCTATCATTGTAAATAACATGTTATGCTTTGCTTTGCTATTTGACGCTGAGGATGCCACCTGGGGCAGACTCTTACCCAGTACCCGCAGTTCTTGCTTAGTTGTGATGTCACCATATTAATTCTACCAGCCTGCCTTTGACAGTTACGTATTCAATACGTACTTTAAGTTCATCTGAACAATGTGACGTATTGGATATGAGCCCATTTTGATGTAACCAATGACTGTTTCTTATTCATACTGCATGTCACTACTGTTAAAATGTTTTACTTCATATCAATGTATGCCAACGGCCTTGCCGCTGTAGTAACAACGGTTCGCGTCAGATCACCGAAGTTAAGCGCTGTCGGGCTTGGCTAGCACTTGGTTGGGTGACCGTCCGAGTCTGCCGAGCGCTATTGGCAAGCAGCGTGCACTCAATCTTTGTGAGACCAATTAAGGAGCTACTTGACTGAGGAGTAGCGGCTCTGGTCACGAAAAGTGACAACGGCTAGGAGAGTGGTGTGCTGACACATGCCACGCCGTGTCCGCATCCAGTGACGCCTGTGGGCTGAGGATGACACGGCGGCCGGTCGGAACCGTTGGGCCTTACGGGGCCTCTTCGGACGGAGTTTCATTTAGTTTAGTTCATCTCAACGTATCCTCTATTTTCAGATTGCCCGATGATGGGTAAACCCGAAGCACGTTATAATAAGATCATTTCTTCAAAAACTGACGACATTTCACTGAGTGACCTACCCAGTATTTGTGCAGTAGTGTTCACTTATGCTTTATAGCCTCATGCTTCCTACACGACTTTCTGTTGCACCTTGTAACGTCACCAGTTTCTCTAGTTGGTAGTTGATAGATTAGTATTGATCGGCCCTGGCTAAAATTCGGCGATGGTCGGTAGAGCGATGATACCGTTGTTAGATAAAGACGACGTTACAAAAAACAGTGCTGAACCGAACTTTCGACGTGTGCATGATATTTACTTCACGATTTGTGACCGATATTACGCTACTCGTCGTAATTAGCTCGTTTATATTCGATGGTTTAACAGTTGCTATAAAAATATTAATAAGTTCAATTTAGTTCCACCGACACAAACCTCCCCACAGTTTGCTTGTAATTTCAAATCTCTAATAAGTCGTAACATTGCGATTGCTTCCTAACGTCAAAGAGTTTCTATATATGCGCCGAGCGCTTCAGTCAAATATTATCGCAGCACGCAAAAGATCTCAGTTATGTCTCTAAACAATTTTGTAATTTGGAATCACAAATGCATAAATCGGCACGAAAGGGTGGTTTATTTCACAATAAAAATCACTTCCTAATAAGGTCGTGAGGAAGAAACCTTCCCAGTTGGTGGGATAGGGGGGGGGGGGGGGGATTAATAAATTATCTGCTTTAAAACTATTGCCAAGTTCCAGGGTCCATTTGCAATTACGAATGAAGTCAACTGTCTATCACTGTTCAATGCCTAACTAGAGTTGAGTTCGAGTTATCTAATTAAAAAGTTCACTTCAGTCGAATATAAGGTCGTCCTCTATCTGAATTCTAAACGATGTATAGTTGAAGTCAATGCTTCGTTTCACTGCGACATAGTAGATCGCAATTATCATTCCCCAACTACAACCTAGCCGTGCCTACATATACGAGTATTCAAACAAGTCTCACCAGCTTCGACTAACTCTCTAACGTAGTGACAATGGATCAAATTTTCCTTAGCCATTACTCACGATTCTCAAAGAGTACTCATACGAAGTATTCTTTGAGATCGTTGGTTCTACTTTGCTAATTTTAATTATAATGTTTTTGCGATTTACTATAATTTTGAGTTTGAGTTTACTGAGATTCTCTCTTTCTTTTGTGAGTTGATAAATTACTAAATATAAGGTTCTTGTTTCAATTACTGGTTATTATCCAAATAATAGTGTTAAATGGAACTTTGATTACTTGTTCACTTTTCATGGTTTTTGGAACTTGTTTTCGGGAAATTTTTGGGATATTGGTTGCTTTTTTTTTTTCTTTTTTCATTTTTCGTCCGAGGAAGTGGCATTACAACCTTCAGTTCGTTTGGCTTTGGGGACTGATAATCGCTGAAGCTGTGGGCATTCAATGGTAAAATATAAGTAAAAAATAATGTTATGAGACCAGGAGATCAGACTCACTCAAGCATAGAGAGTCAGTAGCTGTGGTGAACGGATTAGTGGCACCTTCCATGTATGCTGTCTATTTAAAGATGCGTTTTATTTGGAATCAACTGACGAAATCTCACAGGAATGTATTCTGGGGAGGTCCTCACACGCATGGCGACGCTGCGGGAGGCGGGTTGGTAAGAACTTTTTACGGTCTAGGCTAAAAGCGTACCGACAGGCCTGTCCACCTAAACAGTGCGTACAATGCGGTGCGGTACCTATTCTGGGCTGGCGTGTCGGCCCGCCTGGTTTGTTTACGGCGACTTTTACCACTGCTGGAGACATGTCGCACAGTGTGTGGACGCCGCTCCCGAAGAGGTTCCCACTGTGGGGACGAAACTCTTGTCCACTTGTAGTGACACGAAAAATTCAGTCCTAGCATTACTGACTGATCTTTCCAGTAGTAACGATATATAAAGACTTACTATCTAAAAGTGCCAAGTACCATTTTTTTCTAAACTGACTTTATTCGCTTCAAAGCCGAGTGTATTTACCGAAAGCGCTTCGTTATATGATGGAGGTAAAGAATAGTAACAGTGACGAACAGAAGGCGCTGGTGCTAGCTCGACGAGCTTCTTCATTTTAAATGTGCTTGGCAATCAGCAGTGAATTACATCAGTTCAACTCGCGAACATAATAGTTACCACATTGTCTGTCGTGTTTTGGAAGTAACACTTGTGCACGAGCAATCGATCAGCAACAATTATTGTTAGTTCCAAGTCTTACACACTTGGATATCTTCTGCTTACGCTAGATTTCATGTTACCACATCTGTGTTCATGCTCATGAGAGCAATGAGACCGGCCACTGTGGCCGAGTGGTTCTAGGCGCTTCAGTCCGGAACCGCGCTGTTGCTACGGCCGTAGGTTCGAATCCTGCCTTGGGCATGGATGTGTGTGATGTCCTTACGTTAGTTAGGTTTAATTAGTTCTAAATCTAGGGGACTGATGACCTCAGATGTTAAGTCCTATTATGCTTAGAGTAGTTTTTGATCAGCAATGAGACATTATTGTAATTATAGCATGAGGTTGAATGGTCTCGTGGAGTTAACAAAATCGCATCATGTTATTTCCATGTTCTGAATTGCACTAAAAATACCGTCAACGCAACTGGTAACAAAAGGAAACTTGTCATTTAGAGTGACAGAGGCCATGGACAAAACAAAAACCGTGAACTTCAGTAAATGTTCATTGTGTCTTGTGCCTGCTTGATTGCATATCTGGTTTTAGATCACAGTTTCCTGTCTTGTGATAGAACTTTTGCTTTAACAGAAAAGCGCGAGAAGGTAGTTAAAGTGTTAGGTACCTGGTGATTTACAAGAAGTAATTACTTCAGCACGATCTTCTTTACCATTCATCACATTCAGATGGGAGGAAAAGGACTTTATTGACTTTCAGACTGCTGGTGAAAAAGTCATCAACACAGCAAATGGTACACATCCGTTGTGCTGCACAAATTAAAATCACCTCATCTGGAACAGTGCACATCCAAATAATATTCAGTGGCATTGAACAGTTGGAAAGGCAAACGTCGTAAAGAGAGGCAAAACAGTTGGTTGTTTCATTCATGTACAACTTTCGTAGTGCGAAGTATTTCACGTTTGTCTGCTGAAAAAAAAAGACTTCCTTGCTATGGCATCTTCTTTATGCCACATCGCCACTGGTAGTTTTTTACTGATTTGATGACAGTGCAAACTGATTTTTGTTTTGTATCGCTTACATGTCTTGAAATAATTTACGTATGTTCTGTCAACCACTATAAAATGGTACCTCTGTTGGACTTAGCCTAGGCAATGTGTAAGACACTTTCTGCTCTCAAGTTTTTAATTTTCCTTTTCTGAACAATTCAGTGCCATTTTCTCTCACCTTGCAGTATAGTTTGTATTCCCTGTATGATTATAAATGTTTAATACTATAAAAACATGCGCTCTTATTTCATATGTCATACAGTACCTTTTTTGTTATATCTCACTGGGTTACTTTTGATCCTTAGCATGTTTAGAATTTTATGTCATCATATGGTACCTTAAATTCATGTTTTAATACAATTGTGACTCATGATTTTATGTTATGTAATTTGCACTGTTCGCATGTAACCACAAAAGGTGTTTCAGTTAGTTCCATGGGCGACGCTGCAAGAAACTGGCGGTGACGGCAGTGAAAACATCAGAGAGAACAGTTAACACCACCGGACGTGTTTGCCATCAAGTCGACGGCCAGAGGGATGAAGAAGATGCCAAGAGCTTCAAGTTCTTGCTATGGCTAGTCTTGTTAACAAAGAATAAAGAAAGAAAGATATAAGTTCTACTGGTAAAACTTCTTGTCGCTTTTCAGATCTTGAAATGCCAAGAGCTGTTATATGATATTGTAATTAAAAGCTATTACGTGACACAAAGGTCTAGGCACTGTGTTCCAATAACACTTTTGTGAAATTGTTGGAATTAGTTTGAAGATGTCGATGTCCTTATTTATCTTAACAATTTTATGAACAGAATATTTCAAAGAGTACTACTGTGAAGGTTACGACATTTTCAGAAATTACGTGATTAAAAACGAGATTCTAACTGACGCTAGAGGAAAAGTAAAAGTGAACATTGGTCGAGTAAAACTTAAGCATGCGGGAACCATAATTTTACTATACGGATTGGTGATTGATCGGTTCAAAGGGATAGATTGTATGAAAATATTCTTTAATTTCAACGTCGTAAAGTTAGTGCTGAAATTTAAAACCAGTTTGCATTCAAATTGAAAAGGGGGATACCTCGTATCATCGAACTAAGCGGAAGTACTTATAACCTCTGCTGGAAACAGATTACGCGGATTTTAAACAAAAAGTCTAAGTACTTGAAATATTGTAGTATTATAACCCCATATCCCACCGAAAAGTGAAGAATATTTTAAATTAAAGAGTCAGTGCTTATAAATAAACTGATTTATGAATAAACTGACTACACGCTGTTTTTTAGAGAACAAAGCTGAGTTAACGGATCGTGACAATCAAGAAGCATGATAAATTGTTAGCTATCTACTCTCTTGGACACTATTATACTGGGTGAGCACAAAAGAAGTGTACATTTTCAAAAGTTTATACAAACGAACGGTACAACTTATGCGCTTCAGACCTTATCCTGGTAACAGAGCGTCGCCCGATTTTTTTTTTTTCTCTACTCATATGCCAGACGACGAGATGATTTTCAGGTTCGAGTCCTGGTTCGGCACAGTTTTAATCTGCCAATAAGGATACCACACACTAAGCACGGAAATCACCCCCATACCGTAACTCGTTGATTCCCAGACTGAGGGTAATTACCACCTAAGGGATAAAATGAAATTTTCTGAGCGGTCAAAACCAAAAGTATTGAACTGTCTTTCAGGTATGAATCTAAATTATTTTTCAAAGGTCGTTACTATTATCACAGTTTTATAAGACTGTAAATTGATCACACATATTACCAGTTAATTACTTTTTCTACATTACCACTAGTAATGCATTACACTATATGGGGGAGTTACAGGTACGTCACATAGTACACATACAACACACAACTTTGAGCTTTGTTCCATATGCAGATGAGAAAAAGTGAGGTATAGACATAACAAACATTAAATGTTTCATGCAAATTTCTTCTCCAAGGTGCATGTAATCCCTACAATAGATCATAAATTACTTCGTTACTCACTTCTACGCAGGCAAATGAAGTAATTGACAGCAAGACACAGCTGTAACTACATAAGGGCTATTATAGAGCTGTACACAGTATTATTATTATTAATATTAAAGTTGTGAAACACAAAGCATTAACAGTCTTCCAATTTCATTCAGTTTTGAAGTGAGGAGTCTAGCAATTTACGGACAGTAAGTATTGTAAAATGTAGATTGGCTCTGGCAAGGAAAGCGTTTCTGAAGAAGAGAAATTTGTTAACATCAAGTATAGATTTAAGTGTCAGGAAGTCTTATCTGAAAGTGTCTGTATGGAGTGTAGCCATGTACGGAAGCGAAACATGACGATAAATAGTTTAGACAAGAAGAGAATAGAAGCTTCCGAAATGTGGTGCACCAGAAGAATGTTGAAAATTAGATGGTTAACTCATGTAACTAATAAGGAGGTACCGAACAGAATTGGGGAGAAGAGGAATTTGTAGCACAACCAGACTAAAAGAAGAGATCTGTTGGTAGCACACGTTCTGAGGCATCAAGGGATCGCCGATTTAGTATTGGAAGGAAGCGTGGAGGGTAAAAATTGTAGCCGGACGCTGTGGCCGAGTGGTTCTAGGGGCTTCACTCCGGAACCGCACTGTTGCTACGGTCGCAGGTCCGAATCCTGCCTCGGGCATGTATGTGTGTGATGTCCTTGGGTGAGTTAGGTTTAAGTAGTTCTAAGTCTAGGAGACTGATGACTTCAGCTGTCAAGTCCCATGGTGCTTAGAGCCATTTGAGCCATTTTTAAAAATTGTAGAGGGAGACGAAGAGATGAATACACTAAGCAGGATACAGTAGCATGGAGAGATGCATCAAACCAGTCTCTGGACTGCAGATTACAACAACAAGTATTGTGCACACATTCTAACTTGATTCATTTGTAATGGGGGTGCAGGGTGCAGGTGCCGCTAAGGGGAAGAGTAGCGCAGGGAAAACGTGTTCTGCAACAAGTGTCTACCCTCACTTTCGATAGTTAGCTTTCGTAATTGAGAAGAAGCTGCCGCTAACACTCGCTATGCAGCGGGAAATGTGTAATCACTCACTATGAAACACACACACACACACACACACACACACACACACACACACACACACACACACACACAGACTACTCGAGCACACCACATGGAAAAGAAATGTGGAATTCAAGATTTATGGATATGACAGTAGATATTTCACTGTGATAGCAATCAAAATATATCAAGATGGAGCATTATTTGTAATGTGCACTGACTCAGAACAACTCAAATATACAAACGATAGTTAGACATTAACAGTATAAATTGCCTCGGTGACTCATTAATCGTGGCTTAATAAAACACCCACAAAAAACTAAATATCATTCACCTTTCATCATTTTGATAAGAAAAGTGCTTAAACAAAATTATTTTGCATTCTAAATCTTATTAAGGCGTTAACGTTTGTGATGGTAGATGGTGGGTGGATGGGGGATGGTACTAATTAATATCTAATTGCATTGGGGGGGGGGGGGGGGTAATGGTCTAAGAAAGGTTGGGAACCACGGCCGTGGCACGAACTCCTGCGAACTTCACTGTTGGCAACATGCATGATGGCAGGTAACATTCCCCAGACATTCAGCAAACACAAGCCCTTCCAACGGATTGCCACGGGGTGTATCATTATTCATGACTCCAAATCACTCGTCTTCAGTCATCCACTGTACAGTGGCGTTGCTCTTCGCAGCAGCTCAAGCATCGCTTAACAGTGACTGCAGAAGAGTGTGACTAATGTGCAGTCGCTCCACCACTGCACCCCATTCCTTGCAGCTCCCTAAGCACATTCACCGTGTTAGCTGGAATGGGGAACTTGCGAATGATTCCTTCCGCTGATTCCATGCGATTTAATACAACCATCCTCAGTCCACATACACACTCCGCAAGACACCCTATGGTACGTGGTGGACGACACCTTCTACCACTACAAGTCATTTCTTTTCCTGTTCCACTTGCAAATAAAGCGAGGAGATAATGACTGACTATATGCCTTCAGACAAGCCCTAATTTCTCTTTTCTTCGTGGTCCTTAGACAAAGTGTACGCTGCCGGTAGTAGAATCGTTCTGCAGTCAGCTTCAAATGCCGTTTACCAAAATTTTTTTCGACACGGTTGTGGAAAAGAATGTCTGTCTTTTTTTTTCGTATGCTGTGGTTATTCTGAAGCATAGCGCCTTCGCATCGCTCCTGTCACTTGTCAGGACGATATCGTTATAGGCATGAGTCATCGACAGATGTCACCAGCTGACACGGACCTGAGTTACAGAGCTGCACGTAGTTGTACTAGTAGGCGGCAGAGGTCAGCAGTTGACGGACAATGCTAGCAGTCGTAGTCAAAACAATGTTGTAAAGTTATGTTTGATTAATATTTAATCTATTTGCATAATTATAATTGTTTTATATGTGTAGTAATTAGCAGTGTGAGTGTTGTATGAGTGAAGAAGAACAGAAGTAAATGAAAATTGTTTTGTTTATTCGCGAAGTACCAGTTAAACTATACAGGGGAATTACTATAATTAAATGTGCAGTCAGTTTATGATACTAATAAATCGTGAGTAGGACATAAATTAATCGGTAATTTCAGAAGGAGTAATTTTATATTTGATACTTTTCTAAATTTATTTATTTAGCAATTGCCATAGAAAGAAATGTTTTACTATGATTGGTCATTGAAGTAAAGCACGGGTTAGCGCGGGATAATGCTGCAACCTGATTTGCTGTTTGTGATATCAGCCAATCAGAAAAATGCAGGCTCGCGCCAATCTATGCTGGGAACAAAGCCTTTGGGGTCATCTAGTCGGGTCGGGACTGAGGGTTCGAACTAGTAACATCTCATTGAAAACAGCTCCGACGAAAGTACTGTAAAATCGCGGAAAAATGCTAATTACGAGTTCGCGAAGTACTACAAAGTGTATTTAAGTGAACGGTATAGTGGAATTAGTGTGGAATTTCGGACGGAATATCAAAATTATTGCTTTTGACTGTTAGTTAAAACCGCGTGGCGTGTTGTGGGATCTACGACTGGAACAGGTATTACGTGTAGAGCAGAGTGCACAACATTTGAGCGAGCATTTTCATAACTAAACGATCCAGTAACGGGAGTAAATACCATAAACTGGTTACGTGTTTGATTGTGGTGTGCGTGTGAACTTTACATTGTGTTGCCACTTAGTACGGACTTGGCAGTATTAACTGTGATCTTTATTGTAAAAATACACCTGAAAATTTACATTGCCAAGTTAAAACTTTTATTTCAGTAGCTACCCACAACCCGTTTACCGGACAATTCTATGTATGTTGCGACCTGCAATAGACGGTAGTGGTCTAGTATTTTCTACTGCAGCTTTTAGGCCGGCCGCGGTGGTCTAGCGGTTCTAGGCGCGCAGTCCGGAACCGCGCAGCTGCTACGGTCGCAGGTTCGAATCCTGCCTCGGCCATGGATGTGTGTGATGTCCTTAGGTTAGTTAGGTTTAAGTAGTTCTAAGTTCTAGGGGACTGATGACCACAGTAGTTAAGTCCCATAGTGCTCAGAGCCATTTGAACCATTTTTTTTTTTTGCAGCTTTTAGCTAGACAAATAAACATTGATGGACACTGGCAGGGCGGTAAAACGTAACGTGCCGCGCCACAATTCCTTCGCGTTTTCATCTGACTATCACCAACAGACGAGCTGAGCAGCCTTAGATAGATTGAAATGTCCCTATTTTATTCCTTTTTTCCTCGGGTGACATCTAACGACGAGACCACTTTCGGAGTCACAGATCTCTCCTGACGAACTCATTCCGCATTTACTGCTCCTCACCCCCTTTTATACTGGCAACTACACTCTCGTGACATCTAGCGGCATTACACCTACAACTGCCTGATTACTCTGCTATTCACAATAAAGTGCCTGGCAGAGGGTTCAATGAACCATCTTCAAGCTGTCTCTCTACCGTTCCACTCTCGAACGGCGCGCGGGAAAAGCGAGCACTTACATTTTCCTGTGCTAGCCCTGATTTCTCTTATTTTATCGTGATGATCATTTCTCCCTATGTAAGTGGGTGCCAACAGAATGTTTTCGCAGTCGGAGGAGAAAACTGGCGATTGAAGTTTCATGAGAAGATCCCGTCGCAACGAAAATCGCCTTTGTTTTAATGATTGCCACTTCAATTCAAGTATCATGTCTGTGGCACTATCTCCCTTATTTCACGATAATACAAAACGAGCTGCCTTTCTTTGTACTTTTTCGATGTCATCCGTCAGTCCCACCTGATGCGGATCCCACACCGCATAGCAATATTCCAGAATAGGGTGAACAAGCGTGGTGTAAGAAGTCTCTTTAGTAGACCTGTTGCACCCTCTAAGTGTTCTGCCTACGAATCGCAGTCTTTGGTTTGCTCTACCCACATCATTATCTACGCCATCGTTCAAAATCATTCAAATGGGCCTGAGCACTATGGGACTTAACATCCGAGGTCATCAGTCCCCTAGAGCTTAGAACTACTTAAACCTAACTAACCTAATGACATCACACACATCCCTAAGTATTTACTTGAATTTACAGCCTTCAGATTTGTGTGACTTATCGCGTAATCGAAATTTAGTGAATTTCTTTAGTACTCATGTGAATAACTTCACACTCTTCTTTATTCAGGGTCAATTGCCCCTTTTTGCGTCATACAGATGTCTTATCCAAATCATTTTGAAATTCGTTTTGGTCATCTGATGACTTTACGAGACGGTAAATGACAGCATCGTCTACAAACAGTTTAAGACGGCTACTAAGATCGTTAATATCGATCATGAACAATAGAGGGCCTATAACACTTTCTTGGGGAACCCCGGATATTACTTCTCTTTTATTAGACGACTTTCTGTCTATTACTACGAACTGTGACCTTTCTGATAGGAAATCATGAATCCAATCCCATAACTGAGGCGATATTTCATAGGCACGCAGTTTGGTTAGAAGACGCTTGTGAGGAACGGTGTCAAAAGCTTTCTGTAAATCTAAAAATATGGAATCAATTTGACATCCCCTGTCGACAGCACTCCTTACTTCATGAGTATAAAGAGCTAGTTGTGTTTCGCAAGATCTATATTTTTTAAATCCGTGATGACTATGTGTCAATAAATAGTTTTCTTCGAGGTACTTCATAACGTTCGAATACAATTATGTTCCAAAACACTGTTGGAAATCGACATTAGTGATATGGGCCTCTAATTCAACGGATAACTCCTACTTCCTTTTTTGGGTATTGATGTGACATGAGCAATTTTCCAGTCTTTTGGTACGAATCTTTCTGTGAGCGAGCTGTTGTATATAATTGCTACATATGGAGGTATTGTGTCAGCATACTCTGAGAGGAACCTGACTAGTATACAATCTAGACCAGAAGCCATGTCTTCATTAAGTGATTTAAGCTACTTTGCGACACCGATGATGTCTACTTCTGTATTTATCATCTTGTCAGATGTTCTTGATTCGAATTCAGGAATATTTACTTCGTCTTCTTTGGTGAAGGAGTATCGGAAAACTGTCTTTAACAGCTCTGCTTTAATGGCACTGTCATCAGTGACTTCGCAGTAGTGCTTGGATACTTCTGATGAGATAATGTATTACTGCGATTTGACTTCCACAATTCTAATACACTGTTAATTTTTTGCTAATTTGCAGTTATTTGTTACAATTAAGTCTAAGAAATCGTCTTTTACTAGATTTGAGATACTGTTTGTTGTCGCACTGCCTAACTTATTGTCAGAATTTTTTGAATTGCAAGAACGTTGACGGCAATATTTCCAACTACTGTTGCCCGCCAATGTTTGCGACAATACCGTTCTGGGCCAGAAGTGTTCATATGAGCCGCACTATGGCTGCGAAATGGACGAAAGCGAGGTAGTGGGAACGGTTGTGCCTCTTCTGCATTTGCATTCCACAAGGACGAAAGCTAGCAAGGAAAAGAGAAATCTGGCCACGCTGATGTGTGTGTTTTTTAAGTAAGCGAACTGCTTCCGAAATTTCAACTCGTGACAGATACTGGATACATAAGTTTTCGGGAATTCAGAAACACGATTATTTAATATATCTCTCAAAAGCAGTTCGTCTGCGAAATGGTGAGATCAGTACCAGTACGTACACCAGTTATAACCATACTGATAATCACTCTACAGTTTTTGGCTAACGATGATTCATACAGAAGTTTTACCTACAATTGGAATGTGCATTTCTCATCGATGTGCCTTTTGGTACCAGGGGTTTGCAAAGCTTTGTTCGGAGGGCTCGAGGAATTCATTAAAGTAGTTTTAAACAACAATCAGAGGCTTCTATTAATATTTTATTGAGGTTCACCAGTACAGTGAATTTCTCAAATACGGTACAACTACGACCGACTTACGTGAGGTGAAAAGTAATGTATACAAATACCGTAATCAAAGAAGAAAAAGGAAAAAAAAAAAAAACAGTTGACTGATTGCTGCCCCACGATGAAGCTTCAAAAATGTATAGAGACCCTAAGAAGCTATGGATAATACAAATATGGCTTCATACCACAGAACTTCTACTAAGACGGTAGCAGCGAGAATGCCCTTTTTCAGATTTCGGTCTTTGTGTATACAGTGTGTAAAGATTATACGTACAGATACTTTGATATGCAGTAACTTAATATGTGCACACATGAGAGTGTTGGTTGTCTTTTCAGCAACTCATCACAAACTTTACGACCTGATGTTTTCTGCACAGTCATCCACTAAGGCCCGTTTCACACTGGGACATTGGTGACGGTTGCCAGTAATGGTCATTGGTAATTGTGGTGAACACGCCTGGGTCACCGGTGTCCGACACCGCAGGTATTGCCAACTGATTAGTTAGTGAAATGGGCTCGAGCGAGGAGGAACTAGCTGCGCGGGATTAGCCGAGCGGTTTGAGGCGCTGCAGTCATGGACTGTGCGGCCGGTTCCGGCGGAAGTTCGAGTCCTCCCTCGGGCATGGGTATGTGTGTTTGTCCTTAGGATAATTTAGGTTAAATAGTGTGTAAGTTTAGGGACTGATGACCTTAGCAGCTAAGTCCCATAAGACTTCATACACATTTGGACATTTTTGGAGGAGGAACTTTTGTTAGTACTTATAAGCAGGAGGAGAAGGAGGAGGAGAACACAAAACATTCATTACACGTGCATCCACTGCTGCGTGATCGACTGGAGAAAGGATTGTTTTATACTCTTTATGCCGATCTGAGACAAGATAAGAAGAAGTTTTTCAGTACTTCCGAATGTCGAAAACTTCTTTTGATGAACTCCTGGGAGAAGTGAAAAAAGAAATCACAAGAATAGACTCTATACTTTGGAAGTCTATCCCAGTAGAGGAAATACTTGCTTTTTTATGGATTGTGCTTCCAAAGTCATTTGAGATCTGTGGAAGGTAGACTAGCATATCTGTCTTTATTTCGTAAATATTTATTGTGTATTCTTGTTTTCTAACATGTTCCACATCTCAGAGGCTCTCTTCACTATAGATCAATTAGAACAGAAAGCACATGTAACTGAGCTTTATACGTATATTCAAGGGAGATCACTGCTGTCAGCTGCAAGGGGACATTAAGTGGAATCAGCGGCGACGAGCGGAAATGTGCACCTGGGATCTCCTGCTTACTAAGCAGGTGCAGTAACCACTGCGCCACCCGGGACACAGCGCTATCGTCACTGCACGACTGTCTCGGCACGCCTCACGGCCTATCCACACCCCCACTGAGCGCCACCTGTCCAATTTTTTTGTCTTTATTAGTATTTCACCCCCCAAAATGGGGCGGGCTGGCAGCGATACAATACGCCGCTCTTCAGTCACGAGAGTTACAGAAACAACACAGTCAAATGAGAAAAGAACACATAACAGAGAATGGTATAAAATGATGAAAAAAAAAACAAGAACAAAAATAGATGAGTATAAACTGTACATTTAAAAACAACATAACAATGAGAGCCACACACACATGCTAAGAATGAACACTGTGAGTCGACACGAAAAACAAAGAAACACCAGGCCGAACACAAATGAATGATGCTGGCGACAGTGTTGGTGCTGGTGGAATGTAACACTGCACACGGCACTGGAGTAACAGTGACACTACAACGAAAACGTTAAAACTCACTGCACCGAAGTGGACCTACCAGCAGGTGAAGGGAGGGCAGGGAAAGAAAAGGGAGGGGGAGAGATGGTAGGGTTAAGCCAGGAGGGGAATGGGAAGGGGGCAGGGAAGGGGAGAAGGAAAGGAGCTGGAAGCCCTGGGGAGATGAAAAGGAGAAAGAAGATGCTCGCCAGGGGAAAAGGAGGAAGAAAGGAAGGGGGAGAGCGAGGGAGAGAAGGAGCCCTGAGGAGGGTGGGGGGAGGGGAAGGAGGAGGGATTAGATCTGGTAGGAGGGGTAGATACAAAGCACGAGGACATCATCTTGGAGGGAGAGTTGGTAGAAGCCACCTTGGGCGAGGGTATGGAATGTGTGGAGGTGGAAAGCTGGTGGGACACTGTGGTACAGGTGTAGCAGTGGGCTAGGGTGGGAGAGGATGGGGGAAACCAAAGGATGGGGGGATCCAGTTAGCAGGAGACGTATAGGATCCATATTCGTTCTAGAAACAGGAGGAGATGGGGGAAGGGAGTCAGATCATAAAGGATCGGCATGGGGGATGGGAGACAGATAAGCGAGGTGGAGTGCATGGTGCTCATGGATTTGGAGGAATTTGTAGTAGTTGGGGGGTGGGGGGGGGGGGCACAGATCCAAGCAGGTGGGCATAACATAGGATAGAGCGTATCAGGGACATACAGGTATGTAGAATAGTGGAAGGGTCTAACCCCCACGTTCGACCAGAGAGGAGTTTGAGGAGATGGAGACAGTTACGTGGCTTGGCTTGGAGATGGGGGGTCCAGGAAAGGTGGCAGTGAGGGTGATGCCAAAGTACTTGAGGGTGGGAGTGAGGGCAATGGGGAGCCCATAGATGGTGAGGTAGAAATCTAGGAGGCAGAAGGAGGGGGTGGTGTGGCCTATGATGATTGCCTGGGTATTGGAGGGATTGATCTTAAGGAGCAATTGGTTGCACCATGTGGTGAACAGGTCAAGGTGCGACTGGAGGAGGTGCTGGTAACGTTGGAGAGAGGGGGCAAGCGCAAGGAAGGTGGTGTAATCGGCATATTGCAGGAGATGGATGGGTGGTGGGGGCTGTGGCATGTCCACTGTATATAAGAGGTAGAGGAGAGGGAAAAGGACAAAGTATTGGGGAACGCCTGTGGAGGGGTAGAAGGTGTAAGAGTTGGAGTTGTGGATGGTAACATAGGAGAGGTGGTGATGGAGGAGGCTATGAGGCGAATATAGTTGATGGGGAGGGTGTAAGTCTGGAGTTTCAAGAGGAGGCCGGGACGCCATACACGGTTGTAGGCGCATTCAAGGTCAAGGGACACAAAGATGGCAGAGCGAAGGGAATTGAGGTGAGTGGACAGGAGGTGTGTCAGGTGGAGGAGGAGATCATCTGCAGAGAAGGAAGGTCGGAAGCCACATTGGGTCAAGGGAAGGAGGCAGTACTGGTGGAGGTGGTGGTGAATGTGGTGGGTAAGGATGGACTCCAGGACCTAGATGAAGACCGACATGAGACTGATAGGGCGATAGGAGGAGGCGTCAGAAGGGTGTTTGGCAGGTTTGGGAAACATAAGGATCCAAGAAGTCTTCCACAGGTCAGGGTAGAAGCCGGTGGAGAGGATAACATAGAGGGTGGCTAGGACTGTAAGGAAGGAGAGGGGGACCTGTCCACAGTCCATTATACCCCTGTTCGCTACTCAGAGATTTCCGCAGGAGATCGGACTCATTAGTGTATTCGTACTTGAAGAAACGGGATTCACTGCCCAGCAAGACCTATGAGAATGTAAAGTGTTGTTAGGCCTGGCTGGGCGATGGCTCCCCTTTCTTCAAGTGCGAATGCACAAACACATTCGAGCTCCTGTGAGAGTCTCTGAGTAACAAACAGGAGCTTAATGGACAGGGACTGCGGACAGGTCGCGCTCGGTGGGAATGTGGATCGGCTGTGGGGCGTGCCGTGATAGTCCGACCAGTGGCGATAGCGCTATGTCCCAGATGGAGCAGTGGTTACCGCACGTGCCTAGTAAGCAGGAGATCACGCGTTCGTATCCCGGTTCGGTGCACATTTTCGCTCGTCGCCGCTAATTCCGCTTAACGTCCCTTTGCAACTGACAGCAGTGATCCCTCTTTAATTTACGTATAATGTTTCGCAGCTGCGGATTCTGTGGGGTGTCTGTTCCTTGGGCATTCGTCTAATATGAAGCTGTTGAGGATGCATTTCGCACTATAACGCCGGACATGGTCAAGAACATGGAGGCGTACAGAAATGCGTTTATGAGCATGTTCGGCAACATACCATTAAAATGGGTACTTAATACGTACTTGTCCAAAATAAGATAAAATCAATTAGCATTCGATGCTAGGGTTTAAGGAGACTTCTCGCCCAAAGTGTACGATGTTAACAGTAATGGCGCTATTAAACGTCCTTGTGCAGAGGTTGTAATGGTACTTGAATTACGTAACCATTACGGTACCTCACCTGAACCTCTCGATACCAGCAATATTTTACTGTGTTTCTGTAAAGTAGTTAACATATTTCTGTGACAACATTCAGATTTGATTTCATTAATGTAGAGATACTTTGATACATCGATATGTTTATGTTGTAATGATGTTATTCTTATATGTATTCTTTCTTTTGTCACTGTGATCTTTGACGTACTTGTAACTCTTGGTTTTTGTGCGCATAAGCAGTTAGTTGTTAGAGAGTCGGACCTTGAGAAAGTCAAGTCTTGGACGTGATGTTGGAAAGACGCGTATTGTAGTCAGCTTATAAAATGTGAACTTTAACAGTGAGGAAGATGTTTTCAAGTATGTTTTGTATTGTGAAGTGATGTTTTGTGTGTTACGTGATATTGCAACAAAAGCAATAAAAAGGAAGTGTAACTTAAATTCGGAGTGCTGATTATTTTTTTACGTCACCATTGTGCTAACTTTGAAAGGTTTAATCTTCAAGAAAGGTTTGTGAAGCGCATCTACAAAACTTTTGAATATAGCAGAATAAAACCTAGGCCTCTTTGCATCCGAGCTTGGAACCATCTCCACCTATATTTCCGACGATTCAGCCATGGTTTTACAACGAGACCAGCGTGGGAAACACGAAAAGATGAGTGCCTAATATATTCATTATCACATAAAATGACTTTACTAACTGTGCTCTAATGACACCTGCCACATAATAACTTTGTTGTTGCCCGAAAATGCAGTATTTAGCAGCACAATTATTAGTAAATTTTGACCTTTGTTGTGGCAGGGTTGTTAGAAGGTGACAAAATTTTGGCCAGATGGGAAGGTCAGGACGGCATCAGCATCAAATCTGTCGGGCGACTGGTGACTTTCAGAAACGGCAATCCTTTGTTCTCAAAATGGCTCTGAGCACTATGGGACTTAACATCTGTTGTCATCAGTCCCCTAGAACTTAGAACTACTTAAACCTAACCAACCTAAGGACATCACACACAACCATGCCCGAGGCAGGATTCGAACCTGCGACCGTAGCGGTCGCGCGGTTCCAGACTGTAGCGCCTAGAACCGCACAATCCTTTGTTCTTTCGCGAGCCTTGCGACCCTGTGTGGAGGAAGCTACGCGTGAAGATGATCCGCGTGTTGGGCGCGTGACAGCGGCCGCCGCGTCGGCCGGGGCTGCCAGATCGATGCCTCGTGACCGGCGGCCGGCGCGGCGGTCTGTGCCGGGCTCTGCGCGCCTCCAGGGGAGCGCGCTGGACGGCCCGCCTGGAGGTGGCTGACCCTAATGCGTGCGTGACGCGCGTTGCGTCACGGCGGGCCCGGGCATTAGCACGTCTGTCATGCGCGCTTGCATCACTCCCCGGGTCGTGCCGGTACCGGATACGGCGCGCATTCGACTCGTGCTGCAAGGATAGCACGTATCACTACAACGTCCCGTAGTGTGTTTAGGATGGTGTAGGTAGAAATGGAATAGGGCGTAGATGAAGATGAGATGGGAAACTTGATACTGCGTGAAGAATTTGGCCGGCCGGGGTGTCCAAGCGGTTCTAGGCGCTACAGTCTGGAACCGCGCGACCGCTGCGGTCGCAGATTCGAATCCTGCCTCGGGCATGGATGTGTGTGCTGTCCTTAGGTTAGTTACGTTTAAGTAGTTCTAAGGGACTGATGACCTCAGAAGTTAAGTCCCATCATTCTCAGAGTCATTTGAAGAATTTGATAGAGCGCTGAAAGACCTAAGTCCAAACAAGACCCCAGGAGTACACGACATTGCATCAGAACCATTGACAGTCTTAGCAGAGGAAGCCATGACGAAACTCTTCCATCTGGTACTAAAGATGTATGAGACTGGCGAAACACCCTCAGACTTCAGGATGAATGTAGTAATTTCAAGTGCTCACAAGTGTGATTACTACCGAACTATCAGTTTAATAAGTTGTGGTTGAATAATGCTAACACAAATTACACACGTCAAAGAAAGTTTTGCACCATTCCGGCTCCCAGAACTCCTGAAGACAGACGTTGATTGTGGATATTGTATCAAAGACACAGCCCCTTTGACAATTCAGAGATGTCGCTAAACCGGCCCAAAGATGTAAACAACCATACATGACCAGCGCCTATTAGACTGAGGGAGTCCGACAGCCGATCAGTTCCAGTCATTCCACCAGGAAGCAGGTACACGGCTCATGTTGTCTGTAGTTCAGCCATACCGCTGTTCGATCGCGTCCGCATTGTTTCTTTGTATCAGAAAGGGCTCTCAACGAGGGAAGTGTCCAGGCGTCTCGGAGTGAACCAAAGCGATGTTGTTCGGACATGGAGGAGATACAAAGGAGCAGGAACTGTCGATGACATGCCTCGCTGAGGCCGCCCAAGGGCTACTACTGCAATGGATGACCGCTACCTACGGATTATGGTTCGGAGGAACAGTGACAGCAACGCCACCATGTTGAATAATGCTTTTCGTGCAGCCACAGGACGTCGCGTTACGACTTAAACTGAGCAGAATAGGCTGCATGATGCGCAACTTCACTTCCGACGTCCATGGCGAGGTCCAGCTTTGCAGCCACGACACCATGCAGCGCGGTACAGATGGGCCCAACAACATGCCGAATGGACCGCTCAGGGCTGGCATCACGTTCTTTTCACCGATGAGTGTCGCTTATGGCTTCAAGCAGACGATCGTCAGAAACTTATTTTGGGGCAACCTGGTCAGGCTGAACGCCTTAGACACACTGCCCATCGAGTGCAGCAAGGTGGAGGTTCCCTGCTGTTTTTGGGTGGCATTATGTGGAGCCGACGTACGCCACTGGTGGTCATGGAAGGCGCCGTAACAGCTGTACGATACGTGGATGCCATCCTCCGACCGATAGTGCAACCATATAGGTTGCATATTGGCGAGGCATTCGTCTTCATGGACGACAATTCGCGGCCCCATCTTGCACATCTTGTCAATGACTTCCTTCAGGATAACGACATCGCTCGACTAGAGTGGCCAGCATGTTCTCCAGACATGAATCCTAACGAACATGCCTGGGATAGATTGAAAACTGCTGTTTACGGACGATGTGACCCACCATCAACTAAGAGGGATCTACGCCGAATCGCCGTTGAGAAATGGGGCAATGTGGACCAACAGTGCCTTGATGAACTTGTGAAGCCGGCCGTGGAGGCCGTGCAGTTCTAGGCGATTCAGTCCGGAACCGCGCTACTGCTACGGTCGCAGGTTCGAATCCTGCCTCGGGCATGGATGTGTGTGATGTCCTTAGTTAGGTTTAAGTAATTCTACGTTCTAGGGGACTGATGACCTCATATGTTAGGTCCCATAGTGCTCAGAGCCATTTGAACCATTCGAGCTTGCGGATAGTATGCCACGACGAATACAAGCATGCATCAAAGCCAGAGGACGTGCTACTGGGTATTAGAGGTGTGTACAGCAATCTGGACAACCACCTCTGAAGGTCTCGCTGTATTGTGGTACAACAAGCAACGTGTGTTTTTCATGAGCAATAAAAAGGGCGGATAATTGATGTTTATCTTGATCTCTATTCCAATTTTCTGTACAGGTTACGGAACTCTCGGAACAGAGGTGATGCAAAACCTTTTTTGACTTGTATGTTTACAGAAGAACGGAAAATCTCGTAGAAGCCGGTCTCGGGGAAGATCAGTTTGGATTCCAGAGAAATTTAGGAACACGTGAGCCAATACTGACGCTACGAGTTACCTTAGAAGAAATGCAAATCTATGTTTACAGCATTTGTAGACGCAGAGAAAGCAATGTTTATAACACTACACCGTAACAGAACAAATAACCTCGATCAGGGAAAAGCCACGTATAACACTCTTATACGGGGAATTATGCATGTATTACATGTCATAAATGTGCCTATTTTCCACAACAGCCGTTTTCCAGGACTTTATCGTGATTTATGACTAATGGATACGGAAATCAGACCAATAGTTCTTATGCCTAAGAATTTTCTAGCTGTTAGAAAGAAACGAAGTAAAAATGGGATACGTTCATTAAGTGGCTTGTCTAAAGGATTTTCGGACGCCAGTAAAAAAAATGTTTAAGCTTCAGAAAAGGAGAAGACGTAAATTTGGCCTACTTTCCTGCTGTTCCCTAACAGATCTTCACAAACAAATATAACTTTTCAGAATATTGTTCTGAGAAAGACACAGGAATCTTGTAGCTACTACACCCATACACATATACAATTTTGATCTAGAGAGGTCTTGAATTTTTAATCATCATTATGTGCTAAAAATGTTTTGGCCCGGGGGGGGGGGGGGGGGAACACTTCTGTGTTTGCATTTTGTATAACAATGAAATAAATGCTTAAATATTCTAATAATATAATACACACATGTAAATTTATTAAGACAGCTACTATCTACTCCCTTTCACTTTACTTATTGCCACAAAGAGAGGAAGAATATTGAAATTGTTATATTTGTCTGAAAGCATCTACTTCAGTATTTAAGTAAAATTTCACTTCAGCAGGTATGTAAATCATACAGTACTTTTACTTGCGCTTTAAAAGTTGGTACATAACAATTACTTTCAGATTAAAAGATGAAAATTAGTGGTTGTAGATACTGAATAAAACACTTCAAATATTTTTATAACAGGTTTACTCGTAAAAATCAAACATCAGGAAAAGACCATATATAGGTGAATAATTAAGAATAATTAAGCAATAAAAGCTAATTTTGAATTTCTGCAAGTCGTTGGGTATAGTGGATTGTAATGTCGGCTACACTACCTATGGAACGACGTACAAGTTTCTTGAAGTACACACTGATTAATTCTTCTTGGCATCGTTTTAACGTCCATAAGAGCCCAACAATTTGAACTAATGCCGTCATAATTCAGCAGTCGCCATCAGAGGCTAGTGTGTAACAATTTCCAGGCAATGCATCCCTGCTCCGTCCGAGTGTTGTCTTTTTCACTGCTGCCTATAGACTATATCTTCTCCTTCTCGCTTGCTCTACAGATAGAGCGCCAAAAACCTAAGTCACCTTTTACGCTTCCCACAATAACCCCCGTCTCTATCTCTCACCTGACACATATCCCTTATATTGTCCCTAAGCGTGTAACATTTTATAAAAATGTCATCTTGGACAAATATATAAAATTACATACACGAATATTTTCATTTTATAACTCAAAGACAAAATATTATTTAGTAACTTACACATTTCACATATTTCTTTACATAAATTACAAGTGCACATTAGCAAAGCACTGTAACACCACATATATCACATTTTCCATATAGTCTTTGCATACCACAGTTATATTATCACAAATTTTAAAGACAAAATTTTTTTATAAATTAGATGACTGCTTGAATAAAACTGTTATATGTTGACTGCAATACTCTCATTGAAATTCTGAAGGCAATAGGGGTAAAATACAGTGAGCGAAATGCTATCGGCAACATGTACAGAAAGCAGAGAGCAGTTTTACAGTCTGTTAAATAAGAGCGTGGTCGGCATTACACACTGATGTTAAAAGATATCGTCTTAGTTCTTTCATAGCTCAATAGATGGAACCTTTGTTCTTCAAGCAATGTCCATAAAGCATTAGTTTACTAAGAATTCTTGACTGAGATTCACAACAAAAGATACGAGGGTCGGTCAAAAAGTAATGCCTCCCATTTTTTTTTCTACTTAAAGAAATTAAGTTAAGTGAAAAATTTGAATTTGGCGCCATTCCTCAAACCTTCTTCTGCAATCCACTGCAGTAGTAACTTTCTGTGTCAACAGGTGGCAGCACAGCAGAAGTTTGTAAGATGGCCGACATCGATGTTCGTTTGAGACAGCGTTGTGTGATTGAATTCTTGAATGCAGAAGGTGAAACGCCCATACGCATTCATGAAAGACTGAAGAAGGTGTATGGTGTTGTGACAGTGGATGTCAGCACTGTTAGACGATGGGTTCGTCGTTGTAAGGAAGCTGAAGGGCAAACACCGTTGACTGACGAAAAGCGGAGCGGCAGGCCGGTGAGTGCAGTGACTCCACACAACATTCAGCAAGTTGATGACATCATTCGTGGTGACCGTCGGGTGACTGCAGATGAAGTGTGTCGCATTATTTCTCTTAGTAAAGGCAGTGTGATCACGATTATTAAACAATTGGGGTACTCAAAAGTTTGTGCACGGTGGGTTCCAAGAATGTTAACCGATCAGAATAAAGAGGCAAGGAAAACAATAGCCTCCCAGCACTTGCAGCGCTTCCGTTTGGAGGGAGATGAGTTTCTGAAAAAAATTGTGACCAGGGACGAAACATGGGTGCATTTTTTTGAACCCGAATCAAAGAGGCAGTCAATGGAGTGGCGTCACACAAGCTCGCCGAGGAAGAAAAAATTCAAAACTGTGCGATCGGCAGGGAAAGTTATGGCAACAGTTTTCTGGGATACAGAGGGTGTGATTCTGGTTGATTTTTTGGAGCAGGGATGCACAACAAATTCTGTTCAATACGTCACAACCCTCAACAAACTTAAAGCACGTCTTCAGCGAGTTCGCCCAACAAAATCAATGGCAGATGTTCTTCTTTTGCATGACAATGCAAGACCACACACCAGTCGTCACACCTCTGACGAGATTGTCAAAATTGGATGGGAAGTTTTGCCTCATCCCCCATACAGCCCTGACCTGGCACCATCAGACTTCCATCTGTTCGGGCCACTAAAAGAAGCTCATCGTGGGATTCATTTTGAAGATGAGGAGGCCGTCAAAACATCCGTGCGTCAATGGCTTAGGAAGCAGAGCTGTGATTTTTACCGTGCTGGGATACATGCCCTTGTTCAAAGATGGACCAAAACTGTAGAGATGGGCGGAGATTACATTGAAAAATGACAAAATGATCCTCAATGTTGTGGTTTTCAACCTATGTAATTGCATTTAAATTTCCTGACAATTAAACGTAGAAAAAAAAAAATAGGAGGCATTACTTTTTGACTGACCCTCGTATGAGTGCAGCGCACTGTCGAAATCATCCACGTTTTTAACCAATTTATTGCATGTTATCCACTTTTGTACGTATTACTTTGATTTCTTCGCTATATTTATTCGTCGCGGCGTGACTCATTCTCGGACCTTTGGGCTGCTACAGGGAAACACAGCCTCAAAACGCGACACGTAGGTTGTACTTCAGTCTGTTTTTGTGTGTCTTAATAAGAATTCAAAGTAAACGAACGCTTTATTGACATTGCATGAAGGACAAAGGTTCCCTCTATTGGGCTGTGAAAGAGCTAAGGCGATATCTTTTAACGTCTGTGTGTAATGTCGGCCACGTTCTTGCTTATCAGACTGTAAGAGTCGGGGGCATGAAAGGGCAGCTGTGCTTGAGAAGGGAGTGAGACTGGGATGTAGCCTGTCGCCGGTGTTTGGATCTGGACATTAACAAGCAGTAAAGGAAACCAAGGAAACGTTTGGAGACGGAATTAAAATTCAGGGAGAAAAATAAAAACTTTGAGGTTTTTCAACAACAGTGTAATTCTGTCAGACAGCAAAGGACTTGGAAGAGCAGTTGAACGGAATGGGCAGTGTACTGAAAGGAGGATTTAAGATGAACATCAACAAAGGCAAAACAAGGATAGTGAAATGTAGTCGAATTAAATCAGTCGATGCTGAGGGAATTAGATTATGAAACGATACGCTTAAAGTAAAAGATGCCTTTTGTTATTTGGGCAGCAAAATAGCTGATGATGGCAGAAGTGGAGAGGATATAAAATGTAGACCAGCAACGGCAAGGAAAGCTTTTCTGAAGAAGAGGAATTTGTAACATCGAATATAGATTTAAGTGTTAGTCTTTTCTGAAAGTATTTTTGTGGAGTGTAGCTGTGCATGGAAGTGAAATGTGGATGACTAACAGTTTCGATAAGAAGAGAGTAGAAGCTTTAGAAAAGTTGTGCTACAGAAGAATGCTGAAGATTAGGGGGGTAGATTAAGTAACTAACGTGGAGGTACTGAATGGAAGTGATGAGAAAAGAAATTTGTGATACAACCTAACTAGGAAAAGGGTTCAGTTGATGGGACACGTTCTGAGACATCAAGAGATCAGCGGTTTAGTATTCGACGGGTGTCTGGGGGTAGACGTTGTACAGGGAGACCGAACGATGAACACAATAAGCAAACTCAGAAGATAGTAAGATACAGTAATTATTTTGAGATGAAGAGGCTTGAACAGGATAGAGTGGCATGGAGATCTGCATCAAACCAGTCTTTGGACTGAAGACCACAACAACAACAACAACAGATACGGGTGGGAAACGGGGGCACGTCTATATTTATGTACACTATCTGATCAAAAGTACATACAAGTTTATAGTGGACATTGGAATGTGTCCATCTTGCATCTGTATGACTGTTTGAACTCTGCTGTGGACACTACCATTGAGGTGTGCGAATGCCTGTCGGGGAATGGCATTCCATTCTCCTCGACAACCTACATCAGAGAGTGTAGTGGTGTTGGACACTGTGGTGTGTAGCGAAGTCGACATTCTGACTCAATCCACAAGTGTGACATTTGGTTGAGATCGAGAGTCTGGGCAAGCCGACCCATTTCAGGAATCTTATTGTTCACAAATTATTACCTCACAGGTGCTGCTTTGTGACAGTGTGCACTCTCATGGTGATAGAATCATCGTCTACGAACTGTTCCTTTACATCTACATCTGCATCTACATTTATACTCCGCAAGCCACCCTACGGTGTGTGACGGAGGGCACTTTACGTGCCACTGTCATTACCTCCCTTTCCTGTTGCAGTCGCGTATGGTTCGCGGGAAGAACGACTGTCTGAAAGCCTCCGTGCGCGCTCTAATCTCTCTAGTTTTACATTCGTGATCTCCTCGGGAGGTATAAGTAGGGGGAAGCAATATATTCGATACCTCATCCAGAAACGCACCCTCTCGAAACCTGGCGAGCAAGCTACACCGCGATGCAGAGCGCCTCTCTTGCAGAGTCTGCCACTTGAGTTCGTTAAACATCTCCGTAACGCTATCACGGTTACCAAATAACCCTGTAACGAAACGCGCCGCTCTTCTTTGGATCTTCTCTATCTCCTCCGTCAACCCGATCTGGTACGGAGCCCACACTGATGAGCAATACTCAAGTATAGGTCGAACGAGTGTTTTGTAAGCCACCTCCTTTGTTGATGGACTACATTTTCTAAGGACTCTCCCAATGAATCTCAACCTGCTACCCGCCTTACCAACAATTAATTTTATATGATCATTCCACTTCAAATCGTTCCGCACGCATACTCCCAGATATTTTACAGAAGTAACTGCTACCAGTGTTTGTTACGCTATCATATAATCATACAATAAAGGATCCTTCTTTCTAAGTATTCGCAATACATTACATTTGTCTATGTTAAGGGTCAGTTGCCACTCACTGCACCAAGTGCCTATCCGCTGCAGATCTTCCTGCATTTTACTACAATTTTCTAATGCTGCAACTTCTCTGTATACTACAGCATCATCCGCGAAAAGCCGTATGGGACTTCCGACACTACCCAGTAACACAATTCTGTAAAACGGGTCCGTAGCCCCTTCCGCATTTAGCGTTTTCTGGAGCGCTATTACGGGACCACACTCTTAACAACGAAAAGCACAGCCATACCGTTCCCGATCACCACCCTCGTACTCCGCTGTTGGCTCTGCGCTATGTTCTCCAGGCAATTGCCAAAGCCCAAACCCTTCCGTGTGATCATCACTCCAAATCACTGTTTCACAGTCAGTGGCGGCGCTCTTTGTTTCACCTCAAGCGTCGCTTAGCACTGACTACACAAATGTGTGGGTTACTTTAGCTCCTAATCACGAGCTGCTCTTCCACTGTACCCCATACTTTTTAAGTTCTTACGCATAGTCATTTTGTCACCTGAGCCGATGGTAGCACCTTGGAACTCACAAGTGATTCCTTCTGGTTATTTCATACGATTTTCTGTATTCACTCTCCACAATGCTCGACGTTCCCTGTTCGTCGGCACATGAGGTCCGCCCTGTCTTGGTTCATCTGTGGTCCTACCTCCACGTTTCCACTTAACAACCGCATCGTCAACAGCTGGCTTGGGCAGCTTTAGAAAGTTTGAAATTTCGCTGCTCGATTTATCATTCGGGTGACGTATAGTGACTAGGCCACGTCCAAAATCACTGTGCTCTCCTGACCGCCTCTTTCTGCTATCACTATGTAAGGTGACTATAATTTCGCATCCTACAAGCACTCATCCACGTCCTTTGCCATGAACTACAACCATAATTAGGTATTATTTGATAAGTTGTACATCGTATATATGAATATTTAAAGGATAAAGACATTGTCACGTACAGCTTGCAAATAATAATAACACTCCAGAATGAGATTTTCACTCTGCAGCGGAGTGTGCGCTAATATGAAACTTCCTGGCAGATTAAAACTGTGTGCCGGACCGAGACTCGAACTCGGGACTGTGGCTAAGCCATGTCTCCGCAATATCCTTTCTTTCAGGAGTGCTAGTTCTGCAACGTTCGCAAGAGAGCTTCTGTAAAGTTTGGAAGTTAGGAGACGAGGTACTGGCAGAAGTACAGCTGTGAGGACGGAGCGTGAGTCGTGCTTGGGTAGCTCTGTTGGTAGAGCACTTGCCCGCGAAAGGCAAAGGTCCTGAGTTCGAGTCTCGGTCCGGCACACAGTTTCAATCTGCCAGGAAGTTTCAATAATAACGCTTATTGCATGAAAGGCGACGGAGTGTCTTTATTATAATCACGGCGTAATGAATGATTGCCTTTTCTAGTAGAGGTTGGAACGCCAGTCGAGATGAAACGGCAGGCAGAATCCAAGCTCTGGGTGGAAGGCCCGCGCAGGTGTTGGTCCCGCTTAAAAACAGCAAGTGGCTAGACGGACGTCGAGGCACCTGAGCTCTGGAGCACAATAGGGTGTTCCCGAGTTCGATTCCCGGCGGGGTCAGGGATTTTCTCTTCCTCGTGATGACTGGGTGTTGTGTGATGTCCTTAGGTTAGTTAGGTTTAAGTAGTTCTAAGTTCTAGGGGACTGATGACCATAGATGTTAAGTCCCATAGTGCTCAGAGCCATTTGAACCATTTTTGAACAATAGGGTGACGGCCGGCCGCTATTGTAGCAGGACGGGAAGAATAACCGGGAACTCTGCAAATCTTGGACGTAGGTGAGAGGAACGAAGAAGCGGCACCTCGGAAACCTTGCAGGCTGGGTTATTCCCAAGGATTTTTACTCAGAAGCGTACCATTGTACGAGTATAGGTTTTTCCTCGCAAACATTCCGCGTTGGACGACAGAAGACTGAAATATGGCTGCTCGGCGCTCGTAAAAATCTGTAGAGAGGGAGAATATGATTCGTTTTCGGAATTACGAGGGTGGGGAGCTGAGCCTTGCTGGGAATACAGCAGTGAAGAGACGAAGTCTTTTGTTGTGATGGCCCGTGTGTGAGGGTCGCTCGGTATCAGCTTTGTTGGTACAGACGGACTTGCTGTCTGTGCTCTCAGGAGAGTTTATAGTTAGAACAGTTAGGCACGGTACTGTTGCGAACCTATACGATTCTGGACTTCACCTCCAGGTTGGAAATCGTCGTTGAGTACGCAGCTTTCAGTAATTGAGAGCACTTCTTCTGCCTATACTT
Source organism: Schistocerca serialis cubense (assembly GCF_023864345.2). Classification (NCBI taxonomy): domain Eukaryota; kingdom Metazoa; phylum Arthropoda; class Insecta; order Orthoptera; family Acrididae; genus Schistocerca; species Schistocerca serialis. The sequence continues at coordinate 1,199,228,892 of NC_064638.1, read as the reverse complement.
TCGTTGAGACGTTATCTGAACTCCGTCCTTGTGGTTGGGAGTTCGCGTTTCTCGTCTGTAGAACACAGAGAGGAGAAACAGTATTAGAGTATATTAGCCAGAGGACCGCCTTCTGCCGTCCTAGTGTTCGAAAGAGTATTTGTGGCTGGAGTTCTTCCAACGTTGCAGACGAGTACGAGAACCATCACTTCGACGCAGCGGACGCAGTACACACGGTGATATCGCAAATTCCTTCGGCTTCTTAGGCCTATAAAGCTAAACAGCTGTGATCACGTTAGTTTATTTCCACTGAGGTTCCACACCACCATAGATCATCTTTGAAAGTAGTTTTTTCTAGTGTTTGGTACGCAGATGATGTCAGTCATTTTGCGTTACTGATATTAGATCGCGCGGTCGTAATAAAGGGCAGAGTTGGGCAATTGATTAATAATTTTCGTTAGAAAATATAGACAATTGTACTTAAAGGGTTGATTTTAATCTATAATAAATATATGTTGAACAACAACGTTTATCATTTAGTAGTATTAGTTGCCTTCATCATTCATTTACACTTAGATTGTGATTTATGTGCAAAAATAAGGAGCATTATGAGATCCTAAGATCTGCTTCAGGGGATAGTCAGACAGGGCCAAATCATCATTTTAGCGATTACTGTTTTCCGTTGACATCTATTGGTCAGTTCTGCATTACATTCTGGTGTCCGATTCCGTTTGATCAGACAGTGTACATACTCTGCAAAGCATTGCGTTGCACAAAGTAGAGGGTAAATAGCGTGGTACAAGTACGTTTAATCCAGCCTAGTCGTCAATTGTGGGGGTCTAGGAAACCTGATTTCTTTCAAACAAATCGTATTAATGAGTTTTATTACAAAATGAGAAAATACATTACTTAACTTTGTGTTACATAGATGTGTCGCAAGCAAACGGTGACAGACAAAATAGAAAATCTCTTCAGTATAACAGTTTCCAAGTCCGTGTTACATAGACGGTGCAGGCAAGTGATTAGAGTTGATGCTTCTGTCCATGTTGCTAGTTCTGAAACTATTGTTGAACTGGCAGCGACCAGTCGGGCTCGGCGCTTATGTCCTCTTCACATAGAGGCCGCTGTTGTCGCGTTGTCGTCCTGGAGAGGGGTCTGTCAGCGTGCGATTGGCTTACGTCTTCTCACAGCCGTCTCTTCTCTTTCGTTCCAGACTGGCGTGCCGGCGCTTAACTTTACTCCATAACAAATGATGTTATTGTTCCTTCCTGTTCAAATTGCGAATGAAGCGAAGGAAGAGTTAAGTGCCCCTGTTCCTTCTTCAGTCGGTCTAACTGTCTTCACTCTCTCTACGGCAGCGGTAACTAGAGACGTGAATAATATCTCTAGATTCTTCACTTACAGTGCTTTTTGAAATTTTGTCACTGTGTTTTCACGGGACAAATTGCGTCCTTTTTCAAAAGTCTCCCAGTTCACGTTCTAACATTCCCGTAACGCTCTTCCGCAAGCCAAACAAACATGTCACCTTTCATACCACCCTCCTTTGTTCAATATTCCATGTTAGTCCCATCCGGTGCACGTCTCACACACTTTGTCTACAGTGGAAACTGGCTATAACAACAATGGAACGACCTTGAAAATTATGTAGTTACAAGCGAGTGTCGTTGTAACCGAGATTTGTATTTTCAGTTTATTGTGGTGGCAAGTGGACAACAAATTTATTTAGCCTTATTTTATTTAACATACAGCATTCACTCTGAATGCAGTATATAAATGAAAATGTTGAGTACTCACCAAACTTCTTTACTTAGCAGCGAAGTTATCAGACATTTCACTCTGCTGTCTATTTGCCCAATACACACTTTCTGAATTACGTTCTATGTTCATTATTTCATTTGCAATTTCACTGCTCCATCCTCTAGCTTCATTAAAAAAGTTCACAATTCTTATAGCTTCCAAAGCGTCAGTCACAATAAGGGTAGACACTTTATTTATTTTTTTTTCTTTATCTTCTTCATATGCCTTGCTCACTTCATGGTCACTGTAAAACTGATTCTTTACTTCATTTGCAGCTCCGTCTTCAGTTTGTCCTTCGATTGTTACGATGTCATCATCTATTGTTGCATACATTTGATGGTCGTACTGATTGAAAATATCACAGGTAATTTCTGGTAGCAAAGCAGATAGCACCAGGTCATCAGCGTCACTGAACATGCCTGCCCTTTCGGCGGGGTTCATTCCATCAGTTCTGATTCCCGCATGACGGAAACAGTCCTTTATGGTTTGGGCCGTGACCCGGCTCCAAGCGTCGGTATTGCATGTGATGGCGTCCATCAGCGTAACAGAATAATCAAACTTTTGTATCATTTTCAGTAATATGAGCTTACGACAGTGGCAGCTCATACTCCTAATTACTCCTTGCTCCGTGGGCTGCAATAAGCTTGTCGCATTTGCAAGAAGGAAAAACAAGCTTAATAAATATTCTCCAGTCCAGTGACTGCAGGATGCGCTGGACAGTTGCCAACAAGGACCAGAATCTAAGTTCCAGAACCCAACTCTTTATTTCACCTTCAAAGAGTTCGGAGATCATCCAGGACTTTTTATTAGCACTATAGTCCACTGGTAGCTTTTCTTACATGCTTAGAAAACCTAATATTTTTTGATCAACCTGTCACGAACAATTTTTTCTTTTCAGTTCCATCTGCGCTAGCACAAACCAGAATTGTTAATGGTTCTTTATATAACTTGTCACCGACACATTTTCCCGCCCTTCAATTTCAGAGTTTTTCAGGTGTCAATTTAAAGAAAATGCCAGTCTCGTCTGCGTTAAAGATGTCAGTCTGCATATCCTTCACGAACTGAAGGCCACACGGCAGTGAGCCACGCTTGGATTGTTTCAGTATTCACACTGTTAGTTTAACTGCTCACTTTGCCAAAAGTAATGACGTGACCTTGTTTGAATCTGTCAATCCAGCCACTGCTGCAAACAAATTCCTCACCTTTTAATTTCTTGGCAAAGTCTTTTTCTTTCATCGTAAGTTTTTCGTAGCCGCTTAATTTTAGATCAATTTTTTTCAAACGCAGTAACAATTTTATCCTTGTTCTTCCAGGTCGTTTGGAAATTACGAGGCTGAACTGATGATACACGTCATCCTTTTAAGCTTCATTCTCGATTCCATAAATCACTTCCATTTTTCATCCACTGTTAGAACTTTTCTTCTACTGGCCATGCAGTTAAAAAATGCGCGTACTTCGTAGCAGATTGTTAGGGAAACAGACATTACGTATAATTGTGATGAGTTCTGCGATTGTCACCACTACTGTAGTATGAATGCTGTAGGGTGACAGTGAGATGAAGTACGAGGTGCATTCAAGTTCTAAGGCCTCCGATTTTTTTTCTAATTAACTACTCACCCGAAATCGATGAAACTGGCGTTACTTCTCGACGTAACCGCCCTGCAGACGTACACATTTTTTACAACGCTGACGCCATGATTTCATGGCAGCGGCGAAGGCTTCTTTAGGAGTCTGTTTTGACCACTGGAAAATCGCTGAGGCAATTGCAGCACGGCTGGTGAATGTGCGGCCACGGAGAGTGTCTTTCATTGTTGGAAAAAGCCAAAAGCCACTAGGAGCCAGGTCAGGTGAGTCGGGAGCATGAGGAATCACTTCAAAGTTGTTATCACGAAGAAACCGTTGCGTAACGTTAGCTCGATGTGCGGGTGCGTTGTCTTGGTGAAACAGCACACGCGCAGCCCTTCCCGGACGTTTTTGTTGCAGTGCAGGAAGGAATTCGTTCTTCAAAACATTTTCGTAGTATGCAACTGTTACCGTAGTGCCCTTTGGAACGCAATGGGTAAGGATTACGCCCTCGCTGTCCCAGAACATGAACACCATCATTTTTTCAGCACTGGCGGTTCCCCGAAATGTTTTTGGTGGCGGTGAATCTGTGTGCTTCCATTGAGCTGACTGGCGCTTTGTTTCTGGATTGAAAAATGGCATCCACGTCTAATCCATTGTCACAACCGACGAAAAGAAAGTCCCATTCATGCTGTCGTTGCGTGTCAACATTGCTTGGCAACATGCCACACGGGCAGCCATGTGGTCGTCCGTCAGCATTCGTGGCACCCACCTGGATTACACGTTTCGCATTTTCAGGTCATCATGCAGGATTGTGTGCACAGAACACACAAAAAAAGCCAACTCTGGAGGCGATGTGTTCAACAGTCATTCGGCGATCCCCCAAAACAATTCTCTCCACTTTCTCGATCATGTCGTCAGACCGGCTTGTGTGAGCCCGAGGTTGTTTCGGTTTGTTGTCACACAATGTTCTGCCTTCATTAAACTGTCGCACCCACGAGTGCACTTTCGACACATCCATAACTCCATCACCACATGTCTCCTTCAACTGTCGATGAATTTCAATTGGTTTCACACCACGCAAATTAAGAAAACGAATGATTGCACGCTGTTCAAGTAAGGAAAACGTCGCCATTTTAAGTATTTAAAACAGTTCTCATTCTCGCCGCTGGCGGTAAAATTCCATCTGCTGTACGGTGCTGCCATCTCTGGGACCTATTGACAATGAACGCGGCCTCATTTTAAAACAATGTGCATGTTTCTATCTCTTTCCAGTCCGGAGAAAAAAAGTCGGAGGCCTTAGAACTTGAATGCACCTCGTATCTATGCTATACTTATTGTTGAGGGAAGGCAGAAAGAAGGGTATGACAGGTTGCCGTATTCCAACAACAGATTTCCTTCTACAGTACTTTGATTCTTGGAAAATCTTTTTGCTGACTGAGGCTGAAAATGACGTTATATACGAAGTACACACTTATTCATTTGTCATATTAAGCAAGGATGAGAAGTACGTTCCTTACGAAGAAAATCACACACCACACAAATCACGAAGTCCAATTAGTATCTGACGTAAATAGTTAACAATAGTCAAGATGGTAAAACTATCCACCTTAGTTGACTTCATCACGTCCTTTAACAGAGCTGGGAAAATCAGTTGTTTGGACATTCAGATAGTTAAATGTCATCCGTAGTTTTTAATTCGTTCTTTGATCCTCAGTAACCCCCCGCAGGTGAGAAGCGGTGCTGACGCTGTGTTTTATAATGGAAGTAAAGATACAAAAAATTCAAGACACGACCATCGGATATGTTGATTTGGAAAAAGCATTCGACTGTTTAAAATGCTACAAGTTGTTCGAAATTCTGAGAAAAATTGGAGTAATCTGTAGGAAAAGGCAGGTAATATACAATATGCACTTGAACCAAGAGCGAACAATAAAATTGTGACCAAGAACGAAATGCTGGGATTAAAAAGGATGTGATGGTGTCTTTCGCCCCTACTGTTCAATCTATACATAGAAGAAGTAATGTCGGAAATAAAAGAAAGGTTCAAAAGTGGGATTAGAATTCAGGGTGAAAGGATATCGAAGATAAGACTCGCTGATGACATGCTATCCTGAGTGAAGAGAACGTGCAGAAGCATGCTAAACGCAATGGCGTATGGGACGATGTCGCTGTGGGCAGGAACGATCTCAGATAGTGTTTTCGAAGCAATCCAGTTTCTGTTTGTTTGAAAATGATGGCCGCATTTTGGTTCAGCTGCCGAGAATTCTTCCGGGTTGTATGGCCGTGGTCCATGGAACTCTTCTATCCCTGACGTTTCGTCCCATCTTCGGAGGTGCTCTTGGTTGTGCTGAGCCTTGCCGACTGACGAGTCGGATGTCGAAGAACGGCCTAAATACCGTGGAAGGTGGTCTGGATTTCGCATCATAGCAGCGATAAACGTTGTCAAGGATAAAATATAACTATCGATCATAGTACGTCAAAAATAAAAAATCGTCATTGATTCTGTAGCGCCATTGTCCATATATCGCTGAGCTTCATAGCTTCTTCTTTACTGTTAAAATTATCCCCATGTTTATATATTTCGATGGCTTCTCTATATAGCCGTGGATAATAGTTCGTCATAGTACATAAAACGTCAGTTTCCGAAAATTTCACTACGTGATCACCCGACTGAAGAGCATGTTCCGCCACGGCTGACTTGTCTGTTTTCCGTAGTCGGCAAACACTTTTATGTTCCTTCAACTGTGTATTCACACTTTTCTTTGTAGTTCCAATGTAGACCCTATCATATGTACACGGAATCTTGTATACACCACTTGCAGACAGAGGGGGACGTTTATCCTCAACGGAACGAAGTGCTTGGCCTATTTTCTTAGTTGGTATGAAAATCGGTCGAACGTTATGTTCCCTTAAAATCGTGCCGATTTGATCCGTTACTTTTTTGATGAAGGCCTTAGGCCTCCTGTTATTCGGTCGCAAAATTCTATTTCCTTATTAGAGTACCCATTCTTCTCAAAAGCCTACTTTAGATGTTTTAACTCGGCGTCCAGGTATTCCGGCGCACAAATCCTTTTAGCTCTGTCCACTAGACTTTTAATTACACCTCTTTTCTTTTGTGGATGATGATTGGAATCCTTATGCAAGTATCTGTCGGTACGTGTGACCTACCGAAAGACTTTATGTTTCAAGCTGCCATCAGTCTGTCTCATGACGAAGACATCCAAGAAGAATATTGCATTGTCTTTCTCCATTTCCACGGTAAACTGGCTTTTATGATTTATACTATGTAAACAACAAGAGAATTCCGCTAAAGCTTTTTTGCCATGTGACCAAACCACAAATGTATCATCCACGTATCGATACCATCGACACGGTTTCTTATTCGCTTTTTCCAGAGCTAACTGTTCGAATTTTTCCATGTAAAAATTGGCGATCGTAGGACTCAGTGAGTTACCCATGGCCACACCATCAATCTGCTCATAAAACTTGTCTTCCCACTGGAACTGACTAGAGGTGAGACAGCGTCTGAAAAGGGCGGTTAAATCTGCTGGGAAAACATCCGCTATGTAAACCATAACTTCGTTTAGCGGAATTATCGGAATGACACTATGTCAAAACTGACAAGAATATCCTCAGCAGCCAAAGCTAGTCCCTTCAGTTTCTCAATGAAATGACATGAATCTTTCACATAAGAATCAGTTCGTCCAATATGTGGTTGGATACATTTTACAAGACGAGAGATGGATTCTGTTGACCGTACGTTACTGCAATTACATTTACTCATTGCCAGCTAGGTATCGGTAGATCTGTGGAATGATATATATTACCTGGTTTTTAGGTCGATGGAATCTATAATGGAAGTAACTACTAGTAGGCACAAGAAGAAGTTTGACAAATTACAACCTAATGTGCTAAGTACTAGTAACGTTGTCATGTCAGATACTGTTATTAATACTGTTATTAATAGATAGTCTCAAGATGGAATTTCGGTCCTTGCAAAAGGAGGAAACTTTTATTACACCTACGAAAGTACTAGTTGAGGAGATAATTGCGAACGTAGAAGCAGGGATACGAACCCTCCCCAAAGGAAATGCAAATGCAATTCGAATCGAAACCACCAGGGTCTTGTGCAGCAACAAACCTTTGGAAAATAACCTAACGAAAGGTGAGGGAAGGGCTCTCAGAGATTTAAGTGCAGAGGAAGGGATAGTGGTTCTTCCTTCTGACAAAGGCAATGCAACTGATAAAGTCATCTACTTCAATTCAAAAGGAGGACAAGAAAGGTTTATTGAGGAGTGAGGCTATGTGTGCCAGACTTTATGGCCTACCTAAAGTTCATAAAATTAACCTTCCTCTGAGACCCATTGTCAGTGCTAATTATTCCCCAAAGTACCAAACAGCAAGATATCTGGCATGCAGCTTACAAGAAGAGTTGAATGGACCACGGCCATACAACCCGGAAAAATTCTCGGCCGCATTTTGGTTCGTCGTAGACAAGTGGACCAGGATCACAGCGACTGCATTAGCACAAGACATACAGCTCCAACTCAAGGTCTTATGGTGTGGGGTGCTACTGGGTACAGCCACAAAACACAGTTACTGCGTGTCCAGAGCACTGTAACCATGGTGACGTACGTGAATGACATCCTGCGACCCTTAGCCATACCCTTTCTGCACAACACCCCAGACGCCATTTTTCAGCAAGACAAATTTGCTATCTAGACAAACGTATTCCGAAAATTTCATTACTCTGCATTAATTAGATTTTGGTGCTGCGATTTTTTTCTTTCGGTGTTTTGTATATCATCGAGAGAAAAAAATTGTGACAGTCGTCGGCTGTTTGAGCCTTTGTAAAGTTCCGTAAGTCGTATTGCCTGTGAAATAATGGACGTGACACAGATATGGATTATAGAAAAACTTCAAAGAATGGCAGCTCTTTTTGTATGATCGCAAGTTAAGGGAGAGAGAGCGACAGATATGGTACGCCAATTGGGGTGGTAGTTATTAAAACAATGGTGTTTTTGGCTGCGACAGGACCTTCACATGAAATTTCAATCACCAGAGTTCTCCTGACAGAGTGAATTTTTTTATGGCGTCCGCCTACATATGGAGAAACGAGCATCTTTATAAGAGGAATCAGAGATCGCACAGAAAGATTTAAGTGTTCGTTTCTCCTACGCGGTGTTCGGGAGTGGAACGGTAGAGAATTGGCTTAAAGGTGGTTCGATGAACTCTCTGCCAGGCACTTAACTGTGAATTATAGAGTTACAATGTACACGTAAATGCAGATGGGTAACAGCCTACAATAATGAGCGTAGTAAAAGCGCCACGTTATTGACGCTCACTACAATGCTGGTTTAGACACATCATATTCCACCCTTCCCTTTTACGCTTCTTTATAGAGAACTACACTTTTCTGAGGTACTTCTAGAATTACTGAACGTACCTTAAATCCTTGTTATGCAACTATAACAAAATACACATTTGTGTCACAAATGCATTTCGTTTTATTGAAATACAACATCATCAGTGAATGCAACATATTTATATCTGGCTTGCTTTCTGTATGTAAATTAGTTCGTTACAAAACAGGCTGATGTTACTTTCGATACACTACGTGCAATTTTTGCTCACATCAGGGAAAGCTGTCTACTTGCACGTTTTTGAGGTATTCCCTCGTTTGGCACTGTTGCAAGCTTTTATAAACCTTTTACCCAAAGTTGGAATACTGCCTATAAATGTTTCAGCTGTCTGTTTGCGCTCTATTTTGTACACTCTTGCCTGTGTAATGTTCATGTGTAAATTTTTACAGACTACGTATTTCCTGGTACAATTGTACAATCTTTTCGATATGGTCATTAGTCCAATCCTTTTACTATACTAGTAGTAACTAAAACTTGCTGTCACCTGGAAACCGCCTATTCACCACTAGCGAATTTCGAGTATAGCTACATTTACCCGGTGGCCATGTTAAAATTTGCTTCTTTTGGCAGAACAAAGCGGAGTTGACACAATGCAGTCCTAATGCAGTTGCAGTTTCGATAGAATGCTGAAATAGTGGTTTATTAAATGAGGAACCGAGGCCAAATCAGGTCAAAAGCTTATGAAAAAGCATATTCTCGGTATAAATATAAAACTGTAAATTTCGTCGTTATCTTGTTTCAAAGTCACACTAATCCCGATTTCACCAGCTATTGATGGCTCAAAAAATTACATCATTCCATTAGAAAAGTTTGCAGTTACTCGTAAGTTGTGGTAGATAAGAAAGTTCAGCTTGTTTACTATAAGACAAAGTACTTTCCTCTTTGCTTGCTACCATTTCACAAAATCTTGTTTCGATACATCAAACAGTTTGTGAGATGTGAGGGATGTTATAAGTATTTCATTCTGGCTTTTTTACTGACGCGTGCGATCGCAAGTGAATGCGCTGGATAATATCAATTTTCTTGAGATTAGTGATACATAGCAGCCTCCTCCTAAGTCTAAAGAAAAATTCTTTGTGTTAGCTAAATGTCATCCTCAGCAATATATGATCTAATATGCACCAAACACAAATTCATAGCGTTCCGTACTTTTAATTGCAAAATATTCGAATTTCAGGCAGTGTGTTATTTATATGCAAAATTTCACAATTCCTATGACCATTAGCGAAATGATGGGCACGTTATCATGAAGCTGATATATGAAACTATAGCTAACGTAGAAACCATTTTTTTTTTTTTTTTTTTTGCCAAAAAGGTACTTTCAAATCGTGTGAGAAAGATTGTGGTAGCCGACATGAGTGTGCTGGAGTAGTGTGTCAGCCACCGGCTCGCCGATTTGGTTGAACGACGCCTACGTAGAAATCCGCCCATGTGTGTGCCTGATGCAAGGCTGGAACGGCAGTTCCCACAACTATGGGTAATGGTCCCAAGCTTGTGCCTCCACTAACGCAATGGCGGGGACTGAAGGTCTGCATGAATCCACCAGAAATTTACGTGGCCAGTCTTTCTCATCATTGGATTTATCGTCAGTATGCATGACACTGATCCAAGGCTGATTTGGGTACTAACAATGTCTGGCAAAATTCATCTGGCTGTTGTACAAGGCCTGCAGGAGTATAGATGGATAATGGGACTGCCACTCTGGTACCTACCATTCAGACCGATTTTCTTCTAAGGATTTTCTCGCCTAGGGAGGCTGGTTTGCCTACACCCACGAGTCATCCCTACCCTTTAACTGGAGATAGGGAAAGGGATATGATAAGGACAAGTCTAGGATATGAGATAAGGGCCAATATTCCGTTGTGGGACACACTTCGTCTGGTTCCTCTCCTTTGTCCTGTCCGTCTTGGATGACCCTCCTTGTAGCTGAATTACCACCAACATAGCACTCTTGATCCAAAGCACTCAATCCTCCTTATGCGAATGGACAGTGCTACTTTAAGGTGGTTTTCCCCTGTGGAGGACAGTGATGCGTCTGAAAATAGTATTTCAAGCTACTTCTCAGGAACTGCTCCGTCGCATTCTTATTTGATTGCTGAAAGTTAGCTGGTGTGTTTAATGCGAGGTGAATAGGAGCTATACTTGCAAAATAAACCACATAGGAATATGGCGCTAGTTTCCATGAGCCCATTTCGTACCCGTATGAATGAACAAAACCACGTGGTGATGTGTGTGGACAAAGAAAATTCTCTACTGCAATCATTATGCGTACGAAATATATGGGAAACATGGAGGCATGATGAGTTAAGCTGATTGTAAAATAATTCTCACACCTGTCGGCTCTTGTACCTTCGGAATTGAATGGATGATGTTTTTCCGAAAGTCAGACGGTACATCGCTAGTCTCAAGCATTCTACACGCCAATATGAACAACCTTCTTCCTGCCGTAGTCCAAAGTTCTTTCAAATTCTGACTCTAATACTGGACACCCTGTTTCTTCCCTGCTGACACCTGTTTATAATTCTCGAAAGAAGAGTACAAAAATAGTACTCCTATAAGGACAACAGAAATCGTAAGTCATTCATGGTCTAGGCGGCAGTCTGCCTTCGGCAGCGTAGCAGTGCAGACCTGCTTGTGTTCTGCCAGCTCATTGTTAGCTTGGTGATGTTTACTTGTGAGCTGCACCACACACTAGTATACTGATCTACGCGAACCACAATGGCTCTTTTCTACCGAAAAGAAATGCTTAAGTTCACTTTTGAAACACAATATACACGGCCTAAAGCATACGAAATTGAGAGTTTTTGATGCGATGTGGTGAAACGCTACCTAAGAGAGCTGACAGTGATTCAGTTGTCCATTGCTTCCAGTATAGTTCACCTTAAGCTCGTGGATGGAGCAGTTTGTGACAGACTTCTTCTACGATCTGAGGATGGTTAGCAGTTTTGTCACATTTTTGGGAACATGGGTGCAGTTCCAGTTGATCACGACAGCATGGGAGTTTGTGTATTCGAACTTCCATTTGAAATTCCAATGGACATGGTTATAGACGCTTTCTGGACACATGTAACAGTCCTCAATCATATTGCAGAGAAATGAGCAAGTTTCGAGACTAACCAGTACTCAATGGCGTATCAACTTCTGAAAGAACATACCATCTCATGTGCGCATCAGAGGGTGTCGTTCCATCGTTGTATATCATGAACAACATAGGATCTGCTTCAGCTGCGTACAGGAAGGTCACATTCGATCTGAGTGTCTCCACTGATGACGTCTAGTTCATCTCCCCCATGGTGACCAGGAACTTCCAGTTTAGATGCCATCATTACCTCTTACATATGTGGAGCGACATGGGTGACAAGCCACTCCATAAATGGCGTCTGTGTCCAGAAACCTGACCACCCGTTGACATCAACGACGAGGGACAAGCTACAACAACACCATGATGACACAAAACAGTCCAACAGTCATGGCATCCCCTACTTTGGTGTTGGCTGAATGATTGTACTTAAAAGCTGGTCTGCAGGAGGACCATTTAGAATGGCAGTCCTCACCAGACACGGAGATGCGTCAAAGAAAACAGCAGTCGCTGAGGAAGTGGAAGAAGAGGTGATAGATGAAGAGCGAAATGGTTCAGATGACAACCAAGATAGCAGGAACAAACGAGGTCTCGATACCACAACAGACATCGGCAAAGTCACCTACAGCGACAGACTGACAACTTCATGGCGATGGGACGGAGGAAGCGATGCAGCAGAATACTGATCCCTCTGTCTGTCGTGGCAACCTCACGCCCCTAAATCGCTCCAGGCAAATGCTAGGATCGTTCCCTTGAAGGGGCACGGCCAGCTTCCTTCCCCATCCTTCCCTAATACAATGAGACCGATGACCTCACTGTTTGGCCTCTTCCCCCAAACAACCTAACCCAATCCTCCCACCCTCACTAGAGAGTGCCCCCACCGATCTCCCCCCCTTCGCCCCCCCACCCCCCCACCGTCGGTGGGATCGGGCTCAGGAAATGTAGCAGTGTCTAGAGATGCAAGACGTTGACGCAATGTCACTGGTTTCCACTGACAGAAAGTCGGAAGGGAGCCACGACTGCAGCAACTAATGGGGCAGTGCAGACCGTCATTTAAATAGAGAACAAGCTCTGAAGTCATGCGAATCGATGTTGTCTGGAGCACCAACAGATCCAGCTAACTCTGATGTCACATGTTTATGGCATCAATACCTGAACCGTGCCATGATAGATAATCGCTTCACATATTTGAATTTGATCTTTGCCCAAGAAGCCGGAAGTGTGGTCAGGCTGCCAGGATGTGGTGGCTGTCAGTACGTGGCTAGCGGGTAGCGGAATTTCGAGGCGGAGGGGCGGGGCAAGTTTGTGATGGTGAGATTGCTGGGTTGAGTTGTGAGGCGCCGATAGGGGCGTGCACGGAGTCCATTACTGGTGTGAGAAGTGCGCCGCACGTTCTTGTGTATGCAGGAGAAAGTCCTTGTTGGGGCTTGGGATATACGCGTCTCCTCACGGGGGAAATTCCCCATCGCTCGCCCCTCACACTTAGTGGTAAGATGGTCCCGTGGATAGCCCGTCAAAAACTGAACACAGGTCAAGCATGAAAACAGGAAGAGGGTGTACTGAACTGTAAAAAAAAAGATGAAGTCCATAAATGATCGCAAATGGTCTCCACGTAGCCGAACTTGGCCATTTCCAGTCAATGATCGGTTCAGTTGGAGTAGAGGTCCCAGTCCATTCCACATAAACACAACCTGCACCATTCTGGAGCCACCACCGCTTGCACAGTGTCTTGTTGACAACTTGGGTCCACGGCTTCGTGGGGTCTATGCCACACCCGAACCCTACCATTAGCTCCTTACAAATGAAGTCGGGACTCCTCTGACCAGGCCACGGTTTTCCAGTCATCTAGAGTCCAGCCAATGTGGTCAAGAGCCCAGGCGCAGATGATGTCGTGCTGCTAGCAAAGGCACTCGTGTTGGTTGTACGCTGCCACATCCTACTGACGCTAAATTTCGCCGCATTGTCCTAAAGGATACGTTTCTCTTACGTATCACACTGATTTCTGCGGTTTTTCGTGTAGTGTTGCTTGTCTGTTGGCACAGACAACTCTATGCAAACGCCTTTGCTGTCGATCGTTAAGTGAAGGCCGTCGGTCATTGCGTAGTCAGTGGCGAAATCTGGAATTCTCGGCACGTCTTGACACTGTGGTTCTCGGAATACTGAATTCTGTAACGAAACAGAATGTCCCATGAGTTTAGTGCCAGCTACCATTTCGCTTTCAAAGTCTGTTAATTCCCGTCTTGCGGTCCTAATTACGGCCGAAAACTTGTTACGTGAATCACTGGACTACATACAAATGCCAGGTCCACCAATGTACTGTTCTTTTATACCTTGTGTATGCGATACAAACCCCATCTGTAGACGTGCATATAGCTATCCTACGATTCTGGTAACCTTAGTGTACAATATGCACAAGAACCAAGAGGAAACAATAAGACTGGAAGACCAAGAATGATGTGCTCGGCTTAAGGGTGTAAGACTAGGATGTACTCTGGTCAGTCTATACATCGAAGAAGTAAGGACGGAAATAAAAGAGACATTTAAGGGTTGGATTAAAATTCAGAGTGGCAAGATATCAATGATAAGATTCATTGACGACATTAAAGAAGAATTACAGGATCTTTCGAGTGGAACAAACAGTGTAATGAGTACAGAATATAGAATGAGAATAAATCGAAGAATACCGAAAGTAATGTAGAGCAGCAGAAATGAGAACTGCGAGAAACTTAACATCAGAGTAGGGGATCACGAAGGAGACGTAGTTAAAAAAATTTGCCACCAAGAGGGAAAAAAAAAAAAAAAAAAAATGTCGAACGGAGCAAGGAGGGCATAAGAAGCAGTCTAGCACTGGCAAGAAGGGCTTTCCTGGCCAAGAGAAATCTGCTGGTATCAAATATAGGCCTTAATTTGAGAAAGAAATTTCTGAGAGTGTGCGTTTGGTGCACGGCATATGGTAGTGGAACATGAAATTTGGGAGGACCTGAATCGAAGCATTTGAGATGTGGTGCTACAGAAAAATATTGAAAATTGGGTGGACTGATCTCTCTGATTCCTAGCCTTAAGAATCATATTTGTAGTCCGGACTTCCCGAGGAACATCACTGGTACTCTGAGCAGTGAAATTACACCTCCAATAAGCCGCTGGCCTGGCTTTCGACGTGTTTTTTTTTTTTCAAGTTTTTCTATTCTATAGGCCGACTGCTTTCACTACAGCATAGGAGCCCAACTTGCCCCATCAGACTTTGTTTGAGAGTTCTAACATCTCCTAGGCTTTGATGCTCCACCACCTTTTATACTGCAAAACAACAAGAAGCGCTGACTTTTTTCTTCAGGGTCTTCTTCTCTAAGCCTTTGATGATCCAGCACCCTGTTTTATGAGGTCTGAGTTGAGGACCGAAAACGAAAGACACATTCGGAATTCGAAACGTAATATCGTTTGGGTCGATAAAAGAAGAGTCGTCCAAGAGAGGCCGTCGGGAAAGGAAATAGGAGTTTATCACCAGTAAGTTATGGAAGACCGATCCAACTACAGTGCTTAAACTCATTACAAAAATAATAAGAAATAAAATAAAAAGCATTAAAACCGTTACAGAGGGGCAGTATTGTTTTAGACCAGGTATGGGATGCATGGATGCAGCATTCATTCTCAGACAGGTTGTAGAGAAGTCTATTTAATACAACAGACCAGCTTGTCTTTGTTTTATTGATTTACAGAAGGCTTCCGATGGATTCAGTTAACAGATGTGGTCAACATTCTCTGCACTCGGGGGATTCCTTCTAACTTAATAAAACAGTTAAAGACATTTATTCCAACACCCACATTCAGGCGAAAATTGGTTCCAGGTTAAGTAGCTGCACAGCAGTTAGTAGTGGCATTAGACGAGGTGACTCTTTGAGTCCGCTACTTTTTAAAACAGTCATGGAAAAGGTGATAAAGAAGATATTGGCTGGTAGTTGTTATAGAAATAAAAAACATTTGTTACGCTGACGATGCAGTACTACTGACAAGCAGTGAAGATAATCCGCAGTAAGTCTTAGACACATTTAACATTGTAGCAAAAACCATAAGCATGGTCATATTCATTCAAAAAACCAAATTTGTGACCACATGTGTGGAAGCAAAAGGATTCAGGAGGATGGAAAAATTATTCAACAGGTAATAATGACATTTAGTGTCAGCTGTAGTGCTCAACATGATCAAGATTACTAATGGAATAGATATAGCTGGATACTATCTCCCAAGCGTGCACGTGGATTCGAACAGGTCACAAAGGAATAACGTAGTCCCTTTACAAACCACCAAATACGCAGATCGAGAAGCTACTCTGAATAAACATCACTTTGAAATATACTTGGAACACAAGAGCCGTAATTGGAACGCGAATGACTTGTACGGCTATGGTGTTTGTCTTGATTATAAGATAATTTGAGGGACGAAGTAATTATATTTATTTAGTTTTACATGAAATATCATACACACATATGCAGTACTACTGACAAGCAGTGAAGATAATCCGCAGTAAGTCTTAGACACATTTAACATTGTAGCAAAACCATAAGCATGGTCATATTCATTCAAAAAACCAAATTTGTGACCACATCTGTGGAAGCAAAAGGATTCAAGAGGATGGAAAAATTATTCAACAGGTAATAATGACATTTAGTGTCAGCTGTAGTGCTCAACATAATCAAGATTACTAATGGAATAGATATAGCTGGATACTATCTCCCAAGCGTGCACGTGGATTCGAACAGGTCACAAAGGAATAACGTAGTCCCTTTGCAAACCACCAAATACGCAGATCGAGAAGCTACTCTGAATAAACATCACTTCGAAATATACTTGGAACACAAGAGCCGTAATTTGAACGCGAATGACTTGTACGGCTATGGTGTTTGTTTTGATTATAAGATAATTTGAGAGACGAAGTAATTATATTTATTTAGTTTTACATGAAATATCATACACACATATGCAGTACTACTGACAAGCAGTGAAGATAATCCGCAGTAAGTCTTAGACACATTTAACATTGTAGCAAAACCATAAGCATGGTCATATTCATTCAAAAAACCAAATTTGTGACCACATCTGTGGAAGCAAAACGCTTCAGGAGGATGGAAAAATTATTCAACAGGTAATAATGACATTTAGTGTCAGCTGTAGTGCTCAACATAATCAAGATTACTAATGGAATAGATATAGCTGGATACTATCTCCCAAGCGTGCATGTGGATTCGAACAGGTCACAAAGGAATAACGTAGTCCCTTTGCAAACCACCAAATACGCAGATCGAGAAGCTACTCTGAATAAACATCACTTCGAAATATACTTGGAACACAAGAGCCGTAATTTGAACGCGAATGACTTGTACGGCTATGGTGTTTGTTTTGATTATAAGATAATTTGAGAGGAAGTAATTATATTTATTAAGTTTTACATGAAATATCATACACACATATGCAAAATAGCAATGGAGCTTGCATTCAACCATGTGGAATACCATTTGCACATAGCCTCAAGCGAGGAGAGACTCGGGAACATTGTGTAAACCCAGTAAAAATGTATGTTAAAAGTGTAAATCCTTGCCAAATATCTGGCGCAAATTACTCGTCTGTGAGAAAAATATCGCTTCTGTAAATACATTATTTATTTATTTATTTTCGTTGCATTAATGAAACTGGAATTTTAAACGGTATCTAAGAAGACTGCATTTTGCCATCTCTCCTCTTAGGGTAGGGTAGGAGAGATGATTCATGATTGTAATTCGGAACTGCTTCGTCTAATTGTAAAGACAAGTCTAGCCTATTGGTACAAAACTGGCTTAGGAAGCTTGTATTACAATGTCAACTAATGGAAACAATGAAGTAATCAGAATAACACTTAACTATTAAAAACGCATGTGGTAGCTGATATAAACGTAGAAACTGAATGAAAGTGTTCAGAGACAGGTAACCAAACAAATAAATCAGTTATAATACAGGAATTATTATTCAACTTTTCGTATGACTGTAATTTTTAGAGGTTTTTCTTTTCATTTCTTCCACAAAAAATGCACACGTGGTGCTGTAAACTGGACAGTCTTCACGCACACTGCACATTTTAGCCAGTTACCTTTAGATCGAGTTTCAGAATAAAGTTCTAGATATTTCACACCCTCATCTTCATTGAATTACTTTTGAATTATTATCGGAGTGAAGAATAGTTTACTTGTCGTTGTCATCATCTGATGATTAATTCCAATCTTGTCTGTGCCTTCTTGGAAACTGTTTTGACAAACTAGATTCATTTCTGCGTATTGTACAAGGGAATTTTTCAGCAGGCCTCTTGTTATTTGATTTTCCCTTGTTTTCATCTCTGTTTTTCTATTTGCTAATGTAAGCTGGATCCGATACGCTAACAACACTTTGTTTCCATTTTGAAGCAGAGGGTTGTAAGTCTGACGGAATAGGTCAGCTAGTTTTCAGACCCTTGGATTTTGTTAAACGCCCACTTTGTTTGTATTAGGTTCTACATCTACATCTACATCTACATTGATACTCCGCAAGCCACCCAACGGTGTGTGGCGGAGGGCACTTTACGTGCCACTGTCATTACCTCCCTTTCCTGTTCCAGTCGCGTATGGTTCGCGGGAAGAACGACTGTCTGAAAGCCTCCGTGCGCGCTCTAATCTCTCTAATTTTACATTCGTGATCTCCTCGGGAAGTATAAGTAGGGGGAAGCAATATATTCGATACCTCATCCAGAAACGCACCCTCTCGAAACCTGGCGAGCAAGCTACACCGCGATGCAGAGCGCCTCTCTTGCAGAGTCTGCCACTTGAGTTTATTAAACATCTCCGTAACGCTATCACGGTTACCAAATAACCCAGTGACGAAACGCGCCGCTCTTCTTTGTATCTTCTCTATCTCCTCCGTCAACCCGACCTGGTACGGATCCCACACTGATGAGCAATACTCAAGTATAGGTCGAACGAGTGTTTTGTAAGCCACCTCCTTTGTTGATGGACTACATTTTCTAAGCACTCTCCCAATGAATCTCAACCTGGTACCCGTCTTACCAACAATTAGTTTTATATGATCATTCCACTTCAAATCGTTCCGTACGCATACTCCCAGATATTTTACAGAAGTAACTGCTACCAGTGTTTGTTCCGCTATCATATAATCATACAATAAGTTTGTCAATAAAGATCCATTTACTAAAGTCATTAGCAGAACTTGATGTGCATGCACATTGGTGAGGAGAAATCGGATAGTGAAAATAAGGTCAGTAACGCAAATTAGGAAAACTTATTGAAGTACTTGTACCTGGCTGAGGAGAAGTGGGAACAGAAAAATGAGATGAGGAAAGTATGCTTGGAAAACAAAGATCTGAATGGTTTTGGTCGCAGGATAAAAGATAAATATAATGTGGAATAGCCTCCATATTGAATAGAAGATACATGTAGCTCTAAATGCTGAAAAGCCATTCTGAACATCAAAAATCTTATAATTCCCAAATCGAGATCTGGTTGTATTATTGATACCTTTCTTTCACCCTGGTGAACTTTTGACGTGTGTCTTTATGACTTTAGTGGTTTGAAAGCAACACGCTCCAATGGCTGAAGATAATGTACAGTTTGAGTCGGTAGGCAGTTCACACTGACGTTATTATCTCTGGGTGCTTCTAGCATATTGGTATCATTTGTACGTGATGTGTGACCATCCTAGACAAGGAGATTTTCGTTCAAAGGCTTCTGGGAATAAAGTAGTTTAGCAACAAATCCATCAACAAGTCTGTGTTAATGTAGGCTGACCCGGGCGGCATTTCGATAACTGTCCCTGGAGGTGACACCCTTTGTAATTCTGGAGTGCTGTGTACTTCCTCGTTATGCAGCAAGGGGGTAAAATGGGGCCTTCTGCATTACAGCAAGTCAAAACAGTAGCTGTCTCGCCTTTCCCTGACCATGTTGTAACCTACCCTTATAAGCAGTTACTTGTCCAACAACGTTGATGATCTGGAGTTTAATTGCGTCCGCATTCCGTATGAATCCAGGTTTATCAAGAAGATTATTTTCTGTCAGTATTTAGGTCAAAAGTTCAGACTAATCAGATACTTCTTTCCTGTTCACAACTTCTGATCTT
Organism: Schistocerca serialis cubense; assembly: GCF_023864345.2. Taxonomy (NCBI): domain Eukaryota; kingdom Metazoa; phylum Arthropoda; class Insecta; order Orthoptera; family Acrididae; genus Schistocerca; species Schistocerca serialis. The sequence goes on along the minus strand of NC_064638.1, from coordinate 1,199,208,921 downwards.
GGTGAAGAACAACCTTCGCGTTTCGTCGTACAGAACTCAGAATTTCTTGTTAGAAAGGAACTTATGCTTACTTTCCCCGCCATTTTCTTATCTTTATTAAATATGGCTTTTCAACCTTGTATGTCCGCTATATTGCAGTCTCTCTCTCTCTGACATCTCTTCTTGATGGAGAAAATCCTTCAAGCTGCAGGTCAAGAACACGTTTTACTACTTTTTTTGGCATTAAGTCCTAGTCGTGGTAGAGGTCCGAGACTTATTTTAGTGAAATTATTGTTTTTCATTCTAGTCCTTAATTTTCTCAGGTATACTGAAATAGCTTTCTCGCTGCCCAGAAAGGAGAGTTTCATTGATTACAGCATTGGCGGCATTTCTCAAAGCATTCTCAGTCCAATAAGCTCGGTTCGTTATCCGATTACAGGTAGACCGCAAGATGTATTTAGCCTGCAAGCAGGTCTTTTAGAAGAGCTATACTACGCTGTCGGCGATAGTTTACAGCATAATGAATTTATACCCTACTGTCTTCATACGTCACCTGCTCTAAAGTAGTGTAAAAATCTCTGGCTAGCATTAAACACTCCACACTCTATTACCACTCACGTATCTATAGTTTGTATCAATCGGTGTCTTATTACTTCCTTCGCATAACCATTGTACAACAATACTGAACTATGTTCGTGAAATTTTACACACTTAGCCAGTCGGTGAGAAAATTACGTCCTAAAACTTGCGAATGTGCTAACAATTTCTATAGAATTAGCAGCACACCTATCTTCTACAGCTACTAACGGCCTACTAACCGATTGGCGCTGCTACATAACGGTTAGTATGAAGAAAAAGGAAAGTGCTTCTCCCTACCCGTCAACTCCTCTAGCAGTACTCCAGTTAAATTCAGTAGTACATCTCTCAAAACAAAGTCGGCCACTGGGAAAGCGAGAGAAACGGACCGTCTTGTGTCCCCGTAGCCCGTATCCGGCGGAGCTCTGCCCCTCTTCCAGTCGTCGGCTGGGCCGGGCGTGACTCGGTCATTCTGGAAACGTGCGGTGACGTTGCAGCTCCCAGGCTGTGAAACGCCCTAGCAATGCGGACGCAGTTCAGGCGGGCCAGCGCCTGCTGCAGCGACCGCTTCAGGACACCGTGACTCAGCGGCTTGATTCCGACCACGCATTTCACAACATAGTGTGTACTGTTGAAAATCTAATGCGAGGGCCGCCTTTTAATTTTCTAGATACAGCAGCCACATTGTTTTAATTTTTGTTGTTTGTTACTGTTAAAGTCCTTTTCGAACACAGCGAAAGTAAGAATCAATAATGCTTTTTCAGACATCTTTCCTGCTATTGCAGGGGTGAGACATGGTTATATTCTCTCTTCACTACTCTTCAGTGAATATAATGAGCACATTACGAGGGAGTTCCTTGAAGTCTGGTCTTTGTAGGTGTCATTCTCCAGTACGCAGATGACATTCTGATAATAGCAGCAAACCGACATCAATTGGAAACCGGCATGCGAAGATTGGCCCAACAAAGCAGAGAATATGATCTTGCAATCAACAAGACAAAGACGAAAGTGATGACTGTACACTGATCAACGAGAACATAATGACTACCGACCTAGTGTCGATATAAGCTCGTCCAGGCGATAGCAGCGTCAACTGGCGAGCAATGACCACTACGCAGACACAAGCACGGTGCATCTACACGCATGCTCATAAATTAAGGATAATTGCAGAATGTGGTGGCACACAACGTGGCACTACACAAAACTGGCGCTAATAGCACATGGCTTAGCCATGTCTCCGCAGTATCCTTTCTTTCAGGAGTGCTAGTTCTGCAAGGTTCGCAAGAGAGTTTCTGTAAAGTTTGGAAGGTAGGAGACGAGATACTGGCAGAAGTAAAGCTGTGAGGACCGGGCGTGAGACGTGCTTCGGTAGCTCAGATGGTAGATCACTTGCCCGCGAAAGGCAAAGGTCCCGAGTTGGAGTCTCGGTCGGGCACACAGTTTTAATCTGCTAGGAAGTTTCATATCAGCGCACACTCCGCTGCTGAGTGAAAATCTCATACTCGTAATGATGGACCTCCACAGCCGACGACTCACGCATGCGCGGAAGATATGGGCACATGACCATCGGCACTGAACATTGGCGCAGGGGCAGGACGTTGGATGATCTGATGAATCCTGATACATTCTTTATCATGCCGATGGGAGGGTGCGAATCTGATGCCTTCCACGAGAACACCTCTTTGACACATGTACTAAGGGACGCCGACAAGCTGGTGGCGGCTCCCTGATGCTCTAAGGAACATTCACGTGGGTACCCATGGGTCCAAGGCATCGTGACGGTCAAGGAGTTTCGCACACTGGTTGCAGACCACGTACACCCCTTCATGACGATCATGTTTCCCGACGGTAGTGACATTTTTCATCAGGATTATGCGCCATGTCACAAGGCCAGGAGCGTGATGGAGTGATTCGAGGAACACAATGGCGAGTTCCAGTTGATGTACTGGCCCCACAGCTAGTCAGATCTGATCCCGATCGAAAACATGTGGGATGTGGTTGAACGTGGCGTCAGAACTCCTCGTTCACCTCTCCGGCATTTGCAGGAATTATACTATGTGATCGAAAGTATCCGGACAGCCCTAAAACATACGTTTCTCGTGTTAGGTGCATTTTTCTGCCACCTACTGCCAGGTACCCCATATCAGCGAAAGTCAGTAGACATCGTGAGAGAGCAGAATGGGTAGATCCATGGAACTCACGGACTTCGAACGCAGTCAGGTGATTGGGTGTCACTTGCGTCATACGTCTGTATACGAGATTTCCAGACACCTAAACATCCCTAGGTCCACTGTTTCCGATGTGATAGTGAAGTGGAAACGTGAAGGGACTCATACAGTACAAAATCGTACAGGCCGACCTCGTCTGTTGATGACAGAGACCGCCGACAGTTGAAGAGGGTCGTAATGCGTAATAGGAAGAGATCTATCCACACCATCACACAGTAATTTCAAACTGCATCAGGATCCCCTGCAAGTACTATGACAGTTAGGCGGGAGGTGAGAAAACTTCGATTTCAAGGTCAAGTGGCTGCTCATAAGTCACACATCACGCCGATAAATGTCAAACGACGCCTCGCTTGGTGTAAGGAGCCTAAACATTGGACGATTGAACAGTGGGAAAACGTTGTGTGGAGTCACGAATCACAGTACACAATATGGTGATCGGATGACAGCGTGTGGGTACGGCTTATGCCTGGTGAAAGTCATTTTCCAGCCTGTGTAGTGTCATGAGTAAAGTTTGGAGGCGGTGGTGTTACGGTGTGGTCGTGTTTTTCATGGATGGGGCTTGCACCCCTTGTTGTTTTGCGTGCCACTATCACAGCACAAGGCCTACATTGATGTTTTAACCACCTTCTTGCTTCCCACTGTTGAAGAGCAATTCGGGGATGGCGATTAAATCTTTCAACACGATAGAGCACCCGTTCATAATGCACGGCCTGTGGCGCAGTGGTTACACGACAATAACATCCCTGAAATGGACTGGCCTGCACAGAATCCTGGCCTGAATCCTATACAAGACCTTTACGATGTTTTGGAACGCAGACCTCATGCCAGGCCTCACCGACCGACATCGACACCTCTCCTCAGTGCAGCACTCCGTGAAGAATGGACTGGCATTCCCCAAGAGACCTTCTAGCACCTGATTGAACGTATGCCTGCGAGAGTTTAAGCTGTCGTCAAGGCTAAGGGTGGGCCAACACCATACTGAATTCCAGCATTATCGATGGAGGGCGCCACGAACTTGTGTCATTTCCAGCCAGGTGTCTCGATATTTTTGATCATATAATGTTGTTGACATGTATGTGCCAACTCCGTACAGCGACCTACCAAAGCCTCATTGCTTCCAATCCACGACGACGCCGCTGTTATCTGCGCCAAACGTGGACAAATCACGTATTAGGTAGGTGATCATTATGCTCTCGCTGATCAGTGTAGATCGCCCTAATGACAACGGACCTGACATGGCAAGAATTATTGGATACGAGGTAGTCAGTCGCTTCCAGTATGCAGGACCTGTTGTCACTGGAGCTCAAGACAGAACTTCGTGGAGGTAGGTTGTCAAGGGGCTTAACACGTGGTGCCTAGTAGTGTGAGTGTTTAAAAAAGTAGTGTGGTTTCAAGTGACTCTGAGAATGGCTTGATTGTAAAGGGCGCTCAAACGGTTTTTCCTTAATTAAATACAGTGTGAAATAACAACATCCTCAAAAAAATGGTTCAAATGGCTCTGAGCACTATGGGACTTAACATCTATGGTCATCAGTCCCCTAGAACTTAGAACTACTTAAGCCTAACTAACCTAAGGACATCACACAACACCCAGTCATCACGAGGCAGAGAAAATCCCTGACCCCGCCGGGAATCGAACCCGGGAACCCGAGCGTGGGAAGCGAGAACGCTACCGCACGACCACGAGCTGCGGACTAACAACATCCTCCAAACATGGAGAAAGTGATGATTAATAACAATGCCCCTAACTGATTCGTTCAACTTTTGGTAATCCAACACCTCCAGAAAAGACTGGTCAAACTGATTTGCTGAATTCAGTCGTAGCCCTTCTAGAGTCAGTGCTTAATGTTGGTCGATGAGGATAGTCATTCGACGTAGTGAGATAGCGAAATTGCTAGTCAGGTCTAAGAATATTGTACATTCGATTCTGAAAGGACGTACGGCTGTGAAAAAGTTCTGTTTTCCGGTGGATTCCGTGGAATTTGGCAGAAACGCAAAAGTAGGCTCGTGCCAAAAAATTCATATCCGTACAGCCCAGGAACTATTTGTTTATTCCTAGAAGAACTGGAATTAACCAGACTACCTGATCCACAGCATCTAGATACCTATTAGTGGACATCAATATGGAGAGTGTCCAACCTTCCCCCTTACCACGGCTTGAACTGTGCTGGGACCACTTTAAATGAAGTGTCCTAATGTCTGTGGAGGAATGACAGCCCATTCTTCCTTAAGAGGGGAAACCAAAGAAGGTTGTGATGTTGGACGTTGATTCTAGTCCTAAAAACTTTTCCATTGGGTTTAGCTCGAGACTCTGGGCAGGCCGCGCCATTTCCAGAACCTCTGTCCACAGACCATTGCCTCACAGATGCTGCTTTATGACAGGAGATGCACTGACGTGCTCATACAAACAATCATCGTCTCTGAACAGTTCCTCTACTGCACGTACACAATAGTGTAAAATTTTTCCTATCCATCCGCATTTAGCGTTTGCTTAAGTGCTGTAAGGAGCACACACTGACCACGGAAACAGCCCCATACCGTTACACCTTTCCCCACGCTTCTCTATTGGCACTACAAATGGAGCAGCTAACGCCCTCCATGCATTTTCGAAACCCAAACACGTCCATAGGATGGCCACATGGCATAGCGTGTTTCCAATTCACTGTCCAGTGGCTTCACTCTTACATGATTAAGGAATTGCAGTTACTACAGAAATGTGCGGTTTTATGAAGACCTGCTCGACCGTTGTATACTATTCTTTTCAATTCCCTAAGCTACGACGGCCGGTGGGCGGTGACCAGTTCCAAAAGCACTAGGCGGAAGGGGTGGCGGCCAAGTGTTTGCCGTCTTTCGGCCGGTCGTTGACGACAGAATCGAGGTGCACGCCCTGCATTCTTTCTCAAAGGCTTTTGCATAAACTATTGCGCAAAAAAAAATTCATTTTTGCTTTACTTACAGCTTTATATATCAGGTTCTTTATGATGTGCCCATCATTTCGTTAATGGTCACATTGCGTGGAAAAAATTCGTAACAATGAAAAATATAGGTCGCTATGATTTTGCGTTTGGTGCGTATGACATAATATGTTACTGCGTATGAAATTTAGCTAACATACTGAATTTTCCCTTAGACTTGGGTAGAGGCATCTATCTGTTACCAATCTCGAGAAAATTAATCTGAGGTAGCACACTCACTTGCGATCGCGCCGCGCCAGCGATCAGCCCACAGTGAAATATCTACAACATTCCTCATATTTCATAAACGGTTTCAGATATCGAAATATGATTTTGGCAGATGATAGCATGCAAAGAGGAGAGTATTTCTCAATATCGTTATTATGCAAAACTTCATTACCTACCGTTTAATTCCATTAACTACAGACATTTTCGATGAAAGAATGTAATTTTTACTGTCCCTCGATAAGTGGTGAAACGCGAAATGCTATGGGTTTTGGAACAATATAGATGAAGACATTACACTTTTTTTTACCGAGGATGTGCTTTTTCATAAGCTACTGACCTTATTTTTCCTCAATTCCTCAATAAACATAATAAAGCATTGTTTCATAATTCTGTCGCATTTGTGTCTGCACAGTTTGCACGTAAGTAAAAATTGTAAACGCCGCTGTGTTTTGGCAAAAGATGCAAATTTTAACATGGCAACCTGAGAAATGTGTACGTTTTACTCAAAATTCTCCACTCATGACGCTTCTGTGAAAGTTACGCATGGTTAACAAGCCAGACGAAAATGAATTGCTGCATTTTTGGCGGTATTCTTTTTAGATACTAACCAAAGCAGATGCGACAAATCTTTTTTAATGGTCGCCGTGCAAATGTGGGCGTGGAGACGCCCCACTTAATATTTACAAAAAATGTGAGTGCAGGCTTTAGTTGAGAACGGCACCTCCCTCTAGCGCTCCAGATTTCCCCTACAATGCCATTACCGTTTTTCCCGCACGTGCCCTGACGTCTGCGCATCTACCAGCCATTGTATTCTGCGCTGACTCTAGCGCTGTGGAATTCACAAGTGACACCTTCCACTGAATACATACGATTTTTTTACAACCGCCCTACCCAATGGTCGACGGTCCCTATCTGTAAGCACATGAGGTCTTCCTGGTCCTGTATTACCTGTGGCTGTTCCTTGGCATTTCTAGTTCACAGTCATATCACTACGAAGCTGAAGGTTCAAATGACCATAATGGGTTTGTTACTGAGGTGACATCAGATGACCAGTCCACGTTTAAAGTCATTGAGTTCTTCTGAGCGACTCGATCTCTTGTCACTGCTTCTCTGCTGAGAACAAAAAGAGCCAGCCGTTGTGGCCGAGCGGCTCTAGGCGCTTCAGGTTCAAATCCTGCTACGGTCGCAGGTTCGAATCCTGCCTCGGGCATGGATGTGTGTGGTGTCCTTAAGTTAGTTAGGTTTAAGTAGTTCTAAGTCTAGGGGACTGATGACCTCAGATGTTAAGTCCCATAGTGCTGAGAGCCATTTGAACCATTTTAGAACACAAAGTTCATCCGCTTCTGTTTATAGCGGCGGATCCGTCTCTCGCGACATCTAGTGGCCGAGTCCACATTGCATAGGGGTGGCCAGATACCTTCGATCAAATAGTGTGTAGCGATTCACTGAGGAAAGTCTTCCTAGTAAGCGATGTCTTCACTATTTACAGGGTCGATTTACACATGGTGATGAATGTTATACAAATATTGTTTTACCAGAACTTTGCGATAGAAATAGAAAAAATAAGAGACTATCGCATTATTCTTCGTCGAGACGACATCAGATGTGTGGTATAGGCCAGACAATAATTCGACGAAGAAAAACATCGCATCTATGTCTCGTCACCCCTATTCACACAATTTTTGGCCGAACGACGTCTGTTTGCTGTCTTGTGCCAAAGGAAAACTGCTTACAGAGCGATTTTCATCACCTCAAGAAGATGTTCAATAGATCCAAAACAATGTTTCTGAGATACCAACATCAGAGTGGAAAATACCTAGGGACTTCAGAAAATAAATTAATACGTCAACCCACAGTAAGATCATTGCGCAGTAGGAGAGTAGCATATTGTCGGGTGAGAATATAGGATCTGGGCTTCCTGCATCCACAGTCCAACTGCGGTACAGAGAAGAGCTGCATCGCAGAATGTGCTTGAATTGTCGTGGCGTCAGAAAAACTCCATATAAAAATTTAAAATGCTTTCATACACGTTAAAAGGTATTACGTAAAGATTTAACACGACAATTCAAATGTTGAAGAAGAATATGTACACAGGTTGAATCACCTAAAATCTGCCCCACAAATACTCGATTAAAGTACGAGGGCTATTTGTCTATTAAGTTCCGATCGCTTGCGAAATGGAAATCACAGTAAAAATCAAAATTGTTCTATTTGCAACAGTTAGCTAGACCCTCCAGCTACTTGTCTACATTGTCGCCACTCTGACTTCACTTATCCAAACGGCAGTACTCTATACTGATAACACCTGCCCGCTAACAAGAAGGCGATGTATGGCCTAGATTCTTCTTCGAGTTCTATTTGCCAGTAACTAGCCGTCAGATCGAGGCTAGTCATGAACTTAACGTCATGAAAACGTTGCAAAATCTCCTCCATACTCTCTGGTCTGTCTGTTTCGCGTTGAACGACCCTATTCAACGTGCGTGCGTCAATCACAAAACGCACACTACCATCCCGTTTTGCTACAATGACCAAACCGTTATTGTATGGAATTGTACTTCTTTCAATCACTCCCCATTCGATCATCCTATCTATCTCCCGTTGCACTGCTTCCTTTTTGGACAGCAGTATAGCATACGTTTCACGAAGAATGGTTCGTGCGGAATTACATGCAGCTTGCATTTATATCCTTCCACAAGTCCCGGTTTGTCTGAAAACACACTCTTATTCCTCATTATTACTTCATACTGGCTCATCTTTGTTCGTGTGTTGCGTTTGACACACTGTCTACAATACTTTCCAATTCACTTTCTACACTATTGCCAATGGCGAGACTCCTCACGTTACAGTAGTTCAAATTCTTACCTACGTCAATGGCATCCGGCCAGTTAACAATGTGTATAGGCTGGTATTGCCTATGCACACCATCTCCTGCCTCGTCAAAACTAACTACTATTGTTTTATCTTGTGACGTACATGTCAAAGTTTTGCTTTCGCAATTAATCACTGCACGGTACTTTAATAGCCAATGTAACCCGATATTTACTTCCATAGTTAAGTCTGGCAGGACGACAAACTCTTGTTCAAATCGAACCCCACATATCTCGAAGTTGACAAAAATCTGTTGTGTGACCGGTTTACTGGCCTTCCCAGTTGCACCGATAATTTTCACTCCTGTTACTGGCATAACTACGATACCAGGTCTGTCTTTCAGTAACTCAAATATTTTCCCAGATACAGCACTCAATTCTGCACCGGTGTCAATCAACACGTTTAGTTGCAGGTCGTGCATATTGACAGACACTACTATCTGTCTACACTTGTCCTCGACTGTTTCTTTATTTTCCCACAGTAAATCCTCGTCTATATCCAGGTCATTCCAGAAAAAACCATCCGGCTTTGATCCTAAATCCGGTTTATCTGGCGGCTTTTTCAGCCTCTGTTCACATACAGTTTTAATTTCAACACGTTTTCTTGAAGCTTAGTCTGTAGTTCTCCTCCAATACCGAAACCTTTTCCTGTAACTCGTCAACTAGTGAGTGTTGCTTTGCTGTCAATTCACTAATTGTCACCTTCGTTGATTCCTCTTTGGTCAGATTGACGTCATTTGCCAATCTACCTGGAGCAATATGCCCAGTAGTATCTGCAATTACTTCCTCTGTATCTGCGCAACCCACACTGCTACCGTCTGACCGTATAACGTCAGCTCTGACCTCATACACGCTGTAATCTACGTGCTTTTCTACCAATCGTGTCCGGCTATCACTAAAATTTTCGTAATCTTTCTCCTTAATATTCTCGCAATGTTTAAACTGGAGGTTTGCGTCGGATGGGTCGGCTACTTCTACGACTATAACTTTCGGTAAGGTCTGCCGGTTAGGGCCAGAACTTTCCGTTACTACTTCAACATCCAACTCCTGCGGGACGATACACGACGAATCTTGCTCGTGCTTCCCATTAACATCAACTATTTCTGGTTAAGTCTGCCGGTTAGGGCCAGAACTTTCTATCACTTCACAAACACTACCTTCCTGCGGGACGAGACGCAGCAAATTCTGCCCGCGCTCCCCATAAACACTTCTCCCGTACGGGCCCCTATAATCTCTTAGCTCGTCGTATAAGCGACCGAACTGCCTTAACCAGACCTCATCCCTCTCTGCATCCCCTCGCTCGATGACGGACGTGTTATCCGACATCTGATCTTCTCTCAACAATTTCGAACCATTCTTAAACTCAATCGCCAGTTCCGCTGTGGGTGTTACAGCCGCCACTTTATAATCGATTTCCGGAACACTACTTAAATTGTTCTCACTGGCAGTGAATGTATTTTCTGCTGCCGTGTCTACAGCTGATCTACTACTTGTGGGCGCACTCCTTTCTCCTAACACTGGCACACTCTCCCACCGTTGATTATTCCATACGGAATTTTCATAACGACGACACCTCGGTTTTCTACTGTTGTTGGGTAGCCAAAATTTCTCCACGCCCGGTCGGCCTCTCACCGGCGCGGCTAATGGTTTTCCTGTCTCGTCCCAGCAGATACGCTCCCCGGATGCTGCTGAGGCGGCTTATCACACCCTCTGGCGTTATTAGTATTCTGTGAAGCCTGTATCACGTTAATACGATACTGGTTTCCGTCATTCCTGTTATTGTTTGCATTGTACCGATTGTTATTACGGTCCGAACAATTATTTTTATTCCTGCCATGGTTGCGGTATGCATTATTCCCATGGTTATCGTTGTTGTGGTTCCCGTTGTTGTTACCACCGCCTCTACCACTGTCGCGATTATTGCGTCAATTGTCCTCGTCCTCAACTCTTTCCAGGAAATCATTGATTGTCCTGTAATTGCTTCCTACGTAGCGTTTTGTATCATCTGGAAGCTTCTTGTAGAGTTCCCAGACTATTTCGGATTCCGTGCGGCGATCACGTAAATATTCCAACTTGCGGATCCACCCCTCACAAAACTCCTTCATCGAGCCGCGCGAATTCGCATCGAAAGGGCTCGATACAACAAATTCGCGCCAGACACTTTGTTGTTTTTGCTCTGACCAGTATGCAGCCAGAAACAAATTTTTAAACTCGTGAAAAGTCAGGTTCGTGATGTTGAGGTTTAAGCCCCAACGCTTGGCATCACCAGCCAACACGTCAATAACCGTATTAATTTGTCTCTCATTAGTCCATGATCTGGGTAAAACTCTTTCACAATTTTTAATGAAATCCGTCGCGTGTATACCGCCTTTTTTCAAGGGGTCGAACCGCTCCTCTTTCGTCAACAATTCCGAACTATGTGCACAGATTGGCACATAGCTCTGTTTTTCGTCAAGTTTCTTTTCTAATTCCGAAACTCTCGTAATTACTTGTTAAGTGGTTGTCGCAAGCGTTTCCACTTCCCTCTTTTTCTCTTCGCAGATATTAGCCTGCTTCCTCACTTTGGTATCTACTTCGGATACTAAAGCCTTTAAAGTTTCCACCTTCTGTTGATCCTCTTTTTTCACTAATTGAAATTGTTCCGTCACCTTATTCTCGATGATCGGAGCAACTACTTCTCCTACACTTTTCTCGATTCTGCTAAATTAGGAATAAAAACGAGTATTTATGCTCGCAATTTCCGCCTAAACGCCTATCATTTCCTGTTTAAGATTACCGATTTCGGTATTAATTACAACAATATCTTCTATGATTTTATCAACTTTTGTGTTAACAACTTCAACATTGTTGTTAACAACATTAATACCTCTGTTCTGATTGTCTAGCTTCCTGTTAATTTTTTCAGACTGAGCTTCTTGCTTGGCACACTGAGCTTCTTGCTTGGCAAACTGAGCTTTAATTTCTGCCGATTGAGTTTCTATCTTGCTAGACTGAGCCTTGATTTCGTTAATCAAAACATTCAATAAATCAGTTAAATTTCCGGAAACCAGCGGTTTTACTTCCGTAGCGAGTGCCTCTTTAATTGTCCCCCCGTATTCGACATCAAGGGGTTCAGCATTGATTTTCACTTCCGATTCCGAAACATTTTCTAAAGTTTGGAATTCCATTCCTGCTCTTTGTTGCGTTTCGGCGGTCGCGTCTTTCATGCTAGCCGCCTGCCCCTGAAAAATGGGTTCCGCGGTGCGCGTTTCCCACTCTTCGACTGATTGTTCCGTACCCAAGTCTACCAAATTTTGGTAATTGTTGCCTTCACTCATTTTACTAATTTTCACTATAAATGCCAAATCTCAAATCTAATTAGGATTCTCGCTGACGTAACGACCTGTTAATAAGCAGTACTTTGTTACGAGATTTGCACAATGCAAAATTCTTGTCCAGAACAACCTCAAATCCGAAGCTTGTCCCGTCACCAGGTCGCCACGTGTAACCTCCCCCTCACCTATCGACCTTCATGACAGTGAAAAATTAAACCGCGTGCACCTAATGGAAATTTGGGAAAAGCAATCGTCAACGAAGTTAATTTGTCGGTAAAGAGGGAGGAAAGGGTTACATCTAAATGAAAGGAAAAATGCAAATGAAATTGGCGGAAATTAATTTTGAGAAAAGGGTAAAATTAATAAAGAAAGTAAATGTGCGGTCGTCACGTTAACAATTAATTGGCGTTAATTAGATATTTGAGATTTGGGGAAAATTACGGTCGCCAGTCCTATGGACAACTACTATAATAACTGAAAAAGAAAGGTTATTGCACATATAATTACCACTAAAAGCGTGGCAACTAAAGGTTGACACGTGTAGTGTGAAAACTGAAAGTTTGTCAGAAGTAATAAATTTCACTACACTCTGACTTAATTTAGCAAAAGAATTAATAAAACTGGAAAACTGAAAGTTAATTTAGTGACTGAAATTAATAGTGAGATTTGTTTCTGAAGCACTACGAAATTCAGTAAAATAAGGTTAGTCTTGGGCTACCTCAACAATCATTTCAAAAGCTACTTGAATCTACGCAATTTAGAAATAAGAGATTTAACTTTGAACTTGAATTAAATGATTCTGGACAATTAACAATAGTAACATTTAGTACGTACCAAGCTGAGCTGCAGTCACAGGTAAGCTAAAATATGCTAACAAAACTCGCGCTCTTAATTTGTGCTCGTGTAATCTAAATATTGTAGCCAGCTATGAATACATTAACTGAACTTTGAAATTAAAGCAGTGAAATCGAATGATGCTGACGTTTGAATTTCAACGACACTCTGGTTCATTCCGGAAAAGGAAGGGACCTTGCTTGGTAATGCAATTGGGACAATGAGCAACAAAGGTTCATGCTAAGTTGCTGTAATTTTGTGATGCAACAATTTTAAAAGTTTGAAAAGCTGAGGTCTGCCATACAGTTCTAAAACTTCACGTGCTTCCAGTCTTCCTTGTTGGTTGATTGAAGGTTTGAAGTCGTCGGTCGAGGAGGTGGCGACAGTTACTCATTGTCGGCCGTCGCTGTTGCAGTAGCTGGGTGTTGGCGCGCCTTCTTCTCGACACTGTCACCAGGCGAAACGGGCTCTTGTTGTGCGCCAGCTAATGCTTCCCGTCCGCGACACCGTGTCAGAAACTATCATAGCAAGTCGAGCGCAATTACATGCTGCCAAACCCCGAAAGCGCGGCAACTCGCGGGAGCGTCACACAACACACCTGCTCAACCGCACTACTCCCGCCAGACTCTCTCTGCCCGCGCTCCATGCGGCAGAGTTAACACTACCAAAGATCCTAAACACTTTGGTTCTCTACACGACCTATCGATGTAATCGTTCGATAGCATAGTTTTCCCTAGGCCAGACCCAGCGTAAAAATACACATAATATTTACAAAACAAACCAGTTATACATCGACATAAATGCATAAATATATACATATACAAATAGTAAAACAATTACGATATATAAAGACACAGAAATGTCGTATCTTGAGGTATCAAAACAAGGAAAACAATTATAGAACAATAGATGGAAATAGGAGGATATGCATTTCCGGCGTTACAATACCAGTTTTCCAATACCCTCCCGAAGGCTGCTGTGCTTTACGCCGGTTCTTTTCGCTGGTCTGCAGCTTGTTGTCTGTGCCAAAATGTTGTCTCCGTAGCCAGCGGTTGATGTAAGCTGAGGTGAAAATCAGAGGGAGCCGAGTCCGCGCTGTATCGTGGGTGATTAAACATTTCTCATCGAAAACGCTGCACGAGTGTCTTCATTACCCCTGCAGAGTGCGGCCGAGACTTGTCATGAAGAAGGAAACGCATGATAGTTACGTTATGTGGGCTGCATAAAATCAGGCGAAATCTCTCGGCAGGCACTATTACTTGGCGGGAGACACTATTTTCTAGGCACCTTTATGCGCTAACTGTGTGCTCAGAACTGGAAAAAGCGGCATGACATAATCCACATTCGTACTACAGACACCGCCTAGCACATCTGTACAAACCGCCATCGGATTTTCACTGTGGTTTCCATTTCGCGACCGATCGGACCTTAATAAAGAAATAGTTTTCGTACTAATTCGGAAGGTATGATTGAGGGGAAAGAGTGCGGAAAATTGTGAGAATTCTGTTTTTAAAAGATTAGTTTTTTATTTAATTCTAATTAATTACCACTACATCTATAATCTGAGCATCATTACAAGGTAGACGTGGTTGGATAGTTGGTTGATTTGGGGGAGGGGACCAAACAGTGAGGTCATACGCCCCATCGGACTAGGGAAGGATGTCGGCCGTGCCCTTTCAAAGGAACCATCCCGGCATTTGCCTGAAGCGATTTACGGAAATCACGGAAAACCTAATGCATGTAGTCGCTTATCAGCGTTTGCATTTGGTGCATTTTATATCGTACATTGCTACATACGAGATATAGCTAAAATATCTAAAGCGTTCTTATCGGTGGAAGCAGAGCCATACCTCTTCCCTTTTTCGACAAAATATCTGAGGTATACTGGAAGATATCCGCGACAAGTTGGCTGCTACGTCACACACGCGAAGCTATTGCTGTCAGCTATGCCCTGCTATGCGGAGTGCGGTGTTGCCGTGGTTGGTTGGTTGTTTCGGGGAAGGACACCAGACAGCGAGGTCATCGGTCTCATCGGATTAGGGAAGGACGGGGAAGGAAGTCGGCCGTGCCCTTTGAAAGGAACCATCCCGGCATTTGCCTGGAGCGATTTAGGGAAATCACGGAAAACCTAAATCAGGATGACCGGACGCGGGATTGAACCGTCGTCCTCCCGAATGCGAGTCCAGTGTCTAACCACTGCGCCACCTCGCTCGGTGGTGTTGCCGTGTGTTTCTCCTTTTCGTACTTTTCGTATGCTATTGATACAAGCCGAAGCTGGAAATGAAAATCTTATTGAAATGAAAAGACATTGGGAGTCACCTGCTGATAACGCTGACTGGATGTTTTTTTTCAGTCTGTGCTTTCTGATTTCACGAAACTTTGTGACAGGCGTAAATGAGATCTGAAATCTAAATTACTGTTACTTCTGAATGAACAGATGGACAAAGCCGAGAAGGATACGTCAAGATTTTATTTTTCATGAGCTTTGAGCCAGTGTTATTTTGTCCATGTGTCGTTGAGATCGACTGTGGTTGAGCTAAGCTATCTTAACTTCTCGCGTGTCTTATCTTCCGGGTTGGCGGGCGAAGCGAGTTGGTTGTTAGCCTTCGACGAGTAAACCTCGAGATCTCGTGAGATCCGCTGGGAGACGAGTGTCAACGGCTGCCACACGAGCGAGATGACCGTTACATACATGTTGCGGTGTGAAATTGGTTGGGCGTTTTGGCGACATGGGCAGCTTGGAGATACAAGTTCTGTGACTTCGCTAAGAACAAAATTTGAAGTGAAGCGGTGAAGCTGTGGAACCCGCTCCCTCATATTGTGTATATAACACGAAGTAAGTGGTCGTAATTCTGTTTTGTTGACCGACGCACTCAGAGCCATGTAAACTTTATTATTGTGGTGAGACTTTCATAGCCGAACTTCAAGATTGTGTGGAAGAGTGTAGTTGGCCTAGTTAAATGGTGGCCGTTATTTGAAACTTTTCTCAGAAGTTTTATTAGTGCCTTGTGTCTCTTGTAATCAAATGATTTTGTATTGGCGTTATCAAAGCGTGCACTCTATTAAAAATGTTGTCCACGTGTAAAATACTTAAGGTGAAAGTTGCGATTTTGTCAGTAGTGTAACGTGTTCTTTTACACGCTTACCCATATATCGAGTCAAAGGTTCTGCCGAATGTTTCTATGTTTCAGAATTATTGGAATGTCTTTGTGATTCGGGCAGAAACTTTTGATTGTGCCAGCGCCTTGGCGGGAAGTGAAACGTCGTCCGAGGTGTAGGCCTGGCAGTGTTTAAGAACCTGGCCACTACCGGGAGTTGCTCACATACCGCCTTCCAAAGTTTAGTATTTGGCTTCCTTCCGCCAAGGCGGGTTAAGCTGGTAGATATATAAAAATATATTGTATGTAACCTGTTCGTACGTGAACCTGTTTCCTTAAATATTACGGATTGGCAACTGGCTAAACCTTAAGCTGCATAGCATCCGCTGAGTTCCTTGTGCAGCTCTTTCTAGCAATTTTTTTACTAACACGTCTGAGCACATGATCATTTATTTTTAAAGATCAATGTTTCTGATGTAGTTGTTTTTATTTAAGTAGTTCTATCATGTTATGTAAATGGATCTTAGCTTGGCACTAGTGTTCAAGTGTCATTAAGTCACCCTTTACTGGTAATTTTTTTATTATATGCATTTTGAGTGAAATCTTATATGGGAGTTTGTATTTCTGAAGTTAGTCAGCAATTTTGCTTTCTTAATAAAGGACTGTTTATTTGAGTACAGAGTACTTTGGGTTTCTAATTGTATTTGAAAAGCTTTATCTAGTGGCTCGTCCACAATTTGTAATTGTCAAATTCCTTAAAAGGCATAATGTCAATATATTGTCTTGATTATAAATTATGACTACCAACCATGATTCCATACCGCTTCTTCTCTTATGGTATTTAAGATGTGGTGTGTAAGTGAGGTACAATTAAGGAAATTACGTACCGAGAGTCTTCCATTTCTCCAAACACTATGTCTATCCCAATCCACAGATGACCACCCACTCTTACACCATCAATGGTGACTGACCTCACTTCAAATCTAACATCGTTTCTTTCGAGTTCTCCTAAAACTGAATCGTATTCCACTTTTAGAAACTGATCATTTGTAGAAATACCGTACCGGCTTTACTAATTTGTTACCATTATTTATCAGATGTACTACACTTGAAAAGGTATCATTCTAAGAGGCCTTACAAAAAATAAACTTTTCATTCTGGCACTGTGGCATTCACACTCTTTCACCGACTAACCTTATTGTAACGAGTAGTTTCTCAGCGGGAGAAACAGCAAGTCGAAAATTGCGTCCAGCTGTATCAGAGTAGCTGATACTAGTTGCTTCAAAAAGTGGGAACTGTCTGGACTCATTCTGTAAAACTCGTGGCACCTGTGTTCGTGTTCAGAATCATCACAAGAAAGCACGGTCTTCTTTTATAAAAGGTGGAGCCCGTCTATGCCCACACCGACGTGGTGACCATCTCAAAAGACCTACTGTCACTTCCGCATCTGTTAGTTAATAATCGTGATGTTATTCGTGCGTCTGGGTAGGGTTACCCACTAACAAGGACGCATTGAGGAGACAGATACTCGACGAAAAGCGAAGGTTATCGATTTCAAGGACAGAGGAAAAAAAAGTGGCAAGTCAATCGCCAAGGGAAAAAAGCCTCTGCAGGTTGTAAGAGCAGCAGCGGTTTCTTGCTATCTGCGAAAGATCGTGCAACCTATGGTCGTTAGTTTTGGGTATCCTGCAATGCTCCGTACCGCTGTCTTAGCTTAGGTCGTCATAAAGAGTGTCAGTCCTTTCGAGGAGAGATACTGCTGGGTTGGGCACCTGCGAAGTCTCGCTGTTTGTAGCACGCTTATCAACTTACAGGATAACGACGCGAAATTTCGATTTGTTTTTACAAATTTAAGGTTTTCATTGACTCACCCTCGTAACATGTGTACAAGTTTACACGTACTGTATTATTTATTTATAAGTACGTTCTTTATTTCGTGCAAGTAAACAAGAAGGATGAGTCTGACTACTACGAAGTCATGATGCAGGTTTTGTTTACTTTACTTGTCCACAGATACTAAAAGGTATCAGATACACTCCTGGAAATTGAAATAAGAACACCGTGAATTCATTGTCCCAGGAAGGGGAAACTTTATTGACACATTCCTGGGGTCAGATACATCACATGATCACACTGACAGAACCACAGGCACATAGACACAGGCAACAGAGCATGCACAATGTCAGCACTAGTACAGTGTATATCCACCTTTCGCAGCAATGCAGGCTGCTATTCTCACATGGAGACGATCGTAGAGATGCTGGATATAGTCCTGTGAAACGGCTTGCCATGCCATTTCCACCTGGCGCCTCAGTTGGACCAGCGTTCGTGCTGGACGTGCAGACCGCGTGAGACGACGCTTCATCCAGTCCCAAACATGCTCAATGGGGGATAGATCCGGAGATCTTGCTGGCCAGGGTAGTTGACTTACGCGTTGGGAGGCACGGGATACATGCGGACGTGCATTGTCCTGTTGGAACAGCAAGTTCCCTTGCCGGTCTAGGAATGGTAGAACGATGGGTTCGATGACGGATTGGATGTACCGTGCACTATTCAGTGTCCCCTCGACGATCACCAGTGGTGTACGGCCAGTGTAGGAGATCGCTCCCCACACCATGATGCCGGGTGTTGACCCTGTGTGCCTCGGTCGTATGCAGTCCTGATTGTGGCGCTCACCTGCACGGCGCCAAACACGCATACGACCATCATTGGCACCAAGGCAGAAGCGACTCTCATCGCTGAAGACGACACGTCTCCATTCGTCCCTCCATTCACGCCTGTCGCGACACCACTGGAGGCGGGCTGCACGATGTTGGGGCGTGAGCGGAAGACGGCCTAACGGTGTGCGGGACCGTAGCCCAGCTTCATGGAGACGGTTGCGAATGGTCCTCGCCGATACCCCAGGAGCAACAGTGTCCCTAATTTGCTGGGAAGTGGCGGTGCGGTCCCCTATGGCACTGCGTAGGATCCTACGGTCTTGGCGTGCATCCGTGCGTCGCTGTGGTCCGGTCCCAGGTCGACTGGCACGTGCACCTTCCGCCGACCACTGGCGACAACATAGATGTACTGTGGAGACCTCACGCCCCACGTGTTGAGCAATTCGGCGGTACGTCCACCCGGCCTCCCGCATGCCCACTATACGCCCTCGCTCAAAGTCCGTCAACTGCACATACGGTTCACGTCCACGCTGTCGCGGCATGCTACCAGTGTTAAAGACTGCGATGGAGCTCCGTATGCCACGGCAAACTGGTTGACACTGACGGCGGCGGTGCACAAATGCTGCGCAGCTAGCGCCATTCGACGGCCAACACCGCGGTTCCTGGTGTGTCCGCTGTGCCGTGCGTGTGATCATTGCTTTTACAGCCCTCTCGCAGTGTCCGGAGCAAGTATGGTGGGTCTGGCACACCGGTGTCAATGTGTTCTTTTTTCCATTTCCAGGAGTGTAGATTACATAATGGTAAGACAGAGATTTAGGAACCAGGTTTTAAATTGTAAGACATTTCCAGGGGCAAATGTGGATTCTGACCACAATCTATTGGTTATGAACTGCAGATTGAAACTGAAGAAACTGCAAATAGGCGGGAATTTAAGGAGATGGGACCTGGATAAACTGAAAGATCTAGAGGTTGTACAGAGTTTCAGGGAGAGCATAAGGGAACAATTGATAGGAATGGGGGAAAGAAATACAGTAGAAGAAGAATGGGTAGCTCTGAGGGATGAAGTAGTGAAGGCAGCAGAGGATCAAGTAGGTAAAAAGACGAGGGCTAATAGAAAACCTTGGGTAACAGAAGAAATATTGAATTTAATTGATGAAAGGAGAAAATATAAAAATGCAGTAAATGAAGCAGGCAAAAAGGAATACAAACGTCTCAAAAATGAGATCGACAGGAAGTGCAAAATGGCTAAGCAGGGATGGCTAGAGGACAAATGTAAGGATGTAGAGGCTTGTCTCACTAGGGGTAAGATAGATACTGCCTACAGGAAAATTAAAGAGACCTTTGGAGAGAAGAGAACCACTTGTATGAATATCAAGAGCTCAGATGGCAACCCAGTTCTAAGCAAAGAAGGGAAGGCAAAAAGGGGGAAGGAGTATATAGAGGGTTTATACAAGGGCGATGTACTTGAGGACAATATTATGGAAATGGAAGAGGATGTAGATGAAGATGAAATGGGAGATACGATACTGCGTGAAGAGTTTGACAGAGCACTGAAAGACCTGAGTCGAAACAAGGCCCCAGGAGTAGACAACATTCCATTAGAACTACTGATGGCCTTGGGAGAGCCAGTCATGACAAAACTCTACCATCTGGTGAGCAAGATGTATGAGACAGGCGAAATACACACAGACTTCAAGAAGAATATAATAATTCCAATCCCAAAGAAAGCAGGTGTTGAGAGATGTGAAAATTACCGAACTATCAGTTTAATAAGTCACAGCTGCAAAATACTAACGCGAATTCTTTACAGACGAATGGAAAAACTGGTAGAAGCGGACCTCGAGGAAGATCAGTTTGGATTCCGTAGAAATGTTGGAACACGTGAGGCAATACTAACCTTACGACTTATCTTAGAAGAAAGATTAAGAAAAGGCAAACCTACGTTTCTAGCATTTGTAGACTTAGAGAAAGCTTTTGACAACGTTAACTGGAATACTCTCTTTCAAATTCTGAAGGTGGCAGGGGTAAAATACAGGGAGCGAAAGGCTATTTACAATTTGTACAGAAACCAGATGGCAGTTATAAGAGTCGAGGGGCATGAAAGGGAAGCAGTGGTTGGGAAAGGAGTGAGACAGGGTTGTAGCCTCTCCCCGATGTTATTCAATCTGTATATTGAGCAAGCAGTAAAGGAAACAAAAGAAAAATTCGGAGTAGGTATTAAAATTCATGGAGAAGAAGTAAAGCCTTTGAGGTTCGCCGATGACATTGTAATTCTGTCAGAGACAGCAAAGGATTTGGAAGAGCAGTTGAACGGAATGGACAGTGTCTTGAGAGGAGGATATAAGAGGAACATCAACAAAAGCAAAACGAGGATAATGGAATGTAGTCAAATTAAATCAGGTGATGCTGAGGGATTAGATTAGGAAATGAGACACTTAAAGTAGTAAAGGAGTTTTGCTATTTAGGGAATAAAATAACTGATGATGGTCGAAGTAGAGAGGATATAAAATGTAGACTTGCAATGGCAAGGAAATCGTTTCTGAAGAAGAGAAATTTGTTAACATCGAGTATAGATTTAAGTGTCAGGAAGTCGTTTCTGAAAGTATTTGTATGGAGTGTAGCCATGTATGGAAGTGAAACATGGACGATAACCAGTTTGGACATGAAGTGAATAGAAGCTTTCGAAATGTGGTGCTACAGAAGAATGCTGAAGGTAGGGTGGGTAGATCACGTAACTAATGAGGAGGTATTGAATAGGATTGGGGGGAAGAGAAGTTTGTGGCACAACTTGACTAGAAGAAGGGATCGGTTGGTAGGACATGTTTTGAGGCATCAAGGGATCACAAATTTAGCATTGGAGGGCAGCGTAGAGGGTAAAAATCGTAGAGGGAGACCAAGAGATGAATACACTAAGCAGATTCAGAAGGATGTAGGTTGCAGTAGGTACTGGGAGATGAAGAAGCTTGCACAGGATAGAGTAGCATGGAGATCTGCATCAAACCAGTCTCAGGACTGAAGACCATAACAACAACAAGAACTTGTCCACAAAGTGGCTCTGTTGTATCGTATTTACGGAAAGAACGTGCTATGAATCAAAAACAGACCCATTCATTACTCAGCGCTGTTCGCAGACAAGAAAGTACAATACGTGGGAGCATTACCTTGTATACGCTCTCACTGCTGAAAGGCTGTACAGGTAACGATTTCCTAACAGACATGTTCCGTCACGAAGCGTGTTTATTTCTCCCGATCAACGAATGCGGGAAACTGGGTACATTGTAAAGTAGACACGAGGGACTAGGCGACACGAGGACCATTCACACACCAGATTTTGAAGAGGAGGTTCTGGAACGTGTTACAGCGGACTCCACTACAAGTACTTGCCGTATTGCACCTGAAATGGGCGCTGCACAGACTAGCGTGTGGCGAGTACTCCACGAACAACAATAACACTCGTATCACTCACAACGAGTCCATGCAATGTTTGTGACTCAATTTGCACCAAGCGACGATTTGGGTCAGTGGCTGCTCCAACAAAAGAATGATCAACCATATTTCCTCCAAATCGTGCTGTTTACTGACGAGGCCTCATTTGATCGTGAGGGTAGTTCGAACAGCAGGAATAGCCGTGTGTGGGACGAGGGAGACCCTCACGCTGTAGTAGAGTCCTATCATCAAGTACGTTCTGCTGTGAATATCTGGGCCGGCGCTGTAGGCGAAAAACTCATTGGGCCATATCTTTTACCTGGCCTGGTCAGAATGTCACCTGTACTTGAGATTAGTGCAAAGAATTCTACATGAGTTTTGGAGAACGTATCCTTGGCTGTTTCTGAGAGGATATGGATGCAAATGACGGTGCACCACCTCACTTCAGTCTGGATGTCCGCAAACATCTCAATCTGTAATGAATGAGGTTTTCACTCTGCAGCAGAGTGTGCGCTGATATGAAACTTCCTGACAGATTAAAATTGTGTGCCTGACCGATACTCGAACTCGGGACCTGCCTTTTGCGGGCAAGTGCTCTACCAATTGAGCTACCCAAGCACGACTCACGCCCCCTCCTCACAGCTTTACTTCTGCCAGTACCTCGTCTCCTACCTTCAAAACTTCACAGAAGCTCTTCTGCGAACCTTGCAGAACTACCACACCTGGAAGAAAGGATATTGCGGAGACATGGCATAGCCACAGCCTAGGGGATGTTTCAAGAATGAGATTTTCACTCTGCAGCGGAACGTGCGCTGATATGAAACTTACTGACACATTAAAACTGTGTACCGGACCGAGATTCGAACTCGAGACCAAGTTCGAGTCTCAGTTCGGCACACAGTTTTAATCTGTCACAAAGTTTCATCTCGATGCTGTATTTCCTGGTCACTGGATTGGAAGGGGAGGACCTATTCCATGGCCTGCGAGGTCATCTGACCTGGATCTCCGGTGATACCTATGGGGTATATGTAAGGCACATCTGTATGAGACCCCAGTGGATACGCAGATGGAAGTAGTTGCCAGAATTGTATCTGTCTATGATGTGACTCGAAACACATGACTCTAAACACAACAGAGATATTTGTCAGCCTGCCTCAGAATTTTGTTTGTCGATGTCATACTTGCATTGACATTGATATGAGTGAGTTTCAGCACATTTTGTAAGATACAGTGGGATGGTGCATTCGTTGTGTCAATGATGGTATTTGGAGTTAAGTGTAACTAACGTAAATAAAAAAGTATACAGTAATGTGATTTTATTCCTATTATCTCCTTAAGCTGAATTCTCCCTCTCCAGCTTCGCTACTTCAAAGTGTTCAGCGAGCATCCTCTATATCCTGTTAAATTTTTGCTCTCTCTTACGGGAACACAATGAGTAAGGTTTTCTCATTTAAGCAGTCTTAACATTCAAGTAGAGAATGCACGTGTTCTCAGGCTGACTAGTTGTTTTCTTAGTTGCTAGCCAGGTGGGAAAAACTTCATTTCTCTTTTCAGACAATCACCGCTTTATTTTATGCCATTTCTATATCATCATCCACTTTAATATATTGATAAGCAACATTTCTGTATGTTGTGATTGCCAGTCAGTCTTTCAGGCCTCTAATATCGGTAATAATTCATTTGAATGATGACACTCTGGGACATACCACTTCCTATTAGGCAATAATGAAAATGTAATTATATCAGTATGTTCAAAATTCAAGGGACAAATGTTTTACAGGTGTTTGTCATGTAAAACTGAAGTTGATAAAGCGATATTCACACATGACCTGGCAACGAAAATTCTCATCTGATCAGTTGATGTAGTCTTCCACGATGTTTCTGGGTGTCTATCTGCGGTTCGCTGCCTGGAGAAACCTTATGTACGAATTGCTTCTGTAAGTTGGTTGGTTGGTTGGTTTTGGGGAAGGAGACCAGACAGCGTGGTCATCGGTCTCATCGGATTAGGGAAGGAAGTTGGCCGTGCCCTTTCATAGGAACCATCCCGGCATTTGCCTGGAGTGATTTAGGGAAATCACGGAAAACCTAAATCAGGATGGCCGGACGCGGGATTGAACCGTCGTCCTCCCGAATGCGAGTCCAGTGTCTTGCTTCTGTAAGTAATGTAAACGACATCAGGGTTGTAATTCAGCTTTGGTGTTTATTACACAACACTTGCATGCGCAAACCAGAGTGGAATGATGACTGACAAATCTTTGCGAGCACGTTAAGATTACTACTACTATTACGGATATCGTCCCCATCCAAATTATGATGCAAGTACGACAACAACTCTGCCTTTGCAGCTACGGCTTTTATGGTTTACAACAACAGAAAGAATAGAGGTGTGTTGTTGGATTCGTTAATTAAGTTACTTTATTACAGCATATTTTGAATTTTCAAAGACCCGCCAGGGTAACCGAGAGCGTTAACGCGCTGCTTCCTGGACTCGGGTAGGCGCGCCGGCCACGGATCGAATCCGCCCGGCGGATTAACGACGAGGGCCGATGTGGTTTTTTGGCGGTTTTCCACATCCCGCAAGGTGAATGCCGGGCTGGTCCCCATGTTCCGCCTCATTTACACGGCTCGCAGACATCTGAACACTTTCGCACTATTCCATGGATTACACTCGACGCAGACTGTTGGGGTGCTCTAATTCCATCCCAGGGGGTACGGGGTAGCGGCAGGAAGGGCATCCGGCCACCCCTTAACCATTAACATGCCACATCCGATTAACGATGGCTGACCCTGCGTAACTGCGGGGCAAGGCTCAAGTGATAGATAGATTTTTAATTTTCAATACTTTACACAAATCATTTTGCTACAGATACATTTATAAATTGTTTTCTTTATCAAAAAATAGAAGAATTTCACATCAAATATAGATTTTTACAGGTAATTTAAGAATACAATAAATAAAAAGTTCACTAAAATTTTATTTATAGTATGGCTTTTATCCCTAGTGGCCAACGGCCTTGCCGCGATGATAACAGCAATTCCCGTCAGATCACCGAAGTTAAGCGCTGTCGGGCTTGGTTAGCACTAGGATGGGTCACCGTCTGTGTTTGCCGAGTGCTGTTGGCAAGCAGGGTGCACTCAGCCCTTGTGAGACCAATTGAGGAGCTTTTTGATTGAAAAGTAGCGGCTCCGGTCACGGTAACTGACAACGGCCAGGACAGTGGTGTGCTGACCACCTTCATATCAGCATCTGGTGACACCTAACGGCTGAGGATGACACGGCAGCCGCTGAGTACCGTTGGGCCTTCAAGGCCTGTTCGGATGGCGTTGTTGTTGTTTTCTTCCTAGAAATAGTGAAGTTAGTTTTACATGGAACAATCTTAGATCAGAGAAAATATGGATATAGATGTTAGTTTACAAAGTACACTACTAGCCATTAAAATTGTTACACCACGGAGATGGCGTGCTACAGACGCGAAATTTAATGGTCAGGAAGAAGATGCTGCGATATGCAAATGATTAACTTTTCAGAGCATTCACACAAGGTTGGCGCCGGTGGCGACTCCTACAGTGTGCTGAGATGAGGAAAGTTTCCAACCGATTTCTCATACACAAACAGCAGTTGACCGGCGTTACCTGGTGGAATGTTGTTGTGATGACTCGTGTAAGGAGGAGAAATGCGTACCATCACGTTTCCGTCTTTGATAAAGGTCGGATTGTAGCCTATCGCGATTGCGGTTTATCGTATCGCGACATTGCTGCTCGCATTGGTCGAGATCCAATGACTGTTAGCAGAATATGGAATCGGTGGGTTCAGGAGGGTAATACGGAACGCCGTGTTGGATCCCAAAGGCCTCGCATCACTAGCAGTCGAGATGACAGGCGTCTTATCGACATGGCTGTAACGGATCGTGCAGCCACGTCTCGATCCCTGAGGCTACAAATGGGGACGTTTGCAAGACAACAACCATCTGCACGAACAGTTCGACGACGTTTGCAGCAGCGTGGAGTATCAGCTCGGAGACCATGGCTGCGGTTACCCTTGACGCTGCATCACAGACAGGAGCGCCTGCGATGGTGTACTCAACAACGAACCTGGGTGCACGAATGGCATAATGTCATTTTTTCGGATGAATCCTGGTGCTGTTTACAGCATCATGATGGTCGCATCCGTGTTTGGCGACATCACGGTGAATGCACTTTGGAAGCGTGTATTCGTCCTTGCCATACTGGCGTATCACCCGGCGTGATGGTATGGGGTGCCATTGGTTACACGTCTCGGTCACCTCTTGTTCGCATTGACGGCACTTTGAACAGTGGACGTAACATTTCATATGTGTTACAACCCGTGGCTCTACCCTTCATTCGATCCCTGCGAAACCGTACATTTCAGCAGGATAATCCACGACCACATGTTGCGTGTCCTGTACGGGCCTTTCTGGGTACAGAAAATGTTCGACTGCTGCCCTGGCCAGCATGTTCCCCAGATCTCCCACCAATTGAAAACGTCTGGTCAATGGTGGCCGAGCAACTGGCTCGTCACAATACGCCAGTCACTACTCTTGATGAACAGTGGTATCGTGTTGAAGCTGCATGGGCAGCTGTACTTGTACACGTCATCCAAGCTCTGTTTGACTCAATTCCCAGGCGTATCAAGGCCGTTATTACGGCCAGAGGTGGTTGTTCTGGGAACTGATTTCTCAGGATCTATGCATCCAAATTGCGTGAAAATGTAATCACATGTCAGTTCTAGTATAATACATTTGTCCAATGAATACCCGTTTATCATCTGCATTTCTTCTTGGTGTAGCAATTTTAATGGCCAGTAGTGTAGTTTTCGGATTTTGGTATTGAGACTGAATATGCTACTGTGATTTCCTACTATTGAAAGTTTCAATTTGGAAAACACAGTGCAGAGAAAGAAATAATGTAACATACTTTTCAAAAATGGAAAAAAATTTGGTATCAAGTGAGTTACTAGAATGTGGTATCGCACGTTTCGTAACCCCCAGCTTGGGCCACGATATTACATGGGATGTAACCCGACTTGGGGCAAGCACACGCGATCGTACTGTTCGGCTTTGCAGCCCCGGTGTACGGGATTTGAAGCAGCAGTGGAGGCGTGAGAAGAGACGTGTTAACGAACGAGTTTTACGTCACGGGCCACCTGCCGAGGCGGATGTGGGGCCGCTGAAGCCCTGCAGGCGGAGAGCGGCCACCAGGAACACCGACCGCCGCTTCCGGTTCTCACCGAGCAGCGGTTCTTCCTGCGGGCTGGGAAGTCGACAGCTCAGAAATGGCAGGATCCGCGCAAATCCGTTGCACCGGTGGTAAGGAACAGCCAGGTTGATCCATGGGAAGAGCCACAAAAGTGGTGACCCCTTCCAAGCAACAATTTACTGAAACCATTTGTGTTTTTACATACAAGTTCAGCATAAAGTCTTGACTTAATTACAAAAATTTGTGTCTAAGTGATTATGTTAGATACAGCAATGTAGTGTATGGGAAATGGTAGCTTATGGACGCATTTCCACATGTGCTCCCCCTGTTTCCTATGTAATGTCTAGGCGAGAGACGGCTTCTGTTATGTGTGAGGTGAAACTATGGGCCTCATGGAAAAAGGGTGACTCGGCTGAGTCACGCAATTTGACTCTTAGCCTGATCACGAGGTGTGGCCATTAATTGCAAGCGTTGATCACATAGGCTGGCGTGAGGATCAATGAACTGTACTTGACGGAATGTATCTGGAACATCTTAGGTGATTAGAAAGTTAGTAGACAGGAATACAATTAAATACTTAGCTTTAATTCAGCATCAGCGGTGAACGTCGATCATGACTTTGTGCAATAATATTTACAAGTGCAGTTATAGAACGAACTGCGAATACGTCTTTACAATTCTGATTGCTTCACACATATAGACCAATTGTCAATGCATAAACTGTATGTGGCGCCTGAGTAGGTCGTAGCTACTGACTTAGCTGAAGCCTATGTTAACTAGCGTCTCTGCAAGTGAGATCTCTGAAGCTGTAACAAGTGAACCAATCCTATTAAAGAGGGCTGTCGAACTGGCCAGTTCGCTAGCTTGTCTCGTGAGACCAGCCGAGTGGCGGCGCTCGGTCTGCTAGCGTCGACAGTGGCGACTCGCGGGTCTGATGTGTACTGACGGACCGCGGCCGATTTGAAGCCTGCAAACTAGCGAGTGTGGTGCCTTGCGGTGACACCACAGTTTCACTCCAAACCTTTGTCAACACGTCTTCTGTCACTGCTGCTGCAGTATTTCGTATTCGTGGTGTAAGAGTTTGAGCGTCAGGAACTGGTGTACTGAACACTTTACCCTTAACGTAACAGCACAAGAAGTCGGGTTGTGTCTGTGTCTGCTGAACGTGGTGGCTAGGATGTTGCACGCCACCTTTACCGATCCATCCGTCCAGAAAGTTTACATACAAGAACTGGCGAACAAATAATACCCATTATATCGGTACACCATTGTCGGAATACCGCCTAAGGTTGAAATTTCTGTTACTCTAACATTTGGGTATGTCCAGGTGACTAGTTGTGGTTATACCAGGTTCAGTGAAAAAGTATAGTGCAATAATTGTGTTTCTATTTGAAAGCAGTGGGCTTGTTTATAAGTAACCTTTCTGCTGCCAGTTACGATTTTCTATTTATTTTTTGCACGACGTGTTTCGGGAATTCATTCCCCTTTTTTTTTTTTTAAAAAAAAAAAAAAGAGGAACGCATATTTTGCATCGTGCAAAATATAAATAAAAGAAAATCGTGACTGGTAGCAAGAAATTATAATTAACAAACCAATTCTGTTGCGCATTGAGTAAAACCACGTGTCCACTTTGAGGTCGTTATCTGCTGTACCACGATATGTGGCTACTTCGACTTCCGCGGCCGGAAACTGTGTCTCCTTACTTGCCCGGAGATGTGAAACGTCGCAGTATCGGAAAAAGGAAATGCATTAACGAAGTCATTGTGTGCACTGATTGGTTCCAGCATGTTCCTGACAAACTCAGCACGTCTGAGTTTAACATCTGGATGCAAAGCGTAGAGAAGTTTTATTTTGTATCCACGGAACTGCAGCAGTTTCTGTAAAATCTTCACAATCTTCACCACATCGCTGCGGGGGTACACCCGTTTCTCTGGAAACACGACACGTCGATTTCAGCGGACTGCGTCGAAACTGTGTGCGCACAGTATCAACATAACCATCACTCACTCACGTCTAACGCTTCTTTCATTTTCGCCAACAAAGCCAGTCTCTTTAAACTTTCCGAAGTGTAATTTGATGCTTCTCGCGTCTGGCGGGTCTCGACCACAGGAACTTCAAAACTGTCCATGAACCGTAATAGGCGATCGTGTGTGATGAAAGAATAAAACACATTGCGCTTTCACTGCAGAGACGTCTTTTTTTTTTTTTTTTTTTTTTTTTTTTTTTTTTTTTTTTTTTTTTTAATGGACTTGTAGTCCGGGGTGATAAGTTACATTACAGCATCACCGGTCTATTGCGGTCTAACTGTGTCGGTGAGGCAGTAAATTTCCACAGGGCAGTGACTGCGTCACTGCAATTCACTTTGGAGGTGTGGCGGTGGGACTTGTAGTCCCGTACCACCCTCTGACGGTGATATTACTACATGAGTCAGGCAGAAAAATTTTGCCTAACATGGGCAGGTGAAGGTGTGGCAGTGGGACTTGTAGTCCCGTACCGGGGATGTTGTGAGAGACGTCTTAGTGGCAGCTGTACTCTTAAGTAAGGTACCTGTAATAACGAGAGAGAGAGAGGAAGCGAAATTAGGTGCTGTCACTGTACATGTAGAAGTCTACCTATAAATACTCCATGAGTTAAGGTACCATCCGCAGAAAAGTCACATTAATGCGTGGAAGTTCATTCAAAAAAAGCTTTATGAATGAAGCTACCATTCACAGCAAACCACATAGCTGCATATAGCATAATTTCTTACACTGAAGCGCCAAAGAAATTAGTACAGGCATCCGTATTTAAGTACAAGTGCAAGCAGGCAAGATACGGCGCTGCGGTCCGCAACGCCTATATAAGAAAACAAGTGTCTGGTGCAGTTTTTAGATCGGTTACTGCTACTACAATAGCAGGTTATCAAGATTTAAGCGAGACTGAACGTGGTATTATAGTCGGCGCACGAGCGATGGAACACAGCATCTCCGAGGTAGCGATGAAGTTGGGATTTTCCCGTATGACTATTTCACGAGTGTACCGTGAATATCAGGAATCCCGTAAAACATTAAATCTCCGACACGCTGCGGCCGGAGAAAGATCCTTCAAGAACGGGACCAATGACGACTGAAGAGAATCATTAAACATGACAGAAGTTCAACCCTTTCACAAATTGCTCCAGATCTCAATTCTGGGCCATCACCTAGTGTCAGCGTGCGATGCATTCAACGAAAAATAATCTGGACTTTCGGAGCCGAAAGCCCTCACGTGTACCTTTGATGACTGCATTACACAAAGCTTTACGCCTCGCCTGGGCCCGTCAACACCGACATTGGACTGTTGACGACTGGAAACATGTTGCCTGGTCGGACGAGTCTCGTTTCAAATTGTATCGAGCGGATGGTCGTATACGGATATGGAGACAACCTCATGGATCCATGAACCCTGCATGTGAGCAGGGGGCTGTTCAAGTTGGTGGGGGGTCTGTAACGGTGTGGTGCCTGTGCAACTGGAGTGATATGGGACCCCTCATACGGCTAGATACGACTCTGACAGATGACACGTACGTAAGCATCCTGTCTGATCAGCTGAATCCTTTCATGTCCATTGTGCATTCCGAAGGACCTGGACAATTCTAGCAGGACAATGTGACACCCCTCACCTCCAGAATTGCTACAAAGTGACTCCAGAAACACTCTTCTGAGTTTAAACACTTCCACTGGTCACCAAATTCGCCAGACATGAAATTATTGAGCATATCTGGGATGCCTTGCAACGTGTTGTTTAGAAGAGGTCTGCACACCCACGTTCTCTTGCGGATTTATGGACAGCCCTGCAAGATTCATGGAATCAGTTCCCTTGAGCACTACTTCAGACATTAGCCAAGTCCTTGCCATGTCGTCTTGCGGGGGCCCTACTCGGTATTAGGCAGGTGTACCAGTTTCTTTGGCTCTTCAGCGTAGAAATAAATTTTTGTGATCGGGGTAAGACTTTATACTCACCCGCTATAGTAATTCCAAAGTTTTGAAACGATTCTTGAAAAATAATGTAACACGAAAAAGAAGGATCTCTGTAAAGGAAAGGAATTCAACTTTCAGTTCCTTGCTTACCTGAGGGCTACGCAACTTGAGTGGGCTTGCACCATGACTACTTGCAGAAAACACTCCAGCCTGCTGGCGGAACACCTAAACATGTTGACTATGTCTGCTGCCAATAACAAACGCGACATTTCGTCAGCCGCAGGAAGACGAGAAGCTGAGTAAAGCCGTCCTTGTATGAGTCGTGTTGCACATAGTGAAGGTCGACAAATTTCCTTTCCATCGCGGTTGCTGCACTCTCAGGAGCTAATTGGTGCATCCCACGGAACGTGGTCCCCAACGCAATTTGTGGCACCTCTCTCCAACAGTAGTTGTCGACTGTATCTGGCGCACAAATGAGACACATTTACTCCCTTGTTCAAATGCTAACCATGTTGTTCTGTCCGTAGTGAACGTAAATGAAAGCTTTCATATCCATCAGTGTGATACGTAACAAAAAGTCCCATGTAAGGACATCAGTATTTAATCTTCAGTTACGATTAGTACAGTGCCAATAAATGTTATTTTATCGTAGTAAAAGCTTAAGGACATTACTTTGCCAGTACTGTGTGTGTGTGTGTGTGTGTGTGTGTGTGTGTGTGTGTGTGTGTGTGTGTATGTGTCTGTGTGTTTTGTTTGGGGGGGGGGGGAAGGGAGTGGAGGGGATAGTATTTATAAAGGAACGATGTATCTCACAACCCAGAGAATCAGGCAATAAGGTAGACAGCAATCTCCCAATTCATTGGTCCATGTTCGCTGGCACGTTCACACAATCGAACAAATTCACTCCTGAATAGGGAGCACTCTTACGTACACACACAGTAGAATATTACTGAGAACATACTTCTATTATTGTTAAAATTTATGGTGAAACCTTGATAGCTGAGCTTGATAAAGGTCCGTGACCGAAACTAGCAGCGAATTGTGCAAAATAAATGGCAGGTGAAGGTTTTACCAAGAATTTTAACAATTATTTGGCGGCTGAATATCCCCACCTGCAAACATACATAGATTCTACTTCTATTAAATTGATAAAGTCGAGGAATCTTTCACTAAACGCACCCAGCGAGGTGGCGCAGTGGTTAGGAGGCTGGACCCGCACTCGGGAGGACGACGGTTCAAATCTGCGTCCGGCCATCCTGGTTTAGATTTTCCGTGATTTCCTTAAATCACTTCATGTAAATGCCTGGGAAATTCCTGTGAAAGGGCACGGCCGACTTCATTTCTCATCCTTCCCTAATCCGATGGGACCGATGACTTCGCTGTTTGGTCACCTCCACCGAATCAACCAACAAACCTTTTACTAAACATGCAGGTGAAAAAAATGTGCCCCGAAACCAGGACGTGAACTTGCGATTCTTCACACTTTAGACCTCGCTTCTGTTCACTACACTATACGAATGTCAGTTTCAGTCTGTGAATTAAATATTATAACTAATAAGTGCAAAAGTTGTTTATTAGTCATAGAAACATGTTTTATACAAGTTCTATGAAGCACTGTAGCGATGTTTGATTTTTTTTTTTTTTTTTTAATTTTCGTTGCAACATCCCTCTGTTTACAAATCGACAACTGCCGAATAAACCTGAATTACACATTGACAATTTCAGTTTGGCTATAAATTCTGTTTATTTTTTAGTAACAGGATGGAGGATAACTATGTAGTACAACGACGTTTCGTACGTCACGCAGCCCTTTATATATCCACACTCAGTTTCTAGACAGTTCACTGCTTCCAGTTTCAAGTGGAATCTAGTAAGACGCTGATCGCAAATGCAAACAAAGCGGACGAAATGAGATAACGCTTCATATGTATGCAACACACCCAACGACAAAGGTAATGCGGTTACGATATTCAATGACCAATGCTACTTGTAAAACTGCCGTAGCCTGCCCTTAGTTACCGATAATCTGAGGTGGCCTACGGTAGTTTTATAACTCTACTTGCAACGTATTGATGAGTTTGCACAGGTGCCGTTCGTGGTCAAATACAACAGTACAACCTGCAGTCCTGACTGGCATTTGCATTTATGTTCAGTCATGCCTTTCTAGTGGTGTTCCTACTTTTTCCCCATCCGGTACTTAATTTTATCTTTTCGGGGTATTAGTTAAGACTTCATGATTACCGTCGAACATCTCCTCAAGATTCGGTTCGAAACTCCTTCACCAAAGAAGACGAAGTAAATATTCCTGAATTCCAATCAAGAACAACAGCCAAGCTAATAAACATAGAAGTAGATATCCTCGGTGTAGCAAAGCAGCTTAAATCACTTAATAAAGGCAAAATTGTATACCTGTCAGGTTCCTTTCAGAGTATGCTGATACAATAGCTCCATGTTTAGTAGTTATATACAACTGCTCGCTCTCAGAAATCTCCGTGCCTAAAGACTGGAAAATTGCTCAAGTCGCACCAATACCCAAAAAAGGGAAGTAGGAGTAATCCACTGAATTGCAGGCCTATATCACTAACGTCGATTTGCAGTAGGGTTTTGCAACATATGTTGTGGTCGAACATTATGAATTATCTGGAATAAAAAGATTTATTGACACCGTCAGCACGGTTTCAGAAAATATCGTTCTTGTGAGACACAACCAGCTCTTTATATTCATGAAGTAATGAGTGCTATCGACAGGGGATGTCAAATTGATTCCATATTTTTATATTTCCAGAAAACTTTCGACACCTTTCCTCACGAGCCTCTTCTAACCAAACTGCGTGCCTATGAAATATCGCCTCAGTTGTGCGACTGAATTCTTGATTTCCTGTTAGAAAGGTCACAGTTCGTAGAAATAGACGGAAAGTCGACGAGTAAAATAGAGGTAATACCCGGCGTTCCCCAAGGAAGAATTATAGGCCCTCTGTTGTTCCTGGTCTATATTAACGACATAGGAAACAATCTGAGTAGCCCTATTAGATTGTTAGCAGATGATGCTGTCATTTACCGTCTTGTAAAGTCAGCAGATGACCAAAACGAATTGCAAAATGATGTAGATAAGATATCTGTATGGTGGCAGTTGACCCTGAACAAACAAAAGTGTGAAGTTATTCACATGAGTACTAAAAGAAATCCGCTAAATTTCGATTACGCGATAAGTCACCCAAACATGAAGGCTATAAATTCAACTAAATATTTTGGGATTACGGTTACAAATAACGTAAACTGGGACGATCACATAGATAATATTGTGGGTAGAGCAAACCAAAAACAGCGATTCATTGGCAGAACACTTAGAAGGTGCAACAGGTCTACCTAAGAGACTGCTTACACCACGCTTGTCCGTCCTATTCTGGAATATTGCTGTGCGGTGTGGGATACGCATCAGGTGGGACTGACGGATGACATCGAAATACTTCAGAGAAGGGCAGCTCGTTTTGTTTTATCGCGAAATATGGGAGATAGTGCCGCAGACATTATAGGTGGCAATCATAAAAACAAAGGCGTTTCTCGTTGCGAGGAAATTTCAATCAGCAGATTTCTCCTCCGATTGCGGAGATATGGAGAAATGATCATCACGATAAAATATGAGAAATCAGGGCTCGCACAGAAAAAATTAAGTGCTAGATTTTCCCGCGCGCCATTCTAGAGTGGAACTGTAGAGAGACAGCTTGAAGGTGGTTCATTGAACCCTCTTCCAGGTACTTTATTGTGAACAGCAGAGTAATCACGTAGACGTAGACGTAGAAAGCAGCGGGAGCTGCAGATGGCGGGCTGGGTGAACACCAGAGCAAGTGCCTGCAGAATACCTCTTCTCCAGGTTCACCGCTGTTAGGCGCGGCGCCACTGCGGCGCCGTCTGCTTGTTTGCGTGACGTGGCGACGCCGGCGGCAGGAAGCGCCGTGTAAACAAGGCGCCCCAAACACCAGGCGCCGCCTCGTCCTCACAGCAGACGGCTGCGCGTCTGCGTAGCGCACACCAAGAGGGCCGCCGCGAGTTTTGGCAGCTAACTGAGCGTGACGACAAGTATGGTTTTGATGCAAAAATACTTGTTTTATTCATTTTTTTTACAAAATAGTGTCAGCGGCAACGTCGTCAACATCAGTGGGTTTATTTTCTTCTAAAACATGAAAATTAGCGTCATTATACGTATTACAAAACATTATTACGTGTGATGTGTTTGTTTCCAAATATTTCATTGTGTGAATAGTTTTATAATACTTAACTTACTTTAAGTCACAGCGTGGTTCATCTACATCTACATCTACATAGATACTCTGCAAGTCACCGTACGGTGCGTGGCGGAGGGTACCCTGTACCACTACTTGTAATTTCCTTTCCTGTTTTCCTCGCAAATAGAGCGAGAGAAAAACGACTGTCTATATACCTCCGTATGAGCCCTAATTTCTCGTATCTTATCTTCGTGGACCTTATGCGCAATATGTGTTGACGGCAGCAGTGGAATCGTTGTGCAGTCAGCTTCAAATGCTGGTTCTCTAAATTGTCTCAGTAGTACATCTAGAAAGAGCGTCGCCTTCCCTCAAGAGATTCACATTTGAGTTCCCTAAGCATCTTCGTTACACTTGTGTGTTGTTCGAACGTGTTGTTGTTGTTGTTGTTGTCTTCAGTCCTGAGACTGGTTTGATGCATCTCTCCATGCTACTCTATCCTGTGCAAGCCTATTCATCTCCCAGTACTTACAGCAACATACATCCTTCTGAATCTGCTTAGTGTATTCATTTCTTGGTCTCCCTCTACGATTTTTACCCTCCACGCTGCCCTCCAATTCTAAATTTGTGATCTCTTGATGCCTCAGAACATGTCCTACCAACCGGTCCCTTCTTCTATCCAAGTTGTGCCACAAACTCCTCTTCTCCCTGATTCTATTCAATACCTCCTCATTAGTTATGTGATCTACCCATCTAATCTTCAGCATTCTTCTGTAGCACCACATTTCAAAAGCTTCTATTCTCTTCTTGTCCAAACTATTTATCGTCCATGTTTCACTTCCATAGATGGCTACACTCCATACAAATACTTTCAGAAACGACTTCCTGACACTTAAATCTATATTCGATGTTAACAAATTTCTCTTCTTCAGAAATGCTTTCCTTGCCATTGCCAGTCTACATTTTATATCCTCTCTACTTCGACCATCATCAGTTATTTTGCTCCCCAAATAGCAAAACTTCTTTACTACTTTAAGTGCCTCGTTTCCTAATCTAATTCGAACCTATCACAAACAGATCTAGCAGCTCGCTTCTCAATTGCTTCGATGTCTTCCTTCAATCAGATCTGGTGCGGATCCTAAACACTCGAGGAGTACTCAAGAATAGGTCGCACCAGCTTCCTACAAGCCATGTCCTTTCCAGACGAACCACTCGTTCCTAAAATTCTCCAAATAAACCGAAGCCGACAATGCGGCTTCTCTACCACAATTCTCATATGCTCGTTCCATCTCATATCGCTTTGCAAAGCTTTGCCCACATATTTAAAGGACTTGACTGTCAACCAGGACACTAGCAATACTGTATCCGAACATTACACGTTTGATCTTCCTACTCATCCGCATTGCCACACAGTTTTCCACATTTAGAGCTAGCTGCCATTCATCACACCGATTGGAAATTTGTCTTGTATCTTCCTACAGTCCATCAACTTCGGCACCTTACAGCACACCACAGCATCATCGGCAAGCCACCGCACATTGCTGTCCACCCTGTCAGCCAAATCACTTATGTGTGTAGAGAACAACAGCGATCCTATCTCACTTCCCTGAAGCACTGCTTACAATACCCTTGTCTCTGATGAACACTCGCGATCGAGGGTAACATGCTGGGTTGTATTATTTAATAACTCTTAGACCTACTCACATATCTGTGAACTTATTCTATTCGCTTGTACCTTCGTTAAGAGCCTGCAATGGGGCACCGTGTCAAAACCTTTCTCGAAATCTAGAAATATGCAACCTGCCTGTTGGCCTTCATCCATAGCTATCACTATATCGTGTGAGAAAAGGGCGAGCTGAGTTTCGCACGAGCGATGCTTTCTAAAACCATGCTGATTCGCGACCATAAGCTTCTCAGTCTCAAGAAAGTTTATGATATTCGAACTGAGAACATATTCAAGAATTCTGTAGCAAACAGAAGTTAGGGATATTAGACTGTAATTCTGCGATTTATATATATATATATATATATATATATATATATATACTGGAGTTACCTGCGCTTTTTTCCAGTCGCTTGGGATTTTGCGCTCGACGAGAGATTCGAGTCGAACTGGGATTACTACATTTGTTGCCGTTCTTTACGGCTATTTTCTGTGTTTTGCAGTCGTTTATTCAGCATACAGAATGTCATCTGAAATTGTCTGACCGCCTGTTATTAAGAAATACTAAAGAGTGAAGTTACATACATCAGCGTTGTGTTCTTAAGATTTGAGCTAGTGTTGTGCATTTAGTTTCGGTGTGCACTAGGTTCTTAAGCAGTTTGTCACGTACTCATGTTCGTAGGTCGTATTGAAGTTGCTTTTAAGTATTGAAAAACGTAACTTTACACCTTGGTCGTAAGTTATGTTTTTCACGTTTTAAAAGCAACTGCAAGCCGACCAATGGTTGTGAGTACATGGCAAATTGCGTAAGAACCTGGTGCACACCGAAACTGTATCCACAACACTACAGCAATTCCCGATAGTCTGACGCTAACGTATTTAAGTCAACTATTTCATATTTCTTAATAGCACCTGCTAACACAGTTGCAGATGATATGTGTCGTCGTCGAAACGGCAACAAAACATAAAATATGCTGCATGCAACGGCAGCAAACGTAGAACCATGCTATGGTTTAAAGTAAAAAACGTATTATAAAACTATTCACAGAAAACAATATTTGGAACCAAACCGGAGGTACGTAATAATGTTTTCAAATGTTTATAGCATTGCTAATTTTAGATGTTTTAGAATAAAGAAAAACCCCATATTGCTGTTTTTGTGGGAACACGAACCAGTGCAATAGTTTCAAGATTTGCTCAAGACAGATACCATCCACTAAACTGATTACATATATTAAAACCTTTTTCTTTTTTTACAATTACCTCGTAACACCATCTTCTCCCTCCACGTACGTAGACCACTTTCAGAGGATGCCACAGTAAGATGGTTCTATTAATCACCCCTTGAACTTTTAACAACTCATTGGTCGATTAGCAATAGAAGCACTGCGATACAAATGCGCTTGTTATTTTCATTAATACTTTTTACTATAGAGTCCCATACTGTGCCAAGAAACAACTGTTTAAGAGAGAAACAGCATTGCAACGAATATTTGCAAGGGACGTGCTACTGGGCTTTAAACTAAGAATGTTCGGTTCCTCGATGCAAGATAATGTCACCAACGTAAAACTGCTCCCATAGGAGCGCATTTTTATTAGAGCTGTAGCGGCGCGGTTCTAGGCGCTTCAGTCTGGAACAGCGCTGCTGCTACGGTCGCAGGTTCGAATCCTGTCTCGGGCATGGATGTGTGTGATGTCCTTAGGTTAGTTAGGCTTAAGTCTAGGGGACTGATGACCTCAGACGCTAAGTCCCATAGTGCTCAGAGCCATTTGAGGTATTTGTTTATTAGAAGACACTGACTGAGACGTGGAGTACCAGCTGCCTCAGAACCTTTAAAATTTTTCCCAAATGTTTTGGCTTGGAAAAATACTGTCTCTCTTTTTAACATGCAAACCGCCTCTCACACCCACAAACTTCTGTAGCTGTAATTCGTTCACCCCCTCTAGCCCATCGTTCCAAGTCGCTCATATCCATCCACTCCCACTTTCCCATTCTCACTCACTCATTCAGCCCACCTCTTTGTCACTATATCTTTGTGTCTCTCCAACTGCCGCTGTCTACTATATCACAGGCGCTGCTTCCTTGCTATCTGTGTCTCCTTTCACTGTCGCTAACTCCGTATTGCTCTCCCTTACTGCTACTACCTCATTTGTTCATTCATACTGATGCTGTCTTTTCTACTGTCACCGTCTCTCTCTCTCTTCCTCGTTGTTATTGTCATAAATTCTGCTTCTCCTTATTACTGGTTCTTCACCACCACCACTTTCTCCTTCTCTTTATTCCTCTCCGACTGGTACTGTCTCCCTCACTTTTGTACTAGCACCGTTCTCTCACTGTCAACCACGTTCCACTGCCACTGTGTCCCGCTCTCACACTGTCATCGTCTCTTTCGGTATTTCTATACCAAAACTACTGTCCACTACCTTCCAGTTTTTATTATTTTTCCGTCCCATCCCTGCTGCCACTATCTCCTTCTCTCTCAGCTTAAAAAAATGCGAATATTGTTTCCGTGCCATATTTTTTGGGAAAATTTGTAAAGCTGATGAGGACCGTAGAATGAGGCAGCTGGTACCCCAGTTTTCAGTCACAGTCTTTTAAAATGGAGAGTTTTTTTTTTTTTTTGAGTCATCACCTTCTGCCTGGTTTAATGCTGTCCGCCACGAATTCCTCTCCTGTGGCAACCTCTTCATCTCAGATTAGCACTTGCAACCTACGTCTTCAATTATTTCCTATATGTATTCCAATCTCTGTGTTCCTCTACAATGTTTGCCCCCTAAAGCTCCCTCTAGTACCATGGAAGTCATTCCCTAATAACAGATGTCCTGTCATCCTGTCCCTTCTCGTTGTCGTGTTTCTCACATATTCCTTTCCTCTCCGATTCTGCGCTGAACCTCCTCATCCCTTACCTTATCAGTCCACCTAATTTTCAACATTCGGCTGTGGGACCACATTTCAAATGCTTCGATTCTCTTCTGTTCCGGTTTTCCCACAGTCCGTGTTTCACTACCATACAAAGCTGTACTCCAAATGTACATTCTCAGAAATTTCTCCCTCAAATTAAGGCCAATGTTTGACACTAATAGACTTCCTGGCCAGGAATTCCCAGTGCTGTTCTGCTTTTGACGTCCTCCTTGCTCCGTTCGTCATTGGTTATTTCGCTACCTAAGTAGCTGAAGTCCTTAAGTTCATCTACTTCGTGTATATCAGTCCTGATGCTAAGTCTCTCGCTGTTCTCATTTCTACTATTTCTCATTACTTTCGTCTTTCTTCGAATTACTCTCAATCCGTATTGTGTAACCTTTGCACTGTTCATTCCATTCAGCAGATCGTGTAATTCTTCTTCACTTTCGCTCAGGATACCAATGTCATCAGCGAATCGTATCGCTGATATCCTTTTACCCTATATTTTAATCACACTTTGAACCTTTCAGCCTACCCGCATTTTTTGTTCTCCGATAGGTGTTCTTTTCCGCTCATACTCTTCTTTTCCCTGCTATAATAGGGCATGTCACTCATATAAAAAGACCTTTATGGTTCAGTAAAGTTTTAATAGTTTACTTTTGTGAAATTTAAGTAACTCCAATCTAATTTAACTCCTCAGACCGAATCATACGTGCACAAAAATTTTGTATTTCTATCAGTACTACAACGTGGAGTTTCCAGAACCCTTCTGGTGATAACGGAGACACTTTACAACAAATTTTTCCGTACTACGTCATTTTGTAAATTACGTTTCCGCCTCACATCGAATTTTATGTGTGTATTTTATGTGTACCAGTAGGATAATTTTGAACCTGTCTCAGAAACAGATAGAGATATCAAGAAAAATTTCAAGGTTGTTCGAGACTGGGATCTTAGAAGTACACCTTAAAAATTACAGTCATCTCGTGCATAGTCGCCTTGGAATCCACTGCTCGGTTTTCGTACCCAAAACTCATGTTCTTGGGTTGTTTCTCGAAAGGAATAAAGAATCTGGGAAACGATTAGATGGAACTTCTAGATAAATGACTAGAGGGTATACCATTAAAATTTGAGCGATTTGGTGCGGTTACTTATTACGAGGGCAGTTCAATAAGTAATGCAACACATTTTTTTTCTCGGCCAATTTTGGTTGAAAAAACCGGAAATTTCTTGTGGAATATTTTCAAACATTCCCGCTTCGTCTCGTATAGTTTCATTGACTTCCGACAGGTGGCAGCGCTGTACAGAGCTGTTAAAATGGCGTCTGTATCGGATGTGCGTTGCAAACAACGGGCAGTGATCGAGTTTCTTTTGACGGAAAACCAGGGCATCTCAGATATTCATAAGCACTTGCAGAATGTCTACGGTGATCTGGCAGTGGACAAAAGCACGGTGAGTCGTTGGGCAAAGCGTGTGTCATCATCGCCGCAAGGTCAAGCAAGACTGTCTGATCTCCCGCGTGCGGGCCGGCCGTGCACAGCTGTGACTCCTGCAATGGCGGAGCGTGCGAACACACTCGTTCGAGATGATCGACGGATCACCATCAAACAACTCAGTGCTCAACTTGACATCTCTGTTGGTAGCGCTGTCACAATTGTTCATCAGTTGGGATATTCAAAGGTTTGTTCCCGCTGGGTCCCTCGTTGTCTAACCGAACACCATAAAGAGCAAAGGAGAACC
Organism: Schistocerca serialis cubense; assembly: GCF_023864345.2. NCBI lineage: Eukaryota > Metazoa > Arthropoda > Insecta > Orthoptera > Acrididae > Schistocerca > Schistocerca serialis. The sequence goes on along the minus strand of NC_064638.1, from coordinate 1,199,167,080 downwards.
ATCTGTGCGGAATTGCTTGCTCGTCATGTGGCTGAGGGTGACAATTTCTTGTCAAAGATTGTTACAGGCGATGAAACATGGGTTCATCACTTCGAACCTGAAACAAAACGGCAATCAATGGAGTGGCGCCACACCCACTCCCCTACCAAGAAAAAGTTTAAAGCCATACCCTCAGCCGGTAAAGTCATGGTTACAGTCTTCTGCGACGCTGAAGGGGTTATTCTGTTCGATGTCCTTCCCCATGGTCAAACGATCAACTCTGAAGTGTATTGTGCTACTCTTCAGAAATTGAAGAAACGACTTCAGCGTGTTCGTAGGCACAAAAATCGGAACGAACTTCTCCTTCTTCATGACAACGCAAGACCTCACACAAGTCTTCGCACCCGAGAGGAGTTCACAAAACTTTAGTGGACTGTTCTTCCTCATGCACCCTACAGCCCCGATCTCGCACCGTCGGATTTCCATATGTTTGGCCCAATGAAGGACGCAATCCGTGGGAGGCACTACGCGGATGATGAAGAAGTTATTGATGCAGTACGACGTTGGCTCCGACATCGACCAGTGGAATGGTACCGTGCAGGCATACAGGCCCTCATTTCAAGGTGGCGTAAGGCCGTAGCATTGAATGGAGATTACGTTGAAAAATAGTGTTGTGTAGCTAAAAGATTGGGGAATAACCTGGTGTATTTCAATGCTGAATAAAACAACCCCTGTTTCAGAAAAAAAATGTGTTGCATTACTTATTGAACTGCCCTCGTACATAGATTTCACTTCATACCGTATTTTAAAATAATGTGCGTGTTTTACTTTTACAAGTAAGCTAACTTTGAACCTCTCTATGATGGAAACGGATAAAGATATTAATAAAAATTTCAAGGTTATTCGATATCGGTAGCTTAAGAGTGTATTGTAAAATTTTCTTTCGTTTGCTCTGTTGTGCGTACCCATGTTGGAATCCGCGGCTCGGTTTTGGTACCGAAAAGCTTTCGGCTATGTCTCGATAAGAGAAAAGGTTTTTTGAATATGGGGAGATGGCACTTCTAGATGAATGCCTAAAGTTTATAGCGTTAAGGTTTTAGCAATTTGTTCCGGATAGTTATTTAGATATCTGCTACCGACGGCGAAAAAACGGAGAAAAATGTTTTTTCGGGTTTTCACAGAAACCGGTTGCAGCCCGTGGTCGACGAGCGATCTGATGCGTCTTGTCACGGTCCGCGTGGCTCCCCCGTCGCGGGTTCGAGTCCTCCCTCGGGCATGGATGTCTGTGTTGTCCTAGGCGTAAGTTAGTTTAAGTTGGATTAAGTAGTGTGTAAGCTGACCTCAGCAGTTTGGCCCCATAAGACCTTACCACAAATTTCGAAATTTCCAAGAAACCGGTTATGAACTGAATTGTGCCCCCACAAGCCCCCTAAGATGCACCGTAGACGGCGTCGAATGCAAAAAGAACCAGACAATTTACTCCTTATTCCCAAGGTGGAAGATGTAATATTAAAACTTTGACCCTATACTGTAGGATTCAAATAGTTCAAATGACTCTGAGCACTATGGGACTTAACATCTGAGGTCATCAGTCCCCTAGCTTAGAACTACTTAAACCTAACTAACCTAACGACATCACACGCATCCATGCCCGATACCGGTCGCGCAGTTCATGACTGTAGCGCCTAGAACCGCTCGGCCACCTCGGCCGGCATTGTAGGATTGTTACACTAAAGCTACCCTTCTGCTGCTTATACAACTGGTCCTTAGCCCAAGGTCTGTCCAACACACTTGACCCTACCTTACTGTCACCGACAGAACCCGAGGTATGAGCCCCGGAAGAATCCAGTTTTTATGCGCATCTTTTTGGAACATATTGGTAGCATATACTGTCACATGCATATCGATGCTGGTATGCAATTACATTCAAGCTCTGAATGACCTCTGCATCGAATTTATTTGCACCTGGTTTAGGCAAAGTACCTTTATTTGAAGCGAACGTACAACTGCTGCCTTCCGCGTCACCATTTTTTTTTTTTTGGGGGGGGTGGGGGGGGGGCTGCTTAGTCCCGTATGTACTTAATGTGGAAGTAGAAATGCGAACTAGATCGACTGTTGTCGAACTAATAGCTGCTAGTTCATGCGTCAAGTCACTGGAATTATGGTCTTGTGACGATTTAAGGCTATAGTGATTTCGCAGTCAGTTGTGGACTCGTATATGCTAGCACACCAAAAGGACTTATTTGCCAAACTTAGAGGCTGTTAGTTTCATGTCCCATGGATCATTTACAACATAAATCTTAATTGAGTGGACGAGTAATTTTACATTTGCATCGTAAAGTAATTTGTAAATATGGCTACATGTCAAACATTAATAAGTTTTTTTAGTATAGAGATGTGCGATAGTAATTCTCACGCTACAACTTTTATACATTACAGTAATAGAAATTTCTCTACGGAATAGAAGGATTTTTCAAGCAAAAACTTTATCAGTTCGTTTTAAAATTTTACTTTGCTGTTTGACAGACGCGGTATATCACTGAATAAATTATCAAATGTTTTTGTTGCAGCATTGTGCATCCTTTTCTGTGCTAAAGACAATCTTAATGTGGAGTAATGAATTTGATTTTTCCTTCTGTTTTCGTAATTATATACATCATTGTTCCCTTTGATATGGAGTGGATTATTTACAAATGATTTCATAAGGGCATAAATATACTGTGAAGCACTAGTCAGAATGCCGAACTCCTTAAACAGATGTCTACAAGATGATTGTTTGTGAGCACCACACATTAATCTTAATGCACGTTTTCGTGCAATGAAGGCTTTCTTTCTTGAGGTGGATTACCCCATACCCCACATGACATTATTGAATGAAAATACGAAAAATATTCCAACTTACTGGTGTATCTCTCTCCAAGATTTGTGATGATTCTAAGTGAAATGTCGCTGAACTAAGTTGTTTTAGGAGTTCAGATATGTGTTTTTTTTTTCAGTTCAAATTCTCATCAGTACGGACTCCATATAATTTTGAAGTTTCTGACATTTAGTATTTCCTCGCCGTATGTTACACTTAGGGTTGGTGTAGTACCCCTATACGCGTAGAACTAGATAAGTTGTGTCTTTTTCAAACTGAGCGTGAGACCATTCGCAGAAAACCAGTCAGTGATACTTTTAGGACCATTCTTTACCATATTTTCTGTTTCTGTAAGTAGAGGTATGCTTGGATTGATTATAGTACTACTGAAATCTGCAAAAAGATGTAATTCTGTTTGTTGTATGTTAGACGGAAGATCGTTTACATATATATGACGAACAGTAGTGGACGAAAGATTGAACCTTGGGGAAACCCCATGCGTGATTTCTCCCCAGTCAGTAGAACGTCCCCCTACTGTATTGCTTGGATGAATAAGTTCAACGTTCTGCATTCTTTTAGTTAGATATGACGTTATCCACTGGTTGGCTGTACCATCAATCCCATTTATCAAGGAGAGTATTGTCAAATGCCTTATACAAATCTCAGAAACTGCGAACCGGCGCTGTTTTATTGTATTCTGCATCTAAAATTTGGTGAGCGTACACTAAATGACACTCTTAGTAGAACAACTCTTCTGAATTCCAAACTGTGATTTTCTAGGGATATTTTTGTTCAGTTGAGATACTATTGTAGAATACATCACCTTCTCGTTATTTTGTACAACGATGTCAGTAGTGAAACGAGTCCTTAGTCACTGACATCTATCCTGTCACCTTTCTTATGGAGGTGTTTGACAATGGCACATTTCAGTCTTTCTGGAAAAATGACTTGAGTTAGTGATGCCTTACATATAAGAACGCTTTTCTCACATATCCTCATCGGAGGGTGTATGTACTTGCTGGTTCCGGGTCTGCAGGAACAAGCGGTTTATGAGACGGGAATTACGAGGGAAGACTGGAGCTTGTGTTGTAGACGAAATACGAGTATGTCACTTTAAACGCCTTCATTTGTGGTCTAGTAGAAAGTGATTCTGAGTGAATTCCGTTCCGCAAGGTCTATCGACGAAGTAAGTAGCGAAAGCGGAGCCTACTAACACGTTTATAACGACCGAATAAATTAGCTCTCCGCTATGTATCACCAGAGCCGTATCTCTTCTTTTTTTTTTTAACTCGACACGGTTGTGTGGGAGAAAGTGCAATTTGCCAGACACACCGTTATGCGAACTGATGTCGCACTGAGAACGTTCCCTGCTTTCACTCGATCTTGACCGTCAACAAGCCGCTTTCCAAATTTTCCGTTGCTCCGGAACTTTAATGTAGATCGCTAAATTTACGTTCGTGCCCACTACCTGGCTAGGCCAAGTAAGGAAGCAAGTCGTTCATGACCGGAAACTTTATGTCCACCGCCCACAGCGAGAATTAATTAAGCTTGTTGGCGTTGCGGCCCCGTGACGAGGTCAGGAAAACATGTGAGCGGAAGAGAGACGAACTGACAGTCTGTCTAACAGAGATATGGGCCACAAATGGAGAAATACTCTGCCATAAACATTTTGAAACTGGCGTAGATTGTTGCAGTCGCCACATGGGAACGAGTGTCTCCAAAAAGGTAAAGTTGGTCGGGTGTTCGCGTACTACGTGGAAGATGGTGAAATTACGAGTAGGTGACAAAGTGTCGGACGTCCACGGCTGACCACAGGACGTGGAGTTCATAGGCTCACATCCATACAGATTACAGAAGTGGATGTACGTATGTATGTACGTATATTCCATATCTCTTCCTAAACCACAGGACCGATTTCAACCTAACTTGATACAAATCTCAGTTACTGTCTGGAAATCATTGCTGTGGGGTAAGAACCACCTACCTGTCAAAGGGGTGGGGATGGGGGTGGAAAGACAGTGTTGTCTACGACGCATGAATACCACTACGTAAATCATCCAGTATTTCAGTCTGAGAGCACTTAGAGACTTTCAATAAACTTTACACATAATTTCAAACCATTAAGAAACTTTTTATGCACGAAAACTCCCACAAAATGATAAAAGGAGAAAAGTTTTTCTGTTACTACATTTTCGATTTTATGCAATAGGACAGTCGCTTCGGGCATGACGTTTTAATTTAATAAGCCACACCTGCAAAATACTAACACGAATTCTTTACAGACGAATGGAGAAACTAGTAGAAGCCGACCTCGGGGAAGATCAGTTTGGATTCCGTAGAAATACTGGAACACGTGAAGCAATACTGACCTTACGACTTATCTTAGAAGAAAGATTAAGGAAGGCAAACCTAAGTTTCTAGCATTTGTAGACTTAGAGAAAGCCTTTGACAATGTTGACTGGAATACTCTTTTTCAAATTCTAAAGGTGGCAGGGGTAAAATACAGGGAGCGAAAGGCTATTTATAATTTGTACAGAAACCAGATGGCAGTTATAAGAGTCGAGGGACATGAAAGGGAAGCAGTGATTGGGAAGGGAGTAAGACAGGGTTGTAGCCTCTCCCCGATGTTATTCAATCTCTATATTGAGCAAACAGTAAAGGAAAGAAAAGAAAAATTCGGAGCAGGTATTAAAATCCATGGAGAAGAAACACAAACCTTGAGGTTCGCCGATGACATTGTAATTCTGTCAGAGACAGCAAAGGACTTGGAAGAACAGTTGAATGGAATGGATAGCGTCTTGAAAGGAGGATATAAGGTGAACATCAACAAAAGCAAAACGAGGATAATGGAATGTAGTCGAATTACGTCGGGTGATGCTGAGGGAATTAGATTAGGAAATGAGGCACTTAAAGTAGTAAAGGAGTTTTGCTATTTGGGGAGCAAAATAACTGATGATGGTCGAAGTAGAGAGGATATTAAATGTAGACTGGCAATGGCAAGGAAAGCGTTTCTGAAGAAGAGAAATTTGTTAACATCGAGTATAGATTTAAGCGTCAGGAAGTCATTTCTGAAAGTATTTGTATGGAGTGTAGTCATGTATGGAAGTGAAACATGGACGATAAATAGTTTGGACAAGAAGAGAATAGAAGCTTTCGAAATGTGGTGCTACAGAGTATTGAATAGGATTGGGGAGAAGAGAAGTTTGTGTCACAACTTGACCAGAAGAAGGGATCGGTTGGTAGGACATGTTCTGAGGCATCAAGGGATCACCAATTTAGTATTGGAGGGCAGCGTGGAGGGTAAAAATCGTAGGAGACCAAGAGATGAATACACTAAGCAGATTCAGAAGGCTGTAGGTTGCAGTAGGTAGTTGGAGATGAAGAAGCTTGCACAGGATAGAGTAGCATGGAGAGCTGCATCAAACCAGTCTCAGGACTGAAGACCACAACAACAACAACATCAACAATCCCTCACTACTACTTGTATTCGTAACAAATTTCGCAGCAGTATCCACGTACACCGCTGAAAGTCCTAGAAAAACATATCATTGTACGACACATAGTTCAGGAGATATGACGTCGCCGCGCGGGATTAGCCGAGCAGTCTAAGGCGCTACAGTCATGGACTGCGTGGCTGGTCCCGGCGGAGGTTCGAGTCCTCCTTCGGGCATGGGTATGTGTGTGTTAGTTCGTAGGATAATTTAAGTTAAATAGTGTGTAAGCTTAGGGACTGATGATCTTAGCAGTTAAGTCCCATAAGATTTCACACACATTTGAACATTTTTTTAGACATGACGTCATTAACACCGAGATGCGTGAATCACTGCCGCATCATGCATGACGTTTTAATTTATTACTACTTTATTACTGACACTGTTCACACCACATTTCGCAGACAGTAGCCATATATATACCACTGAATGTACCTGAGAAATTATGTTATTGTACAGCATGTATTTCAGGAGATACTTCATAAATATTGAGCTGAGTGAAAATGAAACTGCAGGGCGAAATTCGCTAGATACACAGGTGACATGTGTTCAAAAAAAAAAAAAAAAGGTCCAAATGGCTCTGAGCACTATGGGACTCAACTGCTGAGGTCATTAGTCCCCTAGAACTTAGAACTAGTTAAACCTAACTAACCTAAGGACATCACAATCATCCATGCCCGAGGCAGGATTCGAACCTGCGACCGTAGCGGTCTTGCGGTTCCAGACTGCAGCGCCTTTAACGGCACGGACACTTCGGCCGGCATATGTGTTCAAATTTGTGTGAAATATGTTAAATATTTGTGAAATATGTTTGAGATGTGCACAGGCGTGCAAAGCCATAGGTAAGAAGCTCATCCTAAAACCATGAAATGGTTTCAACCAAATTTGGTACACATATTAGACTCACTCTGGAAAGAAATACTGTGAGGGTAAGAACCACCAGCTTCCTACTGTGTTGAGTAAGAATGGGGCAGACCACAAGCGGGAAGGAGGAGTTGGGCACAGATAGGGGGCAAGAGAAAGTAGGCAGTGACAGTGGGAGGGGAAATGGACAGAGAGAGGAGTGAGGGTGCGATGGACAGAGAAAAGAAAGTGGACTAGATGGAAAGAAACAACTAGAGAAAGAGATATGCTGAGAGAGCTGGGTGGAAAAGATGAACAGACAGAGAGGGAGAAGGAAACGAACAGAGAAAGGGTACAGGAAAGAGAGGGGGGACAGGAGAGATGGTCAGGGAGAAGGGGAGGAGGGAATGAACAGAGTGAAGGGGAGAAGAAGATGGAATTAGAGTGGGAAGGAGGGGGTGGTGAGGGGAAGGACAGAGCACTGAGGAGCAGATAAAATAGAGAGAGGGGAGGTGGAGGAGATGGATAGGGAGAGGGGAAAGAGGAGAGGGAGAGAGAGTGGAGTTGAAGGAGGAGACTGACTGAAAGAGAGGCGGAAGCAGGAGATGAATTCATAGATGACTGGAATAAATATATACCTGGGCAACGCTGGGGACTCAGCTAGTAAAGCACGAGGCATAACTCTAACGACAGGGCGACGCTGGTGTGGTTGCAAGTATTCTGGAGCACACAATTCAGCATTCTGGATAACTTCGTGATGATCTAACAAATTTTCTGGGAATATGGCGAAGGGTAAATGTATGCATGTTATCGCGCAATAGGGGTGAGAGTGTCACTGATATGATACGCGAGTTGGGGTGCCAGTCACTAAAACAAAGGCGGTTTCCTTTGCTGCGAGATCTATTTACGAAATTTCAATCATCAGCTTTTTCTTCCGAATGCGAAAATATTTTGTTCACACCCACCTACGTAGGGAGAAATGATCATCGTAATAAAATAAAAGAAATCAGAGCTCGAACGGAATGATTTAGGTGTTCCTTTTTCCCACGGGCCATTCGAGAGTGGAATGGTAGAGAAGTATTCTGAAAATGGTTCGATGAACCCTCTGCCAGGCACTTAAGTGCGAATTGCAGAGCAACCATGTAGATGTAGATGTAGATCAATTTGAGGTAAGGGGTTCTGGTCCGGGAACGACCGGTCGAAAGTTATAAGCGGAAATTCTTCTGATATGTCTGACAGTGGACCTTTTCTACTGCAAGCTCTTTTCATTCCATATTTTTGCATGAAGTAGTATGGATCTAAACAGGAGACAAATATAATCGCTAAAGTCCGCATCTGAAGTGCTATGAGCACTTATTCATCTTTGCAACTGTGAAACACATCTCTTCTACTGAAAGAGTGCTCTTAGCTCTTACGTTATCTATTTTAGAATCCATGTTTACTGGACATTTTTTCCTTGTTTTAGTCCATACCACCTCCTCCCAAGGCATGGACAGCAAAGAGCTTGCAGTAGAATACGTCCACTTCAGAGGTATCGGAACCATTTCCGCTAATAACTTCCGACTGGGTAGGTTCTGGACCAGGGTCCCTTACCAAAGTTTGATATATTTGCACTTCTCGATCATCTCTGAAAGTCTGTATCGTCGTCACAGAAGTGCCCTGTATGTTATTGAACACGATTCTCCATAGCAGACGACTCCTAAGTATTCCCATGTCGACCAAGCGACACCGTCAGTTTTGATTACAGTGAGCACGATGTCATCCAGATTGGACTATGGATCAGTGAAAACGTGCGTCGGATGGGATGAATCACGTTTCTTATGACACCAGATCTGTGGTCTTGTCAGTAATGGCTGCTCGAAACAAACACTGGGCCAAGGATGCAGTCCATTGGGGGCAGTTTCTTGCCATCGAGTACATTCCCCTTGGCTTTTGTGGGCCCTGTGGTAGTAATCGAAGGCACCGTGACAGCTGCGGGTGAAAGGACATATCGCAGACGACTTCGTGCTTGATATCTTCCCCGATGGCTGTGGCATATTCCAGTAGAATAACTGTGTGTGTCACATGGCCAGAATAGAGCTACAGTGGTTTGATGAGCATGAAAGCAAACTCACGTTGACGTCTTGAGAACCTACCACTGCCAAAAGAGTGTTTCATTTTCTTGGCGCATCTGCTGTAGGGTCCTTGTTACCAGAATACGTAGACTAGCTTTCATCAGGAGTCTAGACTCCACGTGTGCTAGTAACGAAGATCCCACAATAAAAGTGCCGAGGAAACCAAATAGTTTGGGCAGTGGTGCAGCCTGAGAGTGGCGGTAATGTGCCCTCTAAACTATCTGTGTGACAGAATAAAGACATTCTCAAGATACAGCTGTGATGGTACTTTTTCTCGCATATATATCATCCTTCGTCCGTGCAATAAGGCGGACTTCTATAAACTGAACCTCCGTGGCGCTAAGGGTCTCTAGCTCTGCACCCACAATCCACTGACATGAAATATGCGAGAACTGCTTGACCTGAACGTAGACATCGTGTGCCACATGGCTACAGAGGCCTAACAAGGGCTTGCCGGATCCATTCCACACAGACTCGCATATATATTTCTATCAAATGTGAAGCAACACGCTATAAAACAAATGATAATAATATTCTGACTCATCAGTCTAAATGCTAATATAACGACTCATTTCAGTCTTCTTTCTCATTACAGCTATAGGAAATGTTCAATCACCTGCGGTACCCGGCATCGCTCAGGGAGTTGATATCCGATTGTGTGGTAGTTGGAATAAGAACTTTGAGATGTAAGAGGTAAAAAATTATTGAAAGCATATTCTAACTATTTACAATACTTGTTTATCAACAACATTACTCGTTTCCTTATCCGGGGTATGTGCTTACAATTTTTTTCGAATTTGCAACTCGAGAGCAATCTTCGTATTGTTTGAAGAAACTGTTTTGATTCTGGAGTTTCCCCGGTTATGTGATGCAAAAATTCCTGCGGAGGAGCTTCCGGGGGAGGTAATCGAATTTTCCTGTTCATACAACAGAATCCTTGTGTTTCTGTACTGAATTTTTTCGGGTTTCAGAATTGGCAAATGTTATCCATTTTTTCGATTACGACGTGTTTGTTATTTATATTCTTTCCTCGTGTCATAGTGGAAGGTTTCATTCGCTAGTTTGTGCTGTTTACTTGTTCTCGTCCGCGCTTCTCGTAGGGTGACAGTTTCACATATGGCTTGAGTTCGCTGTGTTTTATTATAAGACTGTGTCGCCATTCTTGATTCTTTAATACTCTCATTTCGTTTTCGTGTGTTTCACTACTTCTCGCGATGCTGACTGTCGTTCGTTGGGAACTTAACACGTGCACCGCGCTCTTCGTCTATTTTTTTTATTTTTTTCGCTGTTGTTTCTGTTTTCGCCGTTTTGTTTCAGAACTGGCAAGATCTCCTCGCCTTTTACGTTTGGGCATTGGCTAAAATATAAATCAAATCAACTTTTTATTGACAAATACACTAAGTACACACCACATACTTTTCACACTTTATTTTCAGTCACTGTATCACTTTGACTAGTCACACTCCATTGTTTGTTTTTATTCACTCACTGGACTACTTTTTCGGTTCCTCCTTTCGTCACTGACAAGAACTGACGTTCAAACCCACGACGAATCTTTACCTAGGGGCCCCACCAGTGGCGAATTCGAACATACCAAAAAGACTTCGAATGGTCCACGACATTCCAGAACATTCCACAACACTCGAGAGTGTTGCGGAATGTTCCACATGATCTCGGATGTTCCGGGACATTCTGGAATCTTCCGAATGTTGCAGACTATTTACGAACTTTCCACAACATCCCGCATCATTGTGGAACATTCTGGAATGTTATAAAATGTTCTTGAATACTATGGAATGTTCTGGAATGTTCTGTAATGTTCTAGAAACTCCTAGAGTGCGAAACGTCCCATACCTTTCATCTAAAAAAGCACGCCCTTCTGGTAAAAAGGGGAACCTTCTTCATGGATAGGGAATAGAGGGCTACCAAACCATATGACTTCCTTGATCGTACCAGGACTCGTTTGTGAGTTATGTAGGCACGTACACCGTACACCTACTTTTATAATAAATATTGATTTCTTCATTCCGCCACTGTTATCAGCTGGCCTGCAAATGTAATGGTTGATGTGACGTTGAAGTGAATGAAGGTGAAAATTAAAATATGTATTAAAGGTCATGGAGAAGAAATAAAAAGTTTTAAGTTTGCATTTAACAATGTAATCCTGTTAGAAACGGCAAAGGGCAAGGAAGATCGTTTAACCAGAATGAATAGCGTCTTGGAAAGAGATTATAAGATGAACATCAACAAAAGTAAAATAACGGTAATGGGGCGTAGTAAAATGCTGTCACGTGATGCTGGGGATATTAGGGTACGAAATAAGACACTAAACACACGTGACGAGTTTTGCTCTATCGGAAACCAGCTAACTAACGATGACCGAAACAAAAATTATATAAAAGACAGACTTGTCGTAGCAGCAAAGGCTTTTCTGAAAAAGAGAGAGTCTTTTCTGAAGTGCATCCTTGTATGGAAGCAAAACGTGAACGGTCCAGAAAAAAACGAGAGGAGAATCTTTGGAAATGTGATCCGGCTGCAGATTATAAGGGTGGATCTGATCATTGATGAGGAATATTAAGCCGAATTTAGAAGAAAATAAGTGTATGACAGAACTTAACGAAAACGAGTTTTTGTACGCCCATCCTTCTGATGGGAGGTATGAAGGACTTGGGTCGTACAGTTATGTAATAAAATTGAACGTCTACAGTCGTCCTTACGATGTTATTTATTACATGGCTACCAATTTCGGTGCTTCAGTACACCATGTTCAGCCCTTTGTAGTGGTTGTTGGAGACATAACGTCGTTGTTATAGGTAGTGTGCGAGAACCAGTTCATAGAGGGTGGCCACTGATGATCCGTGTATACGATTGGAGTTAACCTCCTCAGCGTCTGAAGATGGTGTACTGAAAAATCGAAACTGGTAGCCATATAATAAATAAGATCGTTAAGAAGGCTGTAGGTGTTCCATTTTATTACATAACTGAAACGTGGTCTAGGTTGATTGGACACATCTTCAGACATCAAGGAATAGTTATTATTGTGAATCAGGGAAACATGCGTGTGTGTGTGTGTGTGTGTGTGTGTGTGTGTGTGTGTGTGTGTGTGTGTCGATGGGTGTGTGGGTGCATAGGGATGGTGGAAGGGGGTAAAATTGTGGAAGAAGCCCAAGGTTTCAGTACAGAAAGCAGGTTCTAATGACTGTAGAATTCACTTAAAACACATCAGTCCATTGCTGGACTGATATCTCTCGTGTGTTACTCTTATTTAATTTAAAACAATTTCTGTCTATAATCTATTCCCATCAGTTAATAACATAGTTAACGATTTTCACTAATTGACAAGACTAATCCGTCTACGCAATATTCTCTGTAGTTTAGCTGAGTGCTTGATGAGGCAGGCTGAGTGCAGCGGCCCAGGTCAGTTACTTGGTGTCCGTACCTACCTCTATGAGAGTTAGGGCTCACCTTTCAGAGGAAAATGCGAGAGGATGAGACGAGATGAACACTCTGGTCACAGTGATACATCCCATTCCCTGAACGAGAGGTATCACGTCCTTAAATACACGTGTCAGAGGAATGACTGAGAGTAGTCGATAAGTGGTGAGCACCCTACTGTTGGGAGGCGTTTTAAATCGTAGGTGTTGATACCAAAACTAACGGTCCAGTGACTGTACGGAAGTGGCTAGCAGCCAGACGACGCTACCTGCTGAGGTGGAGACAGGAGTTCCATGGAGCGGGCGGTGCGGATGAAAGAGCTCCATGAAATCTAGGAACGCGAAACGTCAAAGATAATAAATGTACTGTGATTGTTAATTATCAATATGAATATCAGATCTGTTACTTACGTAGTACAGAGAGGCAGTATACGACTTGGTAGCTGTCCTCATTTATCGTGAGTTGTAATTTTGAAGATAAAGTAAGAAATTTATGTGGTGGAGTGAATGAGAACGAGAAGTTAATTATCAGCAGCTTTATCTGCAGCCTGTAAGGAGATGAAGTCTGAGCTACATTGGTGGAAGAAGACAAACGGATTCAGAACACAGACTTGCTGGACCCTGTTTGATAATACTTAACGGCCACGGAATGTCCAGTAAGCAACATTCATAGTATAGAAAAGGAGTGTTCAGGTGGCAATTTGTTTAAGTGTTTAGTAGATGAGGTGAAGTATAACAAACCACCACGCAGCCCAAGCCAAGCTGAAACATTTCAGGGGCTGGTAGCGGACGGCGACTTGTGCATTGTTAGTAGTGGCATCTGTGGGATGCGTTGTTGTAGTTTTTCGAATAACGCACCCTGTTCGATGTAGGGTCCAGAGCTACATTCGCAGAAATCATATAACATAGCATGACGAATACTTGCGCTTGTGCAGTCTCAGTTTTTACAAGCAGTGCCACTTGACCAAAAACCGTTTCAAAGGTACCTTGTTTTCTACCGCCGAGTCACCTTCAGAGAACACTGAACAGGAGAAGTCAATGACAGACAAAGATCTCGGCCTTCCGTAAGAGGCAACAGGCCTGCGTTCTGAGAAGGGGTTCTCTTCTCTTTGCAAGGCGATACGCCGTTTTGCTCTGGGTGAATAACCTCTGACATAAAAAGTTGTAAGACGGTTTCTCATTAGTTAATCTAAAATAAAATCGGAGCAGAGAATTCAGAACGCCAGTTTCTAAGAAATGTGGACGTGGAGACGAATGTATTGGCAGAAGTAGAAAACATTGCTGAGGAGTGTTAGAGTAAATCAAAATTGTTTAATAACTGCGAACATAGGTACACTATGTGATCAAAAGTATCCGGACACCCCCAAAACATACATTTTTCTTATGAAGTGCATTGTAATGCCACCTGCTGCCAGGTACTCCGTATCACTAGTCATTAGACATCGTGATAGAACAGAATGGGGCCCTCCGCGGTCAGGTGATTGGGTGTCACTTGTGTCATACGTCTGTACGCGTGATTTTCACACTCCTAAACATTCCTAGGTCCACTGTTTCCGATGTGATAGTGAAGTGGAAACGTGAAGGGACACTACAGCACAAAAGAGTACAGGCCGACCACATCTGATGACTGACAGAGACCGCCGACAGTTGAAGATGGTCGTAATGTGTAATAGGCAGACATTTATGCACACCATCACACAGGAATACCAAAGTGCATCAGGATCCACTGCAAATACTATGACAGGCGAGAGGTGAGTTGGATTTCACGGTCGAGCGGCTGCTCAAACGCCACACATCACGCAGGTAAATGCCAAACAACACCTGTCTTGATGTAAGGAGCCTAAACATTGGACGATTGAACAGTGGAAAAACGTTGTGTGGAGTGACGAATCACGGTACACAATGTGGCAGGGTGTAGGTATGGCGAATACCCGGTGAACTTCATCTGCTACCGTGTGTAGTGCCAACGGTAAAGTTCGGAGGCGGTGGTGTTATAGTGTGGTCGTGTTTTTCATGGAGGAGGCTTGCACCCCTTGTTGTTTTACGTGGCACTATCACTGCACCGGACTACATTGATGTTTTAAGCACCTTCTTGGTTCCCACTGTTGAAGAGAAATTCGGGGATGGTGACTGCATCCTTCAACACGATCGAGCACCAGTTCATAACGCACTGCCTGTGGCGGAGTGGTTACAAGACAATAACGTCCCTGTAATGGACTTGTTTGGACAGAGTCCTGACCTGTATCCTGCAGAACGCCTTTGAGAAGTTTTGGAAGCCGACTTCGTGTCAGGCCTCACCTACCGATATCGATACCTCTCCTCTGTGCAGCACTCCGTGAAGAACGGGCTGCCATTCCCCATGAAACCTTCCAGCACCTGACTGATCATATACCTGCGAAAGTGGAAGCTGTCATCAAGGCCAAGGGTGGGCCAATACCATACTGAATTAAAGCATTACCGGTGCAGGGCGCCACGAATTTTTAAGTCATTTTCATCCAGGTGTCCGGATACTTTTGATGACATAGTGTATGTAACAATAGGTTAATATAAAACTTTTGCTAGGAGGAGAGATAGTTCTCTTGTTCACAAAAATATCATTGGCCAGCATTCCGAAGAGACTTTCCCGTCTGTGATATGCGCAGATTTGGAGAGAAGAGGAAGTACTCTGTGTCGGTGGAGAGCACTTCGTTGGGGGATCGCGCTGAGAGCACTTCGACTCGGAATATGAGAGAGAAACCTTTTAGTCTAGAGATCAGATAGAGAGGTGATTTGTTGCAATCTGCAGCAGATTACGGTGCTCACCACAGCCGACGCAGCTGCGTGTTGAACATGGCGAGAAATCACAGCTTGGGCGAGCAGGTATGAGAATAACTGTGCGTTTGTAGGTGCGTTGTTAGGATTAGGTACATATTGCGAATCGAATACCTTTCCCAAGTTACTGAAGCCTTATTCATGACTCAGTCAGCAATGTTCTTTGCATGCCTAGTTTTCTATTCTTGTGGAATATTCGGGCAGCCACTTTGCGTCCACTGCAGATTTATCTCCCCATAATTCATGAGCAGACTACAGTTTTATCACATTCGGGTAACGACGAGACCATGATGGAAGACCAATAGGAGCGATTTATGGGAGAGTGAGTAACGGAAGTCCGGTGCTGTTATTTATGTAGAGATGCAGATGAGAAGGGATATTTCCTATGAAGAGCATGTCAGCGATTGTGATGATGACCCTTGTAGTTTGCCGTGAAGCAGTTGATTGATCAAGAGGTCAAATTAGAATTCAGAGACGAATTCGACGAACCACGTGATGGGAGATTTGTCTCTTTAGGGCTCCTGGTAGCTAATGATGAGAATGATGTTATGTCGCGAAGACGAGCTCTGAACGTCCAGCAGGGTGTTGGAAGAAGTAACATTTGCAGCCATGGACAACGGGATTAATGAGAATTAAGGACGGAGACGTACAGGAATGGCGAAGCAGAATCCGAGAAGGGACGAGACTGTGAACTTGATCAGGTATGGGTCTGTGGAAGATATACTAGTACCTAAGGATTCGTATTTCTATGTGAGTGATGGAGATGATGAAGAAGAGTACGAAGATGATTGTGAAGACTGGGAAGATGTAGTCACCAGTAAGTCGGAACCTGAAGACACTGAATACATGGGGCGCAACACGGAGACAGAAGACGTGAAAACAGATGACGTTACTGAAGAGAGCGGTCCAAACTCCGACATCTTAAGTATGAGGGAATTCGTTGATGCTCTGTTGGCCACACCAGAGAAGGACGAGCGGAGTGATACTGGGACTCTTTCGGAAGACCAAAATGAGAGATTTATCAGAGAATAAGTAAGGGAACGCTGGTGTTGAAATTTATGGAGATGCAGACGAGAAGGGGTATTTCCAACGAAGAGCAGGTCTCATACAATGAGGACGACCCTTTCTCATAACCCGTTTTATAAAGTACTGGAATAGCTGGATATTACTGACCACTAATGTCTGGAAAAAGTACAGATTTGTAATGTGGTAGAGAATAATGTTTTTAACGGAATATCAATTCAAACGCCTTTCAGCCGTCTAAATTGTTATATTATTGGACTACCACTTTCGGCGATATATCACGCCATCTACAGGCCCCCTGACCGACGTGTGGGAGAATTCCCACCTTTGGTCCAGTCACATTAGGGGCCAGCATTCAGTGCCTGAATCCGTAGATTTTTGAGACAGCAGTCACTTCAAAATATCGCCAACAGTCGGCAAGTGATGTTTGAAGAGATCGCTGTCTCAAAAATCTGCGGATACCAGGCATTCAGGCATTGAATGCTGGCTGCTATTGCGACTGGAAACCCTCTTACACGTCGGTCAGGGGGCAGGAAGGTGGCGTAAAATATCACCGAAACTGATGGCCCAATTACATAACGATTTAAACTGCTGAAAGGTGTTTGATTCGAAATTCTGTACTGAACATCCGAGGTCCCTCAACAGTGTGTGAAAAAATTGAAATATACAGACTTAATGTGTTTTAGGTATGTAGATTTGAAAGACTCGAACCCCCGCGTGTAAAACAGCTTCAAATGTCTGATTACGCATGAGTTAACTGCTAAATACGTTAAATATTAAATATTTGATATTAAGCATGTAAGCGAGAAAAGGGCTGGAAACTCTTTGAAATTATGTTCGAAATTGTGCTCGATGGCTGTTGGGAGCTGCTAAGCGCCCTCACTGTCGAATAATGGAGGGCAAAACATGTTTGAGCACTCGAAGATGTGAGGGTCCGGAAACGGAAAAGTCGGGAGTTATAAGCGAAAATAGTTCTGATACCTCTAACAGTGGAGTACATGTACCGGTAGTGTTGTTGTTATGATTGCAGGGTAGATATCATTCAGAAGTGCTAGTATAGACCAAAACAACAACAAAAAATGCAAAAGAAACATGGACTCTAAAATGCATATCTCAGGGGCTATGAGCACTTGTTCATTTTCGCTACTACGAAACATATCTCCTCTATTGAAGACCTTCCCATTGCTGTTAATGTATGTATTTTAGAGCCAATGTTTGCTGGAATTTTGTTCTTGCTTTGGTCCGTACAACCTCCTCCCAAAATTTGGAAAGCGAAAAACATGCCGTGCAAGAGATATACAGGAGCTGGCGCCTATAACTTCGACTCTCTGGAGCGTCACTGGACGACTTTTCTGGACGCGGTTACATATCCTCATTTTGTTCCTCAACACACTCATACAACTGTCCGCAGTTTGTCGGTGTAATTTCGAAACACCCTTTCATTTCGATACACTATATTGTCAAAACAAAATAATAATTTTACTATGATCTTGGCCAAAGACTGCAATTAGTAGCTACACTTCTAGAAGTATTCAGCAGTGATACTACTACTTTTTTGATAAATTAAATTAGCTGACTTCAAGTTTTCTTCTGCATACCTGCGCCGTCCCCCCATGAACCATGGACCTTGCCGTTGGTGGGGAGGCTTGTGTGCCTCAGCGATACAAATAGCCGTACCACAACGGAGGGGTATCTGTTGAGAGGCCAGACAAACGTGTGGTTCTTGAAGAGAGGCAGCAGCCTTTTCAGTAGTTGCAGGGGCAACAGTCTGGATGATTGACTGATCTGGCCTTGTAACAATAACCAAAACGGCCTTGCTGTGCTGGTACTGCGAACGGCTGAAAGCAAGGGGAAACTACAGCCGTAATTTTTCCCGAGGGCATGCAGCTTTACTGTATGATTAAATGATGATGGCGTCCTCTTGGGTAAAATATTCCGGAGGTAAAATAGTCCCGCATTCGGATCTCCGGGCGGGGACTACTCAAGAGGATGTCGTTATCAGGAGAAAGAAAACTGGCGTTCTACGGATCGGAGCGTGGAATGTCAGATCCCTTAATCGGGCAGGTAGGTTAGAAAATTTAAAAATGGAAATGGATCGGTTAAAGTTAGATATAGTGAGAATTAGTGAAGTTCGGTGGCAGGAGGAACAAGACTTCTGGTCAGGTGACTACAGGGTTATAAACACAAAATCAAATAGGGGTAACGCAGGAGTAGCTTTAATAATGAATAGGAAAATAGGAATGCGGGTAAGCTACTACAAACAGCACATCGAACGCATTGTTGTGGCCAAGATAGATACGAAGCCCACACCTACTACAGTAGTACAAGTTTATATGCCAACTAGTTCTGCAGATGATGAAGAAATTGAAGAAATGTATGATGAAATAAAAGAAATTATTCAGATAGTGAAGGGAGACGAAAATTTAATAGTCATGGGTGACTGGAATTCGAGTGTAGGAAAAGGGAGAGAAGGAAACGTAGTAGGTGAATATGGATTGGGACTAAGAAATGAAAGAGGAAGCCGCCTGGTGGAATTTTGCACAGAGCACAACATAATCATAGCTAGCACTTGGTTTAAGAATCATGAAAGAAGGTTGTATACATGGAAGAACCCTGGAGATACTAAAAGGTATCAGCTAGATTGTACAATGGTAAGACAGAGATTTAGGAGCCAGGTTTTAAATTGTAAGACATTTCCAGGGGCAGATGTGGACTCTGAACACAATCTATGGGACCTGGATAAACTGAAAGAACCAGAGGTTGTACAGAGTTTCAGGGAGAGCATAAGGGAACAATTGACAGGAATGGGGGAAAGAAATACAGTAGAAGAAGAATGAGTAGCTTTGAGGGATGAAGTAGTGAAGGCAGCAGAGGATCAAGTAGGTAAAAAGACGAGGGCTAATAGAAATCCTTGGGTAACAGAAGAAATATTGAATTTAATTGATGAAAGGAGAAAATATAAAAATGCAGTAAATGAAGCAGGCAAAAAGGAATCCAAACGTCTCAAAAATGAGATCGACAGGAAGTGCAAAATGGCTAAGCAGGGATGGCTAGAGGACAAATGTAAGGATGTAGAGGCTTATCTCACTAGGGGTAAGATAGATACAGCCTACAGGAAAATTAAAGAGACCTTTGGAGAAAAGAGAATCACTTGCATGAACATCAAGAGCTCAGATGGAAACCCAGTTCTAAGCAAAGAGGGGAAAGCAGAAAGGTGGAAGGAGTATATAGAGGGTCTATACAAGGGCGACGTACTTGAGGACAATATTATGGAAATGGAAGAGGATGTAGATGAAGATGAAATGGGAGATATTATACTGCGTGAAGAGTTTGACAGAGCACTGAAAGACCTGAGTTGGAACAAGGCCCCCGAAGTAGACAACATTCCATTGGAACTACTGACGGCCTTGGGAGAGCCAGTCCTGTCAAAACTCTACCATCTGGTGAGCAAGATGTATGAAACAGGCGAAATACCCTCAGACTTCAAGAAGAATATAATAATTCCAATCCCAAAGAAAGCAGGTGTTGACA
This sequence comes from Schistocerca serialis cubense, assembly GCF_023864345.2. NCBI lineage: Eukaryota > Metazoa > Arthropoda > Insecta > Orthoptera > Acrididae > Schistocerca > Schistocerca serialis. The sequence continues at coordinate 1,199,146,997 of NC_064638.1, read as the reverse complement.
GATGTGAAAATTACCGAACTATCAGTTTAATAAGCCACAGCTGCAAAATACTAACACGAATTCTTTACAGACGAATGGAAAAACTAGTAGAAGCCGACCTCGGGGAAGATCAGTTTGGATTCCGTAGAAATACTGGAACACGTGAGGCAATGCTGACCTTACGACTTATCTTAGAAGAAAGATTGTAGACTTAGAGAAAGCTTTTGACAATGTTGACTGGAATACTCTCTTTCAAATTCTAAAGGTGGCAGGGGTAAAATACAGGGAGCGAAAGGCTATTTCCAATTTGTACAGAAACCAGATTGCAGTTATAAGAGTCGAGGGACATGAAAGGGAAGCAGTGGTTGGGAAGGGAGTAAGACAGGGTTGTAGCCTCTCCCCGATGTTATTCAATCTGTATATTGAGCAAGCAGTAAAGGAAACAAAAGAAAAATTCGGAGTAGGTATTAAAATGCATCGGGTGATGCTGAGGGAATTAGATTAGGAAATGAGACACTTAAAGTAGTAAAGGAGTTTTGCTATTTGGGGAGCAAAATAACTGATGATGGACGAAGTAGAGAGGATATAAAATGTAGACTGGCAATGGCAAGGAAAGCGTTTCTGAAGAAGAGAAATTTGTTAACATCGAGTATAGATTTAAGTGTCAGGAAGTCATTTCTGAAAGTATTTGTATGGAGTGTAGCCATGTATGGAAGTGAAACATGGACGATAAATAGTTTGGACAAGAAGAGAATAGAAGCTTTCGAAATGTGGTGCTACAGAAGAATGCTGAAGATTAGATGGGTAGATCACATAACTAATGAGGAAGTATTGAATAGGATTGGGGAGAAGTTTGTGGCACAACTTGACCAGAAGAAGCGATCGGTTGGTAGGACATGTTCTGAGGCATCAAGGGATCACCAATTTAGTATTGGAGGGCAGCGTGGAGGGTAAAAATCGTAGAGGGAGACCAAGAGATGAATACACTAAGCAGATTCAGAAGGATGTAGGTTGCAGTAGGTACTGGGAGATGAAGAAGCTCGCACAGGATAGAGTAGCATGGAGAGCTGCATCAAACCAGTCTCAGGACTGAAGACCACAACAAAAACCTGCGCCGTTTTGCTGTCTGATGCCGAGCTGTGAACATGTCAGGGGCAATTACTGTTACTGGCTGGGAAAAAGATTATATTGTACTCTTAATAAAGATTGTATCTATTTAAAAACTCTTCACCTTCTTCATTTCCTGTTTAACGAATATGGTATTTTATGTACTTCTGGCCGTTTTTAGAGTGGTCGCATCGGGAAGGGAGAGTGCGGATTGTTCAGTGGTATAACGACTGGACACCTTACGTGTTCTGCTGTTATTTATTCCGTATTACAAGGCAGAATCACCATGAAATCTCTTTGTCAATTGTTTCCTCATTCCCGCGTACATTTTTAAATGGCTCTGAGCACTATGGGACTTAACTTCTGAGGTCATCAGTCTCCTAGAACTTAGAACTACTTAAACCTAACTAACCTAAGGACATCACACACATCCATGCCCGAGGCAGGATACGAACCTGCGAATGTAGCAGTCGCGCGGTTCCAGACTGCAGCGCCGAGAACCGCTCGGCCACCGCGCCCGGCGTGCATTTTTACTTTAGAATTTCAAGAAACTGTTCCCTCAACTACCGTCGAACTATGACGTCATCAGTCACCTCCAAGGTCTGATGCCCACAGCCCCACAAGTTAATTATGACGATGGATGATTTCATAAATGAATACTAACTCGTAATCATACACTATTTCACAGCATTTTGTCTAAAAAGAGACTATATTTTATTCATCGTCAGTGGAGCTCCCGCTTTTTGGCCTGAAATTCGTGTCATGCAAGTTTCTGAGTGTCTTCATATCACGACTTGCTGAGGAATAATTTTATTGAAATACCTCAGTCTTTAGAGAGAGAGAGAAGGAGGATCGCTTCAGTGCATATAGTTCTATAGTTCTGGTAATCTGCGCGGTGTGAGTTACTCTTTCTCCAGATGTATACATAGTTTCTAACTTTAACGCGTGTCTCACTGTGTCAAATCTTTAACAGAAAATTGTACGTCTTAGTAAGCAGATGATGAAACCATTTTAAATTTTGTCAACAATGTTATGAAATATTGGAAACTAAATTTTTGTTGCCCATGGAATTCGTCAAATGAACAACCTGAAAATAGGGACCAGTTGACTTGTGCTAACGATCAACGGGATCTTGCTAAGGAACAACTACCCAATTGCTACAGAACAATCAACAATTGCTAAGGAACACGCCATCCGTGATAGTAAGAGGAAATGCAGGAGGCAGGACGTCTTTACTGCAACAAAGCATGGTGTTGACGAAACTTGTGGAACCGAGACGTGCGGTATTCCGTGTGGTACGGTAACAAGTCGGCAATACATCGTTTGAGTGGACGAGCTCTTGGACGTCTCGAAGCCTGTCAAAGTGTCACTATTGTGGTCACAGTAATGAGTGTGTCCAAAAGTGAAATTTCGCTATTAAAAAAGGACGGTGAAGGCGGGAATGCTGTGCTAAAGGATGCCAGTAATCGTAGACGGTCGCTACACCACAAGGGGGTCGATGTGTATCCCTAGCGTCGGAAAGGAACAGACATCTTACTCCCAGGCATATCGCTGCAGACCTTGACACACACGTCTCTGCCAGAATCATTTGCAGCGATTGAATTAGGCTGGCTTGTATGCTCGGAAGCCAGCTATTTTCGTGTTGGCTGCATGTTGGTTGGTTCCAGCAACAGTGATCCAGTGTGAAGTTCTCCGACGAATCCCGCTTCACTGGTCAATATCTGGTGCGGAGAGTGAGTGGGGAGGAGGGGGGGGGGACTTGCTACACACCACAGAATATCAATGAAAGTCATCCATATGGCCTAGGCGTTATGGTATGGGCAGGCGTTATGCACAGTGGCCGAACACGACTGAATATCTCTGCGCAGGGGACCGTTACAGCACAGAGATATTGCAGGGGAATTAATATGGACCACGTCCATCTGCTTATGGGTGTGGACTTAATGGACGACAATGTCCACAGACGCAGGACCGCCAAGGTGTCAGATGCTCTGAAAAGTGAAGATACTGAACGCTTGTAATGGGCAGCGTACTACCTGGACCTCAACACTATAGATCACGCCTGGGATGCGCAAAAGTGAAAACCACGTCGAGAGAAGGGTGGATCAGTAGACTTCAAGGTCTCCTGAACAGTTTCGCAAAACGCGAATTACTGCCCCAGGAGGGCACATTCCTTGCTGAGAGCCCGATATCGAGCTTTATGTTGAGAGTCTGACCTGTGTCGGACATGAACGTTATTTATGTCTGTTATCCTGCTTTCCAGCGTGGCGAAATCTGTACCATTTTTAATTATAAGTATACCATTTTCACCTCTATTAAGTATTTACTGTGTTTCATGTCGTCCGTCCGTGTTCCTTTACGGTTATGAAGCAGTGAAAGTTTGCCAAAGTTTAAAAAATAGCTAACCCCGTACAGAGGGCAAACGCTACGAGAGAGAGAGAAAGGGGGGTGGGAGAGAGAGAGAGAGAGAGAGAGAGAGAGAGAGAGAGAGAGAGAGGGGGGGGGGGGGGAGGAGGGCATCGAAGAGAGAGAGTAGCCGGGGCGAGGTGTATATTTTGAAACGTCCCCTTAGAAAAATTAGTGAATTACTGTGCTGATAAACCTCGTACATTATTTGATCTTCAAACAGCTGAGCAGAACTGAACGTACTGAGACATTTCTCTCTTTACTTGTTCTGATCATCACTAAACTGACACACAATATTTTTAGCGCAACACAGCCTGACTTTCAATAATCCCTACAAAAGAATGGCCCTGACTAACAATAACCTATACCTTTCATGAATTACTTACCTCACAAAAATCTTCGTTACTCGAACTACTGCAATACAGAGTGCGCCAATACTGCCAGCTGAATAAAAGATTCTAACTACTGAAGGCACTAACTACTGATAGGCATAGTTAGCAAATGAAAGATTTCGATAGAAACAAACAATGTATTTACCTTAATAGTGTTCAAAAGTCATTATATATATATATATATATATATATATATATATATATATCAGTTCATGACATCCAGTCTTACAAATTTACTGTCTCTGACGGACACACGTCCAGATCGTCCGCTCTCAAAACACCGCCATCTATCTCCCCACATCCACCACTGCTGGCGGCTCACCTCCAACTGTGCAACGCTACGCACTGTTCACATCCAGCTGCCGAACACTACAATAGGCAACAACAATGCAAATCAGCCACAGACTGCAACAGCACAGACAGTGATTTTCATACAGAGAGCTAGGTGGCGTTACCAACACAAAAACCTAAACAGCCTACTTACGTAGCCCCCATGCTCCCCACAACAAATTTTTCGAATTGTTTTGGGCACTGACCAATACATATTTGTTAAAATTTTTCATAATTAAAATAAAAAATATATCAAATGCACACACTTATTGATACACTGTTGGTCAAAAGCAAAGATTTTCTCACAGTCCATAAAGACAGTCCTGATCATTCACCACAGTATTAATTACAATTTTATGCACAAAGTCTGAGCAGTAAAAGAAAATGCACACGGAAGTAGTGGATTTCCGTGCAGTCTTGAAGAAGTAGTCTTGTCCTTCCAACAGAAAGACAGCGCTGACTCTTGACATGCAGACAGGTAATGGGTCACAACAGAGCAAACCTACCGCAGAGTCAGTGGACGTTTTGAAGAATATTGGTAGGTAGATCATATCACAGAGCAGACCCACTGTAGTCCTGGTAGAGAGTATGGTATTGGTGGGCCACCAGAGGTGCAGACCCACTGCAGTCCTTGTAGAAATAATGATGCTGGTGAGTCAGCAAAGGTGTAGACCCACTGTAGTCCTTGTAGAAATTATGGTATTGGTGGGCCACCAGAAGTGCAGACCCCTTGCAGTGCTTGTAGAGACGGCCAGCAGCCATCTGCTGCGACTGTGCAGGTGCACAATTACCATCGAAGAGTCTTGCGGACAATATAGTAAGTCCATAAACCACGACTTGTGCACTCACAAACTGTTTGGTATGCCCTTAGAACCAGCAATGCTGTTAACCAGTCCCTTGCTGAATTATCAAAACACGTGCAAACACTAACACTCCCAACTTCTCACATATTGTGCATATACTATGACCAACAGAAACGTGTGCAGTGAAATGTTACTTAATTTGAAGAATTGGTGTCTATACAATTATAAATTTACAGCATAAGAATACAATTACAAAGGTAAAAAATACATCATTAAAGAACATAACAATACAGATAACATTTGTAGTAACACAGGCTTTACAAAAGAATAGAAATAAACATATACATCAGTGTTACAGGAATTATGACATAAGTAAATACATAAAAGATCAGAATAGCTTTCGAAAATAATGTCTAAACATCTTTACAAAGTAAATAACATAGTATTAATGCAAATTATATTTGAGGATAACAGTATTCCTCATCATAGTGAATGTAGCTTAGTATTAGAAAAATTCTACAACATAAATCTTATTAGGTAAACACATAAAGACAGGAAAAATACAAATACACAAGGGTACAAAAACACATAGCGGAATAACACAAAAGGAAAGGACAGGGTTTGTTTTCAGTGAGACGTCTGGTACTGCAGTCCAACCCAAAACTTCATTCCATACATCTTTTCTCTTATTTCAACATTTGTTTCCACCAAAAAAAGTCCTATCCAAGCATGCTTTCTGTATTCTATTCGTATCCTCTTTGAAAATAGTTATTCTCCACTGTACACTACTTTTTTGGCCAAAACATTTTCTTATAGCTTCTCAATGCATTTCTTCTAAATCCTTACAACTCGTTCTCTTATATAGCCTACCCCATCTTAAGTTAACTTAAATCTACTGAGCTCAGATATATATACTAAGGGACGAGGCAATGCAGCAACACATAACAAATTAACACAAACAGCAATGACCAAAAATGCAAACTGGCAAAGCAAGCAGCAGTATATCTAAATTAGCAAAGCAAATGCAACATTACCACTAATATGAGCCAATGTGTAGCAGAAACAAAAATAAATCAGTAGTAAAACTGGCTTAATACAATGTAAAATTCATAACTTATACCTAAACATGACAAAGCTCAAGTAGAAAAAATATTACAGTAAAGATAGGAAATGTCTAATAACTACGTCACATCTTAACACTAGAGTAACACATCACCTTGACTTACTCTACGAAACAAGTTACCCAGTCATTGACAAAAATTATGTACGCAATTCCTGTGAAGGGAAAAGTCTATTTGTGCTCTCTTTTCTAAGAAAGTACATCATAAAATTATTCTTTACTGGGTCTGTAGACAGAAAACAGTGATATTAGTACATCTATTAAATTTTATTTTAACCAATGCTGCAGTGCAACTAGAAACTAGATATTAAACAAAATGAGTAAATAAATACATAGGAAGGGGTGAAACATCATTCACTAGCCATATGTCGTTTCATAAGGCAGTAAAAAATCTCTCAACTAGCAAGACAACAGCCATGAAATGTTTCTCATCGTTTCATTAGTCATTTCAGTAAATATCATAAAGTGTCGTATTTGCGATGCTTTCTACAAAGGAATGTCAATATTGAGGTTAATGGTCTCTTTTTTTTCTCCACCTAATGGCTTTTTCTCCAGGCAGGTGGCACAGCTGGGCGCCCACTACGCATTACGTGAAGGTCACTTAACTTTCTTACCGAAATATTTACGACAGCAGTGACAGTCTCATACAAAAAATTTCACAGGTCAAGAATTTGCTTTACAAATGTGTAGAAATCAAATCCTATAAATATAACAGTGTCCAAAAAATTTTCGCCGGCATTGGGATACATTCACGCATTTACACACATTTTATAACTCTTAAAGTACGATTCTTGGTTTCCAACATCCTTTTTCACAAGTCAGAGTCCCTAACCACTACTCATTATTCCTTACCTTATTACACATATACAAATTCGTCGACACTTCTTCAATATTTCATCATAATAAATATGTAGCATAACCAAATTCCTCATACAGCATCAGCTTATTGATCATAAACATACCTCAACAGCATAATACACATCGTCGTCGTGATAATATCATAACACCTCAGTCAAATCTCAAAATCGTAGTAGCTTCCTCCAATAATTTCAAAACCTAAAACAAATTCTCTGCTCATTTAAATAGTGTCATCTACCTCAAACGTACTTTAAAAATCATGATCCCATACCGAATACATCATTCAAAGCTCTCATAGTATCACAGTGGTTCCGAAAAAATTTGAACAGTTCACAAAGTACAGACAAAATACAATTTCATAAGTGTGAAGTTATCCAACTGTGTAATTACGTAAACATCTGTCACTGATGTAGTAAAATAAATGTTTGTCTCTCTCAGTTAAATGATCAGATAGCTGCGTAATTTATGTCTCAGAGAAATATGGTACCGATGTGGAAAGTTGTATAAGCAAATACCATACTAGCTAGGGCTCCTTGTGCTTTCCAGACACATGGTACACAAAGTAGGCGTGTACCCCCCTGAGGATTAATGTAATTATACCCTCGGGTGTTACAGATTACAGCAATGGAATGAAATGTATCACGGTAAACCTTTTGTATCATTGTAATTCAAAAATCTTTAAAAATAAATGTTTTAAGTACAAAATTAATCACTCAAATACGTGTACTGTAGCGCTAAATGTGGGTCTTGCTGTAAGATAATTCTGTGGAAGTGTTGTAGTTATCGTCCCCCAAAGCTAAGTTCTGCAGAAGTTAATGTACTTACCTCATCATATACAAAAGTGAAATGCTATGCGTATAGATATCGTAGTTATTACGTAAATTACCGTGATCAAGAAAGTACTATACTGTAATGTATTGTTGTGCTACGGAGAAGGCTGTCTCATTGTAGCTATACCACAAAAGTTACTACTAAAACATGTTTTACTTTCCAGAAGAATACAGAAAAACTGTGCAGATATAAAACAGATACACCGCAAAGGCAACAATGTAAATTGTGTCATATATTAGTAGCGTCGTGATATAATCGTGTAGCTATCAAAGAAACCAAATGCTAAGTCATCTTTAATCTCACAGAATGTACTTCAAATAAAGAATATCTTTTCAAGTAAACCAAAATGTTGCATTTAAATCTCATTAGCAGTATATGTTCTAAGTATGTAAGCCTTATAGTCGTTACGTAATCGTGCAACTAACAAGCAAGAACGTACACACACACTAACACTGTGTCCTCTGTTCACTATAACAATGCATTTGTAATTACTTGTCTAAATAAGTTCCCTAGGCTCTTGACTGGATAGTTAACTTTAAAACATAGTTGCATGTTAACAGTTTCTAAGTGTGACAAAGAGTACTAGTAACATGAAGTGAAAAATTTTACAGCAAAGACTAAAGCAGCCTACTTACTACTTTTACCACTGATCAGATTACTTAAATACGGAACCATTTGTCTATTTTAACAATTATATTAAAAAAATGTTCAAATGTGTGTGAATTCCTAAGGGACCAAACTGCTGGGGTCATCGGTTCCTAGACTTACACACTGCTTAAACAAACTTATGCTAAGAACGACACACACACCCATGGTCAAGGGAGGACTCGAACCTCCGGTGGGAGGGGCCGCGAAGTCCGTGACATGGCGCCTTGGACCGCGTGGCCACTCCGCGCGGCTAACTATTTTATAGCACTTGCACACATGGCCAAGAGCATACAGCTGTTAGGACTGACGGGATTACAAGGCATATGAATAACGTGTTCTTGTGTACTAAAACGGTGAAGTCACGGGCGTAAACTGTGATTACCATTTTATAAGCTAATAAACACTCTCCAGCCACTGTGAAATAAGCTCTTGTTATCAAATAAGGAAGTGAAGCACGGCGTTTTAATGACAGGTTTACTCCTCTTGCACCTAAAGATACCTCCTGCAAAAAATGCTGCAAATTCTGATTAAGACACCGCACACAGCGGAGCTCAGCCGTTGGCATAACTACGTGCAATTTTCGTGAGACTAGCGGCAATAAATACTGGCGCGCAGCCACAGCAGACTACTCGTAGGCAGAGATGAGATCTGCAACACGGACAGTTATAATTGTCTCTTGCCACGCAGTGGAACCACGCTCAGCCTTCAGATTAACGGCATAAAATGCGTATAAATTAAACAGACCGGTCAATCTGAGTTTTTAACGGTCCCGAACAAGGTTATGTTCAAGGATATGTAGGACCACTTTTCGAAATAACGTGTTATTTACGACCAGCGCGCTTATTTACGAGTCGCTCGTGTGAGCTGGTGCCTTTGTGCGACGGGACTGCGAAGCGCAATCCTCCCCCCCCCCCCCCTCCTCCCCTCCCTCACACGATCGAGCCGCGTGCTGTTCACCACACCCGGCTATCTCTCCATTACACTACCAGCCGATATTATCTCGCCGAGTCCTTCGCGGAGAGGTAGGTTGGCCGCGCCGACGCGGCGACGGGAAGGTCAGTTCGAACCCGAGCCGTTCTTTTCGGTTAAACACAGGAAACAGCCTCTACCTTCAACGGCAGTCGGCTCTCACGCGTTAAATGGACCGTTTCCAGTAATACGGCGATTATATTGTGGCATACAGAACACTTCATCGATATTAAATTGTGTAAAACGAGAGCTTGCTCGGAATCTGAAAAGGCAGAATTGTTTTTCCGGTTTCTTTTACGTTCCACTGTTGGTCAATCGCATTTTTAAAGCTCATATTTTGGGTATCTCGCAAAACAGGAACAATTTAGCCAGCGTTAATACGACTACGTGTAGCTATTCATATGAGCGCCTTTTATACGTGCTTATTGCAATGGCGGTTCAAGCTTATTTACTGATCACACACACACAACGATAACACAAAAATGCGCAATAACACATATACATCTGGATCTACACCCACATGACTGCTCTGCATTTCACACTGCTTGGCGGAGGGTTTATCGAACTCTTTCAAACCATTTCTGTAACATTCCAGTTGGAAAAACGAATGCCTAAATCTTTATTACGTGAGAGTTCTGATTTCTGCCATTTGAATGCGATGGTCTTTTCTCCTTATGTAGATAGAAATCAACAAAATATTTTCGCATCCGAAGGAGGAAGTTGGTGACTGAAATTTCGGGAAAAATCTCACCGCAAGCCAATTCGCGAATCATATCCGTGACACTCTCCCCCCTATTCCTGGATAATACAAAACGAACTGCCCTTTTTTTTTAGCTTTTACGATGTCCCCTGTCAACCCTCTCTGGTAAGGATGCCAAACCGGGCAGCAATAGTCCAGAAGAGGACAAATAAGCGTAGTGTAGGCAGTCTTTAGTAGATTTGTAGCATGTCCATCCAGTGAAACGCAACCTTCAGTTCGCTTTCCTCGCAGCATTTGCTATGTGATGGTCCGAATTTACATCTATCTTAATTGTAAACACTAGGTATTTAGTTAAATGGACAATCTTTAAATATGAGTCATTTATCACGTAACCGAAATGTAAAGTTTTTCTCTTAGTACTCATATGGAGGCCCTCACACTTTGTATTGTCTAGAGTCAATTGTCTATTCTCCCACCATACAGATACCTTGTCTACGTCATTTTGAAATTGGTTTTCATCTTCTGATGACTTTACAAGACGGTAACCGACAACATCATCTACAAACAATACAAGAGGGATGCTTAGATTGTCTCCTAAATTGTTTATATTTATTGGGAACAACAGAGGCCATATTAATACATCCTTGGAAAACCCCATATGTCGTTCCTGTTTCACTCGATAACATCCCGTCAGTTACCAAGAGATCCGACTTTCCTGACAGAAAAATCACGAATCCAGAAGCACAACTGCGACGACATTCCATAGGCACGTATTTTGTTTAGAAGCCGCTTGTCAGGAACGGTGTGAAAAGCGTGCTGCAAATCTATATAACTGTAGAATCAATTTGAGATCCCCTGTCGATAGCACGCATTACTTCGAGTCAGTCAATAGCCATTTGTGTTCCCTTTGAACATTTTTTTCCGAATCCTTTCTGAATTTGTGTCAATAGTTCGTTTTCTTCGAAATGTTTTATAATGTTTGAACACAGTATATGTTTCCAGATAATAATGTAAATTGATGACAGTGATATGGGTCTAAAATCAACGGTTTACTTTATTTTCTTTCTCGTGTACTGGTGTGACCTATGCAATTTTCCAGTCATTACGTACTTTCTATCCCTAAATTCCTCACTGGAGCGAATGGAGACGACCAGCATGAATAATACCAATTTTCAAAGTATTCATTTAACATGTTGTAAGTAAGTTGTTTCACTGTGGTTGCCGCCGTAAACCAGTTGATCAAAAACGATGTTGAATGACTGCCATTGGACTTCGTTTTACAAAATACCCTGATGGCAGAGAAAAGTGTTATACCATAAAGCAGCAACCCAATATTTATCAGTTGGGGGTATTAAACGATTAAAATAACATTCCATTCGGACCTGATATCCATTATCATACTGAGTATGAAGTGTGAACCTATGGACACGAATACACAGTAGCATTCGTTTCTGGATGGAAGCAGACAGCCTTCGAATGTCAAGGAATATTTCATTTCATGCTTCAAAACACACTGTCTGATCAGTAGGTGAAGAGTTATGAAGATTGCTGGGTGGAGGCTAAAATGAAATATAACTTCACATCGCATCCAAGACATGCTCTACGGGTGACAAATCAGAGGACTAGGAAGCCGATAAAGGAGCCATATATTTCTCAAGACGGTTGAGGTTTGAACTGCAGCGTGGGTTGTTGCATTATCCTGTTGTAAAATGCAGTTTGGTACACTGTTCACGAAGGATATGACAACAAGGTTAAGATAGCATCAGCAACGAAGCATAGAGTGTGGGATTTGTGTCTGTGTTGAGACGCCATGATCGGCCTCATTTGAACTCTTCCATCGGGAGGGTGAACTTCGAGTTGGAGTGGCTGCTTAGGACGGATTAGTGTCTCATATTGGTTTGATTCCTGTGGATGCTATCGATAGGTGGGACTACACTAGGCATGGCCTTCACTTCAATAGGAAAGGGAAGGGAAAACTGTCTGGGTTGATTGCAGAAAACTTAAGGGGGGACACTGTCACAAGTGGTAAAATACCAGTGGTCACAGGTGTCAGAGGGATGCCTTTTTTAGGATAGGGAAGGGGGAAAGAAAACGAGTTTTAAGAGAGATTGGCAGACACACTCAGTTTGAGAAAACAGATGAACAGGAGTCAGATTTTAGCATACAGCGTCCATTTAAACAATGTTTAACAGAAAGTAATCAGAAACTGCCAGTTCATCTTCGCCAAAGCAGTTATAATCCCATTAGTACGCAGTATCAGTTATCTTTATTACACCAGAACATTCCGGGACTCAGAAATAAAGTTGATGAACTACTCATTTGTATTGATGAAATGAATTCATCTAACCAAATTGACATAATCTGCCTCTCTAAACATCAAGTGACCACTGGTATAGATATGTTAGACATTTCAGGATTTAAGCTAGCTTCCTACTTCTGCAGAGTAGATATGGATGGAGGAGGAGTTGCCACATTTATTAAAAACTGCCATAAATTCAAAAACATTGACATTAATAAATTCTGTTTAGAGCAGCATCTAAAAGCATGTGCAACAGAAGTAGAGTTCCATTACAGATCCTATATAATAGTAACTATTTACCGAGCACCTGCAGGAAATTATAATCTATTTATAAATCATATAGAAGCTCTATTTGGGAATTTAACAGGAAGAAACAAAGAAATTTTGATTTCTGCTGACTTTAATACACATTTTCTAATGCAATCTTCCAGTAAACGTTTACTGCAGTTAGTAATGTTGTCTTTCAATCTAACTCTTACTGTAAACTTTCCAACTAGGATCACTAAATCCTCAAGAACAGCCACTCATAACATTTTATTAGACAAATCAAAGAACCAAAATCGTATCATAAAACCAGTTATAAATGGACTATCAGATCATGACATGCAGCTCCTTGTTTTACATGTAAATTCTAAGCAGATTATCAAGACTGCTAAATCTGAGTACAGGAGAGTAGTCAATCAACCAAAAATTGAGTGTTTTAGAAAACTGCTCAAAGATATGAACTGGAAAGATGTTTATAGTGCTCACGACATGAATGAAAAATATAACACATTCATGAACAATTTCAGTACCATGTTTGAAAACTGTTTTTCTCTAAAAGTTAACCAAATTAAACAGAAGTCTATAATAAAGCCATGGATTACACAAGGAATAAAGATTTTCTGTAAGACAAAAAGGAAAATTTATCTGTCGACCAAGAATAGCTCCAATGCTGATGATTTAGCTAAATACAAGGAATACTGTAAAATATTTAAAAAAATAATTCAGACAGCTAAACAAATGCACTACGAGAAGAAGATAGCAATGTCAGGGAACAAAATAAAAACAATATGGGATATAGTAAAAGAGGAGACAGGTAGAACCAGAAAGGAACAGGATCAAATAGCACTAAGGGTAGAGGACACATTAGTAACCGATGGGCATAGTGTGGCAAATCTATTTAACAAGTACTTTATATCCGTTACTGATAGAATGGGATTGTCAGGATCAGTAAATAATGCCCTTGAATATCTGAAATTAGCCTTTGCAAATAGCTTCAGGTACATGAATATGTCACTCACTTCAACGAAAGAAATAACTTCCATAATAAAATCTTTAAAAACAAAGAATTCTAGTGGTTATGTTGAAATATCAACAAAGTTCATTAAGGCATGTTCATGTGAGTTTAGCACAATTCTAAGTTACTTGTGTAACCAGTCAATTATAACTGGGACATTTCCTGACTGGCTAAAATATGCAGATGTTAAGCCCCTATTCAAGAAAGGGTATAAAGAGATACCATCAAACTACAGACCGATTTCACTTTTGCAGTATTCTCAAAAATTTTAGAAAAAGTAATGCACAGGCAGCTTCTCATCCATCTGACCACACATAACATATTATCAAGAACACAGTTTGGATTTCTGAAGGGTTCTGACATCGAGAAGGCTATTTACACCTACAATGAAAATGTACTTAATTCATTAAATAACAAGTTACAAGCAGCAGGTATTTTCTGTGATTTGTCAAAGGCATTCGACTGTGTGAACCACAACATCCTTTTAAATAAATTAGAATTCTATGGTGTCACGGGCAGTGCTGCAAAATGGTTCATGTCATACCTTGTTAACAGGAAACAAATGGTGTCAGTGCAAGGGACTAGTGAATTAAGTCATCAGTCATCATCAGAATGGGAAGAAATTACATGTGGTGTCCCACAAGGATCCATCTTAGGGCCATTGCTTTTTCTTGTGTACATTAATGATCTCTCATCAGTTACATTGCCAGAAGCTGAATTCGTTTTGTTTGCAGATGACATAAGTATTGCAATAAATAGTATGTCGAGTGTAGTTCTAGAAAGATCTGCTAATTATATTTTCATGGATTTTAATAAATGGTTTAAAGCCAACTCACTGACATTAAACTTCGAAAAGACTCACTATATCCAATTCAGAACCTGTAAGAGGTTTCTACCCAGCATATGCATAAAGTATGAAGAAGAGCAGAAAGAAGAGGTTGACAGTCTTAAATTCCTGGGATTACAACTTGATAATCAATTAAGTTGGGAGGAGCACACCACAGAACTATAGAAAAGCCTTAACAAATCTGTATTTGCAATTCGAGAGTTAGCAGACATAGGCGACATAAAAATGAAAAAGCTTGCATACTTTGCCTACTTTCATTCCATCATGTCATATGGTATAATATTTGGGGTAACTCTTCAAGTCAAACAAAAGTTTTCGGAGTCCAAAAGCGTGTAATACGTATTATTTATGGAGTAAATTCACGGACGTCCTGTAGAAACCTCTTCAAAGAACTGGGTGTACTAACTACTGCCTCTCAGTATATTTACTCCTTAATGAAATTTGTCCTAAATAATATATCTCTTTTTCCAACAAACAGCTCAGTTCATACATAAAGTACCAGGAACAAAAATGATATGTGCAAGGACTTAAAAGCACTTATCTTAGTTCAAAAAGAGATCCACTAATCATGAACACTCATCTTCAATAATTCGCCAGCAAACATTAAAAATTTAGTTACAAATAAAGATCAGTTTAAAAGAAGCCTGAAAGACTTACTAGAGGCCAACTCCTTCTACTCCATTGACGAATTTTTTTAATGGATATTTCCATTGTATTGTATATATTCATATTACTAGTATTGTTATTTCAGCTTAAAAAAAACTGACATGTTCCACATCCACGAGGATCTCCTCAGCACAGATCTATGGAACGAAAAAATAATCTAATCTAATCTAACCAGTCTTGGAACATAATGGCGACCGAACGACCTCTTTTCAACAACTACCAAATCAGTCCCGTTATCATGTCCAATAGCTCCTTACGCCACTATTTCCGGATACAGAGAGATATTGGTCTCTAAAGTCGTTGCTTCTTCTGCCCTTTCAGCTGGCCGACAGTGGATACGTTGGCACTGATCTGACCGCCACAAACAGAAGCGAGACTCAGTATTCGGTGCATGGTAACTGTAAATCTCAACGCAGCTTCTAGTAGTCTCTTCCCGACGGTTTGTGGCGGCCCTTTGCCTCTAACCTTTGCCCGGTTTCCAGTTGTTTTCATCAGTCTCCTCATCAGAGCCAGTCGAACAGTCTTACGACCTTCTCGTAGTTGAGTCCTTCTGGAAGCACCATTCTTCTTACCACACTGTTTTTCTAAGCGTGTCTCGTCGCTACTAGTTCTGCAGTCATTGATCTACAACCAAGTACCTGTGCGATCTGTCTGTGTAATGTTCCTATGTTCTTCGTTTCAATGATTACACACACCTTGCTCTTAGACTCGAATACGACCATAAGCTGCACGTTCTAATAAACCAAGATCTTTTGTAACTTTTTCAAATTACAGAAATTTACGATACTATCTCATTTTCAGCCGTGGTTATACCTATTTTCAGGTATATAATGTCTGCTTCATGTATTTGGATGTTTACACAGTGTTGTAGGAGCTTGGGGAAGTTCAGTCGTGCATAAAGCATATACATCGATATTTTTACACCTCGGGTCATGCTATGAAAATTAGTCTTCATATCAACGTCAGAACAAAATGTAAAATGCAATTTTCTCCTCAATTTTATTTCTGAATTCAAACTGACGTCTCTTATGAATTAGCTGATGTGTTTCATACATCAAAATACCTTGGAAATATTATGTAAATAAAAGATGTTTACGACAGTGACAAAATAAATTAACTGTTTCTCAAAAATACAGTCTTTGATGCACGTCATAAAATCAGCATAATATAGGTTGTTTCACTAAACAAATATAAGCGAGAAATGTAACTTATATTTATTTAATGAAACAACCCATATTATGCTTATTGTATGACGTGCCTAAAAGTCATGTCTAATTCAACAAATATAAGTGAGAAAAGTCACTTACAACTGTTTCATGAAACAACATATATTACGCTGATTTTATGACGTGCCTCAAAGTCTGTATTTTTAAGAAACAGTTAATTCAGTTTGTCACCTTCGCAAATATCTTTTATTTTGTGTGTGAAATACATCAACTTACTCTGATTTTCATTAAAGATTAAAAACGGAAACTTGAACAGTATGAAATAAAATCATCAAATCTTCTGGGTGTTTCTAGAACAATATGTCACGAATATACGTTGTAATTCTGCCACCAAAGGCACTAGTTTTCCGATAACGCTCGAGTACAGTTCACAAGACTGTTATGAATGTTGTGAACAAAGATTAACTATACACAAAGTTTTGTTATGCAGATTGTGACTTTATTTATTGTGGAAAATGTTTGTAATATGTCTGTTGAGTTGGAGGAACAGCAGATAAAAAATGGATATGAAAAATTCATGAATTTTACTTCACTCATGGCTGAAACACAACCTTATACCAACTTCTGTTGCCATTATCAACTGGACAAGAACACTAGATGCTGATGCTAATTGAAAGATAATTCTTATATAATTAAATTTTCCTTGAGATGTATGAGTCTGAACTTCATTTACGATAATGATAAAAGCTGAAGAAATGAATTAAAATTTTTGCCTCATCCAGCACTTTTTTAAAATTTTGTTCGGTATTGTTGGTTTCGTTTGGTCTGGGCGGACGTCACAAGACATCCGTTCAAGTTGATCATTGATTCCTTTACTCAGTTTTTTTTTTTTTTTTTTTTTTTTTTATTACAGAGGGCAAGCAGCCGTCTGACCAAACACGCTGAGCTACCGTGCCAGCATTCTTGAACTATGGTCTTCTACTTACTAGGCAGATGTGTTAGCCATTACACCATGATTTTAGTGTGCATAACACACCTACATTGACTACACTATTCCAATGCCCTACCTAACACAAACTTCAGTTCATGCCTTCAGCCTATTTTCCTCTTCTTAATTCGTCTTTATTGCCGAGGCTCTCTGCTATTGGAGCAGTATACCAGCATTTTACATAGTGGAGAAATCCTGCTTGTATCTCAGGCGTAGGTGATCTATAGAGCGTATATAATTTTATTTCATTTCTTCAGCTTCTATCATTACTGTAGACAAAGTTGAGACTCCTATGTCTCAAGGAAAATTTAATTATATTAAGATCTACCTACGTCTTAGGTACGGGCAGGATTTCCCCATCACGTACAAAGCTGGGGTACTATTTCAATTCCGGAGAGCTTCGGAAATATTGTCGATTTAAGAAAGGGAAAATAGGCTGAAGATATGAATTGAATTTCTTTAAAGTCAGTACTGCCATCAGACTGTTCTTTATTTCCAGTGTTACATTTACACGATCATGACTTCGGCTTTAAAGTACCATTATCAAGTGTTTTAATGTTATACAGTGCCGAAGATGGCATACTGTCCTATTTAAAATACACTATTAGACACATAGTCTAAGGGTCAATATTTCTGGTAAAAGCCTACTGCTTTGTTTTATCCCTGAGTATACCATCTTGAGTCAAGATGGTGCGATTTGCATCTGCATTCAAGCAAATCATAGCACATGTTCATATGCTCTGCCAGATTCTCGTCATGTAATTGGTGGAGGATCTTGAGATGGTACGACCTTATATTCAGCATGTGTCGTATCACTTTATGTACCGTTGAGCAAGGAACGTCTAGTTCCGCCGACAACTGCCACACCGATTTTGGACTTTCTTCATTGGATGTTCTAACTTTAACTCGGTCAGCTGGGGACGATGGGGTGCCTTCTCCAGGTTCGTTCTTAACGGTACCACTGCGTTTAAACTTGTTCACCAACTACAGAATTCCCTTACTAGTAGGTACAGGTTTATGGAATCGGCAATCAAATCTCGTCAGAATTCCACCGTATGACAACCCCTGCAACGTCCATGTCACAATGGCTATCCTCTCCTGCTCAATTAACATCACGCTTGCTTAGGTACGTGTAACAGTGTAACACATGTTAGCGGTGCCATGAGGCCAATCGACTTTTCTCAACAACAACTACTACTTTTACGTCTCAATGCACCGGCAGTGCACTAGCATGTACATACATCTTACCCCTAGTCCATCGTTTTCTACAAAATCGGTACTTAATTTCTGGACACGTTATATTAGGAAGCCACTTCTGGAAGTATTTGTGTTGAATGTAACCTAGTATTGAAATGACGAGAACAAAGGCTGTGCTTTCCATAGATATTCATATTCTATGGTACGCGAGCTGATATTACGAAAAACTATTGATAGTAGACTTTGTGAAACGATATGACAAAGAAACGATAATTTTCTTTTTTGTGACCTCGCTATCCTAAAGAATCATTCGTGGAATTACAAATGATATATTTATACTACATCGAAACTAACTGTCTGTTGTTCTCTTCGCAGTGTTAACTGAGGCGTGTGAAGTAATTACTACATAATTATGTACATTATTCAGACGACTATTGTGTGCTAATGTCTCTGTGTAATAGTTTAGTGGGTTGCGTCCCACCAGCGCCTACAGAAGTCAAGGTGAGACAAGTGTTTCAGCATGTTCACGATGTCTCGTAATTTAGTGCGGGAACACGGGAAGCAGCCTACTATAGAAATGACCTGCAAACTTAAATTAAAACCGATGTCTCTGCTTCAGTACTTACCATGTAAGCATTTCGGAGTGATCGCAGGGGCGTTCTTCGAATGAGCTTTGGTTTATCAATTCCCCCCTCCAGTATGCTCCAATGGCAGGTGAAAAAACACCCAGCTAATGATGGACAGTGTGCTCCCCGTCGAGCAGTAACTGCTTCAATTGGAAGAGCTTGAGTTGCAAAATACTGCTCGATAAGGTTTCAGTATAAATCTACCGTCAAAGTGTAAGGAATCGCGCGGTGAAGTAGAAAACATCGTTCCTGTGAAACACAACTAGGTCTTTATTCACATGAAGTGGTGAGTGCTATTGACAAGGGATCTCAGATCGATTCCGTATTTCTGGATTTCCGGTAGGTTTTTGACACTGTACCACACAAGCAGCTGGTAATGAGAGTGCGTGCTTATGGAATATCGTCTCAGTTATATGAATGGATTGGTGATTTCCTGTCAGAGAGGTCACAGTTAGTAGCAATTGACGGAAAGTCATCGAGTAAAATAGAAGTGATTTCTGGGGTTCCCCAAGGTAGTGTTATAGGCCCTTTGCTGTTCCTTAACGATTTTGGAGACAATTTGAGCAGCCGCCTTCGGTTGTTTGCAGATGACGCTGTCGTTTATCGAGTAATAAAGTCATCAGAAGATCAAAACAAACTGCAAAACCATTTAGAAAAGATATCTGAATGGTGCGAAAAGTGGCAGTTGACCCTAAATAAAGAGAAGTGTGAGGTCATCCACATGAGTACTAAGAGTAACTCGTTAAACTTCGGTTACACGATAAATCAGTCTAATCTAAAAGCCGTAAATTCAACTAAATACTTACGTATTACAATTACGAGCAGCTTAAATTGGAAGGAACACATAGGAAATGTTGTGGGGAAGGCTAACCACAGACTGCGTTTTATTGGCAGGACACTTAGAAAAAGTAGCAGGTCTACTAAAGAGACTGTCTACACTACGCTTGTCCGTCGTCTTTTAGAATACTGCTGCGCGGTGTGGGATCCCTACCAGACAGAACTGACGGAGTACTTCGAAAAAGTTCAAAAAGTGGCAGCAAGTTTTGTACTATCGCGAAATATGGGAGAGAGTATCACAGAAATGATACAGGATTTGGGCTGGTCATCATTAAAAGAAAGGCGTTTTTCGTTGCGACGAAATCTTGTCACCAAATTCCAATCACCAACTTTCTCCTCCGAATGCGAAAATATTTTGTTGACACCGACCTACATAGGGAGGAATGATCACCTAGATAAAATAAGGGAAATCAGAGGTCGTACGGAAGGATACAGGTGTTCATCCTTTCCGC
Source organism: Schistocerca serialis cubense (assembly GCF_023864345.2). Lineage (NCBI taxonomy): Eukaryota > Metazoa > Arthropoda > Insecta > Orthoptera > Acrididae > Schistocerca > Schistocerca serialis. The sequence continues at coordinate 1,199,126,497 of NC_064638.1, read as the reverse complement.
GCGCTATACGAGAATGGAATAATAGAGAATTGTGAAGGTGGTTCGATGAACCCTCTGCCAGGCACTTAAATGTGATTTGCAGAATATCCATGTAGATGTAGATGAACTTTTGCTATTCCGAATGAAACGGCACGTTCACCTTAGAATCTTCGATCTACTTGACAACTGTCATGATAGAATGGGATATTTAGAAATTCTACGCTGACGAAAAAAAATCGCATCGCTAAGAAGGTGTTGAACGACGTAAACGAAAGTTGGTAGGCGTGTTTCTGCATCTGAAAATTGATGTCTATTCAAATTTCGCGTCAGTCGCATAAGGGTTGCGGTAGTAGCGCCATTATGAGACGCAGATCTGGTTTGCTTTAAATACTCGCTGTAACGCTGGCAGGAATGTAGCCACTGTACATGATTGCTGGCAGCGGTGGTCACGAGAATGTACGGTTGCAAGAAGACCGTGGTACGGACGACCACGTGGCACTACCGAGAGAGAAGACCGTCGTGTTCGCCACCAGTCTGAACAGCAGTTGGCACCACAGTGACCCAGCGAACTGTTACAAGACGGTCACTTCAAGGAGAGCACAGAGCCAAATGCCCTGCAGAGTGCATTCCACTGACCCCAAACCACCGCCATTTGCGACTTCAGTGTTGGCAAGCGAGAGCTCGTTGGAGGACAGGTCTGTTGTGTTTTCTGATGAAAACGGGTTCCGCCTCAGTGCCAGTGATGGTCATGTGTTAGAAAGAGGCCAGGGGGGCCTGCAAACAGCCTGTCTGCGTGTTAGACACACCGGACCTACACCTCGAGTTATGGTCTGAAGGTGACTTCCTATTAGAGCAGGAGCACCCTCACTGCAAACTTTTACGTCTGTCTGGTGCTTTAACCTGATGTGATGCCATTCATGAACATCATTCCAGGGGGCGTTTTCCAAGAGGATAACACTCACCCACATACCGCTGTTGTAACTCAACATGTTCTACAAAATGTCGACATGTTTCGTTGGCCTGCTCGATCACCAGATCTGTCTCCAATCGAGCACATATGGGACATCATCAGACGATAACTCCAGCGCCATCCATGAACAGCAATAACCGTCCTTGCACTGACTGACCAAATACAACAGGAATGGAACTCCAACCTACAAACTGACATCCAGCATCCGTACAACACAACAAGTGCACGTTTACATGCTTGCACTCAACATTATAGCGGCCATTAATGTACAAGCGAGTCACATTTGCAATGACTTATCTCACGCGTACATTAACTTGTGATGTTTATAACGATACAGTATTCCCCAAAATTCATATGAATTATCTGATACTACCTTTTTTTTAAATGCATCCGTAAAGTTATCGGACAATTCAGTGCTTCCTAAGGCCTTGTATGTGTGTCTTTATATATCTCATTCTGTCCTTTTCGATAAAAAAACTTGATATTCATTGCGAAAGCATATGGAATGTTCTGGAAGGACGTGCGTTGTCATAATTATCGGTGGACTGTTATCATTGATAATATTATGTACATATACTAAATTAAGTAACTAATGAAGAAATTGAAGTAATAAGTTCTTAGAAATAAATAACTAGAGAGTGTACAAATGTTAGCATGAAAAATCAATGCTTGTATTTAACAAAATGGTAATCTAAAATTCCAGTAACAGAATACCTCACTATGTTGAGTAACAACTTAAAAGTTACTACCAAGCGATGTAATTTCATTTGTTATTTGTTCTTATGTCTTCCTCTGTAATTAATATTCTTTGCAATTACATGTCTAACTAACTCCCCAAATGTTTTCATCTGACAGTTTTCCAATTTCCAGAATTTGAGTCCTCATTTGTGCATTTTATGTATGTAATCGGATAAAGCACTAGCTCTGTACTAGCACTGAATATTTGTAACAAAATGCAAACTAATTTCATAACTAAAATAAGACAAGAGGCATTATTGTAATTAAAGTTCAGAATGATTTTCTTATGGAAAACTAAAGATATTACTATAAAACATTGTCATTCAACATTGTATTTTATACCTTATTCGACTGTAACATCAGTTTCTTTACGTTTTATAAAATTTAATTGTAACATCGAAATTGTAAAAAATTAATAATCCTTTATTTTGGAAGCTATTGTTAAAATCCTATATAAAGCGATGCAGCGATGCTGCGACAAGTCAGTTTTGCAGTTACTTTTGGAAGTCAAAGAGATCAGCAAAGTCTATCCGTGTTTTGTTAACATGACAAGTGTGCAGTTCGGATGTCAATTAATGTCAATAAATTTTGTGAAGCATGAACATTTCCCATTCATTCATCAATGGACCAGGAAGGAGAAATTTAAGTAAAATTCAACATGAATCATTAAATGTTGCAATATTAATCACTTAAATATTTTACGTAGACAAATCTATTCCCGAAATTTCATTACTCTAAATTAATTATTTTGTGGCATTGCGATTCTTTTCCGTCAGTTTAATACCGCTATGGTCGTAAGAGTGTGGGGTTGACAGTACTGCTGCGCTACTAGGCGACTCATATGTTTTATTTGGTCTTTTGGAATAATTCGTGTTGGAACGCTTAAAAGCGAGAGTATATTCTTTTGCTTGAACATATTATTACTCGCGCCATATTGAATCTTCTGGATCCAGAGAGGTTCAGCCTACTAAAATTAAAGTCCCTCAACCTCTGTCCGCCTAATGGACCGTACATATAAACAGTCGTATTTCCCACTTTCACCCCTGATGATAAGGATCCCGATTCTGTGTGTGATACAACATTCAGACGAAATGAAACACAAATGTCACTGTAAAGTATTCCCGAATACTCGCACCAATACTCGCACCAATACTCGCACCAATACTCGCACCAATACTAATACTCGCTGCCTCTGGTGGCAGCGCAAGCGTGTATTCCCGCATGCAAATGATCGTAAAGGTGCCGAAGGGCATCCTACGATTGCATTTGTTGTTGGAATTCGGCGATGATTCTTGCAGGCTCTGGAGAATGAGCAACTTCTCACTACATGATTTTCGATACACGTTCAGATCGCAAGTGATCTGGATACCTTGTTGCCCCGGGCAATTGTTGTACACCATGAAGAACAAGTTGCTTCACTGCAGCCATATTTGTACGCGAACTGTCCTACTGTTGAAGCACATCACCTTCCTGTCCGTGAAATGGCAGCAGCATGATGCGTAGCAATCTGTTCAGAGTATCGAGCACTGATTACTTCATCCTGGAGAAACACTGAATGTGAGTGTGAGCTGTATCTGATGGCTTCCACACCATGAATCGTGGGAAGGGACTTGTTAGTAGTGGTTAATCCACTCCATAAATGTGTGGAAATCAGGCGATTCGCGTATCCAACTTCCCGCAGACGCACAATGCGACTCTGTTGAAATAGCTGAAGTTATTCAACGAGAGTATGTCCGCACTGGCGGGACGTTGTTGTACCCCAAAATGATGGTTGCAAACGCTGTTCATGTCTAAATACAGTACAGTTACTGTCTGCAGAGTCAACACAGAGGGTGCACAGACAGGCATTTGAAGGACCATCTGATCGCCGATACCCGTCAAAAATCAATCAAGAACACTGAAACCCATAATTACGCACGTAATACCCTGATGCCACAGAACGCAGTCCTTGAGGGTGCTGCATTTTTTCCCGTCAGGATACAAGCCGTACTAACTCGTCAAAGGTCCCAGATTTCTTCTCTGTTTTCGTAGAACATAAATAGTTTGTCCTTGACAATAAAATGCGCTTCCGGTGTTTCTGAACGTAGTTAAAAGAGGCTTAATACACGAATAAGTCTTCGTGACGTTTAATCACTTCTCCCTAGAGGTATGGAGTTGTTTCACTGAGAGTGATACGTTGATCATAGGATTATGCGTTATGTTGTGTATCTTGATGTTTGTTTTCCCTAAATACGGACTATTTCACTGTTCATCTTTATTGACCACTAGATTTATCTTATGTGCGTCAATAGAATTTTATATGTTTGGTTGAATAACAAAAGCTGTTGAGCGCAAATGAACAAAAAAGAGGAAAAAGTAAATGTACTACTAGGTCTTTGTTTTGTAAGTCTAATCGTGTTTCATAACATACGAATCGTCATAAATATGCAGATACTACATATTAAAATATATGTAATAATCAATTGGCTATTGTGGACTTGTATGTAGAATTTATAACAGAAGAAATGAAGATATAACAATAGTCAGCTCATCATGCCATTCCATCACCTACAAACATGCAGCATCTAGGGCCATGCTGCATAGAGCACACTCACTTAACGTAGAAGAAATCAGCCTTAAGGTGGAACTGGACAAAATAAAAAGTACTGCCATAAACAAAGACTACACAGGTAAATCAGTTGATAATTTAGACACAAAAATAAAAAAAATATTTTGCCACGCAGATAGAAAATAAAAAATAATAAAAAATACTTGCCGCATCCCACAATGAGAGAAAGTATTTGCTAGCATCCCACATCTAGACCCAATTTCACGAACAACTGATAACCTCTTGAAAAAATTAATACAACAATTTAATTTTGCACTAACAGTAAGTTAGGAGACTTACTCCACATAAAGGCTGATTCCCAAAAATTTAACAGCTATGAAGTATAGAAAGTATCATGCCCCAGTTGTTCTGCCTACTATTTCGGGAAAACAGGCAGAAGTTTCAAAGCCCACTTACCAGAATACATTATTACCTTCCATCTTAAACAGTTTGAAAAATCGCTTATTACTCAGAAGACGTTACAAACTAAACATAACATCAACAGGTCGGTAAAAGATGATATAGTATTACGTAATGAAGATATGGTTAGAGTCTCGATTTCTTAGAACAAATGGAGATATACCTCTATGAAACCTCAAAGCTTGAACCCAGGTGAAATCAACAGACAGATCTCGCTAACCGTAATTACTTAAGTAATTTTAGGGACTTATTTTTCATTAATTTTCTTAAATATATCAAATTATTCAAATCTCTGATAGCTGACACGACACAATGCATTTCATCTTTGATCACCTCACATTAAAATGCATCTGTGAAGTGTTTTGAAACATGCAGCCATTCACTATGAAGATGGTCATTATGCTGCAAGAATTCAATGGAAGGAGGTCACTGCTGTTGTCATTGTCTTCAATGTTGTGTCAGAGTGCCTACGTGGTTTGCCATAACACACAAACGTTACAGTTATATCGTAGTAAGCGAAAACAGGTCAAAACTGTAGGAATAATATGGATAAAAACACAAACGTAGAAAACTGAAGTGTACAAAAAAAGAAAAGAAAAGTTATTCAAATAACTACAAAATCGGAATATTTGACTGTTTAAAACCAGATTATCGATGTACTTAATGTCTAAATTGGGGGAGGGGGGGAGGGGAGTACATAGTAGATGAAGTCCTGGAATTCTGCTGATTTGGAAGCAAAATAATGCATAACGGGTGAAGCAATGAGGATGTAAGGGGCAGACTACCACAGGAAAGAGGCCATAATCAACTAAAAAAAAAAGAGTCTTATTAGTACCAAACACAGGCCTCGATTTGAGGAAGATATCTGAGGATGCACTTTTCGAGCGCAGCATTGTGCGGGAGGAAACGTGACAAAACAGAAAAAGAAACGAATCAAAACGGTTGAGATACTGTATTACAAAATGATATTGAAAATGAAGAGAGCTGATAAAATAATAAATGAGGAGTGCTCTGCAGACTCAGAAAAATGAGGAATATGTGGTACACATAGACTAGACTAGGGAACAGGATGATGAAAATATGTTTGTCTCCAACGAAGACGTGGCCGTAGGAAGGGAACTACCTCTATGATCGTAATTCACCTACACGCCAGTAGGTTAGAAAATTACAAGTGGATTTTGGTCGTCTCTTAACTGTTGCGCCAACACCTTCCCTTGCAAGCGTGACAAAATGGTATTCTGACAGTTTATTGTGTCAGTGACTATTACACCATACTGACAATTAGAGGGCTGCTATGACATTTCAACTTGGGCCGGTATGACACTGCCAAATAAGAGGAGGTTATAGTTAGGCTGATGGTGTTCCAACTGCTACAGTGCGGGCTGCATACGTCGCAGGACACTGAAACTTCGTAGGCATGTTCATTAATCGGTGCGCTCACGGAGCATAATGGAAAAGTTCCGCTTTCTGTCACCAGGTGAAAATATGGCGCTGTAAGCAGACAGAAATTGGCATGGGTGCAGTAAAAGGAGAGCAATTGTCAAACACGTGATAACGGTGGTTCCGGCGCATTTAGTAGGATATAGTCATAAGTTACAACAAATGTTCAGTATGGTCTCCTGCTGCATGCTTAGCGCGGCATACCCGTCACTGGTTCGCAACACGTCCGGTGTGACCAGAGCTATATGTCACCATATGCTATTTTTCAGATCTGGAACGATCCGGATATGTCCCTGGTAGACACGATCTTTGAGATATCTCCACAACCAGAAGTCACACGGATTTACATTGGGGGATGTGGAACGTCACATGTCAGAGAAGATGCGTTCGTTACGTCACTGCAATCCAAGAATCACGTGTTGCACAAGGTGGACCTTTTAACATTACGGACGTCCCTGCACACCTAACACACCCAGGAGGTGTCGTCTCCTCGAAGGAAAACGGGCCAAAAATGAAGGAGTTCGTGAAACCACAGCATGTTATTGTTGTTGTCGTCCTCAGATCAGAGACTGGTTTGATGTAGCTCTCCACGCTACTCTATCCTGTTCAAGCTTCTTCATCTCCAAGTAACTACTGGAACCTACATCCTTCTGAATCTGCTTAGTGTATTCATCCCTTGGTTTCCCTCTACGATTTTTACCCTCCACGCTGACCTCCAGTATTAAACTGGTGTCCCTTGATGCCTCAGAAAGTGTCCTATCAACTGATCCCTTCTTCTAGTCAAGTTGTGCCAAAAATTTATCTTCTCCCCAATCCTATTCAGTACCTCTTCGTTAGTTACGTGATCTACCCATTTAATCTTCAGCATTCTTCTGTAGCACCACATTTCAAAAGCTTCTATTCTCTTCTTGTCTAAACTATTTATCGTCCATGTGTCACTTCCATACACAGCAACACTTCCTGACACTTAAATCTATAATCGGTGCTAACAAATTTCTCTTAATCAGAAACGCTTTCCTTGCCATTTCCAGTCAACATTTTATATCCTCGCTACTTCGACCATCATCAGTTATTTTGCTCTCTAAATAGCAAAACTCATCTACTACATTAAGTGTCTCATTTCCTACTCTAATTCCCTCAGCATGACCTGATTTAATTCTACTACATTCCATTATCCTCGTTTAGCTTTTGTTGATGTTCATCTTATGTATATAACCACAGCATACAGCCACATAAACTTATCGCAGTAGAAATTCCTGCAGTATGTGACGGAGTAGAACACTATATGCTACAGTTCTGTGCATTCATGGCATCATGCAGAATGAATGTGTCTCGTCTGTCCAAAGAATATTCTACTGCGACGTGTACCAAAAAACGAAGAGCAAAGTCACCGCTTTGCAGCCTATCTTCAAGATTTCATTTTATATACATTCTGTGCCTTGTAGGAATACCAGTCGAAATTGCGCCGCAAAATCTTTTGAACTGTTGACAAGGGGAGAAAAAATTCCTGTGGCAAAGCTCTAACACTGGCTGCAGAATTTTAGGCAAGTGCTGCAGGGTTGGCTATAGCTACAGAAACTTCTTCAACAACTGTCATGGGAATGGGCCGCAATCCTTTCCTTGCTGCACCACCTAATCCACATGTTTCTTCAGTGTTCTTCTGTAGCCGACTTATTACCATGGGGTCTCTTCGCACTTGTTTCTGTCAGCAACATACCCGTAACACAGTGCTGCTATTGTTGCCGTTCTCATAAAACTACTTTACAAGCAGTGTAAGGTCTTTCTTCTTAATAGCCATTGCGTTTCATACGGAAAGCTTCAATTCTTAACCCTTTATAACAACAGTCACTTCACAATAAATAATCATCACATGTCGTCAAGCGACAAACAGCATACTGACGTCATAACAGGAAACCTTTCAAATTCCTACTGCTTACAGCGCTATATTTTCACCTGGTGGCAGAAAGTGGAGCTGTTATTTTTCCAGTATACTCAAGAGTACGCCGATTAATGGACATACTTACGTTGTTTCACCGTCCTGCGACGTATACTACCCGCACTGCACCGCTCGGAACACCTTCAGTTTGATTATAATCACCCAGAATAACTGATGAGCATCGTTTACAATGATGTCATCTGTCATGCTTTTGGCAGAACAGTTCCACAGTTTCAATCATGAGTTTTGTCTTGTTACAAATGTGCCCTCCACTATCTCTAATTGAAACTTACGGGAGTTGATGTTTACGAGACGTATAATAAAGGGCGCAACAGTGATTTACTGGAAAACGAGCCCTTATTTTACGTTGAACGCGGAGGTAATGCATCTGACTGTACTGTGCTATTTTACTACTGTGAGTTGTGATGGGTGACGGCTGTAGTAGTGGTGTATACACTCGCTTTCTGTATCGAGGTTCCGCAACATGGAAAAGATTATTGGCTCACAACTTGCTGAAGGTGTGCGTGACCTTAGTGTTCACTTGTCACATAAGTTTGGCTACCTGTCAGCAAAATGACATGTTATAGCCTTGTGGTTTTACTAACTTTATCTTTTGTTAAACGTTTAATCCACCTTTACCTCCCTAAAGAGTCTGGTTCTTTCTAACTAAGATTCGTGACCTTGCTACTGTCTCGAAGTGCTACAGACGCGTAAACTATTCACGTGTATAGCGTTACAAAATGCGACATTTTAGCTCTATTTGATGATCACGTTTAACAAAATGTTACTGTCTCAAAAATTACAGTAGCGACTTTAATTTTTGCAAAAGGGTAACCGCTGTCTAAAAGTTGATCGCGGTACTGCAGAAGCTATTGTGTTTTCCGAAAGGTCAAGCACATAATAATGTGGCGTTCGTTGAAGCATTTTTCACTATCACTTCCCTGCTTCCCTAAATTATCTTCCCGACCGTTTTATGTTATCTATTAAACAACAGTACCGGCAATCACGTCTGAGATGAGAACCGGCACAACCTTCCAATACCCAAATCCTTCTGTGAAAACACTAAACAAAACAAGAAAACAGTTGACAGTCCTGAAGGGACAAATATGCGCTGATCAACCAGAACATTCTTACCACCGACCTACTATCGATTTAAACACGTCCAGGCGATAGCAGTGACACCTGGCGAGGAATGATTGCGAATCAGACACACGCAGATGCATATAGTACAGGTGAGCATGCTGTCCGTGTGTAGAGTGGGGAAGGCGCCATTTATCTGTATTTGACCGAGGGCATTCAGATTTGATGGCCCGGAGGCTCGGCACGAGAGTTTCGGAAACTACACGACTTGGGTGTTCGAGGAGTGCTCTGGTGACTGTCTACAGTATGTGGTGAAATCAGAGCGAAACCACGTCCAGACGTCGTCGAGCTGGACGGCCACCCCTAATTACTGATGTCTGACGACGTAGGCTGAGCAGACTGGTAAAACAGGACAGGCGGCGAACTGTGGCGGAACTAACATCAGACTTTAATGCTTGGCAAAGTAAAAGTGAGTCTGAACACGCACTGCACCGAACACTTCTAACAATGGGCCTCCACAGCCGACGACTCACGTCTGTCCCAGTGTTAACTCCACAACTGAAATAGGCACGTGACCGTCAACACTGTACATTGGTGCAGTAACAGAGCTTTGCATGGTCTGATGAATCTCGATATCTTCTTCATTATGCCGATAGGAGGGCGCGAATCCGTCTTTTCCCAGGGGAACAGCTCCTTAACACCTGTACTGCGGGACGGAGACAAGCTTGTGGCGGCTCCATTATGCTCTGGGCAACATTCACGTAGACATCCATGGATCCAAGGCATCATGATGGCCAAGTAGCATCGAACACTGGTTGCAGTCCACGTACACCTCTTCATGACGATAATGTTTCCCGACGGCATTGACATTTTTCAGCGAGATAACGCACGGTGTCACAAGGCCAGGAGAGTGATGGAGTGGCTTGAGGAAAACAGTGGCGAGTTCCAGTTGATGTGCTGGCCCCCCATCTTGTCAGAACTGAACCCGATCGATCTTGGATGAGATTCATCGTGGCCTCAAAGCTCATCACTCAAAGGTGGACGTACCGGCTATTAGGTAGGTGATCATAATGTTCCCGCTTATCAGTGTAAAGACTTTGTGCCCTGATTCAAAAATCATCGGCTGAATCTGGCATGAGATTTTGCCCGTTTATTTTATCTTCATCAAGGTGTCAATCGATATAAGAGACACAGTTTGCTTCAGTGCCCGGTGTCAATTTGAGTTGCAATCTCTAGAAACTGTAAAGGTAAGAAAACGTTCGCTGAAAATGATCATCCAAATTTAAACGTACACCATAAATGTACTAATCTATAGGAAAGGAGAAATTTCTAGTTCTAATACATAAATGATTGAAAGGTTGCGAAATAATAACTGTTTTGGTAATTCTAAAAACAATGTTAATATTTTATATTAATTATACCTTTAAAATGTATTTGCATTATTTTATTTAACAGCAGCCGTAAAGCGTCTTGTTGCACTGCGGTCAGTACGCCCACGTCCGTGAGGGAATGAAATAACAGTAAAGTTAAAAGAAAATGGAAAATGTAGTTGTGTGTGTGTGGGGGGGGGGGGGGGGAGTAATGGTAGAGGAGGTTGTAGATTTATAGCAAAAATCTACATTTATGTTTCCTTTATAGCGGGGAGAGAGACCGATGAAACTTCCTGGCAGATTGAAATTGTGTACCGGACCGAGACTCGAATTTGGGCCCTTTGCCTTTCGCGGCCAAGTGTTTTACCATCTGAGGTACCCAAGCACGACTTACGGCCCGTCCTCACAGCTTCATTTCAGCCAGTACCTCGCCTCCTACCTTCCAAACTATACAGAAGCTTTCCTGCGAACCTTGCAGAACTAGCACACCTGAAAGAAAGGATATTGCAGAGACATGGCTTAGCCACAGCCTGGGGGATGTTTCCAGAGTGCGATTTTCACTCTGCAGCGGAATGTGCGCTGATATGAAACTTCCTGACTGATTAAAACTGTGTGCCAGGCCGAGACTCGAACTCGGGACCTTTGCCTTTCGCGGGCAAGTGCTCGGTCCGGCACACAGTTTTAATCTGCTAGGAAGTTTCATATCAGCGCACACTCCACTGCAGAGTGAAAATCTCATTCTAGAGAGTCCGATATTGGTAATACTAATAACTATCAGTTTTACTACTTACTTATATTTTAATTGTTGTATTTATTCTTCGGCTGTAATTGGTGAAGTAATTAAATGTTGAAGGATGTGTGTGTAAATGTTCGTCCGATATTGGTAATACTAATAACTATCAGTTTTACTACTTACTTATATTTTAATTGTTGTATTTATTCTTCGGCTGTAATTGGTGAAGTAATTAAATGTTGAAGGATGTGTGTGTAAATGTTTGTAGGGATCTTTCTTGTTTTCTTTATGTTTGGAATCGCGATCTTAAGGTCTGAACTGCTTAGACATGCGCGTGTGCAGCCTCGTCAGAGAAGCTACGCTGCGCAGAAATGCTTTGGCGGTGTGATTTGCTATGCGAAGATGCGCCAGATTTATCTGTTGTTCGTGGGGAGAGAAGAGGAGACAGACAGTTGAAGAGCTTTCATGTTAGACATGAACACTCAGCTTTGGTTTTGTGGCAGTAGGCAGCGAACAATGGAGATTTTTGGGAATCATTCTATGGATTAAAGGATTATTTATTATGTCGAGAAACAAGTTACTTTATATAGTGGTACGATTAAACTCTTTGTAAGGAATGTGTTACAGGTAATTATTGTTTTATTTGCGGCAGTATTCTTGATTTTTCAGACATCCAGATTAGGAATCTTTTTTTTTCTTTTTTTGGCTTTTAATTTTTTGTTAAGATTTATCGATAATCGTGAGAGAATTGGATTTAAGAATTAGATTTTGAAATTTTGGTTAAGGAAAGATTACACACATGAAGTTTGATGTTTATAATTCTTGCTTTGTAGCTAAGTTAATTTCGGAGGAAGCTTAACTATTCGGCAATGAAAACCAAGAGCCACTAGGGAAAGGCTGAAACGCATAAGGCAGCATGAAATTAATAAATCCAGTTGTCAGGACTAGTATCAGGTTTTGAGTGTATCTTATAACAATATACTTTAAAGAATTTAGATGCTACATAAGTCAGATTATCAATTGTACATTTTTTACGATTCATAAAACAAATTGGAAAAAGAGAAAGTTACAAATAATTATCGCGGTTGTCCTCCAGAGCGCTTCGAATAAGAAACAGTCGAAGTTCTTGCTAAAACATAGCGCACCTTACGAACGAATGTAATTTGAACGGATGAATCATACATGCGTCAAGATGCCGCTGTAGGTTCCATAGTTGGAGTAGACATCAAGCTTTGGGACCATTCCTTCTATTGCCCTGATCCTGCCTGATACAGTTAAACCATTTTTCCACATATGAAGATGCTGGTGACTTGCGCACATTTTACACGTCTGAGGATTTCCTGCAGACGCTCAGCTGTCAGACAACCTGAAAAAACCTCTTTTAATTAGAGGCACCAAAGGATGAGGAAATATCGTTAAGGCACTGGAATACTTATTCTGAAATAGTAAAATAAATGGGATGCGTTGTATTCTCTCGTTCTTGTTTCAGTCGCTGTCAACTTTATTACCCCTATAGCTCTGGTGAGTTTGGTCATTGAACTGTGAGTGAAAGTTGAACACTGAATTAGCGAACGATTTGTGATCGTAAATGCCATTGTATTTCAAAAGCGGGGCCCGTCGCAGACGTGTACCTTAGTCACGGCCGACTTCTGCGGTTTATGTAGTCTGTCAGCGGCATGAAATACCGACACTAAACGCTGCGACTGGTTGAAAGCGGCTTCGACTGCACTACGGGCAAACCTTTCTCGTGCTGTCGTCATACTTCTGCTGCCACCTCGTACGGCGAAGGATAGACGTACGTGTAACTACGTGCAGTGAGGGAAGTAAATCTCTTTTCGACAAGGCTCAGGAGAATTGCATGTGCGAGTCATTGGTCAAGTAAATGTAGCGTTTCGTCACTTCCTTTCCAGCAGAAGTATGTCACCTACAGTGTTACGCACCTTTTCAATTACGTACGTTATTGTTGCGGTCTTCAATCCTGATACTGATTTGACTTAGTTCCCCAGGTCAGTCGCTCCCGAAGAAGCCTCTTCGCCTCTGCAGCCTATAGCGGTTTCACAAAAATGTGGAAATACTGCTAGAAATGCATGCTTGAACGCAAATGCAGATGCTAGCCGAGCCTGCACGTTGTGCTGTTGTGTTTGACAACGAGTGGCACCTGTTCAATGTTCACAATGACAGTTGCTATCAGAAAAGTGTTCCGTGTAGTTGGAAGTGCTCACGAATCGGAGTTAAGAGAATTCGAACTTGGGGAAGTGGTTGGTGCTCGTATTGCGGGTGTGTCCCTAACCGTGGTAGCCTAAGTGTCTGGCTTTTGAAGAGGAACCGTATCAGAGATTTACACCGCATATAGGGAAATCGGAAAAACATCATCAGTGTGTGTTGAGCGGTCGAGACGGCCGGTCACAAAAGTTGACTGTGACGAAAAGTAAGATAACTACAGCTGAAAAAGTCACTGCACAATTGAATGTCGCATTTGCGGCCATTGTCAGCACCAAAACGACACGAAGGGAGCTTCAGAGCCAGAGAATCCAAACCCACTCTTGAGAATGCATATGCCAGTATCAGGAGAAAGCGATGCCCTAGCCCTAAAATCTCGATTATGGAGCAATGGAAGAATGTCATTTGGTCGGATAAGTCTTGCTTCTCACTGTTTTTAACTTCCGGTCGGGTGTACGCCCCAAGAGTGGAAAATGGTGGGGATTCGGTGATTACATTATGGCGGAACCATTTTATAGTATTTCGTGACTTTAATTATTTATAAATGATATTTCAGGTAGATCAAAAAAAATATAAAACCAGTTACCTATTGACAGTGTAACAATTCGTTTAATCTCAAAAATAATTATCCCGGCTAATATTCCTCACTCTTCTAAGGAAATCTCCACTTGACGTTATGTAGAAATGTCTGGAAAGTCCTGTGAGTGGCACTAAATTGCAAATCATTTATCAGATTTTACACAACTGTTACTTAAGGTGGAAGCACTTTTCTCTAGCAAAAGGAACACTCAGTCACAAAATAATACCCGCGCAAAACACTGATGTATGTCTCCTATTAAAATATTTCATATAAATCTTCCGAAATAATTAGGCTTCATACATCAGCAAATAAGAAATTGATATTACGTAACATGCTGTGAGCACTATTTTTAAAGATTCAATCTGAGTCAAATTCTGTCTTTTAAAGGAGATTCGGGACCACCGGTGCACATTTATTTCCATTCATTTATATCTAACAACATTTATGTTTGTTAAAATTCTCGATTCAAAACTTCCGCGAAGATATTTTTGCTAAGATGGCGGCAGACAGATGATAGTCAATTGGTCTATTGTTATTCTCGATTCCTTTTATATGAAGTTAATATATTCAGATAAAAGTCATTTAGCCTTTTCTTCTCTATTCTTTAGCATTTTAAATTATTCTCAATGAAAAATGTTTCATATTTTTTATACCAGCTACTAGTAAACTGCGCTGTAAGTTAGTAGCGCTAATGGTTGCGCTCCTAATTGCGGAGCTGAAAATTAACACTTAGAAACATTAATTAGATTGGATTACAATTGAAATAAATACAAATCCACGTCTAGACAATAGCGACTCTATTTTTCAGATAATAATTAACAATACGAGGTGCATTCAAGTTCTAAGGCCTCCGATTTTTTTTCTCCGGACTGGAAAGAGATAGAAACATGTGCATTGTTTTAAAATGAGGCCGTGTTCATTGTCAATACGTCCCAGAGATGGCAGCACCGTACGGCAGATGGAATTTTACCGCCAGCGGCGAGAATGAGAACTGTTTTAAATACTTAAAATGGCGACGTTTTCCTTACATGAACAGCGGGCAATCACTCGTTTTCTGAATTTGCGAGGTGTGAAACCAATTGAAATTCATCGACAGTTGAAGGATACATGTGGTGATGGAGTTATGGATGTGTCGAAAGTGCGTTCGTGGGTGTGACAGTTTAATGAAGGCAGAACATCGTGTGACAACAAACTGAAACAACCTCGGGCTCCCACAAGCCGGTCTGACGACATGATCGAGAAAGTGGAGAGAATTGTTTTGGGGGATCGCCGAATGACTGTTGAACAGATCGCCTCCAGAGTTGGCATTTCTGTGGGTTCTGTGCACACAATCCTGCATGACGACCTGAAAATGCGAAAAGTGTCATCCAGGTGGGTGCCACGAATGCTGACGGACGACCACACGGCTGCCTGTGTGGCATGTTGCCAAGCAATGTTCACGCGCAACGACAGCACGAATGGGACTTTCTTTTCGTCGGTTGTGATAAGGGACGAGACGTGGATGCCATTTTTCAATCCAGAAACAAAGCGCCAGGCAGCTCAATGGAACCACACAGATTCACCGCCACCAAAAAAATTTCGGGTAACCGCCAGTGCTGAAAAAATGATGGTGTCCATGTTCTGGGACAGCGAGGGCGTAATCCTTACCCATTGCATTCCAAAGAGCACTACGGTAACAGGTGCATCCTACGAAAATGTTTTGAAGAACAAATTCCTTCCTGCACTGCAACAAAAACGTCCGGGAAGGGCTGCGCGCGTGCTGTTTCACCAAGACAACGCACCCGCACATCGAGCTAACGTTACGCAACAGTTTCTTCGTGATAACAACTTTGAAGTGATTCCTCATGCTCCCTACTCACCTGACCTGGCTCCTAGTGACTTTTGGCTTTTTCCAACAATGAAAGACACTCTCCATGGCCGCACATTCAGCAGCCGTGCTGCTATTGCCTCAGCGATTTTCCAGTGGTCAAAACAGACTTACGTCGAGAAGTAACGCCAGTTTCATCGATTTCGGGTGAGTAGTTAATTAGAAAAAAAATCGGAGGCCTTAGAACTTGAATGCACCTTGTATAGTTACACGTTTTTCTCTTTACGGACCTCACATGTCTCACGTCCGAACAGTCCATCGGTTAGCACAGGAAGGACAACTGAACTAAAATTGTGACAGATAACAAAAAAATATATAATTGTCGTTGTCTATGAATGTAGTTCTCTGATAATAGTTTTATTTCACACCGAAATTTAATTATTACAGAAATAATGAAATAATTATCGTCATTTTTACACGATACAGTCTTTTTTATACATAGTATCGATAATATTTATTGAAGTTTGTACGCTTAGTTCATTCTAACATCTTGTAGCTAGAACATAGAGTCGTGGATATTACAAAATGGACAGTCATTTCTTGGTATTTCATGGGCCACATGGGTACTTTGCAAGGTCGCATCACTGCCACGGATTGTGTATCCAGTTTGGCTGATCAAAAACAAACATCTTCCGGACAGACCTTGAAGGCACAATGTTACCGACCGGCCGCCGTGTCATCCTCAGCCCTTAAGCGTCACTGGATGCAGATACGGAGGGGCATGTGGTCAGCACACCGCTCTCACTGCCGTTGTCAGTTTCCGTGATCGGTGCTGCTACTAGCCCCTCAACTCGCTTCACAAAAGCTGAGTGCACCCATTTACCAACAGCACTTGGCAGCCCCTGACGGTGATCCATCCGAGTGCTAGCCAAACCGAAGAGCGCTTAACTTTGGTAATCTGAATGGAACTGGTGTTATCACCACTGCGGCAAGACCGTTGGCATTTTAGATTGTCAGGTCTGTCCCATTGTACGATGTCTGTTTCCTAATGGTAATGCTGTCTTCCAAGACGGCAGGGCCCCTGTTCACACAGAGCGCATCGTTCAGGACTTGTTTTGTGAGAGCGAGGATGAACCGTCGCATCTCCTCTGATCTCCATAGTCACCTGATTTCACTACTGTCAAGCCTCTGTGGTCTACTGTTGAGATCAGAGTACGTGATGCTATTCATCTCCGTCACTGTTACCTGAACATGCAGGAAGAAAGGCATAAGGTTCCCTTCAAAACCACACAGAACCAGAATTTATCCAATCTAAGTACAATTGGAAACTGTTTTGAGTACCAACAGTTTTCCTACACTGCAGCAGGCATGGTAATGTGTTGTGTTCGTACATTCCCTGTACATCCATGTAAAACTTCTTACTGCATTCAAGCCTTGGTCTCCCTCTTAAATTTTTTCCCTACTTCCCTCCCATACCAAACTGTCAAGTCCTTGTTGCCTCAATATGTCTCCCATAATAATTTCTGTTTCCCTCATTCAGTACCTCCTTATTTGCTATTCTACAGGGTGTCCGAAAAGTCTTTCCCTGATTACATAAGTTGATAACTCAGGCTAGAAGTGAGATACAAATATGAAACTGGTGTTTAATTGTTCACAAACTATCAAAGTTTTTTTCACACATCAGTAAACTTCCACATGAGCACCCTTGGTAGCACGTAGCACATATAGGCGATATTCAATTTCCGTCCACACATTAGCCATCACTGGAGGGGTCGATTCAACGACTGTGGTTATCCGATGCCGCAGGGTTTCAGGATCTGGTACACTTGATCGGTAGACCTCGTCCTTGACATAACCCCGTAAAAGAAGTCTAATGGGGTTATGTCAGGAGAGCGTGGAGGCCAAACCGTTGGCCCATCACGACCAATCCATCGCCCAGGAAAGGTCGTATCGAGGTAGGCACGGACGTCCAAACCCCAATGAGGTGGTGCGCCGTCTTGCTGAAACAAGACATCGGGGTGATACGGAAGCAGCTGAGAAACAGCATACAATTGCAACATGTCCAGATACACTGCAGATGTGATGGTAGCCTCAGTGAAGAAGAATGGCTCGATAATTCGATCGTGCAATAGCGCACACCAAACATTCACCTTTGGAGTGCCTCTGGCGCACTCCATGACCTCACCAGGGGGTTGTGAACCCCAAATGCGCACATTATGGCGATTCACTACTCCACTGACAAAAAAGGTCTAACCATCATCGTCCTCAATACGTGATAGCATTTCGACCGCTAAGTCATATCGACGTGTACTGTCACTGGGCAACAAGGCCTGAACGATTTGCACTTTGTATGCACGAAACAATAAACGTTTGTGTAAAATGTCATGGAGAGAGCTTTTTGGTATCTGTAATTCACGTGAGGCCCTGGGCACCGATTTCTTCGGACTTCCCAAAAAAGACTGCCTTACAGATTCCACCCTGTCTGCTGAGGTTCTTGGTCGACCAGACCTCGGGAGGTCAGCAACCGAACTTCTCATACCAGGCTTTAATGCTCTTGACATCAGGTAGATGACTTTGAGTGAGCACAGCACTCCTACTCCCTGACAGTACTATGTACATACGTGCAAGGCTGTAGCAGTATTGAGACATTTGGTAAATAACTGAGCTATTATGTCTGAAAGGCACCACACTGGGAAAAACGTCTCACTTGCTTGAAATTCTGAAACAAAATGTAAACTACTTCTGCGGAGTTCAACATCGCCAGTCCGGCACATGCATTTCATACGACTGGAGCATCCTACTGAACTACACAATGCACACCTTACTGATGTTCGCTTTCCCGGCAAATGTGTAGCTTACTTTACCGGTATAGCTTGTGAAATGTACGCTTTGTAACAGATCCTACGTAAGTCTTCCTTTGACAATTCTTTCTTTGTTCTTATTGTTGGTGAACATTCTGATGTGTCCGTAAGCCGTACAACGAGAGAAACTCCAAACTCAGTCTGTATTTTCTATTCCTTTCTCTGAGGATGATGCTGGCATTGACTAAAGTCACACCAAGAAAATACTCCATCAATGGGTGCCACCAGTTCACGCTCATTGAGTCTCTCGGGGCTACTGTCTTCTGACCACTTCGCAATTAATCAGCAAATGAAGCCACACAGAAGATTATCTCGTTCAGTTCGAAAACATTATCGCAGTAATGGCTTGCGCGACACAGAACGTAATTTTAAATACGTACCAACACTTACTACCAACAAAAACTGATCTTCTCTAATCGTAAACAAGATATAACCAGTAGACAGCGCAACACACAATATGCACCACCTACAACGCCAGTCTCAAAGCTGAGACAGGAGGGAATCGCTTGCCATTCAACAAGGAGTATTGAAACTTTATTTGTAAAGGTCCGTCTCTATCACACAAATTTTACAATCCACTATTACCGGTTCTGGCTACTGCTATCTTCACGTCTGTTAGAAATAAAAACAGTAGTGTAACCAACTAAGTTCAACCAGCTGAAGTAAAATCTATAGCAGGCCTGATGACACATAAAAAACAAACATTTATATGATCAACAGCAATTCATACCAGCCATACATACCATGAAATATCATGATGTAGGAACCAACGTCAAAATCCATACATCTAAGTATATAGGTACCTATGTACCTAAGTGTATGTATTTTGATTTTCATTCCTACATCAGAGACCAGCACAGGGCACTATAGCTTGCGTACGTGAGTAACCAGTATTGTATATTCAAGAGTTAAAATGCAGTTTGCGAAGTCATTACTTAAACATGAGCGTCTGACAATAAAACACGAACTGACATAAAATATATTGAAGTTGATTCCTCCTTAGACTGCACAACAAAAGCGTAAAGAGTAATAATGGGAAGCTCCTAGCCTGGGAAAGTAAATGACACACAACTGCATAAAAGCCAGACCAAAAGTTTAAAAATAACATCACATCTACAAATCGAAACCTTCTTGCATGACAAAACAATTAAATCATAACCATAAGTGTCGGGTAATTTTATCATGCCAGAAGGTATCGATTTACAAATGTGATGCTATTTTTAAACTTTTATTCTGGCTTTTACACAATTGTGTGTTATTTACTTTTCCAGGCTAGGAGCTTCCAATTATTACTCTTTACATTTTTTATGTTGGTTTTAAGTACGGATCTAATTCTACGTATTGTATTTTAGTTCATTTTTTTATTGTCACACGCTCATGTTGCCATGTGCAGTAATTGTAATTAATAACTACGCATACTACATTGTAATTATTAAATTTACGATGCTGGTTATCCATGTAACCTAGCTGTAGTGCCTTCTGATGGCCTCGGTTACTTGAATAAATACCAGACGCATCCAGGCCATCACCAGCATTTACTACGTACCTACATGTAGAGATTTTGACGTTGATTCCCACATCACAATATTTTATGGTATGCATGGCTGGTATCCATTGCTGTAAATCATATAAATATTTTTTACTTTTTATGTCTCACCAGGCCAGCTATATTTTATTTCAACTAACTGAACTTAATTGGTTACATCATCGTTTTTATTTGTAACAGATCTGATGATCTTAAACATGGCTACGAAACTGCACCTGTGTACATCTGAAATATTTGCATAACTTACGTGTACATCATCCAAATTTTTTGTCCTGTGACGCCTATTACAATTTTATGTTGACAAGAGCCTCTACCTGAGGGCATTTACTAGTGACCTAAAACTAAAACTAAACTCCGTCCGAACAGGCCATGAAGATCCAACGGTAACTGCCGGCCGCCGTGTCATTTGATTTCAAACACGT
Organism: Schistocerca serialis cubense; assembly: GCF_023864345.2. NCBI lineage: Eukaryota > Metazoa > Arthropoda > Insecta > Orthoptera > Acrididae > Schistocerca > Schistocerca serialis. The sequence continues at coordinate 1,199,105,808 of NC_064638.1, read as the reverse complement.
CCCGACTCGTACAATAATAGTTGGTTGTGAATTTAATTTACCCTCGATATGTTGGCGAAAATACGTGTTCAGTTCAGGACGTACGCATAAAATATCATCCGAAATTGTGCTAAACGCATTCTCTGAAAATTATTTCAAGCCAGTTAGTTCATGAGCACACGCGAATAGTAAACGGTTGTGAAAACACACTTGACCTCTAAGCAATAAATAATCCTGAATTAATAACGAGCATCACAATACATTCAGGGATTAGTGAACACAGGGTTGTCGTAGCGAGATTGAATACTGTAATCCCCAAATCATCGAAAAATAAGAGAAAAATATACCTATTCAAAAAAGGAGATAAATATTCACTTGACGCTTTCCTGAGAGACAATCTCCACTCACTCCAGATTAATAATATAAGTGTAGACCAGGTATGGCTCATATTCAAAGAAATAGTATCGGCAGCAATTGAGAGATTTATACCGAATAAATTAACAAACGACGGAGCTGATCCTCCTTGGTACACAAAACGGGTTAGAACACTGTTGCAGAAACAGCGAAACAAATATGCCAAATTTAAACACATACAAAATCCCCAAGATTGGCGATCTTTTACAGAAGCTCCAAATTTAGCGCGGACTTCAATGCAAGACGCTTACAGCAGTTTCCACAACAAAACTTTGTCTCGAAACCTGGCAGAAAATCCAAAGAGATTCTGGTCGTATGTGAAGTATGTCAGCGGCAAGAAACAATCAATGCCTTCTCTGCACGATAGCAATGGAGATACTATCGAAGACAGTGCTGCCAAAGCAGAGTTACTAAACACAGCCTTCCGAAATGCCTTCACAAAAGAAGACGAAGTAAATATTCCAGAATTCGAATCGAGAACAGCTGCCAACATGAGTAACGTAGAAGTAAATATTCTCGGATTAGTCAAGCAACTTAAATCACATAATAAAAAACAACTCTTCTGGTCCAGACTGTACACCAATTAGGTTCCTTTCGGAGTATGCTGATGCATTAGCTCCCTACTTAACAACCATATACAACCGTTCGCTGGACGAAAGACCCGTACCCAAGGACTGGAAAGATGCACAGGTCACACCAATATTGAAGAAAGGTAGTAGGAGTAATCCACTGAATTACAGTCCCATATCGCTAACGTCGGTGTGCAGCAGGATTTTGGAACATATATTGTGTTCGAACATATGCATTATCTCGAAGAAAACGATCTATTGACACATATTCAACATGGGTTTGGAAAACATCGTTCCTGTGAAACACAGATAGGTCTTTATTCACATGAAGTGTTGAGTGCTATTGACAAGGGATTTCAGATCGATTCCGTATTTCTGGATTTCCAGTAGGCTTTTGACACGGTACCACACAAGCGTCTCGTAGTGAAATTGCGTGCTTGTGGAATATCGTCTCAGTTATGTGACTGGATTTGTGATTTCCTGTCAGAGAGGTCACAGTTCGTAGAAACTGGCGGAAAGTCACCGAGTAACACAGAAGTGATTTCTGGCGTTCCCCAAGGTATTGTTATAGGTCGTCTGCTGTTCCTTATCTATAAACGATTCCAGAATTCGAATCGAGAATAGCTGCCAACATGAGTAACGTAGAAGTAAATATCCTCGGAGTAGTGAAGCAACCTAAATCACTTAATAAAAGCAAGTCTTCTGGCCCCGACTGTATACCAATTAGGTTCCTCTCTACACATTAAGTGTGGATCGGCTCTCGACAGCATTCACGATCTATAAACGATTTGGGAGACAATCTGAGCAGCCGTCCTAGGTTGTTTGACTAATAAAGTCATCAGAAGACCAAAAAGAAACTGCAAAATGATTTAGAAAAGATATCTGAATGGTGCGAAAAGTGGCAGTTGACCCTAAATAACAAAAAGTGTGAGGTCATCCACATGTGCTAAAAGGAACTCTTTAAACTTCGCTTACACGAAAAATCAGTCTAATGTAAAAGCCGTAAATTCAACTAAATACCTATGTATTACAATTACGAACAACTTAAATTGGAAGGAACACATAGAAAATGTTGTGGGGATGGCTAAACAAAGACTGCTTTTTATTGGCAGGACACTTAGAGAACGTAACAGACCTGCTAAGGTGTCTGCCTACACTACGCTTGTGCGTCCTCTTTTTAGAGTACTGCTGGGCGGTGTGGGATCCTTATCATATAGGACTGACGGAGTACATCGAAAAAGTTCAAAGAAAGGCAGCAGGTTTAGTATTATCGCGAAATATGGGAGAGAGTGTCACAGAAAGGATACAGGATTTGAGCTGGACCTCATTAAAAGAAAGGCGTTTTTCGTTGCTACGGAAACTTCTCACGAAATTCCAACTTTCTCCTTCGAATGCGAAAATATTTTTTTGACACCGACCTACATAGGGAGGAACGATTACCACGATAAAATAAGGGAAATCAGAGTTCGTACGGGAGCATATAGGTGTTCGTTCTTTTCGTCCGCTATACGAGATTGGAATAACAGAGAATTGTAAAGGTGGTTCGATGAACCCACTGCCAGGCATTTGAATGTGATTTGCAGAGTATCCATGTAGATGTACATCCTCAGCCCACAGGCGCATATGGAAGGGCATGTGGTCAGCACACCGCTCTCCCGGCCGTATGTCAGTTTTCGTGACCGGAGCAGCCACTTCTCAAGCAAGTGGCTCCTCAGTTTGCCTCACAAGGGCTGAGAGCACCCCGCTTGCGAACAGCGCTGGGTAGATCGGATGGTCACCCATTCAAGTCCTAGCCCAGCCCGACAGCGCTTAACTTCAGTGATCTGGCTGGAACCGGTGTTACCATTGCGGCAAGGCTGTTGGCTTACTAGTGATCACTCATTCCGAAATACGATGTACGTAATATGCCTCCTGTCTAAAACCATGGCTTGGGATGAGCCTTCTTTTGTAAATTGTATGTATGACAGGAGCCACTAAGCTTCATCTAATCTAAAGTACCATTGTGTGATGTACCAAGGCCCACTGTTTCTGAAGAAGATACATATTCAGTCGCAATACCAAAATCCGAAAACTACACTACTGGCCATTAAAATTGCTACACCAAGAAGAAATGCAGATGATACACGGGTATTCATTGGACAAATATATTATTCTAGAACTGACATGTGATTACATTTTCACGCAATTTGGGTGCATAGATCCTGAGAAATAAGTACCCAGAACAACCACCTCTGGCCGTAATAACGGCCTTGATACGCCTGGGCATTGAGACAAACAGAGCTTGGATGGCGTGTACAGGTAGAGCTGCCCATGCAGCTTCAACACGGTACCATAGTTCATCAAGAGTAGTGACTAGCCTATTGTGACGAGCCAGTTGCTCGGCCACCATTGACCAGTCGTATTCAATTGGTGAGAGATCTGGAGAATGTGCTGGCCAGGGCAGCAGTCGAACATTTTCTGTATCCAGAAAGGTCCGTACAGGAGCTGCAACATGCGGTCGTGCAAAATCCTGCTGAAATGTATGGTTTCGCAGGGATCGAATGAAGGGTAGAGCCACGGGTCGTAACACATCTGATATGTAACGTCCACTGTTCAAAGTGCCGTCAATGCGAACAAGAGGTGACCGAGACCCGTATGGCGATGACGAATACACGCTTCCAATGTGCGTTCACCGCGATGTCGCCAAACACGGATGCGACTATCATGATGATGTAAACAGAACCTGGATTCATCCGAAAAAATTACGTTTTGCCATTCGTGGACCCAGGTTCGTCGTTGAGTACACCACCGCAGGCGCTCTTGTCTGTGATGCAGCGTCAAGGGTAACCGCAGCCATGGTCTCCGAGCTGATAGTCCAGGCTGCTGCAAACGTCGTAAAAACTGTTCGTGCAGATTGTTGTTGTCTTGCAAACGTCCCCATCTGTTGACTCAGGGATCGAGACGTGGCAGAACGATCCGTTACAGCCATCGGATAAGATGTCTGTCATCTCGACTGCTAGTGATACCTGGCCGTTGGGATCCAGCACGGCGTTCGGTATGACCCTCCTGAACCCACAGATTCCAGATTCTGCTGTCATTGGATCTCGACCAACGCGAGCAGCAATGTCGCGATACGATAAACCACAATCGCGATAAGCTACAATCCGACCTTTATCAAAGTCGGAAATGTGATGGGACGCATTTCTCCTCCTTACACGAGGCATCACAACGTTTCACCAGGCAACGCCGGTCAACTGCTGTTTGTGTATGAGAAATCGATTTTAAACTTTCCTCATGCCAGCACGTTGTAGGTGTCGCCACCGGCCCCAACCTTGTGTGAATGCTGTGAAAAGCTAATCATTTGCATATCACAGCAATTTCTTCCTGTCGGTTAAATTTCGCGTCTGTAGTACGTCATCTTCGTGGTGTAGCAATTTTAATGGCCAGTAGTGTATTTTTACAAACAACGAAACCTAGGTCAATGGCTAACAGACCTTTGTTTGTAACTGGTTGGCTCATTTTTCAAACTCTTGAGATCTGAAGATGACTATAGCCGAAACCGGTGATGGTGGATAGTAAAATCTGTGTCATGAAGACGGACTCATTTACAGACTTTATGCCTTCAGTTGATGAGTATTGGAAGTTACTGCTAGACGTCAGCAGCTACCAGTAAACGCCTTGGTTTCACCATCACACCACTAGTAAGCTAGGTACGCAACATAAAGAAGGTGGTTTCGCACAGTAACCGATGGTAAGCAAATTGTTATAAAATGGGCACGCTTTGTGTCTTCTGGAGATGCACGGTCTGCCAGCGAATTCCCTCGTGCTACCTTCCGACTGTTGAAAACTCATCGGTGTACTGGCTTGCAGCGAGCCAGCTGGCGCGGCACGTGACCCAGTGCTCCGGTACATAAATCTGGCCCTCCCCTCTGCCCTCCCTCCCCCCCACCCCTTCCCCCGGCAGATTTGGTGGCTGATAGCGCGCTGGGCTAGTGAGCGGTGCGGATGGAAGCGAGAAGCGGCCAGTCACGATCGGCCGAGCGCTCAGCACGCGCCGAGAAGCCACCCTACAAATTAAATGTGGACCGGCTCTCCACAGCATTCACTCCCGGACAGTCACCAAACGCGTAACAGATACGCCTCCCCTCACTCTTCACGCTGCATTTCCCGATTACTATTACTATTACTTTTTAGCGAACCTTTAAGACAGCTTGTCCGCCCCGATAGCTGAGAGGTCCCAGCACAGTAGCTCAGCTTGTTCGGTCGAAGAGCTGATTGGCCTCTGTAATAAAAAAACTGGAAAGATCAACAAAACGAATTTGATCGGATGTGATGTGACGTCCGCAATGACCAAACACAACGATCAACAACGAACAAAACGACAAAAAAAAGTGGTCAGTGCGGCGGTCTGTCGCGCCAAGGGGCCCGGGTTCGATTCCCAGCTGGGTGGGAGATTTTTCTCCGCTCAGGAACTGGATGTTGTGTTGTCCTCATTATCATTTCATCATCACCAGTGCAAGGCAACGGGAAACCACAACTGGAATCACTTCCCTAGACGCTCATGCGGTAGACCTCCCTGATGAGGCATTTTTTTTTTTTTTTTTTTTTTTTTTTTAAGACAGCTTCTGCTAAACCAACGTCGAAGAATAGAGAGTCAGTTGCAGATAAAATAATCGTTCTTTGCATAAAAATCCTCTGAGGCTGCAAACTCCGAAGATAATAGTAATACAGACTTGCTGCGTTTAAGACTATCGTAGTACAGTATATAGACCAACGGTCTTGCCGCAGTGGTAAGACCGGTTCCCGTCAGATCACCGAAGCTAGGTAGCACGTGAATGGCTGACCGTCCGGTATGTCGGCAAATTGCGAGCTGAATAAAACCCATACAATTCAGAATTTTTTTACTGATGGATATTTTAAAAGTATACTTGCGCTGGTATGGCACAAATTCAGCTTTTTCCAGTCTCTTTCCTTTGTTTAAATTTAGTAATGGTGTTAACTGCTGGTCTCTGGCTTAGTCCAAAGCTCAATCAATGATAAAACCAAACGAAACTAATTTTTGTTCTCTCTGTCTGTCCATCTTTCTCTCTCTCTCTCTCTCTCTTTCTCCTCTGAATCCGAGAAATACTGTCTTCTATCTGACTGCAACTGTTTCAGTCGATATAGCTTCAACAGAAACAGTGCATTAATTTTGGTACTCATCCTCAGCGGACACACCCTAAGCGTAAGACTGTCCGAACGGGCGAGGATTTTTATTTGAAACTTTCTGGCAAAATGTTCAAATGTGTGTGATATCTTATGGGACTTAACTGCTAAGGTCATCAGTCCCCAAGCGTACACACTACATAACCTAAATTATCCTAAGGACAAACGCACAAACCCATGCCCGAGGGAGAACTCGAACCTCCGCCGGGATCAGTCGCACAGTCCATGACTGCAGCGCCCTTGTCCGCTCGGCTAATCCCACGCGACAAACTTCCTGGCAGATTAAAACTGTGTGCCGGACCGAGAATCGAACTCGGGACCTTTGCCTTTCGCGGGCAAGTTCTGCATGGTTGATAGGAGAGCTTCTGTAAGGTTTGGAAGGTAGGAGACGACGTACTGGCGGAAGTAAAGCTGTGAGCACGGGGCGTGAGTCGTGCTTGGGTAGCTCAGTTGGTAGAGCACTTGCCCGCGAAAGGCAAAGGTCCCCAGTTTGAGTCTCGGTCCGGCACACAGTTTTAATCTGCCAGGAAGTTTCATATCAGCGCACACTCCGCTGCAGAGTGAAAATCTCATTTTGGATTTTTATTTGCTCTGGATCCGGACAGCTGTGCCGGCAGTGGCTTAGCTATGAAAAGGGTCCCGCGAACCGGACCGGCCGAAGCGGCGGAGTCAGACGAGGAGTGTCCCTACAACGGGTTGTTCGTCCGTTTCTCTTATCCTAAGTCCGTCCTTACAATGTTATTTATTCCTGCCATCTCCATTTATAAGGCCATGAGAGACTCTTAGGCGTAAATGCCAGCCTCCCTACGGGAGTAAACCCTTAAAAATGATTGGGACTGGTTGGAAGCCCACAAAGTGTGAGCCTCATTAGCCAATTATACTCGAGCGGCCTTCGTAAAGTGGCAGCTGAATTTTCCCAATTACTACTAGTAACAAAAACAGTCCCGGATGAAGGTCAGACAAAACAGCGACGAACCAAACGATGAATAACGTTAAGAATTAATATACCGATAATATAATTAAAATAGTAACATGGAATATCAAAAGATTAGAAAACAAAAAAGTGGAATTGGCAGAAATTTGAAAAGAGCCCAAAGATGATACAGCTTCCATAACGGAAACAAAGAAAAATCTTCAAGGAAACGGAGAATATTTAATGTTATTCAGTGAAACACGAAAACAGGGGAGAGAAAGCAAAGTGGTTGTCATTTACACACATAAGAGGTGCGAAAAGAGAATTATAGGCTATAGGTATATGAACGAAAAAAATATAGTTTTAACTGTCAAACAGCAGAGACGAAACTTGACTATCACTGCTGTTTACGCACCTGAGGAGGAAAGAAGAGCTGTCTGTAGATTTCACTGGCAAACTTCAATCAGTTTTTGGCAAGTATAACTTTAATTATCAAATAATATTGACACAAGATTTAAACGCAAGGGTAGGAAATAAAGCCATTTCGAAGATTGTGTAAGACGTATATATTTCATTTGTTTATTTTCAAATAACAATTTATGAAACGTTTATATTTTATTAATAGGATTAAGTAGGAATAATTAATATTTGTCATGTTGGAAATAATTGTGGTAGCAGGGAATGTCTGCACCAAAGTATTGTTGGCAAGAGAGACCGCAAATTGATATAATTTTTAAAAGGGCGGGAGAGACCACGTATGGACACATTTTAAGAAAAGAGCGGGTAAGACCGCGCATTGATACATTTTGTAATGGTAGCAGGTATTGTCTGCACCAGAAAGCATTGTTGGTAGGAGAGACCGCACTTTAGCGTTCGTAGGAAGTCAGTAGTAAGCGAGAAGTGAAGCGAGTCGGTAGCAGGTCTGAAGCGAGAGGTTGAGAGGAGCGGTGTGCCTGCCAGCCACCAGCTATGATTTACAAGAGATTATAAACGGATGTACAGAGACATCAGCTAACTATTATAATAAGAGGAACTAATATTATTGAATTAATTTTTTGAGAAACTCAAGACTACTGAAGGTATGTTTGTGCATTGCTAGTTGTAAGATTATTGTAAAAAGTAAATCCCGTTTGAACGTTTGTAAAATCATTTCATTCAGACTATAATTAACTTTTGTCAGCAATATTGCATTTCTAATTATAATCCATCCCAAAAACCATCAACGTAAAACTTTGCAAAATTTTATTGTTGTCAAGAAAAAGTTTAACTATGAATTACATAACTTCAGTCAAATTAATTAAAGAATAACGTCAGCTTTGCTATTAAAGAATAACGTCAGCTTTGGTTATAAATACAGCCACTTATTATGAAAGCCCACCAGCAGCTAATAGAGTATAGTAAGACAGAGTAAGTGTATTCATGTCGCAGTTAGATGTAGCAGTCAGATGGCGATCCAGTAACAGTAAAAAATGTAAGGAACAGTTTTGGGTTATTGCAGGTAACGACTGAGGGCCACGACGACGACACATTCTATGTTTCGTCGAAATAGTCAGTAAATCACTTTTAATAAGCAGCAATTAAATTTGTATGCGAAGACTGAGAAAGACAATAAATTTCAACGGGGAGGATTTCATTTGTTGTTATTAAGCAAGAGATAGAAATCCTAAGGAAAGGTTTCATAGTTCATTGTAAAAGGGAAGGTTGCGTAACAAAAGAGATATAGAGGAGACGGTTATTGCGTAATAACAAAAGAGGTATAGAGGAGACGGGAAGGTTTCAATTGTAACAACGATGGCAGAAAAAATGAAAAATATGGAAATAGCAGTTAAGAAAGCAGCTGAAGAAGCCTTAGGAAAAACAAAAAGTTAGACGGAGGAAAAGGCTAAAAATTTGGACACCATGGTTAGATAAATCCAGAAAGGAAAAACAAGACGCTTATCTTAAATACCACAATGAATCAACGAGGGGAACCATCAAATTTACAAACAAGAAATAAATGCAGCAAATCGGGTAGCGAAACGAGCTCTCTGTCCATAAATGCTAAAGACGTATCACTATTTGTGACAATGGTTAATTTTTTAAAGAAATTTGTACCAAATTTCGCACCACTGGCCAGACCATTGAACGTGATACAGAAAAGGGGTTGCAAATTCGAGTGGGGTGAATTCCAACATGCAGTGTTTGACAGCTTGAAGAAGGCTCCGGTGGTTGCCTCTCTATTGGCACTACCAGGATTTGAATAGAATTTATCTTGCAGACAATCCCTCAAAGTTGGCATGGCAACTACAGTACTTCACGACCACCAAGAAGTGAGAATAACACTGTCATACGCTTCTACAGGACTAATACCATTAGGGAGGACGTACTCCATTTATGAAGAGACATTATCCGTTATGTTAGCTCTGAAAAAATTCAGGTTCTGTCTAGAACAAGGGCTGTTCCTGTTGGGAACCGACAGCCAGGCTCTGAGTTGCGTGCTGGAATGGCTGAGGCACACGGACTAAGCAAATTTCAGCCTTTCAGTTTTAGGTCAGGCACGTAAGAGGGACGAAAATGTTACTGCAGATGGGATGAGCTGCATGTTTCAAGGGAATTCTGAGGAAATTGGGATTAGTGCGTTGGTTGGTGATCGTAAGGAAGGGACGTGATTTAAGTTTTGCGGGATTTTCCTGCTTTGTTCATGGGCATGTCAGGAATGAGCCCTTGAAGGCAATTAACAGAAAACAGAAAGAAGAGAATTCCACAAGGAATGATATCCAGTAACGTAATACAGTGGGGTAGTAGTCGCTCCAGGCTAGCAGTACCTGTGGAAGTGGTAGCTACGTTTTTCGCCTATTATCACCAATTTCCAGTGGGAGGGCACTTGAGTGTATTCAAAACATATGCGAAGATCCACGAAGAGTTCATAGGGCTAGGTATTGACAACTTGTTCTGTTAGTACCGGTAAGCACCCACAGGATAATAAACGCAGCACACTGGCTGCTAAACCTGTAGAATGTCCAACCGAAAAGTTATATTTCGGTTCTATGCGACCATCCACTCTGCGAAACAATGGTTGAAGAGAGTTTTCACTATCTTTGGCCCTTGCCAAGTGTTAGTTTCTGCTAATGGCATTTAACTTCATAACTTCAAAGTGTTAAGTAAGTTCGTTTATGTGTTGAGTTCGGTTATGGGTTGGAGGGCTGGAAATCAGGCATTATACTAATATGCAGTATTACCTGTTGCTATCATTTATGGAGAGAGTTATCCATAACTTTAAGATGGCCTTGACTGCTTATTACCATTCTGACCGTACTAAGTGGAGCGAAACTCTGGAACGGCTACAGCGTGCTTGTAACACATGTAGATAACATGCAGATAACATTAATATTTGCATTTAGAAGTAAATCCCCATTGGGTAACTTGTGGTCGATCAAGGATTTGTTACTCAGCAAGATATCCACTAAGGAGGTAGGAGAATGCGAAGGCACCCTTTGGGAAAGGGCCTCAAGCTTACAAAAAGTGAAGAATCTGTTTAGAATGAGAGATCTGGTCTGCATTAGGAATTTTGGGAAGGTGAATAGAGAGGACGCCAAGCTGGAAGCAAAGCTCCTGCCATGCCTTGATGCACCTTTTGAGATTATTCAGTTTATGAACCCAGTTGCCGTTTTAATTAAGGATTTTTCTACAGCTGAGGCGTGCAGGGTGGTTATCTCCCAGCTCAAACCAGTTGATCAGTAATTACGTTGTTATACGTACGGCCTTGCATATTGCCACAACTTTGTTTATTCGATTTATTGTTATATGGTTGAGGTACCACCTTCTGTCTGCTGGCGGGGGAGGAACAGGAGTCTCGGATGGAGGAGGGAGGAGGGAGATGAGGGAGATCATGTCACGTCAAGTGGCGCTTTGGCATGTTTGTCCTGCCCATGGCCAGAGAGTTACGATTGACAGCACTCTGCATTGGCACCATGAGAAGGAGAGCTGCACGTGCATGTGATTTCTTTGAGCACCGCTGGGGCTGCTGTGGAGCAGTGACAGATCAGTGGAAGGGTGTGAGTGGACATACAGGAACGGGAAGACTTCTTCAAGCTCGTACGCAAAGGAGCTGTCTGTGGGACATCACTAATGGTCAGTGTGGCCCATGTCCTCCCTACCCACATACAGTGCAGTGATGAGTGTTTTTTCTCAGAACAGACGATGGTAATTACAATGCACAAGACGAAATGGACTTCTATATTTCAAGAGGAGCACTATGGAAGAGTTTCAGTAGCGGATGGCTGCATCTTGGTGCTCAAGTCATGCAATAAAGGGTACGGTGTAAAATGCAAGTGGTGCATTGAACGTATTGGTTAACAAGATGAGAGAGCATCCCGGAAATGCTGATGAACTTTACCTGGTAGACCCTTGAAGATAGAAGTCGACTATCCCGAGAATACTTGCAGAGATTCAGAAGTCTTTATTATGTGAGGAATCTACAGCTCCCTGCGGATGGCGCATCCGAAGGTGAGATTAAGTTCATTACTGGCACACAGAGGCATTTAAGCCGTTATTCCTCTTACATTCCATACTCGAATGAATCGGCAAGAAACCCTGTATGTGGTACAATGGGAAGTATCTTCTGCCACACAGAGGTTGAATGTAGAGGAAGTACGCAAGGGTCGTCTACAGAATCGTCCCGCATTGGATTACACTTACTTTTCCGCTGTCTCTTCACCCGACATAAGTACAATGGTGCTTTATTCTAGCCGAGACTACAGTTGGCTTTGTTGGTAATACAGGTGGTGAGGATCATTTTCTTGATGCTGCGCATTCGACAGTGGGAACGGCGCAATTGCGAGCTTGCGCTACTCGTCACGTGCTGCCAGTGGCAAAGCGATAGGACACGCTCTCAGTCGTAGACAATTCTGACTGTGAGAAGTCGCCGAGGGAGATTCGGTTGGTGGCGCCAACGAATAGGTCACGCCCTGTGTATGCTGGTCGATCCTGGCAGCCTCTTTCCAGGTCGCTGGCTCCCTCCTCGCTGTAAATGCAGTGCGGCAGAGAATGCTGGACGTGAGAAGTCACTCACAGGTGCTTGCTGGCGCCGGTACACACGGATCACGTCCTGTCTGGGCTGGCCAAGACTGGCGGCGGTATCTTTCCAGAGCACAGGCGCCCTCCTCGCCCCTAATGTACTTTTCGTGCCTCGCCAGCGATACGGCGCGCACGCTGCCAGCATTAGCAGACACTCGGATCGCTTAAGTGTCCAGTCACGAGGCCAGAGACCGGTGTCAACCCACGCATCCAGCGTACCCCTCACTGCCTCGCTTGTTGCGCCTTTCGTTTCGTTACCAGTGAGCCGATGACACCATCGGAGAATCAAGAAGGCAGTGATCTCACTTCAAGTTGAAGCTTTTCCATTTGATGTGTCCCACACACGCTGACAGCCACATAACCTATTCGAAATGTTGCCCATTCTCGTAACTTTATTTTGAATCAGGTTTCTTTTGGTATTTAATACGCGGTAGATCGTTCCACCGTTTCGTTCTTGAACATCTGTTTACTGCACCGCCGAGTGATGGGATGGGTAAAAACATTGCAACGTATCTCGGGAGGAACGGAATTCATTTCTTCGTCTCCGTCCAGTCAGCCTTCTTTCTATATCGCCATCTGCAACTGCATATATACTCCGCAAGCCACTGTACAGTGGCTGGTGATGAGTGGGTCATAATCACCAAATTTCTGCCAAAATAATTTGTCGATTCTCACCTAAGTAGGAAGAAATGGTCATCGTAATAAAATCAGAGAGATCAGAGCTCACACAGAAAGGTCAAGACGTTTATTTTTCTCACGTAGTATAAGACGGTGGAACGGTCGAGAAAGGGTCAGAAACTGGTTCTATAAACGCCCTGCCAAATACTTCACTGTGAACAGGGTAATCATGTACAGAGTTAACAAAATAAAACTGACCCGGAAAACATTTATAGAATTGACATATAACTAACGCATGGCAATGTACAGGAGAATAGAAAATGCTGGAAACAGGACAACTGCCCTATTTCCCTCCATTTTCCACTAATAGGACAAGAGACCTAGAAGTTCATGGGAGAGGGAGGGGGGAGGAGTATTATGGAGAGGGGATAACGAGGAGGAGGAAGAGGAGGACAAGATAATCTTGACCTAACCTTGTGGACGATATGGCAACAACACAGCCTCACTCAGGGGCTCACCACTCTTCGATGGTTTCATGCTTGGCCACCAAGGGGTCCCAGCTTTTGTAGCACCTCTTCCCTCTCCGTGCTGCATGTCTGTCCTCCTGCTATTCTTTATCCGCTCCCTTCGAGAACATGTCCTGGGTATTTCCGGGAATGTGTTCTGAAGTTTCGGTAGCCCGGCATCAGACAGCCCTCGTCTGTTTTTTCCTTCTTTCTCCGTTCTCTGTCTCCTCCCTTTCCTCTGCTTCGGCGTTTGACGTCCCTCTTTCTTTCTTCTTCCTCCCTGTGTGCTCCTGAAGTCCAGTCCAAGCGTTTGACGTGCAAACAGTAACTGAGTAATGCTTAATTCTCAGTCTTGGGTCCACTGCAGGATTCGCATATGCCCCCTGGTACAGGCTGTGCCCAGGCCTGAGCTGTTACCTTCCCAATTACCAATTTTTCCGTCTGCCTAGAGGTTGGGAGTGTGTTCTGAGGTGTGTGAACAATCACCTAAGGCGGGTGAGTCCCCCTCTGAGGAGAGCCCCCAGTCAGAAGGAATGCACTGTCAGAGACACTGGCAATCATGGGGGACTTTTTCGCAATGAGCCAATCAATCTTCATCTCAGTCTATGTCTACTAAACGTAAACGGAATGACGTTAAGGACTCAACACTCCCCCAGCTGCACCATGGTTCTCCTGGTGTCATGTAGTGAAAAATGTCAGTTTTTGCTACACTTAATCCGTCTGTTATTCAGAAAGATGTGGATGCAGTTTCAGGACTTGTGAAATCCTCCTCTCGCTTGCGTAATGAGACATCGCTTCTGGAAACCAATCGTGATTTTCAAGCCCAACAACTGCTTACAACTTCGCTCCTCCAGGGATATCCTGTTTGCGTTGAGGCCCATTGTATGCTGAATTATTCACATTTCGCTGCTTGATGGTCTGACCAAGGGAGAAATCCAACATTACCTCTCTGATCAGGGCATCTCTGCGGTCCATCAGCTAATGAAAAACGTTGATGCAATCTTAGTGCCTACAAGCACTCTTTTTCTCACATTTGATCGGGTAGTGCTTCCATCATCACAGTCTGGCCATAAACTGCAAACCCTGCGTTATCATCACACTCGTGTGTCCCATCGAAACAAGGCCAGATGTGCAACCTGTGGTGCTCATAAGGGCGACTGCACACCTCCATCTCCCCTATCTATCAATTGTAAAGGCGACCATGCCACCTCATCCCATAACTCTATCCCACGTGTCTCAACGAGCGGGTCATCCAGGAGATCTGGGTGAAGGAAAGAGTGTCCTACCATGTCACTCACAAGCTGATGGCTAGTCTACCATCCGGCACTTATAGCACCGTTTTTGCTACCCCTCGCTCCACGAAGGGCATGGCCATACAGCCTTGTGACCTATAGTTCAGTACAGCAGTTGCGAAATCGCCCAGATTCGGTTTTACAGAGAGTACTCTACTGCATTGGCTCCTTACTTAGCTTGCATTTATCACGAATCTCTTGCCCAACGTAAAGTCCCGAGCGACTGGAAAAAAGCGCAGGTGACGCCTGTATATAAGAAGGGTAGAAGGACGGATCCTCAAAATTACAGACCAATGTCCTTAACATCGATATGTTGCAGGATTCTCGAACATATTCTCAGATCGAATGTAATGAATTTCCTTGAGACAGAGAAGTTGCGGTCCATGCATCAGCACGGCTTTAGAAAGCATCGCTCCTGCGAAACGCAACTCGCCCTTTTTTCACATGATATCTTGCGAACCGTGGATGAAGGGTATCAGACGGATGCCATATTCCATGACTTCCGGAAAGCGTTTGACTCGGTGCCCCACTGCAGACTCCTAACTAAGGTACGAGAACATGGGATTGATTCCCAAATATGTGAGTGGCTCGAAGACTTGTTAAGTAATAGAACCCAGTACGTTGTCCTCGGTGGTGACTGTTCATCGGAGGTGAGGGTATCATCTGGAGTTTCCCAGGGAAGTGTGGTAGGTCCGCTGTTGTTTTCCATCTAGATAAATGATCTTTTGGCTAGGGTGGATAGCAATGTGCGGCTGTTTGCTGATTATGCTGTGGTGTACGGGAAGGTGTCGTTGTTGAGTGACCGTGTGAGGATACAAGATGACTTGGACAGGATTTGTGATTGGTGTAAAGAATGGCACCTAACTCTTAAATATAGATAAATGTAAAGTAATACAGATGAATAGGAAAAAGAAACCCGTAATGTTTGAATACTCCATTAGTAGTGTAGCGCTTGACACAGTCACGTCGATTAAATATTTGGGCGTAACATTGCAGAGCGATATGAAATGGGACAAGCATGCAATGGCAGTTGTGGGGAAGGCGGATAGTCGTCTTCGGTTCATTGGTAGAATATTGGGAAGATGTGGTTCATCTGTAAAGGAGACCGCTTATAAAACACCAATACGACCTGTTCTTGAGTACTGCTCGAGCGTTTGGGATCCCTACCAGGTCGGATTGAGGGAGGACATGAAGCAATTCAGAGGCGGGCTGCTAGATTTGTTACTGGTAGGTTTGATCATCACGCGAGAGTTACGGAAATGCTTCAGGAACTCGGGTGGGAGTCTAGAGGAAAGGAGGCGTTCTTTTCGTGAATCGCTACTGGGGAAATTTATAGAACCAGCATTTGAGGCTGACTGCAGCAAAATTTTACTGCCGCCAACTTATATTTCGCGGAAAGACCTCAAAGGTAAGATAAGAGAGATTAGGGATCGTACAGAGGCATATAGGCAGTCACTTTTCCCTCGTTCTGTTTGGGAGTGGAACAGGAAGAGAAGATGCTAGTTGTGGTGCGAGGTACCCACCGCCACGCATCGTATGGTGGATTGCGGAGCATGTATGTAGATGTAGATGTAGATCACGGTAGCATACCCGTCTCCTTCTCCTACAGCTGAGCAACAAACTATCAGATCTTCGTCCCTGGCGGCGAAATCGCCTGCTACAAAACTGGCAGGGAAACGAAAAAACAACGCTCCCACAAAGACGTTTTACGTCTCTCCATCCAACAAATGTCTGAGTCTTCGTCTGCTAACCGAAAAGGCTCTAAGAAATCCAACACAGGCAAATGATCTTCTCCTTCCCCGGCTCTCAGATCCTCGTCAATGGTGTCGCCAGGTGAAATCCCTCAGCTGGCCGACCTCCATTTCGCCGGTAAGCACGCATACTCCTCCCCTGGAGTCCACAAGTCGACCTGGAGGCAATGCCGAGGCATCCATAGATTTCATGGAACAGGATCCTCCAAACTCTGTGCCCTGTAGCAGTGAGTCTTTCGAAGAGTGACACACGGCAGCCACTGAGGTGGCTGCCCTTCATTTGTTTCCTCCTCCCCGTTCCCCATGACGACTTTCTTTCAGTGGAATGTTCGTGGCATTACATCCAACAAGGAGGAATTATGGCCGAAAACTCAGCGTCCAGTTGCTGTCTACTTCCAAGAATCGAAATAGCGTCCTCGAAATCATTTCAATCTCTCGCGTTTCGTTTCAGTCCGCTTTGACCTTCCCCCTGCTGATGGCATGGGGGAGTCATGCTGTTAATTCAGGAAGACTTCCGTAGCTGAACCATGTAATTGAGCACCTGGCTGCAAGTAATTGCAGACAACACTTTCCTTCCTTATTTCACCTTTTCTCGTTGTAACGTCTACTTCGTCATTCGCTGCTACCGAGCAGACTTACTTCAGTTTATTGCTCACCTCCGTCATCCCTTTTTGCTGCTGGGCGACTTTAATGCCCACCATCCCTTTGGGTTTCTTAGAGAAACTGTCAGAGAGGTTCCCTCTTGGCTGACCTTCACCTTCTCAATCAACTCAACTTCATCTACGAACTTCTAGCATGCTGGAGTAGCTTGGGTCAGCAACTTCTGTTAATCAGTAGGACGGAAAATCAGTCCGAGTTGCAAATTTTTACTTTTTTATTCATTTGATGACTAGTTTCGGGCCGAGACCCATTTTCAAATCATCGTAAAAAAGACTAAAATGGCATTTCCGAAGATGTCAAAAATGTGCAATAAACATTTACAGTGCATACAAATGACTTCTGACCATCTCGTCTCGTCACTTGGTCAACCTGTGTCATGAACGCTTTTCTGCAGTGATGCAAGATTTTGTCCTTGTTTTCTTTCATTTCATTGGAGAAAGCCTACGCACCTCCTGGAGGACTGGTATCCTCCACATTCTACAGGATGGTCCATTGATCATGACCGGGCCAAATATCTCACGAAATAAGCGTCAAACGAAAAAACTACAAAGAACGAAACTTGTCTAGCTTTAAGGGGGAAACCAGATGGCGCTATGGTTGGCCCGCTAGATGGCGCTGCCATAGGTCAAACGGATATCAACAGCTTTTTTTAAAATAGGAACCCCCATTTTTATTACATATTCGTGTAGTACGTAAAGAAATATGAATGTTTTAGATGGACCACTTTTTTCGCTTTGTGACAGATGGCGCTGTAATAATCACAAACATATGGCTCACAATTTTAGACGAACAGTTGGTAACAGGTAGGTATTTTAAATTAAAATACAGAACGTAGGTATGTTTGAACATATTATTTCGGTTGTTCCAATGTGATACATGTACCTTTGTGAACTTATTATTTCTGAGAACGCATGCTGTTACAGCGTGATTACCTGTAAATACCACATTAATGCAATAAATACTCAAAATGATGTCCGTCAACCTCAATGCGTTTGGTAATACGTGTAAAGACATTCCTCTCAACAGCGAGTAGTTCGCCTTGCGTAACGTTCGCACATGCGTTCACAATGCTCTGACGCATGTTGTCAGGCGTTGTCGGTGGATCACGATAGCAAATATCCTTCAACTTTCCCCACAGAAAGAAATCTGGGGACGTCAGATCCGGTGAACGTGCGGGCCATGACATGGTGCTTCGACGACCAAGCCACCTATCATGAAATATGCTATTCAATACCGCTTCAACCGAACGCGAGCTATGTGCCGGACATCCATCTTGTTGGGAGTACCTCATCATTCTGTCATGCAGTGAAACATCTTGTAGTAACATCGGTAGAACATTATGTAGGAAATTAGCATACTTTGCACCATTTAAATTGCCATCGATAAAATGGGGCCAATTATGCTTCCTCCCATAATGCCGCACCATACATTAACCCGCCAAGGTCGCTGATGTTCCACTTGTCGCAGCCATCGTGGATTTTCCGTTGCCCAACATTGCATATTATGCCGATTTACGTTACCGCTGTTAGTGAATGACGCTTAGTCGCTAAATAGAACGCGTGCAAAAAATCTGTCATAGTCCCGTAATTTCTCTTGTGCCCAGTGGCAGACTGTACACGACGTTCAAAGTCGTCGCCATGCAATTCCTGGTGCATAGAAATATGGTAAGGGTGCAATCGACGTCGATGTAGCATTCTCAACACCGACGTTTTTTGAGATTCCCGATTCTCACGCAATTTGTCTGCTACTGATGCGCGAATAAGCCGCGACAGCAGCTAAAACACCTACTTGAGCATCATCATTTGTTGCAGGTAGTGGTTGACGTTTCACATGGGGCTGCACACTTCTTGTTTCCTTAAATAACATAACTATCCTGCGAACGGTCCGGATACTTGGATGATGTCGTCCAGGATACCGAGCAGCATACATAGCACACACCCGTTGGGCGTTTTGATCACAATTGCCAAACATCAACACGATATCGACCTTTTCCGCAATTGGAAAACGGTCCATTTTAACACGGGTAATGTATCACGAATCAAATACCGCCGGCACTGGTGGAATGTTACGTGATGCCACGTACTTATACGTTTGTAACTATTACAGCGCTATCTATCACAAAGAGAATAAAGTGGTCCAACTAAAACATATTTCTTTACATACTACACGAATATGTAATAAAAATGGGGGTTCCTGTTTAAAAATACGCAGTTGATATCCGTTTGACCTATGGCAGCGCCATCTAGCGGGCCAACCATAGCACCATCTGGTTTCCCGCTTCAAGCTAGACGATTTTCGTTCCTTTTAGTTTTTATTTTGATGCTTATTTCGTTGGATATTTGGCCCGGTCACTATCAATGGACCACCCTGTATACACGTAGGGCTTCTGAGGTCGCCTGCCCCACTTCCTTCAGGAATTTTTAAATAACTAAATTTTCAAGGTATGTGTGGGTTCAGCCTTATCAGATACCTTTATCCAGGAGAAAAGAGTGCCTCAAGCCATCGTTCTGAGCGTTGTCCTCTTTGCTGTAGCCACTAATCCTCTTATGGACTGTCTCCTGCCAGACATCTCCGGCTCCCTTTTCGTCGACCACTTTACGATCTATTGCAGTTCTCAAGGCATTTGCCTCCTTGAGCAGTGTCTTCAGCGATATCACGATCGTCTTCACTCATGGAGCGTCGGCAATGATTTTCGCTTTTCCACTGACAAAACAAATGGATTTCTGGCGGGTCAATGGGTTTCTTCCACTGTTTTTACGTGTTGGGCCTGTTGCTCTTCCGTTCGCTGAAACTACGAAATTTCTAAGCCTCACGCTTGGTACGAAACTTTCTTGGACCTTGTAACGCCGGAAATGCATATCCTCCTATTTCCATCTATTGTACTATAATTTGTTTTCCTTATTTTTGTTACCTGAATATATGACATTTCTGTGTCTTTACATATTGTAATTGTTTTACTGTTTGTATATATATATATATATATATATATATATATATATATATATATATATATATATATATATATATATTTATACACTTATGTCGATGTATAATTGGTTTGTTTCTTCAATATTATTTGTATTTTTACGCTGGGTCTTGCCTAGGGAAAACTGCTATCGAACGATTACATCGATAGGTCGTGTGAAGAATCAAAGTGTGCAGGATCTTTGGTAGTGTTAACTCTGCCGCGTGGAGCGCGGGCAGGGCAAGAGAGAGTCTGGTTGGAGTAGCGAGTGGAGCAGGTGTGTTGTGTGTAGCTCCCGCGAGTTGCCGCGCTTTCGGGGTTTGGCAGCATGTAATTGCGCTCGACTTGCGATGATAGTTTCTGACATGGTGTCGCGGACGGGAAGCATTAGCTGGCGCACGTCAAGAGCCCGTTTCGTCTGGTGACCGTGTCGAGAAGAAGGCGCGCCAACATCCAGCTTCTGCAACAGCGACGGCCGACAATGAGTGACTGTCGCCACATCCTCGATCGACGGCTTCAAACCTTCAATCAACCAACATGGAAGACTGGAAGCACGTAAAGTTTTAGAATGTATGGCAGAACTCAGCTTTTCGAACTTTTAAAATTTGCCTCGCAAAATTACAGCAACTTAGCATGAACTTTTGTTGCTCATTGTCCCAATTGCAGTACCAAGCAGGGTCCCTTCTTTTTCCGAAATGAACCCGAGTGTCGTTGAAATTCAAACGCCAGCATTAAAGCAGCATCATTCAATTTCACTGCTTTAATTTCAAAGTTCAGTTTAAGTATTCATAGCTGGCTACAATATTTAGATTACACGAGCACAAATTAAGAGTGCGAGTTTTGCTACCGTATCTTAGCTTACCTGTGACTGCAGCTCAGCTTGGTACGTACAAAATTTTACTATTGTTAATTGTTCAGAATCATTTAATTCAAGTTAAAAGTTAAATCTCTTATTTCTAAATCACGTAGAGTCAAGTTGCTTTTGAAATGATTGTTGAGGTAGTCCAGGACTAACCGTATTTTACTGAATTTCGATGTACTTCAGAAAGAAAGCTCACTATTAACTTCAGTCACTAAATTAACTTTCGACTTTCCGGTTTTATTAATTCTTTTGCTAAATTAAGTCAGAGTGTAGCGACATTTATTACTTCTGACAAACTTTCAGTTTTCACACTACACGTGTCAACCTTCAGTTGCCACGCTTCTAGTGCTAATTATATGTGTAATAACCTTTCTTTTTCAGTTACTATACTAATTGTCCTTAGGACTGGCGACCGTAATTTCCCCCAAGTCTCAAATATCTAATTACCGCTAGTTAATTGTTAACGTAACGGCCGCATATTTACTTTCTTTATTAACTTTACCCCTTTTCAAAATTAATTTCCACCAGTTTCATTTGCATTTTTCCTTTCATTTAGATGTAACCCTTTCCTCCCTCTTTACCGACAGATTAACTTCGGTGACGATTGCTTTTCCCAAATTTCCATTAGATACACGCGGTTTAATTTTTCACTGTCATTAAGGTCGATAAGTGAGGGGGAGGTTACAACTTCCCACATGTCTTTCCTGGTTCCATGTTGTAACCGGTCCCTCAATGTCCTGTGTGTCGTAAGTGGTACTTACGGTCCATCCTCCTTCATTTATACTGATCCCTTGTCCGTTTGAACCTAGCCTTCATGTGTTTCGTTTATTCACTTGCACGTCTGTCCATCTTACGCCATCTTAACATAATCTACCACTGGTGCCTTTTAGACTAGCCCTGTTGAGAGTGTCTATGTAGAACTTGCCGAACTACCACTGTCATATCGGCGTGATGTCCTCCTCAGTTTTTACACGTGCTGTCTTCCATGCCTGGCCACCCATCCTCCCGGAATTCGCTTTCGCCTACTGCTCTGGCAGCTTAACTTCACGCCATCTGCCACGTTCCTGATGGGTGTGAACCCTTCACCGACTTGGCTTCGTGCAGCGGTCTGTTTTCATCCTAGACTTTATTCAGTCCCCAGGGACGCTACTGCCGGATTCGATGTATCGCTGTAAGTTTCTCGAACTTCACATGCGACATAGCGATAGCACCTTCATGAACATTGATGGCTCTAAGACCCATCATGGTGTCGGGTGTGCCTTCGTCATTGGCACCGACCATTTTCGGTATCGGCTTTCACCGTTCGAGTTCTACAGCGGAGCTATTCGTCCTCTATCAGGCCACGCAGTATATCTGGCGACAAAGGATTTTTGATTGTCTCACTTTTCTCAGTGCCCTTCAGAGCCCCTGTGTAGTGTACACAGTCCATCTCTTAGTGCAACAGGTCCACGAAAGCTTCCACTTGCGTATTGTGGAAGGAGCCACCGTGATGTTCACGTGGGTTTCTGGTCATTTCATTCTGAGCAGAAATGAGGCTGTTGACGCTGCCGCCAAGGCTGCAGCCCTCCTACCTGGGCCTGCTAGCTCTTCCATTCCTTTGAATGATCTCCATGTTGGCAGTTGATGTCACTTTGGCATCACCACTGATCTTCTCTTACGGGAACAAGCCCAGGGGAATTAAACCTCTCCCAACCGTTTGGACGACATCCTGTCGGCCTTCGCGTCGCGAGACCTTGTTGCACATTGGCTACCGTCATTTTTGCCACCGTCATTTGTTATGTGATGATCCCCCACCAATATGTGCCCAGTGTTATCAATGTTTGACGGGTCGCCATTTCCTGACCCAATGCCCTCCTTTAGCCGCTAAGCTTCCAATGTGTGTTTGCCGTTTGGGTTATCGGCTGTTTTAGCGAATGACACGCGGGCTGTCGATCACAGTTTACTGTTTATCCATTGTAACAATGTGGCAGAGGACATTTAATCATGGATCTCCACTATCTCTACGGCGTATTTTGTAGACGTTTCTCTAAGGGAAAGTCTTTGTTCTTTACTCTCTTTCCTTCGTCGATTGGGCTTAATGTATAATCGCTTTTAACTTCTTATTGATATTCTAAGGTTACGACATGGGTGCTTACGACCTCAGTTATTTTCACGCCATAAAACAAAAAAGAAGAAAAAACAATGCAGCCTGATCTGGTATGCCCAAAACCATCTTACTGAAGTGGTGTAAAAAGTTGAGGCTACTGGACAGTCGATGGCTGGAAACGAGTGATTGGAATGATGAATCACACTACATGAGTGTACTGTGCTTACCCGATAGACGGGTTTGGGCTTAACGAAAGCCTGACGAACATCATTTGCAGTGCCAACAATGAAGTATGGAGGAGGCTGTGTTAGAGTGTAAGGGTGTTTCTTTTGCTTGAGGTATTGTCCACTTACTGTGCTTAAGGCAACGCAAAATGTGGAAGGATATGAACACATCCCCCAGCATTGACTACTGCTGAGGAACAGTTAAGAATGATCGTTTCTGCATGGCAATGGTCCCTGTCATAAAGCAGGAAGTGTGAGGCGATGGTCTGTGGACCCTAACATACCTGAAATGGACTCTTCCGCCCACATTACTGACATGTACAGACCCCAGCGTCCGACCTTCTCTGGTTTCAGCTCTTGAGAAAGAATGGGCTTCCATTCCTCCACAGACATTCAGACACATTGCTGAAAGTGTCCCCAGCAGATTTCAAGCTGTCATGCAGATGAGGAGTGACGAATCCCATGTTAACGTCCACTGATAGCTGTCAGGATACTTTTCATCAGAGTATGTATATAGCTTTGTTATGTTGTTCGAGTGGTTCAGTACTTTATTGAAACGTTGAGTTCTGTGACTTTTGTCTGTTGCAGGTTTTCACCTCTGTGAGCCACCAAACATGGGACGTGGAGGGGCATGCCGACCCTGGAACGCATCTGCCTGGCCGATTTAAGCGGATGGTGTACCGACTAGCCTGGATGTGATTTTTATGCAGTTTCCCACATACTGGGCTGGTACCTTCGTCTCGCCTCACTTATACACGATTGACAAATATTTTGGAAACGTTCTCACACTTTCATAAGAAATGAGAGTAGATGCAGCAAGTTGGGGCACACAAATACTGCAACAGGGACGGGGTGTGTGAGTGTGTGTGGGGGGGGGGGGGGGGGACAGAGTGGCGCTAGTCCACCCTCTATCACAAGCATTGCCAAATACAGATTAATATGCTGACACGTGAAAACATCGAATAAAAGCCAGTAAAGACAAGAAATAAGTCATTGTAGAGCAATATAACGAATATTAGCAGGAAATGAAATTATTATTGCCTAAGGCGTATGATGTTTACGCGCGATATGAGACAATAACAGTATTGATATCTGGTAGCGTTAGTTTGTAATGAAGACAAGACCAAAGGAGGAAAAAAATTTAAAAAAAAGCGATCATGACAGAAGCAGAGAGTGCTGTATTGTCGTTGTCACAAATACCAGCAACGACGTCACATTAAACAATGGTGGCCTTTCAGAATGTTGGCATTTATTCTGGTCAGCCTTGAAGATCACCTGTCCCCCACAAATATCACTGCTATCAGAAGCTGGCCGCGGTGGTCGTGCCGTTCTAGGCGCTTCAGTCCAGAGCCGCGTGACTGCTACGGTCGCAGGTTCGAATCCTGCCTCGGGCGTGGATTGTGATGTGCTTAGGTTAGTTAGGTATAAGTAGTTCTAAGTTCTAGGGCACTGATATTAAGTGCCATAGTGCTCAGAGCCATTTGAACCATTTTTAGCTATCAGAAAGAGCGTTTATTTGAGGTATATAAGATTTAGAGGAAATGGCCATCTCAGCTGAATGAAATTGTATACTCAGCGGATGAAGTTTTATGCGACATCTACCGTCCAATGTGTAACGTTACGAGTACCCAAGCGAGAATTTTGGCCACCTACAGCTGGTGGGGCATAAGGTGAATCTGTTTCTGCTGGCCTGGGTCTCAGGGCGCAGTATGGCCGCGGCAACTGCTAAAGGCCATATGCAGGTGCATAGAAGAGCAGCACACCGGTAATGGGTAAATCGCAAAGCTGGGAATTCAGACAGCTGGTGCTCGCGTGGTCTTTGTGTAGGAGACTTTGCTCCAAGAAATGGCGAAGCCTCGGATGAACTGAAAGATGAGGCCTTACAACTCTTCAAGAATTTATAACAACTGACAGTCAAGTATTAAAGCAAATGTGAATACACCTGCGATCCCAGAAAAATGAGGCATAGCTAATGTCACAACAATACTTCAATAACCTTAAAACTACATAATTTGATATTTCACAGCAAATAAACATTTTCACAATGAACCTCTGAATTAACAACTAGCCACGTGGGCCGTGCGGTCTACGCGGCGCCTTGCCACGGTGCGCGCGGCTCCCCCCGTCGGAGGTTCGACTCCTCCCTCGGGCATGGATGTATGTTGAGTAGTGTTTAAGCCTAGGGACCGATGACAGCGGTTTGGTCCTATAGGAACTTACTACCAAAATTAACAACTTTTATACGCTTCATGCAATTTCAGTTAACGATATCTCAGATGATAGCATTGCACAATAACTACCATCTTTGAAAGCTACTCATCTTTATCTGTTTTATGTATTTACTTACGATGTCTTTTATATCTCAAATGATGATTACTCGATCGTATGTTTCACAGTTATACAGCAAATGAATAAGGCATGATTACCATATACTTTGTCTTACTTGTGTATTTAGTTAATGAACAGTTTACAATTTTGCCAGTAACTTCATTTAAATACTAATTACAACTGATAATACAAAATAACGGCAGTTTAAGAAGCGGTAATCGCATATGTTAGCTGACAACACATTTGTAAAAGAGTGCCCAAAGTCTCCTCTGACAATCTGGCCTAAATAATTGTTTAACCAGTAATTAATGACTATCTGGTGTCATTTGGCGTGATCATTTGGCGTGACCGCTACGGTCGCACATTCGAATCCTGCCTCGGGCATGGATGTGTCTGATGTCCTTAGGTTAGTTAGGTTTAAGTAGTTCTAAGTTCTAGGAGACTAATGACTCCCGATGTTAAGTCCAATAGAGCCCAGAGCAATTTGAACCATTTTGAGCAGAACACTATGGGAGTCAAGTGGAGACTGGGACATTTCGAGCGAATAGTTTAAGGGGGCAATTCTGGACACTTTTAACAGAGTTCAGGGAGGAGGCAGATCTGCCTGTGGTAGTGGTACTCGATCGTGTGGGTGATAGATTCTGGACGGTGAATGGCGCTACAATACTTTAACTCCCGAAGAGACTTTATATTTCGAGAGGTCTGAACGTGCTGCAATACAGGACTAACATTATCGTCTCGTGTTACAGAATTGACGATAGAGTATGAGTTACTGTACTTTGTATCGCAGGTGTCAGTTTGTGAATCAACATGTTGAAATCCGAACTGTTTTGAGCTGGTGAATATTTTGTGTATTCTGAACGTGAAATGGACTTGGTTCTCACTAGTCTTTGATGGCTACACTACTGGTCATTAAAATTGCTACACCAAGAAGAAATGCAGATGATAAACGGATATTCATTGGACAAATATATTATACCAGAACTGACATGTGATTACATTTTCACGCAATTTGGGTGCATAGATCCTGAGAAATCAGTACCCGGAACAACCACCTCTGGCCGCAATAACGGCCTTGATACGGCTCGGCATTGAGTCAAACAGAGCTTGGATGGAGTGTACAGGTACAGCTGCCCATGCAGCTTCAACACGATTCCACAATTCATCAAGAGTATTGACTGGCGTATTGTGACGAGCCAACTACTCGGCCACCATTGACCAGACGTTTTCAATTGGTCAGAGACCTAACGTCCATTGTTCAAAGTGCCTCAGTGCGAACAAGAGATGACGGAGACGTGTAGCCAGTGGCACCCCATACCATCACGCCGGGTGCTACGACAGTATGGTGATGACGAGTACACGCTTCCAATGTGCGTTCACCGCGATGTCGCCAAACACGGATGCGACTATCACGATGCTGTAAACAGAACCTGGATTCATCCGAAAATATTACGTTTTGCCATTCGTACACCCAAGTTCTTCGATGAGTACACCATCACAGGCGCTCCTGTCTGTGATGCAGCGTCAAGGGTAACCGCAGCCTTGATCTCCGAGCTGATAGTCCATGCTGCTGCAAACGTCGTCGAACTGTTCGTGCAGATGGTTGTTGTCTTGCAAACGTCGCCATCTGTTGACTCAGGGATGGAGACGTGGCTGCAGGATCTGCTACAGCCATGCGGATAAGATGCCTGTCATCTCGATTGCTAGTGATACGAGGCCGTTGGGATCCAGCGCGGCGTTCCGTATTACCCTCCTGAACCCACCGATTTCATATTCTGCTAACAGTCATTGGATCTCGACCAACGCGAGCAGCAATGTCGCGATGCGATAAACCGCAATCGCCATAGACTACAATCCGACCTTTATCAAAGTCGGAAACGTGATGGTACGCATTTCTCCTCCTTACACGAGGCATCACAAAAACGTTTCTCCAGGCAATGCCGGTCAACTGCTGTTTGTGTATGAGAAATCGGTTGGAAACTTTCCTCATGTCAGAACGTTGTAGGTGTCGGCAACGGCGTCAACCTTGTGTGAATGCTCTGAAAAGCTAATCATTTGCATATCACAGCATCTTCTTCCTGTCGGTTAAATTTCGCGTCTGTAGCACGTCATCTTCGTGATGTAGCAATTTTAATGGCCAGTAGTGTAATTCATCAATTTTTTATATTTTCTGTGCATTTTATTATCTCACAGTTGTAGACAAAGCGCAGGTTCTTTTCTACAGGTTATTATCGGCGCCGAATTAGGCGCAGAACATGAATGCAGACGTGCGCAGCTCGAGCCTACGACTATACCTAGCTATTCTTTTGAAACGGAGCTGTTCATAACCCTAGTACTTAAAGCAAGAGTAACCACAGCTAAAGACGCAGTCGGCTTGCTCGTATGAGATGAACAGAAGAGCAACGCATCAGCAGTAACCGTTATGTACCGCCGAAGATGTAAGAGGGGAGGAGGGTCGCAGACAAGGGCTTTCGGATGTCAGAGTTAGATTCAGCTGACACGACAATGTTGTAGGAAAGGAAAAACAGTCCTAGAGTTAAAAATTTCATGTGTTGAAGCTCGCGTCCATTGTTTCAATAAGCATATGTTCGTTAAGTATTTTAAAATAATTTTTCCGTCAGAATTTCAAAACCAAAGCACACCTGTCACGAAGCAGCCCCACAGAGAGAGGCAACGCTGCGACCTTGTTTCCCATAAGTTCCTCTACAATCATTAAACATTTAGGTTAATGTAATACATCACCATATACACTCCTGGAAATTGAAATAAGAACACCGTGAATTCATTGTCCCAGGAAGGGGAAACTTTATTGACACATTCCTGGGGTCAGATACATCACATGATCACACTGACAGAACCACAGGCACATAGACACAGGCAACAGAGCATGCACAATGTCGGCACTAGTACAGTGTATATCCACCTTTCGCAGCAATGCAGGCTGCTATTCTCCCATGGAGACGATCGTAGAGATGCTGGATGTAGTCCTGTGGAACGGCTTGCCATGCCATTTCCACCTGGCGCCTCAGTTGGACCAGCGTTCGTGCTGGACGTGCAGACCGCGTGAGACGACGCTTCATCCAGTCCCAAACATGCTAACATGCTCAATGGGGGACAGATCCGGAGATCTTGCTGGCCAGGGTAGTTGACTTACACCTTCTAGAGCACGTTGGGTGACACGGGATACATCCGGACGTGCATTGTCCTGTTGGAACAGCAAGTTCCCTTGCCGGTCTAGGAATGGTAGAACGATGGGTTCGATTAAGGGTTGGAAGTACCGTGCACTATTCAGTGTCCCCTCGACGATCACCAGTGGTGTACGGTCAGTGTAGGAGATCGCTCCCCACACCATGATGCCGGGTGTTGGCCCTGTGTGCCTCGGTCGTATGCAGTCCTGATTGTGGCGCTCACCTGCACGGCGCCAAACACGCATACGACCATCATTGGCACCAAGGCAGAAGCGTCTCTCATCGCTGAAGATGACACGTCTCCATTCGTCCCTCCATTCACGCCTGTCGCGACACCACCGGAGGCGGGCTGCACGATGTTGTGGCGTGAGCGGAAGACGGCCTAACGGTGTGCGGGACCGTAGCCCAGCTTCATGGAGACGGTTGCGAATGGTCCTCGCCGATACCCCAGGAGCAACAGTGTCCCTAATTTGCTGGGAAGTGGCGGTGCGGTCCCCTACGGCACTGCGTAGGATCCTACGGTCTTGGCGTGCATCCGTGCGTCGCTGCGGTCCGGTCCCAGGTCGAGGGGCACGTGCACCTTCCGCCGACCACTGGCGACAACATCGATGTACTGTGGAGACCTCACGCCCCACGTGTTGAGCAATTCGGCGGTACGTCCACCCCGCCTCCCGCATGCCCACTATACGCCCTCGCTCAAAGTCCGTCAACTGCACATACGGTTCACGTCCACGCTGTCGCGGCATGCTACCAGTGTTAAAGACTGCGATGGAGCTCCGTATGCCGCGGCAAACTGGCTGACACTGACGGCGGCGGTGCACAAATGCTGCGCAGCTAGCGCCATTCGACGGCCAACACCGCGGTTCCTGGTGTGTCCGCTGTGCCGTGCGTGTGATCATTGCTTGTACAGCCCTCTCGCAGTGTCCGGAGCAAGTATGGTGGGTCTGACACACCGGTGTCAATGTGTTCGTTTTTCCATTTCCAGGAGTGTTTTGCAACAGTCTATTCAATTTTATTTTTAGAAAATATTCGTTAGCAAGAAACGCTTTAAAATATGTCACATCGTAACCCCTCTTCCCGGTAATATACATTTTGAATAGGTGTTGTGGCCGCGTAGCGCTTCCGCAATTGCCACGTGGAAGCCATGGAAAACGGGCTGAACGAAGCTTCCAGACTTGCTCGTACAGTATGCTAATGGCGACTCCGCGCACTGGTAGGCACGGCGTGCATACTCCTTGGGGACCCCGCCCCTGTAGGTCGGACAGTGCAGACATTTCATTGAAATGAGCTGCTCGCCTGACGTCAAGGAAACCGGTTGCTCAGTTACGACACGGCAGCACCAGGCTAACCAAGCTTATCGCCGAAAGTTACTTGATGAAAGGTACTGTGGCCGCCGACTACCGTTGAGAAGTACGATACTGCACTGCTTCTGTTATTCTGAATTACGATGCACTGCAGCGACTGTTATGAAATACATTAAATGTGTTCGTAATTGCACATATGGACAACCATCAGCCGTAGAATGGATTGACAACAATGAAAATGTGTGCCGCACCGAGACTCGAACCCATATTTCTCGCTTATCGCGAACGGAGGCCTTACCATCTGGCTATCCGTGCACGACTCACGGCCAGAACCAAACTTTCATAATTCGTCCATCGTGCATCTTCAACCTGTACTCGTACATCCGTAGAGTTGAGACATTGTACCTGAAAGCCGCTTGCCTGATGTCGGCGGATAAATACTGTTTGCAGTGCCTGGACATGCATTGCAATATTATATTTATCCGCCGACGCCGGACATGCAAATTGCGAATACATTTAATGTAAGTTGAGAGATGTTTGGAGTCACAAGTGTCGTGAAATGTGCTAATGTAATTTCAATAAATAACGTGAAGACACAAGATTTATTTGGAAGTCAAACAAGAAAAACTTGGAGCTCTGTTGTAGTTATTGTTGTCTTTAGTACGAAGACTCGTACAATGCAAGTCTCTGCGCTACTCTATCCTGTGCAAGGCTCTTCATCTCTGAACAACTGCTGCACACTACATCTACGATAATTCGAGCTTTCGTCTCCCTCTGCAGTTTACCACCCCACCGCCTTTCCCGTCACCTGCCCCCCTCCCCTCCCTCCCCTCCCTCCCCTCTCCCCACCATATACTTCCTTCAGTTACCTAATTAGCTATTCCGTGACGCCTCAATGAGTATCAGGCTAATCTGTTCCTCCTTCTATATAAATTTACACTACCCTCCATAAGTTTAGAAACACTTAGTAATTATAGATAATGGAAAGGAAATACAGTGTAAAATGCATTTTGTTGTTTTGCAAATGTTTATTAAGCTCAAATAATACACAGGATTATGCAACAATTAAATTTTCGATTCCTCATAATAGCCACCCTTTGCTTTCAACACTGCCTTGCACACTCTCGACATGCACTGCGTCAGTTTTACCAAGGTTTCAGTTGGAATTAATCTCCGTTCTTGCTGCAAGACCTCCCACAATTGTGACCCACTCCTGATTTCCCGTTTTCGGATCCTTCTGTCCAATTCATCCCATAGCAGCTCGATTGGGTTACAATCAGGGGATTGGGGCGGGCATTCCATGTTTTTCAATATTTTTACGAACCTCTAGAGACTTCACATACTTCTGACACAAGCGAGACGTATGTTTCGGGTCGTTGTATTGCTGCAAGACAAACTCTTTCCCTATCAGACGAAAACCAGATGTCTTAGCATGTCGCTGGAGAATGGCATGATGATCCTTTTGGTTCATCTTTTCATCTATTTTCACCAAATCTCCGACTTTACTCCCTCCAAAGGATCCCCATACCATCACAGAACCCCCTCCATGCTTTACAGTTGGAATTACGCCCTGGGATTCAAGCGTCCAATGTTGGTGTGTCTTAGCCCACTGAAGCCTTTTCTTCTTGTTAACAGGGCGCAACAGTGGTTTCCTTGTTGCTACATCACCTCTGCAACGCGTCGTCTCACTGTTGACTCACTCACCTGTGCATCCCCCGTTGTGTTTAGTTCAGCAGTCAATTCATGGATAGTTTTTAATCTGTTACGTTTACTGGTCACTATCAAATACTTTCCCTGCTGTTGTGATATTTTCCTTGGTGTTCCTGAGCGAGGACGATCTCCATAGGAGCCTGTTTCTCGATGCCGGTGTATGGTTTTGACAGCTCCGCTGATGAAAATCATCAGTTTCTTTGCTATTTGTCGGACACTATCGCCTTCTTGGTGCAAAATGATTATCATTACTCCTGCTTCATAAGTAATCTGGCACTTATGGGGCCATTTTCAATTACTTGCGCAGCGTGTTATATCTTTATGCAAACGGAACTGCAAGTGAACAGAAATGTCAACATCGCACCTCTACACAACCATGCGGTCTACTCTCGCCACCTGGTGTGTTTAGTAGAACTGCTTGGTCAGGTAACGTCGGTTTGCATAAAACGGAGCAATACTAGTGTGTTCCAATATGTACGTATATGTGAAATAATTAAGTGTATAATACTGTTCGTGTCATTATTATCCGTTATTTGAGCTTGCTATTCCGCATTCTAAACAATAACTCACATACATCACTCCCATCTTGCTCCGTTGTAATACGCAGCATGGTGTTTCCAAACTTATGGAGAGCAGTGTATTTTCTACCGTTTCGATTCAGTACCCATCCATTAATTATCCAGTTTTACCGTCTAATCATCAGCAAGCAGCAGCACATTTCAAAAGCTTCCGATCTCTTCTTCTGGGCTCTTCTCGCCGTCGAGCTGTCGCTTCCGTGTTAAGTTACACTCCAGAAGAAAATGGGGTGGGCAAAAGAAGAAACTAGTGCCGAAAGTAATACTGACACTGGACTGACGCTTGTTAATGAACAGGAGAATTGTCCATAGTGAAAAAAAGTGATTTGGATGCCCCAATCAATTGTTGTCACTTGTCTGCACATGCAAGCCTCCCGTATACTCTGTCCTGAGTCCTTTGCTTTCTTTAAGGTTAAATAACAAGTACACTGTGTTGTCCTTCTGATTTTTGATTATTCCCGATCAGTTTTCGGCTTATTAGGCCATCTTCAGGAAACAACTGACAAGTGTCTGAGGGTGACACTAGTTCTTATGCAACCAAACATTACAAGCAAACATACAATCATCTGCACAGTGTGTTGTGCATCAGACGTGTTTCATAACGTTTAAATTACACTTTAATAATGGACAACGTTAAGCATAATAATCATTAACAGTAGCTCGAAATTTAGCGAGGACTTCAATGTAAGATGCTTATAATAGTTTCCAAAACGAAACTTTGTCTCGAAACCTGGCAGAAAATCCAAAGATATTCTGGCGGCATGTAAACTATGCTAGCAGTAAGACATAACCAATGCCTTTTCTGCGCGATAGCAGTAGAAATAGCATCGATGACAGTGCTGCTAAAGAAGTGTTACTGAACACAGCCTTCCGAAATTCTTTCACCAAAGAAGACGAAGTAATATTCCAGAATTCGAATCAACACCAACATGAGTAATTGAGAAGCAGAGAGCCTTGGAGTAGTGAAACAACTTAAATCACTTAATAAAAGCAAATCTTCCGGTCCAGACTCTATACCAGTTAGGTTGCTTTCAGAGCGTACTGATGCAATACTTCCATACCTAACAATCATATACAACCACTCGCTCGATGAAATGTCCTAACCCAAAGATGGAAAAGTTGCGCATGTCACATCAATATTCAAGAAAGGCAATAGGCTTACACCACTAAATTACATGCCTACATGATTAACTTCGATATGCAGCCGGATTTTGGAACATATATTGTGTTTGAATATTATAAATCACCTCGAAGAGAACAGTCTATTTATTCTTGTGAAACACAACTAGCTCTTTACACGAAGTGTTGAAAGCTCTCGACAGGGGATTTCAAATTGATTCCGTATTTCTAGATTTCCACCTCACAAGCGGCTTTTAATCAGATTGCGTGCTTATGAAGTTACGCCTCAGTTATTTGACTGGATTCGTGATTTCCTGTCAGATATGTCACAGTTCGTAGTAACTGACGGAAAGTCATCGAGTAAAACAGAAGTGATTTGTGGCATTCTCCGTCTGCTGTTCCTTATCTATATAAATGATTTAGGAGACAATCTGAGCAACCGTCTTAGGTTGTTTGCAGATGATGCTGTCGCTTATCGTCGAGTAAAGTTATCAGAATATCAAAACAAATTGCAAAAGATATTTGCATGGTACTTAAACGGCAATTCACCCTAAATACTGAAAAGTGTAAAGTCATCCACATGAGTGCTAAAAGGAGGACCGCTAATTCAACTAGATACCTAGGAATTACAATTACGAAAAACTTAAATTTGAAAGAATACATAAAAAAAGGTTTTGAGGAAGGCGAACCAAAGACTGTGTTTTATTGGCAGAACGCTTAGAAGATGCAACAGATCTACTAAAGAGACTGACTACATTACGCTTGACCGTCTCTTTTGGAGTACTACTGCGGGGTCTGGAATCCTTGCCAGGTAGGATTAACGGAGTACATCGAAAAAGTTCAAAGAAGTGCAGCGCGTTTCATATTATCGAAAAATAGGAGGTAGAGTGTCATGGACGTGATACAGGATTTGGGGTGGTCATCATTAAAACAAAGTAGTTTCTCGTTGCGGCATGAACTTCTCACGAAATTTCAATCACCAACTTTCTCCTCCGAACGGTTACATATTTTGTTGACGCCGGCCTACATAAGAAGAAACGATCATCATCACAAAATGCGGGCAGTCAGAGCTATTGGTGTTCTTTTTCCCCCGCGCTGTTCCAGAGTAGAACAATAGAGAATTACTGTGAAGGTTGTTCGATGGACCCTCTGCCTGGTGCTCAAGAGTGATTTGCAGAGTATCGATGTAGATGTAGACGAAGACGTAAATAATTAAACAACACAATATTACAGGTTAAATGGTTATAATGCTAAATTTTGTGATTTCTTGACATTGGTTGTGAAACTGTGAAACCGAATTCTCTTCATTTATGTTGTGCAACAAACATGTATTTAACATTGTAAACTGTTCTTTAGGCAGTGGACAGTATTATAAACAAAAATCAAAATATATAATCCTACAGTATTACAATATATATGGTTAGGATGCCACAGTTTGTGATGTCGTGACATTTGTTCAGAACTACCTAACTGAGTATTAACAACTTTCGTTGTGCAACAGACATGTTTTATGTTGTATGCAGCGGGCAACATAAGCCGCAGTACATGACTAAAATACTGATATTAAAATATTGCAAGTTATATTGTTGAAGTTGGTGGGTAAGCAAAGTTGTTGTTGTTGTGGCCTTCAGTCCTGAGACTGGTTTGATGCAGCTCTCCATGCTACTCTATCCTGTGAAAGCTTCTTCATCTCCCAGAACCTACTGCAAACTACATCCTTCTGAATCTGCTTAGTGTATTCATCTCTTGGTCTCCCTCTACGATTTTTACCCTCCACGCTGCCCTCCAATACTAAATTGGTGATCACTTGTTGCCTCAGAACATGTCCTGCCAACCGATCCCTTCTTCTAGTCAAGTTGTGCCACAAACTCCTCTTCTCCCCAATTCTATTCCGTACCTCCTCATTAGTTATGTGATCTACCCATCTAATCTTCAGCATTCTTCTGTAGCACCACATTTCGAAAGCTTCTATTCTCTTCTTGTCTAAACTATTTATCGTCCACGTTTCACTTCCAGACATGGCTACACTCCATACAAATACTTTCAGAAATGACTTCCTGACACTTAAATTTATACTCGATGTTAACAAATTTCTCTTCTTCGGAAACGCGTTCCTTGCCATTGCCAGTCTTCATTTTATATCCTCTCTACTTCGACCATCATCAGTTATTTTGCTCCCCAAATAGCAAAACTCCTTTACTACTTTAAGTGTCTCATTCCCTAATCTAATTCACTCCGCATCACTCGAGTTAACTCGATTGCATTCCATTATCCTGGTTCTGCTTTTGTTGATGTTCATCTTATATCCTCCTTTCAAGACTCTGTCCATTCCGTTCAACTGCTCTTCCAAGTCCTTTGCTGTCTCTGACAGAATTACAATGTCATCGGCGAACCTCAAAGTTTTTGTTTCTTCTCCAAAGTAAGAAATAGAAATTCTATTGTGTTTTAAATTTGTGCGGCAGTATGTGTCATCGTGTCTGTTTCTGTGTATATGGCTGGTTGATTGCATAATGCGAACCCTTAGCGTTGATGTGCTCGACTATAATTGATCATGTAGATCCAGCAAGGGATCTTGAGCTAAATGTCTCTTTACCTCAAGTGCTTATATCAGGCTTAGTTTTCCTCCTTTGTTGGCTGTATGTAGTACTTCTGTGTGGACTTGGTATCTGTGTCCATCCTTCAGTATATGTTCAGCAAAGATGATGTCTGACTTATGTAATCTCCAGCTGGGTTCGTGTTCAGTCACCATATGGCCCTGCCTGTCTGATCAATATATAGTTTGTTGCAGTCATTGCAAGTGGTTTTGTAAACACCACTGTTACTTAATAATTTTTTTCCTTGCTGTTGAATGGGATAAGAGCAGCAGTGCCAAGATGAAGTTTTGCAATTGCAAGATTTGAGGGTTTCGGCTAATTTGTCGGTTAGCTTTCCTAAATATGGAATAGTTTTAGATGTAACTGTTTCTGCAGTGGCGGCATACACAGAGGGCAACTGTTTTTCTTTCTTTTTGTTAAAATGTTGTCAATTAATTCAGGTGTATAGCCACTGTTTCATACAAATATATTTAATGGTATCTAATTCTGTCTGAAAATTCTGTTTTGACGTTGGTATGGACGTAAAAGGATGTACCATGGAGTGAAAGGCAGTATGTTTGTGTGATATTGGGTGTTGTGAGCATGAGGGTCTTACTGTGTCCGTTGTGGTGGACTTTCTGTAAATTCTGAAACTATTTGGGTTTGTAGTTATATCTATGTTGGGCTCTAAGAAGTCAATGGATTTTTCACCAATCTCCATTGTGAACTTTACGCTTTTGTGTTGAGTTTAGATGTTCTAGGAATGTGTTCAGTAGTGTTTTGGTTCAGCTCCACAGACACAGTACTTCATCTACAGATTATCAGTGAGAGTGTTATTATGTACGAACTGTTTTCCGAAATGGTCCATGACGATTTCTGCAAAAAGAGGACTGAAGCGAAACCCCATTGCCAAACTACCTATCTCTAGAATACCTTAAATTGAAAATAATTTTGTTGTAAACATGTCTGGGTGGCAAGTTTTATGTCTTATACTTGTACAGGGTTAACGTTTGCTCTGTACAGTATTTTTTAAAAAATATCGAAGCATTCTTTGAGTGGTATGCTTTTAAATAAGCTGCTAACATGAAAAGAAACTAGTTCTGCGCTATGTGGACTTGGGAGGTCTTTAACTTTACTAACGAAGTACATTGAATTAACGATTACAAACTTAGATTTAAATTTTGCCACGGTTTTGATACAGAAATGTAAATCTGCGGTAATTTTATAGTTTTGTGCGGTGTAGGTTCGCACAAGAGGTCGTAAAGTTTGGTTTTCCTTGTGTGGTTACTCTTTAGTGTGTGAGAGAAGCAGACATGTTTAGTGCAATAAAAAATTGACCTCGTAATAAAACAACATATGTGTATTTTCGAGTGTCATCTTCTTTGTTTTTTTTCTACCTTTGTCCCACATCGTCTGCGTGGTTATTAACGGATATGACATGGTTGGTTTAAAATTTGGGCGGATGACCTTCCTGCCGCGTGCCCGTTATCCCACCGGGACGGAATGCGAGTATGTGTACTCCAACCTTCTGCGTGTAGTGTTATTCATGGTAATATGAGCGAAAGTTTTCTAAATATTCGTGAGAAGTGTGACTGTTACTTGGGTACCAGCCCGGTAATCAAGTGTGATGTGGGAAAAGACCTAGAAACCACATCCAGGTTGGCCGGGAGGGTTTAATGTCGACTGTTATGCGAAACACAATTCATGGAAAACGTGTGCAGAACTGATTGCGCAAGATTTTAAGACTGGAATTGTTTTGGCAAAACCACCAGCAAAGTCTGCAATTCCTAAAGTATTGACACAGATTAAGAAACCAGCACGACGAGAAAACATGCAAACTATATGCAGAAGAGAGGAAAATCTACAAAAAATTAATAGAAGAGAAGAAGAAAGAAAGAGAAGCGGATGAAGCAGCGAAAGACCCATACATAGCAGCAAGACCAAGAAAACAGGCTCATACACCAAATATAGACATAAAGGAGTGGGAAGACCACTTCAGTAAGATACTGAACAAACGAGGAATCCAAACACTCCCAAAGAAAGAGAAACAACACCAAACAAAGGAAAAAGACAATGTATGGGAATCTCTAAATGAAGAAGATGTAAAAGAAGTAATAAAAACACTGAAGAACACGAAAGCAGCAGGATCTGATAATATATATATATAATGAACATATACAAGATCCCAAAGACACCCTCCAACACGTATGGATCGAACTATTCAACAGATGCCTGGAACTTGGAAGAATTCCGACCCAATGGAGACACTCGATAATAAAAGTTCTCCATAAAGGTAGAGGAGACCCAACTGAGACAAACAAGTACAGAGGCATAGCCCTAGAAAATACTCAGTTCAAGATGTTTCCAAAGATAATTACACAAAAAATGAAAGCTTGTGTGGACAGTCACCTCCCAGAACCACAAAAGGGCTTCAGATCTGGAAGATCAACACTTACGGCAGTCAGGAGTCTTCTGAACAACATCAAAGAAGCGCTACAAAAGAAACAAATGTTCTACACAGTGTTCATAGACTTTACCAAAGCCACTGAGCTACTGGAAACATAAAAAAGACCGAAATAGTGATTTTCAGAAAAGGAGGCAAAACGCCAAAGAATCGAGTAATCAACATCAGAGGACAAAAAATAAAAATCTCATCCGACTTTAAATACCTAGGGGTGACATTGCAACGGACAGCCAAATGCTTCACAAAACATACAACGGAGCGTGCAGCCCAAGCAATAATATCAATACAGGACATCAAAAACATCCGCCTACTCAGTCTAGAAACGGCCGTGAAATTATACAACGCAAAAATCTTGCCAATCCTGGCCTACGGAATGGAGGTTATATGGGACCAACTGACAGAAAAAAATCTAGAAACATTACAAAGGGTAAAATCGACTTATCTAAAAAGAGAACTAGGTCTCTCAAAGACAACAAGATCTAGACAAGTGTACCTACTAGCGAGAGAGACATTCCTAATTGAAGACATCAAACTTCGATATATAATGCCACACACCAAGGCTTCCAAAAATCAACTGAAGATCATGGAGGATAAACGAGAAAAAGTATGGCCGGAGTTCTATGGCATCGAAGCAATGACGAAGCGCTCATGGACAGCACCAAACTTCGAACTGCGACATGTCGTAACTAGATTATCTATTCACGGCTTTCATCACCTAATTTGCAAAAACAAAAATTATCACGACCCAACCACAATATGTGTGTGTGAACTGTGTGACGAAGCCTGTGAACGACATCACATAGAACCGTGCAGTAAAAGAGTGAAATCTATAAATTTTATTAAATAAATGCAATAAAAAACCTCAGTGATTGGGTCAACGGTGAACTTGAACGAATGTATGGGACGTCCGCCCCGAACAAAATGCAACGAACAATAACGAACAAAATGAGATAAAAGGAAAAAGTTGAGGTGACAGCTCGCGATAAGCGGAAATGGGGGTTCGAGTCCCGGTCCGGCACAAATTTTTACTGTCGTCATTCGATTCTACAGCTGATGGTTGTCCATATTTACAATTGTGAGTACATTTAATGTATTTCATAACACTTGTAGAGCGGCAGTGCCTATTCCTTTGGGCATACAGGCATGTCCAAAGGAACTTTGCATCGTAATTCGGAATAACATAGGTACTGCAGTAACTTAGTTCCGCATAAAGTCCCGATGCAGCTGATATCATCAGTTCCTTTCCATTCTTTTTTCCCCTTTCATCCTCAATTTACATAAGTAAAAAAAAAATGGCTCTGAGCACAATGGGACTTAACTGCTGCCGCGCGGGATTAGCCGAGCGGTCTAGGGCGCTGCAGTCATGGACTGAGCGGCTGGTCCCGGCGGAGGTTCGAGTCCTCCCTCGGGCATGGGTGTGTGTGTTTGACCTTAGGATATTTTAGGGTAAGTAGTGTGTAAGCTTAGGGACTGATGACCTTAGCAGTTAAGTCCCATAAGATTTCACACACAATTGAACATTAGAACTTCACTATTGAAGTCATCTGTACCCTGGAACTTAGAACTACTTAAACCTAACTAACCTAAGGACATCACACACATCCATGGATTCGAACCTGCGACCGTAGCGATCGTACGGTTCCAGACTGTAGCGCCTAGAACCACTGGGCCACTCCGGCCGGCTTACATGAGTCACAAGAGCTATGTTTCCTCTTAATATTTTATTAGCTCCCTTATGGTTTACAGCGACATTTACCTACGTTTCTTTTCATATCATGCTTTCAAGTATATATCTAAAAAATTATTAAACATTTTGAGGTGCCTGATCCTTTTGAATTATGGAAAGCGTAGGATTTGAAAATAATTTTGTAATTTACATTTTAGGCTTTTGAGGTTTATTCGATGCATATTGTCATTATTTTCAGATGGTTCTATTCCACTTGCCCTAATGTATTTTTTGGTGGTCTTCATTGAAGTCATTAAACGCCCTTAGTTCACGTTGTTTCTCTTAGGCTATCTCTATGGGCGGCATTAGTGATACATTTTAATACAGTTTAACTGTCATTGATATAGTTTCCACAGAAGTTTAAAGTTATTGTATTCGTACATCCCAACATTTCCTTGTTCTTAACTGATTATTCACGCGTTCCTCAAAATGATCACCTATTCTTCGGATACTCCCGCGCATCTGCGCATGCACAAGCCCTTCGCGAGCTAGCTGTTTACTTTTGCGGTGTCAGTATTTCAGTATGGTCGCGTATCGTGTTTCGGGAATGCGCATAAATCAGAGTTGTGGTACTTGTTTATGTTATTTATATCTCCTTTTCCGTTAATAAGCCACTTGCCTGACACATATTGACCAGTATTGCAGCACTTGGCTGCAAGATGTACCGCTAGTCGTTCGTCAACTCTTCATATAGCTTTTTTTTTTCTTTAGGCTTCACTGACCATTTTGTACTTGGATCTATATATCCGGCTGATTTTGATTCAATCACGTACCGCCATTTAGCCGTTTATTAGTTTCGTCTGACAACAAATGTTGGGTTCCATATTCCGGGCAGCTTAAGTCTTATGACTTAGTTACATGAGAACAGTTTTCTCTATTTCACGTGTTTTTAAAAGATTTTTAATTTTTTTTCATATCTGTAGGTATTTCCGGGTCTCATGATTCATTGTTATGCAGACGTCACTCAGGATGTGATTTTCAGTGTCACGGTTCTGCGTTCTGATAATAAACAAATTAAATACAGCTGAAGCAGCTTCCTGATCCCCAGGAAATCAGAAAGGAGTTCGAACATCAGGAAACATTGTCCAAGGGAAGTAAAGCTTGGGACAAAATCCGACGAAATCTGAAAGCTGTTTAACTGTGAAACTGGTTTAATTTATCTGCCTGTGAGGATATGCATAACAGCTTGGCCTGAAGGATAGCAGCAATGGCATTTTCAGTGTTCTGCTGTAGCTCTCCCAGTGAGTGACGATTGTTCGACTAC
The DNA here is from genome assembly GCF_023864345.2 of Schistocerca serialis cubense. Classification (NCBI taxonomy): domain Eukaryota; kingdom Metazoa; phylum Arthropoda; class Insecta; order Orthoptera; family Acrididae; genus Schistocerca; species Schistocerca serialis. Next base: position 1,199,064,479 of record NC_064638.1, on the reverse strand, counting down.
ACATGACCCTTCGATTTGCATGACAGGTAAAAGCCACAGGGAGAGAGATCAGCAACCGAGTTGGCCAGGAGACTGCACTATCTTTGTTGATTATCCTCTCCTCTCCGAACACTTCATGCACGCGTGACAGGGTTTTCAAGGCGGTATGTGCTGTTGCTCTGTCTCACTGAAAATATTTATACATTTGTTCATCTCCTGTGACTTTATCCAAGTACGGATTAAAGAGATTCTGGGCATATCAGTCGCCGTCAATTGTCCGGTGAAAGAAACGTGTTAAGAGGCTGAAACAAGACATTGCGTACGCAACAGTAGTCTTGAGATTTTGCAAATGCTCTTCAAAGTAGTGATGGGGATTTTCTGATGCATATTAGCGCATCTTTTGTTAGTTTACGTACCCTGACAGACTGAACTAGGGCTTAACAGAAGAAATGAGAAACTGAAGATCCAAATAACCTAAGTCAGCTTCATTCACAAACCACCGGCAGAACTTGTAACTTCCCCCCAGTTTCGGACCGAACTATATTATTCGCATACGCTGTAGGTGAAGTTATATTTTAATTATTTTAGCATAATATATATCTTTCCTCCCTGTCATGAGACTCATTGTTGTCCACTTCCGTTATTGTGAAAACTACTAAATGATAACATCTCCTTTCTTAAATGCTGGAATTTATTAATTAAATCACTCAATTTATAAACATTTATGAACATCAAACACTGTGTGCCATTCTGCCACTTATCTCCGGCCTCGCTACCGAGCAACCTCTCTATCTAGCTTCTCACACCCGACTTCCACCCAAGGACTCCAACACTCGACTACTGCTTACCCGCTCGCACATTGTTGACTGCAGTGCAGTCTTTGCTTAAACCATGTGTAATTGATCTCTGCATAGCGCATAATCGGTACTACGTAAGGGTACTGTACCCTTACATATCCCCACTAAAATAATACTTTAATATGAAAAATGTAATAGTGATATTAGATTTGAATATTAAAGTAGAAAAATAGATAGAAAGACAAAAAAGAAAAAATGTAAAATTACATTATTTAGTTAAAACTATTTGCTTATTAATGGAGAACATCAAGTCATTAAGAATAATTCTCATTTGTGTAAGGAAAATGGTGTTTAAGAAATTCAAGTATCACTTAATCACAGTACATTAATCAAATTATATCATTAAATCACTCACTAATTAGCAACAAGATAAGTCAGGTTAATCGCAAATGCTTGTGCACACTGCATAATGTCATTGAATTAACATAGCAACATGAAACACAATGCTGTAACGTCCCAAATAAATACTATAGCTAACTGTGATACACGAATAACAAGTGTCTATTAGCTTGTTCATGAATATTTTTTTTTCTAATGAATTAAATACTAATGATCAGATAGTCACTGTATTGAATGAATAGAAACATAGGCCTAACTGAATCAATGTGATGAAAAAAATAAACAAAATAATAAACAGACAACTCTAACTACTACACAATATTCACAAGAAAATATTCTATAACTACCTCACATAAATTAACGCTCCAAGTGGCAGCATATTTTGAAAATGCTGTTATATTTATGGCACACAGTTTACAGGGTTAGTAATACAAGAAATTTGACAAAAGGCACATACCTTGGAAAGTAATCCATAAACAAATAATCACCTTGGAAAACACCTTTTTTTACGTAGCACTTCATATCTAATTACTCTGCTTTAGTTCCCTGCCTATATGTTGAGTCGTAAATCACACGCAAACACGCTGGTTCACTACGCACTGGGCTGTGGCATCGATACCGCCGGGGATATACCACCACAATAACAATAACACTTTCACTGTTTTACTCTGCTTTTTCACTTCCCTATATGATGCGATGCAAAACACACATATTCGTAGCTTTCGATGAATTATAGGGCTGTGGCATCGAAGCCGCTGGGGACTGTTGACTCGTTGTCTCTGCAAATTGGTGGAATTGTAGTAACAGCGTCATAACAGTGACTCCCGCGCCGTGAAGTTTGTTGTAGTTGATCAGCTGGCCGCTGACGTCAGCATCCCATGGTTCCCATCCCACACAGCTCGCCAACCTGACAGGCTAGCACAGCGTTGGAACAGGCGACAGCCCCGTTGCGTGCTAGGTCCTGGCAGGGGTTGGTACATCCTCTACTGCAGTTGTAACGTGTGACGACCGCTTCACGTCGGTGGCTCCACATCGGCTCGCCAACATACAAACTCAAAACGAAATTACGGCAGTGGGGAAACAAAATACACTGCGCGCGCACGTCAATCAGTCTGTAGTAACCACAACACTCGCGCCACGCGTTCCTATTATTGCTTATAGACGTGTCTCTAACTCAAGCACTGCACAATGTTTACGTGACGGCATAAAATGCTTAAAACTGATTGCATCTAGCTCACACTAGCTACCTACTACTGTCCACTATAGCTACCGACTATGGTCCATTTATTTTCACACAGGGAAAATGATATGTACACAAATAACACAATGTTTTTTTTTTACAGAGCATCTCTTGTCTTGCAACACTTCTTATAGATGACACGGTTTAATGGTTTCTACATGTTGTAGGCTATGATACTGACCAGACTGCACCATTTCAATTTCAACCGAATTAGGGTAAACAAGTTTTCTAATTTTGAATGGTACTCTGTAGTAGTGATGAAACTTTTTTATATCTTCATTTGCACTTGATGATTTCGTATGAGTTCGAATAAGTACTAAATCACCGACTTTGTACGTAATGGGCTTCACTATCTTGTCATGTGCCAGCTTCCGTTCTTCTGCTCGTTTCTTCATCGTCTCCAACACGATTTCAAAGCGCTCCTCTTGCGTAATTTCCTTTTCTTGCGGAAAGGAAATGTATTCATGAAAGATACTGTCAGGTTTCTTTCCAAAGAGAACTGTACATGACCGCAATCCCGTTGAATCATGCGACAAACTATTAATTACTGTTTCAAAATCTGTCAATCGTTCTATCCATCTTTTATTTTCTTCCCACAATGTGCACGAAATAAACGTCCGAGTTCACGCCTTTGACGTTCAGTCGGGTTGGACGCGGGTCTGAAAGACGAAATTGCAATGTGCCGAATACCTCCATCATTAATAAAATCTTTCCATAAGTGTGACTGAAATTGTGGACCGATAAAATGCACTCTGGCTTGCCAGTATTTACGAAGTATTCTTCCCTGAGTTTCTTGATTATGATCTTACTGTTGGCTTTCCTGAGTGGGTAAAGGCGTACAAATTTCGAAAAAACATCTATCACAACCAAAATGTGAGAAAATTCCCTTTTGATCTGGGTAGCGGTCCATAGAGATCGAGAGCTGAAATTTCACCAGGATTTTGAGGTATAATACTATGCATGAAACCTTTGTGCTGAATCGTAGACACTTTAGTTTTTTGACAGAGATCGCAAGAGTTTAGAATTGATCGTACTTTTCGTGCCATGTTATCGAAGATGATGTTTGGATATACATAGCCTCCAATGATCAGAATTCAAGTTGCTTCGCGGGTAAAGGATACCATCTTGTTTTAAATAATATTGACGTATGTTGCCACTACTCTCGGCATTCGGATCATCATATTTTTCTTTAACCATCCTCAATATTTCGTCTGCGTCCTGTTCCTGTTTGATGTTCCGCAGAATCTTGCGTATATGACACTCGCCTTCGACACCTCGCATAAAATGAATCCTTATATCTTTCTGGCCTGGATGCGCAACATTAACTGAATCTTGTCCTTCTGATAGCCTTGACATCACATCCGGTACGACGTTCTGCTTTCCTGGTATGTACTGAATCTCAAAACTGTATTGCTGATGCATTAACGACCACCGGGTTAATCTATTGTGCATCAGTTTGTAATTCATCAAGAATGATATTGCTTTGTGATCTGTCACTACGACAGCACGCCTTCCAAATAAATAAGAACGAAACTTTTCGAAGTTCCAAACGATGGAAAGTGCTTCTCTTTCCGTGACAGTATATTTTCGCTCCCAGCTTGTGAGTGCGCGGCTCGTAAATGCGATAGTATGACGTTCAATAACTCCATCGACTTCAATTAATTGATATAATTCTGCGCCAAGCGCATAATCACTTGAATCGGTGCCAATCACTTCACTTAAATCAGGGTGGTGAAGGATAGATGCTTCACGAAGGGTAAACTGGCTGGGGTAATAGCAGGAAATTTAAGGGGGGGAGGCACTGCCATGAATGGTAAAATACCAGTGGTTACAGGTGTTGGAGCAGCACCTTTTTTGGGATAGGTAAGACAGAAAGATGTCAAGTTCTACGAGAGGTCAGGATTGAAACAAATCTTCAGTTTAGGAAAGAAATTAAACAGCACAATTCTAGCACATTGGATCACCAATCACAGCTATCAATTATAAATTTTCACCAATCACCAGAAATTTTATCTCCACCAAGTTGTATCTCAGTCCTAGGTAATTGCATTGATGAATTAAAGTCACCCAACCCAGTTGACATATTCTGCCTCTCTGAACACCATGTGACCACTGGTAAAGCAACTAGGCCTAAGCACAATGAGAAACTCAGACAGGAGAGTACTGCAAATGTTAGAATAAGGAAAGGTTCTCATTAAAGTATAATTAAAAATAATGTAAGTATATTTCATCAAAATATGGAGAGTTTGAAGAATAAAATAGATGAGCTTCTGGTTTGTTTAGAAGATTTAGAAGCTGAGGATGAAATAGATATACTATGCCTGTCTGAGCATCACATTGTTACTGATATGGATAAGGTAAATGTAAGTGGATATAAGCTCTCTGCACATCTAATTAGAGAAACTATGGAGAAAGGAGGAGTTTCCATATATGTCAAAAGTTATCATTGTGCAAAAGTGTAGAAACAAAAAAGTTTTTTGTAGAGAAACATATAGAAGCATGTGCCTGTGAGCTTAAATTAAATAAAGGCACATTTATAATTGTAACTGTATATAGGTCCCCATCGGGAAATTTTCATCTATTTCTGAAAAATTTGGACTCCTTGTTATGCCATCTGTCAGACAGGGGGAAGCAAATTATTATTTCTGGGCACTTCAATGTAGATTCTCTGAAAGAGGGTAATAGGAAAAATGACCTTGAAGTATTACTCGGTTCTTTCAATTTGACACCCGTTATTGATTTTCCTACTTGGGTGCTAAAGGATAGCAGCTCACTGATAGATAATGTCTTTATAGACCAAGATAAGTTTAACCAGATAAATGCTCAGCCTGTTGAGAATGGTCTTTCTGATCATGGTGCACAGCTAGTTACAATATATGACATAGCTCCATTCAGCAGTACTAAATAGTCCTCCAAAGTAGTATGTTCAGTCAACGATTTAACAGTTGCAAATTTCAGGGAAAGGCTACAGCAGTTAGACTGGGATGAGGTGTACCGTGAACCTGATGCCAATTTAAAATATAATTTATTCATGTCACTTTTGTAAATGCATTTGAAAACTGCTTCCCCAAGAAAATAGTTAAATATACTCGTAAGAAACCATGAAACAAACCATGGCTTACTAAGGGTATAAAATATCTTGTAACCGGAAAAGGGAAATGTATCTGACAGCAAGAAAGAGTAGTGACCCAGAAACTATCAAACGTTATAAAAACTACAGTGTTATATTAAGAAAAGTTATTAAAAAATCCAGAAGTATGTGTATCATGTCTGAAATCAGCAACTCTGATAATAAAATTAGAACAATTTGGAATATTATTAAAAGAGAAACAGGTCAACCAAGAGCACAGGAAGACAGTATTACCATCAAATTGAATGAAAACCTTATGAACAAAAAGTCAGAAGTTGAAAATATTTTTAATAATCATTTTCTAAATGTTGTGGATGTAGTAGGATCCAAGTGTTCATTAGAAGATGCTAGGCAGTTAATGGAAGAGGCCATACCTATGCAATTTGATACAATTGAAATCTCACCCACTTCTCCCTCTGAAATTAGGAAAATAACAAACTTGCTTAAAAGCAAAAACTCACATGGAATTGATGGCATTTCCAGCAAAATACTAAAAGCTTGTTCTCAACAGATAAGTAAGATTCTCAGCCACCTGTGTAGTAACTCTCTGGAACAGGGCATTTTCCCTGATAGACTGAAATATGCTATTGTTATACCTTTGCGCAAAAAGGGGGATAGATCTGATGTCAATAATTACCGTCCAATCTCCCTTCTAACAGTTCTATCCAAAATTTTTGAGAAAGTAATGTATTCAAGAGTAGCTGCACATATCTGTAAAAATGAAGTACTAACAAAATGTCAGTTTGGTTTCCAGAAAGGTTTTTTAATAGAAAATGCCATATATGCTTTCACCAATCAAATTTTGAATGATCTGAATAACTGAACACCAACCATTGGAATTTTTTGTGATCTCTCAAAGGCTTTTGATTGTGTAAATCATGAAATTCTGCTAGACAAGCTCAAGTATTGTGGCATGAGTGGGACAGTGCACAAATGTTTTAATTCATACCTAACTGGAAGAGTGCAGAAAGTTGAAATAAGCAGTTCTCAAAATATGCAAAGATCAGCACATTTCTCAAACCGGGGAACTATCAAGAATGGGGTTCCACAAGGGTCGGTCTTGGGTCCTTTGTTGTTCTTAATATATATTAATGACTTGCCATTCTATATTCACGAAGAGACAAAGTTAGTTCTCTTTGCTGATGATACAAGTATAGTAATCACACCTGACAAACAATAACTAACTGATGAAATTGTCAATACTGTCTTTCAGAAAATTACGAAGTGGTTCCTTGTAAACGGACTCTCACTGAATTTTGATAAGACACAGTACACACAGTTCCATACAGTAAATGGTATGATGCCATTAATAAATATAGACCTTAATCAGAAGCATATCGCTAAGGTAGAATATTCAAAATTTTTAGGTGTGTCTATTGATGAGAGATTAAATTGGAAGAAACACATTGATGATCTGCTGAAACGTTTGAGTTCAGCTACTTATGCAATAAGGGTCATTGCAAATTTTGGTGATAAACATCTTAGTAAATTAGCTTACTACGCCTATTTTCACTCATTGCTTGCATATGGCATCATATTTTGGGGTAATTCATCACTGAGGAATAAAGTACTTATTGCACAAAAGTGTGTAATCAGAATAATAGCTGGAGTCCACCCAAGATCATCCTGCAGACATTTATTTAAGGATCTACGGATATTCACAGTAGCATCTCAGTATATATACTCTCTTATGAAATTTGCTATTAACAACCAAACCCAATTCAAAAGTAATAGCAGTGTGCATAACTACAATACTAGGAGAAAGGATGATCTTCACTATTCAAGATTAAATCTAACTTTGGCACGGAAAGGGGTGAATTATACTGCCACTAAAGCCTTTGGTCACTTACCAAATAGTATCAAAAGTCTGTCAGATAACCAACAAGTATTTAAGAAGAAATTAAAAGAATTTCTGAATGACAACTCCTTCTACTCCATAGACGTATTTTTAGATATAAATTAAGAAAAAAAGAAAAAAAATATTATAATTTTTTTTGAAGTTGTTATATTAACTTAATTATGTTGTTAAATTAACCTAATTATGTCATGTATTGGAAAATTTGAGTCGTTCCACATCATTACGAAATACCGTATTCATGATCCATGGAACTTGTATTAATCTAATCTAATCTAATCACACAGTTGGTTTTTTATTGAACCAAACGCTTCCTGATGTTCATCAGTCCATTTCCATATAGCATCCTTCTTCCGCAAGTCCATTAAGACAGGAGAAGATAGGCAGCATCCAGAAAGAAAACGACGATAAAAATTACAGAAACCAAAAAACGACTTAAGTTGCTTACGGCACTTAGGTGACGGAAAATTTCTTACTGTGTCCATTTTTGTTGGATCCGATTCAGTCCCTCGCGACGAAATAATGTGCCCAAGGAATTTAATTTGCGAGGAATTTAATTTGCGACTTGGCGAATTCCGATTTTTCCAGGTTAACAGTCACTCCAGCTTTCCTAAATGCTTCAAGTATCCGATGAATAATTTCCAAATGTTCTTCCCATGAAGCTGTGCTAATCAAGATATCGTCAACATAAAGCGTTACATGTTTCAACAAATCTTCGCCTAAAACTTTATCCAGTGCTCTCATAAAAGGGGCTGAAGAAACCGAGAGACCAAAAGGCATTCTCTGAAATTGGTAACTTCTAACATTATAAAGAAATGCTGTATACTTTCTACTATTCTCTTCTAGCATTAACTGCCAGTAACTACTAGTCAAATCAAGGCTACTTAGATATTTGACTCCTTTGAATCTTTGTAACAAAAACTCCAGGTTTTCTGGCTATGGTAAAATTAAGCGATTCATTGCACGGGTGTCAAGAACAATGCGAACTGTGCCATCCTTCTTTGCTACAGCATGTATTGGGTTTGAATGTATTGGTGTATCTGAGCGCTCAATAGCCAATGCTATTGCTTATGACTTACTGCGAAATGGTTCATGGTCCTTTATTTTAATTTTACAAACACATCCTTTAATTAATCCTGGTATCTTTGAAAATATATCCACGTAGCATCTCAGTAGTTCCCTCAGTTCTTCTCGTTCCGCTTCAATCGAGTCCACTAACGCTAGAATCTTGGTTTGAATACAATTTAGAGTGTCCTCCTCGTTCCTCTCTTGCAGCTTAGCGCAGTTCTCTGAATTGTTTAAAGTGACAGCTTCATATTCTCCTCTATAACGCATCATCCTTATTTTCACGCCCTCAGCGCCCTTATTATCCATAATAAACACTTTGAATACAATTCTTCTTTCTGTATTATCTCTCCTCAAGACTAATACAGCATCTCATCTCTGGCAATCAATCAACTCCGAGAACTAGCCCAATATTGAGAGAACCAACGATTAACACACTCTGCTCATATTCGTCCCCTTGAATACGAAATCTTAGTAATGCTTGTTCTTTAATTGGTTTGCTTCGGTTTCCAACTGCACTGACAATACGTACGCCGTTAACAGGAAATGTGGGAATAGGGACAAGACTGTTTAATTGCGAAAATAGATTTTCAGAAATAGCATTTGCCTCTCTAGCTGAATCAGTTAATGCATCCATAACAATACCACATACTTCGACTTCCACAAATGGCATCATAATTTCTTTATTAGTTTCTTCATTTTCTCGGCACAAATCTTCGTTGACATCATTTACATGTTCACATTTTATGGCATTTATCATAATATCCGACCCTTGTCCCTGTGACAGAGTTCCGGAGCGGGTCGTCTCCGAAACTTTGCTTAGTTTAACTGTTCAGAATCTCGCTAATTGCGATCGCGGCATCTTGCACATTCTGGCGATCGATACTGTCCTCTGTCTCTGTCATTGTGTGGCCGGTTCGGCAGATGATTTGACCTGAATCCGTCTTGTACATTGTATTCATTTCTCCTGTGTCTATCATCGTCTCGGCGATCAAATACTTTCGGTCGTTCGTAACTTGGGATTCCTTCCCGCGCTGGGCCGTTATGACGATTCGGGTAGTTGTTATTACTATTGTTGATAATTCTTCCGGGTTATATGGCCGTGGTCCATGGAATACTTCTACTCCTAACGTTTCGTCCAATACTACGTTGGACATCCTCAGTGGTATGGCTGGTCCTGTTGAGTCCTGCCGACCAGCCATACCTCTGAGGATGTCCAACGTAGTATTGAACGAAACGTTAGGAGTAGAAGTATTCCATGGACCACGGCCATATAACCCGGAAGAATTATCCAGAACAGTACCATCCGGTCGTGAAAGCCTTCATTGTATGTCATTACTGTATCGCTCACGTTGATCGCGTTCGGCATTGAGCAATTCCATTCGGTCAATTAGCAAACACACTTGCTGCATTGTCAACTGTGATGTGAGTGCTAACTTCTCACGCACCAAAAATGGTAATTTCTGGATTAATATAAGCATTAGCTCTTATTCTTTAACCGGATCGTCCAAGTGCGCATTGTCGTTCCAGTACCTTTGCACAAACTCACGCATTGTACCGTGAAGTCTTGCACAATTTGGCGGTGTGAGAATTTTTGATTTTACGTCCCACTGTTTTTATTTCCACCAAATTTTTTTTTAAAAATGCTGTTTCAAATTCTTCATACTTGGTGTAATTGTCGGATACACATATACCCCAGATATGTGCCTCACCCTTCATGTGACTGACGCAAGTATCAATTTTAGCACGTTCCGTATAATGCCTCGGAAACGAATGTTTGAATTGTCTAATGAACGCAACTGCGTGGATGCCTTGTTTCGGTTCATATTCATGAAATTTTCGACCACTCAGTCCATTATCAACAATTACTTGCGGCAAACCAACAATATTGTTATCTGGTTCACGTAATACTGCATTATTTTCATCGCGCAAAATTTCTTTGTTAATTCCATTTGACATTGTGTCATTGTTCGTTACCTTTTGTCGTACCTTACGTACCTCTTCACTTAGTTCATCACATCGCGTTTGTACTCCGTTAACCATCTTAATTATCGACTCTTTGTTGGCTTTACAAGAACTTTTAATTTTGACGATTTCGTCATATTGAGCCTTAACTTTGTAATTAACTTTGCAAATAAAATCTTCCGTTTGCCTACACCGTCCGTTAACTTGAATTTTAAGAACTGTAATTTCGTTGCCAATGGCCTCATGTTTGTCTTGACATTCTTTTCGGAGCTCATCATGCTTTTGTTCAAATGAGCTGGTGAGTTCCGTTCGCAAATTGCTAATCGCATTAATTAGTGTCTGATAATCATTTTTGATTTCCTGATAGAACTTTCTCGTTTCCCCATAAAATTTTGTTATTTCCTCACGCACCTTTTTATTTTCCTCATGAAACGCTCTTCTTTCTACACGCGCCTGTCTGTTTTCTTCATGAAAAGCTTTTATTTCTACACGTGCCTGTCTACTTTCTTCATGAAAGGCTTTTATTTCTACACCCGCCTGTCTATTTTCCTCATGAACATTTTTGATTGCGTCTAACAATTGAGATATACAGTCTTTACTGACAATAGCAGTTTCTGTTTGCTGGATAACTATCGGTGTTGAAGTTCTATTAGGCAAATCAAAACTAAGAATACCACTGTCCTCTGTCGAATTAACTGTAGGGTTTTTCATCACATTAATTTGTTCTCCGTCAACCACGTTATTAAATTGTCCTCCTTCGTCTTTAGTAACACTACCGTTTTGTACTGAATTAGCCATATTAATACTGTTCACAACAATCACTGTTATACTTGCTCTAAATTGAAAAGTTCACTCGCAACTTAAAAGTCAGTAACACTATTGATTATTCCTATTCCTGTTTGTTCCTACACAACGTTGAGTTCACTTAATTTCGAAGCGCTGCTGTGCTGAAATGCTGCGGACTAACCATTTGCTGTGTTGTCTTCTCCGTCGTTTCCGAAGATTGCTGTGGAATCGAAGTCCGACACGCGTCGCCATATGTAACCTCCTCCCAGTTTCGCACCAAACTATATTATTCGCATACGCTGTAGGTGAAGTTATATTTTAATTATTTTAGCATAATATATATCTTTGCTCCTTGTCATGAGACTCATTGTTGTCCACTTCCGTTATTGTGAAAACTACTAAATGATAACATCTCCTTTCTTAAATGCTGGAATTTATTATTTAAATCACCCCATTTATAATCATTTATGAACATCAAACACTGTGTGCCATTCTGCCACTCATCTCCGGCCTCGCTACCGAGCAACCTCTCTCTCTAGCTTCTCACACTTCCACCCCACAGAGTCCAACACTCGACTACTGCTTACCCACTCGCACATTTTTGACTGCACTGCAGTCTTTTCTTAAACCATGTATGATCTCTGCATAGTGCATAATCGATAGTACATACGGGTACTGTACCCTTACAAACTCAACATGCGATATTTGTCTAGACGCTTTAACTCACGCACAACAGTAAATTTGTAAGGATACGGATTCAGGTTCTTTTTAATAATCACCGAGTCTAAACATTATTAAAAAGATCTTAGATCTGTATCCTTACAAATTTAGTCTTGTGAGTGAGTTAAAGCGTCTAGACGAATTTCGCATGTTGAGTTCTGCCGGTGGTTTGTGAATGATGTTGATTTAGGATTTTGGGTCTTCAGTGTTTCATTTCAATCAATTTAAATATAGCTACATCTACTTTTGATTCAGTTTTATATTTTAACTGTTTTAACACCTATTTATAAACATCTGTTGTACAGTACGAATTAGTCAGTCAGTTATGCTGAGGAAACACGACTACAATCCATTACCATTGTTTTGTTTTGTTGATGATCGTCTTTAACCTCTTCACGATACTATCCGTTCCGTTCAAATGATCTTTCAATTCCTCTACCGTATCTGTCAGAATTGCATAGTCATCGGCAAAGATTAAGCATATTATTTGTTCTCTCTAGACTTTAATCCGTTTTAGACATTTCTGTCTTCCTTTGCCGCTTGCTCAACGACCAAATTGACTACTACCTGTACAGGTCTCTGACTCTCGACTATTGCGATCCTTTTAAGCTCTTCGACTCATAAATGCAACCTGATTTATGTACAAGTTGTGAATAATCCTTCGTTCTCACTATTTCATTCCAACCCTCTTCCTGATTTCAAGCAATATTTCTGTCAGCATTATCAAAGGCTTTTCCTAAATCTACATGTGTCACATATGTCTAATGTTTGTCTATCTAAAATACATCATCTGTTGACCACGCCACGAGAAGCAGACTGTCCGGTTAAAAGGAGGCGTGGAGTACCGTTTGTGTGCAGAGAAATTTTTGGGTGTGTTTGGGATTTAGGGGCACTCAAGGACAAGTATATCAACGCCCAACAAAACTTTTTCTGCTTCTCATAATTCCAAACTTTTTCTGTTAGACATTACAAATGATGAGAAACTATCACAATTTGCGTTCCTTCAAATAAAATGATTTGTAATGTGAACCTATCATGTTTTTTTTTCGCATCTCACTACTTTTTGATATTTCGCACATTCAGCGTTTCTGATATGCGGGCTGTAATTGCCAGCAAGTTTATGCACTCATAATATGTCAACATTTAGCATTATTGCATACGTTGTTAACTACACTCGTAAGTCATTAAGTGAAACTCACTCCTAAAGACACTGCAGTAATTTTGATGGTCGACATTTAATGAGCCAGTCTTTAAACAACAGGCATTACCTTCTGAGTTCCAGCTCCATCCTTGCCGCTCAGCATTACTTATTTACGCCCTTCGTTGCTCACTGGCATCTCGCCTCGCGCGAAATCTGGAGTGCAATTCATTTGATCAGATCCATTATGGAGATAATTGGCAACCAATGCTGTACAATCGCAAACAGTCATGAGATGTTCAATTGACTCTTTTGTTAGAACATGTTACGCGTTTCAGGATTACAACCATCTTCAGACATCACAAACCTCATCTCCTTCCTAACCAAACAGGCATACAGCCTCGACAACTCAAAGAAAGTGTCTAATAACATATGACTATAGTTGCGACACAAACAGTCTTGAAGCAGATCGTATAGCTTCAAGACTGCCTGTGTCGTGGCTATACTCATATGTTATTCGACACTTTCTTTGAGTTGTCAAAGCTGTATGTTTGGTTGGTTAGGGAGGAGTTGAAGTTTGTGATGTCTGAAGATGGTTCTAAAACTACGGTAAAAGTAAACAGCGCAACCGTTATTAACGTATATAAAAGAAAATGTCCTTTTAACAAGCCTATTTACGAATGAAATGCCATTTCTACACACTTTAGACTATCATAGGAATGATTACTATATAAGTTAATGACGTAAGCTGGCATTTTTTGTCAAAACATTGTCACCAGGGGCTTATGTTTGGGGCAACTAAAATGTCGGTCGTCGGCTTAAAGTCTGTAACGCCACGACAACTCCCGTTGTTATACCTCCATAACTACAAATGCACCTTAGTGTTAACAAATAATTGTTGCCAATTGAAGCACAGAGCTTCCTGTCAAAAGTTCTCCGATTACAATTTTTGTATACGAAATATACGAGGGTTGTCCAGAAATTAAGTTCCGATTGGTCACTAAATGGAAACCACTGGGAAAATCCTGTAAAGCTTAGCACATATGTGTTGGGCGGTGTCTTTTGTATGCCCGTCGATCGTGTCGCGTCGCTCTTTTCAGTTTTGAGTGAACAGTGAGCACGTAAAGATGCTTAGGGAATAGCGTCTTCTGCCAAGTATGAAGGCTTGGTTAAAGATTTCGCCTGTGCCATGCAGCCCACATAACACAACTGTCGAGCAGTTCCTTCTTCATGCCAATTCTCGGCCGCACACTGCAGATTAGATTAGATTAGATTAGTTTTTCGTTCCATAGATCTTTGCTGAGGAGATCCTCGTGGATGTGGAACATGTCAATTCTTTTTTTATTTTTTTTATTTTTAAAGCTCAAATAACAATACCAATAGTATGAATATATACAATACATCATTTGTTTATATTAAAAAATTCATCATTGGAGTAGAAGGAGTTGGCCACTAGTAAGTCTTTCAGGCTCCTTTTAAACTGATCTTTATTTGTAGCTAAATTTTTTTGTGTTTGCTGGCAAATTATTGAAGATGAATGTTCCTGAGTAGTGGACCCCTTTTTGAACTAAAGTAAGTGCTTTTAAGTCCTTGTGCTGACCAGTTTTGTTCCTGGTATTGTATGTTTGAACTGATCTGTTTGTTGGAAAAAGAGATATATTTTTTAGGACAAATTTCATTAGGGAGTAAATATACTGAGAGGCAGTAGTTAGTATACCCAGTTCTTTAAAGAGGTTTCTACAGGACGTCCGTGAATTTACTCCACAATAATACGTATTACACGCTTTTGGACTCTAAAAACTTTTGTTTGACTTGAAGAGTTACCCCAAAATATTATACCATATGACATTATGGAATGAAAGTAGGCAAAGTATGCAAGCTTTTTCATTTTTATGTCGTCTATGTCTGCTAACACTCGAATTGCAAATACAGATTTGTTAAGACGTTTCTGCAGTTCTGTGGCGTGCTCCTCCAACTGAATTTATTATCAAGTTGTAATCGCAGGAATTTAAGACTGACGGCCTCTTCTATTTGCTCTTCTTCATACTTTACGCATAGGCTGGGTGGAAAGTCTTACAGGTTCTGAATTGCATATAGTGAGTCTTTTCGAAGTTTAATGTCAGTGAGTTGGCTTTAAACCATTTATTAATATCCATGAAAATATCATTAGCAGATCTTTCTAGAACTACACTCGACATACTATTTATTGCAATACTTGTGTCATCTGCAAACAAAACGAACTCTGCTTTTGGCAGTGTAACTGATGAGAGATCATTAACGTACAGAAGAAAAAGCTATGGCCCTAATATGGATCCTTGTGGGACACCACATGTAATTTCTTCCCATTCTGATGATGACTGATGACTTCATTCACTAGTCCCTTGCACTGACGCCCTATGTTTCCTGTATGACTTGAACCATTTTGCAGCACTGTCCTTGACACTGTAGAATTCTAATTTATTTAATAGGATGTTGTGGTTCACACAATCGAATGCCATTGCCGACTTTCGCCCATAAAAAGAGGTACTCATCAGCATTTAACTTCTTCTTCCTTCTCGTAGTCAAAACAAATGGCATGCTTGGAACAAGAGTACCATAAGGCTGTTTAGCCAACAGTCCTGTAGTCTCAGCAATACTCCATGTCTTCCAAGTCAAAATGTTAGCTTCTGGAAATGCTTCAAGGCCACCATAATCTGCTTGATTGCCTCACACAACAGCAAGTGTCAGCCAGGTACTACCTCCAGACACTGCTTGTACATCACAGGTAAAGTTCAGATGGAGTCCACGAAAAACATTTGGACCTTCAATCAATTGCTGCTGCTTGTAACTTGTTATTTAATGAATTAAGTAGATTTTCACTGTAGGTATAAATAGCCTTCTCGTTATCAGAACCGTTCAGAAATCCAAACTGTTTTCTTGATAATATGTTATTTGTGGTCAGATGGTTCAGAATCTGCCTGTACATTACGTTTTCTAAAATTTTTGAGAATGCTGGCAGGGGCAATGAAGACGCTCCTGCAGCGTTTCCAATGAGACGTGTTGGATCACCCACAATACAGTCCGTAATTGGCTCCCCCTGAGTCTAATCTCTGCTCACAAGAACCGCTGGCTATGAAGACAAAAATTTTCCGCCGGCAACGGGTGCAGATAACTGGCTGAAACCACAGGCGGCTGCTTTCTATGACGAGGATATTTGAAAGTTGATACCACACTACGACAAAATTCGAAGTTGTCAACTACGTAGAGAAGTAGTTGGAAGGTACACCTAACTGTTGCAAATAAAACGTTTCTGGTTTTCGCTGCGGTTTCCATTTCGCGACCGATCGGAACTTATTTTCTAGTCAACCCTCGTATTTTGTGGAACGAATAATTGGCGTAGCGTAGTGACACATATTCACCAATTACAAGTCGTTAATAAACTTTATTAATTTTACATTCAAGAAAAATTTATATCTTTCAAAATTTATCGCTAAAACAGAAGTATTTCTCCTGAACATTCCTAGGTGGTTCTGTCTATTTATTCTGCTTAAAAAGTGAATATTACTGTACAGAAGCTGAATAGAAAGTTTTAATGTTAAGTGTGCAATACCTCACTGCCACTGTAAAATTTAAGCTTACTCCTAACTCGGCACATTCGTGAATCAGGACGGAACTAATTTCATGACGTGGAGCTGAAACCGCCGTGCCCTGTGGCTGTCAGGTTGGATCATTGCTGCACGTGCTTTCCGTGTAAGCGTGCGCGACCGTGAGTAACGGGGCAGCCTCGTGAAAGCATTACAGAGGATCCAGCGGAGACACGTCTGCGTGAAATCAGGACAGCTGTTGAGAACCTGTGAAGCGTCAACGACGCCAGTAAAACGTTGTTAGATTCAATTATTTAGTCACGTTGTTGTTAGTTGTTCTCCTGCAGCAGCCTCGGCTGTTGCTAATTGAGCTGCGTGCTGGATTCTAGCTGACGTCCGTCGAGTCAGCCGAGCGTTTGCGCGCCAAGAATGTGATGTCAGCGACCCTGGCGGCTCGGCCGTTGTGGTGAGATGGTCGGCGGCTGCCCAGTGCGAAGTGGTTCTCGCGCCGGCTGCGGAGTGTACCAGGCCCACTTCTAATTCTACGATGACCCACCTGCCACGTACCTGGTGTCGACATTCGTGCGGTCGGTTGGTCTCCTCCCTTCCCCTGGTAGATTTCAGTACGGTAAGGCGCCTGAGTGTTAAACAGGAACGTGGACACATAGAAGCCCTGATTCTGGCTTCCGTGTTGAAGTACGGTATTTGCAGCACTCTGCGATGTGGTGTCGTAGGAAGACAGTTTCGTCATCAGTAGATGGTAGGCGGTGAGCAGCATGAAGCTCATCAGGTGGAGGCCATTATCTTGATTACATATTCGGCTACTTCATAAACTATACTGCAGCATATAGGACACCGATTCACTGCAGCGTAGTAATCATGGAATCGAATGCTATTACTATGAATGATCAATGATTAATTCATAACAAGAACTGAAGAGCTGGAGTATTTAAAGTGAGATAGCGTGAGTCTATGATCCAAAGCTCGATTCGTAATGACCGAATGTGTCCTGTTTATTATGCTACATTCAGCCAACAGGCTGTTAACTGCTGTGTCGGTTCTTCTCTCTGATGAAGTAGATATAGTTTCTTGCAACATGCGTACGAGCTAAGGAATATGCTTGTCTCGCTTCCTTTGGTGTTCCGTCCTCTTCTTCTTATGAATGCTTATTCCTTACTCGGCAGACAGTGTCGTTGCCCTTTTCCACCTGCAACATAATGGCTCGCTTCCTACTTTAACCTCTGTAACTGGCTGGCATGACTTCAAATGGTTCAAATGGCTCTGAGCACTATGGGACTCAACTGCTGAGGTCATTAGTCCCCTAGAACTTAGAACTAGTTAAACCTAACTAACCTAAGGACATCACAAACATCCATGCCCGAGGCAGGATTCGAACCTGCGACCGTAGCGGTCTTGCGGTTCCAGACTGCAGCGCCTTTAACCGCACGGCCACTTCGGCCGGTCGGCATGACTTCCATTCACCTGACGCAATATGAGTGAGATTTAATAACTTTTTACAATTTCTACGCCTTACTATTCTATACCAAAACAGCATATTTCTATAAAGACTACTGTTAACAGTCTGCAACAGTTCCAGAGGTTCATGCTGGTGGATCGTTTCGCTACTTCGATCGCCTCTCCTATCTTTATTTTAAAGGTAAATGATGCATAAGGCAGGACGTGAACTTCCTAGAACTGGGAGCGTCCTTCCTCTCCACTTGTGATGTCTTTATTAAAAAAAAATCTTATAATTTAAACAAAAATTGGTGACCAATGAAATGTGAATACATATTTTTGAGCCGTGTTGCGGCTCCCGTTGGTGCCGTTGGTAGCTTGGCATCGTGTAATAGAGCTATAGGCGTCTCGTTTTCTTCTTGTGTTTACTGGCGCCACTACGTTTGCTAGCGTGGTCTGCCCGCAAGTGGCAGCAGCAGCGGCTATCGATACCTAGCACCATGGTACTATCTTTGGAAGGACATCAAGTGTCTTCCAGGATCGGAGTGGGTTGGGGAGTTCGCTTGGGACGGAGCAGTAGTGAGGTCCAGCAGCACGAGGACATGCCGGGACCACTGGCGGCATGCAGGCACTGCCGGGTCGAGGGGCCGTAGTTGCGAGGGCCACAACCTCTTTCTCCACCAGACCCACGACGCTTTTCAGTGAACATTAACCCAGTACTGAAACCTCCACTATTTTGAGATTACGCCGATTGTTTGTGCATTGCTGCTCACAGGGTCGCTGAGACAAAGGGCAACAAGTGGAATGTTTGGATTTGGCGAAATTAATTAGCCATCGTCTACTTTTTAATATTAGTCATTGAATTCCTTGCGTCTCTTGATGAAGTTCAACCAGCGGTATTTTTCTGCCTAGTGGCTGCTAACGTCCCAGTTATCTGCCCTGGAGGTTAGCATATTTTCGCGGAGAGTACCTTTCCTAGCCTTGCCGCAGCTGTCCGGTAAGGCGTGTAGTTCAGCAGCCTCCTTGATTGTGGTTCGGATATTTGTTTCTTTTGGACTACTTTGGTCGTAGTTCTAGATGTTCTAACACCGCATTCAGAAGACGCAGTGCTGTCTGCCAGTTCCGCCTTGCCTGGGTTATTCCATCGTTGCGTTGGTAATCAGACGTTAGGTAGATGTTGCAAGAGTGTTGGCCAGCGTTTAAATTGCCACTAGTTTGAGTTACCATCCGGTTACTTGAACATAATTCTTGGCTGTCTGTCTCAGCGTTTACGAAACTGAGCGACTTTCCCAGGTCGATCGTTGGAGCATTGTCTGAGGCCCACTTCTCTCTTGATTTGATCAAATTGTAATGATTGTCAATAACGCCTGCAGCCGTAAATGCAATTTTGTCTTAAGAGTTTTTAATTAGATACTGTCTCTTAATATGATTGTCCTTTTTTATAATATTTTAGTAAGAATTTGCTATCTAGGCCTTCAGCCATCAAATTGTTTGTGAATAATTTCTATTGGGGCCTTCAGCCAACAAATAATTTGAATTTCTTGTTAATAAGGCCTTCAGCTGTGAATGCAGTTTTGTCTTAAGAATTTTTAATTAGATATTGTCTCTTAATAGGATTGTCCTTTTTTATAATATTTTAGTTGGAATTTGCTGTCTAGGCCTTCAGCCGTCAAATTGTTTTGAGTAATTACTATTGGGGCCTTCAGCCAACAAATAATTTGAATTCTGGTCAATAAGGGCTTCAGCCGTGAATGCAGTTTGTCTTATGAATTTAATTCAATATTGTCTCTTAATATGATTGTCCTTTTTTATAATATTTTAGTAAGATTTTTCTATCTCGGCCTTTAGCATCAAATGGTTTTAGAGTTATTACTATTGGGGCCTTCAGCCAACAAATAATTTGAATTTCTGGTCGATAAGGCCTTCAGCTGTGAATCCAATTTGACTAAAGAATGTTTAATTAGATATTGTCTTAACAGTCAAATTTGATAATCATTCCTTATTGTCAACCTTATATGCAATTGATTCCAAATAAAGTGTATACGATTAAAAAAAAAATAAACTGAGCAATCAACAATAACTGAGTAAGGCCCCATCCACAACAAAATCTGTCTTTTCCCTAAGTAAACACGTTTCAATTTTAAAGAAATACTATGGGTTTAAATTCATCTTACTACTTCACCATACATGGATGTTTCCAATCTATGTGTGTCTGCATGCGACAAAGAATATATATAACGTCATAAACACAAATTCCCGCACTAGCAGTGGTCACTTAATAAGTAAACATCACGGACTTCAAAACATACAATAGAATTAATTGAACAATGAATAAAAAACAAGCTTAATCTTTTTACGTTTGTTTTGTTATTGTAACTTGACATTAGAGTTGAAATATGCCTGTAAGGTCAAGTACTGAGTCAATTCAACGGTGTAATATAATAGTAATTTCAGGAGTAGCAGCCCGAATTCGTACCGCTGTGTCCGGATCATCTAGACGATTGATAACTATACGACTGATAATTAATTTAAAACAAGTGCCAGGATTTGGATTGGTACCAGCAATACCGAGTGGATATGATTATAGAGCACCTACTCACAGAGGTCCAGTGAGCGCTGTAATTACCGTATGTCAGGGAAACTTGGGAGATTTCTAATGTGTTAATGTAGAATCGATCTGCGCTGGTAAGAAATTAGTTCCAGTTTTGGACACCGAGTGCAAATCTGGCGCTGTACAGCATCTCGTCGATATCTCCAGTGCGCATACTGAACACATTGAGAAAGTGGCGGATAATAATAAAATGAACATCATATCTTGATCACTTGTTTGACCTTTTCTGCCCACGTTCCGTTCCCTAATCCATTACATATGGTAACATTTTTACACGCCTTTCTTGCCTTCACGGCGGCAGATCTGCACCTGGTGACCAAAATTGGAACTAAGTTTTTTCCAGCGTAAATCGGTTTCGCATTAACGTATTAGAACATATAACCAAGTTCCGCTGCCATACGATAATTATAGTCCACATTGGACCTTTGTGAGTAGCTACACTTTAACTATAACCACCCTGAATAACATCTTCATCGCCACGACTCGAGATGTCAACAACAAAGATTTGTTTTTACAAATAAAATTTCAATAAATAAAGCAAATCATGTCGAAATGGGTACTTCACGCTCCCAATCATTTGATGAATTTTACTTACGCTCCTTTTAAGGAACTGTAGGGACAACTAACGAACGCGGTATGATATATCAGAGATAAAGTCACATTACCCTATCAGTATTAGATAACCTTGCAACCGCCACTTGAAATAGCGGTTGAAACATTCCTTCACCATTTTACAATATAAGGAAGAACTGAATGACAAGTAGGTAGGTAGTTAGATAAGTAAACTTCTTGTTTTCGTGGGTCCATTTGAGGAGATCTTATCATGAAAACAAAAATATATCATGCATACCTAAAATATAATAGGTACGCTACTATTCCTTCCTCATCTCCTAAGTGAAATGGTCATCAGGGATGTGGAATAAGTACAAAATCCGAAACATATTTTCACTTAAAATATAATAGCAAAATCCGTCATGAATAATTAAATTTACATAGGATGAAGAGCGTAACTTACTTACACAACAGCATTAGTGTACTGAATATGAACAAAAGTTGGATTTTTTGTAACAAATTGTTCCATATTAGGCCTATTAAAAACATACACCAAGTGCTTGTACTAAGATAATCATAAGTGGGGCAGAAAGAGTTGGTGACCGAAAAAAAATCTACAGACTTCTCTTAACTGTACTTCATAAGTAGGTAAACCTTTTAGTGATGTTGGCAAGTTATTAATACACTACTATCCATTAAAATTGCTACACTAAGAAGAAATGTAGATGATAAACGGGTATTCATTGGACAAATATATTATACTAGAACTGACATGTGATTACATTTTCAAACAATTTGGGTGCATTGATCCTGAGAAATCAGTACCAAGAACAACCACATCTGGCAGTAATAACGGCCTTGATACGCCTGGGCATTGCGTCAAACAGAGCTTGGATGGCGTGTACAGGTACAGCTGCCCATGCAGCTTCAACACGATACCACAGTTCATCAAGAGTAGTGACTGGCGTATTATGACGAGCTAGTTGCTCGGCCACCATTGACCAGACGTTTTCAATTGGTGAGAGACCTGGAGAACGTGCTGGCCAGGGCAGCAGTCGAACATTTTCTGTATCCAGAAAGGCCCGTACAGGACCTGCAACATTCAGTCGTGCATTATCCTGCTGAAATGTAGGGTTTCGCAGGGATCGAATGAAGGGTGGAGCCATGGGTCGTAACACATCTGAAATGTAACGTCCACTGTTCAAAGTACCGTCAATGCGAACAAGAAGTGACCGAGACGTGTAACCAACGGCTCCCCATATCATCACGCCAGGTGATACGCCTCTTTGGCGATGACGAATACACGCTTCCAATGTTCGTTCACCGCGATGTCGCCAAACACGGATGCGACCATCTTGATGCCGTAAACAGAATCTGGATTCATCCGAAAAAATGACGTTTTGCCATTCGTGCACCCAGGTTCGTCGTTGAGTACACCATCGCGGGTGCTCCTGTGTGTGATGCAGCGTCAAGGGTAACCGCAGCCATGATCTCCGAGCTGATAGTCCATGGTGCTGCAAACGTCGTCGAACTGTTCGTGCAGATGGTTATTGTCTTGCAAACGTCCCCATCTGTTGACTCAGGGATCGAGACGTGGCTGCACGATCCGTTACAGCCATGCGGATAAGATGCCTGTCATCTCGACTCGACGAGGCCGTTGGGATCCAGCACGGCGTTCCGTATTACCCTCCTGAACCCACCGATTCCATATTCTGCTAACAGTCATTGGGTCTTGACCAACGCGAGCAGCAATGTCGCGATACGATAAACCGAAATCACGATAGACTACAATCCGACCTTTATCAAAGTCGGAAACACTAGGCATCACAACAACGCTTCACCAGGCAACGCCGGTCAACTGCTGTTTGTGTATGAGAAATCGGTTGGAAACTTTGCTCATGTCAGCACGTTGTAGGTGTCGCCACCGGCGCCAACCTTGTGTGAATGCTCTGAAAAACAAATAATTTGCATATCACAGCATCTTCTTCCTGTCGGTTGAATTTCGCGTCTGCAGCACGTCATATTCGATGGGTAGCAGTTTTAATGGCCAGTAGTGTATATCTGTGTTCCGGAATAATAAACACATTTTTGGACGAAATTGAGTGGCTTTAAATATTTATGTAGAATTGTTGATTATACTTATTTCCAGTACTGATTCAAGTACTAAAGTGTTGGTATGTAAAAGATACACATTATTCATCACAAATAGAATTAAGAAATAAATGTACCAGCAAGGAGTAGTTAGTATTCCTACTCTCTTGAACAGGGCTCTGCAGGTTGTTGTTGAATTCACACCACAAATTACTCGTGTTACATGCTTTTAAACCTAAAAAAAAATTTAGCCTGGTTTGTCGAGTTATCCGAAAATTTGATCGGGTTTGATTTTATGGAATGAAAGTCAGAAAAGTAAAGCATTTTTTAAAAATTTTGTCAGCTGTGTCCCGTACTGCAGATAAAGATTTGTTTAGGCATTTCTGAAGTTCTGTGGTATGCTTCGCACACCAGAATGTATTATCAAGTCGTAATCCAAGGAAATTAGCGCTGTCAAACACACCTAGCTGCTTGACATCACATTTCAGACATATATTGGAAGAAAACCTATCACAGGTTCTCGGCTGCGTGTGGCATGTCTTGTCGATGTTTAGTGACAAACAACTGGCTATGAACAATTTATTGATGGGAGATAAAAATTTCATTAACAACTCCTTTTAAATTTATATTTGATACAGCTGAACAGCGCACTCTAGCGGGCTGTGCAGCTCGACGGAACTGGAGTATGCCTCGTTCACTTCTTAGCTAGATTTCAACCTAGGCAGAAGCACTTTCATAATCGGCCCTCAGTCAGTTCTTTTTGCATTGATTCTCTGAGGAGGGCCTATCAGGCTTAGTCCCTGAGAAGATGTTGTGTTAGTTATAGCCATAGCTGTAGTCCTACAAACTACTGAAGATAAGTAATTTTCACTGTACTATGTGTTTCTTGAACTATAATCCTTCTCTCTAACAGTGTGCCGTACCGCGTATTCTTGCAACCTGGACTCCTTCAGCTCCTATCAACTCGGCCTCCTACTTATTTGCATTTAGTAACGAGCTGAAAACACCCACGCGTTTTGTGCCTCTAAACAGTGAGACACAATAAACACATTTGGCGATGAGCCGTCGATGCTCGGTTCAAGTCGATCCATCGCTGTTTTTGCGTCTTTGGTTCGCCGCCGCGTCTTGTTCCTAGTCTGCGCTCCGGGGCCGCGAGGTGAGCTAAACGTGGGAGAGTTGGCGTAGCGGCAGTGGGGCGTGTGCAAAGAGCTTGGCAAGACCGTTTACGAGGAAGTATACGGTGTTGGGCGTGCTGCACGCCGGTGGTAGCTCCGTGATCTGTGGCGGCTGGCAGAACTTTGCAGTGCTCGCTATCCTGTTGGTCCTGCAGTATCTTAGTTGCATGTTGGTCCACGGACACAACTGACTTTTGAGCACCTTCCGCATGCCCATTAAATCCATAGTTGCGGGGAACGAAGCTGATCTTGTGAAAGAATTACTGTTCCCATCTTTGGACCAAGCAATCTAATTGCTCCCTTCTACATTTGTACTGATAGCGTGGCTGAGAGTCGGCTTGGCATTGTGTTTTAAATGACTATCTTCACCTGCTTTGACTCCGGCTATGTGTAATACAACATTGTTTATTTTAAATTGATGCATTAATGTGTACTGAAAATTCATGGAAATCTTGGCTAGCTGTAGTACTGCCCACGGGGACTGCTATGCTAAAACTACGGTTATGTCACTGGACGGTTGTTTCACTGTGCTTTTATGACCTGTTATTTACTCTTGGGCTCACTGCTGGAGCTCTGGTAGACTGTAGGGTAATGAAGCTCAATCTTTCTCGTCTTAATTTCTCGAATTTTACGTGTAGCATGCTGCACAGCATTGCAGATCATGGTGACGTAAATCTGTGAGCTAGCCGATATTGATTGCAAATTATATATTTAAGATTTCTGTAAATTCCTTGTGCCGTGTAGTCTGCAAATTATTTGCGTTTTATCGTGTTTGTAATCTAGTTAATGTTTCAAGGTACTGAGGCCCAGACTTAAATTTGTGACACTCCCAAGCGTAGTGGCCTAGTGCAAAGTTTTACTAAAGAAAATTTAGCATTCGTACTGTAGTTCAAATTTGGGCTACCCTTCTGTGAACTCAAATGGAGTTTTCCATCTTGTATCTCGACTAATAAGTTCTTTGGATTCTACGTCTGTCGCTGAGAAGGTCGCGCTAGCTAGGCAGAACATTTGCAATCCGGAAGGGTCACGTAGACATCGTGCGACACACTTGTTGTGTGTACCAATTCCAGAGGGACTCCGTCTGTATATTGCAACTGGTACAAGCAACTAATTTGCAAAGTTAAGTTGTTTTCATGTTCCAAGACTGTATTGTTTGATGTTCTTGCATCTGCTCTTTTACTCTGTTGATGAACAGTTTTACGGACCCAGTGCTCCCTTACTCATATATTATTGTTCTGACACTTACTTCCCTAAGGCAATATTATTGATAAAATATCAATTATTCTCGTAATTTTGATCCAGTTAATTTTCTTAGAGGGTGCAATTTTTTATTCAGGTAGTTATGTTTAAAAGGTTGATTCCCCGTCGCAAATAAAACTGATTTGTTTTTTTTAAGAAAAAAATTAATGTACGAGTTTTATTCTGAACATTAGACAATCTGTGAACATTGTTTTTGATGTTATTAATTACATAGTCTTGAGATTGGTAAAGGAAATTCTGGATTCTTTGAGGGTTTAAAGTAACCTTCTTTTCATTGATAATTGTTTCATTACATTGTTGTTTTCTGAATACGTATGGTAAATATGTATTAATGTTTGAAATTAAGCGGTCAATGCTTGACGGCACATCCTTGCATGTGAGTGTTTTCCTAGAAATTCCTCGGGGCGTAGTTTGCCTATTTCAGACAACACTGTCTCTGCGCACGCACCACCCTGATTGTCTAACTCCAACGTTAATTAAACAGGGAACAGCACAGTTATTTCTCAGCACAACCCACCCTTCAAAACTCTTAGAAGTTTTCAGACTGTTTCTGACCGCCCTGTACATCTTGAGGTGGCGTTAACTCTCAGCGCACAAATACGTTATATTCATCCATTATTCGAAAGTGAGAGCAACAAACTTCAAACATCATTTCAAATCATTATGGAAAATTTTTCTCGCTGAAACCCCCCACAAAATGATGAAACCGAGAAAGTTTATCACTTAACGTATTTTCGCTGTTCATGTACTGTTTCACCGTTCAGCATCCGACCCAACGTTTTAATTTATTAAGTCTGTATTACCCGCTCTATTCGCAACACATTTTTCAGACGGTATCTGTGTATACCATGGAATGTACCTCCAAAATTATATTATTGTACGACACGTAATTCAACAGATATGACATCATAAACATTGATAAAAACTACCAAGGTCGGTTAAATACAGGGTGATTCAAAAAGAATAACACAACTTTAAAAATGCGTATTTAATGAAAGATACATAATATAACCTTCTGTTATACATCATTACAAAGAGTATTTAAAAAGGTTTTTTTTCACTCAAAAACAAGTTCAGAGATGTTCAATATGGCCCCCTCCAGATACTCGAGCAATATCAACCCGATACTCCAACTCGTTCCACACTCTCTGTAGCATATCAGGCGTAACAGTTTGGATAGCTGCTGTTATTTCTCGTTTCAAATCATCAATGGTGGCTGGGAGAGGTGGCCGAAACATCATATCCTTAACATACCCCCATAACAAAAAATCGAAGGGGGTAAGATCAGGGCATCTTGGAGGCCAGTGATGAAGTGCTCTGTCACGGGCTGCCTGGCGTCCGATCCATCGCCTCGGGTAGTTGACGTTCAGGTAGTTACGGACAGATAAGTGCCAATGTGGTGGCGCTCCATCCTGCTGAAATATGAATTGTTGTGCTTCTTGTTCGAGCTGAGGGAACAGCCAATTCTCTAACATCTCCAGATACTGTAGTCCAGTTACAGTAGCACCTTCGAAGAAAAAGGGACCAAAAACTTTATTGGCTGAAATGGCACAGAAAACGTTCACCTTAGGCGAGTCACGTTCATACTGAGTTGTTTCCCGCGGATTCTCAGTGCCCCATATACAGACATTGTGACGGTTGACTTTCCCGTTAGTGTGGAAAGTTGCTTCATCACTAAACACAATCTTTGAAACGAAAGATTCATCTGTTTCCATTTGAGCAAGGATAAAATCACAGAAATCGATTCTTTTAATCTTATCAGCTGCAGACAGTGCTTGAACCAATTTCAGACGATAAGGTTTCATAACTAACCTTTTTCGTAGGACTCTCCATACAATTGATTGTGGAATTTGCAGCTCTCTGCTAGCTCTGCGAGTCGATTTTCCTGGGCTGCGAACAAATGCTTGCTGGATGCGTGCTACATTTTCATCACTCGTTCTCGGCCGTCCAGAACTTTTCCCTTTGCACAAACACCCATTCTCTGTAAACTGTTTATACCAACGTTTAATACACACCACACTTCGTTCGAAATGCACGCTGAACAACTGTCGTCGATTCACTTCTGCCGTACTCAATAACACAAAAAGCTTTCTGTTGAGCGGTCGCCATCTTAGCATCAACTGACGCTGACGCCTAGTCAACAGCGCCTCAAGCGAACAAATGTACAACTAAATGAAACTTTATAGCTCCCTTAATTTGCCGACAGATAGTGCTTAGCTCTGCCTTTTGTCGTTGCAGAGTTTTAAATTCCTAAAGTTGTGGTATTCTTTTTGAATCACCCTGTATATAGATTTTTTATTTAAGTCAACCGGTTTCAACAGACATCTTCAGGCCTTAAAATCTTTCGCTGTAAAACATACTAATTTTATGGTTTATCATCGCTAAAATATTCAAAAACAGAAAGCACCTCGTGCAACAGATCACGTCCATACACATATTGCTCATAGTTGCTTGTTGCATTGTACAAACACGGTACACAATAGCGCAACTGTTTGCCGTCGGGTAGACTGTTCGACGCATGCAAGTCCTTCGATTTGACGCCACTTTGGCTGTGGTGTCACCGCCAGGCACCACACTTGCTAGGTGGTAGCCTTTAAATTGGCCGCGGTCCGGTAGTATACGTCGGACCCGCCTGTCGCCACTGTCAGTGATTGCAGACCGAGCGCCGCCACACGGCAGGTATAGAGAGACTTCCTAGCACTCGCCCCAGTTGTACAGCCGACTTTGATAGCGATGGTTCACTGACAAATTACGCTCTCATTTGCCGAGACGATAGTTAGCATAGCCTTCAGCTACGTCTTTTGCTACGACCTAGCAAGGCGCCATTACCATTTGCTATTTATCATGTGATGCATGTTCCGTCAGACCGATGTTCACCAATTATGGATTAAAGTTAAGTATTCCAACAGATACGTACTTTATTTGCTAGTCTCATATCCCTGACCTGTTCCAGACCTCACGCCATCCTGCGTGAGCTTAAACGCGTGCCTTTCGGCTTCCTCTCATAGTGGCTTGGCTGTCTTACCAAGTCACAACATTGGCGACTTGCATATCGATGAGGATGAAGCGATGATGAGTAGAACAGCACAACACCCATTCCCTGAGCGGAGAAAATCTCCAACCCAGCCGGGAATCGAACCCGAGCCCTTAGGATTGACATTATGTCGCGCTGACCACTCAGCTACGGGTACCACATTGTTTTCATATTCTATACATATTATAAACAGTGCGAATCCCACCGTTATCGTAATTCCTAGGTATTTAGTTGAATTTACAGCCTCTGGATTTGATTGCGTGCAACCAAAATTTAACGGTTCCTTTTAGCACTCGTGGAGATGATCTTACACCTTTCATTATTTAGGGTCAATTGCCAATTTTCGCAAAATGCAGATAGCTTTTATAAATTGTTTTTCAATTTGATTCGATGTTCTAATGACATTACTACTCGGTAAACGACAGTGTCATCTGCAAACAACCTAAGACTGCTGCTCAAATTGTCTCCTAAATCGTTTATATAGGTAAAGAAGAGCAGAGGGCCTATAACACCACGTTGGGGAACGCCAGTAATCGATACTCTTTTACTCGATGACTTTCCGTCAATTACTACAAATTGTGATCTCTCTTACGGGAAATCACGAATCCAGTCCCATAACAGACAATATTTATCAGCACACAATTTAATCACAAGCTGCTTGTGAGGTACGGTATTGAAAGCGTTCTGGAAATCTAGAAATACTGAATCAGTTTTGAAATTAGATGTTTGAAGCAGTTTTGTATATGAAGGTTAGATTGTTTAATGAATAAGTAGGTTTATCCGTTTGCTCTAGAAAGCATATATGGTAAAACACTCGTACGAAACGATCAGAAACAGTTTCGTGTAGCCCTCTGACACGGAGTATATCGTCCGACTCCTTGGGGAGACTGAAAAGGGACGCATGCCAGAGGCCAAAGACCCTGGCAGCTCTCCAGTGTACACGGAAGACTAACACCGCACACGCACAAAATGGAAACACACCGACGCCCTTTGTTCGGTTTAAGCGTGCTGTTTCTTGTTTACAACACTCTCTCAATTATAGCTCTACACAAAACGCTGGTCACGTGTTTGTTGCGACTGGTTCTAGAGGAACGGCGTACACCACTCGGAAAGTTAACGTTCCGTCTATATCAAGGTCGATAGCAGTGGAGCGCTAGCCCATCCTGCCAACTTAGAGGAATGAGTGAATCTCTGCCCTCCATTGACTAACTTTAACCTGAGAATTCTTGTGTGTTTATGATCCTAGTCTGAAATATTACACATTTATTCATTTATCACAGATCTGACCCACATGTAAATAAACAAAGTCTAATTGTTCTGTGAGTTTTGGAGTAGCGACGATTTCCACAAAACACAACGAAAGAAATGGGGAGAGGGGGGCGGGAGTGTTAATCGAAGTTAATCACGCTAAAACTGAAATTAGAATTTCCACTGTATATCTAATGCGTCTACTGACGGTGTCGGTAACTTAATTGTGTTTTATAGATGCGATATGTGTAAGGAAAATGTCTTTCCTGTCTATGCACTACACTACCCAATAATCTTCAAAAGACTGCGCTTGTGTGGTACCAGACATTGTTTCGGGATTGTGTGATATTAGGGTTGTTATTTGGTGCACAAAATCCGGACCAGTTTGGCTTTTGCTGCCCTGTAATAGGAACTCGCACAAATTTCGCGTTTAAGTGTGAAAATAGTGAAAGTCCTTTGGCAGGGTAGTTTGAAGCAATTATGAACGCCGTTCTTACCCAAAGAAAGAAAGGAAGAATAGCAAATCGATGAGATTATTGCTCTTGTATGAGTCATATTTTATACATTTACAACAATAAGACAGATTTTCGCGTTGCGCGTTGTTTATGACTAATCAGTTCTGCTTTCAAGGATAATTGCCCCCCCCCCCCCTTCCCATGATCAGGATCACTCCACTGCTGCAAGGTTACATCAACGGCAAGTAGATCTATATTGCAACAACATTCACTCACAATAATGATCCCGTATGGCACTGTTGGTAAAAGATTAACAACGGTAAGATTTAAGGCCAATGTGCGGTAGAAGTATGGAAATGCCCAAAGAAGCTTAGAGACAAAGAAAATTAATACAAACGTAATGATGATCAATGAGATGAATGTAAGAGATTAATGAAGGCTTAGTTCAAGAAATAAGAGTACTGAATTTGCAGGGAGCAATATTACCAGACACATCATGAGATCTGTTGATGGTAACATAGTCCTATAGTTGATAAAATTATATAATCACTACGCTTGTAATTTGGAATGTATAGGAACCAACTTCGTTTCTTTAGATTCTGTGCTATGCGTAGTTGGATTAATTGCTGGTTATTTACCAACTAAGGGTGTGAACAAATTTTCCAAGTAATTTTGAAGGGCTAAACTGCATATCTCCAAAGATTCGTTGAACGAGCTATAGGAGGGCCGTTTTTACTAATGCTATGCCCAGATGTTCTGAAGTATTCTGTCTGCACAATTTTGAATCTAGAAAGGAAAATATTATTATTAATGTTACAACTGCTTTACCACACTGTCTCTTTGGACATATTTCCGCCGGCCGGGGTGGCCGAGCGCTTCTAGGCGCTTCAGTCTGGAACCGCGCGACCGCTACGTTCGCAGGTTCGAATCCTGCCTCGGGCATGGATGTGTGTGATGTCCTTAGGTTAGTTAGATTTAAGTAGTTCTAAGTTCTAAGGGACTGATGACCTCAGAAGTTAAGTCCCATAGTGCTCAGATCCCATTGAACCCCTTTTGATATATTTCCTTTAAAGCAAACATCTGATCTTAAAAATCTCACCACCTGAATACACTTTTCGTTCTAATTAGCGTGCTACTTAATAAATGTGCAGCAGTGAACTAGGTGTAGTTAACACACTACGACCACTTTCATCACTTCTTGTATCACTTCTTGTAGCTGTCAATGTAGGAAACATGCAGCAATCCTCAGTTGTAAACTCTAAAAGATAGCAGAAGGTTCTGTTGCTAGGTAGTCCGCACGGTAGAGGTGTGGGCAAGCAGGTGCAGGAAGTGTTGGGGGTGAGTACCAGGTCACCAGCATTGTGAAGCCTAGTGTAGGGTTGGCACAGGTGACTGACGGCATAGGCGAGTTATGTAGGAATTTATGAAAGAGAATCAGGTAGTGATTGCGGGTGGAGCAGGGAATAGTCTTGATAGGGACTGGGAATATGATGTAGGTGGTGACCTGGTAAAGATAGCTACTCAAACTGGCAGCACTAATGTGCACTTCGTGCAACTGTTTCAGCGTCACGATCGGACTCATCTCAATGTTGCTGTTAGGCATGTTAACATGGGGCTGGAGAACGCACTATTGGCAGATGGCATGGCTTACATTGTAGTGGTACCAGCTGAGTCTATTAATAGATCGGGTTTCACCAGGCATGGGCTGCACCTCATCAGGTATGGTAAGGGGAGGCTGGCAAAGCTTATAGGTGATAGTGTAGTGGGTGATGGGGGGATCATTCATGGAAAAATTCCTGTAGTAATTGGTGTTAGAGCTGCACCTTTTTTAGATTGAAGTCAGCTGATAGGTACACCTGCTTAATGGATGTCCCTCTAACAGAGGAATCACCTATAGATGAGGTCAGGTACGCAAGTAGATAAGTAATTAGCATATTTCATCAAAATATAAGAGGTATTAGAGATAAAGGGTGGTTGGGTTTCGGATACCGCTGAACAGGTCAGCTGTCCACTATACACAGGAGGCGCCCACACGGGTAGCAGGGGCTGTATGGCGTGGAGTGGGCGGTTTATTAGATTAGACGGTCTCGGGAAACAACAAGAAGGGCTTCAGTCACAAAGGGTGCAGGCTGAACACAGGAGAAACGTAGATACAGCAACCACTGGAATAACAGTTGTAAATTGTCGTAGCTGTATTGGAAAAGTACCAAAGCTCCAAGCGCTAATAGATAGCACTGATGCTCAAATCGTTTTAGGCACTGAAAGCTGGCAAAAGCCGGATATAAGCTCAGCCGAAATTTTTGCGAGGAACCTGACGGTGTTCCGAAAGGATACGCTAAACATGGTTGGCGGTGGCGTGTTTGTTGCTGTCAGAAGTAGTTTAACTTGTCGTGAAATTCAAGTAGATACTTCCTGTGAGTTAGTGTGGACAGAGGTCATTATTGGCAACCGGAATAAAATAATAATTGGATCCTTTTACTGACCTCCCAATTCAGATGATACAGTTGCTGAAAAGTTCAAAGAAAACTTGAGATGGATTTCAAACACGTACCCGACTCATACGATAATAGTTTGCGGTGACTTTAATTTATCCTCGATATGTTGGCGAAAATACATGTTTAATTCCAGAGGTACGCATAAAATATCATCCGAAATTGTGCTAAACGCATTCTCTGAAAAGTATTTCGAGCAGTTAGTTTATAGGCCCACGCGAATAGTAAAAGGTTGTGAAAACACACTTGACCTATTAGCAACAAATGATCCTGAGTTAGTAATGAGCATCAAAAGCGATTCAGGTATTAGTGAACACAGGATTGTAGTAGCGAGACTGAATATTGTACTCCCCAAATCCTCAAAGAATAAGCGAAAAATATACCTCTTCAAAAAAGCAGTTAAAAATTCACTTGACACCTTCTTGAGGGACAATCTCCACTCATTCCAAATGAATAATATAAGTGTAGACCAGATGTGACATAAATTCAAAGAAATACTATCGGCAGCAATTGAAAGATTTAAACCAGATAAATTAACAAACGACGGACCTGATCCTACTTGGTACACAAAACGGGTTAGAACACTGTTGCAGAAAAAAAGAAACAAACATGTCAAATTTAAACAGACGAAAAATCCCCAAGATTGACGATCTTTTACAGAAGCTCGAAATTTAGCGCCGACTTCAATGCGGGATACCCATAACAGTTACCACAACGAAACTTTGTCTCGAAACCTGGCAGAAAATCCAAAGAGATTCTGGTCGTATGTGAAGTATGTTAGCGGCAAGAAACAATCAATGCCTTCTCTGCGGCCGGCCGAAGTGGCCGTGCGGTTCTAGGCGCTGCAGTCTGGAACCGCGAGACCGCTACGGTCGCAGGTTCAAATCCTGCCTCGGGCATGGATGTGTGTGATGTCCTTAGGCTAGGTTTAACTAGTTCTAAGTTCTAGGGGACTAATGACCTCAGACGTTCCCATAGTGCTCAGAGCCATTTGAACCATTTGAACCAGCCTTCTCTGCACGATAGCAGTGGACATACTATCGAAGACAGTGCTGCCAAAGCAGTTACTAAACACAGCCTTCCGAAATGCCTTCACAAAAGAAGACGAAGTAAATATTCGAGAATTCGAGAGAACAGCTGCCAACATGAGTAATGTAGAAGTAAATACCCTCGGAGTAGTGAAGCAAATTAAATCACTTAATAAAAGCAAGTCTTCTGGTGCAGACTGTATACCAGTTAGGTTCCTTTCGGAGTATGCTGATGCATTAGCTCCATACTTAACAATCATTACAATACCTCGCTCAATTAAAGATCCTAACCCAAAGATGAAAAAGTTGGACATGTCACATCAGTATTCAAGAAGGGTAGTAGGAGTAATCCACTAAATTACAGGCCCATATCGCTAACGTCGATATGCAGCAGGATTTTAGAACATATATTGTGTTCGAACATTATGAATTACCTCGAAGAAAACGGTTTATTGACACATAGTCAACATGGGTTTCGAAAACATCGTTCCTGTGAAACACCACTAGCTCTTTGTTCACATGAAGTGTTGAGTACTATTGACAAGGGATTTCAGATCGATTCCGTATTTTTGGAAGGCTTTCAACACTGTACCACACAAGCGGCGCGTAGTGAATTTACGTGCTTATGAAATATCATGAAATATCGTCTCTGTTACGTGACTGGATTTGTGATTTCCTGTCAGAGAGGTTACAGTTTGTAGTAATTGACGGTCAGTAATCGAGTAAAACAGAAGTGATTTCTGGCATTCCCCAAGGTAGTGTTATAGGCCCTTTGCTGTTCCCTATCACCTATAAACTATTTGGGAGACAATTTGAGCAACCGTCTTCGGTTGTTTGCAGATGACGCTGTCGTTTATCGACTAATGAAGTCATCAGAAGATCAAAACAAACTGCAAAACGATTTAGAAAAAATATCTGAATGGAGCGAAAATGGCAGCTGACCCTAAATAACGAAAACTGTGAGTTTATCCACATGAGTGCTAAAAGTAACTCGTTAAACTTCGGTTACACAATAAATCAGTCTAATCTAAAAGTCGTAAATTCACCTAAATACCTAGGTATTACAATTACGAACAACTTTAATTGGGAGGAACTAATAGAAAATGTTGTGGGGAAGGCTAACCAAAGACTGTGTTTTATTGGCAGGACATTTAGAAAATGTACCACACCTACTAAGGAGACGCTTGTCCGACCTCTTTTAGAATACTGCTGCGGGGTGTGGGATCCTTACCAGATAAGCCTGACGGAGTACATCGAAAAAGTTCAAAGAAAGGCAGCACTTTTGTATTATTGCGAAAGATGCGAGAGAGTGTCACAAAAATGATACAGGATTTGGGCTGGAAACCATTAAAAGAAAGTCGTTTTTCGTTGCGACGGAATCTTCTCAAGAAATTCCAATCACCAACTTTCTCCACCGAATGCGAAAATATTTTGTTGACACCGACCTACATTGGGAGGAACGATCACCACTATAAAATAAGGGAAATCAGAGTTCGTAAGGAAAGATACAGGTGTTCATTCTTTCCGTGCGCTATACGAGATTGGAATAATAGAGAATTATGAAGGTGGTTCGATGAACTCTCTGCCAGGCACTTAAATGTGATTTGCAGAGTATCCATGTAGATGTAGAAGTAGAAAAAGTTAAGAAACTGGTTATAGATGTTGACTCTGACATTATTGGTATATCGGTGCACCACTTAAATAATCTGACAATTCAGAGACTCCGCCGTGCGGGATTAGCCGACAGGTTTGATGGCGCTGCAGTCATGGACAGTGCGGCTTGTCTCGGCGGAGGTTCGAGTTCTCCCTCGGGCATGGGTGTGTGTGTTTGTCCTTAGAATAATTTAGTTTAAGTAGTGTGTAAGCTTAGGAACTGGTGACCTTAGCAGTTAAGTCCCATAAGATTTCACACACATTTTCTTTTTTTCCAGAGGCTCCCTTTACTAAGATACAGATTAGCTGGCTTTTTTTCAAAGAGTTCCTTGCAGTGTAGGGGAGTGGCCATGGACGTTAAAAACAGTATTCCATTTGAGTCCATAGACATATCACGGCACTGCACTGAACTGATGTTTGAGTGTTGTGCAGGGGCAGTTGAATTTAGTGAAACTAAACTTATAATTGCCGGCCGGTGTGGCCGAGCGGTTCTAGGCGCTTCAGTCTGGAACCGCGCGATCGCTACGGCCGCAGGTTTGAATCCTGCCTCCGGCATGGGTGTGTGTGATGTCCTTAGGTTAGTTATGTTTAAGTAGTTGTAAGTTCTAGGGGACTGATGACCTCAGATGTTAAGTCCCATAGTGCTCCGAGCCATTTGAACCATTTGAAACTTCTAATTGTTGTTGTTTATAGGTCCCCTGACTCTGGCCTCAGAGCATTTCTGCTCAAGCTACAGAGGTTTCTTGATCCACTTCATAGGAAGTACCAGAAATTAGTTATATGTGGTGACTTCAATATTAATTTTGCACATGATTGTGCAAGGAAAAGGATGTTGGTAGATCTCCTAAACTCATATGATCTGATGCAGACTGTTTTTGCCAACCAGGGTGGAGGGGAACAGTAGCACAGCCACAGACAATAATTTTATTCATTCTTCATTACTAGATGGGCATTCTGATAGTAAAAGATTGAATGGCCTTTCAGATCATGATGCACAAATTTTAACTGTAAAAGGCTTTAGTACTCAAACAAATGTCACATATAATTAAAAACTATGGAGGAAAGGTACTCCAATGGTAACAGAGAGTTTTTTAAACCTCATTAAGGACCAAGAGTGGCAGGATGTTTATAGTGCCGATAACATAGATGACAAATATAATGTTTTCCATGACACATTTATCATGTTCTTTGAGAGTTGCTTTCCATTAGAACATTCTAAACAGGGTACTAGCAGTAAAAGGCAGCCTCGGTGGCTGACTAGTGGGATAAGGATATGATGTAAAACAAAGCGGGAATTATACGAAAATGTTAGAAATACTCACAATCAAGCCCATTAGGAACAGTATCGTAATGTGCTTAAAAACATTATTAGGAATACACAGATACAGTAGCTAATTCACAGGATAAAATTAGAACCATATGATCACTTGTGAAGGAAGTGTCTGATCAGCAGCACAAGATCGACGATATAAAGTCAGTTCGAAGTAAAAATATTTGTGTTGCTAACAAGTCAGATATGTATACTGTACTTGACAATCACTTTCTGAGCATTGCCGGTGAATTAAATAAAACTTAGTTTCTATGGGGAATCATATAACTTTCTTGGAAAATACCTTTCTGAGATTGATGTCTGAAATGCTGCTCTATGTTACTGACAAGGGGGAGACTGAGTCAATAATTAAATCAATGAAGACTAAGGACTCTCATGGATGTGAAGGAGTGCCTAGCAGAATATTAAAGTAAGGTGTTGCACATGTTAGCCCTGTACTTAGCCATATTTATAATATTTCCTTTAAGAATGGACTGTTTCCTGAACGATTAAAATACTCAGTAGTAAAGCCGCTTTATAAAAAGGGAGGAAGGGATATTGTAAAAAATTTTAGACCTATTTGTACGCCATCAGCGTTTGCTGAATTTATTGAAAAGGCTGTGTATGTAAGGATAACTGATCATTTTATATCGCATAATTTCGTATCAAATGTACAGTTCGGCTTTAGAAGTCGTTTAACAACTGAAAATGCTATATTCTCATTTCTCTGTGAATTACTGGATGGCTTAAGCAAAATGTTTCGGAAGCTATGCATATTTTTTTTTTACCAAGGCATTTGACTAAGGTGATCACAAAATATTGCTCCAAAAGTTTGGACATTACAGATACGGGGAGTAGCTCACAATTGATTTACCTCTAACAACAGACAGCAAAAGGTCGTTATTCACAGTGCAGAGAATGGCTGTGATGTGGGGTCTGAGTGAGGTAGGGTCAAATGTGGGGTGCCTCAGGGATCAGTGCTGGGGCCACTCCTATTCATAACTTATATAAGCGATATAATGGCTCAAAGCAAGGGGAAACTACAGCTGTAATTTTTCCCGAGGGCATGCAGCTTTACTGGATGGTTAAATGATGATGGCGTCCTCTTGAGTAAAATATTCCGAAGGTAAAATAGTCCCCCATTCGGATCTCTGGGCGGGGACTACTCAAGAGGATGTCATTATCAGGAGAAAGAAAACTGGCGTTCTATGGATCGGAGCATGGAATGTCAGATCCCTTAACCGGGCAGGTAGGTTAGAAAATTTAAAAAGGAAAATGGATAGGTTAAAGTTAGATATAGTGAGAATTAGTGAAGTTCGGTGGCAGGACGAACAAGACTTCTGGTCAGGCGACTACAAGGTTATAAACACAAAATGAAATAGGGGTAATGCAGGAGTAGATTTAATAATGAATAGGAAAATAGGAATGTGGGTAAGGTACTACAAACAGCATAGTGA
The DNA here is from genome assembly GCF_023864345.2 of Schistocerca serialis cubense. Classification (NCBI taxonomy): domain Eukaryota; kingdom Metazoa; phylum Arthropoda; class Insecta; order Orthoptera; family Acrididae; genus Schistocerca; species Schistocerca serialis. The sequence continues at coordinate 1,199,026,022 of NC_064638.1, read as the reverse complement.
ACGTATTATTGTGGCCAAGATAGATACGAAGCCCAAGCCTACCACAGTAGTTCAAGTTTATATGCCAACTAGCTCTGCAGATGACGAAGAAATTGAAGAAATGTATGTCATGGGTGACTGGAATTCGTCAGTAGGAAAAGGGAGAGAAGGAAACGTAGTAGGTGAATATGGACTGGGGGTAAGAAACGAAAGAGGAAGCCACCTGGTAGAATTTTGCGCAGAGCACAACTTAATCATAGGTAACACTTGGTTCAAGAATCATAAAAGAAGACTGTGTACATGGAAGTAGCCTGGAGATACTGACTGGTTTCAAATAGATTATATAATGGTAAGACAGAGATTTAGAAAGCAGGTTTTAAATTGTAAGACATTTCCAGGGGCAGATGTGGACCCTGACCACAATCTATTCGTTATGAACTGTAGATTAAAACTGAAGAAACTGCAAAAAGATGGGAATTTAGGGAGATGGGACCTGGATAAACTGAAAGACCCAGAGGTTGTACAGGGTTTCAGGGAGAGCATAAGGGAACAATTGACAAGAATGGGGGAAAGAAATACAGTAGAAGAACAATGGGTAACTTTGAGGGATGAAGTAGTGAAGGCAGCAGAGGATCAAGTAGGAAAAAAGATGAGGGCTAGTAGAAATCCTTGGGTAACAGAAGAAATATTGAATTTAATTGATGAAAGGAGAAAATATAAAAATGCAGTAAATGAAGCAGGCAAAAAGAAATACAAACGTCTCAAAAATGAGATCGACAGGAAGTGAAAAATGGCTAAGCAGTGATGGCTAGAGGACAAATGTAAGGATGTAGAGGCTTATCTCACTAGGGGTCAGATAGATACTGCCTGCAGGAAAATTAAAGAGACCTTTAGAGAAAAGAGAAGAACTTGTATGAATATCAAGAGCTCAGATGGAAACCCAGTTCTAAGCAAAGAAGGGAAAGCAGAAAGGTGGAAGGAACATGCAGAGGGCCTATAAAAGGGCGATGTACTTGAGGGCGATATTATGGAAATGGAAGAGGACGTAGATGAACATAAAATGGGAGATACAATGCTGCGTGAGGAATTTGACAGAGTTCTTAAAGACCAAAGTAAAGACAAGACCCCAGGCATAGACAACATTCCATTAGAACTACTGATAGCCTTGGGAGAGCCAGCCCTGACAAAACTCTACCATCTGGTGAGCAAGATGTATGAGACAGGCGAAATTCCCTCAGACTTCAAGGAGAATATAAAAATTCCAATCCCAAAGAAAGCAGGTGTTGACAGATGTGAAAATTAACGAACTATCAGCTTAATAATTCACAGCTGCAAAATACTAACACGAATTCTTTACAGACGAATGGAAAAACTAGTAGAAGCCGACCTCGGGGAAGATCAGTTTGGATTCCGTAGAAATATCGGAACACGTGAGGCAATACAGACCCTACGACTTATCTTAGAAGCTAGATTAAGCAAAGGCAAACCTACGTTTCTAGCATTTGTAGACTTAGAGAAAGCTTTTGTCTAAGTTGACTGGAATACTCTCTTTCAAATTCTGAAGGTGGCAGGGGTAAAATACAGGGAGCAGAAGTCTATTTACAATTTGTACAGAAGCCAGACTGCAGTTATAAGAGTCGAGGGGCATGAAAGGGAAGCAGTGGTTGGGAAGGGAGTGAGACAGGGTTGTAGCCTATCCAAGATGTTATTCAATCTCTATATTGAGCAAGCAGCGAAGGAAACAAAAGAAAAATTCGGTTTAGGTATTAAAATCCATGGAGAAGAAATAAAAACTTTGAGGTTCGCCGATGACATTGTAATTCTGTCAGAGACAGCGAAGGACTTGGAAGAGCAGTTGAGCGGAATGGACAGTGTCTTGAAAGGAGGATATAATACGAACATCAACAAAAGCAAAACGAGGATAATGGAATGTAGTCGAATTAAGTCAGGTGATGCTGCAAGAATTAGATTAGGAAATGAGACACTTAAAGTAGTAAGGGAGTTTTGCTATTTAGGGAGCAAAATAACTGATGATGGTCGAAGTAGAGAGGATAGAAAATGTAGACCGGGAACGTCAAGAAAAGCGTTTCTGAAGAAGAGAAATTTGTTAACATCGAGTATAGATTTAAGTGTCAGGAAGTTGTTTCTGAAAGTATTTGTATGGAGTGTAGCCATGTATGGAAGTGAAACATGGACGATAAATATTTTGGACAAGAAGAGAATAGAAGCTTTCGAAATGTGGTGCTACAGAAGAATGCTGAAGATTAGATGGGTAGATCACATAACTAATGAGGAAGTGTTGAATAGGATTGGAGAGAAGAGAAGTTTGTGGCACAACTCGACTAGAAGAAGGGATCGGTTGGTAGGGCATGTTCTGAGGCATCAAGGGATCATCAGTTTAGTATTGGAGGGCAGTGTGGAGGGTAAAAATCGTAGAGGGACACCAAGAGGCGAATACACTAAGCAGATTCAGAAGGATGTAGGTTGCAGTAGGTACTGGGAGATGAAGAAGCTTGCACAGGATAGAGTAGCATGGAAAGCTGCATCAAACCAGTCTCAGGACTGAAGACCACAACGACAACAATAACAACAACAACAACATAAGCGATATGACCTCTAGTATTATCGGTAATTCTAAAATATTTCTGTTTGCTGATGACACTAGCTTGGTAGTAAAGGATGTTGTGTGCAAATAGTGTAGTTCATGACGTAAGGTCATGGCTTGTAGGAAATAAACTAACGCTAAATCACAGTGAGACTTAATTTTTACATTTGCTAAGACAGTTCAACAAAATCTGACGTTTTAATTTCACAGAATGGGCATATGAGTAATGAAACTGAACAGTTCAAATTTATAGGTATTCAGGCAGATAGTAAACTGTCGTGAAAAGCCCATGTTCAGGATCTTATTCAAAGATTTAATGCTGCCATTTTTACTATTCGAACGGTATCTGAAGTAAGTGATCGTTCAACATGAAAATTAGTCTACTTTGCTTATTTTCATTCGCTTATGTCTTACGATATTATATTCTGGGATAACTTTTCCCATTCTCAAAGTATATTTTTGGCTCACAGACGGGCAGTTCGGGCAATAATTGGTGTAAGTTCGCGAACCTCTTGTCGAACCCTGTTCACTAGTCTGGGTATTCTGACATTGCCCTCTCAATTCTTTACTGTCGTTCTTGTTAACAATATCAGCTTATTGCCAAGAGTTAGCAGCTTTCACTCAGTTAATACTAGGCCGAAATCCAATCTGCATTTGGATCGCACTTTCTTAACTCTTGTGCAGAAATGTGTTCCGACACTGCTGCATCCATTTTCAATAAGCTACCACAAGAATTGAAAAATCTTTGCAGCAATCGACGAGCTTTCAAATAGAAACTGAAGATCTTCCTCATGGGTCACTTCTTCTATTCTGTTGAGGAGTTCCTTGAAATATCAAGCTGATTCCAATGTGATATTGTTCATTGCGTTTACTTATGGCTCGTTTTTTTCGGATTCATAAATATTTTATTTTATCTATTATTACTTTTTTTAATTTCATGTACTGACACGTTCCATAACCTTGGAGATTTGGTCCTCCTTTTGGTCCTACGGAACTAGACGTGTATTTAAATAAATTAATCACGTTAAATATGAGGGAGTGTACTGTGATGCGCAGTACTGTTATTGATAATCTATTTCCTTGTAGGTGAGTAACACCGACAATTGTGCATTGGGCAATATCGTTTGTCTAATATCTTGCAGTGTTGTTTATTAATACTTTCGTCTGCATGCATCGTGATTTAATTGTCTAGCTACGGATCTGGGAAACGGTAATGGACAGTACGTATAAAACGAGTTAACTTGGTATCGTTGCTCACCTCAAGGCCACAACTTTCCATACAATTGAATACAGACATGAACACAAAGTCACTTGAAAAATAACTCGCGAAACGTGAAACAAGCAAGGATACCATCCTACTAAAGTAGTGGAAAAAAGGCAAATCACGACTGGTCGCAGTCTGCTCTGTACTGGCTTAAAATTTCCGGCATTTACAAACATAAGCATATTTTACGTCTCAGTCTTTGACAGTCCAACTGAGGATATCGTTTAGAGTGTAAGTCTCTGTGTTGTACACATTGCTCGTTTAAAACAACGTTTCTGTTCTGAGTCACTACACCGTTACTGTCTGTTGTGTTGAACAGGGCAGTGTTGAGGCTTGGTTGACAGTTTAAGACAAATTTCAGTTTAGGATAGTGATTTGCGCTGAAAAATCAAATCTTTCTAATTGTGCTTACCACAAGAAATAAACGTGAAAAAGAGACGAGTCACTTTTCAGGCGCACAATCTCAGGCTTTCGCGCAACAACTGCATAATGGGTACAGTTATCTTTTCTTACCCTTCGATTGCTGGATGGTGATTATTTTGTTTCCCATGTTTTCTACGCTCATATCCTGTCTAGCTATCAGACAGTCGCAGCATCGTCTTTGTTTCAAGTACTCCTTTGAGAATCATAAGCGAAGGGAAAAGTAAAAATTGTTGTACTCCTGGTGGGACTCGAACCCACAATCCCCGGCTCCGGAAACCGATGCCTTATCCATTAGGCCACAGGAGCGGGCGGCAGTTGGCTTCCTTATCAAGCATACGAAGCAAAGTACTAGGCGACTTGTATCGTTGTGGGTCTGATAAGCGAGATAACGTTTGTCGGGGGGGGGGGGGGGGGGGGGGGACAGACGTCCCTTGCCTAATCACACACGGAGCTGCTACGCGTTTCCTCGGTCGCTCGTTGGCGCGTTGTTAGTGGAATGAATACGAACAATCGGATAAGGCGACAGCATAGTAAAGTTTTACATAAATGGAAAGTTACTTTACAGGCATTAGCAAATTTCCCATTAATCTATATGAACGGTACAACGGTGAAAAGTTATTGCCGATTTAGTATCATCGTATCAGCTGTTGATTATTACGAAAACATGGTAGTAACACGAACGATATCGTGTAACGAAGACTTCATACTGTTTTGCGAATTCTCATAAAGTATATATCAGATTATCAGAAGAGTCGCTCACAGAGGTAGTACTTATGCAGTCTAGAATATGAGTGGCTTTCAACGCTCGGTCGCTTTACATTCACGTTCACCCTTAACATTCTACAGCAAATCATTGGTTATCAGAAGAACGCCAGAAATGGGAACGTTCTCCCAAATATACCGGAGGTGAACCTCTTCTGCCCCACTCCTAGATCTCCGGGGGTTGATTGAAAAGAAGCCCCCCGTCCTCTTTGATAGGGAATGAAAGAGCCTTATTGTGTGCTGGACAGAGGATACTTGTAGTTCAGAATCTTTGTCGTCCACCCTGTTCCGATCAGGGATGCAGAGCGTGCAGAAACGCCATTTCACTTTCGTTTCCTCTTGTTGTTCAGACCAAATATACTTGGCGCCAAACACATAAACGCTACAGGAAGAGAAACCCCAGTCAGTTACCGTTATGTGGCTTGCTCGCAGGCCGCAACTGTATAGCTTTTAAGGGCCGATCTGGGTTGGATAAAAACAACGGCAAAAATATACATCGCTATCCAAATTAGCAACAGTTTACAATGGTTTATTAACAGTAGCTTGGCAATTCGTAATTGAAATCTGATGATATGTATAGTTCAAATTTCACTTGCAATGATCTGTTTTTCAACCTGGTCTAGTGCTAAATCCAGTAATCGATGACTAACGTGATTTACATAATGTCTTTTTCGGCTCTTCTTAAGATTTGTCTTAAGGCAGTCGCTGAGACGGGGTCCTTTGTTGAAGTACCGCCCTTGAGTTACTCAATGAAGCCACCTGGAAACTAAGAGGGTTTTTCGGAAAGTAGATTCCGATCGGTCTTGAAATGGAAACAACAGTGAAAATCCGCCAAAGGTTTGCACAGATTTGTTAGGCAGTATCTCTAGTATGCCCCTCGATAGCTTCACGTCTTCCTTTCCCCTTATGAATGCACAGTGAGCGCGTAAAAATACCTGGGACAATAGTGTCTTCCGCCAAGTATGATGGTCTGGTGAGAAATTGCGCCAGTCATGCAGCCCACATAACACAGCCGTCTTGCGGTTCATTCTTCGTGACAATTCTCGGCCGCACTCTCCAGTGGCAATGAAGATACTCTTGCAGTATGTAGATAAGGTATACAAAACTGCAACCAGTCACTTTTTTGAATAATTGTGTTTTATTCCATGAACCGGTTTTCGAACCTTTTCAGGTTCATATTCAGATGGTTTCAGGAAGTTACATCGTTGTTGCTAGCATAATGCTGGGTGCTGGCTTGTGACAGTATAGGTGGCTTTTTTCGGTTAGTGTCCAGCTGTATGCCTCCATTTTGATGTCCAGTTGTTGTATCACTACACACACTTCCACACAAACTATATTAATTACACTCTGACAGCGAGACTTTTCCAGCATCGAGCATGCGCTCTGCAAATGGAGGCAGCCAGATGGACACTAACCGAAAAAAGCCTCCTATACTGTCACAAGCCAGCGCCCAGCACTATGCTAGCAATAATGATGTAACTTCCTGAAACCATCTGAAGATGAACCTGAAAAGGTTCGAAAACCGGTTCATGGAATAAAACATAATTATTCAAAAAAGTGACTGGTTGCAGTTTTGTATAACTTATCTACATTGTACATACAGTCACGGTTCTAAACTATCCGTAATGGATAAGCATAATCTGCTCCGGCAGTGTTTTAGATCGGAAGTGTTTGATCATCCACAATACAGCCCGCAAATATATGCCCCTGAGTTTCATCTCTGCTCACATGGACCGCTGGCTATAAACACAACATCTTGGCACAGACAACCAGCTGCAGACCAGCGTGGAGAATTGGCGGAAAGCACAGGTGGCTGCCTTTTATCACGAGTGTATTGGAATGTTGGCACAAAGCTACGACAAATGTCGAAGTTGGAGCGTTGACTATGTACAAAAGTAGCTGGACGGTTAGTTTACTGTGGCCAATAAAACGTTTTCGATTTTGACAGTGGTTTCCATTTCGCGACCAGTCGGAAATTACTTTCCGAGTAACCCTCGTATGTGTGTGCCGCAAGGCGGATCTAGGACACAGTTCATATTGTGCGTCCTGTTATGGAGCGTGACTAAACCATGTTGCGCCTGAAGCGTAGGCAGCTCCGCGCACTTCTGTGTAAGCTCTAGTCTGTATCTTCTACGAGGCCTGTTCAGAAAGTAAGCTCCGATTGATTGCCAAATTGAAACCACAGTGAACATCAGAAATGTTTTACTTGTAACAATTAGCTACACCTTTCAGCTACTTCTCTACGTAGTCGCCGTTCTGACTTAGACTTTTGTCATAGCGTTGTACCAACTTTTCAATAGCCTCATCATAGAAGGCAGCCGCCAGTGCTTTCCGCCAATTCTTCACGCTGGCCTACACCTCGTTGTCTGTGTCAAAATGTTGTCTTCAAAGACAGCGGTTCATGTGACCAGAGATGAAACTCAGGGGGAGACAATTGCGGACTGTATTGTGGGTAATCTCACATTTCCATTTGAAAACGATGCAGGAGCATCTTCATTGCCCCTGCAGAATGCGGCTGCGAATTGTCTTGAAGAAGAAACAGCACGACAGTTATGTAATGTTAGCTGCATAGCTTCAGGCGAAATTTCTCACCAGGCCCTCGTACTTGGCGGCAGACACTATTTTCTAGACATCTTTATGCACTCACTGCGAGCTCAGAAATGAGAAGAGCGACGTTATGCTAACTGGGGTTATACTAGAGACACTACCCAACACATCTGTGCAAAGCTTTATCGGATTTTCATAGTCGTTTCCATTTCGCGACCGATCGGAGCTTACTTTCTGAACGCCCCTCGTAGATGACATAGCAGCTCTTATGGATGACTCTCACTGAGGTCATACGACATGCGGCACAGGAACAACCTGCACTGGTGGAGCGCTTAGAAAAGTAGTTCAAACGATATATCTGATTAACACTGGAATAACAATGATACGACACCAACATAAATCTCTACCGAACTGACTGGCGCAAGAGGCACAGACGGATGCTTCACGCAAAATGGTTCAAATGGCTCTGAGCACTATGGGACTCAACTGCTGAGGTCATTAGTCCCCTAGAACTTAGAACTAGTTAAACCTAACTAACCTAAGGACATCACAAACATCCATGCCCGAGGCAGGATTCGAACCTGCGACCGTAGCGGTCTGGCGCAGCGCCTTTAACCGCACGGCCACTTCGGCTGGCTGCTTCACGCAACTGCCCCGTACGATAAGAAGTTCGAGTCACCATGAATGCTTCAAAAAAAATTATTCTATGTAAATGGAGAAAAGCTATATGTATCTCTCTACTTAGTGTATCAGTACATTATTTACGTTTTGCGTAAAGCACGGTTTTTAGATACACATGTGTTCTTTGATATGCAGTCATTCTCATTTGATTCTAAGGAAACTATTTTGTTTGAAAAAATTGATTTTCTTTCACTTCTTCTAGTCCCATATTAAAGCTTGATAATGGACTGGTTTCCTTTTCGGTGTTATGCGTGGTTATTACGACACGTGATAAGTAAGTAAACCACTGGACATATTTTGAAAACTTTGCAGTGAAAAATGTAGTCTTGGTCAGTTTAAGTTTGGTTATATGTCATAGTCTGTTGCACACGAAATATAGCTAACACATCGAAATTGTTTTTGACGGCACTAGGAGAGTGATACCTCTTTCCACTCTCGAGAATCTACGTAGGATATACTGAACGTTGTCCATGCCGAGACTGGCAGCTATGCGCCTAGTACGAGGTTATTGCCACCTACTATAGCCTGTTATGCAAAGAGCGGTGCTGCCTGATGTTTCTCTTTCTCGTGTGCTGCCGATACGAGCCGAAGCTTGGAATGGAAAACTTACTAAAATGAAAAGCCACTGCGGATCATCAGTTAATGATGGCAACTGGATGCTTTTTCAGTCTGTGCTCTCTCATTTCAAGAACCTAGGTGACAGGTGTAAAAGCAAAAATCCTATTAATTCTGTATGAGCAGCCGGACGAAGCACAGAGAACGCGTCGGGAGTTTCCTAAAAGTCAAGAGTTTCTTCCATTTCTTGAAACACATTGTCTACCCCTACGGTTGTCTACCCCCACGCAAAGTTCACCAACTACTGCTACGCCATCGATGATGCCTGAACTCACTTCAAAATCTGTCATTTCTTCCGAATACTCATCAAATTGGATCATATACTATTTTACGAAATTGAGCAGTTGTAGAAACACTATGCTATATTAATTTTTGACCGTTATTTACATATGTACAAAATTGAATAAAATACGGTATTTTGTTATTTTATCAATATTGGATCTTACAAACTATGTAGCTGTTAATGATAGTTGGCGAATGACACACCCAGCAACAAATAGTTCTTAAACGTTTTATTTTAGTGCCATAACCGGTCTCGGACTACCATGCCCATCTTCAGGTGACTAATACTTTTCCTTACATAGCTGTTTAGATGAAAGACATGTCGTCTGCTCCAAACTGCATATGTGATTCAAAATAGTCGTGTTAACTTACACACTTCCCAGAAGACGGCATACATAGAGCAATAAAACCACAACAAAACAGATAGCCACCTACTGTAACATATGTAAGTGAACACAAATATTTTGCCTGCAGTGGTATAGTTTGTTGAACTGCAGCGTCATAATCGGTTATGAACAAAGGCTACATTGGAACAGAAGAATACATAACATCGAAAGAAAGAAATAAAGACTAATATGAGACTCTAAGCCGCTTTATCCCCGTATATGGCAACTTAGGACTTCAGAGCTTGCTGACATAAGATCATCAATGATACATCGTACACTATATTTTCTACATTTGTATGAGAGCTCTTTAAGTGTTGAACTCCACAGTCATACAAGGTTGATAATGTGGAATAATCTCTTTTCTGCAGATTGCATTTCGGACTTTCAATCCTTTTTCTAAGCCTGTTCAACTTTTCTTCAGTGAAACTAGTGGCTAGATTTTCAATAGTGTCTACTAAAGGTTTTCAATCCTCATCTTCCACGTAGATAATCGGGTACAAGTCTCTTAATGATTATTATATGTTGCCCTCATGTAACTATACCTGGTGTCAGTTTTGTAGGAGGAGTACGGTGACCGTATAATGGGTGTTTTACGGAGGTGTTTATACCTTTCTCCGTATATATCTACACAGGTGTCAAAATCAAACCAACAAAGGAAATTTTGCAAGGTTGCGTTCATTTGGCCACAAAACAGTGTTAACCATTCTACGAACAGCAGGTCTCCAGCAATAAAGGTCACTCTGCTGAGGCCTTCCGTACACCGTTTGCCTCGATACAACACGTCCGGGGAATGCTGCGAGGTCAGATAACAGAAGTGGTGCAGTACAAGGAAGTATCGTCGCGCCCTTACAGCCAAACACTCTTTCTCATGTCACATGTGGTCGGCACTGACCTGCTCTCCAGGATACAGTTTCAGTCTCTATGCACTGTCTCATCATTTGAGAAGCAATAGAACGAGCCGCATTAAATCGTCGGGCCACATCAGTTTGCGACTCTCCTGCTTCAATTCTTCCTGTGGCCCTCCACAGCACAGCCATACTGCACCGTGTGTGACGAGGTACACAGCGATTGCGGATGTGAAGGTACCCTGCAAACACTCTCCACCTTGATAGGTGCCCTGACGTCGTTGCTGAAGCGGTTGTCTGTTGATCGCAATGCCATCTTCTCTGTAGAATACGATCGTAACTATATATGTTGACAGTTTGTTTATATCGTGAATTAGGCACAGGGCGGCGAAATAGCACGGTGAACTTCATGCCTGAAGTTTGGAGTGACCGTTCCAGCTAAATAGTAGAGTTTATACCACTGTGTAGGTTTCACAGGTCCAGTAATGGGTTTACACGCCTCGTTAAGAGAACTAGCCACTTTTATGCATGGTCATTGTAATGGAGTGGTGGAACTATCCACTCGTTAATTAAAACTACAGCTTTATTTTTGTGTTACGCTGTAGGTGTATATGACAACCTTGTTCGGTAGAACACCTTTAGATGACACTACTGAAAATCTAGCCACTAGTTTCAATGCAGAAAAGTTGAACAGGCCTAGAAAAAGGATCGAAAGTCCGAAAGGCAATCTGCAGAATAGAGATTATTCCACATTATCAACCTTGTATGACTGTGGAGTTCAACACTTAAAGAGCTCTCATACAAATGTAGAAAATATAGTGTACGATGTATCATTGATGATCTTATGTCCAGAAGCTCTGGAGTCTGAATGGTTGCCAAATATTGGGATAAAGCGGCTTAGTCTCATATTTGTCATTATATTTGAAACGTCCCCTTTGAAAAAATTTATACAGACTGTGCTTAAACTGACATACAATATTTTTAGCGCAACGCAATCTGACTTTCAATAATCCCTACAAAAGAATGGGCCCTGACTAACATTAAACTATACCTTTCACAAATCACTTACCTCAAAAAAATCTTCGCTACTCAAGCTACTGCAATACAGCGAGCGCCACTACTGCCAGCTAAATTTGATTCAAAGTACTGAAGGCACTAACTACTGATAGGCATAGTTAGCAAATGAAAGATTTTGGTAGAGAACAACCAATGTATTTACCTCAATAGTCATAATATATATAGCAGTTCATGACAAATTTCAAAACTCCGCCATCTCTCCCCCCACATCCACCACTGCTGGCGGCTCACCTCCAACTGCGCAACGCTACGCGCTGTTCACATTCAGCTGCCGCTGCCCAACACTACAATGGCAGACAACAATGCAAACTAGCCACAGACCGCACAGACAACAATGCAAACTAGCCACAGACTGCACACAGCACAGCCAGTGATTCTCACACAGAGCGCTACGTGGCGTTACCAATAAGAAAACCTAAACAGCCCACTTACATATTTTTATTTTGTTATTATGTATTCTTCTGTTCCAATGTAGCCTTAATTCATAACTGACTGTGACGCTACTGTTCAACAAACTATACCACTGTGTGCAAAATAGTCGTGTTCACTTACATATGTTCCAGTAGATGGCTATCTGTTTCGTTGTGGTTCATGTGGTTTTCTAGCTCGATGTATACCGTCTTCTGGGACGTGTGTAAGTTAACACGACTATTCTGCATCACATATGCAGTCTGGCGCAGACGACATGCCTTTGATCTAAACAGCTATGTAACGAAAAAATTTGTCATCTGAAGATGGGCATGGTAGCCCGAAACCGGTTATGGCACTAAAACAAAACATTTAAAAATTATTTGTTGCTGGTTGCGTCATTCACCAACTATCATTAACAGCTACAGAGTTCATAAGATCTAACATAGATAAAACAACAAAATACGGTATTTTATTCAATTCTGTACATATGTAAATAACGGTTAAAAATTTATATAGCACAGTGTTTCTACAGCTGCTCTATTTCGTAAAGTAGTATATGATTCAACTTGATGAGTATTCGGAAGAAACGATGAATTTTGAAGTGAAATTAGGCACCATCGATGGCGTAGCAGTAGGTGGTGAACTTTGCGTAGGTGTGGACAATCGTACTGATAGACAACGTGTTTTAAGAAATGGAAGAAACTCTTGATTTTAAGGAAACTCCCGATGTGTCCTCTCTTCTTCGTACAGCTGCTCATAGAGAATTAATAGGATTTTTGTTCTTACACGTGTCGCAAAGTTTCTTGAAATGAGAGCACAGACTGAAAAAGCATCCAGTTGCCATTCAAATTCAAGGGAAAGGGATCAGGATAAAATTCGCTGATGACATTCCTCTCCTGAGTGAAAGGGAAAAAGAATTCCATTCACAGGAATGGAACGAACAGCCTAATGAGTACAGAATTTGGAGTGAGAATAAATCGCAGAAAGACGAAAGTAATGAGGAGTAGCAGAAAAGAAAACAAACGGGATACTGAACATCAGGAGTGATGGTTACGAAACAGATGAAGTTAAGGAATTCTGGTACCAAGGCAGCAAAATAACCGATGACGGACGGAGGAAGGAGGAAACAGAAAACAGACTCGCTCTGGCAAAAAGGGCGTTCCTAGTCAAGAGATGACTTCTAGTGTCAAACATAGGCCTTAATTTGAGGAAGAAATTTCTGAGACTGTAAGTTTTGGGCACAGCATTGGGTGGTTGTGAGACAAGGACTGTGGGAAAACCGGAACAGATGAAAATCGTAGCATGTGAGATGTGGTGCTACAGAAGAATGATGAAAATTAGGTGGACCGATAAGGCAAGGAATGACGGTGTTCTCTGCAGAATAGGCGAGGAAAGGAATACATGGGTAATACTGAAAAGAAAAACGGGTAGGATGACAGGACCTGCGTTAGGACTCAAAGATTTTTTTTTAAACTTATGAGACTTAACTGATAAGGTCATCAGTGCCTAAGCTTACACACTACTTAACCTAAATTATCCTAAGGACAAACACACACACCCATGCCCGAGGAGGACTCGAACCTCCGCCGGGACCAGCCGCACAGCCCGTGACTGCAGCGCCGCAGGCCGCTCGGCTAATTCCGCGCGGCACTCAAAGAATAATTACGATGGTAGTCGAAAAAAAAGGTTACTCTTGTGTATTTGCAATTTTGCTCAGCATGGCCGACTTTGCTCAAAAAGACGAATGAATAGTTCAGCCACAAATAGAACTATAACATACTGAAACAATTTGTTCAATTCGGTTGCTCCTGTTCGCTGGTTCCACTCAAAAGAATTAATAATAATTCAACCAATAAGTAAAAGGCAAACCTACTTTTCTAGCATTTGTAGACTTAGAGAAAGCTTTTGACAAAGTTGATTGGAATACTCTCTTTCACATTCTGAAGGTGGCAGGGGTAAAATACAGGGAGCGAAAGGCTATTTACAATTTTTACAGAAACCAGATGGCAGAGTATAGGGGCATGAAAGGGAAGCAATGGTTGGGAAGGGAGTGAGACAGGGTTATAGCCTCTCCCCAATGTTATTCAATCTGTATATTGAGCGCCGGCCGGGTGGCCAAGCGGTTAAAGGCGCTACAGTCCGGAACCGCGCGACCGCTACGGTCGCAGGTTCGAATCCTGCCTCGGGCATGGATGTGTATGATGTCCTTAGGTTAGTTAGGTTTAAGTAGTTCTAAGTTCTAGGGGACTGATGACCTTAGAAGTTAAGTCCCGTAGTGCTCAGAGCCATTTGAATCTGTATATTCAGCACGCAGCAAAGGAAACAAAAGAAAAATTCGGAGTAGGCATTAAAATCCATAGAGAAGAAATAAAAACCTAGAGGTTCGCCGATGACATTGTAAATCTGTCAGAGACAGCAAAGGGCTTGGAAGAGCAGTTGAACGGAATGGACAGTGTCTTGAAAGGAAGGTATAAGATGAACATCATCAAAAGCAAAACGAGGTTAATGGAATGTAGTCGATTTAAATCAGGTGATGCTCAGGGAATTAGATTAGGAAATGAGACAATGTAGTAAAGGAGTTTTCCTATATGGGGAGCAAAATAATTGATGATGATCTAAGTAGAAAGGATATAAAATGTAGACTGGCAATGGCAAGTAAAGCATTTCTCAAGAAGAGAAATTAGTTAACATTGAGTATAGACTTAAGTGTCAGGGAGTCGTTTCTGAAATTATTTGTGTGGTGTGTAGCCATGTATGGAAGTGAAACATGGACGATAAATAGTTTGGACAAGAAGAGAATAGAAGCTTTCGAAATGTGGTGCTACAGAAGAATGCTGAAGATTAGATGGGTAGATCATACAACTAATGGGGAGGTATTGAATAGAATTGGGGAGAAGAGGAGATTGTGGCACAACTTGACTAGAAGAAGGGATCAGTTAGTAGCACATGCTCTGAGGCATCAAGGGATCACCAATTTAGTACTGGAGGGCAGCGTGGAGGGTAAAAATCGTAGAGAGAGACCAAGAGATGAATACACTAAGCAGATTGAGAAGGATGAAGGTTGCAGTAGGTACTGGGAGATGAAGAAGCTTGCACAGGATAGAGTAGCATGGAGATTGCATCAAACCAGTCTCAGGACTGAAGACCACAACAACAACAACGTAAAGCTACACCCGACCAGTCGACTGTTTTCGTAAAACCTACCGAGTCGCACGTCTTCATTCGGTTGTTCACACGACTAGTAGGGGGCGTTGGCTGGAGGCCGCACACGCCGCAGAGTTCCGACCGAGGCGGCCCGGCAAGTGGTGCAGGGCGTGGCCGGGAGGCGGCAAGCGAGTCAGTGGGTCAGTGGGGGGAGGAAAGCGGCCGCCGCGCTCTGCTCCTCCTTCCGGTCCGGCGCGCCGCCAGCCGCTGCGACCTTGGCCCGCAGCCGACCTCTGCTAACGGTCAGCCTGGCCCGGAAGGCCATACCACACAGTCTCGCCGCGCCAAATGTGGGCCGAGGTGAGGAAACGCTTATCTCTGGTCGCTCCGGTTACCGCCCTCGCGCAGAGAGCGTGTTTTGGCGTCAGGTAGGGCGTGAGCACATCCGCACTTCTTAGCACCCCGTAACCACGAGCGACATTTTTTTCTCAATCGACAAACTTGTGGCAAGTGAGGCTGCTGCAGCGCTCCTGGTCTTTTATTCCTGTACTGTTTCTCACCTGTCACCAGTGGTCGTTTTCGTATACAAGTTTCAAATGGTTCAAATGGCTCTGACCACTATGGGACTTAACATCTTATGTCATCAGTCCCCTAGAACTTAGAACTAGTCAAACCGAACTAACCTAAGGACATCACACACATCCATGCCCGAGGCAGGATTCGAACCTGCGACCGTAGCGGTCGCGCGGTTCCAGACTGAAGCGCCTAGAACCGCTCGGCCACCCCGGCCGTCATACAAGTTTCGTATAGACGTTTAGCACCGCAGAGGGTGGCCAGTAATAGCTTGGTTGCATAGGTGACCGCTCGGCTATGACGAGTGTTGCTGCAAATTCTGTCTTTGCATTTAGGGAGAGGGGATAGAAGAGATGGTGACGTGTAATCTCTGATTGCCGGTTTTGTGCATTGACCTGTCCGCGATGTCTCATGAAACGTTGGGATGTGACATTTTTGATGGTGATCCGTCAGTGGGAGAGGGACGGCAAGGTCGGCGGGCCCGTTGGTGACCCTCGAAAGGAATAGGCTACGTATTGCGATTGTTTTCCACCCTCTCCCCTCTCTTCATTTCCAATACGAACATGACACTACACTACACACAGCCATTACAGTCACCTAAACAGATAAACTCAAACACACAGCTCTCACTCTTTGCGAGGAAATGGTGCCTATTGACAAAGCAGATTTCAGACTCAGATTCATAGGAAGAATCTAAAGGAAATGTAACTCATCCACGAAGGAAGTGGCTTGTAAGGCGTTTGTTAGACCGATTCTTGAGTATTTATCATCTATCTGGGGCCCGCCCCCGGTAGCTGAATGGTCAGCGTGACGGATTGTCAATCCTCTGGGCCGAGGTTCGATTCCCGGCTGGGTCGAGGAATTTTCTCCGCCCAGGAACTGGGTGTTGTGCTGTCCTCATCATCATCCTATCACCCTCATCGACTGCAGGTTGCCGAAGTGGCGTCAAATTGAAAGACCGGCACCGGGTGAACGGTCTACCCGACGGGGGCCCCAGCCGTACGATTAAATAAATAAATCTATCTGGGATCTCTACCAAGAGAAGATAGGAGAGATAGAGAAGATCCAACGCAGCGCAGCACGTCGAGTCATGGGATCGTTTAGTCGGCGCGAGAGCGTTACGGAGATGCTCAACAAACTCCATTGGCGGGCGTTGTGCATCACGGACATACATGCTACTGAAGTTTCGAGAGAGCTCTTCCCGGTAAGAGTCGGATAACATATTACTTCCCCCACATACATCTCGCGTAATAACCATGCGGACAAAATTCGACAAATTAGAGCCATTACAGAGACCTATCGACAATCATTCTTCCCACGCGCTATACGTAAGTGGAACAGGACGGGAGGGCTCAGTTAGTGGTGCAAAAAATACCCTCCACCACACACCATTAGGTGGCTCGCGGAGTGCGGCGTAGATGCAGGATAGGATCGTAGTGTCAACATATGTAAACCGTCTGATTCTATCAGTGTGCATCACATATGACACCCTATTATTCTGAGATAAATTATATCACTGTTCCACTGGGTTGTGTAACAAACGATCCCGTTCACTCAAATTGTGACGATTTGTCCCCCCGTTGGGCAGTTCTTTTCGGCAGTATTTTGTTATGATCTGAAGATGGCTTGTTGATAAGCCACAACCAGGAATCAAATTAAATTATATTTGGGAGTAACGGTTTTTTCTCAATCCACAGCTTTAACACAACTGATCACTTGGCTCCAAATTTTACCATGTCAATTAATAAGGTCAATCCAGATCAACTTTTGCTCTTGAGAGAATCTTTAATTTTCTCAATTTCGGAAGGAGAAGGTGGTGAAAGCTTACACTCATATTACTGAATTTTACGAGAGTTGGTTTTCCAAATATTGCTGCTACATTTAAGAAATCATTATTAGCCGTATCTTGTATGTGTGATTCATTATTTATAGCCCTTCTGTTTACTTTAGTTGTGATGTTATCCTGTTCTGTGATAGGTCGTCTAGTCTCTCGCTTCACTACAGTATGTGTGTGTGTGTGTGTGTGTGTGTGTGTGTGTGTGTGTGTGTGTGTGTGTGTGTGTGTGTTTGTGTGTGTGTGGGTGTGCGTGCATGCGCAACTGCTGCAGAATGCTTACTTGTTCTTGTCTTTCCTTTTCCTTTCACAACATACTTTAACCCTCTGGTGATCGCCGGCCGGGGTGGCCGAGCGGTTCTAGGCTCGGGCATGGATGTGTGTGACGTCCTTAGGTTAGTTAGGTTTAAGTAGTTCTAAGATCTAGGGGACTATGGCCTCAGAAGTTAAGTTCCATAGTGCTCAGAGCCATTTGAACCTCTGGTGATCCATGGTTTTACAAATGGCCATTTAATATCATTTCTGAGTAGTTCACGCAGCAAGCTATTTTCAGATTTTGACCCGAAACTCGGTCGTGTAAACCGGGCTTTTTAAGTCCGCAGCGACTGCCACTGCTGCCTCGGTCGCCGCACTTTGAAAGCGCCTGGGAGGGACGTCAGTATTAAGTTTGCGGGCTTCACACAGGCAGTTTCCTAATGTCGTAGCAGATACACACATTTTTGTTTTTCAACTGTACCTCTATGACTAAGAGTTATCAACGAAGCTTTGAAGACGTAAGAGGACCATGCGTCCTAGTGGTGGGTTCAGCGAAGGATCCATCTTCAAGCGCCGGAGCTTACAATACAGATTAAGCTAAAGGGAAGGGGCAATCCGACCAGCATCGATCTAAACAATAAAACTTACAAAAAAAGTGAAGCACGAGGAAGGGGAGGAGGAAACAAAACGAAGCGTTACAGGTTGACAGTGTACGTGGTTGTTATTCCAGAGATCACGAAATCAAGTCAATTTTATACATAACTTGCTAATAAGATCCTACTTAGTAGTACGACGTTGCATTCCATTCTGTCCTATACGAGTACATATGAATTGATTCGATTGGAAGGGTATCAGAAAGCCGTTGTAGTCTCTCCTGAGGAAAGCTTTGTAACTGGATCTTGCGATTCTGGATACTGACAGTGGGACAGAGTTGACGTTCAGGATGATCCCATACATGCATGGTCTGTCGGGACAGATCTAAGAATCATTCTGCTCACAGGAGAATCTCAGCATAAGGCAAACATTTCATAGAAATACGTGCCTTGTGTGGACGAGAAATGTCTTCTTGAGAAATTGGCACCACGATACTGTCGCAGGAGAGCAAATACATGAGCACGTACGATCTCCATGACGAATCATTGTACCGTCCGTTCCCTCAACGGCTATCAGCTGTGACCTAGAGTCATAAGGATGGCTCCCCACACGATGACGCCAGCAATAACGCCTCTGTGCCTCTCCAGAACGTTGAACGAATGGGAATCCTCCATAGGTAGCTTCCACAGTCGTCGTCGATCGTCATCTGTCATGTGATATAGTGCGATCCATCTCTGAATCCAACGCGACACCTGTCGCGGATAAACTCCGAAACAACAGTGTGGGATGGCACAGAATGTCGCAGGGAGTCAACTACTTGTTCTCGGAGGGCTGGCACAGATGCGAAGGATTTGCTATCTTCTTGGAGCACAGTATGGCGATCCTCCCTTGCGCTGGGCAAACGTGGCCCACCAGACCGTTGACGACGAGTGTGCCTGGATCAAGTTCCCATGCAGTTCGATATGCGGCTACTGTCGCGTCCGAATGTTCCAATCCCAGAAATCTGGATATTGGAGGATTCGACCAGCTAGCCAAACGGAGACCTACAATGACGCCCATTTCAAACTCTGTCAGGGGCTGATAAAGCAGTGTCACATGAGTATGTGACATCTCCATGCCATTGACAGTGATCAATCGACATCGGGCGCTTTTCACTGCCATTACATTCGCTTTCAGAGCTGGTAACAATGCTGTATACGAAAACTAACGCACTCTGATGACCGTTGTACTTGTCACAGAGAACTGAAACTCTAAACATTTACATAACGCCGATGGTGTGAACTTACACGAATTTACAACGACATCCGACCATGTCTTCAGGGAGCTTTACTGTTTTTGTCAGGCAATGTATTTTGCACAGAAACTCATAAAATATTTTTTTCTGTTTCAGTCACTTTAATTCAGCAGTATTTATTGATCATGTGCTCTACAATTACATGTACCTTAGTTTTTACATAGAGATTCCGTTTAAGTATGAAGTATGAACGTGCTTGGTGTGCCAGTGCCGTTATGTATTGAAATTTATGCCTTTCCAGAAATACTGAATTCTTTTTATGTGTATTCTTAAGCGTTTTATATTTTTAAATAATGCACCTACATTTTTACTGAATATGTCATTATGTGGCACACAGAGCATACGTACAGGCACACAGGGGCTATTCTAGAAGTCGATCAAGGGAGTGGGGGCTAGTAGAAGGGAGGAGGGGGTTTGGGGGAATTGAATATGGCTTCACAAAAGGAGAGTTTGGGTCCTCTACCGACAAACTGGTAAAATTTGGTGTTGCGTATAGTAGTTTTTGGTAATTGTTTCGGAGTTCAGGGTAAAAAATGTGTATTAATAAATAATAAGACGCCTATTTTAAGTTAAATGATATTTATTGGTTCAGGTAGTAAGCTATTTGCCGCTCTTATTCTTTCGTTAAAATGTGTTTTGAGTACATTGCAACCTATATTGCTACATAATTATTTAAAAAATTATTGAATCGGTTGATTTCTAGTGTAATATGATACTCAATGGGGGGAGTCTATAGCTTCCATAGCCCCCCCCCCTTGCCCCCGCCCCTGCATGCACAGCACTATAATTTCACACTTTTGATATAGTTGCTTACATTACATAGATTCTGAACCACTATGAAAACATACGTACAAACGTTTGTGTTGCTAAGACAGTACATATGCGAGGTCTGCAAAAAATTCCGGAGCATTTCGCGCCAGTGGTGTGTCCGAGTGAAATGCGCTTGGTGTACCAGGACACTCGTGTTTTACGTTCAACTGGCGGAAGTTTCACTGTTAAATGTCTGTTATTTATTGTTCCGTACTGTGTTGAGTAGAACGTTGTGTCGCACAGTTTGAGAATTTCGAAACGGCAGAACCAGAGAAGCAACGCGTCTGCATTAAATTTTGCGTGAAACTTAAGAAACCTTTACAGAGACACACCAAATGGTATAGGAAGCCTTCGATGATGAGTGCTTAAGCCGTCCTCCGTGTTACGAATGGTTCACACGATTTAAAAATGGCCGGACAGAAGTCAAAGATGATCCTCGTTCAAGGCATCCTTCGATGTCTGCCGACGAGGCTCATGTCAGGAACGTCAGCGAAACTGTGCGTACCAATCGAAGACTGACTGTCCGAGAGACTGCAGAAGAATGCCTAACATTTCAGTTGTGATATCTGCGAGAAAATGGGATAAGAAAACGGCCTAAAATGTGGCGAGACAATTCATGGCTCTTGCTTCACGATAACGCACCCGCACATTCTATCCCTGTAGGTGCACAAAAGATGAAATCCCTCTGCTGCCTCATCCTCCGTTCTCTCCAGTCCTGGCCCCTGGGGAACTTTTTTTTATTTCCAAAGTCGAAAACGTCGTTAAAAGGACGAAGATTTGCAATCATAGACGAGATAAAACAAAATTCGCAGACGGCGCCTCGCGCAATCCAGCAAGAGGCGTACCAAGACTGCTTCCGGAAGTGGAAACTACGTTGGGACCGGTGTACCTATTGTGGAGGAGAGTATTTCAAAGGATACCATGCACAATAAGCAAAGTGTATGCGTGGAAAAATTTTGTGGACAAAGTTCCGGAATTATCTGAACAGACCTCGTACTTAGAATACAGACTTTTTCCGTACAAGCATATGTATGTCATGACACATGTTTAACAGTACGATTATTTAGTATTTATTAAATATTACTATGTCATTTTTAACGTATCTGTACTAATGAGATATGCACATTTTGTACCTTTCATGTTATTAACTAAATCTCCTGAATATTAATGAAACAAGCATTCTATACTGAAGAAATATCTAAACAAATTTGCATTATTATTTTCTAGCCTGTTATTTATTTATTTATTACTTACTTGGCCTGATCATATTAGGTCCTTAAGGCCCTTTCTCTAGCCTGACCGGGATTCAGCAACTTGCTACCTCGTATTGCGCCGTGAATTAAATTTCTGATTGTTTCTTCATGTAAGTCTGTCTGATGTCGCTTGTCCATTTTGTATAACATATGACGATCTTTCACGATATCCTTGGATGGCTGGATATTGCTAAATTAATGGTAATTATTTATGCAGTAGGCACTTATGTGTTCGTTGTTTTTTTATGTCTCCCACATTTTGGCCTACGTAAAGGACTTTACGAGTGCTACACACTATTTCGTAAATGCATTGATGGTATATGTTTACCTGTCTTCTGTGTAGTAACGCTGTATCTGAGTGTGCAGTTTTTTATATGTTGTGAAAGTGATGTAGATGTTGTGTGATCTAAAGTCATTTGTTTTTTTATAGGGGAGTTTTCTTATAAATGGTATGGAAACAGTGAGTTTCTTTTCTATTTTCTATATAGCAGTTGGTTTATTATTGTTTCTTTTTTTCTGTATGATGCTGTAAATAAGTGTGTCAGCATAGCCATTTGCCTGCAGCTGGTCGTCTAATATTGCTGAGTTCGTCTTTCTGTATATCGTTGCCCGCTGGTGTGCAATCTCAACTGCACATGATAGAAATAGACCTCATTACACTTTAGAGGAATCTATAAGTAACAATGAATGTACACATAACTGTAAAGTGCCTGATAGTGCCGAAACACATCGCGACAGTAAAATTAGTGAAATAGTCACTGCAGTTGAAATACTATAATTTTTGTAATCGCAGACTCCGACAAATTCCATACAACATGGAAAGTAGAAATATCTAGTTAGAAGCGGAAAAACGGTACGAAGAAAAGAGGATTCTGGGTGCACGATATTAATATCAGAAAATCTATGAGCCATACCGACATTTGTTTGTCCGTGATTGTAACGAAAATGTATATACCTTCATGGTCGCTACCATTCACAAAATATTATTAATCATCATCAGACACTAAACGCTACGCGTTGTTGAAGTATTCATGTTTCTCTGTCTTCGCCATATTTGTCTGTAGTTGCTGCAGCTCATTCCACTGATAAAACTCTCTGTCCACTGGCAAGACTCAGTTATATGGATGCTGTGGGTCTACTTCCTGATTTTTTACTTCTGAGACTTTTTTTATGAATCTGTTACGTTGAACTAGATGCCCAGTTAATTGACTTTTTCATCTCTGTACCATTTTAATCAACGTGCTCTTCTGTTTAATTTCTTTTAGTAATTGTTCGTTGGATTACTTTTCAGTGCAGGATATTTTTGCAGCTTTTCTCGATATCCATGTCTCTATTTCTTCCAGTTTTATTTTCTTTTGCCGTCTCCTCGTCGTATCTACACCCATAGGTGAAAATTTTATAGATAAGTTTGAATGGATTTCTTTCGTATTTCTATTTTAAGATGGTTGTTTGTTATTTAGTATTCTAATTCCTGGAAGTTTGTTTGGTTATTGCAATTGACTGACGCCCTGGTACGTTCCGAATTTTAGCGTGTTCATGCCAGTCACGTAACACTTCTACGGACAAATAGAATAACGTATTTCATTCAGAAGAAGAGAAAAAACTTAAACGAAAATCCTTGGGGAAACGTACCACACTACACGATCAAAGAACTTTGATAAGACACTAGCAGGTAACACGGAAGGTATATTATTTCCAGAGAAACATACGAGATTAACGCCGCGAAGAGACTTTATGGACAATGCGTAAGCGTAGATGAACATACATGTAACATATTCATTGTAGCCTCTAGAAGAGACCGCCAAACACACGCAGCAGTGCACATAGTACTCTGTACACAGTTAGTTCTTCGTACTCACTAAATAGGTGGCCCAAAGCCAATTGTTCCTTGAGATGCAAAACGTTTTGTATTTGTAAAGCCCTGATCCAGTGTGAGAGGAGGTCCAACTGCACTAATCTGATCGTATTAAAGAAATACATAAAAAAATAAACTATGTAACGAAATTATGATGTAGTGAACATTTCTTAATCCTGATACAAAATTGGAGACTTGTGATTTAGTTCACCATTATATATGCTCGTTCGGATGCGAAAGCCACAGGGGAAATGTGGAATAAGATCACATTTTTGTCAACGGCGTTTGATGCTCCAGTCGAGAAGCATAAGTTATGTATATTACAGTGCACAAATGCTTTCTGAGTTGAAGAGTTTAGTCATAGAATCACAAACTGTCTTGAAATACATTTGCCTGGGAAAAAGAAGGCAGTTCCAGTGCGTATTGAGGGAAAAAATGAGGCACATGAGTAGCAGTCGTATGCAGAAAAAAGTACACTTGCAGTGTTCAGTGGTTTACGTCTGTCACAGCGAGTTTATTAAGTCTCACAGAGAGTGATTTCTTTTTTTAACATTTCCGGAAAGAAATGTATTGACTTAGTATTACAGTAGTAAGAAACCCGAGACTAGTATTCACTAGCACTTGAATTATGTATTCTCTTCAGTATCATATGAATCATCTGTTATTATTATTCAAATTTTTAAAAAATGTTTTGCCATTTAGAACAAGTAAGAAAATGAATCGGTCACATATTGTCCAAAATATTTTTAATTCCGGAATGAAATAAATGTAATTTTCTATATACAAATTTCGTTTTTGAAGTGTATGTTCTTCACAGTTCGATTCCTCTGCCTCTTAATGTCACTTGCAGCGTGAATTTCAATTCCCGCCACGCGCCATCTTTTGTTGACTAGCGATCCCAAAGAGGCGCTGTGTGCACTGCGCAAAGTGGTTCCTCGTTGCACGCACAGCTGGGGGAGAGCGGGAAGGCGGGAATGGCGAGTGGTTCCGAGTAGTGC
This sequence comes from Schistocerca serialis cubense, assembly GCF_023864345.2. Lineage (NCBI taxonomy): Eukaryota > Metazoa > Arthropoda > Insecta > Orthoptera > Acrididae > Schistocerca > Schistocerca serialis. The sequence goes on along the minus strand of NC_064638.1, from coordinate 1,199,001,535 downwards.
GACGGTTGTCGACGCTATGTTTAGTGCGGACGTGGCCTCGATAAGGTTACTGGCTTTGGGTCTGAATAGAGATGTCTGATTCAAGACGTTATGGAAATTCTAACAGTTCTGTTTCCTGTATTTTGTCGGTGTGGAAGCAAGACTACGTCTCGGTACCGGTAACTATTCGTCGGAATGTGCATCAATCAGCGGTGGTTGACATTCACATTCCGCTAAAACGGTGTTACAGTAACCTGGCCATACTGCCGAAGTTATTGGTTGACCGTTCCTATCAGACTCTTTGGTATTCTCTCCTGTTTCTTCCGCTGTGTGCTGTTGGGTTCATTTCAGTGTTAATATTCAGCCCAATGTATTAGAAATGAATTCTTGTTGTCTTGTGGTTGAGTACTGTGTTTGTTTGAATCGATAACCATCACGTCCCATACCACTCACGACGCACGTCAAGCAACCAAGATAATTGTGACTTAAATTTGCATTTGTGTAATTTGTTTATCATATTTTCTATAAGATTTTGGTTAATTACTTGAAGAACTTGTCCCGCTCGTGAAATGGGGTTTTGACATGCGATGTTTTTTTTTTTTTTTTTGGTTCTGTGAATTAATGAGTTTAGTACTTTGTGGAGGTCAATCTTACCCTTTCTTTACCTGCCTCAGCTTTTAGGAGCTTTAGGGTTTAATGCCTCAAGCTAGCTTTAGGCCAGCGCTGGTCCATCAGGATCCCTTTGATAAGCAGTTTTATACGCCTCAAGTGGTTCAAATGGCTCTGATCACTATGGGACTTAACATCTGAGGTCATCAGTCCCGTAGAACTTAGAACTACTTAAACCTAACTAACCTAAGGATATCACACACATCCATGCCCGAGGCAGGATTCGAACCTGCGACCGTAGCGGTCGCGCTGTTCAATACTGAAGCGCCTCGAACCTCTCGGCCACATGCAGTTTTATATAGCTTAGAGAGTAAACTATTGTAGTCGAGTTTATTAAGTGAGTTTTACACGACCAATGTGATCCCAAAATAATGGTTTTTAAGAGTAATTTGTAACCCCTTTTATATCCCGAATTGTTCAGAGTGAGACACAGTTGTGTTAGAAGCCTATATATATATATATATATATATATATATATATATATATATATATATATATATATATATATATATATATGAACACCTGTGAGATGGCGAGCCGCTAAGGGCTGCTCGTACTGTGAACAAGGGTTGCAACACTTTATAAAGCGTGGGCAAGTAAACATGGTGTTGCTACGAGCGCCATCTAGTAGCCACAGAAACAACTAGGCTACTGTACATTCAAAATTAGACACATGAAATTGTGATGGCCTACCGGAGTGGCCGAGCGGTTCTAGGCGCTACAGTCTGAAACCGCACGACCGCTACGGTCGCAGGTTCGAATTCTGCCTCGGGCATGGATGTGTGTGATGTCCTTAGGTTAGTTAGGTTAAGTAGTTCTAAGTTCTGGGGGACTGATGACCTCAGCAGTTGAGTCCCATAGTGCTCAGAGCCATTTGAAATTGTGATGCAGCTGATTCAGGCATAACGTAAGCTTTAATAATTACAGGATGAAGTTACATATTTATCTGCTTTAAATAGAGATACATTTTGTAACTTAAAAACGTTAGTGATGACATACAAGAAAACAGCAAAGTTCTGACAGAAAGTTCTGGCGTTTATAAGATCATCTGCGATACCTGCTCCTCCTATTATGTAGGGCAAACTGGACGTGCTTTCACCATCAGATATAAAGAACATCTTTTGAGAAAGAACGGCACCAGTCCCGAAAATTCATCCTTTGCCGATCATCTCTTAATTACTGGACACGTGCCTAAAGCCATAGGCGATAACAATATTCTGCATACCGAAAAGAAGGGGCGTAGGCTAGATGTCTTAGAGGAATTGGAGATTTTCAAACGTCTCACTCGTCATGATGGGCTCATTCTCAACGAACAGCTGCAGCTGCGAAATAAAAAAAAATTTGACTGTATAAAGCCATTGCTTGATCTTTGATTCAGATTTGCTCATGCAGTTTACCGAAATGTTGTTTTCCTGTCACATCTTTGCTGTTTTCTTGTAGCTCACAACTAACGTTTTTACGTTACAAAATGCATCTCTATTTAAAGCAGATAAATATGTAACTTCATCCCGTTGTTATTAAAGCTTACGTTATGCCTGAATCAACTGCATCACAATTTCATGTGTCTCATTTTGAATGTACAGTAGCCTAGTTGTTCCTGCGGCTACTAGATGGCGCTCGTAGCAACACCATGTTTACTTGCCCACACTTTCTAAAGTGGGCACCTCAGTCTTGTTGCAACCCTTGTTCACAGTACGAGCAGCCCTTAGCGGCTCGCCATCTCACAAATGTTCATAACGTCGCCTTTCCGGCTTAGATCTTTTTTAATATGTGACTTGTAAGTACTGCATCTTTTCGAGTTAGTACAAACTTTAATTTTATTAATGTACTACATACCTAATGTTTTAGTACAGTTAGTGTAATTGTGAAGACGACGCTCATAGTAGCGTCGAAACCAGGTCAATTTTGACTTAATATTTGTGACCGAGGGCTTATCATATATATATATATATATATATATATGATATCTTTAAATTGATTGTGCAGTTTCCATGATTTAATGTAAATGCCCTTTTAATGGGTGCTAGATTTATCCTATTTCATTTAGTGTTTAAGTAAGACCACTGAAATATATCTCTTAAATTAAACTAACTGATCCCGCTTGCTACATGAGAATCTGCTTAGTTCTCCGTGTTCTACGATTTATCTCGTCGAAAGGTGTTTCAGTGCTATAATGTATACGAGTCAAATGTAAACAAAGTTGTTCTCCAATTTAACTGTTTATTCCGTAATTTTCGTGGAATTTAAATTTTCTAAATTTGCAAGCCTTAATCTGTTTTCTGAAATTGTTGCCAGTATAGCTGTGACCTACCTAATCAACTGCAACACGTAATTGTTGGTGTTTTAACTGGTTGTGTTGCAATAAATGCAAACTTAAAGTGAAACTTGTGGGTGATTCATATTCCCCGGTTCCTCATCCTTAGTAATGCTAGAATTAAGTTTTTATTTGAAGCTTGTGTTCAGATTTTTCGGCGAGTTACTGGGAGAAATGAAAAGGAGGTGCTCCAGTTTTCTTTCACTCCCGAGCAGGTTCAGTCACCAGTTTCCTTTGTGATCAACTATTATAAAAATCCTCTTTTAACAATGAAAATCTGAGCAACTACAAAGTTTGTACTGATAAAAATTCTAAAAATATGTTTCAGAAATAGAATTTTCGTTTCTGAATCACTGAATTTCGTTTTTTGAAATTGCTTTCCTGTCAGACATTCACACCGCGTTACTGCGTTATTCCCCTGTGGTCTTTTTGCATTGTAGATAGCTTCCATTGGACGGACTCAAAATGTTGTGTGGAGTTCAGTATGGTAATTAAAATAAACAATCAAAATTAAGCTGCTATCTACAGGTAAGGGGATCTGACGCATGTCGCTTGGGAATGGAGTAGAGAGGAGCAATTAAATTACCACAAGCACGCAAAGGCACGTGTGTGCCACGAAACGTTAAAATGGTGAACGGGAACGTCGGCGATTTGGGTTAGAGAAATCGGTAACGAGCCATTTCAATATTTTGTGTCACGCCAGTGGCGATGGGAACGAAATGCTAGATTAAAATGGCTGATACATGTGCATCCATTTCAGAAGAACCCTAATTACGCAGGTGGCGATAAGGAATGGCACGAGTTTTGTAATTAAAAACGCAAATTGGGAGCGTCGGCACCTTGGACCTTCAGGAGCGCTCTGTGGACCGGCCGGCCGGACCTGCGGACTTTCTCTCGGACAGCCGAAGTGTTCGACGGCAGGTCCCACGACAGCGGCCGATCGCCTTCCTCAGAGCTCAAGGATGCGCGCAGTCGGCCATCGGAACCTTGGGACGTGGAACTCCCTTTGTAAGTAGGCTGTTTACGTTTTCTTATTGGTAACGCCACTTTGAGGTTCGCTGATGACATTGTAATTCTGTCACAGACAGCAAAGGACTTGGAAGAGCAGTTGAATGGAATGGACAGTGTCTTGAAAGGAGGATATAAGATGAACATCAACAAAAGCAAAACGAGGATAATGGAATGCAGTCGAATTAAGTCGGGTGATGCTGAGGGAATTTGATTGGGAAATGAGACACTTAAAGTAGTAAAGGAGTTTTGCTATTTGGGGAGCAAAATAACTGATGATGGTTGAAGTAGGGAGGATATAAAATGTAGACTGGCAATGGCAAGGAAATCGTTTCTGAAGAAGAAAAATTTGTTAACATCGAGTATAGATTTAAGTGTCAGGAAGTCATTTCTGAAAGCATTTGTATGGAGTGTAGCCATGTATGGAAGTGAAACATGGACGATAAATAGTTTGGACAAGAAGAGAATAGAAGCATTCGAAATGTGGTGCTACAGAAGAATTCTGAAGATTAGATGGGTAGATCACATAACTAATGAGGAAGTATTGAATAGGATTGGGGAGAAGAGAAGTTTGTGGCACAACTTGACCAGAAGACGGGATCGGTTGGTAGGACATGTTCTGAGGCATCAAGGGATCACCAATTTAGTATTGGAGGGCAGCGTGGAGGGTAAAAATCGTAGAGGGAGACCAAGAGATGAATACACTAAGCAGATTCAGAAGGATGTAGATTGCAGTAGGTACTGGGAGATGAAGAAGCTTGCACAGGATAGAGTAGCATGGAAAGCTGCATCAAACCAGTCTCAGGACTGAAGACCACAACAACAACAACAACGCCACGTAGCGCTCTGTATGAAAATCACTGGCTGTGCTGTGTGCAGTCTGTGGCTAGTTTGCATTGTTGTCTGCCATTGTAGTGTTGGGCAGCTGGATGTTAACAGCACGTAGCGTTGCGCAGTTGGAGGTGAGCCGCCAGCAGTGGTGGATGTGGGGAGAGAAATGGCGGAGTTTTGAAATTTGTTAGACTAGATGTCATGAACTGCTATATATATTTTGACTATTAAGGTAAATACATCATTTGTTCTCTGTCAAAATCTTTCATTTACTAACTGTGCCTATCAGTAGTTAATGCCTTCAGTAGTTATAATCTTTTATTTAGCTGGCAGTAGTGGCGCTCGCTATATTGCAGTAGTTCGAGTAACGAAGATTTTTGTGAGGTAAGTGATTTGTGAAAGGTATAGGTTAATGTTAGTCAGGGCATTCTTTTGTAGGGATTATTGAAAGTCAGATTGCGTTGCGCTAAAAAATATTGTGTGTCAGTTTAAGCCCAGTCACGTATATAATTTTTCAAAAGGGGACGTTTCACCTTCTCTGTTGGCGCAGAGCAGGGCACGAGCCTCACGCCGTGTTCCTTTACTTTAGGAAGGCACTTCATAGGTTTAAAAGCTGTCGTTTAGGGCAAAAATTACGAGTTTACCGAGTATCGGTGCACATTTGTGACTGGATTTAAGACTGCTTTGCAGACATAACTCGAGACGTCGCCCTTGGCACTGCGGGCTTTCCAGTAACTACGCACCCTCATAGAGCTGAAATATTAAAAGTTTTGGCTGGTTTCGTTTTATAGGGGCTTGGATAGGTAGTTGCCGCATTACAGGCCAAATACTGCTGAGTCTACAGAATACGATAAGAATACACACATGAAGCGAATGGTCGAAGGTTTCTATCAATCGGCAGTTGCGAATTATGAAAGTAACATACACATTTATAAATGAGAAATTGCAATTAAATGAAATCTGCAGGTACTATCTTAACGACTTTAAATGATGAGTACGATAGTAGAAGTACTTTTGAGAATGTGGTATATTTCTGCAAAACACTTATTGGTGTCGATGGCCCAGCAATTAAATTATAAGTTGAATAACAGGGAAACAGTAGATTCCTACAGCACGTAATTAGTTATGAACAACAACACAGCTCGCGAGATATTCACTTCTAAACGCACACTACGTCTTCACTGTAGAAGCCACGGAAATCTTACAAGTGCACAAGTCGGCACTCCAAAGTGTTTCTGCTCCACTCTCCCAGTTTTTCCGCCGACCGTGCTTCCGCCGCGCCGTCGCGTCCAGCACTTATCGTCTCGTGTGCCGTACTCCCCCGAACTGCCTCATTTCCAAACTCCACTGTCCTCTCTCGAAACGACCCTCCTCCGCCACTTCCGTACAGTCTCACCATTAACGAGCGCTGTGATTGGCTAGAGCGCTCCCTCCATGTCTCCTAGCAAACGCATACTCAAAAACATAACGAAACATATTCGAAATACTGGATTTACATTTAAATACTTGAAATTAAATAAATATTCCTACGGCTGGACCATAAACATGCTCTAACACACATTATTAAATACATAAACAACTAAATAAACATATTTATATCAAAAGAAAAGAAGCAAAATGTAGGCCAGAAGCCTAATGTCTCTGTGATTTGTAAAACACAGTAAATAATTGACCAGTCTCTTAGCATATAACGAATGTTAACAAAGACATAGATGAATCAATATATTTATAAGCATGCTGCTACCGTTTTTTCGTGTAACTGTGGAGTACTTATGGCCTGACCGATCGATAGTACTCGTCCACTTTGACCTTCAATAACTTGTGTACTAATTAAGTTACATGCCTGTAATTCATAACAATTTAGGTTTACACTAATATCTTTCTAAAGACACGGCAATCGACAAAATCGGATGAAGCATTTATATTTTGGAAATTCGTCGCTGGATGTTACTTGCATAATTTACCGTCAGATACTAAACTTTAAACTAATAAAGATATTGAAAATCTGATTACTCCATCTGAATCGTCGTGCAAATAATGGTAATGTACATGTTTCTTTTTGAGGTATCGTGATTCATCTGGCTACTATTAATTTCTATACGAACTGTGAAATGTCTGCCATTAAGGTTTCACAAAGTCCGCCATCTTTGGCACTCCCGGCATAGACATCTCCTTCATCGACACAGCGGAATTCCCAGCCACGCGGCTGGACCATGCGCTGGGGCCACCTCTTTCGTACGGCTTACGTTTGCCACCATGTGTTTGCTACCGGGCCCCAGCTTTGACGAGCGTCTTGTGCGGCCGCCCCAATTCCGAACATATAATATTTCCAGGGCGCCACAACTCGCCCCTTACCTCACAACTGGACGAAGCACTCAGAAGGGAAGGAGCAAATGACATGAAATTTCACAGGCTGAAAGACTTTGTGATGATCAGTTGATTACAGTTCAGCTGAATTTTCAATGAGCCCGCTTATGAGTAAGACGTTGCACCCCTTCTAGACTGGAGGTATCCTCCTCTGAATCAGGCTGGCCCAAAATTGGTCCTTGATATCCTGGGTGCTAACGCTGGGACGAAGATAAAAACCGAGCCGTTCCAACGCATGTTCCGTAGCGGAGAGATTTGGGAATCTTGCTGGGCACGAGTGTACGTGGACATTAAGAAGAGACGCGAGTAATGCGTCCTGTTGAAAAGTGGTGCCATAGTACTGCAGTACTGTAGCATGAACCGTAAGAAATTCATGACGTACCGTTGTCCTGCCAGAGTCCCATTAATCACTAAGGGTCGTGATCTGCAGTCATACTGGATGACTCCGTGTCTCATGACTGCTGGGTCTCTGTAACAATTTAACGAATGGCACCTCTCCCCAGATAACAGCCATAGTCGCCGACGATGCTCACCAAGGGTACTGTAGAACCACGATTCATCCCTGAACTCAATTCGACGCTATTTATCATGGTTCCCGGTCAAGGGAGCAATCCAAAGGCAGCCGTTTTTCTACAACTACATCCATACTCAACAAGCCACCTGACGGTGTGTGCCGGAGGCTACCTTGAGTACCTCTATCGCTTCTCCCTTCTATTCCAGTCTCGTATTGTTCGTGGAAATAAAGATTGTCGGTATGCCTCTATGTGGACTCTAATCTCTCTGACTTTATCCTCATGGTCTCTTCGCAAGATATACGTAGGATGGAGCAATATACTACTTCACTCCTCGGTGAAAGTATGTTCTCGAAACTTCAACAAAAGCCCGTGCCGAGCTACTAGGAGTCTCTCTTGCAGAGTCTTCCACCGGAACTTTTGTGATCCTGTCCTCCTCAGTTGCGCGTAATACTACGGTATATTGATAAGTTTCACTTATGGACCGTCTGACAGCAACTGAATAAAACACAATTTTAGTGCCATACGCGTTTCGCCTTTATTTTCTGCAAGACATCATCAGTGGCAGGTTGCGTAGACAGTTTCTTACATATTTCGCTCCTGTTGCATTTTTGGTGTTGTTCTTCTTCCTATGAGCGCCAATTTGCTGTTTTTTTTCAAATTCAACAGCACTAGGCACTGAACGCTTGTTTTAATGCAATGTTTTGGTCAAAATAATTTACTGTACTTACAATTTGCGTAGACAGTTTCTTACATATTACGCTCCTGTTGCATTTTTGGTGTTGTTCTTCTTCCTATGAGCGCCAATTTGCTGTTTTTTCCACATTCAACAGCACTATGCACTGAACGCTTGTTTTAATGCAATGTTTTGGTTTCTGTTGCCGACTGTCAAATGTTTTTGCCAAAGATCGAATATTACTGCCAAACTTATGAGTGTAACTATTGAAGTATCTGTGGTCTGTTCGTGTATGCATTTGTGTGTGCGTTTGTGTGTGTGTGTGTGTGTGTGTGTGTGTGTGTGTGCGTGCGTGTGTGTGTGTGTTTTGGTGTGGTATTAATTTAATTTCGTTTAATTTTATTGTATTTAGTTATTTATTTTTGTTTTTGTCCTGCGAATGTGTGTGTGTGTGTTTTGGTGTGATATGTATTTTTTTGTGCTGTGTGTGTGTGTCTGTCTGTATTTTGGTGTTATGTAATTTTTTTTTTGGTGGGCCTGTGTATGTGTGTGTGTGTGTGTGTGTGTGCGTGTGTGTGTGTGTGTCTGTCTGTCTGTCTGTATTTTGGTGTTTTATATATATATATATATATATATATATATATATATATATATATATATATATATATATATATATATATATATATAATGTTATCATTTCCTTTATTAAGTGTAGTAGGAAGCCTGTGCTGATGTGTGTTTTTTCATTTATCACATGTTTGTTTTCTGCTATGGCTTTCTGGATGTGGAAGTTTTCTTGCATTTGTATAAGATGTTTGTCATGGTTGCTTATTCTCATTATTTTCATTTCTTGTTCCATGTTTGTAGGATGATGGTTGTAGTGTTTTAAATGCTCGGCAAATGTGGAATGGTTTGTTTCATACTTCCAACATCTGATATGTTCTTTGTATCTTGTTTCAAAATTCCTGCATGTCATGCCTATGTATACTGCATCACAACTTTGACATTCAAGTTTATATATTCCTGATTGTTGGAATTTGTCCCTCTTGGTAGCTGGCTGGCTTAGGTGTGATTGAAGGGTTTGCCCAGGCTTATATGCTATTTTGAAGCCCTGTCTCTTTAGGATGTTTGCAACTCTGTGTGTTAGTTTATGTGTGTAGGTCATGGTGTACCATCTGGTTCTTTTCTGTGTGGTATTGTCATTGTGTGTGTTTGTTGAGTGTGTTTTTCAGCTTGTGAGTTCTTTTGTATTGTGGAAATGTTGTGTTTGTTTTTTATTTGTGTTTTTATTTTTTGATTGAGCCTGTGTACCACATGTGTGTCATACCCATTGTTCCTAGCTGTTTGTATGATCTTGTTCATTTCTTGTTCATAGTTTCTCTTGCTGAGTGGGATTCTGTTTAATCTATGTAACATGTGTCTTAGTGCTGCAAGTTTCTGGCTTTGGGGGTGGTTGGATGTGGAATGTATTATTGTGTCCGTGGCTGTTGGTTTTCTAAAGATGTTAAATGTATGTTTTCCATTTTCTTTTTTAATTGTAATGTCAAGAAAATTTAGTTGATTTTCTTTTTCTTTTTCAAGTGTGAATTTTATGTTCTTATGAGCTTTGTTTATTTCTGAATGGAGTTCATCTATTTTTTCACTTGGCTCGTCTGCCAGACAAATAATGTCATCCACGTATCTGTACCAATATATGATTCTGAAACTTTCATTTGTGGTTATCTTATCAAATATCTGATTTTCAAGGTGACTGATGAAAATGTTTGCTAGTGTTCCTGATATTGGGGATCCCATGGGCAGTCCATCAGTTTGTAGATAATATTCTTCCTCAAACTGAAAGTAGTTTTGTTCAGTTGTCAGTCTGAGCATATCTGTTATTTCTTTTATTGCGTCTATGGTGAGGTTGCTGTGGGATGAGAGATTTTGTTCTATGATTTCTATTGTTTCCGTGATAGGGATGGAGGTATACATATTTTCTATATCGAATGAAATCAGTGATGCTGTGTGTGGTATCTATGTTCTGTATGTTTTCTATTAGGTTTCCTGTGTTTATCACTGTTCTGTTGTTTTCTACTTTATAGTGGTTTGTAACTAACTTTTGGAGGTGTTTGGCTATGTAGTATGTTGGGGCTTTCTTGAAGTTGATAACAGGTCTCATTGGCATTCCGTCTTTATGTACTTTCGGTTGGCTGCTGAGTGTTGGTGCTTGTGGGTTTTTCTGTGTTAAGTAGTATTTCTGTTTGTCTGTGAGTGTGTGTTCAATGTTTTTCAGTGTTCGTTTCACATTTGCCTGGAATCGTGTAGTTGGATCTGACTTCAGTTTTTGTATTGCGTTGGTGTTTATGTATTTCTTGGTTTTTGTGATGTATTGCTCTTTATCCATGAGTACTGTTACATTTCCCTTGTCTGCTCTTGTTATTAATACGTTGTTGTTTGTTAACTTTTGTTTTAACCTTTTCATAGTAGCTGCTTCTGTTTGGTAGTTCTTATTGTGTGTCTGCTGTGTTTGTTTTATTATGCCTTTTATTTCTTCTTTTACTAGTTCTCTTGTCAGTCCTATGTTTATTTCACAATTATTTTGTTGTTCTTCACGTGTAAGGATGTGTTCGGTTTCTACTATGAGATTTTCTATGTATTGATTGTTCACTTTGCTATTGGTGCAGTGTTTCAAACCTTTCTCCAAGAGCATTTTTTCGTTTTCGTGTAGTTCTGTCTCTGTTAGGTTAACTAAGCGCGGATGGAATGTGTGTTGGTGATCATGTGGTTTCACATTTAAAATGTAAATGTATTTTTGCGTCTTTTTTACTGTTAGTTTCATTATCTTGTGTTTATGTTTGTTTTGTAAATGTGTCATTGCTATGTATGTGTTGTGCTCAGTTTTTTCTACTAGTGCCATGAAAACTGCGGCGTTTCCTACGTTTTTTGCCAATTCTAGATGAGTCTCATAGAGCATCATGTTTAGGTGCTGTTTTTTCGAATAGAGCATCCTAATTTCATGTAGTAACCAATATCGTTCTGCAAATGATTTCGACTTTTGTGCCCCTGTAGAACTGTTTTTAACCTTTACATTAATGTAACTTGGAATTAAATCGTTCTTTTTGCATGTTCTGTTGAATTTTATATGCTGTATCGTCTTATGGAGTCTCAGATGTATTTTCGTGAACCTGTTGTACACGTTGACAGGGAATGCTTGACATAGCTGTATTGACATCTTCAACTTTTGTGGTCCTGTCCTCCTCAGTTGCGCGTAATACTACGGTATATTGATAAGTTTCACTTATGGACCGTCTGACAGCAACTGAATAAAACACAATTTTAGTGCCATACGCGTTTCGCCTTTATTTTCTGCAAGACATCATCTGTGGCAGGTTGCGTAGACAGTTTCTTACATATTACGCTCCTGTTGCATTTTTGGTGTTGTTCTTCTTCCTATGAGCGCCAATTTGCTGTTTTTTCCACATTCCACAGCACTATGCACTGAACGCTTGTTTTAATGGAATGTTTTGGTCAGACCAAAATATGGAATACTCGCCATTGTAGCGTTGGGCAGTTGGCTGTTAACAGCGTGTAGCATTGCGCAGTTGGAGGTGAACCGCCAGCAGTGGTGGATGTGGGGAGAGAAAGGCGGAGTTTTGAAATTTGTAAGACTGGATGTCATGAACTGCTATATATATTATGACTATTAGGGTAAATACATTGTTTGTTCTCTATTAAAATCTTTCATTTGCTAACTATGCCTATCAGTAGTTAGTGCCTTCTGTAGTTTGAATCTTTTATGTAGCTGGCAGTAGTGGCGCTCTCTGTATTGCAGTACTTCGAGTAACGAAGATTTTTGTAAGGTAAGTGCTTTGTGAAAGGTATAGGTTAATGTTATTCAGGGCCATTCTTTTGTAGGTATTATTGAAAGTCAGATTGCGTTGCGCTAAAAATATTGTGTGTCAGTTTAAGCACAGTCATGTATAATTGTTCAAAAGGGACGTTTCATATGTCGACCCTTAGCCGAGGATACCTCACTGGAATCTTCTGATTTTTTCCTTGTAGTTTGTGTAATTAGTGTAGCTATTGTTTATTGCTAGTGCGTAATTGTAGAGAGAATCTCCTTTGTAGTTGCAGTCTTTCATTGTTGTTGTGACGTGCATGTAGATTTGCACCAAGTATTTCACAGCTGCGCTTGCAATTAACGAGATATTATTTTCAGTGATATGTTAATGTGTTTTCTAATTTTGCTCTTCAAATTGTGCTTATCTGTGTTGTCGTGTGAAATATTGTGACAATAATGGCGTGTGAAAAACGTAATACTAGGCTCCAAAGTAAACTGAGAAATGACAGTGAAGACGAAAGCAGTGAGTTAGCGCCACCGTGTAATGAATTAATTAATGTTCAAACAAGTGATTTGGTACTTGTGCATAGGGAAATGGAGCGGGCGGCAAATAATGGCGTAGACAGTGAAACAATTAGTGAACAGGGAAGCATTATCGATCGATCGGTCGGCAGTAGCTCGCCTCAGGAATCCGAAATGACAGGACACAATCTCGCAAATACTGTAGATTCAGGTTTTGAGTCCTCGCCGTTTTCTCAAATAAGTCAAGACACATTTTCTGCTTGTCAAAATGTGAATGTTGCCGGTGCAAATTCACTGCCGAAAAGCACTGAGGAACATGTTTCAGACACCAGTGCATTGTTATTACAATTAATACAACAAATGGGACAAACACAGCGAAAGCTTCAAAAGTTAGACACAATGGAACAAAATCTTCGAAAGTTAGACACAGTGGAACAAAATCAGAGACAAACACAGTAAAAGCTTCAAAAGTTAGACACAATGGAACAACACCAGAGACAAACGCAGCAACAGTTAGACGCAATGGAACAAAAGCTTCAAAAGTTAGACTCAGTGGAACATATGCTTGAACAAACACGTGAAGACTTAACTACTGAGTTACATAAAATCGAATCGAAATGTCAAAAAGTCTGTAATGACGTAAAACCACAAATTTGTGAGCATTTCCAACCTATTTTTTCGCGACATGATAATACATTACAGAATCACGAAGCAGCCATAAAAGAACTGCAAACTATTGTTCATGAAAATCATGAGACCTTGCAAGCTAAAATTGACTCAGATGCATCTACCGATTCGGTTACGCAACTTGCAAAAACTCAGCAAAACTTAAAGGACACAGTAGGTACTCTGAAAATTAGTTCAGGAAGACACATGGAGGAAATTAGTTCATTATCAGAGAAAGTAGTTGAACTTTCGGATCAGCTAAATAATTTATCTACGAAGGTAGATGATAATCTGAATGACACAAAACCGGTAGTCTTTAATGACACACAAGAGTGCGAACAAATTAGGAAATTCAAACAAAATCAGAATCAAATCAATACGCAACACCAAAGAGAAATCCGGGAAGTACAAGATCAGCTGACACAGATAATACAAGAATTACGTATTTCAGAGGACACTCGCACCCCAATACGGGAAGAGGGACATAGAAATACGGAACAGCCACAAAAAAATAACTCAGCGCATTTCGGAAATTATGAATGAAATTGGCAAGGTGCACCGAATTTTGAAATGGAACCTCCGAAACGACGTAACAATGACCGATATGCTACTCGCCGACATGATTTTGACTATAAGGACACAATGGAACAAAATCTTCGAAAGTTAGACACAGTGGAACAAAATCAGAGACAAACAGCTTCATTGCTACACGTAAATTTAAAACATTTAAGAATTCTGGCAACGACATTCATCCACAAGCGTGGCTCCATCAATTCTCTCATTGTTTTCCTCCCAACTGGTCATTAGAGCACAGATTAGAATTTATGTGTGGCTATTTAGAGAATGAACCAGCTGTAAGAATGCGATCGGTCATTCACGATTGTCACAGTGAAGGAGAATTTTACCATGCCTTCCTCTCAGCATATTGGTCTCAAGCTACACAAGACCGAGTAAAACATAGCATCATAATGATGAATCATTTCGAACAATCTGAATTTTCCAGTCTTGTGAAATATTTTCAAGACATGTTGCACAAGAATCAGTACCTGTCAAACCCAAACAGCCCCTCAGAACTCATCCGCATTTGCTTAATCAAATTACCTGAACATTTACGACATATTATTTTGGCAGGACGTTGCAAAGACGACATTGAAACTTTTCAGGGACTGTTACAAGAATTGGAAACTGACACTGACAATTGCGGAACGCGAAAACAGGAACACAACAATTACAGGTCACATCCATCACAATTCCGCGATGAAAGAAATAGTAACTGGACACGACAAGGCTATTCTCACAGCACAAATCGTGACCAAAACAGACACCACCCGTATGACAACCGTTGGCAGAGTAGTAATAATTACAGGGAAAGATCACCTCTCCACAGTAGTGACTATCACAGAGACAATCAGAGAAACAGACAACATGGGAACCAAAATAATTATTATCAAAGGAGACAGAATAACTTTAGACACAACGGTCCAGCGCGCAGTTACGATTCAGGGAGAAATTCTCCACCACGTGACTGACAAGATACAAACTATGGAATCTACCGACATGACGACAGACGATATATTCGTAACGACAGACCTGAATTGCATCAGAACTGGCGGGATTCAAACAGGGCGGGGCCCTCTCGACAAGGTGGATTTGTAGAAGTTAGGTCTCCTAATGCCAATAACGATGCGCGCCAACAAAGAGACAGCAGACAATGACTCACACCACAGGCAGCCACATGCGCCAGCTGGCTCAGAGAAAAATAACATAGACGCTAACCTTGAGAAAAATTCCAGTATTCCTTACCGACGTATACTGCATGATAATTGCGTTCGAGTTGAAACTCTGAGTACTATGAAGAGTAAAGGATTGCACCACATTTCACATGTAAAACCGTTTATTGGGAGATAATCTGCCTTTTAACTTAGTCTTTGCTATAAAATTTTTCACTTTACATTACTAGTATGCTTTGTCAGACTTAGAAACTGTTAACATGCAACAATGTTTGAAGCTAAATATCCAGTCAAGAACCAAGAGAACTTATATAGACAGTATTTACAAGTGCATTGTTATAGTGAACAGACGTCACAGTGTTATTGTGTATGTACATTCTTGCTTGTTAGTTGCACGATTACGTAACGACTATAAGGCTCACATACTTAGAACATTTACCAGTACTGCTAATGAGACTTTAATGCAACATTTTGGTTTACTTGAAAATACATTCTGGATTTAAAGTAATTTCTGTGAGATACCAGATGACATAGTGGTTACTTTATGTGACACCTATACGATTTTATCACGACGTTACTAATGAGTGACAATTTACAATGTTGCTTTTGCAGTGTTTCTGTTTTATATCTGCACAGTTTTTCTGTATTCTTCTGGAAAGTAAAACATGTTTTAGTAGTAACTTTTGTGGTATAGCTACAATGAGACTGCCTTTTCCGTAGCACAATACGTTACAGCACAGCACTTTCTTCTGCAACACTTAGCTTTTGGAGGACAATAACTACGACAGTTCGACAGAGATTATCCTACAGCAAGACGCACATTTAGCACTACAGGACATGCATTTGAGTGATTAATTTTGTACTTGAACCATTTATTTTTCAAGATTTTTGAATTGCAAAGAAAGTTTTCTGTGATACATTTCATTCCATTGCTGTAATCTGTAACACCTGAGGGTGTAATTACATTAATCCTCAGAGGGGTACACGCCTACATTGTGTACCATGTGTTTCACAAGCACAAGGAGCACTAGCTAATATGGTATTTGCTTATACAACTTTACACATCGGTACCATATTTCTCTAACACATAAGTTACACAGCTATCTGATTATTTAACAGAGAAACAAACATTTTTTTACTACATCAGTGACACATGTTTATGCAATTACACAGATGGATAACTTCACACTTATGAAATTGTATTTTGTCTGTACTTTGTGAACTGTTCATATTTTTTCGGAACCATTGTGATACTATGAGGGCTTTGAATGATATACACTCCTGGAAATGGAAAAAAGAACACATTGACACCGGTGTGTCAGACCCACCATACTTGCTCCGGACACTGCGAGAGGGCTGTACAAGCAATGATCACACGCACGGCACAGCGGACACACCAGGAACCGCGGTGTTGGCCGCCGAATGGCGCTAGCTGCGCAGCATTTGTGCACCGCCGCCGTCAGTGTCAGCCAGTTTGCCGTGGCATACGGAGCTCCATCGCAGTCTTTAACACTGGTAGCATGCCGCGACAGCGTGGACGTGAACCGTATGTGCAGTTGACGGACTTTGAGCGAGGGCGTATAGTGGGCATGCGGGAGGCCGGGTGGACGTACCGCCGAATTGCTCAACACGTGGGGCGTGAGGTCTCCACAGTACATCGATGTTGTCGCCAGTGGTCGGCGGAAGGTGCACGTGCCCGTCGACATGGGACCGGACCGCAGCGACGCACGGATGCACGCCAAGACCGTAGGATCCTACGCAGTGCCGTAGGGGACCGCACCGCCACTTCCCAGCAAATTAGGGACACTGTTGCTCCTGGGGTATCAGCGAGGACCATTCGCAACCGTCTCCATGAAGCTGGGCTACAGTCCCGCACACCGTTAGGCCGTCTTCCACTCACGCCCCAACATCGTGCAGCCCGCTTCCAGTGGTGTCGCGACAGGCGTGAATGGAGGGACGAATGGACACGTGTCGTCTTCAGCGATGAAACTCGCTTCTGCCTTGGTGCCAATGATGGTCGTATGCGTGTTTGGCGTCGTGCAGGTGAGCACCACAATCAGGACTGCATACGACCGAGGCACACAGGGCCAACACCCGGCATCATGGTGTGGGGAGCGATCTCCTACACTGGCCGTACACCACTGGTGATCGTCGAGGGGACACTGAATAGTGCACGGTACATCCAAACCGTCATCGAACCCATCGGTCTACCATTCCTAGACCGGCAAGGGAACTTGCTGTTCCAACAGGACAATGCTCGTCCGCATGTATCCCGTGCCACCCAACGTGCTCTAGAAGGTGTAAGTCAACTACGCTGGCCAGCAAGATCTCCGGATCTGTCCCCCATTGAGCATGTTTGGGACTGGATGAAGCGTCGTCTCACGCGGTCTGCACGTCCAGCATGAACGCTGGTCCAATTGAGGCGCCAGGTGGAAATGGCATGGCAAGCCGTTCCACAGGACTACATCCAGCGTCTCTACGATCGTCTCCATGGGAGAATAGCAGCCTGCATTGCTGCGAAAGGTGGATATACACTGTACTAGTGCCGACATTGTGCATGCTCTGTTGCCTGTGTCTATGTGCCTGTGGTTCTGTCAGTGTGATCATGTGATGTATCTGACCCCAGGAATGTGTCAATAAAGTTTCCCCTTCCTGGGATAATGAATTCACGGTGTTCTTATTTCAATTTCCAGGAGTGTATTTGGTATGGGATCACGATTTTTGAAGTACATTTGAGGTAGATGACACTATTTAAATGAGCAGAGAATTTTTTTAGGTTTTGAAATTATTGCAGAAAGCTACGACGATTTTGAGATTTGACTGAGTTTTTATGATATTATTACGATGACAATGTGTATTATGCTGCTGAGGTATGTTTATGATCAATAAGCTGATGCTATATGAGGAATTTGATTATGCTATGTATTTATTATGATGAAATATTGAAGAAGTGTCGACGAATATGTGTATGTGTAATAAGATAAGGAATAATGAGTAGTGGTTAGGGACTCTGATTTGTGGAAAAGGATGTTGGAAACCAAGAATCATACTTTAAGAGTTATGAAATGTGTGTAAATGCGCGAATGTATCACAATGCCGATGAAAACTTTTTGAACACTGTTATATTCATAGAATTTTGTTTCTACACATTTGCAATGCAAATTCTCGACTTGTGAAATTTTTTATATGAAACTGTCACTGTAATGCAAACTGGTGTCATAAATATTTCAGTAAGAAAGTTAAGCGAACACCTTCATGTAATGAGTCATGGGCACCCAGCTGCGCAACAGTCGCCTGGAAAAAACGATTAGTGTGTGCCTTTCAGAGGCACAGGTGAAAAAAAAAAGGCAGCCATTATCCTCGCTATTGACATTCCTTTGTAGAAAGCATCGCAAATACGACATGCTCAAACTTGAAAACATATGATAACACTGTGGAGCTCTTAATTTATGATATTTACTGAAATGCCTTATGAAATGACGAGAAATATTTTTATGTCTACGCACCTCATTATGACTACTGTCTTTCTACTTGAGAGATTTTTTTTTACTACCTTATGAAATGCCATATGGCTAATGAATGATGTTTCATGCCTTCCTTTGTACATATTTGCTCATTTTCTTTAATATCTAGTTTCTAGCTGCACTGCAGCATTGGTTATTATAAAATTTAATAGATGTATTAATATCACTGTTTTCTGTCTACAGACCCAGTAAAGAATACGTTCATGATATACTTTTTTAGAAAAGAGAGCACAAAAAGACTTTTCCCTTCACAGGAACTGCGTACATAATTTTCTTTTCAAGTACTTGGTAAATTATTTCATAGAATAAGTTTTTGTGGTGCACCACTTTAATTATATAGACATTAAGATGTGAATAGACATCTCCCTTATCTGCATTGTTGTCTTTAGTGTACTATTTTTTCTGCTTGAGCTTTGTCTTGTTTAGATATTAGTTATTGCATTTGCTGCTGCTGTTTGCCAGGTATAGTGCTACTAAATTTCTCTTTGTATTACTCTGTTAAGCCAGTTTTACTACTGATTTATTTTTCTTGTGGCTGCACATTGGCTCATATTAGTTGCAATATTGCAATTTCTCTGTTACTTTAGATTTACTGTTGCTTGCTTTGCCAATTTCCATTTTTTTTTTTTTTTGTCATTGCTGTTTGTGTTAATTGTTTTGTGCTGCTGCATTGCCTTGTCCCTTACTTTAGCATCTGAGCTCAGTAGATTTAAGTTAGCATAAGATGGGGTAGGCTATATGTGAGAACGAGTTGTGATGAATTGGAAAAAATGCATAGAGAAGCTATAAGAAAATGGTCTGACCAAAACAGTATTTTGAAACAGGATATGACCAAAAAAAGTAGGGTTTAGGGACAACAGGTTTAAGTAGGATTTTCTTGGAAATAAATGATGAGGTAAGATAATGGAAAACAAATAATGAGGTAAGAAATATGTGAACATATAAATACAGAAAGCATGCTTGGATAGGATTTTATTGGTGGAAACAAATGTTGAAGTATGAGGAAAGATCTATGGAATGACGTTTTGGATTGGACTGCAGTACCAAATGTTACCCTGAAAACGAACCCTGTCTTTCCTTTTGTATTGTGAAACTATGTGTTTATGTACCCTTGTGTATTTGTCTTTTTCCTGTCTTTATGCGTTTAGCTAATAAGATTTATGTTGTAGAATTTTTCTGATAATATGTTATTTTCTTTGTAAAGATGTTTATACATTATTTATTCTGTTCTGTTTTAATGCTCATGTGTGAAGTTGATGTTTCGAAAGTTATTCTGATCTTTTATGTATGTACTCATGTCATAATTCCTGTAACACTGATGTATATGTTATTTCGATTCTTTTGTAAAGCCTGTACTACAGATGTTATCTGAATTGTTTTGTACCTTTATAATTGTATTCTTATGTTATAAAATTGTAATTGACACCAGTTCATCATAGTATTAACCTGTAAGTTCCATTTCACTGCACACGTTTCTGTTGGTCATAGTATATGGACAATATGTGAGAAGTAGGGACTGTTAGTGTTTGCACATGTGTTAATAATTCAGCAAGGGACTGGATAACAGCATTTCTGGTTCTAAGGACAATTCCAAAAACTTTGTGAGTGCACAAGTGGTGGTTATGGACTTGCTATATTATCCGCAAGACTCTTCAATGGTGATTGTGCACCTGCACAGTCACAACAGATGGCTGCTGGCCATCTCTACAAGGACTACAGTGGGTATGCATCTTTGATGACCCACCAATACCATTATTTCTACAAGGACTACAGTGGGTCTACACCTTTGCTGACTCACCAGTACCATTATTTCCACAAGGACTGCAGTGGGTCTGCACCTCTGGTGGCCCATCAATACCACAATCTCTACCAGAACTACAGTGGGTCTGCACCTCTGGTGGCCCACCAATACCGTAATCTCTACCAGGACTACACTGGGTCTACTCTGTGATGACCTACCTACCAATATTCTTCAAAACTTCGAATGACTCTGTTGTGGGTTTGCTCTGTTGTGGCCCATTACCTGTCTGCATGTCGAGAGTCAGCACTGTCTTTCCGTTGGAAGGACAACACTACTTCTTCAAGACTGCATGGAAATCCACTACTTCCATGTGCATTTTCTTTTACTGCTCAGACTTTGAGAAAAAAAACTGCAATTTACTGTGATGAATGATCAGGACTGTCTTTATGGACTGTGAGAAAATTTTTGCTTTTGACCAACATTGTATCAATAAGTGTTTGCATATGATTTCTTTGTTATTGTAATTGTGAAAAAAAATTTTAACAAATATGTATTGGCCAGTGCCCAAAACAATTTGTAAAATTTTTCGTGGGGAGCATGGGGACTATGTAAGTAGGCTGTTTAGGTTTTCTTATTGGAACGCCACGTAGCGCTCTGTTTGAAAATCACTGGCTGTGCTGTGTGCAGTCTGTGGCTGGTTAGCTTTGTTGGAATACTCGCCATTGTAGCGTTGGGCAGTTGGCTGTTAACAGCGTGTAGCATTGTGCAGTTGGAGGTGAACCGCCAGCAGTGGTGGATGTGGGGAGAGAAAGGCGGAGTTTTGAAATTTGTAAGACTGGATGTCATGAACTGCTATATATATTATGTCTATTAAGGTAAATACATTGTTTGTTCTCTATTAAAATCTTTCATTTGCTAACTATGCCTATCAGTAGTTAGTGCCTTCCGTAGTTTGAATCTTTTATGTAGCTGGCAGTAGTGGCGCTCGCTGTATTGCAGTACTTCGAGTAACGAAGATTTTTGTGAGGTAAGTGATTTGTGAAAGGTATAGGTTAATGTTATTCAGGGCCATTCTTTTGTAGGGATTATTGAAAGTCAGATTGCGTTGCGCTAAAAATATTGTGTGTCATTTTAAGCACAGTCATGTATAATTTTTCAAAGGGGACGTTTCAGGCGCTGCCGACAGATGTTCTTCATGAGTGCCGTTCTTGAATGGAAGACGGAAGAGGGGGAAATGCCTCAGGTAGCGGAAGCACTCACAAGCACCGTAAGGTGCTTGAGGTTTGTGTACGTTCGTGTAAATTCCCATGTTCCCCAGTAATCGCTTAAGGCGAATTCTATGATGGATAGTTTGAAAGGTACCTCTCTCGCAATTCTTTACCATTCTGCGCTGCACCCTGTCTCCAATGCCCTCATGGTCACCAAGGACACCAACCGTAACCCTCCTTGAGAACCTGAGCGTCAAATCGAGTATGTACGCCACCATTTCTCGCACTGATTAAATCGCTAGTTCAAATACGACCCTTGTCTAGCGATGTCACAATACGAGCATCATTGCATCTATTCACGAAGTACTGATTAATTCCTTGAGGATCACATTTATGTTTGAGACTAGAATTTAGCTTTTTTTGATGTACAACTTCTCTACTAAACATGTAAAACCTTTTATCTCGTGAGCATAGACCGTGATAAGACATCTTTTATGAACAAGAATTTCAATTGATATTCTTCCTGGGCAGTCATAGTTAGTGATTTCAGTGCCTAACTGTCGTAGCAGACTTGATTATTATGATATTCATAACGCTAAATCCAATAAAAACTGCTCTTACGTGGAAAAAGTACTGCTATAATAGTGAGTTTTAGGAGGATAACAGCATAAGTAAAGAGGAATGTATTTATATGAACCTGTGGTTTGTTATATGAACATTTTAACTGAAATTTATGCTACAAACGTATAATTAAAGAAAAATTTCATTGGTTTTAATGTTTCTAAGTCGATCGCAAGTTTGTCTGTCATGTGTAATACAAACCTATAAATTATAATATTTTCCTAAATTTGTTTGAAAACTTTGATATGAAAATTTTTTTCATGCTAACCATTCGGCTATTCTTGGCAATGCTACCCAGTGAAATAAATGGAAAATTTAATAATAAAATCTGTCAACTGTATTTACAATATTGCTTAAAAGCTTTACACGAATGAAAATTTTTGTCCATGTTGTAGAACATATACAAATTTACATTACATAAAAATAAATGAGTGCACTAGAACACAATTGTCAATTTTATAATAGATTTGCAAGTTATTTTTTGGAAGATTAAAGTCATGTATGGTATTTACATATGTATTTTATAGTCTGTAACACATAAACTGCTCATTTGGAGCAACAGGTATGAGAGGATTCATAAAGGCACAGTCAGTTGCAGTTAGTGCACTGCAAGAGTGAGACGGTTGGTATAATCCAACCAATATGCACTTTGTAATTGTTTAGTTTGTGAATAAAATATACTTCAGGCATTGCAATCAATAAATAATAATTTTATTTTAGTATTAACGGAAACTTTATTCAGATGCTTGTAGCAACTGGAATCTCTAAAAAAATGAAGACCTTATTTGTGCCAAAATTGACTTCTCTAATAATGAAAATGCACTCCTAGCTAATCTTCTTTGTGACAAAAGTTAAGTGAGAAGCAACAAGTTTAATTTTAGATTAACTAACTGAAATTATAAGAGTCTGGGGACATGAAAGGGAAGCAGTGGTTAGGAAGGGTGTGAGAAAGGGTTGTAGCCCCGATGTTTTTCAATCTGTATACTGAGCAAGCAGTAAAGGAAACAAAAGTTCGGAGTAGGTATTAAAATCCATGGAGAAGAAATAAAAACTTTTAGGTTCGCCGATGACATTGTAATTCTGTCAGGGACAACAAAGAACTTGGACGAGCAGTTGAACGGAATGGACAGTGTCTTGAAAGGAGGATATAAGATGAACATCAACAGACGCAAAACGAGGATAATGGAATGCAGTCGAATTAAGTCGGGTGATGCTGAGGGAATTAGATTAGGAAATGAGGCACTTAAAGTAGTAAAGGAGTTTTGCTATTTGGGGAGCAAAATAACTGATGATGGACGAAGTAGGGAGGATATAAAATGTAGACTGGCAATGGCAAGGAAAGCATTCCTAAAGAAGCGGAATTTGTTAACATCGAGTATAGATTTAAGTGTCAGGAAGTCGTTTCTGAAAGTATTTGTATGGTGTGTAGCCATGTATGGAAGTGAAACATGGACGATAAATAATTTGGACAAGAAGAGAATAGAAGCTTTCGAAATGTGGTGCTACAGAAAAATGCTGAAGATTAGATGGGTAGATCACATAACTAATGAGGAGATATTGAATAGAACTGGGGAGAAGAGGAGTTTGTGGCACAACTTGACTAGAAGAAGGGATCGTTTGGTAGGACATGTTCTGATGCATCACCAATTTAGTGTTGGAGGGCCACGTGGAAGGTAAAAATCGTAGTGGGAGACCAAGAGATGAATACACTAAGCAGATTTAGAAGGATGGAGGTTGCAGTAGGTACTGGGAGATGAAGTAGCTTGCACAGGATAGAGTAGCATGGAGAGCTGCATCAAACCAGTCTCAGGACTGAAGACCACAACAACAACAACAACAACAACAACAATTGAAATTTTCAGAACTTTGCTTATCAGTAATACAGGAACCTGGAGAGTAAAAACTTTTTCGTTTAGATAGAAGTTTCGCTGTGGATTGTAGGCGTATGAAGCGGGCTGGTGTACTCACGTGTGCGGTAGCACGGTGCACCTTACTGGTGCTGTCCGCTGTGAAGCAGCAAAACACACGTTTTTACGCCGCCTACAGGCACTACATTTAAAACCTGCCTACTCAGCCACCGTGCACTGTAGCAGCAAGCTGCTGGTTCTGCATTTTTCAGCAGCGGTGGATACAGTCCACAAGAAATATGCGGGAAAAATGCTCGTAGCTATGGCTGTACTTGCAAACTCAGGTGTTTAAAGTCGGCGTTGAAATATGTTTTTAGGGCTACTGCATCTTAGTGAGTGAAATACTAACGTACGACAGTCTAGTGGCAGTGCACACAAGTTTTCCGCGATGAAAGACATCTTATTGATCGGCATTTGACAAGGGTGGGAAGGAGATGTGACTGATGACCTCAGAAGTTGAGTCCCATAGTGCTCAGAGCCATTTGGGAAGGAGAGAAGCCGTCGGACATATTCTAAATATCGGATTATACGCACATGTCATCAGAGAAATAAACGTCTGTGCAGCCTCTGGTAGCATATGGATAAAGTCTGTTTTTTTTCTCAGTTCGCCTATGCCTTCGGTCGAATAAATCGGAAAGAATGCGTACCAGGCATTTTTCCTGTGAAATGTGGAAGAGTTTTGTTTCACGTGTAGCTAAACATATGGAAATAGTAGTTATTCACCATTCAGATAATTATCAAATTTAGTTCAGATGTTCGTCACATATCGTGTGTTAAATTAATTGTCATTCTATTCTAAACTGATGTCCCTCCCACGGGTCTGAATGCACTATTATATCCCTCGTGACATGGATACAAACAGTCTCCAAACGTCGTCTTGTGGAACTGTCTTGCGGAATTAGTTGTCACGCCTGAAAGACAGGCTGTGTTAGTTCGTGAGAAATGCTAGCTGGTGACATTTTTCATGAGAAAAATACGTCACGACCAGTATAGACAATAGCTTATAAGCAACCAAAATTAACTTCTTGGGCTGTAAACAGAATCAAATGTGTGTTGCTGCACTCCAATAAAAGCATCTTTTTACACTTGAGGCACAATGGCAATAGCTCACCATCTTATAAGTCTTGACATAGTCAAGAATTTCGAAACGCATTCATAGTTTACAATATGACCTTTATTTCTCTAAATCGCGAATTTCTGAATGGATACAATTGCGCTTGTAATCATCTTCAGATCTAAAATAGAAAAAAATATTTTTCATAAAAATTTCTACCGAATTACAATATAAAACAGAAACGAAAATGACACAGAGCATGCCATAAAATGTCGTAACAGAGTGTAGCACGTAAAATTTTGTAAAATGAAGTACTGAGTCATTAAAACTGCTGTGTGCCGTACTGTTGCTACTTAAGGCAAAAACAAACGAGTATCTGCTTGAGGGCACCACGCACGCACATATATCTCATATTGAAACGTAGTTTAATAATACGCACAAGAAAGAAAATGTTAGCAGATTAGCTTACGGTATATAAAAGAGTTTGACTAATGAAAACAATAAAATATGGGTAAAGTATATTAGAGGAAAAAAAAATTCTAATGAGAAGGTTGCTAATGGGTAATACATGATAATCGTTAGAAACTTTTTTCTGGCTATTTTATATCTGAAAATGATTGATACCTCAACTTAAACCGGTCATAACATGTTGATAATTATTACTTTAGATCCGTCTATCAGATCTAATTTTAAAAAGCAGAAGAAGATGGTTTCTGTCAAGTTTTTACATATTAATGCAAAAAAGAATGGACACTTATAGGTTACGAATTTTTAACCATAGCAATGACAAGGCGTTAGTAGTTGGGTAGTGGGGCGTAAGGACTCTTTCGAAATCAAATTGATATGCAAATTAATTAAATTGGTAAATTAATCACCGACGCACGGCCGACCCTCACCCACCCCCGTCAACGACCATGCACACCCCCAACCCTAGATGACGTCACGTGTTTTTCTCAGCCCGCTCATGTGCCCCAGTCCCCTCCTCCTTCTCCCCCTCCACCCCTGCCCCACACCAACCTACCATATTGGCGGAAATTTTGAATTTTGGTGGGAATTTCGAATTTTGGTAGGAATTTCCTTGCCCCTGGGCTGTGCTGGGATCCCACCACACCCCCCACACTCCCACCCCATTCTTGAATTGGCAGAAAATTAAAATTGGCGGTTCCCTTTACTAGAACCTTGGTCCTCTTGTACAGAAAGCCCAAGTGCACCCTCCTAACACAACTAAACCACCAGAGGCACTTGGAATTGACACGAAATTAAAAATGGCTGTGCGCTTTTGGGGACTCCAACCCTGAGTCTACTGGATAGAAAGCCTATGTGTTCACCCCAACACATGGAAACTATCCAGATGTGGGAGAGGAAGGTTAGGTTAGTGTACTTTATTTATTTTGGTCATAAAGATTGGGCGTAATTACACAACTATACGCATAGCGCTACACAAGGACGGCATAAAATCGCAATACAACTCAAAAACTGATGGTGCCATACAGCTGGTGGCATACGCTGGAAAAATTTCACAATACCACTCGAAACTAGTGACAGACACACTCAAACTTTTCCCTACACCTACAAATTGGTGGGAAAAGGTAGTGGTGTAAGGTATTACCTTTATTCTTTTTGGTGGGAAATACATTCAACTGAAGAGATACTGGGACTGCATAGAGAGGAGTTTAAAAAGTCTATTACCTATAAGTGGAAATGGAAATGAGCGTCCGGTGCCATTGGCCGGGAGGCCCCTTACGGGGCAGGTCCAGCCGCCTTGGTGCAGGTTTTATTACATTCGTCGCCACATTGGGCGACCTGCGCGCCAGATGGAGATGCAATGATGATGGACACAACACAACACCCAGTCCCTAAGCGGAGAAAACCCCTGACCCAGCTAGGAATCGAACCCCGGCCCCTTAGGACGGCAGTCCGTCACGCTGACCATTCAGTTTTCGGAGTGGACTATTACATGTAAGTGTACAGTATCTATCATTGTTTGAAGTCAGAGTTTGCTGCAGATGCCTGCTCAAAAACCAACCTGCATTCCCAGGCAAAGATGCATCACAGTTCTAATAACACTTCGAATTTGTTGTGAAAAAACCCCCGTAATGAATGGGTCATAATGCAGCACATGTACTGATGAAAATCGTCATCCTAAAAGACTGCAAAGGGGGCGGTAGTTGGACGTGCGTTCTCCTCGTGCCGAAAATCGAGGGTCTCTTCCTGCTTCCCTCTGCTCCCCCTCCCTCGATCTGCGTATGGGGGAGGAATACAGGCTTCTTGAAATGGGTAGCTGCTCTGCTGAGCGTCTCGTAGTTTTTCTGCGCGCTTGCTGCCCACCCTTTGCTACCACCCCTCTGCAGCAGCTGCCCGCACTCGGCTTTCCACCATCTGGCCGCCACTCTAAGGCCACACTCATAGGCTAACACAATAGCGTGTATAGTCAACTAAACAATAGGAGATAAAAGGACGGCCACCTCCAGTGTAACTTGTTCGTCTAAAATATAGCTACAGAGCCCCTACACGCCATCCCCTGGACAGACAGTGCTGTGTCAGGCGACCACCTCAGCAGACACGGCCGCCCCCTCGCCCTCAACAACCTGCGGTTCGGCGATGGAGAACAATTGTATTTGATGCCAATGCATCTATAATCAAGCACCTATTTAAACAAGCAAACCTCAAGTGTGACGATGATAAATGTCCACTTTCCACAAAAATAGGACCAGTTCATTTACTTTTAGTTTTATGAGGAAAATCGGTATAACTTTTACAGTCAACTGCTGGATACAACACGCATCTCATTATTTTGCGACATTCAGCGAAGTGTACCGCCGCCGATTACAGATGATCGATCAGTGGAGACATGCCCACCCTGCGTAAAACAAGGATAAAAGAAAGCCTCGACTATTTTGCTGCGAAAACTACCGATCACCAAAAAATGTCCTCGTCATTTAGAAACCGTCATCAGAGTAAAGAAAAAGTGATAATACGAGGTGCATTCAAGTTCTAAGGCCTCCGATTCTTTTTTCTCCAGA
The DNA here is from genome assembly GCF_023864345.2 of Schistocerca serialis cubense. Lineage (NCBI taxonomy): Eukaryota > Metazoa > Arthropoda > Insecta > Orthoptera > Acrididae > Schistocerca > Schistocerca serialis. Next base: position 1,198,973,363 of record NC_064638.1, on the reverse strand, counting down.
CTGGAAAGAGATAGAAACATGCGCATTGTTTTAAAATGAGGCCGCGTTCATTGTCAATACGTCCCAGAGATGGCAGCACCATACGATAGATGGAATTTTACCGCCAGCGGCGAGAATGAGAACTGTTTTAAATACTTAAAATGGCGACGTTTTCCTTACTTGAACAGCGTGCAATCATTCGTTTTCTGAATTTGCGTGGTGTGAAACCAATTGAAATTCATCGACAGTTGAAGGAGACATGTGGTGATGGAGTTATGGATGTGTCGAAAGTGCGTTCGTGGGTGCGACAGTTTAATGAAGGCAGAACATCGTGTGACAACAAACCGAAACAACCTCAGGCTCGCACAAGCCGGTCTGACGACAGGATAGAGAAAGTGGAGAGAATTGTTTTGGGGGATCGCCGAATGACTGTTGAACAGATCGCCTCCAAAGTTGGCATTTCTGTGGGTTCTGTGCACACAATCTTGCATGACGACCTAAAATGCGAAAAGTGTCATCCAGGTGGGTGCCACGAATGCTGACGGACGACCACACGGCTGCCCGTGTGGCATGTTGCCAAGCAATGTTGACGCGCAACGACAGCACGAATGGGACTTTCTTTTCGTCGGTTGTGACAATGGATGAGACGTGGGTGCCATTTTTCAATCCAGAAACAAAGCGCCAGTCAGCTCAATGGAAGCACACAGATTAACCGCCACCAAAAAAATTGCGGGTAACCGCCAGTGCTGAAAAAATGATGGTGTCCATGTTCAGGGACAGCGAGAGCGTAATCCTTACCCATTGCGTTCCAAAGGGCACTACGGTAACAGGTGCATCCTACGAAAATGTTTTGAAGAACAAATTCCTTCCTGCACTGCAACAAAAACGTCCGGGAAGGGCTGCGCGTGTGCTGTTTCACTAAGACAACGCACCCGCACATCGAGCTAACGTTAGGCAACAGTTTCTTCGTGATAACAACTTTGAAGTGATTCCTCATGCTCCCTACTCACCTGACCTGGCTCCTAGTGACTTTTGGCTTTTTCCAACAATGAAAGACACTCTCCGTGGCCGCACATTCACCAGCCGTGCTGCTATTGCCTCAGCGATTTTCCGGTGGTCAAAACAGACTCCTAAAGAAGCCTTCGCCGCTGCCATGGAATCATGGCGTCAGCGTTGTGAAAAATGTGTACGTCTGCAGGGCGATTACGTCGAGAAGTAACGCCAGTTTCATCGATTTCGGGTGAGTAGTTAATTAGAAAAAAAATCGGAGGCCTTAGAACTTGAATGCACCTCGTATAAACTCCAAACAAAAAAAAAATAATGATCTATATTAAGCAATTTCTTCCAGCTTGTTGAACAAATTACACGACCTGGGAGTGTCTCCTGAGTTAAGTGTCTGTAAATAAACTGTCAGGCATGTGGAATAACATTAGAGTTTACAGTGTTTCATGCCAATGGCTCACATGTCGGAAGAAACACAACCATTTTACATTCGACAACAACAAGCGTAAGAAGGCTGTTTATATTTTTATGTTGGTAACGCCACGTAGCGCTCTGTATGAAAATCACTGACTGTGCTGTGTGCAGTTTGTGGCTGGTTGGCATTGTTGCAAATATTCTCTATTGTAGTGGGGCAGTTGGATGTGAACATCGCGTAGCGTTGCGCAGTTGGAGGTGAGCCGCCAGCAGTGGTGGATGTGGGGAGAGAGATGGCAGAGTTTTGAGAGTGGACGATCCGGACGCGTGTCCGCCAGAAACTATAACAAAATGCACGGAAGTATGTTTTTTAACACAAACCTACGTTTTTTTAAATGGAACACCGTTAGTTTTGTTAGCCCATCTGAACATATAAACAAATACGTAATTCGGTGCTCTCCGATACACACGATCGAACAGCAGAGGAGTGGTACTCAAGCGTCAACTTTAGGTTACAATATCTTCGGATGTAATTAACATTTTACAATGCAACAAACGGCACTGATTACGTATTTGTTTATATGTTCAGATGTGCTAACAAAACTAGCGTGGTTCCATTTAAAAAAGCGTAGGTTTGTGTTAAAAAACATACTTCCGTGCATTTTTTTATGGTTTGTATTAAACAATTACACTAGCCCCTCTCTTCACGTTCGGTCTGTGGAATCGGTTCGTCAGTATTTGATGTGGTTTACGAAATATATCCAGCGGTAACGTTAGGTGCCTCACCCTGTATATTATGACTTTTGAACACTATTAAGGTAAATACAATGTTTGTTCTGTATCAAAATCTTTCATTTGCTTAGTATGCCTATCGGTAGTTAGTGCCTTCAGTAGTTAGAATCTTTTATTTAGCTGGCAGTATTGGCGCTCGCTGTTTTGCAGTAGTTCGAATAACGAAGATTTTTGTCAGGTAAGTGATTCATGAAAGGTATAGGTTATAGTTAGTCAGGGCCATTCTTTTGTGGGGATTATTAAAAGTCAGATTGCGTTGCGCTAAAAATATTGTGTGTCAGTTTAGTCTTGATCAGAATAAGTAAAGAGCGAAATGTCTGAGTACGTTAAGTTCTGCTCAGCTGTTTAAAAATCAAATAACGTAAGGGGTTTATCAGCACAGTAATTCATAAGTTTTTCTAAGGGGACGTTTCACAAGCTATAATTCAAGAGAATGTAGGTCCCCTTTTACCAGTGCGCTAGTGTACATACTAGCGTTTGCGAAGCATATCGTGAGAGCCTGTCTCGCCCTGTGTGTGGGAGATTGAAATTTCGTTAAAAGATATCACCGCAACGAAAAGAAAAGAAACGACTGTGAAGAATCATTCCGTAGCCATCTCTTCCACCCGGCAGGCGGCACGTCATTGATATCAGTTCGATAGGCTAAATAATTAAATTGATCATGAGAGTTAATTTGGATGGCGAGATATTTTTTTTTCAGCATTCCGATTACACTCACCAAGCAGGACAACTGGGAATCCATGGAGGGACCACGATCTTCCTTTCGAGGAATGCTATTGAGAAATGACATCTGAAGCTGACCATAGAGGGATTCTACAGTTCACAACATACATTTCTCATAAGTACTGCGCTATTAAAAACACGATCATAACGCCTATGTTACCATCACCCTGCATAAAAAACCGTCTTGAATCTACAGGCACACAAGGGTCGCTGATAGCGTTACGCTTTCAGTTAGAAATTCTGATATGCTGTCCGCAATTTGGAATCAATTCTATCAATTCAATCACGTATTTGCGTTGGCTCCTATAGAGGCGTATTTTAATGATTACAGCCACTGGTGAATCATATTTGTGCCTTCTCGTATCTCGAAACGAGTCACCTTTGTCGAACCTATCTGATAAGGATCCCATACATTAAGAACTCCAGTCTCTCTGCATCTTGTAATTGCTCCTAAGTCTCTGCCCCGGCCTACCTGCAGCTTATTCCATGTGATGGTTCCAATGTAAGTCTGACCTGTACGGATATCGGAGAGCGCTATATCTAAGACTGCTGCATTCTGTGGAGAAACAGGACGAGCTGAGTTAATGTGACAGGAGCGTGTTTTGATTACTTGGTGGAAATGGGAACATAGCGCCATAACTCCACCAACCGTGTATAGTGTGTAACGCCAGCTTCGAACGAAGCTTTCCCCTGCAACAGAGGTAGTAAAAGACATAGTATGAGCCGTCATGGTGGTGTTTTTTGTAGGGAAAATTGGAAAGACTACACATCATACATAGCATGGAGGAATGGCAAAGATTTGGCTACTGCATTGCGACACATCTCCAAACAACATACAGGTACTGAAGTCCAAAGGAGATCTGTGACTCTCAGGGTGCATTCATGTGAATCACCCAAACGTGTGTGGCGATCCTGTTAAATATACAGGTGTTGGTTCATTGAAGCAGGTGGTCCGTGATTGAAGTCGCTTTCAAACACCGGTGTAAAATTTTATCTCCTGTACTGTGGGATGACCATATCCAAACACACGAGAGGGTTCCTGTAATGTTCCTTCATAAGCAGTTTAATTCATTTTTTTCGGTTGTACCACACCCAGTCAGTGTGCATCGCCAAACACTTTTTTTTTTTCTACCATGACTTAGAGATCTATATCAGCTGCTGCCATGACGTGGCATAAGCTACACAGCTACCACAACACAGGCTGGTAGAGACAAAACACGGAGGCGATGTTTCTCATTGACAAAAATGTGGAAGACATCGCAACATTTGGAAACTGGAAAAGTTTGCAGTATTGTAGACCGCTTCCAACAGCTATTCGAAGCTTACCATCGACAGGGTAGCGGATGTCTCAGTGCTCCGTTTCGAAAAGCATTGTTTCTTCATCTTTCTGCAATGTACATGATTGCTTTTCCATTGTTGACCATTGCCAGAAGATGCTGTTCACAAAACGAGTGAGGTAGCACAAATAAAAAGAGGTACTGTTATCTTATTGGTGAATAGTCCCGGATTCGGATCTCTGGGAGAGAACTGCCAAGGAGGAGGAAATCATGAGAGAAAGATTTCATAATCAACGAAAGGATAACGTTATACGAATCGAGGGGTGGAAGGTCAGAGGCTTGAACGTGGAAGGGAAACCAGAAAATCTGAAAAGGGAAATGCAAAGGTACAATCTAGATACAGTAGGGTCACTGAAGTGAAGTGGAAAGAAGGACTTGTGGTCAGATGACTATAGGGTAATAACGACAGTACCAGAAAATGGTGTAACAGGAGTAGCATCCGTTATGAATAGGAAGGTAGGGTACACAGCGTGTTTCTATGAACAGCTCAGTGACAGGGACGTTCTTATCAGAATCGACAGCAAACCAACACAGACAACGATAGTACAGGTATACAAGCTGACGTCGCAAGCTGAAGATGAAGAAATAGAGAAAGTTCATGAGACTATTGAAAGGGTAATAAATTACGTGTAGGGAGACGAAAATCCAGTAGTCATGGGAGACTGGAATGCAGTTGTAGGGGAAGGAGTAGAAGAAAAGGTTATAGAAGAATATGGGCTTGCGACAAGGAATGAGAGAGGAGAAAGACTAACTGAGTTCCGCAACAAGTTTGAGCTAGTAATAGCGAATACTCTGTTCAAGAATCACAAGAGGAGGAGGTATACTTAGAAAAGGCCGGGTGATACAGGAAGTTTTCATTTAGATTACGTCACTGTCAGACAGAGATTCCGAAATCAGATACTGGAATGTAAGGCGTACGCAGGAGCAGATATAGACTCAGATCACAATATAGTGGCGATAAAGAGTAGGCTGAAGTTTAAGACATTAGTCAGGAAGAATCAATTAGCAAAGAAGTGGGATACAGTACTATTAAGAAGAGACGAATACGCTTGAAGTTCTCCATGGCTATAGTTACAGCAATAAGGAATAGCTCAGTAGGCAGTACAGTTGAAGAGGAATGGACATCTATAAAAAGGACTATCACAGAAGTTGGAAAGAAAAATACAGGTAGAAAGAAGGTAACTGCGAAGAAACCATGGGTAGCAGAAAAAAATACTACATTAAAAGCGGTGTGGTAACATTAAGAGTGCAACGGGAATTACACTGCTAAATGCAGAGGAGAGAGCGAATAGGTGGAAAGAATACATTGAAAGCCTCTACGAGGGGGAAGATTTGTATGTTGTGATAGAAGAGGAAACAGGAGTCGATTTAGAAGAAATAGGGGACACAGTATTAGAATCAGAATTTAAAAGAGCTTTGGAGGACATAAGATCAAATAAGGCAGAAGGGACAGATAACATTCCATCAGAATTTCTAAAATCATCGCCGCGCGGGTTTAGCCTAGCGGTATAGGCGCTGCAGGCATGGACTGTGCGGCTGATCCCGGCGGAGGTTCGAGTCCTCCCTCGGGCACAGGTGTGTGTGTTTGTTCTTAGGATAATTTAGGTTAAGTGGTGTGTAAGCTTAGGGACTGATGACCTTAGCAGTTAAGTCCCATAAGATTTCATACACATTTGAACATTTTTTCTAAAATCATTGGGGGAAACGGCATCAAAACGACTATTCACGTTGGTGTGTAGAATGTAGGAGTCTGGCGACATAGCATTTGAATTTCCGAAAAATATCATCCACACAGTTCCGAAGACTGCAAGGGCTGACAAGTGCGAGAATTATCGCACAATCAGCTTAGCAGCTCAGGCATCGAAGTTGCTGACAGGAATAATATACAGAAGAATGTAAAAGAATATTGAGGATGTGCTAGATAATGTTCAGTTTGAGTTTAGAAAAGTTAAAGTCACAAGAGAGGCAATTCTGACGTTGCGGTTGAAAATGGAAGCAAGACTAAAGAAAAATCAAGACAAGTTCATAGGATTTGTCGACCTGAAAAATGCCTTCGAAAATATAAAATGGTGCGAGATGTTCGAAATTCTGAGAAAAATAGGGGTAAGCTGTAGGGAGAGACGGGTAATATGTACAAGAGGCAAGAAGGAATAATAAGACTGGACGACCAAGAAAGAAGTGCTCGGATTAAAAAGGATGTAAGACAGGTATTTAGTCTTTCGCCTCTACTGTTCAATCTGTACATCGAAGAAGCAATTACGGAAATCAAAGATTTGTTCAGGAATGGAATTAAAATTCAAGGTGGAAGGATGTTAATGATACGATTCGCCGATGACATTGCTACCCTGAGTGAAAGTGAAGTGAATTACATGATCTGCTGAATGGAATGGACAGTCTAATGGGTACAGAATATGGACTGAGAGTAAATCGAAGAAAGACGAAAGTAATGAGCTGCAGCAGAAATGAGAACAGTGAGAAACTTAACATCAGGATTGATAGTCACGAAGCAGATGGAGTTACGGAACTCTGCTACCTAGGCAGTAAAATAACCAATGACGGACTAGCAAAGAGGACGTCAGAAGCAAGCTAGCAATGAAAAAAAGGGCATTCGTGGTCAAGAGAAGTATACTAGTACCAAACATAGGCCTTAATTTGAGGGAGAATTTCTAAGAACGTACGTTTGGAGTACAACATGGTAAAATGGTGAAACATGGACTGTCGGAAATCCGGAACAGAAGAGAATCGAAGCATTTGAGATGATGTGCTACAGACGAATGTTGAAAATTAGCTGGACTGATACGGTAAGAAATGAGGAGGTTCTGCGTGGAATCGGAGAGGAAAAGACTATGTGAAAAACACTGATAAGGAAAAGGGACAGGATGACAGGACATCTGTTAAGACATGAGGGTCATGGTACTAGAGGGAACTCTAGAGGGAAAAAACTATAGAGGAAGACAGATATTGGAATACATCCAGTAGATAATTGAAGACGTAGATTGCAAGTGCTACTCTGAGATGAAGAGGTTGGTACAGGACAGGAATTCGTGGTGGGCAGCATCAAACCAGTCAGAAGACTGATGATCCTCCCCCAAAAAAGTTATCGATATGTAAATCATGGTGCCGGCCGGAGCGGTCGAGCGGTCGAGCGGTTCTAGGCGCTACAGTCTGGAACCGCGCGACTGCTACGGTTGCAGGTTCGAATCTAGCCTCGGGCATGGATGTGTTTGATGTCCTTAGGTTAGTTAGGTTTAAGTAGTTCTAAGTTCTAGGAGACTGATGACCACAGCAGTTAAGTCCCATAGTGCTCAGATCCTTTTTTTTTTTTTTGTCTATCATGGTAGTTTTATGTTTACTCTTGCACTGGGTCTTACGTCTTGTTGGAAGTGACGACCATATTGCATCTATAGCAAACTTTTTCTGTCATGTCTGATATACCTCTGTAGTTACGAAATGTAAAAGTACATTTTTTTCGGCCGGCCGGAGTGGCCGAGCGGTTAAAGGCGCTACAGTCTGGAACCGCACGATCGCTACGGTCGCAGGTTCGAATCCTGCCTCGGGCATGGATGTATGTGATGTCCTTAGGTTAGTTAGGTTTAAGTAGTTCTAATTTCTAGGGGACTTATGACCACAGCAGTTGAGTCCCATAGTGATCAGAGCCATTTGAACCATTTTTTGAACATTTTTTTCCAGATATTTTGACCGTTCAATTGTGACAGCTCTTTACTACCACGCTATATGTTTACAGAGTACATACATCTTACCAGCGATAATGCTACATTTCTTTGTTCTTATTTTCGTTCCAGTTTTATCTATGGGCTGGGTAATTTTTTTTTTTACCATATGACTACTTCTTTTCGTATTATATTATGTGAATAATGTTTTCGAGATGGTATTTCCGTTTAAAATCTGTGTGTTCAGTTAGAATTTCGTATGGATATTTCCTTGTATGAATATAAATATCCAATTCCTCGAGAGTGTTCATAGTCATTCCTTCCATTATTTTGTGTAATATTTCTGACACAGTTCCAATTTTCTCGGCTTTGTGGTGTTGAGTTTTCAGATGTCAATAGAGACTTGATGGATTACTATCATTGTTCGTAGTGTTTTCTTCAAATCTGATGTTAAAATTTCGCCCGGTTTGACCAATGTAGAAATTGTGAGAAAACTGACCCAGTCATTTGGCTGTTGATGGCTGGAGTGCTGACACCAAAGTTTTCAGACAGTCTGTGTAATTAGTTATGTTGGCCACTGATGCGGTATGTACATGGATCTTTCAACCCCTTCAGCACCAACTACAGCCTGAAGATGGCCCATTGAAGCGCCAAAACTGGTTGCTACGAAATAAATAAAATCATAAGGACGGCTGTAGGCGTTTCATTTTCTCAGAGTAGTAAACGGCCGTCGACCGCAAGAGGATCTGCAACGAATTGACGCATGGTGCAGGGAATGGTAATTGAATCTCAATGTAGACAAGTGTAATGTGCTGCGAATACATAGAAAGAAAGATCCCTTATTATTTAGCTACAGTATAGCAAGTCAGCAACTGGAAGCAGTTAATTCCATAAATTATCTGGGAGTACGCATTAGGAGTGATTTAAAATGGAATGACCATATAAAATCAATCGTCGGTAAAGCAGATGCGAGACTGAGATTCATTGGAAGAATCCTAAGGAAATGCAATCTGAAAACAAAGGAAGTAGGTTACAGTACACTTGTTCGCCCACTGCTTGAATACTGCTCACCGGTGTGGGATCCGTACCAGATAGGGTTGATAGAGGAAATAGAGAAGATTCAACGGAGAGCAGCGCGCTTCGTTACAGGATCATTTAGTAATAGCGAAAGCGTTACGGAGATGATAGATAAGCTCCAGTGGAAGACTCTGCAAGAGAGACGCTCATTAGCTCGGTACGGGCTTTTGTTGAAGTTTCGAGAACATACTTTCACAGAGGAGTCAAGCAGTATATTGTTCCCTCCTACGTATATCTTGCGAAGAGACCATGAGGATAAAATCAGAGAGATTAGAGCCCACACAGAGGCATACCGACAATCTTTCTTTCCACGAACAATACGAGACTGGAATGGAAGGGAGGGCCGATAGAGGCACTCAAAGTACCCTCCGCTACACATCGTCAGGTGGCTTGCGGCGTATGGATGTAGATGTAGACCTAATGTCAAAAGAATGGACATACAAAAACTTGCTATTGAAATTGTTGCAATCATTACAGGTGATTTTGTATATTCGATAAGTGGCATATTCTGAGATTTTGGTTGTGCCTAAATGTAATTTTGTTATGAGATTGTTATTGGTACTGAAAGGCAGTGGTATGTGTGTGGATTTAAATAGTGGATTTATCTTTTTCCACCTAAATGAACTATTTGACTGTGGATCTGCAATACGAATAAACAAGGCTCAGGGACACAGGGAGAGTGGAGAATACAAGATGGACATAGTGCGGGGGAAACGGGCTATAAAGCGGAAAGGAGGCGATGGACAAAGAGAGAGAGGACAGGAGGAAATGGAGACAGATGGGGGAAGAGAAGGACAGAAAAGGAGGGAGGAGGTAATGCACAGAGAGAGAACGAAAGAGGAGCTGATAGACAAAGAGAGGGGGAAGAGCAGATGGACAGGGACAGGGGGTAGAAAGATATCAGGGCGTATATCCAATTCCCATATACAGGGTGAAAAGTATTTAAACCGACAAACTCTAGGAGGTTGTAGGGGACATCAAAACAAAAATTTTTCCCTAATGTCAGTTTTCTTTTGAGGATTATTTAAACCGGTAAGGCCGTATTACGCCATTCAGTTGTTAGAGGCCGTATTACGATCTTCAATTGTTAGAGGGCGTATTACGTTCTTCAGTTGTAGGCAACTGCTGTCCACCAGTATAGTAGTGCATTGTCTTTGTTTACTAATGGAGCGATACAGCTGGGGTGAGTACATTGAAATGGTTGGTGCGTACTACGTAGCGCACCACAACGCACGAGCTGCACAGCGGGTTTATCAACAACAATATCCCAATCGCCGTTTCCCGCATCATAGGACCTTTGCTGCTGTGTACCAACGCCTGCGTGAGACCGGGTCATTTAGCAGATTACCTGGACAGGGACGCCGTCACACGGTAAGAACGCTGCAATTTGAGGAAGCTATCCTGCAGCATGTGGAGCGGGATCCTTCAATGAACACTCGTGCAATTGCACATAACTTGGGGACGAATCAGAAGAATGTAAGAACAGTACTTCGAGAGCAATTGTTACGTCCATTTCACTTACAGCGTGTCCACAACCTGGAACCAGCTGATTATCCACCCAGAGCACAGTTTTCGCAGTGGTGCCTGGAAAAGTGTGAAATGCATTCTACATTTCCAACCTCCGTTTTGTTTACCGATGAAGCAACGTTCGGCCGTGATGGAGTTTTCAACATGCACAATTCGCATGTTTGAAGTAAGGATAACCCACATGCCACAGTTACTAGCGCTCATCAAGTGCGGTTCTTCGTTAATGTGTGAGTCGGTGTTGTTGGGTACAGTTTAATTGGGCCGTATCTAGTACCTAGGCCATTAAATGGCAGGCAACATTACAATTTTCTTGCCAGAGCATTGCCAGAATTGCTGGAAGACATCCCGCTCCATACAAGACAACGCATGTGGTTCCAACATGACGGGACGCCGGCTCATTTCAGTCGAAGTGGACTTTTTTGTGTGGGGAGGGATGCGCAACCTTGTTTACGCAACTCCTGTTGCATCAGAAGAGGATCTGGTTGCCCGGATAGTAGCAGCAGCAGGAACAATTCAGGATACTCCTGGAGTTTTGCCCGTGTCAGACAGAACATGATCCGACGGTGTAACCTTTGTTTATGTGTCGATGGAGGCATTTTTGAAAATCTACTGTAATTGAAATTGCGTTGTGTTAATGCGTTGTCTCTTGGTCATAAAAAAATGGAAAAGTGTTTGTTGGTTTAATTAATTTGCCGCTAGAGAAATCTTCCTCTACCGGTTTAAATACTCCTCACAGGAAAAAATGACATTCGGGAAAAATATTTGTTTTGATGTCCCCTACAACCTCCCAGAGTTTGTCGGTTTAAATACTTTTCACCCTGTATACATTACAAAAAAGAATAATGAGATTAAAGCACACACCTATGAGCCAAAACGCTATGACCACCTGCTTAATAGCTTGTTTGGCCGTCTTTGGAAAGACATATATCAGTGATTCTACCCATCAGAGATCAGAAAGATTTTTGGTAGGTTTGTGGAGGTATGTGGCGTTAGATGACTAGTACAGGTCATGTAGTACGCGTAAATAACGGGCCGCTAATTTGCGTAGGCGGTGATAGCCCCCGGTAACGACCCAGGTGGTTTCCATACGATTTACATCAGTCGAATTCGATCGTCGAGACATCAACGTGAGTTCACTTGAACTCTTCTCAAACCACTGTAGTACGGCTCTGGCTCCGAGGCACGGACGGTTATACTGCTGAAAGAAGACATCGCCGTCGGGGAAGACATCAGGCATGAAGGGATGCAGGCGGTTCGCAGCTGTCAGCGTGTCTTCGATTACTACCACAGATCCCATGCAAGCACAGGAGAATGTCTCCCATAGCATGATACTGCTCTCACAAGCCTGCACGTTTCGACCGGCCTTTCACCACGACGACGGCGTTTAAGAAGACGACCATCGACCTAGTGCAGCAAAAATGTGGCTCGACCCAAGAATCGACAATTTTCCATTGATCGACGGTCGAATCCCCACCGTCCCGTGTCCACTGCAATCGTCATTGACGATGTCGTTGTGTCAACATGTGAGCACGCAAGGATGGTGTGCTGAGGAGCTCTGTTTTCAACAATATACGATGAACGGTGAGCTCCGAAACGCATGTGCGTCCACTAGCATTGTGCTCGTTCGGCAGAGATGACACAGCTCGCCATATATCTACTTTTCAGGGCAGAAAAGCCTCCGAACACCACGTTGTGTGGAGAGTCAAGGATGTCTAACCTTTTCGCGTTTATTGGTAGTTTCGCTGTCCAACCTCTTTCCATAGACGCACACGACAATAGCGCATGAACTTTCGACCAGCTTCACAGTTTTCGAGATACTCCTTCACACGTTCTGCGTTATAATAATGTACGCTATGTCAACGTCGCTTATCTCAATGGATTTACTCATTTGCAGCCCACATCTTCGCTAGTGTAGTCCCTAGTCCGTGTCTGCACCGCTTACATACATTTTTTTCCACGTCGTGTGCCAGCAACGCCACCACGCGGCATCCAACGCCTCGGTGGGCCGTGATCAATCTATTTGTAATTTCTGTATACAGGGTGGTCCATTGATAGTGACCGGGCCACATATCTCACGAAATAAGCATCAAACGAAAACACTACAAACAACGAAACTCGTCTAGCTTGAAGGGAGAAACCAGATGGCGCTACGGTTGGCCCGCTAGAAAGCGCTGCCATAGGTCAAACGGATATCAACTACGTTTTTTTTTTAAACAGGAACCGCCATTTTTTATTACATATTCGTGTAGTACGTAAGGAAATATGAATGTTTTAGTTGGACCACTTTTTTCGCTTTGCGATAGATGGCGCTGTAATAGTCACAAACATATGGCTCACAATTTTAGACGAACAGTTGGTAACAGGCAGGTTTTTTAAGTTAAAATACAGAACATAGGTGCGTTTGAACATTTTATTTCGGTTGTACCAATGTGATACATGTACCTTTGTGAACTTACCATTTCTGAGGACGCATGCTGTTACAGCGTGATTACCTGTAAATACCACATTAATGCAATGAATGCTCAAAATGATGTCCGTCAACCTCAATGCATTTGGCAATACGTGTAAGCACATTCCTCTCAACAGCGAGTAGTTTATCTCCCGTAATGTTCGCACATGCATTGAAAATGCGCTGACGCATGTTGTCAGGCGTTGTCGGTGGATCCGGTGAACGCGCGGGCCATGGTGCTTCGACGACCAATCCACTTTTCATGAAATACGCTATTCAGTACCGCTTCAACCGCACGCGAGCTATGTGCCGGACATCCATCATGTTGGAAGTAAATCGCCATTCTGTCATGCAGTGAAACATCTTGTAGTAACGTCGGTAGAACATTACGTAGGAAATCAGCATACATTGCACCATTTAGATTGCCATCGATAAAATGGGGGCCAGTTATCCTTCCTCCCATAATGCCGCACCATACATTATCCCGGCAAGGTCGCTGATGTTCCACTTGTCGCAGCCATCGTGGATTTTCCGTTGCCCAATAGTGCATATTATGCCGGTTTACGTTGCCGCTGTTGGTGAATGACGCTTCGTCGCTAAATAGAACGCGTGCAAAAAATCTGTCATAGTCCCGTAATTTCTCTTGTGCTCAGTGGCAGCACTGTACACAATGTTCAAAGTCGCCGCCATGCAATTCCTGGTGCATAGAAATATGGTACGGGTGCAATCGATGTTGATGTAGCATTACCTACACCGACGTTTTTGAGATTCCCGATTCTCGCGCAATTTGTCTGTTACTGATGTGCGGATTAGCCGCGGCAGCAGCTAAAACACCTACTTGGGCATCATCATTTGTCGCAGGTCGTGGCTGACGTTTTACATGTGGCTGAACACTTCCTGTTTCCTTAAATAACGTAACTATCCGGCCAACGGTCCGGACACTTGGATGATGTCGTCCAGGATACCGAGCAGCATACGTGGCACACGCCCGCTGGGCATTTTGATCACAATAGCCATACATCAACACGATATCGACCTTTTGCGCAATTGGTAAACGGTCCATTTCAACACGGGCAATGTATCACGAAGCAAATACCGTCCGCACTGGTGGATTGTTACGTGATACCACGTACTTATACGTTTGTGACTCTTACAGCGACGTCTGTCACAAAGCGAAAAAAGTGGTCCAACTAAAACATTCATATTTCTTTACGTACTACACGAATATGTAATTAAGTAAATTATAAAAAAACGCAGTTGATATCCGTTTGTACTACGGCAGCGCCATCTAGCGGGCCAACCATAGCGCCGTCTGGTTTCCCCCTTCAAGATAGACAAGATTCGTTCTTTGTAGTTTTTTCGTTTGACGCTTATTTCGTGAGATATTTGGTTCGGCCACGATCAATGGACTACCCTGTACATCAAAAACATGTGCTTTCTACTTTCTTTTCCGTTTAACCAGACTGCACTTGGTGCAGGGAGTGGCAACTGACTCGTAACATAGACAAATGTAATGTATTGCGAATACATAGAAATAAGGATCCTTTATTGTATGATTTTATGATAGCGGAACAAAGCAACTGGAATCACTCAACAGAGGAAAGTCCACTGGACCTGACGGGATGCCAATTCGATTCTACACAGAGTACGCGAAAGAACTTGCCCCCCTTCTAACAGCCGTGTACCGCAAGTGTCTACAAGAACAGAAGGTTCCAAATGATTGGAAAAGAGCACAGGTAGTCCCAGTCTTCAAGAAGGGTCGTCGATCAGATGCGCAAAACTATAGACCTTTATCTCTGACGTCGATCTGTTGTAGAATTTTAGAACATGTTTTTTGCTCGCGTATCATGTCGTTTTTGGAAACCCAGAATCTATTCGGTAGGAATCAACATGGATTCTGGAAACAGCGATCGTGTGAGACCCAACTCGCTTTATTTGTTCATGAGACCCAGAAAATATTAGATACAGGCTCCCAGGTAGATGCTATTTTCCTTGACTTCCGGAAGGCGTTCGATACAGTTCCGCACTGTCGCCTGATAAACAAAGTAAGAGTCTACGGAATATCAGACCAGCTGTGTGGCTGGATTGAAGAGTTTTTAGCAAACAGAACACAGCATGTTGTTATCAATGGAGAGACGTCTACAGACGTTAAAGTAACCTCTGGCGTGCCACAGGGGAGTGTTATGGGACCACTGCTTTTCACAATATATATAAATGACCTATTCGATAGTGTCGGAAGTTCCATGCGGCTTTTCGCGGATGATGCTGTAGTATACAGAGAAGTTGCAGCATTAGAAAACTGTAGCGAAACGCAGGAAGATCTGCAGCGGATAGGCACTTGGAGCAGGGAGTGGCAACTGACCCTTAACATAGACAAATGTAATGTATTGCGAATACATAGAAAGAAGGATCCATTATTGTATGATTATATGATAGCGGAACAAACACTGGTAGCAGTTACTTCTGTAAAATATCTGGGAGTATGCGTGCGGAACGATTTGAAGTGGGATGATCATATAAAATTAATTGTTGGTAAGGCGGGTACATCTACATCTACATCTACATCTATACTCCGCGAGCCACCTCACGGTGTGTGGCGGAGGGTACTTATTGTACCACTATCTGATCCCCCCTTCCCTGTTCCATTCACGAATTGTGCGTGGGAAGAACGACTGCTTGTAAGTCTCCGTATTTGCTCTAATTTCTCGGATCTTTTCGTTGTGATCATTACGCGAGATATATGTGGGCGGTAGTAATATGTTGCCCATCTCTTCCCGGAATGTGCTCTCTCGTAATTTCGATAATAAACGTCTCCGTATTGCGTAACGCCTTTCTTGAAGTGTCCGCCACTGGAGCTTGTTCAGCATCTCCGTAACGCTCTCGCGCTGACTAAATGTCCCCATGACGAATCGCGCTGCTTTTCGCTGGATCATGTCTATCTCTTCTATTAATCCAACCTGGTAAGGGTCCCATACTGATGAGCAATACTCAAGAATCGGACGAACAAGCGTTTTGTAAGCTACTTCTTTCGTCGATGAGTCACATTTTCTTAGAATTCTTCCTATGAATCTCAACCTGGCGCCTGCTTTTCCCACTATTTGTTTTATGTGATCATTCCACTTCAGATCGCTCCGGATAGTAACTCCTAAGTATTTTACGGTCGTTACCGCTTCCAATGATTTACCACCTATGGCATAATCGTACTGGAATGGATTTCTGCCCCTATGTATGCGCATTATATTACATTTATCTACGTTTAGGGAAAGCTGCCAGCTGTCGCACCATGCATTAATCCTCTGCAGGTCCTCCTGGAGTACGTACGAGTCTTCTGATGTTGCTACTTTCTTGTAGACAACCGTGTCATCTGCAAATAGCCTCACGGAGCTACCGATGTTGTCAACTAAGTCATTTATGTATATTGTAAACAATAAAGGTCCTATCACGCTTCCCTGCGGTACTCCCGAAATTACCTCTACATCTGCAGATTTTGAACCGTTAAGAATGACATGTTGTGTTCTTTCTTCTAGGAAATCCTGAATCCAATCACAAACCTGGTCCGATATTCCGTAAGCTCGTATTTTTTTCACTAAACGTAAGTGCGGAACCGTATCAAATGCCTTCCTGAAGTCCAGGAATACGGCATCAATCTGCTCGCCAGTGTCTACGGCACTGTGAATTTCTTGGGCAAATAGGGCGAGCTGAGTTTCACATGATCTCTGTTTGCGGAATCCATGTTGGTTATGATGAAGGAGATTTGTATTATCTAAGAACGTCATAATACGAGAACACAAAACATGTTCCATTATTCTACAACAGATTGACGTAAGCGAAATAGGCCTATAATTATTCGCATCTGATTTATGACCCTTCTTGAAAATGGGAACGACCTGCGCTTTCTTCCAGTCGCTAGGTACTTTACGTTCTTCCAGCGATCTACGATAAATTGCTGATAGAAAGGGGGCAAGTTCTTTAGCATAATCACTGTAGAATCTTAAGGGTATCTCGTCTGGTCCGGATGCTTTTCCGCTACTAAGTGATAGCAGTTGTTTTTCAATTCCGATATCGTTTATTTCAATATTTTCCATTTTGGCGTCCGTGCGACGGCTGAAGTCAGGGACCGTGTTACGATTTTCCGCAGTGAAACAGTTTCGGAACACTGAATTCAGTATTTCTGCCTTTCTTCGGTCGTCCTCTGTTTCGGTGCCATCGTGGTCAACGAGTGACTGAATAGGGGATTTAGATCCGCTTACCGATTTTACATATGACCAAAACTTTTTAGGGTTCTTGTTTAGATTGTTTGCCAATGTTTTATGTTCGAATTCGTTGAATGCTTCTCTCATTGCTCTCTTTACGCTCTTTTTCGCTTCGTTCAGCTTTTCCTTATCAGCTATGATTCGACTACTCTTAAACCTATGATGAAGCTTTCTTTGTTTCCGTAGTACCTTTCGTACATGATTGTTATACCACGGTGGATCTTTCCCCTCGCTTTGGACCTTAGTCGGTACGAACTTATCTAAGGCGTACTGGACGATGTTTCTGAATTTTTTCCATTTTTGTTCCACATCCTCTTCCTCAGAAATGAACGTTTGATGGTGGTCACTCAGATATTCTGCGATTTGTGCCCTATCACTCTTGTTAAGCAAATATATTTTCCTTCCTTTCTTGGCATTTCTTATTACACTTGTAGTCATTGACGCAACCACTGACTTATGATCACTGATACCCTCTTCTACATTCACGGAGTCGAAAAGTTCCGGTCTATTTGTTGCTATGAGGTCTAAAACGTTAGCTTCACGAGTTGGTTCTCTAACTATCTGCTCGAAGTAATTCTCGGACAAGGCAGTCAGGATAATGTCACAAGAGTCTCTGTCCCTGGCTCCAGTTCTGATTGTGTGACTATCCCATTCTATACCTGGTAGATTGAAGTCTCCCCCTATTACAATAGTATGATCACGAAACTTCTTCACGACGTTCTGCAGGTTCTCTCTGAGGCGCTCAACTACTACGGTTGCTGATGCAAGTGGTCTATAGAAGCATCCGACTATCATATCTGACCCACCTTTGATACTTAACTTAACCCAGATTATTTCACATTCGCATTCGCTAATAACTTCACTGGATATTATTGAATTCTTTACTGCTATAAATACTCCTCCACCATTGGCGTTTATCCTATCCTTGCGGTATATATTCCATTCTGTGTCTAGGATTTCGTTACTGTTCACTTCCGGTTTTAACCAACTTTCCGTTCCTAATACTATATGCGCACTATTTCCTTCAATAAGAGATACTAATTCAGGAACCTTGCCCTGGATACTCCTGCAGTTTACCAATATTACGTTGACTTTTCCTGTTTTTGGTCTCTGAGGACGGACGTTCTTTATCAACGATGATAATGTCCTCTCTGGTAAGCCGTCAGGTATTTTATCGTTTCGCCCAAGGGGGGGTCCCTCTAACCTAAAAAACCCCCGTGTGCACGCCACACGTACTCTGCTACCCTAGTAGCTGCTTCCGGTGTGTAGTGCACGCCTGACCCGTCTAGGGGGGCCCTACAGTTCTCCACCCAATAACGGAGGTCGATGAATTTGCAACCATTATAGTCGCAGAGTCGTCTGAGCCTCTGGTTTAGACCCTCCACACGGCTCCAAACCAGAGGACCGCGATCGACTCTGGGCACTATGCTGCAGATATTAAGCTCAGCTTGCACTCCGCGTGCGATGCTGGTTGTCTTCACCAAATCAGCCAGCCGCCGGAAGGAACCAAGGATGGCCTCAGAACCCAAGCGGCAGGCGTCATTCGTTCCGACATGTGCTACTATCTGCAGCCGGTCACACCCAGTGCGTTCAATAGCTGCCGGAAGGGCCTCCTCCACATTACGGACGAGACCCCCCGGCAAGCACACCGAGTGCACACTGGCATTCTTCCCCGACCTACCCGCTATTTTCCTAAGGGGCTCCATAACCCGCCTAACGTTGGAGCTCCCTATAACTAATAGGCCCGCCCTCTGTGACTGTCGGGACCTTGCCGGAGAATCGGCCACTGGCCCAACAGGCGCGGCATCCTGTGGTGGCTCGGAAACGATGTCATCACCACTAGGAAGCACCCCGTACCTGTTGGAAAGGGGTAAGGCAGCTGCCACGCGCCCAGATCCCACCTTCGCCTTTCGGCCAGGCACGCGCGAGCCTACCACTGTCCGCCATTCACCCTGGAGTGATGGCTGACCGGTAAGATGCTCACTGCCGGAAGACGGAGCGACATCAGGGGTTCCATGCGATTCCAAGGCCACCGAAGTAGGCATAGGTCTCACCACAGTTGCCCCAACGCCACTACGAGCCGACGTCTGCGCCTCGAGCTCGATGAGCCTAACAGACAAAGCCTCCACCTGCCCCCGAAGAGTGGCCAATTCTCCTTGCGTCCGCTCACAACAATCACAGTCCCTACACATGACTATGTTTACCCTACAAGCGAACGGTGTACTCGCCTTATTAGCAGCAGGAAATCGAAGTGCTCTCTCACTGACGGTCTAACCGACACTGAGCTGTTCTAACCAAACAAACAAAAGCCTGTACGATACGAGGGTCGATAGTAACGGCGATACTGTACACTACACTGTTATTAAAATAAAAGGTTGTGTCTAGTAGGCACTCAAACACGCAAGAAATTACAAAAATAAAATAGTAACTACCCAGATAACTGAAAATAAGTTGTACCTGTTTGAAGCTCGTAAAAATGTGTAACAAGCGAACGGTGTACTCGCCTTATTAGCAGCAGGAAATCGAAGTGCTCTCTCACTGACGGTCTAACCGACACCAGGTTGAGATTCATTGGGAGAGTCCTTAGGAAATGTAGTCCATCAACAAAGGAGGTGGCTTACAAAACACTCGTTCGACCTATACTTGAGTATTGCTCATCAGTGTGGGATCCGTACCATATCGGGTTGACGGAGGAGATAGAGAAGATCCAAAGAAGAGCGGCGCGTTTCGTCACAGGGTTATTTGGTAACCGTGATAGCGTTACGGAGATGTTTAGCGAACTCAAGTGGCAGACTCTGAAAGAGAGGCGCTCTGCATCGCGGTTAGCTTGCTCGCCAGGTTTCGAGAGGGTGCGTTTCTGGATTAGGTATCGAATATATTGCTTCTCCCTACTTATACCTCCCGAGGAGATCACGAATGTAAAATTAGAGAGATTGGAGCGCGCACGGAGGCTTTCAGACAGTCGTTCTTACAGCGAACTATAAGCGACTGGAACAGAAAAGGTAGGTAATGACAGTGGCACGTAAAGTGCCCTCCGCCACACTTCGCTGGGTGGCTTGCGGAGTATAAATGTAGATGTAGATGTAGATGTAGATCCACAGCAACGCGTGGCTCTGGGAATACCCAGTTTGAAAATAAAATCCCATAGTACTTTATAAGTTTTTTGAGAGTTGTTCCGTCTACGCAGTCTCTTGCTACTGGTCTACCTTGCACGCTGATTAGGATCCAGATGCACTGTAGGTGTGCGCAAGTAAGGTGCCCCATCTCGTATGCCAGACGATCTGACAACAAATAAGAAGCGGTCTTACGCGTGATGGCAATCTGGTTCTCGACTCGGCTGCGGACCTTGACACGGGGTCTGCGCACCAGACAGTCGGAACGGCCACGGCAGGAGATCCGCTTAGACGGCCGCCCGGGGCGCCGTGACCTTTGCTCAGATCCGGCGCCCCGCATACAAACGGGCCTTAAGCCTGGGAGTCGCGAGGGGCTGCCACTTTCTTCCAGTGGGCCGGCGACGGGCGTCGATCTTCCGTCTCCCGGCTGCGAGGCCGCGGACAGCGAACTTGGCCCCGTTACCGCCTTCACGAACGAAGGGCCGTGGCGCAGACATCGGCGATCCCCGCTGTCCATAGGAGCGGCGCTTGCTTCTCTTCTCGCTCTCCTTCCAGTCGCACCGTTTCGACTTCCCGCGTTTGCACCTGTTTTGTATTCCCCCCCCCCCCCCCCCCCCCTCCTTCCCCCAATTGCAACGCCTGAATGCAGGTTGCAAATTAGTGTAAAGTGCTGCTGCACAGCAGAACAGTAATTAAGTGTAGGAATGAAATTTTGTTAAATCTGGCTGGGACACGATAAGTGGAACACCGGATACGCAACGGGGGCGTAACAGTCAACACTCGAAAGAAATTAAGTGCAAACAGACACGGAGCGTACTACCTCATAGCGTGTGAGGGAGGACGTAAGGAACCGCTGATTCAGCATTTACAAAGGACACCTTTGACCTAGAACACTCGGAACCGAATTATACCACATTCGATGATAAAAACAACAGTGGCCTGTGTTATTTCCATATTGCACTCTATCAGAAGTGAGCCGGCCGGTGTGGCCGAGCGGTTCTAGGTGCTTCAGTTTGGAAACGCGCGACCGCTACGGTCGCAGGTTCGAATCCTGCGTCGGGCATGCATGTGATGTCCTTAGGTTAGTTAGTTTTAAGTAGTCCTAAGTTCTAGGGGACTGTTGACCTCAGATGTTAAGTCTCATAGTGTTCAGAGCCATTTGAACCATTTTGAACCAGAAGTCACACTTCAATAGAGAAAAACAAAGCAACAAGGTTTTAATACCATAGGAGGAAAATTATTTGTAATTCAATGACGTCAAAGTACAATTACATTTTCAGTCAATAGTGTCGAAAATCCTGTGTTGAAAGTAATTATAATACCGAAGAACACACGTATCTTACACACCTGATAGTGCTTATATTAGTCTTCGTAGCACAGATGCGGGATTTCGATGACGTTGTTAAAACAAAGTGTACGAGAACAATGTGGATACCTCACTAAAGCCTAATTTTTACGTTCAGAACCATTTTCGCATTCAAGCAGTCCAGTATCAACAGCAACACTCAATTCTTAGCTAAGGCATTCTTTCTTGGGGAACAAATGCACAAAATATGAACACAGTTTTAAAACTTCAGACAAGACCCATACGAATAATAACCAAATATAGTAGTCGATCTCATTGTAAAGATCTGTTCAAAACAATGGGGAATTTAACTGCTCCGACTGAATACATTTACCAGTCACTTGAACACATCAAAAATAATATTGGTAATTACTGAAGAAACAGCTCTGTCCATGACCATGGAACAAGAGCTGGACTCAACTTACACTTACCAAGAAAAAATAAAGATAAAACTCAAAACAGCATTTTCTACCAAGGAATAAAACTGTACAATAAATTACCAAAGATTAAAGAAACTGCAAAAACACTTATTTAAAAAGGCAGCTAAAAAGTACCTGTTTTGCAATTCATTTTATACAATGAACGGTTAGTTGGATAAAACAGAGTAGGGGTCTGGTAAAAAAATGTTATACAAATAAATAATAATAATGATTATAAAACATCCAGAATTCCACAGAACACCTTCACACTATGTTTTTCCTTCTTTTTTACCTTTGTAGAAAAACTTACGCCAAGCTATGCATAGCACAATACTAACACCTCTTTCTGCGCTCAACATCTCACTCATTATAGAGGGATGCTGACTCAGTTTTTTAGGATAGCAAATGGGAACTTGCGGTACAGAAAATGGCCCAGAGATCACCAGTGTGTGTGTGTGTGTGTGTGTGTGTGTGTGTGTGTAGTGAGTGAAGTGCTATAAGACAATGTGTGTATAGTATGTGCTGTGACTGATAGTGAGATATGAGTGAGTAGTGTGGCATTACATTATTTAATAAGTTAGTTGTAAAAACAGTGTTGTTTATCAGGACTAAATCTAATGATTGTCTCTAACTAGAAGTCTGTAAATGTATTTGTATACGAATTAGCTTATTTAAATTGCTCCAAACTTGTAAATACTTTGACATGTCCTATATCCTTTTAAAAAGAGATCTAAGGATGAGATTTTCACTCTGCAGCGGAGTGTGTGCTGATATGAAACTTCCTGGCAGATTAAAACTGTGTGCCGGACCGAGACTCGAACTCGGGACCTTGGCATTTCGCGGGCAAGTTCTCTACCATCTGAGCTACCTAAGCACGACTCACGCAGGAGGGCTTCTGTGAAGTTTGGAAAGTAGGAGACGAGGTACTGGTGGAAGTAAAGCTGTGAGGATGGGGCGTGAGTCGTTCTTGGGTAGCTCAGATGGTAGAGCACTTGCCTGCGAAAGGCAAAGGTCCCTAGTTCGAGTCTCGGTCCGGCACACAGATTTAAGCTATGAGGAAGTTTCAGATCCACGGACGATTAAAGCTGCTACTACTACTACTACTACTACTAATTACACTTTCAGATAATGATATGAATGCGTCAGTGTCGTAACCCACCTTTCACCCAGCTACTAGGCGTATACTTTTGTGCATAAAATTGATTGTAAATCATAGAGTGAAGTATGTTGATGATATAACGATCCTGTATCTTCATTTGTGGTTTGGCACATTGTAGTCATACAATATCAGCAGTCCCTCTGATATAGAGCTTGTATTGACCAAAGAAGTAAACTTCAAGGGGATGGCAATATTTTGTTGTTTTCGGTGGCAATATCTTTAGCATAACATCCTTGTTTGGACAACTTGCATTTACAAAGTTACGATCTGTATGACCTTACCAGGAATCACACAGTAAGAGGCTGCTTTCATGTTGTTACATGTTGTTCATGTTGTTACGTGTTCGTCGAGGACTGAAGTTGGAAAGCATTTCATGTTTGTGTTCATTAGTCATGTTACAGCTTTTTTTTGCCTCCACATGAATGTTTCGTAAGTAATATGTTTCAAATTTTTTGAAATATTAGGGCCATAAGTGCCTTGTGCCTCTTGAAAACAGATGTACAACTTGTTTGCTAGTCTGCCTATCATTGATAAAATCACATCAGTTGTGTTGTTATGGGTACAGATATGGACAGACTGCAACAAACTAACTGTAGTTTTCTATCCTCTGGAATTGACTCTGGTAACTGTTTCAAACGTTTCCTATCTCCATACGTTGCTCTGTCATAAATATGTTCACTTCCTCAGCAAACTGTTCGCCTTCTGACGTATATTATTATCGTCTTCTATGTCCTTACGTGAGTCCAATGTAGTAATATGCCAGGATGAAAAGCCACATTCATTCTTAAGATTCCTGATAAAGAAAATCGAAGCTTTGAAATTGTCCAAGTCAACAATTATAGACGCTTTTAGTGCCCACATTTGCAGGTGCCAATAGTGAACTGCATATCAACCATTCAAATTGCGATATTACTTGCTCTTTACAGTTAACAATTGTGACAGTCTGTTTCTTTTGAATCGAGTTCCTTCTCGCCTTCTTCTACACACTTACTTTGGAATTAATCTGTAATTTCATTTACTTTAAATGCACTTATGGAGCTCTTTAGTTCGCTATAGGGACTGAAGCCACGATTGTAATAGTCTTCGTAAATGTTCTCTAATACACCGTCATCTGTGTCTTCTAATACACTGGGCCTTGATTGTTTGAGTGAAGATAGTTCGTACTCACTCTAACTGGACTGCTCCTGCAGCTCTGGAGATAACCTTCAGCTTCAGGTTCTTCCTGTCCACCAAAATCAGCGTATCTGTTCAGCGTAAGGTCATGTATTTCTGTGTCATCCCCATTATATTTCTAAATTATTATGTTATATAACATTGCCGCGAACTATCTATCCTCGACCCCATTTCATTTCCATATTCAGCATGTCGAAACTTTGTCCCTAATAATTGGACAACGATCGTAGGATTAATTCTCTTCATGATATCACTGTAGACAGTTTACACAGTAACCCGCAAGTGAACACTCCAAGAGACAGATTCGTACTGCAGCTGTACCATTCACGTTACTCGAGCACTTGTTATTGCAGCTACTACATGCCACGTCTGATGGCGCTAACGGACCAGTGGAGAGTTTTGCATGGAAATGGCGCAGACGGCTGTTGTTTTTCACCATCGTTGTTAGTCTAAGAATGGTTCCGTGCGTTTCCGAGCGTTCGAGGTCAAAGGTGTCCTTGTTCGACATCACTGCAGAGCAGACGCAATGCTCTTCTCTAACGAGGCTAGATGCAGGAACTCCACCTAGGGATGACACACAGACAGCAAACTTCAGGCTGCAAACTTCGCGCAAAGGAACGCTCTGAAGCCCTAAAGTTAAACAGCAGGCCAGCCAAGAGTACTGAGAGGCTCATGAAACGGGGGCACATTCGGTCACCATTATGGGCTACTATAAAACCATCGCCTTCCATCCACTCGCTCTGTTAGGCCATTCCATCTTCACCGCGGATACTGACGGAATGTCAGCTCGGCTAGTTTACAGTACATTACATTTATCGATTTCCATGGGTCCCTTGGAGAGGAGTATCTGGGATGTGGAAAGAGTCAAAGCTTTTTTCTATTTTTTATTTAATGGGATACATGGATATTATACAATTCTAATGCAGGCAGACTTATAAGCTATAATACTTGTGAAGATATTCATCGATGGAGTAGAAGGAGTTGGCCAACAGGAAGTTCTTTAATTCACTCTGAAACCGATCTTTATCACTTACAATACCTTTGATATGCTCTGGTAAGTTATTGAATATATAAGTACCCAAGTATTTGACTCCTTTTTGTACTAATGTTAAGTTTTATAGTCATTATACAGATTGTTTTCGGTTCTGGTTATTACAATCATGTTTTGCATTATTTTGTGTAAAAAGAGATATGTTGGAAATGACAAAGGACATCAATGAGTATGTGTATTGAGAAGTAGTAGTCAGAATACGAAGTTTCTTAAAGAGGTCTCTGCATGACGATCTAGGACTCACACCAGATACAATTCTAATGACTCGCTTCTGAATTTTGAAAAATGTTCTCTTTGTGAGAGGATTTTCCCCAAAAGATGATTCCATAACTCATTAGTGAATGGAAGTAGGCCGAATAAACCAACTTATTCATTTTTAAATCGCCTATTTCTGCTCTCATGCGCACTGCAAATGTAACTGAACTAAGGCGTTGAAGTATGACTGACTGATATCCCTGAACAAAGGACGGCATGACAAAAGACTTGAAAGGGCAGGCCCACAGTTGTAATCATTTGTCATTTTACAATTCATATATGTTTTTAATAAAGATAATACTTTAAGGAAGTGCATGAACAACACGTACCAATTTAAATATTCTCTGGAGTTCACCTCTTAAGATTAACCAATAATTAAAATCAACGGTAACATAATGGAATATAAAAATTTTTTCTTGATAATTAAAAAATTCAAACTATCTCAGTCCTTAAAGCTGTAACTATACAGTTAATATTTAATGACAGTTAAATAAAAGATTTCTGTAAAACTTATTGCCGGCTGGTGTGGCCGAGCAGTTCTAGGCGCTACAGTCTGGAACCGCGAGACCGCTACGGTCGCAGGTTCGAATCCTGCCTCGGGCATGGATGTGTGTGATGTCCTTAGGTTAGTTAGGTTTAAGTAGTTCTAAGTTCTAGGGGACTGATGACCTCAGCAGTTAAGTCCCATAGTTCTCAGAGCCATTTGAACCATTTTTTTTGAAAAATTATTTCCCAAGCCATCTACATTTACATCTACTCTGCTATTCACAATAAAGTGCCTGACAGAGGGTTCAATAAACCACCTTCAAGCTATCTCTCTACCGTTCCACTCTCGAACGACAAGCGGGAAAAACGAGCACTTAAATTTTTCTGTGCGTGCCCTGATTCTTATTTTATCGTGATGACGATTTCTCCCTATGTAGGTGGGTGTCAACAGAATGTTTTCGCAATCGGAGGAGAAAACTGGTGATTGAAATTTCATGAGAAGATCCCGTCGCAACGAACAAAACCTTCGTTTTCATGATTGCCACTCCAATTCATGTATCGTGTCTGTGACGCTATCTCCCCTATTTCACGATAATACAAAACGAGCCACCCTTCTTTGAACTTTTTCGGTGTGATCCGTCAGCCCCACCTGCTGCCGATCCCAGGCCGCACAGCAATACTCCAGAATAGGACGGACAAATGTAGTGTAAGCAGTCTCTTTAGTAGATCTGTTACACCTTCTAAGATTCTGCCAATGAATATCAGTCTTTGGTTTGCTCTACCCGCAACATTATCTGTGTGATCGCTCCAGTTTAGGTTATTTGTAATGGTAATCCCTAAGCATTTATTTGAATTTACAGCCTTCAGATTTGTGTGACTTATCGCGTAATCGAAATTTAGTGGATTTCTGTTACTCATGTGAATAACTTCACACTTTTCTTTATTCAGGGTCAATTGCCACTTTTCGCACCATACAGCTATCTTATCTAAATCATTTTGCAAGTCGTTTTGATCATCTGATGACTTTACAAGACGGTAAATGACAGCATCATCTGCAAACAATCTAAGACGGCTGAAAGGGTACAGTACCGCCCGACATTGAAAATAGGTAGAACATTCTTCGTTATTCTTGTTAGAACAACATATTTTTTGTAATAATAACTCAATTTCACTTAATACACCGAAGCCGGATACCAGTGTAGGAAAGAATGACAATTTATTTATTTAATTGATCACATGTGCACTCCCACAAAATAAATCCCTACATCCAATTTGGTGAGATCTGCGAAATGAATGAATGTATGGTCTTCTGCTAACCACAGATAGTGAATGTGCAATATATGATCATCTTTGAGACGGTACTTGGGTCACCTTTTGTGGGACCAAAGAGATGAAATTTACCTGAGCTTTGAGCGCCTGAAATGTGGCTGACCAATACGGTAGCATGGTGCTCCCCCACCTTGGCGGAGGTGCGAGATCGGCCATGTTTCAGCACTCTGCCGCTGGATCTTGTGTTGGTAAGATCTGTCTTAGGTGTGCTCCGTAAAGAAAAAAGAGTGGAGACATGGTATGCATGTGAAATACTAAAGTGTAGTTTGGAATAATAATTTCTCTATTTCAGGAACTTTTGTGGGGAGAATTAAATGTCAGGCAGGTAATATTAAGGGGATCGCAGTAATCTTCGGAAGTGACCAACGGTCACAAAGAAACCACGTGCAGCAATAAGTTGAAATACTTCCGAGTTCTTAAGCTGAATTACTAGCGTGTGTACTATAAGTTGGAAATATTTAAGAAATGGCGTGTGCAGGACTTGAAATTAGAGACGAGTATTTCCACGTGGTGAGTACTGTGTGAGTCTCAATCTGTGTGTGAGACAAAGGATAAAGAGAAGTACTCGTTCATGGCATCAGTTGAGGACTCGCATGTGTGATGAATATGTTTTCAATATTACTTTGCGTGTTATGTTTCCGTATGACGCTTGATTCAGACTATAATACTCTGAGAGATAAGCAAGGTGAGTCAGCCGTCTATCCAGGAACCCCACTTGGCTTGCATTGCACAGGAAGACGTGCATATATCCTCCAGAGTTCATAGTAGGAAAGAAAAGTTACGAATTGGGGCAGTGTCGTGTGAAACTGGGATAAATACTAATTGAAGTGGGAAAGCTGAAAGTGATGTGATTATAACGTTGTGACTATTCTTTGTATTGTATGTTGCCAGTGTGATGTATTTCATGAAATTTAAGTATGTGTGGTTGCATGGGAGAGTAACAAGATAGTTTCAGAGGCAGTGAGTTATGCATGTTCCTTTTTCCTGGAGGAAATTTTCGTGATGATGGGTGTGAGAGTCGAAGTGTGAGATATAGCAAAAGATCCACCATCCTATCCAGAAAGTGCACTGTAGCGTTAAATAATTACGAGACCTTAAGATGGAGAATCACCAATGTAAAGCCATGCCCACTGGGCGGAATTTCTCATGTGTTATTGTTGTAGGTTATAGAATTTGTGTGTTTAGGTTATAGAATTTATCGGAATAAATAAGATAGTGATAAGAAAAAGATTGGTGGCCTTTTCCTTCGAATAGTATGTTGTCATGATACCCAGGATTTATAATGTGTGCGCCATTCATATTCAGTGCGATGGCCACGTGTTGATCAAAGCCGTTGAATAAGAAAGAAAATGTGGTATTGCCAGTGCGTAGTGAACAGTCAGAGTTGTGTAAATTACTAAAAGTCAGATGTGCGTTTCCGTTGCGTAATATCCAAACAGGAGAATAACTTTTAACTTAATTGTGAGTTCTAGAGTTCATGTTACTCGATAAATAAGAATGAGTCCACTCGCTTGGCAGACCACTCATCTTGCAGGCCTGACTGCTTGATGCCACAGTATGAGCAAGGTATGTGGCAGCCTCTCACGGCTGCTCAGATTGTCTCCTACGTCGTTAATATAGATTGGAACAATAGAGGGCCTATCACACTTCCTTGGGGAGTGCCGCATATTACTTCTGTTTTACTCGATGATTTTCCATCTATTACTACAAACTGGGACCTTTCTGACAGGAAATCACGAATCTTGTCGCACAAATGAGGCGATACTCCGCAGACATGCAGTTTGGTTAGAAGACGCTTGTGAGGAATGGTGTCGATAGGCTTCTGGAAATCTAAAAGTTTGGAATCATTTTGACATCCCCTGTCGAGAGCACTTGTTACTTCATGAGTATAAAGAGCTAGTTGTGTTTCTCAAGAACGATATTTTCTGAATCCGTGCTGACTATATGTCAGTAAATCGTTTTCTTCGAGGTACTTCATAATGTTCGAATACAGTATTTGTTCCAAAACCCTACTTCAAATCGACGTTAATGATATTGGCCTGTAATTCAGCAGATTACTCCTACTTCCCTTTTTGGGTATTGGTGTGACTTGATCAATTTTCCAGCCATCAACAATCAATCTTGGCATTGAGGTAGGTAGACACAAATACCCTTAACAGACAATCTTAAGCTGGACGAGTCGAACAATACATACATTTTCTTCAAAATCGAAGCACTGACGTTATTTTAAAATATTAATTACTAAAAATCAAGACCTTCCTATTAAGAGAAAATTTTGTATGCAGGACACTGCCGTAGAGAACTTACACAATAAGGCTCACCAGAAATCAGGGTGAGGTAAGTTTAACAGACTGAATTTTAAGCCCAAACAACTTGAAAACATGAGGTTTACATGTTATGATGACGACGAACGAGCTATCGCCAATGTTGACTAATGGCGAATGCTAAATAGAAACATATAAATCACAGCAGGTTTGTCAGTAACGTCAATCAGGTGCTGGCTGCATGGTCTGGATCTGCAACGATTAAAATAATTAGAAGTCGTTGGTAAAAAATAGTATATATTGTACTTAACTGGTTGTACAGGATTCTTTTTGGCTGCCTACATATAGTTATAAACAGATAGCTATTGAGGCCTCACTTAGGCGATACATTAATAAGCGCCTTGTTAGAGGTTGCTTCCTATCTGCTGAAGGCTATGCTACTTTACTACTTGGCGTCCAGAGCAAGAGAGGACGAGAGCTCGCCAGAAACTTGATACAAGCCGCGGAGCGGCCCTAGCGGCGCTGGTCGCGACTCGCGGGTGCAACGATACTAATACGGACCGCGGTCGATAACTGCAACCCCTAACAAGTGTGGTGTCGAACGTTGATGCCACACTACATATACAGGCAGGCGTTAAAACAGAAACCCTTAGGGGGAAAGCGAAAGGCGGGTAAAACTCAATTTAATCTGCAGGCAGCCGACATAAGGAAACTTGGGCAGCACGGTACGGCCCCGGCCCAAACACCAGCCGATACCGCAGACCTCCCACTCGCGGCAGACACGCTACAATCACACGAGGACCAGAACTTCAGGAATACAACTAGAAAAGCTGTCGACAAGAACACCGTACATTCGCACAAAACAATTAATCCAAGATATCTCAAGGATCTTCTGACGCTAGTCGCCTTAAAGCGTGTTTCAAGCTAATGCAAAGAAGTCAGAAACTCATTCAATCAGCTACGCATCTGGAAAGGCATTTACACATTTTAACAAAACAATTAGTTTGAAACAAGAAATATTTACAACAGCACTCGCGAATGTATCCCAGAGACCAAAGCTAACTCGAACCAGACAAAACGAAGTGAACAAATTAAAGTCCAGAAAACATACTTTAAATGTAAGGCCTTACAAATACAGATCCGTCAAAGGGCCGTCAACGCAATCAGTGACTTACAGGATGGATAAGCCTTACCTCTATAACTGATGTTACTTAGAACATTTTAGCCACCAAGAAATCCGTCAAAGTCTTACACTTGTACAATAGGATCTAAAACAATTCAAACACAAATTAACAATGGCCTCTAAACTCCAAATTTTATTTTAAGAAAACAATATAGTTATAAATTAGATGCAACAAATTTCAAAACCATCCCCAAGTACTAATCAATGTTCCAATTTTACGCCTCAACTTGGCCCTTAAAACTTCATATTTTCCAAAATCACATAACGTAAACTAAATATACACCAATGCACTCTGAATAAACATTTGGTAACTGCAGACAACCTCGCGAGTGGAGCAACCACAGCTATTAGTAGACATCTTGTATATTAATAACGGTTTCACTCATATTTAGTCTTTTGTTATTGGATCGCGACCGGTTTCGTGGCACTAAAAGCCACATTTACAGGTGAACATATGACTAAAACATCAGAACTGAAAAACTCAAAGTCTTTTTACGCAACATTCGCTGTCCCTCAGAACAAGACACCGCTAAAAGACAATATGTCATAGAATAAAAACAGACAGATCCCAATACAATGGATGGGTCCGCTTCTCCGACCGGAGTCATACATTGACCTGAAGATGTGGCTTTCAGTGCCACGAAACCGGTAGTGATTCAATAACAAAAGACTAAATTCAGCTGAAGCGGTTAGTAACACATAAGATGACGTATGGTTTCTGTTCCATCAAATTTAACTGCAACAAATCACAGAGACCCATTCAAGGCAGGAACCGAGTGAGCAGCAGGTAAAGAATACCGATTGTTGCACAACAAGTGCTGTCCAGTCCAAACACTCAAATTTTCAGTCAATGTACGTACGGCCAAACCCCCAATTACGGCAATCCAGTACAAGCGGAGACGACTGTCAACACCAGTAATGATGGCGACCATTCCTCCAAGTCACTACTGGTTCTCGAGACGCGCAGGGCTTCCCCCCCCCCCCCCCCCCCCACCTCTAAGGGCAGGCCGCCAGGCAGCGTCATACTCCAGGACCCGTTACTTGCTAAATCCCGGCGGTCGCGCGAGGCTTGTTTTTCACGTCGGCATGGCAAAGATAAGTCTAGAGACATACACCACAATCACACCACCTATCGAGACGCCAGTAAATCAGACAAATAAACGCGCCAAGGATTTGACTCGGGCCAGTAGGGCTCACTGAGTATATACGACAAAGTAAAGTGCCTACAGCCATTGCTACCTTGGAGTCCATTGTTACGAGTCCGCATTCATCTGGCTGTGAGGGGAACTTAGATGCTGCGAGCAGCACTCTGGGCCGAGTTGATCTTCCGTGAATGAAGAACTGATCTGGCCTAATGCGATCTGTTCGGCTTGAGAGCTGGACACCTGCGCAGCCACTCCTGGGCAGTGCTGCAAGTACCGGATCACCTGCTGTTTACTTCGAGTGCCTCTCGGGCTGTCCTTCGCGTCACTGTTGGGTCTTCCGACCACGCGCCATCTCAACAACCAGCAACAGGGGCAGGCAGACTTCTCTGAGACCGAGCGTCAGTGCAGCTTCACTCAGTAAGAATGCTGGGGTTCCGACAGGCGTCCACACTCCACAGCCACTCCGCTCAGTAGCGACGCTCCGGCCGCCGGACTTTATCACGGGAACCCCGCAACACATACCTCTGACAACGCCAGAGCCTGCGCATGACAAATCCTCGCCGCGTGCTGACTCGCTACTCTGTGTCTTCGTGCAACGCGGGCTCAGCACGGCCGCTGCCAGGCAGCAACGGGAAGACGACACAGTGAATGCACATCTTTTGCTAATATATGAGTGTTAATTGAATGGTTTCATTAGCGCCTAGGTACTCCACAGGATTGCTGGCCGGAGTGGCCGAGCGGTTCTAGGCGCTACAGTCTGGTACCGCGCGACCGCTACAAAAAATGGTTCTGAGCACTATGGGACTTAACATCTGTGTTCATAGGTCCCTTAGAACTTAGAACTAATTAAACCTAACTAACCTAAGGACATCACACACATCCATGCCCGAGGCAGGATTCGAACCTGCGACCGTAGCGGTCACGCGGTTCCAAACTGAAGCGCCTAGAACCTCACGGCCACACCGGCGACCGCTACGGTCGCAGGTTCGAATCCTGCCTCGGGCATGAATGTGTGTGATGTCCTTAGGTTAGTTAGGTTTAAGTAGTATTAAGTTCTAGGGGACTGATGACTTCAGAAGTTAAGTCCCATAGTGCTCAGAGCCATTTTGAACTCCACAGGATTCCAACATCGCACCTCCGCTTGTCTTTCCTACACTCACGTAGGATGCAGGATCTGTCTTTTTCTCGTGATGCTTCGCAGAGTAATGGTTCATGTGT
Organism: Schistocerca serialis cubense; assembly: GCF_023864345.2. Classification (NCBI taxonomy): domain Eukaryota; kingdom Metazoa; phylum Arthropoda; class Insecta; order Orthoptera; family Acrididae; genus Schistocerca; species Schistocerca serialis. The sequence continues at coordinate 1,198,939,999 of NC_064638.1, read as the reverse complement.
TGTGCGAGGCTATTTAAGTCTCAAATAGATGACGGGAGATTTTGTCAAGATTTTCAAACTGTCTTACGAGACCAGCATCACACATAGAACTGAACAAAGTGAATGTCTTACAGTGATGAAAATTATTATTTGAAGAAATTGTGAGGGGTACCACTATCGAATGTGCTAGAACTATGCAGTCGTACCCTTCACGCACCGCTGGTTCTCTGGAATACTCGGAAATGAGCGCGCTTTTTCCATCAGAAGGCACTGTCTCACCGTTCCGTTTAACAGTGCATAAGCGTGGTCGCTCTTGTTCCTTTACGTGAGGCGAGGTCAGTGCCTCGTGGGTTTCGAGCGGAGTGCTACATAAAAAAAAGAAACAAGTAAACAGCATGCATATGTTGTTAAAATACGGGTTTGAAAGTTTGGCGAAGAATGGTATGGCAACAGCGAGTGGTGTATTCTTTTCCGTGTCTGATCAGCGTTTCCAGAACGTAGTAACTCCAATAGCCTTGATCGACGATCAAGTCCTGTTTTGTGCAAGAATGTTCCAGTAGAGGGCATACACGCAAGTAGCCCGGCTGTGGTGTTGTTTCGCAATCACGGAACACATCTTCATCAACTGGATGTCTAACATTCTGCGTCGTGTCTGTTTGTTCTAAGTCGTGTCTCCCTACCACTTTCGCGCAATGACGCTCTGAGCGTGTTTTTTAGGGAATTCACTAGTTTGAACCTGGGACCTGTTGCTGGTAAGGAGACGCCAGACCACACATGACATGTAGAGTTCAGAAGAGTTCAGTGAGACTAGCGATGATATAATGAAATACTTAATGATTTCAGCGTCAGCTCCACTGCACTCCCTGTAAAAGAATCTTAATACTAACTAAATTTAGTGGAAGGGGTTCAAGGCTTTCCTATTTTCAGTTATCTGGTAAAATAACGTCGAAAAAGCAGTTAAGTCTACCACTGGGAATTTTATTCTACTCACAAAACATTGTTTACAAATTGCATCTTGATAAAAGGGAATATTTTAATACAGGATGATAAAAACCAACCGCTTTCTACAAAAAATGTGAACGAATATTCCCTGAATGGGTTTCCAATTTCTACAATGGATCGAAGGATGACCTATGCCATATCACATCTGTAATCTAGATTTAAGTTAAGTTTTATAAAAGAGAAAACTATCAAAATGGTCGACAGTGACCCTCAATTATCTTTAATTACTTATTTAACTTGTCATAAATTACAGTGGCTGATGTGGTTTCTCAATAATTATATAACAGAATAATCATCGCGTTTCAGATTTTAACTTCTAGTAGCAAATGTGAATACCACGAAGTTTAATTGACGATCGACACTAGTATTACGTAAAAAGGGGGTGTAACAGATGAGACTTCTGCAGTTCTGAGTGAAGGCTTATGGTGGCACTGCGTGCGTTCATTACCTTGTCGGTATTTAGGCGGTGTCAGGGGGCGGCGGGCGGCGCAGCTCCACACACCTTGCCGTCTTGGAAGCAACTCTGTCTAACTTCTCCTTACTACAATTTACCGAAGTTGGTTTTAGAAAAGCTATCTGGCTGTGTTTTCAACTGACCAATCAGGATCTCAATGTTAATCTTAAGCTCTGCCTACAAAAATTCTGTCTATCCAATGAGAAACGTTGTACTTTTCGTGGTGGGGCAAAGTTTTTAAAGTTTGCAACGTAACAGAGACGCGTATAGTCTCACGCTAAAACTTTCAGCTGGTGTGGTCCTTTTAGTGTTATCGTAAATCTATACTGTTCTTCTGGAGGGCTCTATCTTTTAACATGGGCTGGGGGGTGGTCCTGGAGGTCGGCTGACGACGTGTGTGTTCGTCCCTTATCATAGGACCTCCTAGCCTACGCGACTCTGCTCTCGGCTTCTGTTCTCGTTTCTCCCCTCGCAACTGCATCTGTTTCACGGTGGGAAGGTATGACATGCATTTAGGCGTTCTTGTGTTAGTCTGTAGTATTCTATTTGCTCACTCGTTGATTGTATTACTTTGGTTAATTTAATGTCAGGATTTATTCGGAGCTATGTGACATACTGCCGGATTTGCTATCATGTCGGGGTTTTCATGGAAGGTGTTGGATTTGCCTGACACCTCACAGATGGATGGCCTAGAATTGGACTGCAACGGTGGAACGCCCATCCAGAGACGTCTGAGGGACCTCCAAACAGGGTAAGGCATATAATTTCCGGGGGCTATTTCTTTCTTTGCCAGGTTACCCGACGGGAGCTTACTCCACCATGTCGTGGAGCGGCTACACTGCAGCGTTCCCTCTAGAGCCTGAGCCCCAGTGACCAAACTCATCCCAGACTAGAGTCTACAGTAACACTTTACACTTCCGGTTCGTTAGTATTGAAATGAACTGTATTTCTAAATTTCCCTGTTGTGCGGGAAAGGCGTCTACTTCGTAAAATATACGAAATCCGTGAAACGTGCTGATAAAACTCAGTGCTTTTAGCAGAAAAAGAATTTCGGTTGAAGTAAAATTAAAATTAAGAATGAAATAGAACCACAGTAGTGATTAAAATTTGAAAAAAAAAATTATGAATGTAATTAATGAAGGAAGAAAATTATTTGTTAACAGTCACTGAAAATCACAGGGTACTATTACTACCATTATTTGCTCAAGACATCGCAAACACTTCTGACTCAATGCAGTTGTGTAAAATGAAAACTAATTTGTCATTAAAAAATACGCAAACAATATCTTTTAATGAATTTTACTTTATTAAGCACTCCTTTTGAAATTACTGTTCAAGTACACTAGACGCAAACACTTTGGTTAGTTATTGTCATGCAAACAATTTAAAATTTAATTATCGTTACTTTTTTCAGCAAAGCAAACAGCTACTCATTACTTATTTTATTTGACTTAATTCTTTTACAGAAAATCATTGTAATTGCTTCTCATGTATGAGGATTTTCTCGGGTTAGTAATAATGAATAGGATGAAACCTACTTTAGTAAATTGTCTTAGGTAGAACTGATAATCAACTAATGAAAGGAGACAATTTCAGAGGCTTTAATGGCCTCATACAGATACGACTTTATGTATACAGACTGGAGTGGCGAGTGAAAATTTGTACCATTGTATGTTGCGTGCTTCTGGCGGTGTTTCTTCTAGTGGTCCTTGTCCTGATAGCACACTTCATGTGGACGAGCAATTACTTCTCACTCCGATTGGTTCAAAGTTCTTACAGCTATTGAATCTGTTTATGAAATGATACACCTTCAGAGACTTTACTGGTCTCATACAGATATGATTTTATGCATATATACTGAACCAGCGAGGGAGAATTTATACCAAGGCCGGGAATCGAACCGAAGTCTCCTGCTTACTAGGTACGTTTCCCACTAAGCAACCTTGGCACAGCGGTTCACAAACCTGCATGGGTTACCCTGGCCTGTCTCCCTCCTCGATGCAAATTCTCAGAGGAGATCCGGGTCGATTCCCGGCCTAGGTACTAATTTTCACTTGCCTTTTCAGTCTATATACATAAAATCATAACTGAAATAGACCAGTAAAGTCTCTGAAGTTGTGCCATATCTTTTATATGAGTATCTGCTCCTGGATTTCAGGGTGGATCCTCCATTTACGGCCGGCCGATGTGGCCGAGAGGTTCTAGGCGCTTCAGTCTGGGACCGCGCGACCGCTACGGTCGCAGGTTCGAATTCTGCCTCGGGCATAGATGTGTGTGATGTCCTTAGGTTAGTTAGGTTTAAGTAGTTCTAAGTTCTAGGGAACTGATGACCTCAGATGATAAGTCTTATAGTGCTCAGAGCCATTTGAACCATTTGAACCAGTGAAGCCAATTTTCGTTGCATTTGCTTTTTCATTATACATGGAAGATAAAGATCCATTTCCTGGATATGGTCTTACATAACGTCAGAATTTATGTCTTAACCTTTTATACCTTGTTATTTAATACTGCAGCGTACAACAAAATAAAATAGCGTGAAATAGTGTTGCCTACTTACGATGGCATGCTGTGACGTCATGCACTAACTGCACAGGTTTCCTTTTTTCAGGAGGTTTTGTATTACATTTCTAAGTGAACACGCTCAAGCGATATATATATATATGCGTTTTATTTCTGTCATTTGACTCTAGGTTTGCTATAAATCCAACTCGAAAAGCTCTCTTAACAAACAACCAAGGTCAGTATCCACTCAGGAAAAGAAAATGGTCTTCATAAATTCTGACGTTATGTATGACCATACCCAGGAAACGGATCTTTAGCTTCAGTGTATAAAGAAAAAACAAATGCAATGAAAATGGTCTTCACTGGTTCAAATGGTTCAAATGGCTCTGAGCACTATGGGACTTAACATCTGAGGTCATCAGTCCCCTAGAACTTAGAACTACATAAACCTAACTAACCTAAGGACATCACACACATTTATGCCCAAGCAACTAACATTGCAAGATCACAGGTTAATGTAAGCATAAATCATTGCAAAAGTGAAATGCTGGTACATTAATAACTGGTTTAATATGTCTATAGATTGTGTTGTACAGATGTGGGGCGGTGTTCCATGCTTTTGGCACTTGGACGGTCAGTACAGGGATGGTTAACGCTTTTTCTGGATGATGCTGGAGTTGACGTCCGATGGTTACCCATACGTGGTCGACTGGAGACAGATTTGGTGATCAAATAGGCCACGGCAACATGTCGATATTCTGTGGAGCATGTTGAGTTACAACAGTTGTATGTGGGCGATCTGGAATGCTATTCATTAATGGCAGAACAACAGGTCGAATCACCAGTTGAGGTACGAATTTGCAGTCGGGGTGCGTAGGATAACCACGACAACGCTCCTTGGCGTCATACAAAATCGCACCCCAGACCATAACTGCAGGTGCAGGCCCAGTGTGCATAGCACGCAGACAGGATGGTTGCAGGCCGTCAACTGGCTTCCTTCTAACCAACATGTAACCAACTCTGGCAACAAGACACACCCAGCTCTCAGCAGAAAACAGATTTCCGCCCTTCCCTCCAACGTTCTCGGTTGTCACCACTAATGGCGGTGGTTTGGGTTCAAAACGGTTCAAATGGCTCTAAGCGCTATGGGACTTAACGTCTGAGGCCATCAGTCCCCTAGACTTATAACTACTTAAACCTAACTAACATAAGGAGAGCACACACATCCATGCACAAGGCAGGATTCGAACCTGCGACCGTAGCAACAGAGCGGTTCCGGACTGAAGCGCCTAGAACCGCTCGGCCTCAGCGTCCGGCAGTTAGGGTTCAGTGGAATGTACACTACAGGGCGTCGGACTGGGAGCTGTCTTTGAAGTAACCTACTTGTAACAGGTTCTTGTATAACTGTGGTGCCAATTGATACTCAAATTGTAGCTGCAGATGCAGTACGATGTGCAAGAACCATACGCCGAACACGATGGTCTTTCCTCTCGGTAGTGACACGTGGCCGTCGGGTGTCCAGTTTTCTTGTGACCATACATTCCCGTGACCAGTGCTGCCAGCTATCATGATCTACGGTCACCATATTCCTGCCAAGTCTTTCAGCAGTATCCCTGAAGGAACATCCAGCTTCTCGTAGCCGTATTACATGAACTCATTGAATCTCAGAGAGATGTTGATAATGGCGTCTTTAGCGCCTTAAAGGCATTCTTGACATACATCAGCTCACTACGAGCGGTTTCGAGGTAACTAAAGTTCACAACCCTTAAAGCACGTGTTTGAATCAAACCTGATCTGAATACTCATAGTGGCTCTACTACCGCCACTCTTATTCGACTGGCACGAAATTTTGATAGACATAGTCTTTCAGATGTAGAAACACGTGTACCTACTTCTGTTAATGTCGCCCAAATCCTTCTTCGTACTGTGATTTTTTTCCCGTCGATGTTACCCTGTACCATGGACTAGGTTTTCAGAGACACTAAACATTCCTCCACATGCTTTATCTTTACCTCTTCTATGATTTGTTTGGGTTGTCTTACATATCATTATTTACACATTTATTTCGAATTCACGTTCAACAATAGAGGCACCCTTGTAAAACGTCTGTGTTAGACACATCTCCGAAAAATGACTTTATAATGTCTGTAGCGGTTTGTAACAGCTTATGGTGTTGTTTATGATCTTCTTTGAAATCGTTACGGTTTTTCCACAGGCTGCATTGTTATTTTTATGCGCCATGGGCCTCAATAAATCTGCAGTAAATATTCTATGGTTTTGGCCCAATCACTACCTATAAAAGCATTTATTTCGACGGGAATTCATTCTATCAGGCATTAAATAATCGCCAACAATCACAATTTCCATTTATATTTTAAAAAGCAACTCACTTCAGGGCCTGGAAGGTTCTCTTCAGGTGTTGGCTGTATTTACATATCGGGTGAATTTTTCCTCATTGCAGTCCAAATGAGATACCAATTTTAGGCAAGTATTCCTTTTTTCATCATCATTTCGTTAGCTCTTCACTGCTGTGCTGGGGTTTCGCACACATCAGTCGATGTTTCTCTCAACGGTGTCAAGATATGGCGCACAATTTGTACTTGAATATTACAGTAGCTTACTTTTACAAAAATGGTTCAAATGGCTCTAAGCACTATGGGACATCTGAGGTCATCCGTTCCCTAGACTTAGAACTACTTAAACCTAACTAACCTAAGGACATCACACACATCCATGCCGGAGGCAGGATTCGAACCGGCGACCGTAGCAGCAGCGCAGTTCCTGACTGAAGCTCCTAGAACCGCTCGCCCGCAGCGGTCGGCTTACTTTTATAAGCTGTAGATGGGATTATTACAGTTAACATCAGTTTAGCTTCGTTTGTGCAAGAAGATAGAAGCGTCTTTCATCTGTCCTTTGTCTAATAAACGTTTTCTGAATTTACGTAGCAGTTTCAGTTTTTATGGTGTGCAGTAAATACGACGCGAACATAAATATTACACTATGCTGTAGGTCCATCTTTTGCCACATTCTTTATTTAGCATTCACATTCTTTGGCTTCACCAACTCTCAACCGAATTATCACGATTTAGTCTAACACAGACCTCGGGCTACCTTACACAACCAAGATTTCCCTGGGGTGGGTGGCCCATTATCACACCTCACATTAGCCATACATGTTAGTGTTGCTGCCAGGTAAAAAACCAAGTATATAACTTTTCTGACAACAAATTATCTTCTTAGTTCATTTCATCATTTCAGACTATCCATTCACAGCGTAAGACACAAAGTTCTTAGAACGAAGTATGAATGTCAGTCAACAGATGACATAAGGCGTTGAATATTAGTAATGCTTAAATGCTACTTCAGGTTGCTACTTTTGACGTAGTTAGGACTGAAATCGCAGTCGGATGCTGTAAAGGTGCAACTTCTAAATCACTGATATATATGAAATACGTGTTCCCTTGCTCACTCCTAGTATGAAAGGTATTTCAAAAACGAACAAGGCACTGAACGTTCATTATTTGCCCCAAATGGTACGTGTAAGCGAACTGTACATTACAACTAAAGTTACAACAACAGAAGTCTATCTAGTACTCACCTTTTCTCAATGTGAGCCTTAAGAAGAGGAAGACACAAGTATGGACAGCGCAAACTGCGACGCGACGCGACTGGGACGCGACACGCGCCTGCACCGGGTCATGCGGCGTTGTGGTTGCGGCACAGTTTCTCGCGCCGCACGCCACGCGAGAAATGGTAGAGGGTTGTGGTGGGGAGCGGGAAGGCAGCCGTATGCTCACTTCGGCGTGGCGCATATGGGCAGTTGCAGTATTGCGCATACGAAAAATACGGCCTTACTGTGTATTGAATTTTATTGTCGGTGAGTAGTGTTTCGTTTTTCGCCGTTTAAGCGCTCAATCTCTTTAGTTAGTACATAATAATTTTCAGTTACGTATATCTGTACAGTTTTTTGTTTTGTTTATTCTTTTGTCAAGAACAATGCACAGTTCAGCAACTGCCATCGTGGAAATAGTGAAAAACGAAGTACGGCATATTATACAATCATGTGATCTAGAAGCAAGACAGGAAAACAAAACAAGGTTATCCACTTGCTGCCTGTTATCCTACGATCTGTTGCAAAAAGTCGAAAAGGCGTACTTTCCACTGGTATGACCCATTTGTGTTCCTGGTAAAAAGCGTCAAAGATATGAAGTACATGAGTTTCACTATCATTACTTGGATATGGATGGAATAAAAGAAATTCCCAAGTGGACATCACATTTCCACTGCAAGCTAGAAACAGTCGAGAAGCGCTCACGAATAACAATGTTTTAATGGGCTCGTCCAGACGAGAAGCCGCGTGAAGTGGCTGAGCGTTTAGAGGCATGGGTGTGTGTATTGTTCTTAGCATAAGTTTAAGTAGTGTGTAAGTCTGGGGACCGATGGTCCAAGCAGTTTGGTCCCTTAGGAATTCACATACATTTGATTTTTTTTGTAAACGCGTCGCAATATGCGCTGGACCAGCGCGACTAGTACGGAAGCCCGCATCTCGTGGTCGTGCGGTAGCGTTCTCGCTTCCCACGCCCGGGTTCCCGGGTTCGATTCCCGGCGGGGTCAGGGATTTTCTCTGCCTCGTGATGGCTGGGTGTTGTGTGCTGTCCTTAGGTTAGTTAGGTTTAAGTAGTTCTAAGTTCTAGGGGACTTATGACCACAGCAGTTGAGTCCCATAGTGCTCAGAGCCATTTGAACCATTTGAACTAGTACGGAACGTGAGCGTCGCCCTGTAGTGCCGTGTCACGTCACACGTGGTATGTTTTTGTTGTGGTCTCCAGTCCAGAGGCTGGTTTCATGCAGCTCTCCATGCTACTCTGCCCTGTGCAAGTTTCTTCATGTCCGATTAACTACCGCAACCTATGTCCTTCTGAATCTGCGTAGTGTATTCATCTCTTGGTCTCCCTCTACGATTTTTACCCTCCACGCTGCCGTCCAATACTCAATTGGTGATCCCTTGATGCCTCAGAACGTGTCCTACCAACCGATCCCTTCTTCTAGTCAGGTTGTGCCACAGATTCCTCTTCTCCCCAATTCTATTCAGTACCTCCTCATAAGTTATGTGGTCTACCCTTCCACTCTTCAGCATTCTTCTGTAGCACCACAGTTCAAAAGCTTCTATTCTCTTCTTATCTAAACTGTTTATCGTACATCTTTCACTTCCATACATGGCTACACTCCATACAAATACTTTCAGGAAAGACTTCGCGACACTTACAGCTATAGTCGATGTTAACAAATTTCTCTTCTTCAGAAACGCTTTCCCTGACATTGCCAGTCTTCATTTTATATCCTCTCTACTTGGGCCATCATCACTTATTTTGCTCCCCAAATAACAATACTCATCTACTGCTTCAACCTAGTTTCCGCTGCATCCCCTTGTTTATTTATTATTTTTTTCTACTACATTCCATTACCCTCGTTTTGCTTTTGTTGATGTTCATCTTATATCCTCCTTTCAAGACACTGTCCATTCCCTTCAACTGCTCTTCCAGGTCCTTCGCTGTCTCTGACCGAATTACAATGTCATCGGCAAGCCTCAAATTTTTTTATTTCTTCTCCATGGATTTTAACTCCTACTCCAAATTTTTGTTTCCTTTTACTGCTTACTCAATATATAGATTGGATAACATCGGGGATAGGCTACAACCCTGTCTCACTCCCTTCCGAATCACAACTTCCCTTTCATGCCGCTCGACTCTTACAACTGCCATCTGGTTTCTGTACAAATTGTAAATAGCCTTTCGCTCCCCGTATTTGATACCTGCCACCTAAAGAATTTAAAAGAGAGTATTCCAGTCGACATTGTCAAAAGCTTACTCTAAGTCTACAAATGCTAGAAACGTAGGTTTGCCTTTCCTTAATCTTTCTTTTAAGATAAGTCGTGAGGTCAGTATTGCCTCACGTGTTCCAATATTTCTACGGAATCCAAACTGATCTTCTCCGATGTCGGCTTCTACCAGTTTTTCCATTCGTCTGTAAGGAACTCTTGTTAATATTTTTCAGCTATGACTTATTAAACTGATGGTTCGGTAATTTTCACACCTGTCAACACCTGCTTTCTTTGGGATTGCAGCTATTATATTCTTCTTGAAGTCTGAAGGTATTTCGCCTGTCTCATACATTTTGCTCAGATGGTAGAGTTTCGTCATGTCTGGCTGTCTCAAGGTTATCAGTAATTCTAATGGAATGTTGTCTACTCCCGGGGCCTTGTTTCGACTTAGGTCTTTCAGTGCTCTGTCATACTCTCCACGCAGTATCGTATTCCCCATTTCATCTTCATCTTCGTCCTCTTCCATCTCCATAATATTGCCCTCAAGTACATTACCCTTGTATAGACCCTCTATATACTCCTTCCACCTTTCTGCTTTCCCTTCTTTGCTTAGTACTGGTTTTCCATCTGAGCTCTTGATATTGATACAACTGGTTCTCTTTTCCCCAAAGGTCTCTTTAATTTTCCTGTAGGCAGTATCTATCTTACCCCTAGTGATGCATGCCTCTACATGATTACATTTATCCTCCAGCCATCCCTGCTCAGCCATTTTGCAGTTCCTGTAGATCTCATTTTTGAGACGTTGTATTCCTTTTTGCCTACTTCATTTACTGCATTTTTAAATGTTCTCTTCTCATCAGTTAAATTCAATATCTCTTCTGTTACCCAATGATTCCTACTAGCCCTCGCCTTTTAACCAGCTTGATCCTCTGCTGCCTTCACAATTTCATATCTCAAAGCTACCCATTCTTCTTCTACTGTTCTTCTTTGCCCGTTCTTGTCAATCGTTCCCTAATGCTCTCTCTGAAACTCTCTACAGCCTTTGGTTCTTTTAGTTTATCGAAGTCCCTTCTTCTAAAATTGCCGCCTTTTTGCAGTTTCTTCAGTTTTAATCTACAGTTCATAACCAATAGATTGTGGCCAGAGTCCACATCTGCCCCTGGAAATGTCTTACAATTTAAAACCTGGTTCCTAAATCTCTGTCTTACCATTATATAATCTATCTGAAACCTTCCAGTGTGGTGTCACCGCCAGACACCACACTTGCTAGGTGGTAGCTTAAATCGGCCGCGGTCCATTTAGTACATGTCGGACCCGCGTGTCGCCACTGTGTGATCGCAGACCGAGCGCCACCACAAGGCAGGTCTCGAGATACGATATAGCACTCGACCCCAGTTGTACGACGACTTTGCTAGCGACTACACTGACGAAGCCTTTCTCTCATTTGCCGAGAGACAGTTAGAATAGCCTTCAGCTAAGTCCATGGCTACGACCTAGCAAGGCGCCATTAGCCTTACATAGTTTGATAGTGATCGTATGAAATGTCTCATCAAGAACGTTGTATTCACAACAAGGATAAATAAAAGTTAAGTATTCGAGGAGCTGCATACTTTTCTTATTAGAATTCACTACTTATCCTGTTCCAGAATTCACGCCCGTCTGCGTTAGATAGCGTGCATTTCGGCCTCCTCTATCTACAAGGTGTTGGCACATTTGCCAACACATCATCCAGTGTCTCCAGGCCTCTTCCACATTACCACCTTCTTTCATTATTCTTAAAACAAGTGTTATAATTAAGCCATGCTCTGTGCATACGGCCTCCTCTGTTATTCCTTACCCCCATTCCATATTCACCTACTACTTTTCCTTCTCTTCCTTTTCCTACTATCGAATTCCAGTCCCCTATGACTATTCAATTTTCGTCTCTTTCACTATCTGAATAATTTCTTTTATCTCATCATACATTTCTTCAATCTTCAAAGCTAGTTTGCATGTATCCCTGTACAACTGTGGTAGGCGTGGGCCTCGTGTCTATTTTGGGTACAATAATGCGTTCACTATGCTGTTCGCAGTAGCTTACCCCCGCTCCTATTTTTTATTAATTATTAAACCTACTACCGCATTACCCTTATTTGATTTTGTATTTAATACGTGTATTCACCTGACCGAAAGTCTTGTTCCTCCTGTCAGTTCACTAATTTCCTCCATATCTAACTTTAATCTCCTCATTTCCTTTTCAAATTTTCTAACCTACCTGTCTGATTAAGGGATCTGACATTCCACGCTCCGATCCGCAGAACGCCAGTTTTGTTTCTCCTGATAATGACGTCCTCCTGAGTAGTCCCCGCCCGGAGATTCAAATGGGGGACTATTTTACTTCCGGAACATTTTACGCAAGAAGACCCCATCATCATTTAGCCATACGGTAAAGCTGCATGTCCTCGGGAAAAATTACGGCTGTAGTTTCCCCTTGCTTTCAGCCGTTCGCAGTACGAGCACAGCAAGGCCGTTTTGGTTAGTGTTACAAGGCGAGATCAGTCAATCATCCAGACTGTTGCCCCTGCAACTACTGAAAAGGTTGCTGCCCCTCTTCAGGAACCACACGTTTGTCTGGCCTTTCAACAGATGAACCTCAGTTGTGGTTGCACCTACGGTACGGCTATCTGTATCGCTGAGGCACGCAACCCTCCCCACCAACGGCAAGGCCCATTGCTCATGGGGCGGGGGTGGGGACACACTTGCTATAGGCATCTCAATTTGCGCTTAGCCTAAGCAAACATAACTTATTCCGACTCCGACCTTTGCAACCAACGACGGTAAAAACAGTGAACTTCAAACCACCAGTTGAAAAACTTCTGTTCAGTTTCGCTAAGTTTAAGATGGAGCCAAACAATTTGCAATAAGCTTAAGACCGAAAACCCAATGACAACTGACATAGACATATAACATCTGCTGCGGCAGGTGGCTATCCAGATATGTTACATCATTTTGTTAATCAGCCAACAAGTTACAAATAAAACCATTATGTCATTTCAAAGTGGAAATGTTGTCGTCCTGTAAGGCATCAGAGGGTTCAAATCGATTTCGTCACGAATTTTTTGGCTTCCGGGTTCCTTTCCCAAACACACTGCACCTGCAATGGGTTCGGACTACGAGCAATGACGTCACAGACTAGTGCGCGGATTTCCTTTCTAAGGAGATAGTATTTTTTATCAGAACACTTCCACCAGAAGCTGATGTTTGGGGCAGTTAACACGGCGGTCTTCGACTTCAAGTTTGTGACGTCCTGACATCCCTTTACTACACGTGCTGACAACATACGTTTGCTACAGGCCTATTTAAGCGGTTTGCAACCTTTATTCCTCACACTGTCCACCTAGAGAGCTTTTTATACTCAAATAACAGAAATAAAACCATTAGAATAAAAATAAATAGCGTGACAAAAATTCGTGTATATGAAAGAAAATATCGCTTGAGCGAATCTCCTTACGAATGAAATATCACTTCTTTACAGTTTCAACAAAAATCAGAATGAATAGAACACCCGTAAATGACGCAGGCTGGTATTCTTGATAAAAACATTTCCAGTAGAAGATGATGGGTGAGACAGATAACATAGCGGACGTCTCGTCGACTTCAAGTTCGTGACGTCATAATAGCTATCCTTATTATATCTCTGTGAAAAACTATGACTTCGCCAGTTTCTATACTACATTGTTCACATTATTTTTAAATGACTTGCAATAAATTTGCCTTTTAACATTTCAAATAATTAATATTCACGACAGAATGACAAAGTACGCATTAATGATCTCAAATTATTATCAAAAATGCGAAAAGAAAAATGTGAAAAATATGTAGTACTGTGTTGTAGTGTTCTAAGCTGAGCACGGAAATGTATTCAGAGTAAACCATGGAAAGACGAAGGTATTGAGGAGTATCAGATATAGGATTAACAACAAACTGTACATCAAACCTGGGGTTTAGTAATAGACGAACTGATGGAATTCTTCTACCTTCGAAGCAAAATAAGCCTACACTCGCGACCCAAAGACGACATTAAAAGCAGACTAGCACAGACAAAGAGCGGGGCTGGCTTAAGTCACAAGCCGAACTGCAAGATTTCTACCCAGGACGCATCACAATTAGTAGCGGCCGCTTGGCGCTCCAAGATGAGAAGCTCTGCATTTCTTCTCACCTTGTAATCGTAGCAACTAGATCATCTTGTTTCCCGCAGCCATGTTACCAAAGTTCACCTATATATTTACAATCGTACCAATCGATCTAAGTCATGAAGTTGTAATTGATACTTCCAGCAACTAGCTGGTTACACAGTATAATACATACGATTCACATTAGCTGGATGGTAATCCTTTAATACGAGACGTGAATTGTGACTGGGTGTTCCCAGGTATCGAAATGGATCTGTCTGAATCTTTTTCCCAGGTGTAACACTTAGTCCACCTCTGAGGCTTTCTCCTTATTTACGTGCATATCTTAAAATACAGATTGCAAACGTTCCATTAAATTTAGCGTAAAACCCAATTCTTGTTCACTTTCGGCTACCACCTGCATCATCAATTAAATGTATTGTGCTAATAAATTTAGCGTAAAACCCAATTCTTGTTCACTTTCGGCTACCACCTGCATCATCAATTAAATGTATTGTGCTAATTTTCTGTCCTTCTAAACAAAAATTGTTCTTTCTTTGCCTCAGTACCTTTTCAATATACAATATAAACATCACTAGTGACAACGAACATCCCTGTATTACACCTTTCGTGGATAGGTTTTGACTTCTTATACGAATCTGTGATTACATGCTACTAAGGAAAGGAAACAGATTGGGTTTAACGTCCCGTCGATCTCGAAGTCATTAGAGACGGAGCACAAACTCGGATTGTGTCCTAGGATAGGGAAGGAAATCGCCCGTGCCCTTTCAAAGGGACCATCCCGGCATTTGTCTGGAGCGATTTATGGAAATCACGGAAGACCTAAATGTGCATGGCCGAATACGAGACCAGTGTGGTAACCACTGCGCCACGTCGGTCGATCTACATGCAATGGCATGAAGAAAGACAGTGAGTTAGTTATCCATCTCTCTCTGTTATTGGTACCATACTGCCTAAGCAACGGAAAAATGTTTTATTTAATCCTACGCTGTGAAACCCCGCCCGAACAGGCCATGAAGGCCCAAGGGCTACCGACCGGCCACCGTGTCCTCCTCACCCACGGGCGTCACTGGATGCGGATGTGTTGGGGCTTGTCGTCAGCACAGCTCTCCCGGCCGTATTTCACTTTACGAGACCAGAGCTGCTCAGTTTGTCTCACTAGGGCTGAGTGCATCCCGCGTCCCCAGAGCGCTCGGCAGACCAAAGGAGTCATAAATTTAAGAATTACTGCACGCCCAAACCGATTGTTTCAATCTTTGTGTTGTATTTGTTTTTGGCGGATGTTAAGAACTATATATATGCAATTAACAACTGCATAAATCATGTAGTTCACCTGATACAAAGTTGTTGTGATATGTAGAAATTAAAACGGCCAGAATTTTATGTTCTTTTACAAACAATAACAAAGAATATTAAATAAATTTACCCTTCATTTAATCCGAACTGTTGTCATTCCTCAGTATTCCAGAAAAATTTAGGTACAGAGCCCATGAAATCTGATACTTCATTTAAAGCATGACCATCCATTGACATCCCTTTTTACAAAATTGCCTTACTTCAGTACCATTATTAAACAAAACTTATCAGCATTAAAGATATAGGAAAAGGATACCTTGGTGCAAACAAACGACTACAGTAATTGGCAGAGCAAACAGATGTAATTTCTCTTCCAGATAATAAGTGATGTCAATTAACATCCTAAATGCCTGAACTACAAGTACGTTCTTTCCCTTGTTTTGTAATAGTTCATCGTCACTGAATTTCAGAATGAAATAGAGCCTTAATCTTACAAAGAACTTTGCAGACAGCATCTTTATTTCCTCACGACTGCCCTGAGGAAAACTTGCAACTTCCATTACCTTCTTTACAAACATAGTGCTACACTGATGTTGACGAGCATACCTCTTAAAGTTGCTAGCCACTGTGCAGTTTCACAGTTTACAAAAAGAAAAAAACTGGACAGCTCTTCACTGTATGTGGTTAAATTACAAAAGTACAATCGTCTTTGTAGTTTCGGAAATAGCTGTACTGTTTATTACAGTTATCTAACACCATGCTAACATGTTTCACATTTATGAAATAACAATATTTTTCTCCCAGTATAGCCACAAACATATCTCAGACTATTGTCTTATCCAAAGGCTGTACTGTGATGCTTAGTACAGCCTTAACATCTAAAATTGCTTTCCCCCAATCCTTCACATTTGTTCTTGGCTAAAGAGCATGTGTAAGTAGGCTGTTTAGGTTTTTTTATTGGTAACGCCACCTCTGTATGAAAATCACTGGCTGTGCTGTGTGCAGTCTGTGGCTGCTTTGCATTGTTGTCTGCCATTGTAGTGTTGGGCAGCGGCAGCTGGATGTGAACAGCGCGTAGCGTTGCGCAGTTGGAGGTGAGTCGCCAGCAGTGGTGGATGTGTGGAGAGAGATGGCGGAGTTTTGAAATTTGTCATGAACAGCTATATTTATATATGATGATATCAAGATAAATACATTGTTTGTTCTCTATTAATATCTTTCATTTGCTAACTATCCCTATCAGTAGTTAGTGCCTTCCATAGTTTGAATCTTTTATTTAGCTGGCAGTAGTGGCGCTCGCTGTATTGCAGTAGCTTGAGCAGCGAAGATTTTTGTGAGGTAAGTGATTTGTGAAAGGTATAGTTTAATGTTAGTCAGGGCCATTATTTGTAGGGAATTTTGAAAGTCAGATTGCGTTGCGCTAACAAAATATTGTGTGTCAGTTTAAGCACAGTCATGTATAATTGTTCAAAGGGGACGTTTCATATGTCGACCCTTAGCCGAGGATACCTCACTGAAATCTTCTGATTTTTTTCTTGTAGTTTGTGTAATTAGTGTAGCTATTGTTTATTGCTAGCGCGTAATTGTAGAGAAAATCTCCTTTGTAGTTGCAGACTTTCATTGTTGTACAGTAAAACAGTTGTGGCATGCATGTAGATTTGCACCAAGTATTTCGCAGCTGCAATTAACTAGATATTATTTTCAGTGCTATGTTAATGTGTTCTCTTATTTTTGATCTTCAAATTGTGTTTTTCTGTGTTGTCGTGTGAAATACTGTGACAATAATGGCGTGTGAAAAACGTAATACTAGGCTCCAAAGTAAACTGAGAAATGACAGTGAAAATGAAAGCAGTGTGTTAGCGCCACCGAGTAATGAATTAACTGATGTTCAAAGTAGTAATTTGGTAATTGTGCATAGGGAAATGGAGCGGGCTGCAAACAATGGTGTAGACATTGAAACAGGTAATGAACAGGGAAGCATTATCGATCGATCAGTCGGCAACAGCTCGCCTCAGGGATCCGAAATGACAGGACACAATTTCGCAAATACTGTAGATTCTGGTTTTGGGTCATCACCGTTTTCTCAAATAAGTCAAGACACATTTTCTGCTTGTCAAAATGTGAATGTTGCCGGTGCAAATGCACTGCCGAAAAGCGTAGATAAACAGATTCCAGACACTAATACATTATTATTGCAATTAATGCAACAAATGGAACAAAATCAGAGACAAATGGGACAAAATCTTAAAAAGTTAGACACAGTGGAACAAAATCTTAAAAAGTTAGACACAGTGGAACAAAATCTTAAAAAGTTAGACACAGTGGAACAAAATCTTAAAAAGTTAGACACAATGGAACAACACCAGAGACAAACACAGCAACAGTTAGACACAATGGAACAAAATCTTCAAAAGTTAGACACCACACTTGAACAAACACGTGAAGATTTAACTACTGAGTTACATAACATTGAATCGAAATGTCAAAAAGTCTGTAATGACGTAAAAACACAAATTTGTGAGCATTTTCAACCTATTTTTTCGCGGCATGAAAATGCATTACAGAATCACGAAGCAGCCATAAAAGAACTGCAAACCATTGTTCATGAAAATCATGAGACCTTGTGGGCTAAAATTTACTCAGTTGCATCTACCGATTCGGTTACGCAACTTGCAAAAACTCAGGAAAACTTAAAGGACACAGTAGATACTCTGAAACTTGGTTCAGAAAAACATACAGAGGAAATAATTTCACTATCGGAGAAAGTAGCCAAACTTTCGGATCAGGTCACTAACTTATCTACAAAGGTAGATGATGATCTGAATGACACAAGACCCGTAGCCTTCACTGACACAGAAGAGTATGAACAAATAAGAAAATTCAAACAAAATCAAAATCAAATCAATACACAGTACAAAAGAGAAATCCGGGAAGTACAAGATCAGCTGACACAGGTAATACAAGAATTACGTATTTCAGAGGATACTCGCGCCCCAATGCGGGAAGAGGGACACAGAAATACGGAACAGCCACAAAATAATAACACAGGGCATTTCGGAAGTTATGAAAGAAATTGGCAATGTGCACCGAATTTTGAGATGGAACGGCCGACACGACCTAACAATGACCAATATGCGACTCGCCGACATGATGATTTTGACTATAAGCTGTTCATGACTACACGTAAATTCAAAACATTTAAAAATTCTGGCAACGACATTCATCCACAAGCATGGCTCCATCAATTCTCCCAACTGGTCGTTAGAACACAAATTAGAATTTATGTGTGGCTACGTGGAGAATGAACCAGCTGTAAGAATGCGATCGGTAATTCACGATTGCCACAGTGAAGGAGAGTTTTACCATGCCTTCCTCTCAGCATATTGGTCTCAAGCCACACAAGACCGAGTAAAACATAGCATCATAATGATGAAACGTTTCGAACAATCTGAATTTTCCAGTCTTATGAAATATTTTGAAGACATGTTGCATAAGAATCAGTATCTTTCAAACCCATACAGCCCCTCAGAACTCATCCGCATTTGCTTAATCAAACTGCCTGAACATTTACGACATGTTATTTTGACAGGACGTTGCAAAGACGACATTGAAGCATTTCAGGGACTCTTACAAGAATTAGAAATTGACACTGACAATCGCGGAACGCGAAACCAGGAACACAACAATTACAGGTCACATCCGTCGCAATTCCGTGATGAAAGAAGTAATAACTTGACACGACAAGGCTATTCTCACAACACAAATCGTGACCAAAACAGACACCAACCGTATGACAACCGTTGGCAGAGTAGTAATAACTACAGGGAAAGATCACCTCTCCGTGGTAATGACTATCACAGAGACAATAATAGAAACAGACAATATGGGAGCCAAAATAAATACTATCAAGAGAGACAGAATAACTTTAGACGCAACGGACCAGCGCGCAGTTACGATTCAGGGAGAAATTCTCCACCACGTGACCGACACGAAAGAAACTGTGTAAACTACCGACAAAACGACAGACCTGAATTCCATCAGAACTGGCGAGCTTTAAACAGAGCTGGGCCCTTTCGACAACGTGAATTTGTAGAAGCTAGGTCTCCTAATCCCAATAACGACGCGCTCCAACAAAGGGACAGACAATGACTCGCACCGCAGGCAGCCGCTTGCGCCGGCTGGCTCAGAGAAAAATGACATAGACGCTAACCTTGAGAAAAATTCCAGTATTCTTTACCGATGTATACGACATGATAATTCCGTTGACGCTCGAGCTTTGCACAGTGGAAAGAGTAAAGGCTTGCACCACATTTCACATGTAAAACCATTTATTGAAAGATAATCTGCTTTTTAACTTAGTCTTTGTCATAAAATTTTTCACTTCACATTTCTAGTATGCTTTGTCAGACTTAAGAAACTGTTAACATGCAACAATGTTTGAAGTTAAATATCCAGTCTAGAACCTAGGGAACATTTTTAAACAGAAATTACGATTGCATTGTTATAGTGAACAGACGACACAGTGTTGTATTTGTACATTCTTGCTTGTTAGTTGCTTGATTACGTAACAACTATCAGGCTCACATACTTAGAACATATACTGGCACTGCTAATGAGATTTTCATGTAACATTTTGGTTTACTTGAAAAGACATTCTATATTTCAAGTACTTTTTGTGGGATTAAATATGAGTTAGCACTTGGTTTCTTTGACAGCTACACGACTATATCACGACGCTACTAATGAGTGACAATTTACAATGTTGCTTTTGCAGTGTTTCTGTTTTATATCTGCACAGTTTTCTGTTTTATTCTGGAAAGTAAAACAGGTTTTAGTAGTAACTTTTGTGGTATAGCTACAATGAGACTGCCTTTTCCGTAGCACAACAATACGTTACAGCACAGTACTTTCCTCATCACGGCAATAAGCGTAATAACTAAGACATTTATACGCAAAGCATTTCACTTTTGTGTATTATGAGGTAAGTACATTGACTTCTGCAGAACTTAGCTTTCGGAGGACGATAACTACGACACTTCCACACAGATTATGTTGCAACAAGACGCACATTTAGGGCTACAGTACACGTATTTGAGCGATTAATTTTGTACTTAAAACATTTATTTTTAAAGATTTTTGAATTACAAAGAAAGTTTTCCGTGATACATTTCATTCCATTGCTGTAATCTGTAACACCTGAGGGTATAATTACATTAATCCTCAGGGGGGTACACGCATACTTTGTGTACCATGTGTGTGGCAACCACAAGGAACCCTAGCTAATATGGTATTTGCTTATACAACTTTACACATCGGTACCATATGTCTCTAACACACAAACTACACAGCTATCTGATCATTTAACTGAGAAATAAACATTTTTTTACTACATCAGTGACACATGTTTACGCAATCCACAGTTGGGTAACTTCACACTTATGAAACTGTATTTTGTCTGTACTTTGTAAACTGTTCATATTTTTTCGGAATCATTGTGATACTATGAGAGCTTTGAATGATGTATTTGGTAAGGGAGCATGATTTTAAAGTACGTTTGAGGTAGATGACATTATTGAAATGAGCAGAGAATATTTTTTAGGGTTTGAAATTATTGCAGAAAGGTACGACGATTTTGAGATTTGACTGAGGTCTTATTATTACGACGACGATGTGTACTATGCTGTTGAGATATGTTTATGATCAATAAGATGATGCTACCGTATATGAGGAATAAGAAGTATGTTGGAAACCAAGAATCGTACTTAGATTTGCAACGCTAATTCTTGATCTGTGAAATATTTTTATGCGAGACTGTCACTGTAGCGGAAACTGCTGTCGTAAATATTTCCGTAAGAAAGTTAAGTGACCACCTGCACGTAATGCGTCGCGGGCACCCACCTGGGCGACAGCTGCCCGAAAAAAAGCCATTAGCCTTTCAGCGGCACAGGTAGAATAAAAGAAAGGGGAGGCCATTGTCCTCGCTATTGACATTTCCTTGTTGAAAGAATACTGTGGAGCTCGTAATTTATGATATTTACTAAAATGCCTAATGAAATGATTAGAAACATTTTACATCTACTGTCTTTGTAGTTAAGAGATTGCTCATTTTCTTTAATATCTGGTTTCCAGCTGTGTTGCAGCATTGGTTTTATAAAATAAACTTAAATGCATCTGCTAATGTGAACACTTTCTGTCAACAGATTTATTAAATAAGTATTTTCTGATCCACATTCTTCGAAAAAGGAGCTCTTGGAATGGAGAGAACAATAAGAAAGGACTAATAACAGTAACTGCATCTATAATTTTCTTTTCAAGTACTTGGTAATTTCTTTTGTAGAATAATTTGTGGTGCACCATTTTAATTACTTAGACATTAAGATGTGATTATACATTTCCCTTATCTGCATTGTTATCTTTAGTGTACTATTTTTTCTGCTTGAGCTATGTCATGTTTAGATATAAGCTGCTGTTTGCCAGGCATAGTGCTACTGAACTTTAATTTGTGTTACTCTGCTAAGCCAGATTTATTTTTTTGTTTGCTGCTCATTGCCTTATATTAGTTGTAATTTATGCTGCTTGCTTTGCCTTTTGTATTTTTTATCATTGCTGTTTGTATTAATTGTTTTGTGCTGCTGCATTGCCTCGTCCCTTAGTTTAATATCTGAGCTCAGTAGATTTAAGTTAGCTTAAGAGGGGGTAGACTATATAAGAACGAACTATGGAGAATAGGGGAAGAATGCTTTGAAAGTTACATGAAAACGGTTTGGGCCTAAATGAGTATTGTACAATGAGCCATATTTATTTTGAAACAAATATGAATAGAATACAGAAAGCAGGTATAGATAGGACTTTTTGGGAATAATGACGAATGAAGGGAGATCTCCGAGAAATAAAGAAAGTTTTGTTTGTAAAATACTGCAGTACAACAAACCCTGTCCTTTCCTTTTGTGTTATCCCACTATACGTTTGTGTACCCTTGTGTATTTGTTTTCTTCCTGTCTCTGTGTACTGTTTCCTAGAACTTTTTTCTCTTCTAATACTAAGTTACATTCACTATGATGAGGAATACTGTTATCCTCAAATACAATTGGCATTAATAATGTGTTATTTACTTTGTAAAGATGTTTAGACATTATTTATTCTGTTTTGTTTTAATGCTCATGTGTAAAGTTGATGTTCCAAAAGTTATTCTGATATTTTATGTATCTACTTATCTCATAATTCCTGTAACATTGATGTATATGTTTATTTCTATTCTTTTGTAAAGCCCCTATTATCTACAAATGTTATCTGTATTATTATGTTTTAATGATGTTTTCTGTATCTTTGTAATTGTATTCTCATGTTATAAAATTGTACTTGACACCAGTTCATCAAATTAAGTAACTTGTGAGTTACATTTCACTGCACACGTTTCTGTTGGTCATAGTATATGGACACTATGTGAGAAGTAGGGACTGATAGTGTTTGCACATGTGTTACTAATTCAGCAAGGGACTGGATAACAGCATTGCTGGTTCTAAGGACAATTCCAAAAACTTTGTGAGTGCACGAGTGGTGGTTTATGGACTTGCTATCTTCTCTGCAAGACTCTTCGATGGGGATTGTGCACCTGCACAGTCACAACAGATGGCTGCTGGCCATCTCTTCAAGGACTACAGTGGGTCTACATCTTTGATGATCCATCAATACCATTATTTCTACAAGGACTGCAGTGGGTCTGCACCTTTGATGACCCACCAATACCGTAATCTCTACCAGGACTACAGTGGGTCTGCACCTCTGGTGGCCCACCAATACCATACTCTCTACCAGGACTACAGTGGGTCTACTCTGTGATGACCTACCTACCAGTATTCTTCAAAACGTCGAATGACTCTGCTGTGGGTTTGCTCTGTTGTGGCCCATTACCTGTATGCATGTCAAGAGTCAGCACTGTCTTTCCGTTGGAAGGACAACACTACTTCTTCAAGACTGCATGGAAATCCACTACTTCTGTGTGCATTTTCTTTTACTGCTCAGACTTTGAGAAAAACTCTGCATTTTTACTGTGATGAACAATCTGGACTGTCTTTATGGACTGTGAGAAATTTTTAGCTTTTGACCAACACTGTATCAATAAGTGTGTGCATTTGATTTCTTTGTTATTGTAATTATGAAAAATTTTTTTCAAATCTGTATTGGCCACTGCCCAAACCAATTTGTAAAATTTTTTGTGGGGAGCATGGGGGCTATGTAAGTAGGCTGTTTAGGTTTTTTTATTGGTAACGCCACCTCTGTATGAAAATCACTGGCTGTGCTGTGTGCAGTCTGTGGCTGCTTTGCATTGTTGTCTGCCATTGTAGTGTTGGGCAGCGGCAGCTGGATGTGAACAGCGCATAGCGTTGCGCAGTTGGAGGTGAGCTGCCAGCAGTGGTGGATGTGGGGAGAGAGATGGCGGAGTTTTGAAATTTGTCATGAACTGCTATATTTATATATGATGATATCAAGGTAAATACATTGTTTGTTCTCTATTAATATCTCTCATTTGCTAACTATCCCTATCAGTAGTTAGTGCCTTCCATAGTTTGAATCTTTTATTTAGCTGGCAGTAGTGGCGCTCGCTGTATTGCAGTAGCTTGAGCAGCGAAGATTTTTGTGAGGTAAGTGATTTGTGAAAGGTATAGTTTAATGTTAGTCAGGGCCATTATTTGTAGGGAATTTTGAAAGTCAGATTGCGTTGCGCTAACAAAATATTGTGTGTCAGTTTAAGCACAGTCATGTATAATTGTTCAAAGGGGACGTTTCACATGTCATGATCTTACCAAGTGTATCATTATTAGACGCAGTAGTGAGTTGCCTTGGGGAAGGACTGTTACAGAACCCTCCTTTATGTCTAATAGCTGCAAAAAATTCTGCAAGCCATCTTGGTTTACCTTGTTCATTGACAGATATTTGTCAGGCCCTACAATAAGCTCATTTACCATCAAATGTAGTGAAGATACATTCATTTTCAATCCTCTTTTTGCATTTGATTGTTCCAGTATGATCTTTACCACTAATGCCAACACATTTTCATGATTCAGTCCAAGTTTTCATTCTCAATAAAGCTGTCAAATGCTCAAATTACTTCTGATACCATTTTTTCAGAGTTACAGGTCCTCTGAAGTTACCATTGTTAAAAAATTGAAATAGAGAGCTTAGGTTTTTGCAAAACTCTGCAGTGTCATAGGTTGTTGCAAGCATAAGGCTGCAAGATAAAAGCACCTCAATAGCAGCTGCTACTGTGTGGCTCACCACATGTGCAGAAGCACTAACTTTCATTTTTGAGAATGGTGACAACTCAACTGCTTTTTTAGTCAACATAGACACTAATCTGAAGCTGCATTTAGTATCACTCCCAAAGAGCAACTCTATGTTTCTCCAGGAAGCTGTACCAAAGCCGACATTTTTCGTTTCATGTAAAATATTGTACTTGAACAAATTATTCTTGACCCTCTTCAATAGTTAACCAGTCTCATAAGAGAAATAAATCTTTTCTTCCTCAAAAATCACAAAAGATCTCTCTTCACACACATCCAGACATTTCTTTTACTCTATGAAATTTTATCCTTGGTCAGTTACGCAGCTTTTAACGTAATACCAACCTCTCTCAACTTATATACTATTGGAAAGAAATATTTTAAGAAATGTTTTACTCAGCACACCAACAGGCACACATTCATTAAAAAGAATCGTAATGGCTGTCTAAATTTTGAAAAAAAATAAACATTTATCATTGCTACTACTACAGTGTTGGCAAGTTTTGGTGTTTGTGTGCCACGAAAATCTTCAAATCCAGTGATAACAACTGATGAAACATCGTGTGATAAATTTGATATTAATGTCATTTATTTCATTCACATATTTACAAATTTTTCACTTTGAGAAAAGTATTTTACCTTCTCTTTCAACAAATGAAAAATTTTGTCCTCAATACCACATTTTAGTTTTATACGTTCCACATACTCCTGTAAAGTTCTCTCTGATGGACATGAAAATATTGTGACAAATATTTATATGCAAGTGTACTGCACTATAACATATTCAGAGCAAACACCTTTTCTATCATTAAATCGAAGCCCACATTTCCCTTTAATAGGTACTCTAACTTGGCCCAAAACAAGATGTAAAGCTTTCATTGTAAGATAGTGGAACCCTATGGTCATAGGTATCTCCCTGTCTTTAGCCACATTTTCTGCATTCAGCTTTCTTCTTGCAGTTCTTGGTTGGTGTGTGTACCTTTTGAGCTTTCTGCACTTTTGACGCAAACTGATAGTTTCGGCACATTTATATTTCATTTGCTTCTTCATGCGAGCAGTTGTTCCATGTAATTTAATTATTTATTACTCGCCTGAACTTTGTGGGCACCTGAATCACCTAGTGTAGCCTCTGTATTGGGGTCTGTATTCGGGGCACTCACTGATGCACTCAATTTACCTCCAGCAGTAGCATCCACAGAGCACGATCCTTTTTGCTTTTTT
Organism: Schistocerca serialis cubense; assembly: GCF_023864345.2. NCBI lineage: Eukaryota > Metazoa > Arthropoda > Insecta > Orthoptera > Acrididae > Schistocerca > Schistocerca serialis. Next base: position 1,198,914,271 of record NC_064638.1, on the reverse strand, counting down.
TGGACTGGCATGGTACATCTGTTTGGCAATTTGCGTTTGAGCGTAATAACTGGTGATTGGTTTGGAATATGAAATAATGATGACACTACTGTCAACACTAATTTCTTCTTGTCTGCTTTCATGAAATGGCATGCCTCAAAATGGAGAGCACAAATGCTAATGTTTTTGTATAGATACTGCCTACCATTCTCTCATTTACAAGCCACTTCTTGTTCCTGGGGAGTGAGAATAAACAGCTGCTCCATGAAAAGAAAAGAAACCACAATGCATGCAAATTGGACCACAAAATATGTTACACTATCTGTATAATATTATAATTATCTCTTCGTTTACATCCGCATAATGTAGCTTAATGCAATCGAGAACTTTTAAGGAAACTTCTTAAAGACAACCTAATTTTATCAGTTTCTTGGTTATTTGTATGTAACAATTATAATTAAATGAAACTACACGTTTCTTTATTCAATTCACCAGGCAACTGCAAAAATATACCGGTATGTATATTTGTGTGAAATTGAAGTATGAAACTAAGCAGACGCTATTCAAGAAGTTGTCGACTGCTTATCTGCAACCAGGAAACGTCCAAGCGTTATTATAGAATAATAACATGATAAGATGTTGTTCGGCCATTCTTGGCAGACATCTTGCATAGGAATAATTTCATTGCGTTCTGTCATCAACGGACGCTTTAAAAGAAAAGAAAGTGCATAAATTAATTTATTTCATATTAAAGTAACAACTAAAAACTTGCAGTTCAGTATAGACATTGGCTGCTTCTCGGCAAAACAAAGATTATTTCATTTAAAAGGTAAATACTTTCTTTAATTCAAAAGTTTCTTTTAATTAATTTTGTTACAGCAAAGATATCCTGCAGCAATATTTTAATGTAATAACACGAAATACACTCCTGGAAATGGAAAAAAGAACACATTGACACCGGTGTGTCAGACCCACCATACTTGCTCCGGACACTGCGAGAGGGCTGTACAAGCAATGATCACACGCACGGCACAGCGGACACACCAGGAACCGCGGTGTTGGCCGTCGAATGGCGCTAGCTGCGCAGCATTTGTGCACCGCCGCCGTCAGTGTCAGCCAGTTTGCAGTGGCATACGGAGCTCCATCGCAGTCTTTAACACTGGTAGCATGCCGCGACAGCGTGGACGTGAACCGTATGTGCAGTTGACGGACTTTGAGCGAGAGCGTATAGTGGGCATGCGGGAGGCCGGGTGGACGTACCGCCGAATTGCTCAACACGTGGGGCGTGAGGTCTCCACAGTACATCAATGTTGTCGCCAGTGGTCGGCGGAAGGTGCACGTGCCCGTCGACCTGGGACCGGACCGCAGCGACGCACGGATGCACGCCAAGACCGTAGGATCCTACGCAGTGCCGTAGGGCACCGCACCACCACTTCCCAGCAAATTAGGGACACTGTTGCTCCTGGGGTATCGGCGAGGACCATTCGCAACCGTCTCCATGAAGCTGGGCTACGGTCCCGCACAGCGTTAGGCCGTCTTCCGCTCACGCCCCAACATCGTGCAGCCCGCCTCCAGTGGTGTCGCGACAGGCGTGAATGGAGGGTCGAATGGAGACGTGTCGTCTTCAGCGATGAGAGTCGCTTCTGCCTTGGTGCCAATGATGGTCGTATGCGTGTTTGGCGCCGTGCAGGTGAGCGCCACAATCAGGACTGCATACGACCGAGGCACACAGGGCCAACACCCGGCATCATGGTGTGGGGAGCGATCTCCTACACTGGCCGTACACCACTGGTGATCGTCGAGGGGACACTGAATAGTGCACGGTACATCCAAACCGTCATCGAACCCATCGTTCTACCATTCCTAGACCGGCAAGGGAACTTGCTGTTCCAACAGGACAATGCACGTCCGCATGTATCCCGTGCCACCCAACGTGCTCTAGAAGGTGTAAGTCAACTACCCTGGCCAGCAAGATCTCCGGATCTGTCCCCCTTGAGCATGTTTGGGACTGGATGAAGCGTCGTCTCACGCGGTCTGCACGTCCAGCACGAACGCTGGTCCAACTGAGGCGCCAGGTGGAAATGGCATGGCAAGCCGTTCCACAGGACTACATCCAGCATCTCTACGATCGTGTCCATGGGAGAATAGCAGCCTGCATTGCTGCGAAAGGTGGATATACACTGTACTAGTGCCGACATTGTGCATGCTCTGTTGCCTGTGTCTATGTGCCTGTGGTTCTGTCAGTGTGATCATGTGATGTATCTGACCCCAGGAATGTGTCAATAAAGTTTCCCCTTCCTGGGACAATGAATTGACGGTGTTCTTATTTCAATTTCCAGGAGTGTATAATCCATGAGATTACGTCTACGTTTTTGTCTCTATGAATGCTCACTAGACATCAATTTTGCAACAGATTCCAGGAGCGCCTCACGCAATCCTATATTAACAAGGCAGTGAGTCACGTGCTGTTAAATAAGAAGAGCTCAGAGAACTATTTTACAAAAGTATAGATTCCGGTCCCCCATATTATCATCATTCTTTCTTGTGTCCACTCCGCCAAATAAGTGCTGTATTCACACTCTTGCCGGGCTTAAATATCAATGAAGTTAGACGTTAAGATTTTTTTACACTCAACATTCGTTGAGGACACCGTTAAGTATACCTGAGATGGCGTCGGACCTGGGCGGTAGCGGTACATACATTTATTGTGGAATATCGTATTTTGTAGAGATTCTCTTAGTAGAGTTTCTTATGGTGGAGTTTCCATGCGACAGCGTTGTTAAATGGTAAATATGTTACTAAATAAAAATAACCTTCGGTAGAACTGTTTATTGGTACGTTATCTGTTGTTGGTTAAGGAAATTCTGTTGGCAGTTTTTTCAGCATTTTACTTGAACTTAAGCTTATTTAAACATAATGTAGTTGGCATAAAATGCTGTTTAGAATTGGCAGCACTGTTTCTGTCGTTGTATAATTTTTTTCTCTTCCAGTCGGTTATTGAAGTTCGTGTCTTATTTGAAGTTGTGTTGCTTAACTGGTTCTCTTCATGAAATGTTGACACTACGCGAAATAGACTCAAGTAACGAAGCAGTTTCTCGCCAAGGAAGATAGTAGTCGGCATTAGGGCGCGTATCAGAGAGCGTCACATCTCACATTCCACATAGAGTAAAAGGCACTACTTGTTGCTCACGAAATAATGCACCAGGAGGAAAGCATCCGCCTCATTGAACTTACACTATCTGCTTTTGATAAACCCTACAGAAGCGCTCCTCACATTTGGAAAGAAAGGCGAATGCGTCAATGGAGTCAGTCAGAAATTTGAAATACAAGCTGATCTGGTTTTCATTAATTATACTCAAGAAATGTATTTTGAAAGCCTTTTTAAAAAAATATCTTTCATATGATTTATCTTTACGTGAATTGTAAGACTCTACCGAGGTGCAAAGACGTTCTATGCCCTGTTCAATTTGTCTTTAATGGCACAGCATAAGCACATCTGTACACGGTATTTTGGACGCGGTACACTGTTGACCAATCCGGGACAGGACGATTGAGATCTGAATTGACTTGGTCCAACTGAACAGATAATTGATTTTAAATGGTTCTGTTCGGCTACTTGGAGACCATTTGCAGCCATTCGTGGACTTCATGTTTCCAAAAAACGAGGAAATTTTCATGGATAACAATGCGCCATGTTGTCTGTCCTGGCCACCCAGATTGTCCGACATGAAACCCATCGAACTTTTATGGGACCTGACTGAGAGGTCAGTTCGTGCACAAAATCCTGCACCAGCAACACTTCCGCAGTGCTGAACGGCTATGGAGGCAACAACGTTCAGTTTTCCTGCAAGGGACTTAACAGCGACTTGTTGAGTCCACGCCATCTCGAGTTGCTGCATTATGTCGGGCTAAAGGAGGTCTGGCACGATATTAGGAGGTATTCGATGACTTTTGTCACCTCAGTGTAGCTCTGCCCCTGGATGTGATAACCAACTGAACCCAGTTAGAAAGTGAGTCCATGAGAGTGGGTAATTACGACACATTGCAGGTTCAGCTACTCTCTGAGGGTCTCATAAAGCAATTTCACCATATCGCAGGGATGCTGATATGGCGTTTAATTCTCTGTTCCAACATCTCCCACAGATTTTCTACGGAGTTCAAGTCAGGTGATTTTGTAGGCCAGTTTGCAAAAACTGCTAGTTGTGAGAAGGGCATGGTTTATGGTTTTTGATTTTTAAATATTTCATTAAAGATGTGTAGAAACGGCCTGTTTGCAGTGTCTAACCCAATTCTCAGTGAACCAGCAAACTTTGCAAACAAACCATTTCTTCACACCTTTCATGAAATTTTTAAAAATCAAAGACTGTAACTCATGGCACCATCACAATTAACATTTTTTGCAAAAAGAAGAAGAAAAAGACGATGTCTATTCAACCTCGTATAAATTGCCAGCAACCATGACAGTGTGGATCCACAATTGTGTAACATTTTAATTTTCGTAATTTGTAATATCTGTTACATATCTGTTTGTTCAATATATCTGTGCGTCTTTGAAGTAAGCGCTTTGATCATAGCCTCTGTTTTCCGATGTAAGCACTCGGATGTTGTGACTGCATGAGCTTCTGAAAATTGTAAGTTTGTCGTAAGGTCTTATGGGACCAAACTGCTCAGGTCATCGGTCACTAAGCTTAGGAACTACTTAATCTAACTTAAACTAACTTACGCTAAGGACAACACAGACACCCATGGCCGGGGGAGGATTCGAACCTCCGACGCAAAGCTAACCCGCGCAGCCATGAGCTTCTGTACTTACTAAAATTTGAAGTGCCATTACTTTATCAAGTAATACGGAAGCACCAATAATTATAATGGTGACTAATGTACAGTTAATAAGTAAAAAAGAAGACGAAATATTTTTGTAAAACTATTTGATAAATGAAATGTGAAAACTTTATGGATACACCAGCTCCACGTAAGTACTACGATATTCTACAACAGATGTCGCTTAGCCACTTCCAGATGTTTCGTTTGCGTCTATCTGGTCATCATCATATTATTTGTTTTTGATTTAAACAGTGATCTCCAACACTAAGTATGGGAACACGTACATTAGTGTGAACCATCTGAAGATGGTCACAGGCACGAAACCGGCTGCGTGTTGTATAAAAACACCTTCTGTTGTGACTGGTAGTAGTAATTATTGTACACCCTATAGCAATGTAGAATCACGGTCATCTGGTTTAGACAACTGAACATTGTATAGAATGGAGCGAAGCGTGTGACCAACAAATTGATAACTTAAGTGCTGGATTTAGGGAAGGGGCTATAATAATTTCTGTTTTGAGTCATCAGTCTTCTGACTGGCTTTATGCGGACCGCCACAAATTGCTCTCCTGTGCAAACCTTTTTACCTCAGAGTACGACTTGCAACCTACGTCATCAACTGTTAGCTGGAAGTATTCCAATCTCTGTCATCCTCTACTGTAGCTTTCAATCTCTACAGCTCCTTGTAGTATCATGGAAGTTATTCCGCGCGGGATTAGCCGAGCGGTCTGAGGCGCTGCAGTTACGGACTGCGCAGCTGATCCCAGCGGAGGTTCGAGTCCTCCCTAGGGCATGGGAGTGTGTGTTTGTCCTTAGGATAATTTAGGTTACGTAGTGTGTAAGCTTAGGGACTGATGACCTTAGCAGTTAAGTCCCATAAGATTTCACACAAATTTGTACTACCAGGTGTGAATTTTTTGAAGTTATTCCCAGATGACTTAACAGATGTCACATCAACCTGTGCCTTCTTCTTGTCAGCCTTTTCCACATATTTCTTGTTGTGCACTGGCAAGACAGCCAATCCACAGTGACGGGTAACCGAAAGGCACGCGCTTTAACTCACGCAGGCTGGCGTGAGGTCTGAAACAGGATACGTAATGAATGCTATAAAGAAAAGTACGTAGCTGCTGGAATACTTAACTTTAATCCACAATTGGTGAACATTGGTCTTGTTACTGTGCATGCTTCATTAGATACATAGCAAAGGATAATTGGCGCCTTGCTATGTCGTAGCAATTGACTTAGCTGAAGGCTATGCTAACTATCGCCTCGGCAAATGAGAGCGTAATTCTCAGTGAATCTTTCCTAGCAACGTCGGCTGTACAACTGGGGCGAGTGCCAGTACGTCTCTCTAGACCTGCTGTGTGGCGGCGCTCGGTCTGCAATCACTGACAGTGGCGACACGCGGGTCCGTCGTATACTAGCGGACCGCGGCCGATTTAAAAGCTACCACCTAGCAAGTGTGGTGTCTGGCGGTGACACCACATTTCTTTCCTCACCTTTCCTGGTAAGAACCTCGTCATTCCTTACTTTATCAATCAACCTTGTTTTCAACATTCGTCTGTAGCACCGAATCTGAAATGCATCAATGCGTTTCTGTTTCGGTTTTCCCACAGTCCATGTTTCACTACCATCCAACGCTGTGGTTCAATAGTACGTTCTCAGAAATTTCTCCCTCAAATCAAGGACTAAGTTTGATACTGGTAGACTTCTCTTGGCCAGAAATGACCTCTTTACCCGTGCTAGTCTGTTTTTTATGTCCTCTTCGCTCCGCCCATTATGGATTATTTTGCTGCCTAGCTAGCAGAATTCCTTAAATTCGTCTAGTTCCTGATTTCAAGTTTCCCGCAGTTCTCACTTCTGCTACCTCTCATTATTTTCGTGTGCCTTCGATTTATTCTCATTTCATATTGTGTAGCCATTAGACTGTCCGTTCCTTTCAGCAGATGCTGTAATTCTTCTTCACTTTCACTGAGGGTAGCAATGCCATCAGCGAATCTTGTCATTGGTATCCTTTCCCCCTGAATTTTAATCCCGCACTTGAATCTTTCATTTATTTTCGTCATTGCTTCTTTGATGTATGGATTTTCTTACAGCCTTTTTAATCCGAACAAATCGTATTTGGTCTTCTAGTCTTATTGTTCCTCTTGGCTATTGTATGTATTGTATATTACTCGTCTTTCCCTACAGCTTACCCCTATTTTTGTCAGAATTTCGAACATCTTGCACCAGTTTACATCGTCGAATGGCTTTTTCAAGTCGACAATTTCTTGAACGTGTCTTGAGTTTTCTTTAGTGTTGCCTCCATTATCAATCGCAATGTCCGCAGCTCGTGGTTAGCGTTGCTGTCTCTGGATCACGGGGTCCCGGCTTCGATTCCCGGCCGGGTTGGGGATTTTCTCTGCCCAGGGACTGGGTGTTTGTGTTGCCCTTATCATTTCATCATCATCGTCATCATCATTCGTGACAGTGACTACATTGGATTGACCAACAAATTGGACTGTGTAAAACTTGGGACATTATACGGGTGTTGATAGTCGAGGAGTTGAGCGCCCCACAAACCAATCATCATAATCATCACAACCGCAATGTCAGAACTGCCGCTATGGTGTTTACCTCTCCTGAAACCAAACTAATCGTCCGTCTAACAAATTCTCAGTTTCCTTTTCCAGTCTTCTGTAAATTCATGTTAACAGATTGGATGCGTGAGCTGTTAAGATGATTCTGCGATGTTTCTCGTACTTGTCTGCTATTGCTGTCTTCGGAACTGTTTTTCCGAAAGTTGACAGTCCCATACATTCTACACACCAACGTGAACAGCCATTTTATTGTCACTTCCCCTAATTATTTTAGAAATTCCGATGGAATGTTATTCATCCCTTCTGCCTTATTTGATTCTTAGTCTTCCAAAGTCTTTCTAAATTCAAATTCTAACACTAGATCTAGTATCTCTCGCCTATTGACTCCATTTCCTTTTTCTGTCACGTCATCAGTCCAGTCCTGCCCCACATATAGGCCTCTAATGTACTTTTCCCACTATCCGCTCCCTTCTCTGCATTTAACAGAAGAATTTCCATTGCGCTCTTAATGCTACCGCCCTTGCTTTTAATTTTACGAAAGGTAATTTTGGCTTCCCTGCATACCGAGTCAGTCCTCCCGACTATCATTTCTTTTAAGATTCCTTCATGCAGCCATTTCGCCTTAGCTTCCCTGCAGCTCCTGTTTATTTCATTCCAAGTGACTTGTATTTTTGTATTCCTGAATTTCCTGGAAAATTTTTGTACTACCTTCTTTCGTTGGTGAACTCAGATATTTCTTCTATTATCCATGGCTTCTTCGCAGTTACATCCCTGGTACCTATGTTTTTCTTCCCAACTTCCGTAACTGCCATTTTAAAGATCTCAATTCTTCTTCAGCTGAACTGCCTGCTGAGCTGTTGATTATCCCAGTAACTATAGCCCCAGACAACGTCAAGCGTATTTCTTCATTCCTTAGTTTTTCCGTGTCCCACTTCTTTGTACAATTTTTATGCCTGACTAGCCTCTTAAATTGCAGGCTACTCTTTCTCGTTGCTAAATTGCTATCTGAGTCTGTAACACCATTATTCTATCAGTCATCTAAACTATAAAAAAATTTTGCATTTAAAATTTGTCATAATATAATTGTGACATGCAAAGACTTTTTGGAAAGAATGACGTATGTAATGTTAGAGTATTTTGCTAATGTATATTTGTAACTCATTTGTATAAAATGGTACATGCTTAGGGACAACGTGTAGGATATGTGTTATGTAAAAAACGAAGTGCTTTAGTACTGTGCGGAAGTTACTGTGGGAAGCGTAAAAGGCGGCTTGGGTTATTGGCGCGCTACCTGTAGAGCGAGCGGGAACGAGAAGACACGGTGTGTAGGCAGCAGTGAGAGAGGCAACACTCGGTATGAGCAGGCGATGCCTTGGCTGTGAATTGTTGCACAACAGCTTCTGATGTTGACAGCTGAATTATTACACGGTGCAAGTTGTTCGGCTCACACAAGGACGTTAAAACGACGAAGTAACTAGTCCATACTTCAAGAAAGTTGTTTACCGTACCGGGTAGCGTAGTCGCCATTACTATCCGCCGCAACCAATGCCTACACCCAAGAGGTTACGAACTGTGTAATTACAAGTGTAAAAGCGTGAAGCATCAATTTGAAATTAACTTGTTTTGAATAATTATATAATAATTAAATATATAAAATATATTAAAATATGAATATATTAAAATATTATAAAATTTGATCCACCCTATTATTTAATTCCTAATCATTTACCTAAATAGATTCCTTTACTGGTGTTTGATTATTTAGAGTAAACGTATTAAAATGCATTTGAAGTGCTTTATTCAGTATCTAAAAAGCACGAATTTTTATCTTTAAATAAATGTTTGAAAATAATTGTTGTGAACTACCTTTAATGTGAAGGCAAAAATACTGTATTCGCGTAGTAGAAGTGCTAAAGTGAAATTTTGCTTAAGGACTGAAATAGATGTTCTCAGACAAAGTTATCGATTTTAATATTCTTACTCACTTTGTGGCAATAAGTAAAATGAAACTGAGTAAACAAGTTTTGAGTAAAGTAAGGACAAAACATTCAGTTATTGATGAAATTCAGCAAAGTACAAAGAGCTATAAAAAATTGCTTAGGTGGCTCAGTAACGCAGAAGTAGGGTTGGATAAACATTCTGAATGACAATATCGAGTGACCACAAACTATCTTTGGGTTTTGAAAGATTATTTGTTAAAAGAAAGGCATAAACAAAGTGTCTTAATAAATATAAATGTGTGTATTAGGGAAGTAGAACATTTAAGAATTTAAATTGTTGGTTTTTTTTAGTATAATGATGATTAAAAAATTCGTTGCTCTTGTAGATCAAGACTGTACATGTACGTGGATGTAGTAGCTAAAAGATTCTTGCGTCTCTCTGAGAAGCATATCCTGTAAAGTTGTGTTTATTTATGAAGTTATTTTAGGGAACAGCAGGAATGTAGACCAAATTTACTACTTCTGCTTTTCTGAAACTTGACCATTTCTTTGCACAGATAGGCTGTCGACCGTAAATCCATACAATGAATTTGGTATAGAAAGGTTCTAGATTCAGTATTATTCCATTTTTATTGCGTTTCTAGAAAGCTCTTAGGAAAAGAACTATTAATCTTGTTTCCATACCATTAGACATACATCACGGTCAAATTCTGTAAAAGGGGAACATTATACGACATGTGTATAATATATGCACAACGCCCTGTATAATAATATTATATCTGGCTTTTCCAGTAGCAGTACTATTTTTTCTGTTGACAAATAACTTAGAAGTCTATATCCGCTCCTGTGTACGCCTTAAATCCAGTATCTGATTTCAGAATCTCCGCCTGATGTGGCGACATAAATTTAAAAAAATTAATTTATTGATTTTTTGAAAAGAAAAAATATAGATATGGAACTTTGTCTTTAGAATATTTGAAAGGCTTTTAAGGACTGTAATTACTGGCTTTGAATGCGGACAAATTCAGTGCTGACTGAATTTTGCCTGAAATTACGTTTCTGATTAACAATATTTTGTAATTTTACGTCGTTGGCGTTTTATTCAGAGTTCTCACCTTAAATGTGGAATTAGTTCTTCTGCCACAATATTAATTCACTGTTCGACATACATATTCTTCTCTTTGTAGACCGTGCGTCGGCTTCTTTAGCGAAGACGGTGGAACAAAGTACTACAATGCTACTTCAATTGAAATAATTCTCTTAAGACTGGAATATTTTTCACTATTTTATTCACGAGACAATAAGACTTTTCTTACGCTCGCCGCCCATATCATTAATACTGACAATATGGCTGTCTTGCAGCACACTTAAAAAAAAATCATCCGTCACATACAAGGGAACAAGCGAAAGTTTTTAGCTCCTTCTTGGAGTACGAAACAAAAGTGAATCAAATATGGACATTACAGAGATTATTTTCTACATTCCTCTCAATTTAATCTTTGCCGCAGAATTTAAAGTATTGTATTTCTCTGCGTCGTACTGTGTCATTACACTGACTATGATGTAATCTAACTGAAGTCTTCCCGTATCTCCCGGCCTTTTCAGAGTATATCTCCTCTTCCAGTGATTCATGGATAGAGTATTCGCTATTGATAGATGAAATATATTCCAGAACTCAGTTAATCTTTCACCTCTCTCATTCCTACTACCAAGACATTTCTTCTGCTCCTTTCCTAACAGTCATATTCCAGTTCCCCATGACTATTAGATTTTCATCTCTCTTTACGTACTGAGTTATCCGCTCAGTATCCTCGTATACTTTCTCAATCTCTTCATTCCCCACTTGCGGCGGCGACATTTATATCTGGACTATTGTTGTTGATTTTGGTTTGATATCGATTCTAATGAGAACGACCCGTGATATATAAATGTTCACAGTAATCCACTCTCTGTCCTGTCTTCCTATTCCTAACGAATTCTACTTCTATTGTACCATTGTCTGCTGCTATTGATATTATCCTATACTCATCTGACAAAAAATCCTTATCTTCTTTCGATTTCACTTCACTGATGCCCACTGTATCGTGACTGAGCCTTAGCATTTCCCTTTTCACGATTTTCTGCCTTGCTTACCATCTTCAGACTTCGGACGTTCCATTGCCTGACACGTAGAACGCTACCCTTTTGTTGGTTATTCAATCAGCAGAGTAACCGTTACGTTTTACTGTGATACTCTTACGTATGGTTCATGTTCATACGTTATATTACTCCTTCTGGTCTACTCTGGTAAATTATAATATTTTTTATCATAGTATTTAACAGGATTGCCTTGTGATTACTCAAACTTGTCTCTTATCATGTATGTATACTATCCTTTATGTAGTTCTTGCTAGTTTTATTGTTACATTGTACTCTGATACTATTATATATGGTTCATATTGATGAGTTACATTAGCCCTCCTGGCGCTTCCTGTAAAATGACGTGTCATACTACAGTGTGTAATAGGAGTGCTTTTGAAGGCTTTAAGGTTTATTGGAGTTGAGGTATTGTTGTCTCCGGTCTCGGAAACTGACATACAGCCGGGAGAGCGGTGTGCTGACTACATGCCCCTCCATATCCGCATCCAGTGATGGCACGGCGGCCGGTCGGTGTAGTTGGGCCTTCATGGCCTGTTCGGGAGGAGTTTCGTTTCAGTTTTTGCTCCTAATATCACCTATCAGGAGAAATTACGATTCTGCGTTGTAGTGTTCACGTGTACTTACAACATATTCGTGTATATGACAAACGTTTATATCAAATCAGCTAATTAAAGAAACGTGAAAAAAACTCAGTTACTGACAGAAAAGAACGAACATATTTCCATCTTTCAGTAGTGGCATAATCACAGACATTATTGTGCCAAGTGAAGAAGGAAAAGCACATTCCTATCCACTGAAACCATTCACGTATTTTCCTTGTCCAAACAAGTAGCTGCCGTCCATTGTGTCCGCATTTATACTGCGAGGGGGGGGGGGGGGGGGGGGGTTCTTTCTCGTAATCGTCGCTGCTTGATGAACTTCAAAAATGTTCAAATGTGTGTGAAATCTTATGGGACTTAACTGCTAAGGTCATCAGTCCCTAAGCTTACACACTACTTAACCTAAATTATCCTAAGGACAAATACACACACCCATGCCCGAGAGAGGACTCGAACCTCCGCCGGGACCAGCCGCACAGTCCATGATTGCAGCGCCCTAGACCGCTCAGCTAATCCCGCGCGGCATGAGCTTCAAAACTTGTGCTCTCTTCCTCGAACTTGCTTTTGATTTATGGTGGCAGGTTTCTTGTTTTGCGCAGCATTACGAAGAGAATTTGGTTGTTTCTTATACAAAAAAAAGATCCAGCTTATTATTATAAGGGGAATCTGAAAGGACTGTGCTCTCCCCGCCTTTCCATTTTCGAGGTGTTTTCAAAACCAACCACTTTCGATCGACGTAGCCGTTTGCATTTGCAAAATATTTGGGGTATTGTTGTCTCTGCTGTGACGATGTGTCCCATCATCATTGCACAACATTATCTGTTAGTTACTTATGAGTGTCAGTGAATTGTAATGGTTGAAAAGTGATTTTATATTTTTTAATTTATAGCTCCTTCCCAAAATTCGACACTTAAATTATCCATTCGTTGGTCACACGCTTTGTCCCAGTCTATGCAATGTTCAGTCTCCTAAACCAAATGACCCTGACTCTCTCTTGTTTTTGGGTAACAATTGTAAGCTCATTTGCGGTTTGTCTGATGTTCCATATTGATAGACACATTTTGACAGTGTCTACTGATCCCCCTTAGGGAATATATTCCATATAATTCGGGTTTGTCTGTAAGCTACATGTCATATGTTACGTTATTGTAGACTTGAAATATGCTTTTATCGACAGATTTTTTGCATAATATCTTTAACATACCGCTTGTTAAGCTATTGAGTTTGAACACTGTATACCTTGGGTTGTTTAACACTGCTTGGTTTTTTCGTGCAACCACAATGATGGAACTTGTCAGTAATATAATGGGAATCTCGATCTTTATCAGTTGTTCCTGAGTCCCTTTCTGTTGGCACATGCAATACATTGAATTCTAAATTGTACTCAGATATTATATATAACGTATACTATTAGCACTTTTGCTTTATTTGTATTTCAAAGGATAATGACACAGGTAACATTGTTCAGATTATTGTCATACAATGCGTATTAAACAAATAGTACATTGTGATATGCATGTAGCATTAGTTGTACGTACATAAAGTAAATGATTTTGATAATTGATGTTTGTGATTAAGTGATCATACTACTATTATCTTTGGTACAATGATTACTTACGACTTTACTATAATCATTATAATTATGGTTGTTTCTATCTTAAATTACCTTTGTGTATCATGGTTCATATATACTCACATCTTCGTGGCGTTATCTTTGAGACTACGATCACTTTGACTACTGATATAATGCCCAGACTAAACGCGTCCAGTTTCCTGTTGCGTATGCGTGTTGTTGATGTGGAAAAATTGCTGTTCTTCGCTGTTATTATTCTTGAGTTTTATAGGTAATGTGATTTTGTGGTTCAACATGATTCCCGCGTGATTGCATTAACCAATTTTTCTGAGTTCCATTTTGTATTTCCGCCTCTTTATGACGTTTTGTGCGCTTAGATTTTCTTGTCATTTTTGTTTCCCAACGTCGATTGAGATGCCAGATGATGGTCACTGACGAAACAGGTAGCAAATAAATAAACTGCTCTAATGCAGCCAAGTGACGTGAATTTCCTAAAATAGTTTTCATGGTACTAGAGCGAGCTATAGAGAGTAAAAATTCTGGGGGGAAGATAGAGATTATAATATGCCGAATAAATAACTGACGATAGTGGGTGCTAGTGCCATTCTGAGATGAAGAGGTTGGCACAAGAGAGGAATATGTGGCAGCCCCTCCAAACCATTCAGAAGAATGATGACTAACAAGAAACGACTTATTTTGATACATGGTCAGTTTAAAATTGAATTTCGCTAGAATGCAGCGAAAAAACATTGCATTCACTGGGAAATTCCTTATATGCTCAAAACAGAAATTATCATACGTTGATTTACAACATTTGATGTGACATGCTCACTCCCAACTTCATACTGGTGCATACTGACTTCCTAGAAACTCAGAAACAGCTTTTACCTTCTCGTTAATCCCCGACCTTTCATACGACCTCTCTCTGAATAAGTCAGACCTTTATAAAGGAGTAAATTACATGTTTTTTTCCCTTAGGAGCTATTAGTGAGAAATTTTTAGCTACGCTTTCTATGCACCTTCAGTAACCATCTTTGTTCGTTGCGTGGCCGCTTCATAACACCGTTTTTAATTTAATCACTTCAGCTATAACGAATTCATTAATATTCATATTCACAACCGGTTCACTCCGGAACACTCTTTTGCACGGACGCCGTTTCATAGCACTTTAGAAAAGCGTGATTTATTGATCCTGTCTCATTTAACCTACGACACCAAGATTTTCGGCATTCACAGAATAATATTTCCTGTTCGCTACTGAGTAGTAAAACTTTTGTAACGGAAATACAACGCACGTAGATGAGAGTGAATTGATCGGTCTCACAGATTTGTGTAAAGGAGCGAGATATTTTGTTAATCTACTTGTCTGTTACCGAGCGTTTCATCTGAAATTAATAGCTGCCACATACAGTGGCTAGAAATCCAGATCAGAGCGGAGGGTCGGGGATAATATTTTCCTCCAGAATGAAATTTTCGCTCTGCAGCTGAGTGCGCGCTGATATGAAACTTCCTGGCAGATTAAAACTGTGTGGCGGATCGAGAAACGAACTCGGGACCTTGCATTCGTGGCAACTGCTCTACCAACTGAGCTCCCCAAGCACCGCTGACGACCGGTCCTCGCAGCTATACTCAGTATCTCGTCTCCTACCTTCCAAAGTTGCTCGGGTAGCTCAGGTTCGTAGAGCACTTCGCCGCAAAAGGCAAGGGTCCCGAGTTCGAGTATCAGTCCCGCACACAGTATTAATCTGCGAAAAAATTTCATATCAGCGCACTCTCCGCTGCAGAGTGAAAATTTCATTCTGGGAACATCCCCCAGACTGTGGCTGAACCATGTCTCCGCAATTTGCTTTCTTCCAGGAGTGCTCTACCGCAAGGTTCGAAGGAGAGCTTCTGTGAAGTTTGGAAGAAAGGAGACAAGGTACTGGCGGAAGTAAAGCTGTGAGGACGGGGCGTGAGACGTGCTTGGGTAGTTTAGTTGGTAGAGCACTTGCCCGCGAAAGGCAAAGTCCCCGAGTTCGACTCTCGATCCGGCACACAGTTTTAATCTACTAGTAAGTTTTGTATCAGCGCACACTCCGCAGCAGAGTGAAAACTTCATTCTGCTAACATCCTCCACGATGTGGCTAAGTCGTGTCTCCGCAATATCCTTTTTTCCAGGAGAGATCCTGTGAAGTTTGGAAGGTAGGAGACGAGATACTGAAGGAAGTAAAGCTACGAGGACGGGTTGTGAGTCGTGCTTGGGTAGCTCAGTTGGTAGAGCTCTTGCCTGCTTGCCTGCGAAAGGCAGATATTTTCCTTCTTCTTCTTAAGACCCCCTTCCCCTCCTCCACCTCAGTGACGCCTGGAGATCCACTTTTCTAGCTTTGATGTTGACAGTGCAGCTTGACCAGTTTCTTCTGATGTACAACTGTGCCATCTTTCAATGGCTTCCGACAGAAATTTAGAAATTTTGTCCTGTAATTGTAATAACTAAAAGGTGTGTCCCCCAAATATCGCTTATATGCCTAATATCGCCCACATCTGTTCCGAAGGCAATATGCGTGCTTTGCACACCGCGAATTAAACCTGGAGAACGACCAGCTAAATGGGACCAAATCCTTTTTTTCTGTTTACACTACTAGAAAAACCTTTCGTGAAAAATCCAGTAGTATAGTATTTTAAAAAATATTTTTTTAGCTTCCGTTTTTAGGACATTGTTGCATTTGTGCTGGGTGCATAACATCGCCCACCAAAACGTGCTCAGTATCGCCTAAAAGCTATGTCCGGGACATTTGGTGATTATACGGCGTCTTAGCCCTTAGTTTTAATTGATGTTATCTCGATTTTGCCAATTTAGCGCATCGATGTTAATGTTTTTAAAATTTCTAAGATATCAGCTGATGCGAAGAAAGGCAGATATGCCTGCACATAATGCCTTCAGGCTGCATGTCGTGCCGTTCAGAGTAAAGAAACAGGAACACTGAAGGCGAAGAAAACGTTTGTAGCAGCGAGGTCAGCTATTCGTGGCAACAGCAGAAAAAGAATCGGAGGGGGAAGAAGAAGTAACTACAGTTGAAAAAAAAGAAAGAAACGAATCTCGAGAAAAAACTAGTGCTGTCAATAGAACTGCTGATTACTGGATTGATGTGGGAAAACTATTATTTAGCCTCACTCGAAATCATACAAAGCGGATTGCTTTACCAAGTTATAAGGCCCTAACTTCCCCAAATATTTTGCAAATGCAAACGGCTACGTCGATCGAAAGTGGTTGGTTTTGAAAACACCTCGAAAATGGAAAGGCGGGGAGAGCACAGTCCTTTCAGATTCCCCTTATAATAATAAGCTGGATCTTTTTTTTGTATAAGAAACAACCAAATTCTCTTCGTAATGCTGCGCAAAACAAGAAACCTGCCACCATAAATCAAAAGCAAGTTCGAGGAAGAGAGCACAAGTTTTGAAGCTCATGCCGCGCGGGATTAGATGAGCGGTCTAGGGCGCTGCAATCATGGACTGTGCGGCTGGTCCCGGCGGAGGTTCGAGTCCTCTCTCGGGCATGGGTGTGTGTATTTGTCCTTAGGATAATTTAGGTTAAGTAGTGTGTAAGCTTAGGGACTGATGACCTTAGCAGTTAAGTCCCATAAGATTTCACACACATTTGAACATTTTTGAAGTTCATCAAGCAGCGACGATTACGAGAAAGAACACCCCCCCCCCCCCCCCCCCTCGCAGTATAAATGCGGACACAATGGACGGCAGCTACTTGTTTGGACAAGGAAAATACGTGAATGGTTTCAGTGGATAGGAATGTGCTTTTCCTTCTTCACTTGGCACAATAATGTCTGTGATTATGCCACTACTGAAAGATGGAAATATGTTCGTTCTTTTCTGTCAGTAACTGAGTTTTTTTTCACGTTTCTTTAATTAGCTGATTTGATATAAACGTTTGTCATATACACGAATATGTTGTAAGTACACGTGAACACTACAACGCAGAATCGTAATTTCTCCTGATAGGTGATATTAGGAGCAAAAACTGAAACGAAACTCCTCCCGAACAGGCCATGAAGGCCCAACTACACCGACCGGCCGCCGTGCCATCACTGGATGCGGATATGGAGGGGCATGTAGTCAGCACACCGCTCTCCCGGCTGTATGTCAGTTTCCGAGACCGGAGACGCTACTTCTCAGTCATGTAGCTCCTCAGTTTGCCTCACAAGGGCTGAATGGACCCCGATTGCCAACAGCGCTTGGCAGGCCGGATGGTCACCCATCCAAGTTGCTAGCCCAGCCCGACAGCGCTTAACTTCGGTGATCTGTCGGGAACCGGTGTTACCACTGCGGCAAGGCCGTTGGCGATATTAGGACCAAGGGTGCGGAGAATTAGGAGCATGGTGTCCAAAAATTCGGATTTTCAATTTTCTTAAAATCGAATGCAAAACTTTAACTTGGAGCGGGTAGTTACTTGTAATACCTTTTGAACGCCCAGCTTCTTTTTATATACCACGAGCAAGATATAACAGGAGGCAATTAGAGTAGGCGGTGTGCATCTTCATAATTTCGCGGCGCAAAGATTGTTCCATAAAATTTCGAGTGTGCAGCCGCATTAACTCGACTTCTTCTTCTAATATTTCGGCTGGATACCGTCCAGCCATCTTCAGAGTGAGCCGAGGTGACTGACGCTCCAGCACTTGCTACGTCCACCGCATCCGCAATGGTCCGCCCCGCGGGTTTAAAAGGACGGAGCAAGTGCTGCGTGGTCAGTCACCTCATCTGAAGATGCACATCAAGAACCTCTTCAGCGAGGAGATGGTTTTAAGTATTCGCCGACTGGATAAGTTAAGACACTTGTGAGGGAGGTTACTGAGTTCTTTAAGTTTTTTATCAAGATGACGTGACCATTACATAGTTCCAAATTTTTCCAGGTTAGTACATTTTGTAAAGTCGACTGCTCTGAATAAGATTTTAAGGAAAGCTGGTGTTGCTATCGGTAAGGAGAGGATCCGTTTTACTCACCGAAAATTGGAGCTGGTTTCGGAACAAGTTTATCGTCTGCATCTAAGGATATATGTGGAGTTACCCTACAATTCATGGAACTGGACTGATGATAAAACGTGAGCCAAGTCAGACTGGGTCCGTGAGGTAGCCACATCAAGACAGATGGCAAAGTTTAGCCGGCTTAAGACGTCTTCGCAGTATGAAACTATTATTCGACGTTCCGTCATTAATATGACATAAAGATTTGGATGAAGCTCCGATGACGGTTTTAAGTAAAGGACTGAACTTTGCACCAACGCCAAAGGTTTTACCGATACCAGGGTTCATCAGTGCCGTTGAAGAAGCTGTTCGTCCTCTTTCTACGGAATCAACAGAAGAAATAAGACGCGAAACTTGTCGAGCAGTTATGAATGCTGGCCCACAAAGGAGCAATGTGGCAGAGAGGGCTGCACTACGTAAGCTTCAAAAAAATGGTTCAAATGGCTCTGAGCACTATGGGACTTAACATCTGAGGTCATCAGTCCCCTAGACTTAGAACTACTTAAACCTAACGAACCTAAGGACATCACACACATGCATACCCGAGGCAGGATTCGGACCTGCGACCGTAGCGGTCGCGCGGTTCTAGACTGAAGCGCTCAGAACCGCTCGGCCATTCCGGCCAGCACGTAAGCTTCGCCAGGATACCGAGTCGGTGGTTCTTCCAGCTGATAAGGGTAATGCCACAGTTTTAATGTCCCGTGACGACTATCGTGATCAAATGAACAGTTTACTGAGTGACAGCGCATAGAAGAAGATCAGTAAAGACCCCACCAACCAGGTGGCAAGTGAGACTGCTTCGCTTCTGAACGCCTCCCCCTTTCCACCAGAAGTTGTGCGAAGATTGAAACCAAGTGGTGCGGTTCCTCCAACGCTTTATGGACTTCCAAAGATCCACAAGAATGGTGTTCCTCTGTGTCCGATAGTGAGTAACATCGGCTCTCCAACCTACGGTTGTGCCAAACACTTAGCGATGTTATTAAGGCCTCTCTCTAGTGGGAAGATGCACTCATCACATACGTAACTCTGTGGACTTCATTGGTAAACTGAAATAACTCAGACTGAACAATTCTGATATGTTAGTTTCGATGTAGTGTCGTTGTTCACTAAGTTTCCTGTTTCGGAAGCGTTGTTGCTCATTGGAGAAAGCTTCGATAAAGAGATTTCAGCTTTGTTTGAACACGTTTTGACCTCGACATATTTTTTATCCAGTGAAGAATTTTATGAACAGGCCGACGGTGTTGGCATGGGTAGTCCTTTGTCCCCTTGGTGGTCAACCTTTTTTTGGAGGACTTCTTGGTGAAGGTTGTGGAATCCGCTAGCTTGAAGCCCATAGTGTTTTGAAGGTTTGTTGATGACACGTTTGAAGTGTGGCCTCATGGTGAAGACAATTTAAAAGAACTTTTAAACCATCTGCATTCCATCCACAGACAAATTCAGTTCACGATGGAAATCGAAAAAAATGGAGCCTCCCAATTTTGGATGTGTTGGTACGGCGCAAAGACATTCAGTGTATCTAAAACCGACCCATACGGATTTATATTTACGCGCAAATAGCTGCCACCATCCTCCGCATGCATATGTTATACCTCTTTGCCGCCGATCAACGTCTCTGACGCCTTGTGTATCTGCGGCCGCATGCGCGGTGTTCCGGTCCGCGAGTTTAAAAGCACGGAGCAAGTGCTGGAGCGTCAGTCACCTCGGCTCACTCTGAAGATAGCTGGACGGTATTTAGCCGACATATTGGAAGAAGAAGTCGAATTTATGCGTCTGCACTCTCGAAATTTTATGGAACAGAGTAGGCGGTATTAGGGGACACTCACTTTACCACTCGCTCTCAGAATATGTGTTAAGTATTTACCTTTTTTTATTTTATAACATGTGGCAGTTCTTTTTGCTTTGTCATCCGATGATGGACCTTGACATTTAGTATTTGCGATATCCAGGATATATGCAAGAGACGACAATATAAAATTATTTCAGAGGCATCTATCCGTTTTGGGTCCAAGGTCCACCTTCCACACCCTTAAAGAGGAACAGAGTATGTAACATCGAATCATTCTGGCTCTCGGTTGTAAACTGATGTCTGACTTTATGAAGAATTTTCTCGTGCTGGTGAACTGTTTCTTGATCAGTTCAGTTTCGGATATTATCTGTCGCTTGGTGCCGCATTGTTTGTTCAAACTGATGCCTAAGCATCTGAAGTAGGATACTTGTTCAACTGTATTACCATTTATTGTGAGATCTCTTGGGATTTCCCTTCTAGAGAAGGGTCTTGGAATGGTTAATAGCTAGGCCCAACTCTTCACTGGGCCAAACTGGGTGGTTTTTCATACACTGGAGGGCTGGTAGCCCTTTTGCTGTGCTGACGAAAATCGTCCGTGTTGCGCCTGCTTTCATAGAGCGCGGTTGCCAAACGTAAGACGCGGCCACCGCCTTCTCGAGCACCGAGTGCCAACGCTCCAGTGGCAGCAGCGCGGCATACTTCAAAGCGCTCACAGTGGGGGCGCCACAAAAGATGCAGTAGTCATACCGCTGGAGTCGACGGACTCAATCAGGATGCATCTGGGGATGCATCTGATTAAGTCGCGTCGTCGCGGCTCGGAAGGGGAGACGTCTGGTGGGCCTCCAGGAATACGGAACAGGTCTCCTATTAGTCGCCACGCTAGCACTATGATAGTGTTTACGGGAGATTAACTTTGGCTACGGACACAAGTGATTACGCTTAGATATGATACACCTATTTTTCAGAATAAATCTTCTAAGTTGCAATTAATTCAGACTTTCCATTTGGCAGTTTGTACCCTGAACACAACAGACCGTATAATTTATGTTACCTAACTTTCCAGTTTATTGCAATCCCTCTGCAACCTATCCACAATTTCTTGAAAATCTCCTCCCAATAAATCGTGAACAGAAGAAGTTATTGTACACAACCTTGACAAACACAATTCATGATTCAGATTGTTTATGAAGTTCCCTGAAGTTTCGACATCTGCCTTTTGATTCCATTGTAAGTTAGTGACTGTGTGTAGGTCATTGCGGTAAACATAAATTTGTTGAAGAACCTGCATTTTTTCATCATGTTTAATACAATCAAAGGCCTTTCTGTATACTATAAACAGGATTAGATATCCACATTGGTACTCATGCATGACTGTATCAGTACATTTAATTAACGAGGAACCGAAGTGACTCTGGTCTATGACAAGTTCAAGTGTCTCATTTATTCGGTCGTTTGTGATCCACATGAGTATTTTGAACCTGTGAGGCATCACACTGAGTTAAACTTCTTTGTCAGTGGTATGAACGTTGATTTTGTTGTGACTTGGCGAGACAGCCAAGCCACTATGAGGAAACCGATTGGCACGCGTTTAAGCTCACGCAGGATGGCGTGAGGTATGGAACAGGACAAGTAATGGAGACTAGCAAATAAAGTACGTAGCTTCTGGAATACTTAACTTTAATCCATAATTGGTGAACATCTGTCTGACGGTACATGCATCACAAGATAAACAGCAAATGATAATGGCGCCTTGCTAGGTCGTAGCAAATGACGTAGCTGAAGGCTATGCTAACTATCGTCTCGGCAAATGAGAGCGTAATTTGTCAGTGAACCATCGCTAGCAAAGTCGGCTGTACAACTGGGGCGAGTGCTAGGAAGTCTCTCTAGATCTGCCGTGTGGCGGCGCTCGGTCTGCAATCACTGATAGTGGCGACACGCGGGTCCGACGTATACTAACGGACCGCGGCCGATTTAAACGCTACCACCTAGCAAGTGTGGTGTCTGGCGGTGACACCACAGATTTCAACCAAGAAGATTGCATCACTACTCTAGTATACACCGAGGTGACAGAAATCCTGGGAAAGTGTTACAAAAAGACACATACGGCGGTAATATCGCATGCACGAAGTATAAAAGGGCAGTGCACTGGCGGAACTGCCAGCCGAAGTGGCCGTGCGGTTAAAGGCGCTGCAGTCTGGAACCGCAAGACCGCTACGGTCGCAGGTTCGAATCCTGCCTCGAGCATGGATGTTTGTGATGTCCTTAGGTTAGTTAGGTTTAACTAGTTCTAAGTTCTAGGGGACTAATGACCACAGCAGTTGTGTCCCATAGTGCTCAGAGCCATTTGAACCATTTTGAACTGACGGAACTATTTGTACTCAGGCGATTCACGTGAAAATGTTTCTGACGTGATTATGGCTGTACTGTGGGAATTAACAGGCTTTGAACGCGGAATGGTAGTTGGAGCTAGACGCATGGGATATTCCATTTCGGAAATCTTTAGGGAATTCAGTAACCCTAGATCCACAGTGTCAAGAGTGTGCCGAGAAAACCAAATTTCAGGCGCTACCTCTCATCGCAGACAACGCAGTGGCCGACGGCTTTCACTTAACGACCGACAGCAGCCGCGTGTGCATGGAGTTATCAGTACAACACTGCATGAAATAATGGCAGAAATCGATGTGAGATGTACGACGAACGAATCCGTTAGGACAGCGCGGCGAATTTTGGCGTTAGTGGGCTATGGTAGTAGGCGACCGCCCCAAATGCCTTTGCTAAGAGTGCCTGCAGCGCCTCTCCCGGCTTCGTAACCATATCGGTTAGACCCTGGTCGACTTGAAAACCGTGGCCTGACAACTGAGTCCCGATTTCATTTGGTAACACCTGATGATAAGGTTCGAGTGTGGCTCAGATCCCACGAAGCCGTCGACGCGGGTTGTCAGCAAGGCATTGTGAAAGCAGAGCTGGCGATGGCTCCATAGTCGTGCGCTTACGTCGAATAGATTGAGCCCTCTGGTCCGACTGAAATGATCTTTGACTGGAAACAGTTGTGTTCGGCTACTTGGAGACAATTTACAGTCATTCGTGGACTCATGAGCGATGGAATTTTTTTCGATGATAATGCACCATGCCAGTGGGCCACAATTGCTCGCCATTGGTTTGAAGAACATTCTGAACAATTCGAGCGAATGATTTGGCCACCCAGATCGCCCGACATGAATGTCATCCAACATTTATGAAACATAATAGAGATGTCAGTTTGTGCACAAAATCCTCCACCAGCAACACTTTCGAAATTGTGGACGGCTATAGAGGCAGCATGGCTCAATATTTCTGCAGGGAACTTCCAACGACTTGTTGAGTCCATGCCACTTCGAGCTGCTGCACTACGCGTGGAGAAATGAGATTCGTCACGGTATTAGGAGGTATCCTATGGCATTTATCACCTAGTATATTTCTCCAAATAACGTTACTAAGATGCTGAAGCCCGTAGAGAGCAGTTGTATCAACTGTTACTTTAAGAGTTTCTGCGCTGTTAAGATGATGAGAGCCGTAGATTTCAGTTCTATTAATACAATAAGCGCGTCAGCATTTACTGCACGTGGACCCGAGCGCATGCGCTGTTTTGAAATTCCCTGATAAACGAGAAATCCGTGCGGAACCGCAATATCCTATTTCCTAATATTGCTGGTTCTGCGATTTATACGGAAGAATTTCTGTCATGTTTGGAAATTAGAAAACAGACTGTTGGATGTAAAGCAGTGAGGGCAGGTTTCAGGTTGTGCCTGCATAGCGCAGACAGTAACAGCTTTGTCTACGAATCACAAACTTCAGAGTTCGTCTCCTGGTTGGGCACACCGTTTCTAGATGCCACGAAGTTCCAAAAAATGTGGTGTTGCTCATTGAATAACAACTGTTGTAGAATTTTTAAACATTTGTTATACTCTTGTATTATGACGTTTCTGGATACCGGAAGTCCTCTATAGGAATCAACATGCGTTTCGAAAATGACAATCGTGTGTAATCCCACGAAACCCAGAAAGCAATAGGTACCGATGCCCCGGTTGGTACTGCATTCCATGACTTCCGGGAGGAGTTCAATACAGTTTCATGCTGCCGCCTAATGAACTAAATACGAGGATACGGAATACCAGTTGCGTGAACGGATTAACGAATTTCTAGCAAACAGAACACAGTATATCATTCTCAACAAGAGTAATTTTCAGACGTAAATGTAATTTCAGGAGTACCACAAGGGAGTATTTTACAACCATTACTTTTCACAATATCTATAAATGATCTAGCGGATAAAGACGGAAGTTACACGATTGTATCCGGAGATGATGCTGTTGTATACAAAGAAGTCGCAACGCTACAAGACTATAGCGAGATGCAAGAAGACCTGTAAAGACCCGACGCTTGGTGTAGGGAGTAGCAGTTGAACCTCAGCATAAACAGATGTAACGTACTGCGAATATACAGAAAGACCATTTATGATCACACTGTTGCAGAACAACCACTGGAAGCAAATACTCCCATAAAATTTCTGTGAGTGATAGATATTGGAACGGCCACATAAAACAAATCGCAAGTAACGCGCAAGTGAGACTGAGATTCACTGGAAGAATTCTCAGGAAATGTAGTTCACCCACAGCGGAGGTAGCTTACAAAACACTCGTGCGACCAATGTTTGAATACAGCTCGTAAGTCTGGGATCCGTGCCATATGGAATTGGTAGAAGAAGCAGAGAAAGTCCAAGGAAGGGCAGCACGTTTCGTTGCAGCTTCTTCTAGTAAGAGAGAAGGCGTTACAGGGAAGCTCAGCCAAGCCCAGTTGCAGAGACTGCAACAAAGGCCTTCTGCACCATGCAGTGGTCTACTATTAAAAGTTCCGAGAGCTTACGTTGCTACAAGAGTCAGCCAATATATTGCTTCCTCCTACGTATATGTCGAGAAAAGACCTTTTTTGGGTCATTCGTCTTCTCAATGGTTTGTTGCAGCCCGCCAGCCGGAGTGGCCGTGCGGTTCTAGGCGCTACAGTCTGGAGCCGAGCGACCACTACGGTCGCAGGTTCGAATCCTGCCTTGGGCATGGATGTGTGTGTTGTCCTTAGGTTGGTTGGGTTCAATTAGTTCTAAGTTCTAGGCGACTTATGAGCTCAGAAGTTAAGTCGCATAGTGCTCAGAGCCATTTGAACCATTTCTTTTTTTTGCAGCCGGCCGAGAATTCCTCTCTTGTACCAACCTCTTCATCTCAGAGTAGCACTTGCAACCTACGTCCTCAATTATTTGCTGGATATATTCGAGTCTTCGTCTTTCTCTACAGTTTTTGCCCTCTGCAGCTCACTCTAGTACCATGAAAGTCATTCCCTCATGTCTTAACAGATGTCCTATCATACTGTCGCTTCTCCTTGTCAGTGTTTTCCACCTATTCCTTTCCTCTTCGATTCCGCGCAGATCCTCCTCATTCCCTATCTTATCAGTTCACCTTATTTTCAACATTCGTCTCTAGTTCGTCTCTAGCACCAAATCTCAAATGCTTCGATTCTCTTCTGTTCCGGTTTTCCCACAGTCCATGTTTCACTACTGCACAATGCTGTACTCCAGACGTACATTCTCGGAAATTTCTTCCTCAAATTAAGGCGTATGTTTGGTACTACTAGACTTCTTTAGGCCAGGAATGCCCTTTTTGCTATTGCTAGGCTACTTTTGATGTCCTCCTTGCTCCGCCCGTCATTGGTTCTTTCCTGCCAAGGTAGTGGAATTCCTTAACTCCATCTTCTTCGTGACTATCAGTCCTGATGCTCCGTTTCTCGCTGTTCTCACTTCTGATACTTCTCATTACTTTCGTCTTTCTTCGATTTGCTCTCAATCCATATTCTGTACTCATTAGAATGTTCATTCCATTCAAAAGATCACGTAATTCCTCTTGTCTTTCACTCAGGACAGCAATGTCATCAGCGAATCGTATCATTGATCTCTTTTCACCTTGAATTTTAATCCCACTCCTGAACCCTTCTTTAGCCGGCCGGTGTGACCGTGCAGTTTTAGACGCTTCAGTCTGGAACCGCGTGACCGCTACAGTTGCAGGTTCCAATCCTGCCTCGGGCATGGATGTGTGTGATGTCCTTAGGTTAGTTAGGTTTAAGTAGTTCTAAGTTCTAGGGGACTGATGACCACAGATGTTAAGTCCCATAGTGCTCAGAGCCATTTGAACCATTTGAAATTTTCTTTCATTTCCATCATTGCTTCTTCGAAGTGTAGAATGACCAGTAGGAGCGAAAGACTACATCCCTGACTTACACCCTTTTTAATTCCAGCACCTCGTTCATGGTCGTCCACTCTTATTGTTCTCTCTTGGTTCTTTTACATTGTCGAACACCGCGCGGGATTAGCGGAGCGGTCAGCCTGCACGGGAGCTCAGCGTGTTCGGTCATAGGGTTAGCTGCACTCTTTAATAAAAAAAACTGAGTTAATCGATCAACGACGAACTTAGACGGGTGTCTTACGACGTCCGCCACGAGCAGATGCACCGAACGATCAAAATGAGATTTTAAAAAAAAGCGGTCTAAGGCGCTGCAGTCATGGATTGTGCGACTGGTCTCGGCGGAGGTTCGAGTCCTTCCTCGGGCATGAGTGTGTGTGTTTGTCTGTAGGATAATTTAGGTTAAGTAATTTGTACGCATAGGAACTGATGACCTTAGCAGTTAAGTCCCACAAGATTTCACACACATTCGAACATTGTCAAACGTTTTTAACAGGTCTACAAATTCTATGAAAATATCTTGATTTTTTTTTTGGTCTTGCTTTCATTATCAACTGCAACGTCAGAATTGCCGTTCTCGTGTTTTACTTTTTCTGAAGCCAAACTATTCGTCATGGTGTGGATGATATTTTTCCGAAAGTCAGATGGTATGTCGCCAGACTCATACTTCTGCACACCAACGTGAGTAGTCGTTTTCTTGCCACTTCCTACAATGATTTTAGAAATTCTCATGGAATGTTATCTATCCCTTCTTCTTTATTTGATCTTAATTCCACCAAAGCTCTTTTAAATTCTAATTCTAATACTGGATACCCTCTCTCTTCTAAATCGACTTCTGTTTGTTCTTTTATCACATCAGACAAATCTTCTCCCTCATAGAGGCCTTCTACATCTACATCTACATCTACATTTATACTCCGCAAGCCACCCAACGGTGTGTGGCGGAGGGCACTTTACGTGCCACTGTCATTACCTCCCTTTCCTGTTCCAGTCGCGTATGATTCGCGGGAAGAACAACTGTCTGAAAGCCTCTGTGCGCGCTCTAATCTCTCTAATTTTACATTCGTGATCTCCTCGGGGGGTACAAGTAGGGGGAAGTAATATATTCGATACCTCATCCAGAAACGCACCCTCTCGAAACCTGGCGAGCAAGCTACACCGCGATGCAGAGCGCCTGTCTTGCAGAGTCTGCCACTTGAGTTTGTTAAACATCTCCATAACGCTATCACGGTTACCAAATAACCCTGTTACGAAACGCGCTGCTCTTCTTTGGATCTTCTCTATCTCCTCCGTCAACCCGATGTGGTACGGATCCCACACTGATGAGCAATACTCAAGTATGGGTCGAACGAGTGTTTAGTAAGCCACCTCCTTTGTTGATGGACTACATTTTCTAAGGACTCTCCCAATGAATCTCAACCTGGTACCCGCCTTACCAACAATTAATTTTATATGATCATTCGACTTCAAATCGTTCCGCACCCATACTCCCAGATATTTTACAGAAGTAACTGCTACCAGTGTTTGTACCGCTATCATATAATAATACAATAAAGAATCCTTCTTTCTATGTATTCGCAATACATTACATTTGTCTATGTTAAGGGTCATTTGCCACTCCCTGCACCAAGTGCCTATCCGCTGCAGATCTTCCTGCATTTCCCTACAATTTTCTAATGCTGCAACTTCTCTGTATACTACAGCATCATCCGCGAAAAGCCGCATGGGACTTCCGACACTATCTACTAGGTCATTTATATATATTGTGAAAAGCAATGGTCCCATAACACTCCCCTGTGGGACGCCTTCAATGTACTCTTTCCACCTATTCGCCTACCCTTGCTTTTAATGTCACCGAAGGTTGTTTTGGCTTTCCTGAATGCTGAGTCAGTCCTTCCGACAATCATATCCCTTTCCGATTTCTTCACATTGTTCATGCAGCCTTTTCGTCTTACCTTTTGTGCACTTCCTATTTATTTCATTCTTCAGCGACGTGTATTTCTCTATTCCTGAGTTTCCCGGAACATTTTGTACTTCCTCCTTTCATCGATCAACTGACGTACTTCTTCAGTTACCTTCTTTGTATCTGTGTTTTTCTTTCCAACTTCTGTGATGGCCCTTTTAAGAGATGTCCATTCTCTTCAACTGTACTGTCTATGAGTTATTGCCGGCCGGGGTGGCCGAGCGGTTCTAGGCGTTACAGTCTGGAACCGCGCGACCGCTACGGTAGCAGTTTCGAATACTGCCTCTAGCATTGATGTGTGTGTTATCCTTAGGTTAGTTAGGTTAAAGTAGTTCTAAGTTCTAGGGGACTGATGACCTCAGAAGTTAAGTCCCATGGTGCTCAGAGCCACCTGAACCATTTTTATGAGTTATTCTTTATTGTTGTCTCTATAGACCATGAACTTAAAATTAGAGAGATTCGAGTCCACATGAAGGCTTACCAGCTATTGTTCTTCCCTCGAGCTATTCTCGTCTGGAAGTGGAGAAGGGGGGACGTGACAGCGATATGCAAGGTACTAGGGTCATCCATAAAGCTACAAACGATAGTGTACTACACCCAACGCCCATCCCCCACAACCGCTGTCTCAGACATGCCAATTATCTCCTTCCCTGTTCACAGTGTGATTCGAGTTTTGTTGCCGAGTGGTCACACGTCTTTGTTCTTTAATCTTTAGAAATAGCAGCGTCCATTGAAACATGCACCATATGCGAAGTGCGTAGTGTTATTCGTTTTCTGAATGCGTAAAATATTAGCCCTAACGAAGTTTATAAGCAAATAAAGAGTGTTTATACTGATATTGCAATGAACGAGTCTTCAGTAACGTGGAATGTTGTCGACAACGCTGATTTTGAATCATGACAATGGACGGCTTCACGCATCAGCACAGACACAGCAAGAATTGTGTGAGAAATTTTTGGACATCCTCCATACAGTCCTGATTTGGCACCAAGTTATTTCCTTTTATTCACCGAGCTAACTGAATTTTCGGGTGCAAAACAGGTTCGCGGACGGTGAAGATCTCAAATAAGCCTTACACTCCGGCTCAAATCTTTGGCGATAGAGGAGTACAACACAGATACTTAAAAACTGGCCCCATGTTACAATAAGCGTCTTGACACTTATGGCAACTACATTGAAAAATAGAGCAAGATACCGTAAATAAAGTTTTATGTTTTCATCTTTCGTTTTTATTTAGTCACTCCAAAACGTTCTTTACTTTCTGGCACACCCTCGTACCTTCCTGTAGACATCTTAAGGTGGCTCACAGAGTAAACACGTACAGATAGAAGATGAAATTCTAGATTGGAATAGCAAATACACTACTGGCCATTAAAAATGCTACATCAAGAAGAAATGCAGATGATAATCGGGTATTCATTGGACAAATATATTATGCTAGAACTGACATGTGATTACATTTTCACACAATTTGGGTGCATAGATCCTGAAAAATCAGTACCCAGAACAACCACCTCTGGCCGTAATAACGGCCTCGATACGCCTGGGCATTGACTCAAACAGAGCTTGGATGGCGTGTACAGGTACAGGTGCCCACGCAGCTTCAACACGATACCACAGTTCATCAAGAGAAGTGACTGGCGTATTGTGACGAGCCAGTTGCTCGGCCACTATTGACCAGACGTTTTCAATTGGCGAGAGATCTGGAGAATGTGCTGGCCAGGGCAGCAGTCGAGCATTTTCTATATCCAGAAAGGCCCGTACAGGACCTGCAACATGCGGTTGTGCATTTTTTTTTTTTTTTTTTTTTTTTTTTTTGTCATTAGTCTGCTGACTAGTTTGATGCGGCCTGCCACGAATTCCTTTCCTGTGCTAACCTCTTCATCTCAGAGTAGCACTTGCAACATACGTCCTCAATTATTTGCTTGACGTATTCCAATCTCTGTCTTCCTCTGCAGTTTTTGCCCTCTACA
Source organism: Schistocerca serialis cubense (assembly GCF_023864345.2). NCBI lineage: Eukaryota > Metazoa > Arthropoda > Insecta > Orthoptera > Acrididae > Schistocerca > Schistocerca serialis. The sequence goes on along the minus strand of NC_064638.1, from coordinate 1,198,883,640 downwards.
GCTCCCTCTAGTACCATGGAAGTCATTCCCTCATGTCTTAGCAGATGTCCTACCATCCTGTCCCTTCTTCTTATCAGTGTTTTCCACATATTCCTTTCCTCTCCGATTCTGCGTAGAACCTCCTCATTCCTTACCTTATCAGTCCACCTAATTTTCAACAGTCGTCTATAGCACCACATCTCAAATGCTTCGATTCTCTTCTGTTCCGGTTTTCCCACAGTCCATGTTTCACTACCATACAATGCTGTACTCCAGACGTACATCCTCAGAAATTTCTTCCTCAGATTAAGGCCGGTATTTGATATTAGTAGACTTCTCTTGGCCAGAAATGCCTTTTTTTGCCATAGCGAGTCTGCTTTTGACGTCCTCCTTGCTCCTTCCGTCATTGGTTATTTTACTGCCTAGGTAGCAGAATTCCTTAACTTCATTGACTTCGTGACCATCAATCCTGATGTTAAGTTTCTCGCTGTTCTCATTTCTAGTACTTCTCATTACCTTCGTCTTTCTCCGATTTACTCTCAAACCATACTGTGTACTCATTAGACTGTTCATTCCGTTCAGCAGATCATTTAATTCTTCTTCACTTTCACTCAGGATAGCAATGTCATCAGCGAATCGTATCATTGATATCCTTTCACCTTTTATTTTTATTCCACTCCTGAACCTTTCTTTTATTTCCATCATTGCTTCCTCGATGTATAGATTGAAGAGTAGGGGCGAAAGGCTACAGCCTTGTCTTACACCCTTCTTAATACGAGCACTTCGTTCTTGATCGTTCACTCTTATTATTCCCTCTTGGTTGTTGTACATATTGTATATGACCCGTCTCTCCCTATAGCTTACCCCTACTCTTTTCAGAATCTCGAACAGCTTGCACCATTTTATATTGTCGAACGCTTTTTCCAGGCCGACAAATCCTATGAAAGTGTCTTGATTTTTCTTTAGCCTTGCTTCCATTATTAGCCGTAACGTCAGAATTGCCTCTCTCGTCCCTTTACTTTTCCTAAAGCCAAACTGATCGTCACCTAGCGCATTCTCAATTTTCTTTTCCATTCTTCTGTATATTATTATTGTAAGCAGCTTCGATGCATGAGCTGTTAAGCTGAGTGTGCGATAATTCTCGCACTTGTCAGTTCTTGCCGTCTTCGGAATTGTGTGGATGATGCTTTTACGAAAGTCAGATGGTATATCGCCAGACTCATATATTCTACACACCAACGTGAACAGTCGTTTTGTTGCCACTTCCCCCAATGATTTTAGAAATTCTGGTGGAATGTTATCTATCCCTTCTGCCTTATTTTACCGTAAGTCCTCCAAAGCTCTTTTAAATTCCGATTCTAATAATGGATCCCCTACCTCTTCTAAATCGACTCCTGTCTCTTCTTCCATCACATCAGACAAATCTTCACCCTCATAGAGGCTTTCAATGTATTCTTTCCACCTATCTGCTCTCTCCTCTGCGTTTAACAGTGGAATTCCCGTTGCACTCTTAATGTTACCACCGTTGCTTTTAATGTCCCCAAAGGTTGTTTTGACTTTCCTGTATGCTGAGTCTGTCCTTCCGACAATTATATATTTTTCGATGTCTTCACATTTTTCCTGCAGCCATTTCGTCTTAGCTTCCCTGCACTTCCTATTTATTTCATTCCTCAGCGACTTGTATTTCTGTATTCCTGATTTTCCCGGAACATGTTTGTACTTCCTCCTTTCATCAATCAACTGAAGTATTTCTTCTGTTACCCATGGTTTCTTCGCAGCTACCTTCTTTGTACCTATGGTTTCCTTCCCAACTTCTGTGATGGCCCTTTTTAGAGATGTCCATTCCTCTGCAACTGTACTGCCTACTGCGCTATTCCTTATTGCGTTAGAGAACTTCAAACTATCTCGTCATTCCTTAGTACTTCCGTATCCCACTTCTTTGCGTATTGATTCTTCCTGACTAATGTCTTGAACTTCAGCCTACTCTTCATCACAACTATATTGTGATCTGAGTCTATATCTGCTCCTGGGCACGCCTTACAATCCAGTATCTGATTTCGGAATCTCTGTCTGACCATGATGTAATCTAATTGAAATCTTCCCGTATCTCCCGGCCTTTTCCAAGTATACCTCCTCCTCTTGTGATTCTTGAACAGGGTATTCGCTATTACTAGCTGAAACTTGTTACAGAACTCAATTAGTCTTTCTCCTCTTTCATTCCTTGTCCCAAGCCCATATTCTCCTGTAACCTTTTCTTCTACTCCTTCCCCTACAACTGCATTCCAGTCGCCCATGACTATTAGATTTTCGTCCCCCTTTACATACTGCATTACTCTTTCAATATCCTCATACACTTTCTCTATCTGTTCATCTTCAGCTTGCGACGTCGGCATGTATACCTGAACTATCGTTATCGGTGTTGGTCTGCTGTCGATTCTGATTAGAACAACCCGGTAACTGAACTGTTCACAGTAACACACCCTCTGCCCTACCATCCTATTCATAACGAATCCTACACCTGTTATACCATTTTCTGCTGCTGTTGATATTAACCGATACTCATCTGACCAGAAATCCTTGTTTTCCTTCGACTTCACTTCACTGACCCCTACTATATCTAGATTGAACCTTTGCATTTCCCTTTTCAGATTTTCTAGTTTCCCTACCACGTTCAAGCTTCTGACATTCCACGCCCCGACTCGTAGAACGTTATCCTTTCGTTGATTATTCAATCTTTTTCTCATGGTAACCTCCCCCTTGGCAGTCCCCTCCCGGAGATCCGAATAGGGGACTATTCCGGAATCTTTTGCCTATGGAGAGATCATCATGACACTTCTTCAATTACAGGCCACATGTCCTGTGGATACACGTTACGTGTCTTTAATGCAGTGGTTTCCATTGCCTTCTGCATCCTCATGTCGTTGATCATTGCTGATTCTTCCGCCTTCAGGGGCAATTTCCCACCCCCTGAACCTCTATCCGCTCCTCCGCCCTCTTTGACAAGGCCGTTGGCAGAATGAGGCTGACTTCTTATGCCGGAAGTCTTCGGCCGCCAATGCTGATTATTTATCAAAATTAGGCAGTGGCGGGGATCGAACCCGGGACCGAAGACGTTTTGATTATGAATCAAAGACGCTACCCCTAGACCACAGGGTTGTGCATTATGCTGCTGAAATGTATGGTTTCGCAGTGACCAAATGAAGGGTAGAGCCACGGGTTGTAACACATCTGAAATGTAACGTCCACTGTTCAAAGTGTCGTCAATGCGAACAAGAGGTGACCGAGACGTATAACCAATGGCACCCCATACCATCACGCCGGCTGATACGCCAGTATGGATATGACGAATACACGCTTCCAATGTGCGTTCACCGCGATGTCGTCAAACACGGATGCGACCATCATAATGGTGTAAACAGAACCTGGATTAATCCGAAAACATGACGTTTTGTCATTCGTGCACCCAGGTTCGTCGTTGAGTACACCATAGCAGGCTCTCCTGTCTGTGAGGCAGCGTCAAGGGTAACCGCAGCCATGGTCACCGCGCTGATAGTCCAAGCTGCTGCAAACGTCGTCGAACTGTTCGTGCAGATGGTTGTTGTCTTGCAAACGTCTCCATCTGTTGAGTCAGGGATCGAGACGTGGTTGCACGATCCGTTACAGCCATTCGGATAAGATGCCTGTCATCTCGACTGCTAGTGATACGAGGCCGCAGGGATCCAGCACGGCGTTCCGTATTACACTCCTGAACCTACCGATTCCATATTCTGCTAACAGTCATTGGATCTCTACCAACGCGAGCAGCAATGTCGCGATACGATAAACCGCAATCGTGATAGGCTACAATCCGAAGTTTATCAAAGTCGGAAACGTAATGGTACGTATTTCTCCTCCTTGCACAAGGCATCACAACAACGTTTCACGAGGCAACGCCGGTGAACTGCTGTTTGTGTATGAGAAATCGGTTGGAAACTTTGCTCATGTCAGCACGTTGTAGGTGTCGCCACCGGCGCCAACCTCGTGTTAATGCTCTGAAAAGCTAATCATTTGCATATCACAGCATCTTCTTCCTGTCGGTTAAATTTCGCGTCTGTAGTACGTCATCTTCGTGGTGTAGCAGTTTTGATGGCCAGTAGTGTACTTTGGGTGAGGAGTCATCCTATGACGACCGCTGTGAACGTGCCGTCCGTCTCCGGAGCAGGAACTGCTGCTGCTCAGTGGTGAACCAGCTGCTGGAGGCCACATTCTCTTAACCTCGATGGCTCTGAAGTCGGCTTGGTATTCCACCTGCTGAAGGCTCCGCGACCAGTTCAGGTATAGATGGGCGCGTTGCGAAAAGTGACCAGCGCGCTCAAGCGCAGCGGCCGCCCCGTGGGAAAGAACACGCCCATCTGTCCAGGTGGCGTCGCGGCTGACCCCGGATGTTGCCAGATGAACGCTGCCCAGCAACGCAAAGTGGAGGTGCACGGACGGCGCTGGTAATGAAATACCAGGAGCCCGCCGAGCTCCGTTACTAAATGGCATACACTACGCGCCACGTTGTCCCTATTCGTATTCTACATTCTCTCATATTTCCACCACGTCTCTTTCCTCTTTTGTCAGATCTCTCCACACCTGTTCACTTAGTAATTCTGCCCTGAAATCTCTCTAAATTTAAGACTTAATTTCTGAATAAAACTTCGTCTTCTTTTTTCTTTCTTCAGATATCCGTCACAGTTACGATAATAGCTGCTGCTTTGTGGTGACTGCTTCGGACCATCATACTAATTTTCAAACCATGGCCTACAGTGTAACCTGTAATTCAAATGATGTGAATCGCAACTATTACCGAACGACCGTCTTTTGTTTGCGTCATCCGCAGACGTACTTCGACAAAATGAAAGGAATGTACAAATGAAGTCAGGGATGCCCGTAGTTTTTTATGTAAGTAGTGGCAAAACATTTTCCCCATACATGTGATTTGCAAAATTTTGAGGACATCCTCACATGCTCTTCATTTCCTTATTGGTTTCTATCGTGCACTGTTAGTACCTGGTCAATGTTATGAACATGTCTTGCTAACAATATAACAATAGCAAAACCCGTTTTTTACATTCACAGCTCATACGGTTTCCCGTCATTTACGTTATTTTCGGTTGGTACTTTCTTAAGCTCTGATCTCTCAATCAACTATTTTCCTACCATCGAAAATATCTTGTTAATAATATTTCCGACGTTTTGGGCTGTTCAGCCACTAACACAGGCATCAAAATTGATTTATGTGGAAACTACGCAAAACTGTTCAGTTTATTTCAGACTCTAAATCATTTTTCGTTCCAAAAGAAATATTGGTCGCATTTTTAGCACACTTTCAAAATGTTTCCGATATGTTTGATCACCTGAAACTATTCTAAACTGCAATAAGTCATCAAAAACAGTACTTTCATTGGTTTTCTTTTTAAAAGAATGTCAAGTAATCCCCAAAACAGTACGCAAGAAATAACTCATTTCAACTTTGCGTGATTATTTTGTACAAATTTCTCAGGATTCTAATTGGCGAGTCCTTCTAGACTCTTTATTTGGCTTGTTACTTATTAAGAAAAGTACTTGACTTTATCAACAGCATCTTTGTGCAATTCTGAATTCATGTCTATTTTTGTAGACTCGTGAAACTTTTTGAAAATAGCGCATGGACGGCTCATGAATGCGCTATGTTGTCTACCATGCGTTATATATGACCGGAAAAGCGTATACAACTTCTAAGCTCACTTTTAACTGTATTAAAATAAACCAACCATTGCAGAAAGACAGCTAGTCTAATCGAATGCTGTGGCCGAACGTTTCTGGGGGCTTCAGTCCGGAACCGCGTTGCTGTTACGGTCGCAGGTTCGAATCCTGCCTCGGGCATGGATGTGTGTGATGTCCTTGGGTTAGTCAGGTTTAAGTAGTTCTAAGTCCAGGGCACTGATGACCTCAGATGTTAAGTCCCATAGTGCTTACAGCCATTTGAACCATTTGAATCTAGTCGAAATCGTCTTTTTACGCCACCTACGTTATTCTCAGAATTGCAATATTTGTTAGGTTTTCGGAGATTCAACAAACCTTTTTACTTTATGGAGTGGTCCTGCTCCGTTTATCGACACGATTTCCAACACTGAACAGGCCTGACTGACCAGGAGACCGCTACCCTTTTCATCAAAGCACTTCAAGCCAGCAGATATACTGTCTAGGTCCATATTTTATCCACGAGTAAAATTACTGCAATTTCTAATAGAGATATTTAAGTTTAACTCGCCGAACGGAGTGGCCACGCGGTTAGAGGCGCCATGTCACGAATCGGGCGGCCACTCCCGCCAGAGGTTCGAGTCCTCCCTGGGGCATGTGTGTGTGTGTGTGTGTGTGTGCGTTGTCCTTCGCGTAAACAGTTTAAGTAGTGTGTAAGTCTAGGGACCGATGATCTCAGCAGTTTGGTCCCATAGGAATTCACACACATTTGACATTGTTTTTTTTAGTTTGACTCACCCTTTCTTGTAATATTCATCGCAGGTAGTGTATTTTTCGAACGCTCACTTTCATTTTCGGTTTCCATTCATGTATGAAGTACAAAAAGACTAACGAGTATCTGTCATTTTTACACTCTATTGGCTACATTCAAATGTGTGTGAAATCTTATGGGATTTAACTGCTAAGGTCAACAGTCCCTAAGCTTACACACTACTTAACCTAAATCATCCTAAGGACAAACACACACACCCATGCCCGAGGGAGGACTCGAACCTCCGCCGGGACCAGCCGCACAGTCCAAGACTGCAGCGCCCTAGACCGCTCGGCTAAATCCGCGCGGCTGTATTCGCTATGGCTTTACACATCACTATGCGCAAAATTCTATGTAAATCACATTCATGCACCGCTGCTCACCTACAACTCGTTGTTGACTATGGAAAAATTGAGAGGCAACTTCATTTACTGCCGACAAACACTCTCGGGTCATACTGAACAGCTGAACGTCATCCTCAAATGAGGAGCTTATTTACAGCAGCGATTATGAAATCAATTACAGGAAGGCTGTTGTAAAACAATTACTCAATGAATGTCACCCGCGTTAGATCACATAGTATAGCTACAGTTCCAATTATGACGATTTCCTGTTTCTACCACAAATACCCGTCAGTGGACGCACAGAACAAATGACCACCCCTTCAGCAAATGAAAAGAAATATAACACAATATGTTGCTTTCAATTAGAACCTCACAGTTATTAACCGTTATTTGAATTTTGAAGGAGTCGAGTGTGTTTCGTACGGCAACTGTTTTGTTCCACCAATAGCCATTCGAGGTTTGTGAAGACGAACACCTCTAGTGATATTCAAACTAGGATGATGACTTTTTCGTTCCCTAGGAAGGCAACAACATTTCGGAAACAGAACGCTCACCAGGGAAATCCCTCAAGGGATAAGTGGATTAAGGACGGATACGATCCACCGTGATTTAGTAGCAAGATTCGCAAAACGCTGAGGAAACAGAGATTCTTGGATTTTCGGTTTAAAAAATAACTTGCAAATGTCGACAGGCAAACATGAGTTGAAATTCCTGCGTCTATAAAAAGAGCGATATGCGAAGAATACAACTACTTTCACCATCATCCTTATACACCTTGTTAGCGAAATATTTTGCCGAGAAACCATCGGCTCAAATACTTCTATCCAGTCACTGGTCGACCAATCTGGTGTGGCAAAGAAGACAACAAGAGGTTCAAATGTCTCTGAGCACTATGGGACTTAACATCTGAGGTCATCAGTCCCCTAGACTTAGAACTACTTAAACCTAACTAACCTAAGGACATCACATAAATCCATGCCCGAGGCAGGATTCGAACCTGCGACCTTAGCAGCAGCGCGGTTCCGGACTGAAGGGCCTTGAACCGCTCGGCCACAAAGGCCTGCACAACAAGCGGAAAAGCACATTGTTTTACTGTCGCAAAGACACACATACTGTATGGAGCACATAAAAATAGGCATCTCTAGCCTTGATAAGCATCTGAAAGAGCTGAACACGTAAATCGCCTGATCTAGATGGAATCCCAGCTTTGTTTTCCAGGGAGTACTCTTCAGCACTGCTCCTTAGATAGCTTGCATTTATCGCGAATATTTCGCCCAGTTCATTCTAAACTAAAAGGGGAATAGCAATGATCTGAGGTATGAGCTGGAATTTGTATCGGCGAGGGAGACGTAATTCGGTATCCTATGCAGCTCAGGTACCTATAGTGTCAGTAGGGCGTATTGGATAGCGCATCGGCGTAGTAAGCAGGGGAAATGGTCTCATACTCCAGTTCTGCTACAAATTTCAGTTCTTTGGTTTGGCCTACATCAGTATCAGAGATAAAGGTTGCCCTGAATATATCTCATGAATACCAATTATATGTGATTAATATCCCGCAAGACAGTTAAGCCTTTTCATTTTGTGATATTACACCTCTCGTATGAGCCCTAATTTATCGGAAAATACCTTTTGATGTTTCCTTAAAATTTTCACTCATCTGTGATCTCTCAGCTGTTCTCGGCGTGATTGATTAATTGTGTTCTTCCGGTATTAGACTTGTGTTGCTGTTCCTATTTTTTTTGCTCAAGTTTCGACGACCGACTCAGCCATCCTTCTTCACGTGCTGCGTGTTTTTCTGTTACAAGAACCCGCTGTCTGAACTCCAACCAGACTGTGAACCATTGTTAGTCCTGTGCCGTTGTTTACAGCTGACACCCACTAGGCCTTTGAAGCTCTTTTGTATTCGGAGCCCCCCCCCCCCCCCCCCCCAGTACTGATATTCCCCTAAACGCACATTCTGTAAGCGTTTTCAAGCTCAGATGGATAAGATGACCAGCGAGGATTTTCATACTTTTGTTGGGTGCCGGACCCTCAGCCTCGTTTAAATTGAAACCTCTGTCATTGTTTACCAGCTTTTCCAATAACGGTATTTCCATAGACTCGTTAATTATTCTATCCCAGAAACTTTCATGAAATACGCCATGTTTCTACCCCTATGGTATAAGGTACTTTCAGCACATACACATCGAGTGGTATCATCAGAATCGCAAAATTTCGCATTCGTTGTTTCAACTGTGACGCGTGCTCAACTGGCAAACTAAAAGAGAGTTGTAGCATTTTTTATTCTAATGTGGCTTGTGGTCGAGGCCACAAAATTGACTGAATTTCAAGTTCCGGTGGTAAGCAGAAAACATCTTCCGAGATTGTCCTAAATGCTTTCTCCGAAAATTATTTCGAGCAGTTAGTCCACGAACCCACGCGAATTGTAAATCGTTGCGAAAACACACTTGACCTCTTAGCCACAAACAATCCAGAGCTAATAGAGAGCATCATGACTGATACAGGGATTAGTGATCACAAGGTCGTTATAGCTAGGCTCAATACCGTTTCTTCCAAATCCACCAGAAACAAACGCAAAATAATTTTATTTAAAAAAGCGGATAAAGTGTCACTAGAAGCCTTCCTAAGAGACAATCTCCATTCCTTCCGAACTGACTATGCAAATGTAGACGAGATGTGGCTCAAATTCAAAGATATAGTAGCAACAGCAATTGAGAAATTCATACCTCGTAAATTGGTAAGAGATGGAACTGATCCACCATGGTACACAAAACAGGTCCGAACGCTGTTGCAGAGGCAACGGAAAAAGCATGCGAAGTTCATAAGAACGCGAAATCCCGAAGATTGGCTAAAATTTACAGAGGTGCGAAATTTGGCACGGACTTCAATACGAGAGGCCTTTAATAGGTTCCACAACGAAACATTGTCTCGAAATTTTATAGAAAGTCCGAAGAAATTCTGGTCGTATGTAAAGTACACAAGCGGCAAACGCAGTCAATACCTTCGCTGCGCAGTGCCGATGGTACTGTTACCGACGACTGTGCCGCTAAAGCGGAGTTATTGAACGCAGTTTTCCGAAATTCCTTCACCAGGGAAGACGAATGGAATATTCCAGAATTTGAAACACGAACAGCTGCTAGCATGAGTTTCTTAGAAGTAGATACCTTAGGGGTTGCGAAGCAACCCAAATCACTTGATACGGGCAAGTCTTCAGGTCCAGATTGTATACCAATTAGGCTTCTTTCAGATTACGCTGATACAATAGCTCCCTACTTAGCAATCATATACAACCGCTCGCTCACCGATAGATCTGTACCTACAGATTGGAAAATTGCGCAGGTCGCACCAGTGTTTAAGAAGGGTAGTAGGAGTAATCCATCGAACTACAGACCTATATCATTGACGTCGGTTTGCAGTAGGGTTTTGGAGCATATACTGTATTCAAACATTATGAATCACCTCGAAGGGAACGATCTATTGATACGTAATCAGCATAGTTTCAGAAAATATCGTTCTTGTGCAACGCAGCTAGCTCTTTATTCGTACGAAGTAATGGCCGCTATCGACAGGGGATCTCAAGTTGATTCCGTATTTCTCGATTTCCGGAAAGCTTTTGACACCGTTCCTCACAAGCGACTTCTAATCAAGCTGCGGGCCTATGGGGTATCGCCTCAGTTGTGCGACTGGATTCGTGATTTTCAGGAAGGTCGCAGTTCGTAGTAATAGACGGAAAATCATCGAGTAAAACAGAAGTGATATCAGGTGTTCCCCAGGGAAGCGTCCTGGGACCTCTGCTGTTCCTGATCTATATAAATGACCTGGGTGGCAATCTGAGCAGTTCTCTTAGGTTGTTCGCAGATGATGCTGTAATTTACCGTCCAGTAAGGTCATCCGAAGACCAGTATCAGTTGCAAAGCGATTTAGAAAAGATTGCTGTATGGTGTGGCAAGTGGCAGTTGAGGCTAAATAACGAAAAGTGTGAGGTGATCCACATGAGTTGCAAAAGAAATCCGTTGGAATTCGATTACTCGATAAATAGTACAATTCTCAAGGCTGTCAATTCAACTAAGTACCTGAGTGCTAAAACTACGAACAACTTCAGTTGGAAAGACCACATAGATAATATTGTGAGGAAGGCGAGCCAAAGGTTGCGTTTCATTGGCAGGACACTTAGAAGATGCAACAAGTCCACTAAAGAGACAGCTTACACTGCATTCGTTCGTCCTCTGTTAGAGTATTGCTGCGCGGTGTGGGATCCTTACCAGGTGGGATTGACGGAGGACATCGAAAGGGTGCAAAAAAGGGCAGCTCCATTTGTATTATCACGTAATAGGGGAGAGAGTGTGGCAGATATGATACGCGAGTTGGGATGGAAGTCATTAAAGCAAAGGCGTTTTTCGTCGCGGCGAGATCTACTTACGAAATTTCAGTCACCAACGTTCTCTTCCGAATGCGAAAATATTTTGTTGAGCCCAACCTACATAGGTAGGAATGATCATCAAAATAAAATAAGAGAAATCAGAGCTCGAACAGAAAGGTTTAGGTGTTCGTTTTTCCCGCGCGCTGTTCGGGAGTGGAATGGTACAGAGGTAGTATGATTGTGGTTCGATGAACCCTCTGCCAAGCACTTAATTTTCAATTGCAGAGTAATCATGTAGAGGTAGATGTAGATACTTCTTTTATGACACACCAGAGCTCTCCAACACCCACACTTGTCGCTATGAATGTTTACAAAATTTATAAAGGGCATGAAAAGGCTTTAAGTTGAAACTCATATGCAGTTGACAGGTGACTAATAGTGCAGTGGATTATAGCGAGACAATCTTCTACAGAGAAGATTGTCTCGCTATAATCCATTAGAGTCACCCCTGCAAGGCAGAGTAATTGCTGTTGTATCGACCGATGTACTACACGTGTTAGGCGTACTTTAGAAAATGAAAAAAAAAAACGACTAGTTGCTTGGGGAGCACAAGAACATACGTCAGCAACTTCGTAGCGATTGCATTGAAGTCTCTCGTCTGCAGTCGGTGGCTCAAGTATTCTGTGACCAGCAGAATCTTTCCACGCTGAACCTTACCTGGCTGACAGCAATATAAACAACAGATTGCAGAAAGGTTCTCGTTTTAATCCGTGGCGACGTAATGGAGTAAGTAGCCTCACCTACACACACGCACGCACAGACAAACACACACACATCTGAACAGAAGTCAGCATAATACGTTATAATGCTCTAAATTTTTAGATGTACGTATTGCGGAGAATGTGAACTGGAAGAAGCATTTTAGTGAGTTTCTCAAACAGTTAAGTTCAACTACTTTTGCTCTTCGTGTAACTGATAGTGTTGGAAACAAATGAATCAACCTCTTGACATATTTCGGATATTTCGAATATTTCGAATATTTCGGATATGTCGTATGGTGTTAATCTGCGGTCGTTGCGTAAGTATATTCAGAAGGAATTAGGCATTTTAAATGCATCATCATAACACATTCATTCGCTAATGAAATTCGTTACAGTTAAGCTTTTAAAACCAAGGGCTCTAACATTAAGCGTACAGTGGGAATTCCACTGTTATATGCAGAGGAGAGAGCGGATAGGTGGAAAGAATACACTGAAGGCCTCTATTTGGGGAAGTCTTATCTGATGACGTGATAGAAGAAGAAACAGGAGGCGATTGGGAAAATAGTGGGGGTCCAGTATTAGAATCAGAATTTATAAGAGATATGAAAAACTTAAAATCAAATAAGCAGAAGGGATAGATAACATTCCATCTTAATCTCTAAAATCATCAGGGAAGAGGCAACAAAACGATTATTCATGGTGTGTAGAATGTATGAGACTGGCGATGTAGCCTACCATGTCTTTGGGAAAAACGTCATCCACACAACTCCCGCGGTTGGAAGAGCCGAGAAGTGCGAGAATGATCGCCCAATCAGCTTAACAGCTCACTCATCCAAGTTGTTGACAAGAATAATTTTCAGAAGAATGGAAAAGAAAATTGAGACTCTGCTAGATGACGATTTCTTTGGCTTTGGGAAAGGTAAAGGCACCAGAGGGGCAGATCTGACATTCCGGTTCATAATTGAGGCAAGACTAAATGAAAATCTAGACACGTTCACAGCATTTGTCGACCTGGAAGAAGCGTTGGACAGGGTAAAATGGTGCAAGTTGACCAAAATCCTGATAAAAATAGGGGTAAATGTCGTGTGGCTAGGGCCTCTTGTCTGGTAGACCATTCGCCGTGTGCAAGTCTCTGGATTTGACGCCATTTCGGCGACTTGCGCGTCGATGGGGATGAAATGATGATGATTAGGATAACATAACACCCAGTCCGTGAGCGGAGAAAATCTCCGAACCAGCCGGGAATCGAACCCGGCCCCTTAGGATTGACATTCTATCGCGCTGACCACTTTTTTTCAATCTTTATTGAACCAACTGATATTACATATATATACACAAAGCAGTACTTCTTAAAGGTACATTTAAACATATACAAATGAGTGTTAGTTAAACAAAATATTAGAATAACATTAAATACAACAAAATATAACATATTCTGTCTTCTTCCTTTTTTTTCAATAATCTTTATTGAACAAACTAACGGTACATATATATACACTATGCAAGAGTTCTTCAAGGTACCATTTAAACATATACAAATGACTGTTAGTTGAACAAAAAATATTAGAAAAACATTAAATACAACAAAATATAACATATTCTGTCTTCTTCCTTTTTTTATTATTATTTTTTTTTTAGTCGATGCATGAGAACGTGGATAAGGGTGTTGCATCACGTGACAGGTAGGCATGGCACACCCCAACTTTGAGGGGGTCAAGGAAGACGCTGCGGAGATAACCGGCAAAAGTTTGTCGGTAAAATGGTTTTCGGGTGAGGGTGCTATGCGTGGTCACAACTTTGTACCAGAAGTCAAGGACTGTATGCGGACCACTCTGAAAGAGGTAGTCTAAAGCCTGTCCTCGAAACCAGATTAGAGTATGGTGCTTAGCAAGAGGGTAGTGAAATGTCTGGGGCAACAACAAGAAATCCGGGGTTACCGTCGTTGGCGGGTCACGGAGGTAAAAGCCCACGATTCGTTGGATGAGGAGCCATACGTTTCGTTTTAGGGGGCACACAAGACGGTGCTCGTCGGTGTCTTCGAGCTGACAGTCAGGGCAGAGTGGGGAGGTGGCCAGTCTTATGCGATAAAGTCGACTATTAGTCGGGAATTTGCCATAGACTAAAACATACCAGAGTGCAGACACAGACGACGGTAAAAAGAGTGCATGCACACACTCCCAAACCGTTCGCCAGTTAATGTCACGATGCTGTAGCACCATGGGGTCGCAAGGGTTGGACAGCATAAACAAACGATAATAATCTTTTGTACGGGGAGGACGGGTGACTGAAAGATCGGCCCGAACGTAGCTGCGTTATATGAAACAATTGGCGACGTGGTACAATAATGGAGAAATTGAGCGGTAAATCGAGAGAAGCTGGTCGGTGGATATCTAAGAGACTGCGTGTTAAGGACGGGACCGGCCCCTGCCAGTGCCGCAACAGAGTGTGGACAAAGAGTGCAGAAGATCGTGCCCGCACGTTGACGAGTCCAAGACCACCTTTTCCAGGAGGCAGTGTTAGAGTGTTGTAGCGGCCTTGTAGTGCCCCTGCTGACACGAAATATCCAAAGGCTGATTGGATGCGGCGGCCAAGGAGTAACGGCATTGGGAGGATCTGGCCGACGTGTACCAGTTTAGGGACGACATACATGTTGACATAGGACGCACGTTGGAGTTGGTTTAAGTTACGGTGCACTTGACAGCGGACATGGTGCCGAATCGACTGCAAAAGCCGCCGGTAAGCGAGGCCACTGTGCGGTGTGTGGAGCTCGTAAATTCGATACCCAAGTAACGAAGGGTGGTACTGACTGGGAGTGGGGTCGGCACCATAGCCGGGAGGCCGCACCCAATGTGCATCAAAGTCGATTTACGGACATTAAGAATACTACCAGAAACACGTCCATACTCGTGGGTCCATTGGATGGCGTCATTGAGTTCCGTGGAGGAGCAGGTGAGAAAGAGGAGGTCGTCCGCATAAGCCCTGCAGTGAAAGGTGTAGTCACGTAAAGTGAGACCCTGCAGTCTAGAGGTAAGACCAGTGATGAGGGGCTCAAGTGCAATGGAATATAGTAAAGTAGGCATAGGGCATCCTTGACGCACAAAGCGGCGTATAGGAATCGGTCCTACAAGCTGTGATGTTACAAAATAAAAGTGATGTTGTTATTCAATGGAAAGTTGGAAATTGAGATTTAGCTTACTGTTTTATCAATCACAATTGGCGTAAGAATCATGGATTGACCATTGTCATAAAATATTGCATTATGAGATGTGATTAGTTTTTACTTGCAGTTTCGCGTGGCTTGAGGCAGTCACAACTAACGTGCTATGGATTAAGAAATCGCATTATCGTCTTTCTAATTACTTCATGATCGTAGATACGATCATACCCGGTTGTGAAGTTATTGTTATGTCAAAACAATTTCCTAAGGGACCAGAAAGTTCTTAAGGGCGCAAAAACAACTGTAACATCACACAAAAGGGAAATTCAATATTAAAGCTGATGCAAGAAGACGATAAAACAGTTTTCTTTTTATCAATGTAACACGTACATTGGACAGCTGATCTTGGTGTCTGTAATATTAGCAAAATGCATAATTAAAATGAAAATAATACTGAGGAGATGATAGGAATGAGCACTGCTAAATGATTCAGTATACCCAGAACAAATATTTATTATAAACTAAAACATATATCGTATCTTAAGCTTAGTACTACAATGACGGTAGATTTTTATGTCCGTATCATGTCCATTGAGCGCTCTTTTATATAGCCATTGTCTTCTTTGAGTCGCTCGTGCTTCGTCACGGTACGTTATAACAGTTCTTTACACTTCACTCAACTCAGACATACACGTTTTTATACATTTAGTAAAAATTAGATCAGACTGCCACAAATCTGCGTCCGTCTTACTTGATAAAAACAGTACAAGTCTTTTTAGCGCTCAAGGCTTCATTTGTTCTCCAGCGAACAAAATAGTGAAGGATCGCATATCTATCCGTATTTTTCTGTTTGCCGCCCAAAGACGACGAATTACATTATTTAGAAAATTCCACCGTCGCCATGCGACGCCTCATTATACATTAATCATTATTTACAAACAAGTATCTGCCTTCTGGCTGAAAGTATTGTTGTTGTTGTTGTTGTTGTGGTCTTCAGTCCGGAGACTGGTTTGATGCAGCTCTCCATGCTACTCTATCCTGTGCAAGTTTCTTCATCTCCCAGTACCTACTGCAACCTACATCCTTCTGAATCTGCTTAGTGTATTCATCTCTTGGTCTCCCCCTATGATTTTTACCCTCCACGCTGCCCTCCAATACTAAATTGGTGATCCCTTGATGCCTCATAACATGTCCTACCAACCGATCCCTTCTTCTGGTCAAGTTGTGCCACAAACTTCTCCTCTCCACAATCATATTCAATACTTCATCATTAGTTATGTGATCTATCCATCTAATCTTCAGCATTCTTCTGTAGCACCACATTTCAAAAGCTTCTATTCTCTTCTTGTCCAAACTATTTACCGTCCATGTTTCACTTCCATACATGGCTACACTCCATACAAATACTTTCAGAAATAACTTCCTGACACTTAAATCTATACTCGATGTTAACAAATTTCTCTTCTTCAGAAACGCTTTCCTTGCCATTGCCAGTCTACATTTTATATCCTCTCTACTTCGTCCATCATCAGTTATTTTGCACCCCAAATAGCAAAACTCCTTTACTACTTTAAGTGTCTCATTTCCTAATCTAATCCCCTCAGCATCACCCGACTTAACTCGACTACATTCCATTATCCTCGTTTTGCTTTTGTTGATGTTCATCTTATATCCTCCCTTCAAGACACCATCCATTCCGTTCAACTGCTCTTCCAAGTCCTTTGCTGTCTCTGACAGAATTACAATGTCATCGGCGAACCTCAAAGTTTTTATTTCTTCTCCATGGATTTTAATACCTACTCCAAATTTTTCTTTTGTTTCCTTTACTGCTTGCTCAATATACAGATTGAATAACATCGGGGAGAGGCTACAACCCTGTCTTACTCACTTCCCAACCATTGCTTCCATTTCATGTCCCTCAACTCTTATAACTGCCATCTGGTTTCTGTACAAGTTGTAAATAGCCTTTCGCTCCCTGTATTTTACCCCTGCCACCTTTAGAATTTGAAAGAGAGTATTCCAGTCAACATTGTCAAAAGCTTTCTCTAAGTCTACAAATGCTAGAAACGTAGGTTTGCCTTTCCTTAATCTTTCTTCTAAGATAAGTCGTAAGGTCAGTATTGCCTCACGTGTTCCAACATTTCTACGGAATCCAAACTGATCTTCCCCGAGGTCGGCTTCTACTAGTTTTTCCATTCGTCTGTAAAGAATTCGTGTTAGTACTTTGCAGCTGTGGCTTATTAAACTGATGGTTCGGTAATTTTCACATCTGTCAACACCTGCTTTCTTTGGGATTGGAATTATTATATTCTTCTTGAAGTCTGAGGGTATTTCGCCTGTTTCGTACATCTTGCTCACCAGATGGTAGAGTTTTGTCAGGACTGGCTCTCCCAAGGCCGTCAGTAGTTCCAATGGAATTTTGTCTACTCCGGGGGCCTTGTTTCGACTCAGGTCCTTCAGTGCTCTGTCAAACTCTTCACGCAGTATCGTATCTCCCATTTCATCTTCATCTACATCCTCTTCCATTTCCATAATATCGTCCTCAAGTGCATCGCCCTTGTATAGACCCTCTATATACTCCTTCCACCTTTCTGCTTTCCCTTCTTTGCTTAGAACTGGGTTTCCATCTGAGCTCTTGATGTTCATACATGTGGTTCTCTGAAAGTATTAACTACTCGTATTTGCTGTTTTAATGTAGTCAAAAATAGCGAATATCACAAAGCCTCCCATTGACTTGTACCATCGAGACCGCGGGAAGTAGTAACCGGCGAATGGCATCGACAAAAGGTAATGGGAACCCCATAAGTGTTGCCACCATGAGGAGGAATGGGTGGCGAACGCGATCAAAGGCACTCGTGAAATCGATGGATACCAGTGCTGCACGAAGGCGACAAACTGACGCCAGCGCGATGAGGTCACGGCATTCTCCTAGGGCTGTTTGTATGGTAGCCCCAAAACCACGTGCAGTCTGATACGGTGAAAGGAGTGTAGGTAAGACGATGCGTATGCGCGCTGCTAATAGGCGTGCATAGATTTCAGCAGTGTAAGGGGGCGATATGCAGAGACATGAGACCCTTCCTTCGGCTAAGGCACAGGTAGAAGAATGCCAGTGACGAATTCAAGTGGAATTTGGAAGGACGAAGTAAAGAGTTCCTGAATCATTTCCGTCCAGCGAGGAAGCATTAACGTGGTGAACGCCCGGTAAAAATCCACGGGGAAACCATCTGGTCCTGGTGATTTGTTCTTGGCCTCCTTGTTGATCGCATCTACCACCTCTTCTGCGGTGATTGCAGACATCATGGACGTTGACTCCGCTTCGGTGAGGGTCCGATCAGGGGAAGGACGGAGATCATTAGGAATTGGCGTTGCCATCGGTTCGTCATCATAAAATTGGCGATAATGTTCAGCAAAGGCAGGCTCCACTGCCGCCTGTGTTGTGTGGTGAACACCGTCGGAGGTCGTGATGTTGGGGACGAAAAGTCGGCGTCGACGACTATGGTCGGATGCAGCATGGATTGTGGATGGGGTTTCGTCGTGGAGGAGGTCTTGTCGTCGGGAACGCACCACGACACCATGCAGTCGTGCACGTTGAAGAGACAGGAGACGAGCTTTAGTACGCTGTCGTTCCCTATGGGTGTCAGAGGGAGTGCATCGAGCTCATGGAGGACGGCGTAGTGAAAATTTGTGGTGTCTCGATGCCATGCTGCTGCTTCCCTGCCACATTGCATGAAGACCTTTCTGATCGCAGGTTTGGCATATTTGAGCCACCAATGGAAAGTGGATGTGTACTGTGGGAGGTGTCTTTCGCAAGACGCCCATGTAGTAGCAATACATTGTCGGCAGTGTGGGTCATTAAGGAGGGAGGTATTAAGCATCCAGTAACCTCTGCTGCGCCACACTGACTGAGGTGGCAGAGCCAGGGAGCAAATGACGGCGCAGTGGTCCGAAAATGCAAGTGGCCATCGTTCAGCTTGGGCGACTTCGTTGCCAAGGTGGGCAGAGACTTCAAACCGGTCCAGTCTGCTCGCAGAATGTGCTGTATAATGGGTAAAACCGGGGGTATTGCCATGAATTTTGGCTCAAACGTCCACTAAATGAAAATTTTCGATTAATGTGAGCAACGCCGGGGATGGCGAATAACCAGGCATTTAGTCCTGCGGATGGAGTACGCAGTTGGAATCGCCTCCCATGATGAGGCGATCATAGCGCCCAGAAAACAGGGGCGCCACGTCGTGTACGAAGGAAGTGGACCGCTGCCGACGGTTGGTGCAGCCAGACGGAGCGTAGATATTGGTGACACGCGTGTCGAAGATGGTAACAGCCATGCCCCTTCCAGAGGGAGGGACTGTCGTGTCCTTGAGTGGGATTCCTTCACGTATGTAGAAAGCCACTCCACGCCCTGACTGATCACACGTGGACGTGTATGAGTCGTAGCCATAGATTGGTGATAGTGTGGCAACGCGTACTTCCTGAAGAAGAGCGACGTCGACGTCAGAGGCCCGAAGCATGTCACATAGGAGCTGCAGCTTGGGTGCAGTGCCGATCATGTTGATGTTCAGTGTGGCGAACCGGTACGTTTGTGTCAGTGGTGGTGGACGCGCATCTACCATCACCAAGGGAAGTAGGAGGAGGGAACCGACAGGAAGTCCCGTCGCATCAGCTGCAGTGCATCGCTATTGATGTTAACAGGCAGCCTCGTCCGGTGGAGGCAATTCGTCCGGAGGAGGGGGCGTATCTTTCTCAATGTCGTCGGCCCATGCTCCTGTGCCATGGGTCTGTCTAATGTTCATGGGAACTGCGTCGTGGTGAGAGAGATCTGGAGTTATCGGCGGGGAGACAGGCGTCTCAACCTGCGCACCGATCGTTACATTGTGCGTGGCGACCTCCATGGTGGTCCCGCTCCGACACGTAGATAGGAAGGCACGTATTTCTGCAACTCGATGCGGACCTGTCTAACTCCGTTTAAAACAGGATAGGTTTGAAATTTTACCCATAGTTCGGCAAATTGTTCCAGAACGTTGCCATAGGGACGGAGCGCCTCGATGACGACGTCTGCAGGTGGTTCGAACGGCAGTTCGAAGATCCTTATCGTCCGTGTGCCGAGACCTGCGTGATCGACGGTAACGGGTCCGACGTTGCCGTCGGAATGACAGAAGCGCAGTCCACGTTATGCCTCATGAAGCACCTTGTCGCACGCAGTATCGTTGGTCATTTGGACGTAGACGGTCCTGCTAACTATGGACAAGTGGATACCAATTAGATCTGTTGGTGGTATTTTAACTTCATCGCGAATAAATCGTTCTACCTCCAGGGCCTTGGGATGGGCGAAGTCGGGACAAAAGTTGAAACGTAATGTCTTCTTCCGACAGTTGTGCGCCATGGTGGTCTAGAAGGAAAACGGCACTCACAGCGGCCGAAGTAAACACAAACACACAGTGCGCGCCTCGCCCGCAGCGCTCTGGCGCGTGACCGCCTCGCAGCACTGCCGGCGCCAGACTGACCACTCAGCTACCGGGGGCGGACAAAATAGGGGTAAGCTATATGGAAATACGGGTAATATACAGTATGTGCAAGAACCAAGAGGGAACAAGAAGTGAGCAAGCCCAAGAACGAAGTACTCTGATTAAAAAGGGTGTAAGACAAGAATGTGGTATTTCGCCTATCCTGTTCAATCTATACTTCGAAAAAGGAATGACTAAAGCAAAAGAAAGGTTCAAGAATCGAGTTAAAATTCTTCGTGAAAGGATATCAATGATAAGATTCGCTGATGTCATTGCTAACCTCATTGAAAGTGATGAAGAGTTACAGGATCTGCTGTATGGAATGAACGATCTAATGAGTACAGAATATAAATTGCGATCACGAAGTATATGAAGTTAAGGAATTCTGATACCTAGACCGTAGAATGCAGACTAACACTGTCACGAAGGGCATACGTGGCCAAGAGAAGTCTACTAGTATCAGACATAGGCCTTAATTTGAGGAAGAAATTCCTGAGAATGTACATTTCGAGCACAGCATTGCATGGAAGTCAGATATGGACTGCGACAAAACAGGAACAGAAGAAAATTGTAGCATTTGAGCTGTGATGCTACAGAAGAGTGTTGAAAATTAAGTGGATTGATGAGGTAACGAATAACGAAGTCCTCCGCAGGATCGGCGAAGAAAGGAATATGTGGAAAACACTGCCGAGAAGAAGGGTCAGGATGATAGGACATCTGCTAAGACATCAGGGAATAATTTCCATGGTACGAGAGACAGCTGTAGGGAGTGGAAACAGCAGAGGAAGACAGAGATTGGAATACATCGAGCAAGTAATTGAGAATGTAGGTTGCAAATCCTACTCTGAGATGAAAAGGTTGGCACAGGAGAGGAATTCGTAGCAAACCAGTCTGAAGATTGATAACTCAAAAAGATCCATCACAGTGTGAGAAGAATAGTGATGTCCACACTTACAAAACGACAGGAAAAGATTACCTTTATTACCAATCATTAAAAATGTCAGCGAGTTAGAAAGGAGTTCAATATGCAGCAACAAAGAATTTTGATCATTGTCCAATAACATAAAATGTCTGGGAATCGCTCAAATGCTCTATGGAACGTGTAACTAACAAACTAACAACCAGATTTACTACAAATAATTATAGATTGCTATGAAACTTACAGAAATGCCAGAAAAAGCATGAATCCTGTTGTACCAGACTACGTTCTTTATTTGAAAACCACGTTTCTTCTCTCAATCGACGCTTACAATACATAGTTCTCAGGAGGGTACAGCTGTTCTTTAACTGTAATATGCTCTCACGAAACGAACTTGTGTGCTACACCAGGACACGAACCCAAGCAGCAGCCTAGGACGTGCTTGCGTATTTGTTGTTTTTCTTTGTTTGTTTTTCTTTAATACCATCGTTAGGTATTTTCTCCTATTTTTATCACTTTGATCTCCCGTACGGAATAAGCCACATGCATCAGTATTCTTCAGATTACATGATGTTCTAAGTTCGTTTGATAATGTAAAGTAATAATGATAGCTCAGAATAAAGAACTGAACAGTTAGGTACATCGATTAACTGATAAAGAGGTACTGAATCGAGCTCGAGCAAAAAGAAAGTCAAGGTACTACTTGACTAAAAGAAGAGTTAAAATGGTGAAACCCATCCCGAGGCAACAATGGATTGTCAGTTTGATAAAAGAGAGAAGTGTGGGGGGAAAACTGTAGAGAGAGACCAAGAGATGAATACAGTAAGCATGTGTCAAAGGGTGTGAGATGCGGTAACTATACAGGGACGAAAAGCCATGCACAGGATAGACCAGCTTGGAGAGCTGCATCAGTCCAGTCTTCGGACTGAGACCACAACAAACTCGAATTAAAGATTATGAAATTTCATGATGTGGATGGTGATGCTATTCAGAATGGGGCAGAACCATATAATGATGTACGATAACATTCATATAATCAAAACAAATTGGTGGACTGAATGTTATGTGTGACGGGGAAATCGCATGTTGTGCAGGGGGAATTGTAATATGGATGTTGTAGACATTACACAGGGTGTGCTTGGACTTTCTCGGCGAATCTCGATGATGAACTCTTCTCTGGTTATCAGCAGAATCAAGGCGTTGTTCTGCGGCAACGTTTCAACAAGTTTCCTACGTCTTATTTCTCATCTTCAGACTATAAAGAATCGGGCAGAACACATACCCTACACTTCGCCTGAATATGACAAGCAGGAAACTTGTTGAAACGTTGCCGCAGAACAACACATTGACCCGGCTGATAACCAGAGAAACTTCGTCATTGTACAGGGTCCTCATAAATTTGTTGTTCAAAAGTAACCTTTAATTGTGAAAAGGGTAAAATAGTAACCGAAATGCTTGATACTGCACTAAATGCAGTATATCTTCAAGTCTTAATTCCAGTCCAACACTGTTAGTTCCCGACGTTCCCGCTAGGTGGCATGCGCGAATGAGTTATTCCTACAGTCATCATGGACTCGTACAACGCTGCAGAGCGTGCACACTGGTGTTTATGGTTTCATGAATCCAAATCCGTTACTACAGTTCATAGACAATTCAGGAGTGAATATCGCAAGTCCCAGCCTCAAAGACAAATTGTTATTAATTGTTAAAATCGTCTAACCGAAACGCACTGTGTATCTATCACACAGGTCGCCGTGTCAGAATCGGCCGGTACTGTCTGATGCAGCAACTGAGCAAATCCGGCTGGCTTACATTCATAGTCCGGCTAAATTAACGAGGCGTGCCAGCTTATAATTGAATACGCTTAGTGTTACTATAGGGAAGGTATATGGAAACGCCTGTCATTCAAACTCTACAAAATGGGACTGTGCAAGCTTTACGAGAAAGTGACGTCGAAAAACGAGCTGAGTTTTGTATAGAGATCTTTAATAAAATGCAACTGAAGATGATTTTCTTGGCAAGATTGTTTTCAGTAACGAAGCTTCCTTCCACATCTGCGGTAAAGTGAATCTGCATAATGTTTCGGATTTGGGTCGAGCAGAAAACACGTCACATAATCGAACATGTACCTGACTCGCCTAAGGTAAACATTTTCTGCGCTGTAAGAAGAATATTATGATTCCAAACCCAAAGAAAGCAGGTGTTGAGAGATGTGAAAATTACCGAACTATCAGTTTAATAAGTCACGGTTGCGAAATACTAACACGGATTCTTTACAGACGAATGGAATGACTGGTAGAAGCTGATCTCGGGGAAGATCAGTTTGGATTTCGTAGAAATGTTGGAACATGGGAGGCAACACTGACCCTACGACTTATCTTAGAAAATGGATTAAGGGAAGGCAAACCTACGTTTCTAGCATTTGTAGACTTAGAGAAGGCTTTTGACAATGTTGACTGGAATACTCTCTTTCAAATCCTGAAGGTGGCAGGGGTAAAATACAGAGAGCGAAAGGCTATTTACAATTGTACAGAAACCAGATGGCAGTTATAAGAGTCGAGGGGCATGAAAGGGAAGCAGTGGTTGGGAAGGGAGTGAGACAGAGTTGTAGCCTCTCTCCGATGTTATTCAATCTGAATATTGAGCAGGCAGTAAAGGAAACAAAAGAAAAATTCGGAGTAGAAATTAAAATCCACTGAGAAGAAATAAAAACTTTGAGGTTCGCCGATGACTTTCAGTTCTGTCATAGACAGCAAAGGACCTGGAAGAGGAGCTAAACGGAATGGACAGTGTCTTGAAAGGAGAATATAATATGAACATCAACAAAAGCAAAACGAGGATAATGGAATGTAGTCGAATTAAATCGGGTGATGCTGTGGGAATTAGATTAGGAGATGAGACGCTTAAAGTAGTAAATGAGTTTTGCTATTTGGGGAGCAAAAAAACGAATGATAGTCGAAGTAGAGAGGATATAAAATGTAGACTGGCAATGGCAAGGAAAGCGTTTCAGAATAAGATAAATTTGTTAACATCGAGTATAGATTTAAGTGTCAGGAAGTCGTTTCTGAAAGTATTTATATAGAGTGTAGTCATGTATAGAAGTCAAACGTGGACGATAAATAGTTTAGACACGAAGAGGATAGAAGCTTTCGAAATGTGGTGCTACAGAAGAATGCTGAAGATTAGATGGGTAGATAACGTATGAGGAGGTAATGAACAGAATTGGGGAGAAGAGGAATTTGTGGCGCAACTTGACCAGAAGAAGGGATCGGTTGGTAGGACAAATTCTGAGGCATCAAAGGATCACCAGTTTAGTATTGGAGGACAGCGTGGAAGGTAAAAATCGTAGAGAGAGACCAAGAGATGAATACACTTAACAGATTCAGAAGGATGTAGGTTGCAATAGGTACTGGGAGATGAAGTAGCTTGCACGGGATAGAGAAGCATGGAGAGCTGCATCAAACCAGTCTCTGGACTGAAGACCACAACAACAACAACAACAAGCTGCAACAACATTTACAGTCCTTTCTTGTTTTGGCGAGTCATCTGCAGCTTCCATATCATACATGGACATGCTTGAACATTATCTAATGCCGTAGTTCAACAGGATACGGGAAGAGAATTTATTTTCCAACAGGAAGGCACTGCACTACATTATTATCGTGAAGTTGTCGCCTATCTCGGTGGGAATGTGCCGAATTCGATTGGACGTGGTGATACGATATCCTGACCAGCATGATCACCTGATTTAACTCCAATAGTCATCTGCGTATGGGGTTACATTAAAGACAGTTTTTGTTGTCCCGCTGCTGGGGAACATCGACAAGCTGAGACATGAGATAATACAAGCAGCAGCCACCATACATCGATACTTGCTTCATAGAATTTGGCAGGAAACTCATTACAGACGGGACATTTGTCGTGTTACTAAAGGTAACCGCAATGAACATTTGTAAATAAAACTCGAAAATACACAGCGTTCAGTTCTTTATCAAACATTTCTTTAAGTTATTTACCTTTTTCGCAATTAAAGGTTACTTTTGAATAACTATTTTGCAAACACCCTGTATAAAGTGGGTGATGGTAAGATTAACGTACGCTTGATTTATAGAGGGTCTAGACAGGAATGGGTCTGTATCTAAAAGAAAGTATGGATTTCTTCATGAATTGTCTGGACGAGGAAGTGGAAATTTTACCAAATAGGATGTAGGGCGCGTGGAGTAGAAGAGTAGGCAATAAGTATCCCTAGATCTCAACGGCTCACATTAACTGAGTAACACAGAATCTGTAGGATGTCGTGCCTCAGGATTTCTTCTACGTAGTTAATAAGTTTTCTAGGTTAGTTTGTGGTCGATAGTTAGTCCCAGATATTGTGATGGGTCAGTACGTTGTATGAATCTGCTATGCAGAGTGAGGTGAAACTCGAGGATCAGAACCGGCGGATGGTCCTGCATGTGAAACCTGGAGTTCGGGGAGATTGGTTTTACGTTACCATACACGACATCAGGGCTTGGATTTGATACGGTACTCCTGAAAGAAACCTTGCAAAGAGAACAAAGCCTGGTAAGGATCCAATGATGGTGATGTGGTCAGAATATGAAGCAGAGGGTCCGGGTAAGGTGGTTTGTATCAGTTGAGTACACGTAGTATAGAAATGGAGACAGAAGACATTCTTGGGACACGCTGAAGTTGGTGAAAAACGCGAGAATGATGTGATTCACAGTGACGTATGAGTGGCTGTGGCTTAGAAAGGAGCAATTAGAAGAAGACAAATAACCGGAAGCGCTCAGGTTAGGAATTTAATAAGAAAACGGAATGTGACGTGTCGTCAGAAGACAACGGACAGCGTTGTTTTCAGTTTCGCGGATAGAAGTTGGGTGACGGTGAGGAGCTGCTCGTATTGGAAGATAAATCACACTAGGTGCTGGGTAAAGCACTAGGTCCTATTGCAACATAATGTCAAGAGCTTCATTGAAGATGGGTGTTACGACGGGTTCGTAGCAAGAGGTTTTACTAGAAGTTCTTTGAGGTTCAGTAAGACGAATGTTCTGGAAGTTTCCAGCGCTTCAAGATGATAAACAATGTAGACGACAGCTTTTTATAATGCGCCAGGAGTCTGTAAAAATGGCTAAGCCCTTTCTTTTACTTGATTTGACGTGCCTGAATCGTGACCAGTGGCTGTTTATGGATCTGTGTGTTGGGGAAAATTCTGTACTTTGGGGCACTTTTGTGGTTTTCTCGTCTAGCCAACCCTGTAGTAGAAGTTTCTTATTCCGTTTTGAAATGATAGTATCCACTTTCAGTGTGCCTCACTCTTTTTCTGAAATTATACAAATTACTTCGAAAAAGTGAGGTTTTTCCAAATTTGAAAAACTGTTCCAATGTACAAAATGGTTCTCTACCTATGAAGAAACATCGTATTCATATTTAAAAGTGTTGGACTCGAGGGAAAGTTATCAGTACTGTATTTAATAGCCTGTGTGTTGCACTATTACCATACTACATACGAATAATCAGTAAGTGATATCAAATTAACAAGATTTATTTTCAAAAACCAGTTACGAGTTAAAAACGTTTTGAAGTAGAAGCTATTGGCAACTAACACAAATTTCCATTTTCAAGAGAAGAAAAAATTTTAAGTCATTAAAGAAACTCAAGTTATTTTTGAATATCACGTGTTCCATTGTAAAATGGTTCGAATGGCTCTGAGCATTATGGGACTTAACATCTGAGGTCATCAGTCCCATAGAACTTAGAACTACTTAAACCTAACTAACCTAAGGACATCACACACATCCATGCCCAAGGCAGGAATCGAACCTGCGACCGTAGGGGTCGTACGGTTCCACACTGAAGCGCCTAGAACCACTCGGCCACACTGGCCGGCGTTCCATTGTAGAAGACCTTTCGTTTGAAGGTACAAGACGGCCTAGGACCAAGAAAACAAGGCTTAACCATCCACACGTTTCCTAACTAGTTTCATAAATATGCTTAATTTTACTCATCATGAAAACCTCTGTAGAATTATCAATATCCTTCAAATAGATTTAATGCATTAAACAGCACTTAAATATCCGATGTAAACTGGAGGTGGAGGGAAAGAAAGGAAAGGAAAGGGGAGGAACTAACCATGTCAGCTGCATCGGGACTTCGCGCGAAACCAGTGGCAACGGCCGGAAATGCGTTTGGTGACTAGAACCTGAAGTGGGGTTTCCTGCGTTAACCACTATGCCACCCGGGCACAGTATCAGTCGCAAATGCGCGGCCTACCTAGGCACACTCCCAGGCCGCCTCTCATTCTCACCCAGCGCTACCTGTTCGCAGTCCCCGTCCTACATGCTCGCCAATTTTAGATTCCCGCTGGAGGTTGAACGTACACTATGTGATCAAAAGTATCCTGACACCTGGCTGAAAATGACTTACCAGTTCGAGGCGCCGTCCGTCGGTGATGCTGGAATTCAGTATGGTCTTGGCCCACACTTAGCCTTGATGACAGCTTCCACTCTCGAAGGCATACGTTCAATCAGGTGCTGGAAGGTTTCTTGGGGAATGGCAGCCCATTCTTCACCGAGTGCTGCACTAAGAAGAGGCATCGATGTCGATCGGTGAGGCCTGGCACGAAGTCGGCTTTCCAAAACATCCCAAAGGTGTTGTATAGGATTCAGGCCAGGACTCTGTGCAGGCCAGTCCATTACAGGGATGTCATTGTCGTGTAACCATTCCGCCGCAGGCCGTGCATAGTGAACAGGTGCTCGATCGTGTTGAAAGACGCAATTCGCCCCAACAATAGGGAACTGACGTGTATCGAGACTAGAAAGTTGTGCATTGATAATGGCTAGTTACGTAATCTGGATTTGCCAAATAAAACGTACAACAAAAGGACGACTGATTGTTGCACTCTATAATTTATAAATGTCCTAGATATTCAACTTATAGAGCAAAAAAGCAGCTTCTGTCTTTGTTTCATTTAAAGTTTACTCGTTGGAGCACACCGAAAAAGGCTTCCAAGTTTCTTTCCAGATATTTCGCATTTTTGCCAGTGACTGTGATTCCCTTCAGACAGTTTGCGTGCCCAAAACTCTCTGTGTTAGGTAGTCCAGTTATCTTTTAAATATGGTTGGCGTGCTGGCGTTGCCAAAGGGGAGCCGATTATATTGTAAAAATGCCAAGGACTGTGTTAATGACTAAAGTGCGCTTGGAGGTTTCGTCCAAGGGTACTTGTAGATGGACTTCTCTAAGGTCAATTTATGTGAACAGCGTGCCACTGGCTAATTTTGCCATGATGTCCTCTGTCTTCATGATAGGATATACGTCGATGATAGGCTGTGTAATGACAGTAGACTTGATATCCCCACATGTTCTCAAAAATTCATTTGGCGTTTCAGATATTGCAGTAGGAGTAGCCCACTGACAATTGTCGGCTAGGCTCAGTACACCTTCCTCTTGCAGTATTGTCCCGTAGTGTAAAAGGTTTATTCTGTGGAAAGAAAGAGCTAGACATCACCAAGGGCTGCAAAGGAATCAGTGTTTCAATGCCGGTAAAAAATTGAGGCATGCTTCGTAAAATGTTCTTGAAGATAGGTATCACGTACAAATGGTTGTATTCGATTCGTTGAAATGTGGACTTCCAAACAAAGAGTAATAAAGAGATCTGAACCCAAGATGTTTGTAGCCCATCTCGACTCGACTACTAAGATGGGAGCTGACAGGGATGCTGCTTGATACTGTACTTGAGCGCAGAACATGCCCTTCACTTGAATGGTGTCACTGCTGCAGTTTCTAAACTGCTTGGCAAAAATGTGGAGTGGTGGTTGTAATGGTACTTGAATTACGTAACTATTACGGTACCTCACCTCAACCTCTCGATACCAGCAATATTCTACAATGTTTCTGTAAAATAGTTAACATATTTCTGTGACAACATTCAGATTTGATTTCATTAATGTAGAGATACTTCGATACATCGATATGTATATATTGCAATGATATTATTCTTATGTGTATTCTTTCTTTTGTCACTATGATCTTTGACGTACTTGTAACTCTGATTTTTGGGAGCGTAAGCGGTTATTAGAGAGTCAAGCTTTGGTCGTCATGCTAAAAAGACGCAAATTGTAGTCAGTTTATGAAATGTGAACTTTAACAGTGAGGAAGATATTTTCAAGCATGTTTTATATTGTGAAGGAATGTTTTGGAACGAGTTACGTGATATTGCAACAAAAGTAATAAAAAAGAAGTGTAACTTAAATTCGGAGTGCTGATTACTTTTTTACATCACCATTGTCCTAACTTGCAAAAGTTTAATCTTCAATAATGGTTTATGAAACACATCTATAAAACTTTTGAATATCGCAGAATAACACCTAGGCCTCTTTGCATCCGAGCTTGGAATCATCACTACCTAGATTTTCGACGATTGAGCCATGAGTTCACAACGAGACCAGCGTGGGAAACACGAAAAGATGAGTGCCTAGTTTATCCATTATTTCAAGAAATTACTTTATTAACTGTGCTCTAATGACACCTGCCACATATTATAACTTTGTTGTTGCCCGAAAATGCAATATTTAGCAGCGTGAGCAACACTACAATCGTAATTAATTTTTGACCTTTGTTGTGGTAGGGTTGTTAGATGGTGAACCAAGGCATCCAAATGCGTGATAATTCACGATAGTGGTGTGGGATCCACTATTTATTTTAAAGGTGGTGGGGGTGCCACAGATGACGACTTCTTAAGTCAACAACCTATTGGAGATGGGCAGCAAAGCCGGTATGTGGAGGACATCTGGGCAGTGAACATAGTCCTTCTCAAAAGGTCAGAGCCCAGTGTACGCCTACGACTGTTATCCACGTTCATCTTGTGGGAGGACTGGCCAACTTTCGCCTTATTGAAGTTTTACCACAGGCTTTGCATTTCACCCAGCAGTAGTAGCAGTTCTGGTAGTGATGTGTCATGCATAATAAAACAATCGTTGCATGAAGGTAACTTACAGTTCTGACAGTTTCCCACAATGTACCGTCTAGAAAATGACTTGTATTTGTCCGGCAGAACATGAAACCTTGGGGAGGAGAGGGGTGTGGAGCCGACGCTGGGCCTCGCCCGTGGGGTGAGGGATCTTTTAGGGTCACTGTGCGCATGACTGACAGATCAAAAGCCTGAATGAGTTCGGAAGTGTGCAACTGACGATGGATCGTTCAGTTTTAGCAGGTTATTCTAGAGACCCTCATCTGGAGACAGCATCAGGATCATGTCCCTAACTAATGATTCAGCTTACGACACTTTGCGTTTAATATTGGAATAATGACGACGGCAATTTTCAGCAAATCATAGCAACTATCCTATCCACTCCTGACAGGACTGTTTCGCTTATGACGACACGCCGGAAGCGGCTACAAGGGTAGCGGAGTACGCGTGGAGTGCACATGGGGGTTTTTTAGGTTAGACAATTCCCTCCCTAGGCCCGACAAGACGCCTCCTGAGACGCGGCAAGGTAGGAGTAGGCAAAATGCAACAGGGAATAACAACATTAATGTGCTAATAGTAAACTGCAGGAGCGTCTATAGAAAGGTCCTAGAACTGCTCTCATTAATAAACGGTCACAATGCCCATATAGTACTAGGGACAGAAAGTTGGCTGAAACCAGGCGTAAACAGTAATGAAATCCTAAACTCAGATTTGAATGTATACTGCAGAGACAGGCTGGACAGTGAAGGGGGAGGCGTGTTTATAGCGATAAGAAGTGCAATAGTATCGAAGGAAATCGGCGGAGATCCGAAATGTGAAATAATTTGGGTGAAGGTCACGGTTAAAGCAGGCTCAGACGTGGTAATTGGATGTCTCTATAGGCCCCCTGGCTCAGCAGCTGTTGTGGCTGAGCATCTGAAGGATAATTTGGAAAATATTTCGAGTAGATTTCCCGACCATGTTATAGTTCTGGGTGGAGATTTTAATTTGCCGGATATAGACTGGAAGACTCAAACGTTCATAACGGGTGGCAGGGACAAGGAATCCAGTGAACTTTTTTTAAGTGCTTTATCTGAAAACTACCTTGAGCAGTTAAACAGAGAACCGACTCGTGGCGATAACATATTAGTCCTTCTGGTGACAAACAGACCCGAACTATTTGAAACAGTTAACGCAGAACAGGGAATCAGCGATCATAAAGCGGTTACTGCATCGATGATTTCAGCCGTAAATAGAAATATTAAAAAAGGTAGGAAGATTTTTCTGTTTAGCAAAAGTGACAAAAAGCAGATTACAGAGTACCTGACGGCTCAACACAAAAGTTTTGTCTCAAGTACAGATAGTGTTGAGGATCAGTGGACAAAGTTCAAAACCATCGTACAATATGCGTTAGATGAGTATGTGCCAAGCAAGATCGTAAGAGATGGAAAAGAGCCACCGTGGTACAACAACCGAGTTAGAAAACTGCTGCGGAAGCAAAGGGAACTTCACAGCAAACATAAACATAGCCAAAGCCTTGCAGACAAACAAAAATTACGCGAAGCGAAATGTAGTGTGAGGAGGGCTATGCGAGAGGCGTTCAATGAATTCGAAAGTAAAGTTCTATGTACTGACATGACAGAAAATCCTATGAAATTTTGGTCTTATGTCAAAGCGGTAGGTGGATCAAAACAAAATGTCCAGACACTCTGTGACAAAAATGGTACTGAAACAGAGGATGACAGACTAAAGGCCGAAATACTAAATGTCTTTTTCCAAAGCTGTTTCACAGAGGAAGACTGCACTGTAGTTCCTTCTCTAGATTGTCGCACACATGACAAAATGGTAGATATCGAAATAGACGACAGAGGGATAGAGAAACAATTAAAATCGCTCAAAAGAGCAAAGGCCGCTGGACCTGATGGGATACCATTTCGATTTTACACAGAGTACGCGAAGGAATTTGCCCCCCTTCTTGCAGCGGTGTACCGCAATCTCTAGAAGAGCGTAGCGTTCCAAAGGATTGGAAAAGGGCAGAGGTCATCCCCGTTTTCAAAAAGGGACGTCGAACAGATGTGCAGAACTATAGACTTATATCTCTAACGTCGATCAGTTGTAGAATTTTGGAACACGTATTATGTTCGAGTATAATGACTTTTCTGGAGACTAGAAATCTACTCTGTAGGAACCAGCATGGGTTTCGAAAAAGACGGTCGCGCTATTCGTTCACGAGACTCAGAGGGCCATAGACACCGGTTCACAGGTAGATGCCGTGTTTCTTGACTTCCGCAAGGCGTTCGATACAGTTCCCCACAGTCGTTTAACGAACAAAGTAAGAGAATATGGACTATCAGACCAATTGTGTGATTGGATTGAAGAGTTCCTAGATAGCAGAACGCAGCATGTCATTCTCAATGGAGAGAAGTCTTCCGAAGTAAGAGTGATTTCAGGTGTGCCGCAGGGGAGTGTCATAGGACCGTTGCTATTCACAATACACATAAATGACCGTGTGGATGAGATCGGAATTTCACTGAGGCTTTTTGCAGATGATGCTGTGATGTATCGAGAGGTTGTAACAATGGAAAATTGTACTGAAATGCAGGAGGATCTGCAGCGAATTGACGCATGGTGCAGGGAATGGCAATTCAATCTCAATGTAGACAAGTGTAATGTGCTGCGAATACATAGAAAGATAGATCCCTTATCATTTAGCTACAAAATAGCAGGTCAGCAACTGGAAGCAGTTAATTCCATAACCTATCTGGGAGTACGCATTAGGAGTGATTTAAAATGGAATGATCATATAAAGTTGATCGTCGGTAAAGCAGATGCCAGACTGAGATTCATTGGAAGAATGCTAAGGAAATGCAATCCGAAAACAAAGGAAGTAGGTTACAGTACGCTTGTTCGCCCAGTGCTTGAATACTGCTCAGCAGTGTGGGATCCGTACCAGATAGGGTTGATAGAAGAGGTAGAGAAGATCCAACGGAGAGCAGCGCGCTTCGTTACAGGATCATTTAGTAATCGCGAAAGCGTTACGGAGATGACAGATAAACTCCAGTGGAAGATTCTGCAGGAGAGACGCTCAGTAGCTTGGTACGGGCTTTTGTTAAAGTTTCGAGAACATACCTTCACCGAAGAGTCAAGCAGTATATTGCTCCCTCCTACGTATGTCTTGCGAAGAGACAATGAGGATAAAATCAGAGAGATTAGAGCCCACACAGAAGCATACCGACAATCCTTCTTTCCACGAACAATACGAGACTGGAATAGAAGGGAGAACCGATAGAGGTACTCAGGGTACCCTCCGTCACACACCGTCAGGTGGCTTGCGGAGTATGGATGTAGACGTAGATAGATGTAGAAAATAATTATGTGCCTGATGACTGCTACATCAAGTAGTGAATCAAAATAGTCCAAGAAACACGTTTTCAAATGTTCATAAGTCGAAGTATGTTGCCCCACTTCAGTATTTAGCTGCTGCAATAGATATCAGCCCCTCTGAAAGCCCATAAAATCTCGTGGGCGATAAGATCCTATTGTAGACAAGCGACGTAGTTCACCCATAGTTGCGTCTTTCTGTCAAATTCCAGGTACAGCGGCAGCGACGTCAGGAATCCTTTCGCCATGGAAACAATCGGAGACCTCAGGTGACGAAATTATGGCTGCCATTTTCTCCAGCATCACTTCCTGTGTCCGTTGCAAGTTTTGCAAAAGCAAAAACATTTAAGTGGTCACGCCTATAGCGGACACAGATATACTGAAACGGAAATCTGATGTAAATACGCCACATATTTCGAAAAAAACACGTAAAAGCCCCGTCTACTGGAGTACAGCACAAGAGGTCGGCACAAATTCGTAAAACGCCTAGTCGACAATTGAAGTGACCACACCAGGTTTGGTGCAGAAAAGCTAATATTCAGGTAGACAATGAATATGATGCAGAGTTGTGGCAACTAACTCAGAGGCAGAAAGATCGCCTGCTGGCTGTCGAGATGGATTTCTGGAGATGGAGTTGTGGATAATCCAGGCTTGATCATATTAGAAATGATAGGATCAGAGAGGTTAGGAATGTCGAAAGCACAGTCCTGAACTACATAGAAAGGAAGCACCTACTCTGGTATGGTCACTTGCAGTGTATGCCACACACAAGATGGCCAAAGAGTGTATATAATTTAATCCACATCAAAGAAGAAAGTGTGCTAGACTTGCGAGATGCTGGAAAGACGGCGTCAACGAAGCAATGGCGGCGGGAGGTCTTAATGAAGGAGACTGGAATGGCCGTCAACGATGGAGATTGGGATGCGAGAGGCGGTGGCAGCCGTAGAAACCTCGCTCATATGTATACAATGAGAACAGTTTTGTTACTAATAAAATAAATTCACCCTTCTCCATCTTGGAGCATAATTCAAAAGAGCACACAAATACTTCATCAATCGAAGCTTCTGTCAAAGTAAACACCTCTGATACTTTTCGTGAAAGTTTACCTGTTCGCCTAGAATGGCTACGTCCCAAAGGATATGGTAACGTCTTAAAGACAAACGGTGAAACTACAGTCTCTAAACACAATTCAAGCACAGGAGGACCGAGCGTTAAGATATCAAGTCTCTGACATGCTTTGTTTTGCATGTGTTGTCATGGCCCTGTCCTATCGGTCATTGGGAGCTCGCTGGGCATGCCTGTCATGCTGGTGTGTCCGGACATAACAGTTTTAGTATATGTGGAGGAATAGCGCCATTCTCAAGAGGTGAAAGTAGAGAAGGTTGAGATGCTGGACAGTGTTGGCTGGAGCAAAGGTGGCTTTCTAACTAACTCCAAAGATGTTTTATTCAATTCCGGTCAGGTCTCTGGACAGGCCAGTCCACAAACCATTGCCTCACAGACTCTACTTTATGACGCAGTGCGTGTCATGGTGATACAGTCATCGTCTCCCAGGTGTTCCTCCATTGTACACAGCACTCATTGCTCTAAGATGTGTTCAGATCCGACCAAATTTAGGATTGTCTTAAATGGAATAGGGGGAGCGCACCCTAACCAAGAAAAGCCCCCATACTAAACACCACCTCATTGTTGGCACTGATGGCAAGTAAAACTCCCCAGGCATTCGCCACACCTTAACAGTTCCATCGGATTGGCACATCGGATTCAGAACTCCAAATCACTCGTTTCTACCCATCCTCCATCCAGTGGCATTGGTCTTTACACCCCCAAACGTTTACTTAGCACTGACTACAGAAATGAGGAGTTGCCCGACCATTTTACGCCGTTCTTTTTAACTCCATAAACACAGTCATTACGCTAGCTGGATCGCTGCTACCACTTTGGAACTCACATGTGGTTCCTATGGCTTTCATCCGATTTTTTGCAAGTATCCTATGTAGTGCTTGACGGTACCTGTCTGTCAGTACACGAGGTTTTCGGCGTTTCTGCTTCTCATTCACAGCATCAACCGTTTACATTAGATTAGATTAGTACTTGTTCCATACATCATGAACATGACACTTCGTAATGATGTGGAACGTATCAGGTTAATAAAAGGTGTCTATACAAGATATTACATTACACAAAATATTACAAGTCACTTAATTTTTTTGGGTGGGGGGTGGGGAAATTACCCACTTACTATATCCAAAAATTCATCTAATGAGTAGAAGGAGCTGCCATTCAGAAATTCTTTTAATTTCCTTTTAAATGCTATATGGCTATATGTCAGACTTTTGATGCTATTAGGTAAGTGACCAAAGACTTTTGTGGCAGCATAATTTACCCCCTCTGAGCCAAAGTTAGATTTAACCTTGAGTAGTGAAGATCATCCCTTCTCCTAGTGTTGTAGTCATGTACACTGCTATTACTTTTGAATTCGTTCGGATTGTTAATAACAAATTTCATAAGTGAATATATATATATATATATATATATATATATATATATATATATATATATATATTTTGTGAGGCTACAGTGAAGATCCCTAGCTCTTTAAATAAGTGTCTCCAGGATGATCTTGGATGAGCTCCAGCAATTATTCTGATTACACACTTTTGTGCAATGAACACTCTTTTACTCAATGATGAGTTACCCCAGAAAATGATGCCATACGAAAGTAGAGAATGAAAATAAGCATGGTAAGCTAATTTACTGAGATGTATATCGCCAAAATTTGCAACGACCCTAATAGCATAAGGAGCTGAACTCAAATGTTTCAGTAGATCTTCAGGGAGTTTTTTCTAGTTCAACCCCTCATCAATGAATATACCTAGAAATTTTGAAAGTTCTACCTTAGCTACCGATTTCTGATCGAAGTCTATATTTATTAATGGTGTTATTCCATTTACTGTGTGGAATTGCACATACAGTATTTTGTCAAAGTTTAATGAGAGCCCATTTGCAGAGAACCACTTAATGAATTTCTGAGAAAAACTTCGTTTACAATTTCATCAGTTAATTATTGTCTGTTGGGTGTGATAGCTATACTTGTATGATCGGCAAAAAGTACCTGCTTTGCATCTTCGTGAATATAGAATGGCAACTCATTAATATATATTAAGAACAGCAGAGGAACCAAGACCGAACCTTGCGGCACCCCATTCTCGATTGTTCCCCGGGTTGAGAAATCATCAGTTTTTTACATATTACGTGAACTGCTTATTTCAACTTGGACAGCTCCAGTAGGTCTGGATTACCCCTGATGGGTTTGTTACTCAAGTGACATCCAATGAGTAGTTCACTGAACCGTTATAACTGACCCACCCTGCTGTTACTGGTTCTCTGCTGACAACACATTACTCCCCGTCTCCTTTTGTACTTGTAAGTTGGCCTCTCTTGATATCTAGTGGTCACTTTCACATTGCGTAGGGTTGCCCAGATACTTTTGATCAGCTTGTGCAGGTGGAATAGGGAAGGAGGAAGCCATAGTGGTACCTGAAATGTCTTCCACCACACATCATAAGATAGCTTGCGGAGTAAAGATGAAAACCGAGAGGTAGATGTAACCGTTGATGTAGATGCAGATGTAGGTATCGATGTAGACACAGACTTAGCTGTAGACATGGGCGGATGTAGATATCAACATCATTTTTTCTCTTTCAGAAACACGCTTAGCATCATCGTTGCTGCCCGTCCGATGTGGTTGCTGTGCAAGGCGTTCGGCCTGTTTCCCTACTGGCTGCCCACCACCGCTTCAGTGGACGCCACGGCGCGCTTCAACCTCAAAAGGACACCGCTGGACTCTGCCTACTGCGTCATCGCACTGCTGGGCCATACGGCGCTGTTCGCGGGCAACGTCTGGAGCATCGTGACGGACGGCCGCCCCCGTAGAGAAACCTTCCTGCTCGCCATCAAGTCTGGCGCCTCCGTAGCCACCGTCGCAGTGGCCATCCTCAGCGATCTCTTCTACAACAAGCCCAAATTCGAAGCCTTGCTTACTACTCTCGGCCAGGTCGACAAGGAAATCGAACGCTATATCGACACGTTCCCTGAACGCTCTTACCGCAGAATGCGCTTCTACACGGCACTGGCGGTTTCGCTCTTCCTAGCCGTCTTCATCCCGCTCTTCATCTACTGCCTCTTAACGGACAGGGACGAGCGCGAAATCGTACGAACGCTCTGCGGCCACGGGCACGTCTTCCTCATGATCACCTGCTGCATGAGGATCAGCTGCGTCGTCTCCATCATCGCTATACGCCTTTCTCAGGTGAAGAAGTGCCTCGCTTTGTCCGTCTGCTCCAGAAAACATCCAGATCATCACACAGAAGTCGTCTGGGGCAATTGCACGATTCCTGAACCGGACATTTCAGAGCCTGCTTATCTCCCGTTGGATGACGCCAGTGTGAGACACAGAATTACTGGTGTACGCCACGCCGCAAGAAAAACAACGAAAACCTGGCTGGGGAAGCGTAAATTGCCAAAGCTTGGTGGAGAACAGAAAAGTCGTCACCTCGGGAAGGCGTCTGGTGACAGGCTGGTGGTCCCGAGTAGGGGTCGACAGGCCCCCAGCTGCGCAGGCATCGCCGACCTGCGAGTGACCTACCGTCAGCTGTGCGACGTGACGTCCGACTGGATGGCGTGCCACGAGCCGATGCTCGCCTGCGCTCTCTGCCTGCTGCTGGCGACGCTAATCCTGTGCAGCTACAGGCTCCACACCGCCACCTCGACGACCATCTTTGTGCGCTACGTGCTTATCCAGGCTCTCAATGTGATCGCGCTCTTCCTGGTGATATTGCCTGCTCGAGCGGCACTGGCGCAGGTCGAAGGGATCAGTTACCAGGTAAGCAGATGAGGCATAGCGCCTATGTAAGTAGGCCACGGGACCGAGTATATAGATACAATGAATCGTAGGTATCACATGACAGATGCGCTTCGACCCAATAGCTAGCTGCAAGTACACTACTGGCCATTACAATTGCTACACCAAGAAGAAATGCAGATGATAAACGGGTATTCATTGGACAAATATATTATACTAGAACTCAAATGTGATTACATTTTCACGCAATTTGGGTGCATAGATCCTGAGAAATCAGTACTCTGAACAACCACCTCTGGCCGTAATAACGGTCTCGATATGCCTGGGCATTGAGTGAAACAGAGCTTGGATGGCGTGTACAGGTACAGGTGCCCACGCAGCTTCAACACGATACCACAGTTCATCAAGAGTAGTGACTGGCGTATTGAGTTGGTGAGAGATCTGGGAATGTGCTGGCCAGGGAAGCAGTCGAACATTTTCTGTATCCAGAAAGGCCCGTATAGTACCTTCAACGTGAGGTCGTGCATTATCCTGCTGAAATGTAGGGTTTCGCAGGGATCGTATGAAGGGTAGACCCACACATCTGAAATGTAACGTCCGCTGTTCAAAGTGCCGTCAATGCGAACAAGAGGCGACCGAGACGTGTAACCAAAAGCACCCCATACCATAACGCCGGGTGATACGCCAGTGTGGCGATGACGAATATACGCGTCCAATGCGCGTTCACCGCGATGTCGCCAAACACGGATGCGACCATCATGATGCTGTAAACAGAACCTGCATTCATCAGAAAAAAATGACGTTTTGCCATTCGTGCACCCAGGTTCGTCGTTGAGTACACCATCGCAGGCGCTCCTGTCTGTGGTGCAGCGTCAAGGGTAACCGCAGCCATGGTCTCCGAGCTGATAGTCCATGCTGCTGCAAATGTCGTCGAACTGTTCGTGCAGATGGTTGTTGTCTTGCAAACGTCCCCATCTGTTGACTCAGGGATCGAGACGTGGCTGCACGATCCGTTACAGCCGTGCGGCTAAGATGCCTGTCATCTCGACTGCTTGTGATACGAGGCCGTTGGGATCCAGCACTGCGTCCCGTATTGCCCTCCTGAACCCACCGATTCCATATTCTGCTAACAGTCATTGGATTTCGACCAACGCGAACAGCAATGTCGCTATACGATAAACCGCAATCGCGATAGGCTACAATCCGACCTTTATCAAAGTCGGAAACGTGATGGTACGCATTTCTCCTCCTTACACGATGCATCACTACAACGTTTCACCAGGCAACGCCGGTCAACTGCTGTTTGTGTATGCGAAATCAGTTGGAAATTTTCCTCATGTCAGCACGTTGTAGGTGTCGCCACTGGCGCCAACCTTGTGTGAATGCTCTGAAAAGCTAATCATTCGCATATGACAGCATCTTCTTCCTGTCGGTTAAATTTCGTATCTGAAGCACGTCATCTTCGTGGTGTTGCAATTTTAATCGCCAGTAGTGTAGTTACGACCGTGGCCGAAATGTGTCAGAATCTTACAGTACTTACCGAGCGAGGTGGCGCAGTGGTTAGACACTGGACTCGCATTCGGGAGGACGAC
The DNA here is from genome assembly GCF_023864345.2 of Schistocerca serialis cubense. Taxonomy (NCBI): domain Eukaryota; kingdom Metazoa; phylum Arthropoda; class Insecta; order Orthoptera; family Acrididae; genus Schistocerca; species Schistocerca serialis. Next base: position 1,198,843,324 of record NC_064638.1, on the reverse strand, counting down.
GGTTCAATCCCGCGTCCGGCCATCCTGATTTAGGTTTTCCGTGATTTCCCTAACTCGCTCCAGGCAAATGCCGGGATGGTTCCTTTCAAAGGGAACGGCCGACGTCCTTCCCCATCCTTCCCTAATCTGATGAGACCGATGACCTCGCTGTCTGGTCTCCTTCCCCCAACAAACCAACCAATCTTACAGTAACACTGACGTATTGTGACTACGAGGGTTGCACAGGAAGTAATGCACCTCATTTCTGCTCTCCAACAATTCTTTATTGAACATAATGACAATTACACACACGAAAGAATGTTATTTTATCTACACACCCTATTTTTCCACGTAATCTCCATCCCATTCTATGGCCTTCCTCCAGCGCGAAACAAGGGCGTGTTTGCCCTGTTGGTACCAATTCTTGTCCTGATGGCGGAGCCAGTGCTTCACTGTGTGAATCACCTTCACATCGTCCTAAAAATGTCTTCCACGAACGCCATTCCTTAATGGCCCAAACAAGTGGAAGACCGAGAGGACTAGGTCAGGTGTGACAGCCGGGGATGGTCTCCCCGACCGCTGCAAATCCTGGAGCTCCAACGAACCGCCTTCGGACGATCTCATCCTGCGTGCCCAGCGACTAACAGTACTTCTGTCGACAGCAGATGCTCCATAGACTTTGCACAATCGCCTGTGAATATTCCCCACAGTTTCTTTCTCTGCAGCGAGAAATTCAATGATGGCACGTTGCTTGTAACGGTCATCACCTATAGACGACATTTTGAAACCGTCCTGCAGCTTCGCTGTCTGTCGGAAATGACGAAAACTTGGCGCGCTCCCTCAGGGGACATCAAATAATACATACGTAACGTTTCGCATTCGTAGCATTGTTGTCGGCTGAGAAAAAAAAATGCGGTGCATTACTTTCTGGGCAACAGTCGTATTACGACTTTCTTATTATTGTTAATTTAATTAGTTTGTTAGTGTGAATGATGGCGTGAATGGAAAGTAAGATAATAAATGGATATATTGTTATGTCTATTAACTGGGTATACGTTAGCCTGAGAACAGTGTACAGAGAGAGTGTTCATACTCTGGGGAAATTGTATAGTTCAGCTAACCAGTGAAACAAGAATCATTTTAAGATAATTCTGTTGTTTAAAGATGGAGCTATTTTTATAATTGTAGATTTTCTAAATTCGTTCTTTTAGTGAACTGTTCATAAAAGCTGCTAAGTTCTGATTGGTCAAATGCAAAAGACGCTGGACTGTGCGGTTTAGTACTAAAATCAGATCGGCTATGATGTGTATCTGCCAGTCAGAGGACAGTACGTTCGTTCGTATTTAGTGAGCTTAAGAATTGCTTTGTGAAGTCTAAAGAGTCAGTTCGGCGCTCAGCTGTCATCATGTTGGGATGCGGATATAAGGAGCTCTGAATAGATGTGATAATTTTGCAGAATAATGATAAGAACTTGACCTTGGAATTCCGTAAAATGGATGCGAACGTGTGAGGAAAACGAACACGTGGGTTTCCGATTTTTATATGTGAACTGTAACTTCTGAATAACCAAATTCCGCACGCCATGTGGCCGCAAACGGAACATTCGTAGTGGTCAAATTGTGTAATACTCGAGCTAGCTTTATGTCACAGATAACCCGTTGTGTAATCCTTTCTGGTACTAGGTTTGGATCGATACCATAAGCTGGCCATTAAGAGTGACTATGATTGAGTGTCAGTGTTGAAACTAGAACTTAAGAATAGCAGAGGATCGGCAATGTTTTTTGTATCAAACTGAAAGGGTACAGTACCGCCCGACATTGAAAATAGGTACAACATTTTTCGTTATTCTTGTTAGAACAACATATTTTTTGTAATAATAACTCAATTTCACTTAATACACCGAAGCCGGATACCAGTGTAGGAAAGAAGGACAATTTATTTATTTAATTGATCACATGTGCACTCCCACAAAATAAATCCCTATGTCCAATTTGGTGAGATCTGCGAAATGAATGAATGTATGGTCGTCTGCTAACCGCAGACAGTGAATTTGCAATATATGAGCATCTTTGAGACGGTCCTTTGGTCACCTTTGGCGGAACCAAAGACATGAAATTTACCTGAACTTTGAGCGCCTGAAATGTGGCTGACAAATACCTCCTTGGCGGAGGTGCGAGATCGGCCATGTTTCGGCACTCTGCCGCTGGACCTTGTGTTGGTAAGACCTGTCTTAGGTGTGCTCCGTAAAGACAAAACAGTGGAGAGAATGGTATGCGTGAGGAATATTTCTCTATTTCAGGAACTTTTGTGGGGAGAGTTAAATGTCAGGCAGGTAATATTAAAGGCATCGTAGTAATCTGCGGAAGTGACCAACGGTCACAATGAAACCACGTGTATAAATAAGTTGAAATACTTCCGAGTGCTAAAGTTAAGCTGAATTACTGGCGTGTGTACTATAAGTTGGAAATATTTAAGAAATGACGTGTGCAGGACTTGAAATTAGGGACGAGTACTTCCACGTGGTGAGTACTGTGTAAGTCTCAATCTGTGTATGAGACAAAGGATAAAGAGAAGTACTCGTCCCTGGTATCAGTTGAGGACTCGCGTGTGTAACGAATATGTTCTTAACATTACTTTGCGTGTTATGTTTCCGTGGGACGCTTGATTCAAACTATAATACTCTGAGAGTGAAGCAAGGTGAGTCAGCCGTCTATCCAGCAACACCACTTGGCTTGCATTGTACAGGAAGACGTGCATATATCGTCCAGAGTTCGTAGTAGGAAAGAAAAGTTACGAAGTGGGGAAGTGTCGTGTGAAACTGGGATGAATACTAATTGAACTGTGAAAGCTGAAAGTGATGTGATTATAACGTTGTGACTTTTCCTTGTGTTGTATTCCATGTTGCAGTGTGGTGTATGTCATGTAATTTAAGTATGTGTGGTTTGCGTGGGAGAGTAGCAAGATAGTTTCAGAGGTAGTGGGTTATGTATGATCCTTTAGTACCGCTCGGTCTGGAGGAAATTTACGTGATGATGGGTGTGAGAGTCGAAGTGTGAGATATAGCAAAAGATCCACCATCCTATCCAGAATGTGCACTGTAGTGTTAGATAATTACGAGACCATAATATAGAGAATCACCAATGTAAGGCCATGCCCACTGGGCGGAGTTTCTCATGTGCTATTGTTGTAGAAAATGCAATGGCGTGTTTAGGTTATAGAATTTATCGGAATAAAAAAGATAGTGAAAAGCAAAAGATTGGTGGCCTTTTCCTTCGAATTGTATGTTGTCACGATATCCAGAACTTATAATGTGTGCGCCATTCATATTCAGTGCGATGGCCACGCGTTGATCAAAGCCGTTGGGTAAGAAAGAAAATGTGGTATTGCCAGTGCGTAGTGAACAGCCAGAGTTGTGTAAATTACTAATAGTCAGATGTGCATTATCCGTTGCGTAATATTTAAACAGGAGAATAATTTGTAACTTAATTGTGAGTACTAGATCTCATGTTACTTGATAAATAAGAATGAATCCACTCGCTTGGCAGACCAGTCATCTTGCAGGCCTGACTGCTTGATGCCACAGTATGAGCAAGGCATGTGGGTGCCTCTCAAAACAAGTACCAATATATCGAAGCTTTCACTCACAAACTATCTTTCAAGCAAAGGCTCAGTTGACCAGATACTGCAAAACATTTGTTGCACCCGTTGGATTCGTATGGTTGTACTGGTTCTACTACAGCTTTTCCAATAGAGCAATATTCGAATATTTGTTTTTGAACAGGAAAGGACTGTGGGCCGCACAGCAGAAGTAGATATTCACCAGTGCACTTCCTGTAGGACGAGTAAAATTAATCGCGCCATTACACACAGTGCTAGAGTCAACCGCGATACAATCATTTTACAGAAACCTGAAATATTCTAAGTACAGTTTGATTGCAAATAATTGATCTGTTTTGGATGAATGTATTTTTCAATGTGTTACAGAAGAAAGACACCTTGTACGTAAAACCAAATTTTTCAGGTTTCTTGTACATAATAACGAAGTTTCTAAGAGCTCTCCTTGTGTTACGTGACAAACTTCTATACAGTAGTCAAGTTAGACCCTTACGTGTTCGAGATATACCCTGTCAATATTCACCAGCGCAGCGGTGATGCGATTCTGGCGTTCATTCAATATTGTCAGCAGAGATGGCACTTAAACGTTGTCTTTCAATTATCCTAAAAGAAAAAAAAGTCAAAACTGTAAGATTTGGAGGCCGTGGGAGCCATATGAAGAGTGGCAATCGTGCTAAGCACGGCGCCAAATCTACCGGTTTGCAAGTTCCCCTTTAGACGGTCACGCAGGTCTCTATGCCAATGAGGTGGAGATACATTTTGTTGGAACATATAGTTCGGGATACCAGTTATCAGCTTAGGTAACAACCATTCTAACAAAATGTGCATTACACCCGTCACAGTTTTCCCATAAAAAAGGACCCTTGTACTTTGCTATGAGAAACAGAACAGTAGACGTTCACCTGTGGAGAATCTGTTTCAGTCTTTTCCGTACCCATATGCGAACCATTTATGTGCAACGTAGTCTTATCACAGAACATGAGTCAGGGGGCCGGCCGGGGTGGCCGAGCGGTTCTAGCCGATACAGTCTGAAACCGCGCTACCACTACGGTCGCAGGTTCGAAACCTGCCTCGGGCATGGATGTCTGTGATGTCCTTAGGTTAGTTAGGTTTAAGTAGTTCTAAGTTCTAGGGAACATGACCTCAGAAGTTAAGTCCCATAGTGCTCAGAGCCATTTTTTTGAGTCATGGGAGAGGGGAGGGGTAATGTTGGGGCGGTGGAGTTAGCAAAATTCTTCGCGTCTGATAATGCGGTTGCATGTTCATTAATGTTGCAACTGCTGTATGCGATATGGGTTCTGATCTAAACGCTGCACAGAATCTTCCACACAATATCTTCCACACATCTGGCTGTGGGACTCCCAGTTCACGACTTTTAAGGTGTGTAGATTTCTTTTGGCTACGAAAAGTGCCTCTCAGACACTCTCTACTGTCTCAACTGCAACAGCTGGTCGTCTGAAACTGTTTCCTCGGCAGAAGTAGCCTGCGTCTTTGAGCTATCGATACCACTACAGAATACATTGGAGTATAGGCCATGTAGGCTGTGATGTCTTCAGAATGCACGCTGCACAGTAGTAATGGATTCCATCTTCTCATATTCCAACACAAGAAAATGTTTCTGTAGTTTATTAAGCTCTTTTGCAAACTGCTGCTACCCTGCTGCATGCTGAATCACAACAAAACCTGCTATGACATAAAAAATTTTAAAATATATTCTTTTCAGTGTGGGCACTATATTTGTGGCTAAACCTTATGAATCATTTGTAATGTTTATATATTTCGATATGTCTCTAGGAGTATCTTAATTACTTAAATTGTTACCTCTGTGCACCCTTTGAAACATATCATCCTCCCTCCGCACCAAAGGACTCAACACCTTCAGTATTGTGAATACCAGAGCCAGTTTCTGGTATCTGGTGGAAGAGAGGATTTGCCAATACTAAAGAAGATGATGTGAAATTCCTGTAATCTGTGTAACATAGTTTGTGCAAGAAACCCATTAGGCTGTCTGAAGGGCTACTTTGTTTCACACAAACGCAGATGTTTTGCGCAAACTGTGCTAAATAAAATTTTCAAAAATCCAGGTTGCATGCAGAATTTTGCATAGGGATGCTACTATCACGAGCAGGAACTGTCCTATAAAAGTGCTCCCATTCTTCTTCTAAGGCTGATGCTTAAGACAATTTCGTGAATCTGCATAGAGATTGAGAAATTGGGGATTCAGCCAGCAGATCCCTCTGGTGTAAGAGACAATTCGTATGCACTCCTACAGTGGAGGTTGTGTTTTATAGAGATCAACTTTTCGAAAGTAGTGAGTGAGTAACCAGATGGTTCAAATGGCTCTGAGCACTATGGTACTTAACATCTGAGGTCATCACTCTCCTAGAACTTAGAAATACTTAAACCCAACTAGCCTAAGGACATCACACATATCCAAGCGCGGTTCCAGACTGAAGCGCCTAGAACCAATCGGCCACAACGGCCGGCGAGTGAGTAATCCTTGGTTGTCGGCAAGTTCGCTTTACCAACATAGAAATCTACAAAGGTTCGAAAGTGCATTTCTGTTGGTATGGAATTCTGCTTCAAAACTTTCTCAGTTTTCTAGGAAAGTGTTTTAACTTCGTGACTGTGCATGAGGTCGATAGGAAATGCTCCTAACAGAGTGTGAAGCCATTTAGTTAGTTTGTTAGTGGTGATTGATGAAAGCGACCAACTTCATCTCACAGATACAAATAAATTACGTCTGTTTCCGTGGAAACTTAACGCATATGTTTTTGTTTGAGTTTTGAGCCACTGAGTGTGCACTCTCTTGTTGTGACGATTATCGGCGGAAGTTGTTAGGAGTCATCCAGACACAGTGTGTGAACTGATAGCGGTTTACATACTGTAGTCCATTGGTCGAGTCCTCGAATCCTTCTGAAAGTTAGGCAGTTACAGCATTGCCACTCCTTTGTTTCCATACCTGTGAAGTTCATCCTTACTGTTACCGTACAACATCGGCATATACTGAGCACAGTCCTTCGACAGGTGTGGCGCCTGCTGGAGACTCCATGCTGCCCGACGGCGAGACGGCAGCTGCTGGAGTTTTCACAGCTGCTGTCAGCACGCAGCCCCAGAGTCAGCTTCTGTGTCTGTGGCGCCATCACGCTTGACGCATCCCTGCTGGTGGGCGTCGCCTCCTCGCTTACCACCTATCTGGTGCTCGTCTTCACACTCAATGTCTAGGCTCGCAACAGGTGTGGTGATTCTAGAACTCCTGTGCTGCCCACTGGTGAGGCAGCAGCTGCTGGAGCTCTTACAGCTGCTGTCAGCAGGCAGTTCCAGAGTCAGCTTCTCCAGCTGCGCCACCATCACGCTTGACATCTCCCTGCTGGTGGGCATCACCTCCTCGCACCACCTACCTGGTGCTCGTCTTCACGCTCAACATCAAGGCTTCCAACCAGGTGTGGTGATTCTGGAAGCCCTGTGTTGCCCTGTGGCGAGGCAGCAGCTGCTGGAGTTCTCACAGCGGCCGTCTGCATGCAGCACCAGTACAGCTTCTGCGCCTACGACATCTCCACGCTCATCTCCTACCCGGTGTACATCTTCCTGCACTACGTCTTTGCTCACAGCCGACCGCTAAGCCTCTGTGGGTTGACCACAGCGAGCCCACAGCTGTTAGCGTTCTCACAGCTGCTGTTGATGAACAGCCCCAGAGACAACTTCTGCACCTATGGCCTCTTCATGCTCATAACCTTGCTGCTGGTGAGCATCGCTTCCTCATTCACCACCTATTGGGTGCTCGACTTTTTCAGCTCTCTCTGGGCAGCCAGAGCTGCAATTTTCACACTAACGATACACCATTACAATTTCCTTACCACAACCTTTAAACTGTATAGGAAGATGTTGTGGTCTTAAGCCTGCAGACAGGTTAGGTGAAGCATCCTACGCTAGTCCATCCTGTACAAGCTCCTTCATCTTTGCATAATTATTTCAACCTACACACACTTGAACCTACTACCTGTACTCGAACCTTGGTCTCCTTCTGTTCTTTTTCTCCTAAACAACCCTCCTCTTCCAAATTAAGTTTTCATTGATGCATCAAAGTAAGTGCTGTCATCCTAGGCCTTCTTATAGTCCACTTCTCCCATACATTTATTTTTCCAAAAAATCTCTGAATTTCACTGACTCAGTTAGAGCCAGGGACCAAGGGACTCAAGTCCTCAGTGACTCCAAGAGTTTTCATTTGTTAATTCTCACTCTACAATTTTTACCACTGATATTTCCCTCCAATTTCAAAGTGACGATTCTGTTGATGCTCATCTTCTTATTTTAAAAATATGTCGGTCCTGAAATCCTTGCAGAGGTGTGCGACAGTAATAATGTTCTTGATGTGTAAAAATGCTGGATTTCACAATGGTTTGGAAGATCACATTAAACTGTAGGTCGTATAACAGAAAGCCAATGGTATACCACATGTAATAACGCCATGTCTGCTACACCACTGTGGTGTTCAACATTTAAACTGATGACAGCTTTACTTACTTTTTAGTAGCACTTCATTAGCTATACAGTTTTCACTTCTAATCTTGAACATTCATCTGTAGCACCACTTTTTAAGACTTTCATGTCAAAACTGTTCGTCATCCACAGATCACTCTAGTCCAAAGCTATACAATAGGCAAATGTCTTCAGAAAACCCTCCCTGACACAAAAATTTATTTTCGATGTTAACAAAGTTCTCTTTTTCTGGAAGTTTTTTTTTCTCTATATTGCCAGTCTGTATTTTATATCTTCCCTAGTCCGAGAACTGTATTTATTTTGCTGCCCTGTAGCAAATCTCGTCTACTACTTTTCCAATACAATTTTCCCAGCATCACTTTACTTAATTCGACTGCATTACTCTTGATCTACAGTTACTGACGTTCAGGTTAATCTCATTCTATGGTAATATCCGTTCTGTTAAACAGATCATCCAAGTGCTTTTTCAACTCTGAGAGAAAAACAGTGTGGTCAGCACACAACAAAATTTTTAGTTCTTCTCCCTAAATTTCAATTCCCTTTCAAAATTTCTCCTTGGATTCCTTCGTTTCTTGTTCAAAGTACAAAATGAATAATTTAATTTTATCCATTTCTGTCACTGTGTCTTCTGTGACTATGAAGAACAACTGCCATCAGGCACAAATAATGATTTTATTTCAATGCATGATGCATTTCGAGCCCTGGCAGTTCATCTTCAGGCACTTCGAAACTGCACATCAACTTTTGCCAAATTTAGATTTAATTCTGATCCTGGTACGATTATGTTGGTAAATTACAAAGTGGCACATTGTGAATATAAAACTAAGACAAATCGAAAAATAACTTGCTATTTCCAGTATCTGATATATATATAGTTACGAGGATACAGTATTAGTAGACATGTTTGTGTAAACATACACTTTCCATTCTACAGCACATTTATAAACACAACTCGCAACAAGTCAAAGAATTTTGACTGTAAAGATGCTCCATTTCTATAAGTACATAGATGTTAATATTTCAAAGAATATAAAATGCTGCTATACTTCAATCATAAACAGCTATCATTTATAAAACAAATAGGTGTGAATATGTTAAATATCACTATATCTCATCAAATGGTTGCACTATCAATAATTTCTTTTTTAGGAATGAATAAACGTTTAAAATTACTGCAAAAACTATGGATCCTAAAATCAATTTCTTCATTAACCATGTTTACAGGCGACTTTTATTTATGCAACATTATTTCTACTTGTTCTTGTTGATCACATTTATACTGTGGTTTTCTGAGTGTAGTACAGTTAGGCTGTTGTAGACATCATTTAGTCTGTGTTTGTTATCGTAAATGTGGTTAGATACTGTGGATCTGTCGAAGTGTTTAAGTCTAAAATCAACAGTGTTTCCTTTGTAACATGTATGAAAAGTTCTCCCTGTTTTGCCTGTGTAAACCACAGGGTAACTGTTACATTATAATTTATACAGGGTGGGTCACTATTACCTCCTACAATAATTCCGAAAGTATGATAGTAGATGAAAACATTGTGGAACAAATGTTGCATGGGACAATGGGGGACATAATATGACGTTGGTTTTTTGTTGCTAGATGGGGTCACGTGAGAGATATGGAGGTCAACTTTGTTTTTTTAAATGGGATGCTATAGTTTGGTACTTATTTTCTGACAGCGGCTATAAAGACGAATAGAATGATGTACAACAGTCTGTATAACAGTATAACAGTCTGTTATTGGAAGAAATACATTTAGGAACAAGGAACAGAATGTGGTATCAACACAATGGGTGCACAGCAAATTTTTCCCTGATGGCTAGAAATTAATTGTAGAGACAATTCCCAAATGGTTGGATTGGACGCGGAGGAGACGTGTCTTGGCCAGCTTGTTCGCGAGACTGGGTTTTTTTTCTTGTGGAGATTCGTAAAAGACATTGTTCATAAAGATGTTCCAACTACACTTGAAGATATGTGAGAGAGAACTGTCAGAGCCTGTGCTTCGATAAGTGCCTAAGTGATAAGGAATACCACTCAATGCATGATAAGAAGATTGCAGCACTGCATTGATACCAATGGTCATGACTTCGAACACCTTCTGTAAATGGACATTCATGCCACTTTTTTGACCTTCGTTGACCTTCAAATACCTTACTATTAGACATCATTGGATTCGTCTCGTTAGCTGCTATCAGAAAATAAGTACCAAACTATAGCATCCCATTTAAAAATACAAAGTTGACCTTCATATCTCTGAAGCGACCCCACCAAGCAACAAAAAACCAGCGTCATATTATGGCCCCCCTTGTCCCACGCAACTTTCATCCCACAAACTTTTCAGCTCCTATCAAATTTTCAGAGTTATTCTTGGTGGCAATATTTAGTGACTCACCCTGTATATTTCACTGTGTTCTGTTGTTCAAGTGTTTCTGTTTACTGTGGTGTCCAAATAGTTGTTTGTGGAGATGGCTACTTTAATATTGGACTTTATAAATAAGTTAGCAATTTTTTGTGATGCTGTGCCTAAATAGGGAATGCTTGTGAAGATGTGTGTTGTGTTAGTTGTTATTCCTGTAGTGCTTCTGATATTGACGGTGGCCTGTATTTTGGTGGATAGTTTGTCAATCGATTTTTCTGGATACCCCTTATTTATTGCCATTGCTTTGACAGTATCAATTTATTGTGCTAATGCTTTAGGTTTTAAAAGTAATGTGTGTGCAGTGTTCAACATGGATCTAATGTAACATTCTTGTGTGGCTTTGGATGGTGTGATGATTCATGTATAGTGATATCAGTGTATATTGATTTCCTGCAAATGTAAAAATTATGTCCTTGCTGTTCATTAACAACTGAGTGGCCTAAGAAATTTATGGATTCATTTGTTTCATAATTAGTTGTGAAGTCTATTTTACTGTGCAGTGAACTGAATAATGCAAGGAGTTCATCAAGTTCATCTTTTGTACTATTAAATAGGAGCAAAGTGTCATCTACATATCTTCTGTAACAAACAAATTTTTCCTCAAGTATATTTTTCTCTTCAAAACTTTTATTTTCTAAGTAGTTGGTTAACACAGTGAGTCCAAAAAGTATTCGTCTGGTTGTAATTTAAAAAAGATATATATATATTACGTGAAAGGAAGGGAACATAAAATGTGAACATACAGTCATATGTAACGAACCTTTGTCATTTTTATTGAAGGACAAGGAAATAAATACATCCATAGCGACAACAAATTTGACAAAATGGAGAATTTATTCAAGGGCCACTTCAAAACGTATTCGTCCACTCATTTTTTTTATTTACAATCAGAAAATATGATTTCACGTACAAAAACTAATATTTAGTGGGGTTTCTCTTTGCAGTTGTTACTGCTTGCAGTCATCTGGGCATCGATTTGACCAAGTTTGCCGTCAGAGATGCTGGAATGTTGTCCCATTCCTCTTGAATTTCTTCTTTTAGGTCCCTATTTTTAGAAATGTGTCTTCTCCTGATGCTAGCTTTCAGTACTTTCCAAAGGTGTTCAATAGAGTTAATGTCTGGGCTCTGAGGAGGGGTGTTAAGTTGTTTTTAAGGTTTTTTGGGGTATTGTACAGCAGCCACAGCCTTGTATGTAGAGCCGTATGCTATGGGTCGTTATCTTGTTGAAAAATGTATTTTCTTTGCAGACCTAAGTTTTCGGCGCTAGGATTCAGATCGTCCTTTAAAACGTTGATATGCATATGGTGATCCACTATACCTTTTATGAAACGCAATTTTCCAACACCTGTAGCACTCATGCAGCCCCACACAATCAGAGAGCCACCACTGTGTTTAACCGTTGGCACAAGATTACGCGGCAAATCTCCGCATTCTTCTTACACCACACCATTCGTCTGCCATCCGACCCGAATACGTTATAGTTACTCTCATCAGAAGATATTACTCTATTCCAGGAGTCTTCCTTTTTGAATCTATGTTCCATCGCAAAATGAAGACGTTTCTTTTCATTCTGTTCACTGACCCAAAAGTTCTCGCTCGCTACCCGGCCATGACAACCATACCTTTTGAAGGTATTTCTGATTGTGTTGGCACATACCTTCTTTCCCCTAGACTCTAACTCCCCAGCCAACTTAGGAGCGCTGATTTCAGGTTTCTTCTTCATTTCCCTCATGATAAATCTCACCTCTACATCGGTCAAAGTGTGAGGGCGTCCGGTACGTGATTGGTTTCCTAGTGATTTTGTAGCGCAAATTCGATCTATTATCGACTGAACGGTCGATCTAGGTCTACCGACTACTTTAGCAATCTCGTAAGAAGATCTGCACTCATTACGTAAGCGAAAAATAAGTTTCCTTTCGATCAGCTTCGTCTCACTACCCTTACGGCCCATGGCACTAATTGCTCTGTATCGGTGCCTTTCAGAACCACAACAGGTGATAGAGGGGGCCGCGCACGGTTGACTCTAGTGTGTGCCGCAGGTTAGCGTTATAGTTTAACCACTGTGCGCAGAATTTCGGCATGTTCAGTTAGTGGACGAATACTTTATGAACTAACTGTTGTGTTAAATTTCCTATTTTGTTAACCTTGCTGCCGATTTAGATGTATTTCTTTCCTTGCCTTTCAACAAAAATTACTTACCGAGGTACTTCTTACATGTCTGGCTCTTTAGAGTTTGCATACATTTCTTTTCATGTTACACAAACTTTGTTTTCTGAAAGATATCTCTCTCTTGGGACCAAGCTTTTATTATCCTGCTGGAAATGCCATCAATTCTATGTGAGCTTTTATTGTTGAGAGAGTTTATTATCTTCCTAATTTCAGAAGAAGAGGTGGGTGGAATTTCAATTGTATCAAATGGTGTGGGTAAGGCCTCTTCCATTAACTGCCTTGCTTCTTCTAACGAACATTTAGATCCTATTTTCTCTATAACATTTAAAAAATGATTATTCAAAATCTTTTCGACTTCCGGCTTGTTGTTTGTCAAGTTTCCATTCGCTTTGATGGTAACGCCGTCATCCTGTACTCTTGGTTGCCCTGTCTCCCTTGTAATAATATTCCAAATTGTTTTGATTTTGTTATGAGAAGCATTAATCTCAGACATGATGCACATGCTTCTGGATTTTTTAATGTTGTTGTTGTGGTCTTCAGCCCTGAGACTGGTTTGATGGAGCTCCCAATGCTACTCTATCCTGTGCAAGCTTCTTCATCTCCCAGTACCTACCACAACCTACATCCTTCTGAATCTGCTTAGTGTATTCATCTCTTGGTCTCTCTCTATGATTTTTACCCTCCACGCTGCCCTCCAATACTAAATTGATGATCCCTTGATGCCTCAGAACATGTTCTACCAACCGATCTAGTCAAGTTGTACCACAAACTTCTCTTCTCCCCAATCCTATTCAATGCTTTCTCATTGGTTATGTGATCTACCCATCTAATCTTCAGCATTCTTCTGTAGCACCACATTTCAAAAGCTTCTATTGTCTTCTTGTCCAAACTATTTATCGTCCATGTTTCACTTCCATACATGGCTACACTCCAAACAAATGCATTCAGAAATGACTTCCTGACACTTAAATCTATACTCGATGTTAACAAATTTCTCTTCTTCAGAAACGCGTCCTTGCCATTGCCAGTCTACATTTTATATTCTCTCTACTTCGACCATCATCAGTTATTTTGCTCCCCAAATAGCAAAACTCCTTTACTACTTTAAGTGTCTCATTTCCTAATCTAATTCCCTCAGCATCACCCGACTTAATTCGACTACATTCCATTATCGTCGTTTTGCTTTTGTTGATGTTCATCTTATATCCTCCTTTCAAGACACTATCCATTCCGTTCAACTGCTCTTCCAAGTCCTTTGCTGTCTCTGACAGAATTACAATGTCATCGGCGAACCTCAAAGTTGTTATTTCTTCTCCGTGGATTTTAATACCTACTCCGAATTTTTCTTTTGTTTCCTTCACTGCTTGCTCAATATACAGATTGAATAACCTTTCTTAATGTAGCACAGTAGTTTTTATAATATTTAGCTGTTTCTGGGTTGTTACTCTTTCTTGTTATTAGATAGAATTCCCTTTTGTGGTTACAAGACATTTTTATTCCTTTAGTAAGCCAAGATTTTTGGATTCGTTTCTTATAATTAGATTTAACTACTTTCTTGGGGAAATAGTTTTCAAATTCTCTTGCAAGTGTATCATGAAATAGGTTATATTTTAAATTAGCATCGGGTTCCTTGTACACCTCATCCCAGTCTAACTGCTGAAGATTTTCCCTGAAATTTCTAATTGTTGAGTCATTAATTGAACGTACAACTTTGGAGGGTAGTTGTGTTGTCTATAAATGTGCTGCTGTCCTTTACTACACGAGTAGGAAAATCAATGACAGATGTCAAATGGAAAGAACCGAGAAAGACTTCCAGGTCATACTTCCTATTACACACTTCCAGTGAATCAACATTGAAGTCCCCACAAATAATAATTTGCTTTCCCCTATCTGACAGATAGCACAACAAGGCATCCAAGTTTTCCAGGAATAAATGAAAGTTTCCTGAAGGGGACCCATATACTGTTACAATTATAAAAGAGCCCTTCTTCAGTTTAAGTTGACAGTCACATGTTTCTATATGTTACTCTAGATAAAACTTTTTTGTATCCAAGCTTTTTACACAGTGATAACTTTCGACATATATGGTGACTCCTCCTCTCACCTTATTCTCTCTACTCATATGTGCAGCTAGTTTATAACCACTGATATTTACCTTTTCCATATCAGACACAATGTGATGGTAAGACATGCATAGTATAACTATTACATTATCAGATTCAATGTCATCTAAACAAACCAGGAGCTCATCTACTTTATTCTTCAATCCTGGAATATTTTGGTGATAAACGGTAACATTATTTTTTACTTTACTTTTGTGAGAATCTACTTTTTTCTTTAATCCACCAATATTTTGGTTAAATATGGTAACATTATTATTTACTTTACTGTTGTGAGAATCTTGTGAGTTTTGGACCTCTATAGCACCTTCCTGCCTGAACTTCTCATTGGACACTGATAGTAGTCTAAAAAAGAGGCACATCCATGAGTACTAGTGTCCCCCACTATGGATTTCGCTAACAATCCTGCCATTTTACCCCTTCCTTTCCTATTGGGGTGTAGGCCATGTCTTGTGAAATCCTCCCTATCAATAGCCTCGACAGTAACCAATCCGATGTCTGACAGAGTGGCTGCCCTAAGCAACTGACCCAACTCCATATTTACTCTCCTGACAGAGCGGTTCAACTGTGGCTGACCATGCCGCACGAAAGCAGGCACCAGCTCAACATTGGTATGGGTCGTTGCCGAGGCTATTTTCACCAGGTCACTCAGTACTGTAGCCCTGATCCCTATCAATACTGTTTTCCACTCCACCCACTATCATCACATGATCCTGCTTTGAGAAACCATTGCACAAGGAACCTATATCCTCTAACACCTGGCTAAGACATGCACTTGGCTTGAAAAAGTTTGTGACCTGGTACCTGTCACCTAATTTTTCCTGCAAAATCTGGCCCATACCTCTTCCATGGCTGCTAGCAACAGAACTTTCATCATACATTCTACTTTTTTGAAACAGTTTTTTCCTAGTGAGATTTTGTTACATCTTAACTATATCTACTTCTACTGGAGCCTCTTCCTTACTTAACTGTGGTAGCAAGGCAAATCTATTGGTTGTGCCAATTGGG
Organism: Schistocerca serialis cubense; assembly: GCF_023864345.2. Lineage (NCBI taxonomy): Eukaryota > Metazoa > Arthropoda > Insecta > Orthoptera > Acrididae > Schistocerca > Schistocerca serialis. The sequence goes on along the minus strand of NC_064638.1, from coordinate 1,198,827,507 downwards.
AAACTGTCAGACACTGTTCTCTTTCTGTGGCCCCTGTTCCCAGCTACCACTTCCCACCACTGTTTACCCGCCTCCCCCCTTAACCTCTTCAGTTCCTCCCTCGCTCTGTCCAAATCAGCCTGAAGGGCTCTAATTTTCTCCTCCTGTTCAGCGATAATCCTATCTCTTGAGCAAACCCTGCAAAAGAATGGAAGGGTCTCGTTTGCTTCCCCAATTCCCACGCCGCTACAATTTCCCCAATGAAACCACCTGTCACAATAGCTGCACAAAACCCCTGAACTAACGTTCCTACTGCAGCTCACACACTTAGTATCCATGGTAGTTTGGAAATTAGTTAAGAGATTTACTAAGTGATAATGACAATATATTAAATACAGATGTAAAAGGACACTAAATATGTTCTGGAAACTAATACGTTAGTAAACTATTAGCAAATGCACATAAATCTGTAATATAACGCTAAATATGCACTTTCAAAAATTAGGCCTAAGCAGCCGAATGTAACTAAAACGAACTTTTTGCGATTACTGGAAGAATACGCAAATAAAACAAAAACCTTTAATGGCAAGCTTGAAGAACACACTAATGAACGTATTTAATCAGTTAATCTATAGCAAATGCACTTAATATTACACTATAACGCTAAGTTACTCGGAAAGTAAGGCAAAGCCGTGAAATATAAACAAAACGAACTTTTAACGATTACTGGAACAATACGCAAATAAAAGAAAAACCTTTAATGGTGAGCTTCAAAAACCACCCTAATGAATATATTTAATAAGTTAAACTACAGCAAATGCACTTACAATTGTGGTATAACGCTAAATATGCACACTCGAAAATAATGGGCCTAAGTAGCAGTAAGTAAACAAACGAACTCTCTACATGACAGGTTACTAGCCCTGGCCAACCAAAAGGCTTGCACATAGACATATGCAGGAAACAAAATAATTACTGTGAGCCGATCACAAATCTTTCGCGGTATGGCTGTGGACAGTTGGCGATCCCACACTGTCTCAGTCTCAGTCCTGCATCTGGCTTTCAGATCTTATATTTACAAATAGGATTCCTCCTTGTGCGTCGCACAATGCAGTTTTATGATATGCGGCTACCCCCAACACACCTGCTGTGTGGAGATGGGACACAGTGAATTCTATGCGCTTATAATTTACACATCACAAACCACCTAAAGAGGCTCCCATGGCTTTAAAAAAATAACAGGGCACCCTCATCTTAATGATAGTAAAGGAAGAATTATTTATCTGTGTAGTCATTGGCAGTAGTGAATATTGTCTGCAATTATTGTGCTGCGTTAAAGACTCGATATGCTGACTATTGGGATGTGCATATTACAATATAAAACAAGTTATGTGACAGTTTGGGACAAACTGCCATCTAACAAATTCGGCTCATAGCACAGTAGGGTCTTAAACTTCAATTAATGTGTTCTGGTTAATCACACCATTCCTGGTCATATTGCTGAAGTCTTCTTGTAAGGACAGTGTTGACTGCATATTGCAGTACACACACCCATCTAGGCAAGGTGAGCATTGTCAAATTTTCTAACCTAAGCGGGACAATGTTGTGTGCACTGTCAATATGTGCATAACGGACGCTCACCTTTATATTTGTTACTGTAAAGTTTTGGTTGTGAGACGGTCAGTCTTAACAGCGACTTCAAGGGTCAATAGTCTACACAGAAATAGAAAGAAACAGGAAGGGGCTACATGCAGCAACCGATATGATCTCAAAAATGCTTCGTTATCGAACGTCAAAACCTGGAATGAGCTCATTCTGAAGAATAATACCATACAGGTAAGTGTGATGTTCTGTCTCTGCTTTAGAAACAGAAGTAGATTTTAGTGAACAATTTTCATGCCCTTGCTGGGATACTATGGAATACTAGTATATTCAAAAAAGTCTAGGACTTGATCCAGCTGTCGTCCAATATATTCTGTTAAGCACACTTCGAGCAAACTATTTACATTGTTTGTTGTTTTGGTCTTCAGTCCTGAGACTGGTTTGATGTAGCTCTCCATGCTTCTCTATCCTGTGCAAGCTTTTTCTTCTCCCAGTACCTACTACAGCATACATCCTTCTGAATCTGCTTAGTGTATTCATCTCTTGGTCTCCCTCTACGATTTTTACCCTCCACGCTGCCCTCCGATACTAAATTGGTGATCCCTCGATGTCTGAGAACATGTCGTACCAACCGATCCCTTCTTCTAGTCAAGTTATGCCACAAGTTCCTCTTCTCCCCAAATCTATCCAATACCTCCTCATTAGTTATGTGATCTACCCATCTAATCTTCAGCATTCTTCTGTAGCACCACATTTCGAAAGCTTCTATTCTCTTCTTGTCTAAACTATTTATCGTCCACGTTTCACTTCCATACATGGCACTATTTACATGGTATTGGGTAAATTATACTCTCTAGCTAAAGGGACTACTTTTCATTAATTATATTGGTTAGTTCTAAATAACAGATTTGATTACAGCAAGTTATGATGAAACAGACTAATTTAAGTGATGAAGTCCAGAATTTTGTAAGAATGAAAACTGAAAAAAATGTAATTAAATTACATCGAAATTCCTTTTACTTCCAGTCTATTAGCGTATTTCTACAGTAATTACACTTCACAAAATTTATTGATGCCTTAATCTGAAGTAGCTATACCAATACAACAGGTGTTATTCAAACAGAACACAAAAGAAAACCAGTAATATACTCATTCCGTTATGACAATCTCAGAGTCATTTTAATCGATGTTGATTATCGGCAGGCTGACTTTCATTAGGTACACAATTGTATTACATCACCAGGTGGTACCTGATCTATTTATAGATGTACAAAGCTGCGTTCTTTTTTAATTACTTTTATTTTAAATATGTACTTCTGAAGCCCAGCATATCAAAGGGCCTAAGATTTGTGGACTCAGTCGAGAAATGACTATTCGACATGAGAAGACATCACCACCATTCTGATATTTCTCTTATATATCACAGAAATAAGTCAGGAGGACTAATTACTGGTCAAGGTATTATAACTGTGGCTGCCTAGTTCTTTCTGTACTCATTAGTGTACGATTATTTCGTAAGCTGATGCATGTAACTTGGGCCAGCGATAATACTTTGACTACTGATAACAGTATCCTAAATCGCTGTAATGTTGTTATAGCAACTGGACATCAGCGAACCTTCGTCACTTTACTTTTCTGGGTGTAAGTAGATCTAAGTAAGAAAGGTAAATCCATTCAGCCTGAATTTTGCATATGTGACCATTTTTTTTTTCAAATTGATCACGCACATTTCAATAAATTTGCTTTTGCTGCTGAAATTGTCAAATATCGGCAGCTCCTTCATCAAAGACTATATTTGTAAGAACAGCTAACTGCAATTTAATTAATAAAACATTTTCTTTGAAAATCACTAACATGTATATTCAAACTATGCTTTTTTTCTTTTTGATGTCTTTTGATTAAACACCTTTATAGGGGCAAGCGGTTTGTTTTCTTTAGTACTTTGTACCACATAATCACTAGAAATTATAATATTTCTTTTACTTTCAAGTCAACCATTCGTATGAGCCAAAACAAAATTAGCTCTCAGCCCACATCATTTTAAAATTCAATTATAGACTATCCAGGGTTACTAACTACTTGTGATGACATCAGTAATCCACTTCGACACAATGAGTGCGTGAACCCATCGTTGACTATACAAAAATATCTTTTCCGCAGTAGATACGGTTCACGCAGGCTGAATGCACATTTCGACAGCGTTTGGTGTCCATTAACGGTGATAGGCTTAATATTGCGGATTCACGTCTGGATTTAGAAGTGATAGAGGAAAAGAAGAAATCTTGTCACAACCAAGTTGTGCTGCATTAAAGGAAGTGCTCATTCAACGCTAAACATTGTCATCAGAGCTACGATTTTCAAAAAAAATTTTGAAGATGAAAATATGGGTGACAATACTGCATCGCAAGTACTCAAAACTCTACATATATTGGCGGGCTCTGAACTTCTTCCTCAGCTATCTTTTTCGTCTGTCATGGCTTCATAAACTTCCCGCCGACATCCGTGTCATCATTGCTGCACAAACATATTTTCCATTACGAGTCTTAGCAAAGAAGGCAGACACCATTGCAAACAGCTTAAATGAAGTTTCCGTGTGCGCAAGAATGAACAACAGTCAAGACAGAGGCTCTGGAGTGAGAAAAAAAGAGCTTCACAAATTTAGCAAGCCAGTAGCGCATTGGTCCAGCTCTGACCCTTATGCAGGCCGTTATTCGGCTCGGAATTGATGTATACGGTTGCCGGATATCCTCCTGAGGGATATCGTGCCAAATTCTGTCCAATTGGCGGGTTAAATCGTCAAAACCCCGATCTGTTTGGAGTACTGTACCCTTAATGCTCCGAACGTTCTAACTGGGGAGAGATCCCAAGGAATGGTCTGGGAAGACAAGCAGTAGAAACTCTAGCGTGTGCGGGCGAACATTGTCTTGCTAAAACGTAAGCCCGGGGCCACTTGCTATGAGTGCGAACGAAACGACGCACAGAACGTCGTCGACGTAGCGTTGTACCTTGAGGGTGCCGCGGATGACAACCGAAGGAGTCCAGCTGTTGGTACCCAAGGAATAGAAAAGCAATTGGAATCACTCAACAGAGGAAAGTCCACTGGACCTGACGGGATACCAGTTCGATTCTACATAGAGTACGCGAAAGAACTTGCCCCCCTTCTAACAGTTGTGTACCGCAAGTCTCTAGAGGAACGGAAGGTTCCAAATGATTGCAAAAGAGCACAGGTAGTTCCAGTCTTCAAGAAGGGTCGTCGAGCAGATGCGCAAAACTATAGACCTGTATCTCTGACGTCGATCTGTTGTAGAATTTTAGAACATGTTTTTTGCTCGGGTATCATGTCTTTTTTGGAAACCCAGAATCTACTCTGTAGGAATCAACATGGATTCCGGAAACAGCGATCGTGTGAGACCTAGCTCGCTTTATTTGTTCATGAGACCCAGAAAATATTAGATACAGGCTCCCAGATAGATGCTATTTTCCTTTACTTCCGGAAGGCGTTCGATACAGTTCCGCACTGTCGCCTGATAAACAAAGTAAGAGCCTACGGAATATCAGACCAGCTGTGTGGCTGGATTGAAGAGTTTTTAGCAAACAGGACACAGCATGTTGTTCTCAATGGAGAGAAGTCTACAGACGTTAAAGTAACCTCTGGCGTGCCACAGGGGAGTGTTATGCGACCATTGCTTTTCACAGTATATATAAATGACCTAGTAGATAGTGTCGGAAGTTCCATGCGGCTTTTCGCGGATGATGCTGTAGTATACAGAGAAGTTGCAGCATTAGAAAATTGTAGGGAAATGCAGGAAGATCTGCAGCGGATAGGCACTTGGTACAGGGAGTGGCAACTGACCCTTAACAAAGACAAATGTAATGTATTGCGAATACATAGAAAGAAGGATCCATTATTGTATGATAACATGATAGCGGAACAAACACTGGTAGCAGTTACTTCTGTAAAATATCTGGGAGTATGCGTGCGGAACGATTTGAAGTGGAATGATCATATAAAATTAATTGTTGGTAAGGCGGGCACCAGGTTGAGATTCATTGGGAGAGTGCTTAGAAAATGTAGTCCATCAACAAAGGAGGTGGCTTACAAAACACTCGTTCGACCTATACTTGAGTATTGCTCATCAGTGTGGGATCCGTACCAGATCGGGTTGACGGAGGAGATAGAGAAGATCCAAAGAAGAGCGGCGCGTTTCGTCACAGGGTTATTTGGTAACCGTGATAGTGTTACGGAGATGTTTAGCAAACTCAATTGGCAGACTCTGCAAGAGAGGCGCTCTGCATCGCGGTGTAGCTTGCTCGCAAGGTTCCGAGAGGGTGCGTTTCTGGGTGAGGTATCGAATATATTGCTTCCCCCTACTTATACCTCCCGAGGAGATCACGAATGTAAAATTAGAGAGATTCGAGCGCGCACGGAGGCTTTCAGACAGTCGTTCTTCCCGCGAACCGTACGCGACTGGAACAGAAAAGGAAGGTAATGACAGTGGCACGTAAAGTGCCCTCCGCCACACAACGTTGGGTGGCTTGCGGAGTATAAATATAGATGTAGATGTAGACCATGACTTCCAGTTCTCGGGCCGAATGGCGGGCGACAGTTAGGTTGGTATCCCATCAGGTTGGTATCCTATCAGGTTGGTATCCCACCGCTGCCTGAGGCGTCTCTTCGCTGGTCATCGGGGCTCATTTCGAATCGGGACTCATCATCGAAGACAATTCTACTGTAGTCAGTGAGATTCCATTTCGAATCCCTCAGGACATCGTCCAAAAATGCCATGCCGAAATACTGCTTGGACCAACGCGTTACTGACCTTTTGATTTGCGAAGATCTTTCTCTTGATTACATCATTCAATTTTCTAAAATTGTAATTTGTCATTTCCTTGTACATAAAACTTACATTTACATCGCTGTCGCCTTCAGATAATTCCTTCGTGGAGCGTCCTCCCTTTCGGATAATGCCTTCGTGGAGCACTGTCCCTTTCTTCTTGACGCCTTTTAATTCCGTCGAAGGTTGTTTTGACTTTTCTGTATGCTGAATCAGTCAATCCGATCACCACTTCTTCTCTGATTCCTTCCCATTTTTTCTGTTGCTGTTTCACCCTGGCTTCCTTGCACTTTATACATATAGTTCATTTCTAAGTGATATATATTTCTGTATTTCTGTCTTGTGTTTTAGTGATTTATTGATGAATAACATCTGCAGTTTCTAAAAAGTTTTCTTTTCTACTCCATGTTCGGTTTCGAATTTTATATTGGAGCCATTTTGTAGAGGAAATTTATACTGTTATTTTAAATGCAACCTAAAGTCGTGCAGAATGATATTGAGAGCTGGTTTCTCAAGATGGGGCAGGATAAGGTTACGATTGTGGACGGGGCCGTAATCAGTTCGTCTCGGTTGGACAACAAATACGTAAACTTTATTTAAAGAAATTAAAATATTAAAACAATCTCTTAAGAAAACACAATTGACTGTATGACGGCTGAAAGACTTACCACAGGAAAAAAAATTCCCCAGAGGTGAAATTATTACTCGGCTGAAGGCCACAAACAATTTCAAATAACAAACGGCTGAAGGCCTGAATTAGAAGTCAAGAAAACAATTCAGAATAGCACACATTTCGACAAATACCTTGCTTTTAAAAAAGCTAGCTTTAATAAAACTTATTGTAACACCGCTAAAGGCCTTATTATGAAATAAGTGAAATTTTTGCTTGGTGAAGGCCACACACGACTTCAAATAACAAATGACTGAAGAGCTGAGCTAGAAGTCAGAAGAACAATTCCAGATAGAACTTTTAAAATAAATACTGGCTTTTAAAACAATTTTTCTTAAAAAAAACTTAGTTTAACACGGCTGAAGGCCTTATCATGAAAGAAGTGAAATTATTGCTCGGCTGAAGGCCACGCCAACAACAATTAGAAAATTACAAATATCCTTAAAACAAACAGCACAATCTAAGGAATCGCGACAAGCGGTTCTCGGCAAGTGTTCCAAGGGTCGGCCTGGGAAGGTAGCTCAAACATAAGGTGAAGTGCGACAGGCAGCCAAGAGTTGTGCTCACTTAACAAGATGGCAACTCAAACTAGGGGCAGCTTAAGCGCCGACCGACCGACTAACCAATCCGCCTAACGTCCGATCACCGGTACAACGATGGAATATTTTTTGGCAAGGGCGAAGAGACAGACAGCACGACATCTTCAGAAAATACCCAAGGCCGAAGGGAACACTAGAACCAAGATACACCTCCCAAAAATATGCACAGTACAATACAAGAGGCTGTCGAACTACACACCGTGTCGGACAGCATCAATGTCGAACTACACAGCGTGTCGGACAGCATCAACACGACGAGGAAAGGTACACTGCCGGAAAAGTACGCTAACCTCCAGGGGAGGCAACTGGGGCGTTAGCGGCCACGACCGCTGGTTGCACTTAACTAATAAGAATAATACTAAATTCTATGATGAATAACAAATAGAGAAAGACGGCTGCAATATTTCACCGCCTCGAAACACTTCACTCGTTGCCGCCAGGCTCAGCGGCCCTGGGAGCAACAACCCGCCAACCAAAGGCGAGATCTCAGAATAGACGAGCTTGCATTAGCAGTTAACTCTTCACTCAACTTAAGCGTCGAGGGTTCGGTGTGCAACGAAGTCGTCGCTCTCGCAGCTACCCCTCCTCGACCCGTCAGTGGCAGCACTCCGCCAGTGGCCCCGGCTTGCCCTCGCGCTGCACGGACCTGCTCGCTGCTGCGCCCCAACCGAACTGATCTCCGATCACAACTACCACCAAATCCAGTACGCAGACATCATTAAAATAACTGCTCATTCAAAACCGCAAGATACACACGGATCCGGGAAAACAATTCCACCAACAACTCACAATACTAAAACCAGTCACAACGAAACAACATGGACGAATTATAAGTCGACACAAACACAGAGAAGCCAGAAGCGGTCAGAAGACCAAATGCACGTCGTCCGCTGCGACGACCAACCAACGGTCGTCCGCATTGAAGTCATGCACGGGAAAGATCCCAGTAAAAATCGTCGACCAACAACTTATTGCCATGAAGTCACTTCAACGAGCGGACACAAACCCACACACACACACACACACACAGACACAGACACAAACACAAACACACACACAGGTGAAAGTTACACTACTCGAATATCACGATCCATCAACTGAAAGTCGCTGAATCCGGTCCTTGACGTGGTCGTGCACTCTCGCGACCACATCCTTCCAGCGGACAGTGCCTGTGTCTCCAGCGGTCGGGCAAGTACTACTGTCCGGACCCCACCACTGCTCCATCGCAAGCCCCCTAACTCGACACACGATGACCCGCTCCAAAGATGGTACCACAGTACGCACTATCGATAAGCGCTGCTGCTGCCACTCACGGACAGACAAGGCGAGCAAACGTAGTGGCGCCAGTGAACACACTAAGAAAACGAGACGCCACTATCTCTATTACAAGAAGCCATGCTATGAACGGCATCAATGCGAGACACACACGGCTCAGATACAATGAATATTTAAATACTTTACATATTCAGACTGTAGGGATTTCGGCATGAAATAACTCTAAGTTGATAGCTTACACTGTGCTGTGGTGAAGAAAAGCCAAATGTTTACCAAAGTAAAAGTCGGGCAGATTTAAAAGTGATGTTCCGGCTAGGGTCGTAGGAATATGGGTGAATCATCATTCAAAATACATAATTCTCTGATAATTACACGTATTTGCATTCTTAAGTATTATGAGGAATTATATGTTTGCGTTTTTGGAATTTTAAATTACATGCTTTACCAAAAAAAGCCTTGGGAGAGCTAGTCCTGACAAAACTCTACCATCTGGTGAGCAAGATGTATGAAACAGGCGAAATACCCTCAGACTTCAAGAAGAATATAATAATTCCAATCCCAAAGAAAGCAGGTGTTGACAGATGTGAAAATTACCGAACTATCAGTTTAATAAGTCACAGCTGCAAAATACTAACACGAATTCTTTACAGACGAATGCAAAAACTAGTAGAAGCCAACCTCGGGGAAGATCAGTTTGGATTCCGTAGAAACACTGGAACACGTGAGGCAATACTGACCTTACGACTTATCTTAGAAGAAAGATTAAGGAAAGGCAAACCTACGTTTCTAGCATTTGTAGACTTAGAGAAAGCTTTTGGCAATGTTGACTGGAATACTCTCTTTCAAATTCTAAAGGTGGCAGGGGTAAAATACAGGGAGCGAAAGGCTATTTACAATTTGTATAGAAACCAGATGGCAGTTATAAGAGTCGAGGGACATGAAAGGGAAGCAGTGGTTGGGAAGGGAGTAAGACAGGGTTGTAGCCTCTCCCTGATGTTGTTCAGTCTGTATATTGAGCAAGCAGTAAAGGAAACAAAAGAAAAATTCGGAGTAGGTATTAAAATTCATGGAGAAGAAGTAAAAACTTTGAGGTTCACCGATGTCATTGTAATTCTGTCAGAGACAGCAAAGGACTTGGAAGAGCAGTTGAATGGAATGGACAGTGTCTTGAAAGGAGGATATAAGATGAACATCAACAAAAGCAAAACAAGGATAATTAAGTCGGGTGATGCTGAGGGAATTAGATTAGGAAATGAGGCACTTAAAGTAGTAAAGGAGTTTTGCTATTTGGGGAGCAAAATAACTGATGATGGTCGAAGTAGAGAGGATATAAAATGTAGGCTGGCAATAGCAAGGAAAGCGTTTCTGAAGAAGAGAAATTTGTTAACATCCAGTATTGATTTAAGTGTCAGGAAGTCATTTCTGAAAGTATTCGTATGGAGTGTAGCCATGTATGGAAGTGAAACATGGACGATAAATAGTTTGGACAAGAAGAGAATAGAAGCTTTCGAAATGTGGTGCTACAGAAGAATGCTGAAGATTAGATGGGTAGAACTAATGAGGAAGTATTGAATAGGATTGGGGAGAAGAGAAGTTTGTGGCACAACTTCACCAGAAGAAGGGATCGGTTGGTAGGACATGTTCTGAGGCATCAAGGGATCACCAATTTAGTATTGGAGGGCAGCGTGGAGGGTAAAAATCGTAGAGGGAGACCAAGAGATGAATACACTAAGCAGATTCAGAAGGATGTAGGTTGCAGTAGGTACTGGGAGATGAAAAAGCTTGCACAGGATAGAGTAGCATGGAGAGCTGCATCAAACCGGTCTCAGGACTGAAGACCACAACAACAACAACCAAAAAAAGCTAATGGTAGTTCTTTAGGTTTAATGAAATTCTAAGTAGTTGCAGTGGGAAATAGTTCAGGTAAAGCATACAGTTAATGGACAACTCAGTTGCAAGTTCTTTTAGTGGTATAAAACGTGTACTAATGGTTGCTAGTATATCCAGGCAATGAAACAGTGAAGTACTAGAAAACCAGAAGTGTGAATTTTGCCTACTTTGTTGCCAGTGTTTAAGTTGCTTCTTCAAACAGATATCACTCCACGTACACAATGCTGGACAACACCCTTATACGTCACGTTTTTGAAAAAGAAAAAGCCCAGTAGATGACTTCAAGGAAGTTAAAAAATTTAAATACTTATTTACTAGAGCACACACTTTTTATAGTGAACATTTCACTTCAAGAAAACCACTTTCTTACTGCAATTTACTTTCAAAAGCTATTATTCTCTGAAGTAATTCGGTGTAGTCATTTAACATTTTCCAGTAACTAGGCTACACTGTGATTGAATTTTACTTAAGCAATAGTTAAGAAAATTTTTCATAATTAACACAAAAAAACAATTTAAATGGTGCCTCTATGTATTAACTTGGCACTTCTTAAGTCTGTGTGAACCAGTTCCTTTAAAGATCACGAATGATTATTAAAAGACAGTTTAAATTAATAGCTCACGCTTTACAAAAGTCAAATACAAAAATTTTTATCTTGTGGCTGTAGGTTGGGTGTGGGGAACAATTACGTCGGCTACACTACCCACAGTACTGCCTACAAGTATCTTGCTGTATGGACTCAATTTCTCTTCTTGGCGTCATTCAGTTTTACATACAGTAGCCCAACAACTCGCATTTATGCCGTAAGCCGTTTGCAGTCTCCAGCCAAGACATTTTTGTTCACATTTGCAGGCAAAGCTTCTTCTGCTCCACAAAGGTGTTGCCTCAATCACTGCTGCCTACAGACTGTGCGACTTACTTCTCGCGTTTGCTGTAGGTAGCGCGCCAATTCGCCCTTGCCACCTTTTCCACTCCGCAGAGCCACTTTCATTTCAAACAAAAGCACACTGGCTTATACATAACACATTTTTCTTACATTGGTTCTAAGCGTAACCATTTCTTAATTTGTCCAATTTACATCAACATGAAAGGTTTATACACACAAATATTTTTATATACAAAATGTCAACATAAAATTATTTAACATAATAAACAATTTACATAGTATTTTACATACATTGCTCATATATAATGCGAAGAACATCTTACTCCAGTATAGCACACTTTATATCTACAGAGAATATATTACCAATCTGCAAAAATTTTAAAGGAAAAAAATTATGAAAATTTAATTGAACCATAAACAAATAATATTATAAGAGAGAAAGATAGAGAGGATGAGGTGAGAGAGGGACAGGGGGAGGAGGAGGAATGGACCGAACTGAGACTGTATTACGTAAGATAAGTTATAGAGCAGATTGGGTATTGTCAGTATTGTTAAATTGTTAGAAACTTAGTCAGCCGGTGTCGTAATTTTGAAATGAGAGTTAGTATGACTGTCCCGTAATAAGTATATCGCTTGAAGCGCCGTTGCGACAGAGGCAAAGATCAATTGTGGATACTAAACCACTGAATATTATAAGAAACGTTTTTAAGGAATATTCCCGACTGACTACACAAAATAAGACGACACGTACTTTCGAGAGTGAGTGGTTCAAAATAGGAATTAATACTATAAGAGAAATGAGTCATAAGTATACTAACGTCGGTACACAATTGTATGCGAACGTACCATCGGGATAGAGGCACATACATTCTCCGTGGTCTGGGTAAAAAGAATTGTGGTTAAAATGGATTTATTCATCTAAAAAAGAAAATACTCGGACTTCGTAATTAAATGAAAAGGAAGATTGCAGGTTCTGAATGTCGCGGCAAATATGACCTAAATATTGAAACTGACTTTGGCGGCCACGAAGGGAAAGAGATGAACACATTCACGTACCTCTATTGTTGAGCAGCGCCGTCGTGAAGAACGTCGCATCCATTTAAATTCTCCATACAGAATTAAAATAATAATAATCTTCCAGAGTTGTAGGTGTTGGGATCCGTGGCATCTTAAATGAGATTATCGTATTGTTTCAGAAGTTGCTTTCGTTACTTAGCACAATTTTACTTGATTTTGACGAGCACTTCGTTTATTCATCTTATCACGGCACGAGAACAACGAAAGGTAACTATTACTATAACTAATAAACGAAGAGCTTAAATCTTCATTTGTCCGCCAGTGTTAAATACTTTCCAAATGGATCTTTGGTATGAGAGTCGAATAATTATCTATGCATTTATTAAGTTCCTTTAGAGTATATTGGCTGGATCGAGCTATTATACGTAAAATATATTACAGATTCCGATGTCCCGAAGATTCTGTATCTTTTACTCTGCAATGCCATGCATTCGAAGATTAGGTGCGATGCAGTTTCTTCACCCTCATCACAGATCCTACATTTGGGGTCCTCTTCCGTTATACCCATTGTGTGTAAGTGTTTTCTGAAATTCCCATAGCTGGTCCTCAGTCCAGTCATGAGTTTGATCTCTTTCCTGTTCAATCCCAGGATTAGAGAGCTTCTTTTGAAACATGGCTTACCATGTTTTTGTTTATGGACCTTGGTCCAAAATCCTACGTGCTGTTTCCTAAGCCAGTTCCGTAGTTCAAATTTGATCATAGCCTTGGTGATTGTCAGGACAGGTTCTGGTCCATTAAATGGAGTGGGTTAGTCATTGGAAGTCGACAAAAAAATCTTCAGGGATGTTTCAACCTCTCTCTAGCCGCCCAGGTTCACTGTTTGTGATGTGAATATGGAGAGGAAACGAGAAGGAACAACCACAGCAAAACAAAGACCAGGCAGACGAGAAAGATTGGTGGACAAGGACCGTCGAGTAGTGCAGAGGGTGGCTGCAAAAGAATCGTAAGCCACCAGCGGAAGGAATCACTCTTGAGTTCCAGAGTAATACCGACAGTCCAGATAGCACAGCGTGCGTAAGAATTGAGAAAGAGAGACGTATGATGGTCGAGCAGCTCCTCATAAGCCACAAATTTCTGTGGTCAATACTAAGCGACATTTGAGGTGGCGCAAAGAGCGAAATAGGGACGTCACTGGTGATCAATCACGCGATACTCTGTGGAGATCTGAAGGCAGGATTTGGATTGGATGAATGTCTCGAGAACGTAACCTTCCCTCATGTATAGTGCCAACAGTGGAATACGAAGGAAGTTGTGCTAAGGTATGCCGGTGTTTTTACGTGGGCTGTTAGGTAGCAGATTTTGCACCTTACATGATGCTAAATCAGTACTAATACACCGAATAATAATTGATAATTGGCCCACCGGTAGGAGAGAATGGACACAGAAACGGAAGTTGTGTGTGTCATGTCAAACTAACGAGATGGCCGCAGAGGCTGGAACACGGCCGGAACTCCTAAGGAAGGTGTTTATGTCACGTCAAACTAACGGGATGGCCGCGGCCGGACCCCTTTGTCGGCTGGCACTTCAGACCACCAAAGACGTTGGGAGAGGCTGGGCCATCACAACAAGAAGTGAGAAGGAGCTATATGCGAAAGAGAGAAAGACGATTTCGCGCCACAGTGGAAAATTTGCGGAAGACTGTGACGGGATTGGTGCAGAGCGCGTAGAGATACATATTAAAAGTTTGGTGGCAACAGTAACCGCGGGAGAATTCTGTGTCGTGGTTGGGTATAAACGCTCACGGATCCATGCGGCAAATAACGGCCAGGTTTGCAAGAAACTCTGAAGGCGGACTCTGGGGTCGGCAGTGGACTAGAGCAGTCGCGGTGTCTGGCTGCTCTGCTTGGAGAGCGTGGAGAGAAGTAGGTTGGAGAAATTACCGGCATTGAGTCCAGTGGTTAATCTCCAAGTCTGAATAGTGTACAGCATACGACTCCACACACGTAGCATTATCTGTTCCTCTGAGGAGAGAAACAGATTTGTACTAACTTGTGGTGTTCATATGCAATCTGAAGTGTACCTTTGCTGCCGCGCACTTGAGTCGACCAACTACTCTTGGCATTAGTGCAAGTAGCTTGACTATTGACTCGTGACGGACTCCGCAATTGAACACACGTACAGGAGTTTACGGACGCAAACCACGTCCACGTTGGAGATTAAAGCCAAGCTCGCTCACGGGAAAGACGGCATCACGACGTTTGCAGGGCCGACCGTCGTAATCATCACGCAGAATCACGATGATATTAGCAATCATCTACCAAAGTAGGGCACTGTAGTTTTAAATGAGTTCGTATTCCGCTGGCTCTTTGACTGGCGCTCTCTGAGCCTGTGTCCGTTCAGGCAGAACTTCAATAGAGTCACTTGCGGGTTCATTGTTGCCTTAAGTAGTTAGGGAAAGAGGCTGCATTGTGCCAATGATAGGCTAGTTAGGTTATCGAGTGTATTGGATTGTCATGTTAGGCTAGAAATATTGCTCATCCTGTTTTCTGAATAAATCTTAATTTGGTATAATATGCTAATCAACGTATTATTGATTTCGTAGCTAGCAATCACCATATTTTTGTTCAATAATTAGAGTGGAATGTCAATTTCTATGCAAATGATACTGGGGGTATAACCGCGCTTTTAAACAGAGCCAACTTAAGTCAGATAGGAACTCATGGTCGATTAAGACTACCAACAGATATTTTTTAGTATATCGATAATTATACAATAAACACCCCGCACGTTACAGGTCCTCTTATTGCACTTAAGAAAACGGAAAATGTGGAAGGACGTCACCACATATTACAGCATTGCGTACTGTGTACAGAAGAGGAACAGATCGGGGACGCTGATTGCTTGAATCAGCATGACAGTGCACCCTGTCGTAAAGCAGAATCTGTGAGGCTATGGTTTGTGGGCCATAATATTCATGAAAAGGACTGGCATGCCCAGAGTCCCCACCTCAACCCAATAGAATACCTTGGAGATGAGTCAGAACGTCGACTTCGCTCCAGATTCCAGCATCCAAGATCCCTACCTGCTCTGGTTGGTTGGTTGGTTGATTTTTGGGAGGGGACCAAACAGCCGGGTCATCAGTCTTTTTCAAAGGAACCATCCCGGCATTTGCCTGAAGCGATTTAGGGAAATCACAGGAAACCTAAATCAAGATGGCCGGACGCGAGTTTGAACCGTCGTCCTCTCGAATGCCAGTCCAGTGTGCTAACCACGGACCAACCTCACTCGGTTACTTTCTCTGCTTTCGGCTCTTGAGAAAGAATGGGATGCCACTCCACCACGGACATACAGAACCCCATTCAAAGGTTCCAATACAAGGCGTCTAAAGGTGAAGGGTAGAGACACCTCAGATTGGGTATTGTTAGTACTTTTGATCAGATACTGTATATAAATCACTTCCAGATTTAACAGGAGGGATGTTAGATTTTAAAAAAATCCTATTACCTGCTGAGAACCTTCGGTTTCTTGGCACAAAAGATAATTGACGAGTCTTCGAATTTCATTACTCCATACCGAGATGGCTTAAGCGTTTATCGAAAACTTGAAACTGTAATTTCTCAGTACCGTTGTACGATGAGAACCAAGAATTTTTATGAAATACCCTGTTCTCTCGCACAAAATCTATTAGCGGAATAATGTGCCAGGTAATGCTTGCCTTAAACTATACACTGGATTGTTTTTGAACGTCCACGAGCGTGTACCTAAAGTTTTGAGATTGAGAACACTTGTGCTCTACGCAGACACTCCTGGCAAGTGTTTCTGTTGCTTGGCAGGTGGTTGGCTCACCGTGCAGCCTCCGTGTTCCCATCTCCTCTGCTCCTGAGAACGGCTTCTCCGTTAGAAGCGCTAATGATGCAGACCTTGGCCTGTTGCAGCCTCGCCACGACAGTTAGCGTACAGCTGATGAGCGCCGCTCGGTGCCAAGGTTAACTGATTTGCGAAGCACGACTTTTCACACGTGAAGCTTGCAACGCTGCAGACTTTCGGTAGGTTCGCAATACGATAATGCTTTTTTCGGTTATTGGAATATTTTGCCACGAAGTAGATCACCGTGAGACACACGACTGAGCACGATCAATCACCTGTGGCTAATGGACGTCAAGAAGTACTTACCATCGAGTACTGAATGTATTATTACATCCTTACGTTTTGGGCCATTAATCGGGATACCGATGCGACTGTATGGGCAACAATTCAAAAGAGACAGGTAAATACAAAATCCAATGACTCGGACATCGTAATAAAAACATCAACAATACATCCTCCAAATATTCAGAAGCAATAATGTTACACATGTAACGTGGTATTGAAACAATGAAATGCCAACAGAAGGCAAAAATAACTGGAGAAATCATTTAAACTGCTGTGGATGACTCTATGGAAAAGCGTGAACCTAAAAATAGTCATTCAACACTTATACATTCCTCTCCGTCTCCCCCTCTGTTTCTCTTTTCTTCTTCTTCTTCTTCTTCTTATGATTAGTTTGACGCTACTTTTATGGTATCCTGTTCTGTAACAGCCTCTTCCTCGCAGTGCAGAGAGCAGCACTTAAAAAACCACGAGTTCGGTTATTTCTCGAATATGTTCTATCTAAATGTTTTGTCTATGTATATCTATCGCTCCATGTTTTTCCTTGTGTGGGACCCCCTAGTACCCTATAGACTTTTATCTGCTGTCTTAACGTATGTCTTATCTCTCTGTCCCTTCTAGACATATTTTTCACATGTTTCTTTCGTAGCCAATACTGCTGAGAACCTAATTTCTTATCGTATTAGCCAACTGAATTTCTCAGCAGCCGTCTTTAAGGTATCACCTCAGATTCCCTTTCTTCTCGATCTCCACGATTCACTTTCCTTTCTCACTATTACCCTCCACCACACTAAGACTTGATTCAGAATCTCTCTCTCATCATTCTCCCAAACCCCTCAACCTAACATCCAACCACATCAAACCTATACAACCAGACGACCCAAAAACCTACATGTACCACAATTCTCTCATCCTCAGCAGACTACATAAATTCATCACTTCAATCTTCTCTGCGTAAATACTGTAAACAGTCAACAAATCAGCCTTTTATCTTTTAACCAACGCTACTCGACAATTGCGTTTTATTTTTGTGAAAATATTTCAGTATTAACGCCATTTTAATTTTTTTACTATTTTTTAAATTTTTTAACTCGTTGGACTGAAGGGGGGCAACCTGTAATCGCTGAAAGCCCACCGTCAGCTGTATGTGACGAGGAAATGAAATAACAAATACAAGATCTAACAAAACACTGGGGTTTTTCACTGCTCCATGTGAATACATTTACCAGTCAGTTGTACACATCCAAAATAACATTGGTAATTACTGCTCAAACAGCTCTGTCCATGACCATGCAACAAGAGATAGACTCTACTTACCTTTACCAAGAAAAGATAAACATAAAACTCAAACCAGCATTTTCTACCAAGGAATAAAACAGTACAATAAATTACCAAAAGAGATTTAAAAAATTGCAAAAATACACTTATTTAAAAAGGCAGCTAAAAAGAACCTGTTATGCAATACATTTTATACGTTGAAGGATTACTTAGACAAAACAGAGTAGGGGTTTGATAAAAAATGTTATACAAATAAATGATAATAATAATAATTATTATAAAACATCCAACATTCCACATAACACCTTCACTTTATATTTTTGTTCCTTCTTTTTTCCTTTCTAGAAATACTTACCGCCAAGCTATACATAGCACAATACTAACACCTCTTCTTCTTTCTGAGCTCAACATCTCACTCATTATGGAGGGATGCTATCTCAGTTTTTCAGGATAGCAAATGGGAAGTTGCGGTACAGAAAATGGCCCAGAGATCACCAGTGTGTGTGTGTGTGTGTGTGTGTGTGTGTGTGTGTGTGTGTGTGTGTGTATGTGTGTAGTGAGTGAAGTGTTATGTAACAATGTGCGTATAGTGTGTGCAGTGACTGATAGTGAGATATGAGTGAACACTGTGGCATTACATTATTAAATAAGTTACTTGTAATAAAAGTATTGTATACTAGGAATAAATCTAATGATTGTCTCTAACTAGAAGTCTGCAAATATATGCGTATACGAATTAGCTTATATTAAATTGGTCTAAACTTGTAAATACTTTGGCATGTCCTATATCCTTGTAGAAAGAGATCTACAGATGAATAAAGCTACCTACTACTAGGAAAAACAATATAAATGGCGCTGACATTGTGTTCGTTGTATGATCAGATGCTGCATATGATGTTCTTGGCGTGCTTGGTGTGATTTATTACTATAAGATAATAATGGTACTTTACCTGTTGCTGGCAAATTTGGTGCGACTATTGTTGGTGTGAATTGTGGGATAGCACTAGCGTTGAAATGTGTACGTTGACTTCTGAAACACTTCAGAATAGCTATGGGGTCGGAAGTGCAGTGGTGCCCAAGTGGAGATATAAGAACAGTGAAATGGCGGGAGTTTTACCGTTTGGACTAGTTTAATGCCATTACCAAGGAGCGAATTCCGGTGTAGTCGTGATAGTAAGGGTAGGAAAATATGCGTCTATCAGCCAAATAGTTGGTATCCACACTGATAAGCCAGAACATTATGACCACGTACCTTCTTTACACATAAAAGCGACGATGCGTCGTAGCATGGAAACAGTGAGGTCGCTGGAGAGAGTTGGCATCACATCTGCACACACAAGCCACCTAACACCCGTAAATTCCGGAGAGGGGGGCAATGAATTCTGAGGCCATGTTCAATCATGAGTTCAATGGGGTTCAGATCTGGCGAGTTGGAGGGCCAGAACGTTAATTGGAACTCCCCACTGTGTTCCTCGATCCACTCCACCACACTCCTTGCCTTCTGACATTGCGCATTATCTTGCTGAAAATTGCCACTGCCGTCGGGAAACATGATCGTCATGAAGGCGTGCACGTGGTCTGCAACCAGTGTACGATACTCCTCGGCCGTCATGGCGCCCTGCGCAAGCTCTGCTGGACCCATTGGTGCCCGCGTGAATGTTCACCAGAGCATAACGGAGCCACAGCCCCGCAGTAGAGGGGTCAAGGAGGTGTTGTTCCCCGGAAGACGACGGAGTCACGCCCTCCCATCGGCATAATGAAGAAATTAATGGGATTCATCAGACCATGGAACCACTGTGCCAACGTCCAGTGCCTTGGTCACATCTCCATTTCAGTCTTAGCTCCTGGTCGTGGTGTTAACATTGGCACGAGCATGGGTTGTCAGAGGCCCACAGTTAGGAGTTTGCGGTGCTGTCCAGCATTAAAATCTGATTTTACTTCCGCCACAGTTCGCCGCGTGTCCTGTTTTACCAGTCTGTCCCGCCTATGACGTTCGACATATGTAATGAGGGGTGTCTGTCCAACACCACGACAACTGACTAGTAGTCATTCGCCGCCAGGTGAAGCTGCTGTCAGCCGGACGGGTTTATATCGATAGTAGGTCGGTGGTGATACTGTTCTGGCTGATCAGTGTATATCTATATTTTTAATCTGTGAGCCACTGTACTGTGTGTGATGGACGCCACTTTCGGAACCACCACCTAATCCTCTTCCATATACAAATGGTACGACTAGTGGCAAGCCCCCATACGAGTTCTAGTATCTCTGATTTTCCCGTCGTTAACGTCCCATGAAATGTATTTGGAAGAAAGTAAAATGTTGGTTAATTCTTCTACGAAGCTATGCTCTCAGAACTTCAGTCATAAATAGTCTGTAGCGTCCTCCGCTGCGGCTTGTTGAGTATCTACATTGCACTTTGGCACTTACTTATCCGACCCCATGACGAAATGCACGCAGTAAGGGGCTCCGTAAACCTGGAACACAACCACTAATAATCCCACGCTCTGTGACTGTCCAGAAATTGCAGGCCGAGGCGTATCCTGGGGAACAAGGACTAGGGGTTACCTGTGGTAGACATCACACATCACAGAAAAGGAGAAAGCTGTTTCGCATACTCCAGGTAAAATCGTATAAGTATCCTATCAGGCACTATGGCTTTTCTTTTGTTGAGCATCTTTAGCTGATTTCCTAGTACAGAGCCGTTTGCCGCTGTAGTTACGACAATGGACTTAAAATCTGGATAAAGCGGCTTTCTCAGATATCTACCCGCCCCATGTAGATTTTTCATGGTTTCCTTTAAGTTACGTCTATGGTCACAAACGTTTTGTTAACAGATTACCGGTTTCGGTCTTTAATAACCATCATCAGATCTGTTTCATAAAAACAAAGTCCTAATGTACTGCAGTCCTAATGCACTACAGATCTGATGAAGGTCATTAAAGACCGAAACCGGTAATCTGTTAACAAAAAGTTTGTGACCATAACGTAAATTAAAGGCAACTTATTACATACACGGGTCACTGTTTTTTCGCGACGATATCGCAGCTTGTTTCTCATGGTTTCCGTAAACCTCTTAAAACGAATGCTGGGGGGATTCATTTGGACAGTATGCTGTCAGTTTCCTCAGCCTTGTCGAATCCGAGCTTGTGCTCCGTCCCCAATGACGTCACTATGGCCAGGACGTTGTGCCCAAATCTTCCAAACCCTTTTCGCCCCGTGCCTGATCTGCTGCTTACGTCACGCACGTGCATCCCTCGCCGGAGCGGCCACGCTCCCCTCTTTCGCTGACGCTGACGTAACGGAAGTGCTTCTGCTTCTGCCAAGGGCGGGCGCTCGCACCAGGCCCTCTTCCCCGGCTTTGTGCGCTCCCCTTTGCTCAGAGAGAGGAAAAGCCTCCCGGAAGAGTTTGGCCTCAGGAAGAAGAGTTTTAAAACTGGAGTTCCCCACGTTCCGATGCTACAGGCAGCTTTCAGTAAGACAGAAATTCAGTAAAAGATTATAAGTCGGCTTTATGAGGGTAAAATTCGTAATAAGGTCACAAAACAAGGGAAGCGTCTCGAGGGTAGGTCGTCATCTTCGCGTAAAATAATACAGGAATCTTTAAAAAGTCTGTCTTTTAATTACCACAAGCTGAAAGGATGACCGCATTAAAGTAACTCTAAAATGCCTCAGATTTATATTATACGAGTAATTATTGGTAAATGGGTCCACCCCAATGGTAGAGACGGCACCTCCATCTTAGAAAAGCGTAACAAACTCAACGCAGCATACCATCTGTCTCACAATCTGGGCCGAACGGTTCTAGGCGCTTCAGTCTGGAACCGCGCGAGCGCTACGGTCGCAGGTTCGAATCCTGCCTCGGGCATGGATATGTGTGGTGTCCTTAGGTTAGTTCGGTTTAAGTGGTTCTAAGTTCTAGGGAACTGATGACCTCAGATGTTAGGTCCCACAGTGCTCAGAGCCATTTGAACCACAATCTGTACAACAAAAAGTGCTCAAAAATGGTTCAAATAGCTCTAGGCACTATGGGACTTAACATCTGAGGTCTTCAGTCGTGTAACCGACGTTTAACGAGTTCCTTTTAGCACTTATGTGGATGACCTCACACTTTTCGTTATTCAGGGTCAACTGCCACTTTTCGCACCATTCAGATATCTTTTCTAAATCGTTTTGTAGTTTGTTTTGATCTTCTGATGACTTTATTAGTCGATAAACGACAGCGTCATCTGCAAACAACCGAAGACTGCTGCTCAGATTGTCTCCCAAATAGTTTATATAGATAAGGAACAGCAAAGACCCTAAACATTACCTTGGGGAACGCCAGAAATCACTTTTGTTTTACTCGATGACTTTCCGTCAATTACTACGAACCGTGACATCTCTGACATTAAATCACAAATCCAGTCAATTAACTGAGACGATATTCCATAAGCACGCAATTTCACTACAAGCCGCTTGTGTGTCAAAAGCCTTCCGAAAGTCCAGAAATACGGAACCGATCCGAAGAAATTCCTTGTCAATAGCAGTCAACACTTCATGTGAATAAAGAGCTGGTTGTGTTCCACAAAATGGCTCTGAGCACTATGGTACTTAACATCTGAGGTCATGAGTCCCCTAGAACTTAGAACTACTTGAACCTAACTAAGCTAATGACATCACACACATCCATGCCCGAGGCGGGATTCGAATCTGCGACCGTAGCAGCACAGCGATTCTGGACTGAAGCGCATAGAACCACTCGGCCACCACGGCAGGGTAAGGAGTGCATTTCGAAGAATGCTAAGGTCTGTCATTACAGAACTGCCGTCAGACCACAGTTTCTGTATGCCGCAGAGACCCTCTTGATGAACAGAAAAGGCACAATGGATGACATGGAGAAAGCCGAAAGAAAAATTTATGGCCCGAGATTGCTCCCAGATGGTACCTACCGATTGAAGTCTAATTCTGAGCTATATCAACAGTTAGAATCAGCCAACACCAGTATGCGGCGTAAGAGGCTCAAGTTCCATGGGCACCTACAACGGACGAACAACAATAGGCTTACCAAGATGATCTTCTCATTGGTTAAAAGCTACAAGACTGAAAGCCTGTGGCTTAATGAAGTACTAAAGGACTTGGATTCAGCTGGGGTCT
Organism: Schistocerca serialis cubense; assembly: GCF_023864345.2. Taxonomy (NCBI): domain Eukaryota; kingdom Metazoa; phylum Arthropoda; class Insecta; order Orthoptera; family Acrididae; genus Schistocerca; species Schistocerca serialis. Next base: position 1,198,804,194 of record NC_064638.1, on the reverse strand, counting down.
CTGATCTTGAGGTAGAAGATCGATGCAAATTTTGTGCTATGGTAGAGTCTTTGACCCCCACCTCCTAGAGTCCCTAAACATCGGAAGCCCCTTTCACAGCAGAGGAAGGAGAAATTATCAGCAGAGCTCAAGAGACATTGGGAACGGAAGAGAGCATCGAAGAAGAACTAGACATAAGCGCTCCTTAATGGTCTTAAATCAATAATAATTACTGTAGTGCAGTGTCACACATTTTATTCGATTTCTCACCCAAAAATTAGAAATGGAATGCAAAGAAGCTAATATCTGGACTCATTGTGGCTCTATCCCAGTATGTGATCACACAAGAAGACACAAAAACTCGTATAAAATTATCGCTTCGAGACTACTGCGCACAAAGACATACAAAAACAAAGCAAACAAGTTTCGTAAATCACGTCCACAAAAATGCAATTTAAGTGAGCATAGGTTTTTGCAATGCTGACCCACAACGCCGATTTACTCACAACGCTGCAATATCACTGCACATAGAACATAGCAATAAGGCGAAAAGATCGAAAACACTTTTACATTCGCTTCAGCACAATTACATTGCTCGCAATCACACTACTTGTAGCGAAAGTAATTAACCATGCCCTCTGTGCAAGTGCAATGTAGTGGCAAAATATATCTTAATTTAATTGCACAGGTTGGCAAGTACTGTGCAAGATTGGCGAGCAGTCAGCTGCAGACAGAATACACTGCCTTATAGAAACATGAAAAACTGATAACATATCGACAGTCTGGAAATACCTCCGCATACACCTTCTTCATAAAAAAGGCAGATGAAAAGGTACTCTCCTAAGTAATGTCGAGAAGAGTTGATGAACAGACTGATCACCTCATTGGAGAATATCAAGCTGGTTTCCGAAAAGCCAGGGTATGCGTGGAACAGATTTTCAATCTCAAGAGCATTTTGAGAATTAGAGCAATAAGAAGCCAGAACACAGTAGTAATTTTTGCGGACTTCGAAAAAGCTATACGATTCTGTCGACAGCGTCTTAGAGGAATACGGAACTGATAGAAAGACGAGGCAAAAAGGGACGCCTGAAAGAAACTCTGACAGACATCATCTCGAAAGTTAAGTTTTTTGGAGCAATCTCAGGCAAAGAGACGGATTACCTCCAGTTCTCTTCAATATCATCCTGGGGAAAATAATGAGAACCTGGGAAGGAGCCCTGAAGTTCGAAGTAATAAGTTGAATACTCCTTGGGAAGACAGGAAACAACTTGGAAAATCATGTGTTTAGCTTTTACCGATGACAGTGCCCTTTTAGGCAGAAACTGGAAAGACGCGCAAGACTGGAAAAACTGGTCTCAGAGTCTCATATGAAAAGACGGAAATATGGAAACGAGACACCAATGAGAGAAATAGTTGAAGGTAAACTATGTAAAGATTAGAAGGACGGATAAATTTAAATACTTAGGAGAATGGGTCCAGCCGAATGGGCTGTATAAAGAGGCAGTCAAAAGAAGAGGCAGAACATTACACCTTACTTACATATTAATACAGAACAGACGCAACAAACGAGCGATATCCTACAAAACCAAAATCAGACACTATAATTCAGTTATAAAACCGGAAGGTCTCTGTGTTTCGAAATATCTTAGATTAAATACAAAGGGGCAGTTGGCAGAATCTGAAAAGAAGGAAAGGAAGATTCGCAGGAAAATTTTAGAACCTCAGAAGACTACTGAATAGAAGAACCTGAAAAACGAGGAGCTCTACAGATACACAGAAAACAACGCACAACGCGGAAACGACGCCTAAAATTTTATTTAAACCTGGGAAGAATGGAATATCACGACTGAGCAAAAATATCTTCGGTTAAATCACACTCTAAGTGAGTAGATGAGGGCAAAAGAGATGCGCATGAAACTGGCATTGCGCTAGAGATGATCCAAAACAGAGAAGAATTGAGAGACAAAGTCAACAGCATAAAATCATTTGAAGAGAAATCAGTAATGAGAAAGTCCAGACATTACATTTCGAAGGAGGAGAGAAAGAAAAGATGTGAAAGAATGAAGAGATTCTGGGAAGAGAGGAAAAGAGAAGCCAAGCTGGCCAAATTAGGAAGAGAAAAATTATTTTTTACTAATTCTTTAGACATTTAATTACAGAATTCGAGACAGGGAACAGATTTCAGTTCAGTTTACTGAACGGTCAATCTACAAATCTGAGTGGGGACCAACTGAGATACAGTCGTTCGCCAGCATGTCACCGTAGCTGTAGACTCGTAGAAAGATGTTCCCAGCGCCTCGGGCTTCGTTAATGAGGGAATCCAAATTTCATTAATTGCACTGCATCCCGTCGAGTAATGGTATGGGCATATTCTCCATAAATATAATCCTCTTCCATATCACAGTCACAAAATGCTCAGCACTCTGTCACACGTTCTCTCGCATTCCTCGCTAGCCGTATCCCTACGGTGCCCGCAACATGATAACGCAAGACGAGGAAGCGAAATAGGAGGGTTGAGAAAGCATGAGCACTACCTGCTGCTCCGCATCACGTTCAGATTTCTTCAGATGGTTTTGAACGGTCCCTAATGGTTCCGAGCCAACGGCCTTGCCGCAGTGGTAACACCGGTTCCCGTCAGATCACCGAAGTTAAGCGCTGTCGGGCTGGGCTAGCACTTGGATGGGTGACCATCCGGTCTGCCGAGCGCTGTTGGCCAGCAGGATGCACTCAGCCCTTGTGAGGCAAACTGAGGGGCTACTTGATTGAGGAGTAGCGGCTCCGGTCTCGGAAACTGTCAGCGGTGTGCTGACCACATGCACCTCTGTATCCGCATCCAGTGACGCCTGTGGACTGAGGATGACACGACGGCCGGTCGGTACCGTTAGGCCTTCATGGCCGGTTCGGACGAAGTTTAGTTTAGTTTAGCTAATGGTAAAGGAGGACGAAAATCTAATAGTCATGGGCGACTGGAATGCAGTTGTTGGGGAAGGAGTAGAAGAAAAGGTTACAGGAGAATATGGGATTGGGACAAGGAATGAAAGAGGAGAAAGACTAATTGAGTTCTGTAACAAGTTTCAGCTAGTAATAGCGAATACCTGTTCAAGAATCACAAGAGGAGGAGGTATACTTGGAAAAGGCCGGGAGATACGGGAAGATTTCAATTAGATTACATCATGGTCAGACAGAGATTCCGAAATCAGATACTGGATTGTAAGGCGTACCCAGGACCAGATATAGACTCAGATCACAATATAGTAGTGATGAAGAGTAGGCTGAAGTTCAAGACATTAGTCAGGAAGAATCAATACGCAAAGAAGTGGGATGCGGAAGTACTAAGGAATGACGAGATACGTTTGACGTTCTCTAACGCTATAGATACAGCAATATGGAAAAGCGCAGTAGGCAGTACAGTTGAAGAGGAATGGACATCTCTAGGAAGGAAAACATAGGTACAAAGAAGGTAGCTGCGAAGAAACCATGGGTAACAGCAGAAATACTTCAGTTGATTGATGAAGGGAGGAAGTACAAATGTGTTCCGGGAAAATCAGGAATACAGAAATACAAGTCGCTGAGGAATGAAATAAATAGGAAGTGCAGGGAAGCTAAGACGAAATGGCTGCAGGAAAAATGTGAAGACATCGAAAAAGATATGGTTGTCGGAAAGACAGACTCAGCATACAGGAAAGTCAAAACAACCTTTGGTGACATTAAAAGCAACGGTGGTAACATTAAGAGTGGAACGGGAATTCCACTGTTAAATGCAGAGAAGAGAGCAGATAGGTTGAAAGAATACATTGATAGTCTATATGAGGGTGAAGATTTGTCTGATGTGATAGAAGAAGAAACAGGAGTCGATTTAGAAGAGATAGGGGATCCAGTATTAGAATCGGAATTTAAAAGAGCTTTGGAGGACTTACGGTCAAATAAGGCAGAAGGGATAGATAACATTCCATCAGAATTTCTAAAATCATGGGGGGAAGTGGCAACAAAACGACTATTCACGTTGGTGTGTAGAATATATGAGTCTGGCGACATACCATCTGACTTTCTGAAAAGCATCATCCACACAATTCCGAAGACGGCAAGAGCTGACAAGTGCGAGAATTATCGCACAATCAGCTTAACAGCTCATGCATCGAAGCTGCTTACAAGAATAATATACAGAAGAATGGAAAAGAAAATTGAGAATGCGCTAGGTGACGATCAGTTTGGCTTTAGGAAAAGTAAAGGGACGAGAGAGGCAATTCTGACGTTACGGCTAATAATGGAAGCAAGGCTAAAGAAAAATCAAGACACTTTCATAGGATTTGTCGACCTGGAAAAAGCGTTCGACAATATAAAATGGTGCAAGCTGTTCGAGATTCTGAAAAAAGTAGGGGTAAGCTATAGGGAGAGACGGGTCATATACAATATGTACAACAACCAAGAGGGAATAATAAGAGTGGACGATCAAGAACGAAGTGCTCGCATTAAGAAGGGTGTAAGACAAGGCTGTAGCCTTTCGCCCCTACTCTTCAATCTGTACATCGAGGAAGCAATGATGGAAATAAAAGAAAGGTTCAGGAGTGGAATTAAAATACAAGGTGAAAGGATATCAATGATACGATTCGCTGATGACATTGCTATCCTGAGTGAAAGTGAAGAAGAATTAAATGATCTGCTGAACGGAATGAACAGTCTAATGAGTACACAGTATGGATTGAGAGTAAATCGGAGAAAGACGAAGGTAATGAGAAGTAGTAGAAATGAGAACAGCGAGAAACTTAACATCAGGATTGATGGTCACGAAGTCAATGAAGTTAAGGAATTCTGCTACCTAGGCAGTAAAATAACCAATGACGGACGGAGCAAGGAGAACATCAAAAGCAGAATCGCTATGGCAAAAAAGGCATTTCTGGCCAAGAGAAGTCTACTAATATCAAATACCGGCCTTAATTTGCGGAAGAAATTTCTGAGGATGTACGTCTGGAGTACAGCATTGTATGGTAGTGAAACATAGACTGTGGGAAAACCGGAACAGAAGAGAATCGAAGCATTTTAGATGTGGTGCTATAGACGAATGTTGAAAATTAGGTGGACTGATAAGGTAAGGAATGAGGAGGTTCTACGCAGAATCGGAGAGGAAAGGAATATGTGGAAAACACTGATAAGGAGAAGGGACAGGATTATAGGACATCTGCTAAGACATGAGGGAATGACTTCCATGGTACTAGAGGGTGCTGTAGAGGGCAAAAACTGTAGAGGAAGACAGAGATTGGAATACGTCAAGCAAGGAAAGGAATTCGTGGCGGGCCGCATCAAACCAGTCAGTAGACTGATGACCAAAAAAAAAATGGTTCCGGCCAGTACACGAGAGCAAAAACTGCCGTCAGGCTGCGCTCCAAATGGATGTGTTCACGTCCGTTGATGATGCAGCCTCATAACGTCCTTAGCGAAGGGTTGAAATGTACGAGGATTTCAGCAGTGTCAAAGGCTGTCAAGAATGTCCTCCTGTTGGTCACCGCACTGCGAACTGTCGTTTTCGACTGTCGATTTACAGCGGCGGTGTGTCTGGAACGTTTTCCTAGGGCACTCTTAAGAAAACTGCGTGATTTCAACGTTTCGCGTCGCGGGTTTCACGTCCATCGCGGAGGCGTTAGAAGAAGGGGTGAAATGTGGGTAAGAGGGGGGGAGGGAGGGTACGACAATCTTCCAAACGTGTGACACTATGGCACTGGACAGAGTTAAAGTGAAATTTGGTACCATTGTGACATCATTAACTCACCTTACAAGACACGTGAACTTCTGAGCTGTGGCCTTTTCTTCGCACGCGTCAGCGCCTTGCTGTTTGAAGCCTCGTCCCAGGGCACAACGCTTCTGCAACATTACAGAGGATGGACGTACTCACCATTAAGACAAATTTCAAACTTAAGCGTCGCAATGTGTGGGAATTACAGCGTTTCGAAAAACTGAATCTTTAATTCTGTTTCACAGTGTATATAAAAATTTCTAAAAAGGAATATTTAAAGTAATTAAGTCCTAATATTTTACTTGCGAGAGGTAAGGAAAACTTTCGTATAGCTCTGTCCTTCTTCCACCTCTTCCACTTGGATTTGACAATGTTAGTTTTATGGGGTGGCTGGATGCCCTTCCCGCCGCCACCTCGTACCCCCCAGGACGGAATTAGTGTGCCCCAACTGTCTGCGACTAGTGTAATCCACAGAACAGTGCGAAAGTGTTCAGATGTCTGCGGGACTTGTAACTGGGGCGGGACGTGGGAACTACCCCGATATTCACCTAGGGGAATGTGGAAAACCGCCTAAAACCACATCCAGGCTGGCCAGCACACCGACCGTCGTTGCTAATCCGCCGGGCGGATTCGATCCGGGGCCTGCTCGCCTACCCGAGTCCAGGAAGCAGCGCATTAGCGCTCTCGGCTAACCTGGCGGGTATAGCTCTGTCCACACCGTACAAAATTCGCGAGTCCAGTGACGTAAGTCTGACATATTATTTCGCCATTACACGCAGTAAAATAACCTCTAGTGGCACCTAGAGTGAGCTGGCAGCATCAGTAAGTTGGAGCAATAAGACTGAGGTGGGTCTACTTGCATTGGCTTGTCGGCAGGCCTACACGTACACAAAGCTCCAGCCTTCAGTCTTTTGCCACATTGGCAGACTTCATTCAGTTTATGCAAGACTGTCAGACTTCCGGTAGACCAGACCTTCCAGAGGTGCTCAAGAGACTCTAGTGGCAGACGTTACAAGAGAAGCCTTGTACATCACGGAGAGGTTTTTCTGTTGAAATTTCGAGAACTTGCGTTTCAAGAAGGGACGGGCAACATACACGCATGTTCAGAAAAAAACAGAGCACCTTGAACGACTAGAGATAGGACCGTTCATATTCACACGATACATAAATTAGTATGTTCTGCAGAAATGATTAGCATTTCAGTCAACTCGGTTCAGCATGTGTCCTGATGCCTGATAGGCACGGTGTCCGCCATGGGCCCCGATAACTTGTTCCATGCGTGAAGACATCGGACGCGTATAAGGCACGAATGGCGTCCTGTGCTACAGCCATCCACGCTGCATTCACCTGGTTCCATAGTTAATCTGTGGTGGTTGGTATCTGGTTCAAATGGCTCTGAGCACTATGGGACTCAACTTCTAAGGTCATCAGTCCCCTAGAACTTAGAACTACTTAAACCTAACTAACCTAAGGACACCACACACATCCATGCCCGAGGCAGGATTCGAAACTGCGACCGTAGCGGACGCGCGGTTCCAGACTAGTGGCGCCTAGAACCGCTCGGCCACCCCGTCCGGCTTGGTATCTGTTCACAGCGCTGCACCCGTCGTTACCCCATATCCGACATATGTTCCATTGGCGACAAGTCTGGCCATCTGGCGGGCCAGGGCAAAAGCGGACATCCTGTGACACTAAGAAGGCACGTGTTCGTGCAGCAGCATGTGGTCGTGCATTGTCTTGCTGAAAAATGGAGTCCGGGTTGTTGTGTAGAAAGGGTATGGCTACAGGTCGCAGGATGTCATTCACGTAGGTCGTACTGTTCACAGTTCCCTGAACAGGCACCAACTGTGATTTGTAGTTGCACGCAATAGCACCCCGCACCCTGCAAGGCCCTGAGTTGGCACTGTACGTCTTGTGCGGCGAACCAAACTGCGGTCATCATGACCAAAAATACAGAACCTGGATTCCTCCGAAAACACTATGTGATAACTGTACACTGGGGGCCGAAACTGAATTCATTTATTAGTATAAAGTTTGATTTTTATGTGTCCCTTGATGTTCGTCAGTGCCTTCTGCCTGGCGGTAAGTTGCAGCATCTCAGTCACGTTGCCCAGAACCGGATAGAACCACCCTGAAACTCACGTGTTGAACCATCAGCAGCTAAACTCACATGTTGCTGACGAGGTAACACTACCGAACTACGCGTCTTACAATCCGACCGACCAATAGGGAGGCTTGGAGGTGGTCAAGTGGGTGTGGAACCGCGGCCAGCTGCCGGGAGTGGACATGCCGTTCAAGCTCTTCTGCTGGCTGCTTCCAAACCGATCACACGCGCTCCTCACCTGCTCTCTTGGACGGCTGCCCATTCAGTCTCGGCGGCTCCTGCAGGCCTGTAAACAGCATTAAAACTTCATAGTTTTATTCTTCACCTCAACGGGTGCCTACTGCATTCCCCTCCTGGCCAATCCTGACGCATTAACATGACATTCCTGTCGCCAATAACGTCGTCCCATACACTATTGCGCCAGCCGGTGTGGCCGAGCGGTTCTAGGCGCTGCAGTCTGGAACCGCGAGACCGCTACGGTCGCAGGTTCGAATCCTGCCTCGGGCACGGATGTGTGTGATGTCCTTAGGTTAGTCAGGTTTAAGTAATTCTTAGGGGACTGATGACCTCAGATGTTAAGTCCCATAGTGCTCAGAGCCATACACCATTGCGTCTAGCTGTGCACATTCGTCAAAGGTAGGCGGAGAGACTGTCACCCCAGATAGTGTACGACTTGTTACGCTGTTCCACTGTTGCAGAGCTGAGGAGGAGGCAGATCTGTCCTGCAATTCTACTCGGATGAGGTGTCGATCTTCTGTGGGGGTGGTCTGGGTCGTGCGCCCTGACTCCTCTCGTGGTGTTCTGCTTCATTCCGTGAACCATTCTGCACACACTCGTTACACTGCCGAAACTCTTTGTCCCAGACGAGCTGCATTTTCCCGGATGTATGCATCACATTCTCTCATTCCAATAATATGCCCTCTTTGAAACTCCACCACACCTCATAGGGATGCTTCCGAAGTATAGGTGTAAATGTAGATAGAGATTTTTGTCAGGAATAGCTCACCAAAAATCCAAGTTAGTTTCCTTGAAAAGGATACAACTGGTTCCCTTCTCCATCATTTCGTAATCTGAGATCTCACTTTGTCCCTAATAGCACAGTCGTCGACGGAATCTTCCTTCCTTTATGGCGTTGCACTGCGATGTCATTGTTGCACAGTACGAATCGGTATTAACGATTGCGTCCTTTGCCATTATCTTCTTCGTAGTCTACGAAGACAGATAACTGAAATCTCACATATTTCAAGTTGCTCAAACTATATTGTAAAGTATACTTCAGACCCAAATTATGTAACTGTATGTGTCCCACAGGGTAGTGTCCTTGGCCCAATACTATTCCTCGTTTACATAAATGACTTCCCACAGAGCATCAAGCATGGACAAACAATATTGTTTGCAGATGACTCAAATGTTCTAATCAGTGACAAATCACTAGATGCACTGAAAGAAAAAGCCGAACAATCACTAAACAGTGTACGTGAGTGGGCATCCAATAATAAACTAACACTATATGTTAAAAAAACAAATGCTGTTAACTTCTATGTCTGCAAAAAACCACACTATAACAATATTAAGTTAAACGATGAAACTATAGAATGTGTAGACTACACTGAATTTCTCGGTATGCATGTTGACAGTCAGTTAAAGTGGGAAGAACATATTAAAATACTTAGTAACAGAATCGCCACAGCATGCTATGCTCCTAGAATTCTGACTGCAGTGTCTGATACTACATGTGTCAGATATGTATATTTTTCTTATATCACTCTGTTATTACCTATGGAATAATATTTTGGGGAGTCAACAGTAAAAATATTCAAATAGTTTTCAAATTACAGAAAAGAGCAATTCGTATAATAACAAAGAGTGGTAGTAGGGCTCACTGCCTTGAACATTTGCAAAAGCTGGAAGTCCTAACAGTCCCCTGTGAATACATTTTTCAAAGTACTATGTACGTAAAAAAAATATTGACTGCTATGTTAAAAATTCTTTAGTATTCTTTAGTACACAGCTATGAAACTAGAAACCAATACAATCTGCATCTAGAGAGGAAAAATAAAGCTAAAACTCAGCAGAGCTTGTTGTATTAAATTATACGAGTATAATAAATTACCCACAAATATAAAAGATATTGACACAATTGGAAAGTTCAAAACAAAACTAAAAAATTTTTTATTAAATAAACGTTATTACGCAGTAATGGACTATCTGAATTAAAACATGTAGCGCAATTAAAGTATCCTGCATTGTAATACATGAGGAAATAATTATAATATGAAATCAAGAATTGTACAGCACTATAAGAAAATTACTTAAGGATATAAAACTAATGTAAGATACTTTAAAAATGTGTGTAAATATTAATTTTATGTGTAAAAATTGTAGGTATATTGTATTGTATATGATTTTGCTGACGAAATCCACACAATGTAAATTGTTACATGGATTAATAAAGAAATGTCAATCAATCAAACCCGCTGATGGCGCAACTTAGCATTTCTTCCGTAGAGGCGAGGAAGTGTCCACAATCCGCAGACACTCTCTTTGTTGCAGGTGTGACATCGTGGACCCATATCTCATCGCTTGTAATGGTGGTGCTTAGGAAATCATAGCCTTCCAACGAGTAGCGCTCAAGGGAGTCCAAACACGCCATAAGCTCTGCGCTGATAGTGATCGCGAAACCCAGCGTGAATACAATTTTCGATAGGGCGACAGTCTCGGACTATGGAACGACCACAACATACTGAGATGAGCACTTGCTGAGTAATGTTCGCGATAGATACTCTGCGATTGCTGTGGATCGGTTCCTCGATTCCCTGGCCATTGTCGTCTGTGGCCCATGTCGATGGTCTTTCTTCCCTATCACTATCACCCACGTCTGCGCGATCTAGCTTAAATTTTTGGCATAATTTCACTACGAATGGCACAACACTGGATTTCGTTCACGTACCGCCAGAATTCCGCGGTGAATCGTTGTGCTGTTTAGAAGTTTTTCCACAAGAACCGTAACGCCCCTTATTCTTCTTCATGTGTCTACATCTACGCCGTACCCCGCAATTCACCTAACGGTGTGAGGCGAGGGGTACGTCTGGTATGACTAACTGTTCCCTCCTTTACTGTTCTATCCGTGAATGGAGCGAGGGTAGAATGATTCTCAGTAAGTCTCTGTATTATTTACAATTTCTCGAATTTTCATGTCCGAAAGAACACACACCAGGCATTCGTATAATTGATTCACCTCGGTGCGTAGTGAATCCACTACCTTCGTGCGGATGCACAGTCACGTCCGTCCTCCTGCGGGAATCTCAAAGTAGCGATCGGGAGGACATGGTTGGGGACTGCGGATAGGTGGTACTAGGTGGGAATGTGGGTCGAGTAGGAGGCGTGCCGAGATAGTCCTAGTATTTGCGAGAAACACTGTGTCCAGATGATGCAGTTGTTAACGCTGCTGCCTAATAATCAGGAGATCCAGGCTTCGAAACCTTGTGCAGCACACATTTTCACACGTCGTCACTGATTCCGTACAACGTTCCGATGCAGTTGACATCAGTTGTTCCTTCTCTTTCTCCTCCCTCCACTTTCAATTTACATATGTTTCACAGTTGCGAACCTGCGTGCTGTCTGTTCTTTCGGACATGACTAAAAGAACAGACAACGCATTTATATAATGGTCAACGCAACGGAATGTCAATCCTAAAGACCCGGGATCGATTCCCGGCTGCGTGGGAGATTTTCTCCGCTCAGGGACTGTGTATTGTGTTGTTCTAATCATCATTTCATCCTCATCGACGCGCAAGTCGCCGAAGTGGCGTCAAATACGAGGAAATACTTGCATCCGGCGAACGGTCTACCCGACGGGAGGCCCTAGTCACATGAATATTTTTTTTTTTTTTTTTTTTTTTTTTTTTTTTTTTTTTTTTTTTTTTTTTTTTTTTTTTTTTTTTTTTTACATTGAGGCTCTGAATCACAAGCTCGGACAGTTCTGCGACCGTGTAGGATGCAGATTTCTTGGCTTCGGTTTCAGATTCCGCTAGATACGTCAGCAGTCCATTACACGCAAGAGGCGGCTACGCGGGTAGCAGGGGCTGTGCGGCGTGGCCTGGGCGGTTTTTTAGGTTAGAGTGTCTCGGGGAAAAACAAAAAGGGCTTCAATCTCAAAATGTGCAGGCTGAACACAGGAAGAACGTATACACAGGAACCATCGGCATAACAGTTGCGAATTGTCCTATCTTTGCTGGGAAAGTACCAGAGCTCCAAGCGCTAATAGAAAGCACTAATGCTCAGATCGTTACAGGCACTGAAAAGCTGGCTGAAGCTGGAGACAAGTCCAGCGGAAATTTTCTGCGAAAGACCTAACGCCGTTCAAAATGGATAGGCTAAATACAATTGGTGGTGGTGTGTTTGCTTCCGTTAGGAATAGCTTATCTTGTACTGAAATTGAAATACATGGTTCCTGTGAGTCTGTATCGGTAATGGTCGTTCTTGGCCACAGGAATAAAATAATTAGATCCTTTTACCGATCTCCCACCTTAGATGATACAATTGCTGAAGATTTCAAAGAAAACTTGAGCCTAATTTCAACCACCTACCCGAGTCATACATCTAAAGTTGGTGGTCACTTCAATTTGCTGTCGATATGCTGCCGAAAATATATGCTTAAATCCGGAGCTACGTATAAAACATCATCCGAAATTGTGCTAAACTCATTCTCTGAAGCCGGCCGCGGTGGCAGAGCGGTTCTAGGCGCTGCAGTCCGGAACCGCGGGACTGCTACGGTCGCAGGTTCGAATCCTCCCTCGGGCATGGATATGTGTGATGTCCTTAGGTTAGTTAGGTTTAAGTAGTTCTAAGTTCTAGGGGACTGATGACCTGAGATGTTAAGTCCCATAGTGCTCAGAGCCATTTGAACCATTTCATTCTCTGAAAATTATTTCGAGGAATTAGTTCACGATCCCACTAGAATAGTAAACGGTCCTGAAAACACACTTGATCTTTTAGCAACAAATAATCCTGAGCTGACAACGAGCACCAAACCGGATTCAGCAATTAGTGAACAAAAGGTTGTCGTAGCGAGATTGAATACCGTAAAAAGATGAAAATATATCTATTCAAAAGAGCAGATAAAAATTCGATTGACGCCTTCCTGAGAGACAATCTCCACACCCCCCAAATTGATAATGGAAGAGTAGACCAGGTGTGGCTTGAATTCAAAGAAACAGTACCGACAGCAATTGAGAGATTTATACCAAATGAATTAATAAACGACGAAGCTTCTCCCCCACGGTACACAAAACAGGTAAGAATACAGTTGCAGAAACAACGAAAAAAGCATGCCTAATTTAAACGAACTCAAAATCCCCAAGTTTGGCGGTCTGTTACAGAAGCTCGAAATTTAGTGCGGACTTCACTCCGAGATGGTTAGAACAGTTTCCACTACGAAACTTTGTCCCGAAACCGGGCAGAATATCCGAATAGATTCTGGTCGTATGTAAAGTATGCTAGCGGCAAGACACAATCAATGCCTTCTCTGTGCGATAGAAATGGAAATACTATCAATAACAGTGCTGTTAAAGCAGGGTTACTAAACACAGCCTTCCGAAATTCCTTCACCAAAGAAGATGAAGTAAATATTCCAGAACTCGAACCAAGAAGTTGCCAACACGAGTAACTTATGGTTCAAATGGCTCTGAACACTATGGGACTTAACATCTATGGTCATCAGTCCCCTAGAACTTAGAACTACTTAAACCTAACTAACCTAAGGACATTACACAACACCCAGTCATCACGAGGCAGAGAAACGAGTAACTTAGTAGTGGATATCATCGGAGTAATGTGACAACTTAAATCAGTTAATGAAAGCAAGTCTTCCGGTCCCGACTGTATACCAGTTAGGTTGCCCTTCAGAGTATGCCGATGCAGTAGCTCCCTACAGTCGTAAACAATCATATACAACCGCTCGCTCGACGAAAGATTTTACCCAAAGACTGAAAAGCTGCACGCGTCACTCCAATATTGAAGAAAGGCAAGAGAAGTAATCCACTAAAATTGCAGGCCCATATCATTAACGTCGATATACAGCAGGATTTTTGAACGTATATTTGTTCGAAGATTATGAATTACCTCGAAGAGAACGGTCCATTGACGTACAGTCAGTGCGGATTTAGAAAACATCGTTCTTGTGAAACACAAGTGGTTGTTTATTCAGACAAAGTGTTGAGTCCTATCGACAAGAAATTTCAAACTGGTTCCGTATTTCTAGATTCCCAGAAGCCTTCAGACACCGTGCCTCAGAAGCGGCTTGTAATCAAATTGCAAGCTTATGCAATATCGTCTCAGGTATGTGACTGGATTCGTGATTTCCTGTCAGAGAGGTCACAGTTCGTGGTAATTGACGAAAAGTCGTCTAGTGAAACAGAAGTGATCTCTGGCATTCCCCTCTGTTGTTCCGTATTTACACAAACGATTTAGGAGACAATTTGAGCCATCTTACGTTGTTTGCAGATGATGCTGTCGTCTGTAGTCTGGTAAAGTCGTAAAAAGATCAATATAAATTGCAAAAAGATTTAGAAAAGACATCTGTATGGTGCGCAAAATTGGCAAATGAACCCAAATAATGAAAAGTGTAACGTCATTCACTTGTGTGCTAAAAGGAATCCGTTAAACGTTGGTTACACGATAAATCAGGCAAATCTAAATGCCATAAATTCAACTAAATATGTAGGAATTACAGCTACGAACAACTTAAATTGGAAAGAACACAAAGAAAATGGTATGTGGAAGGTCAACGAAAGACTTCATTTTTTTGGCAAGACATTGAGAAGATGCAACAGATCTACTAAAGGTCTTACTACACTATGCTCGTCCGTCCTCTTTTGGAGTACGGCTGCGCGGTCTGGGATCCTTACCAGATAGGGTCAACAGAGTACATTGAGAAAGTTCGAAGAAGAGCAGCACGTTTTGTACTATCGAGAAATAGGGGAAAGAGTGTCACTGGCATGATACAGAGTTTGGGATAGAAATCGGTAAAACAAAAGTGTTTCTCGCTGCGACAGAATCTGCTCACGAAATTTCAGTGACAAAGTTTCTCCTCCGAATGTGAAAATATTTTGTTGACGCCGACCTACATAGGGAGAAACGATCATCATAATATAATAGGGAAATCAGAGCTGGCACGAAAAGATATAGATGTTCGTTTTTTCCGCGCGGTGCTCGAGAGTGAAATTATAGAGAATTATTGTGAAGGTGATTCGATGAACTCTCCGCCAGGCACTTAAATGTGATTTGCAGAGTATTCATCTAGATGCAGATGGATATTCGCCTATATGAGCAATGAATCCACAATCTCCAGTGTGGATGCACAATCGTGTTCTACCTCATGCAAGAATATCAAAGTTGCGAGCATGGAGCACATGAACAGGGACTGTGGATAGGTGGCGCTAGGTGGGAAAATTCTTGTTTATTTCTGTAGAGAATATTTCCGTCCTCCAACAACATCTTAATTCTTGAGCACAAAACATGTTCCACAACTCTATAACAGATTGATGTCAACCACATAGGCCTATAATTATGTGCACCTGACCTATTAGTCCAGTGAAACTGTCAGAAAAAAAGCCTGTATCTTGCAAAAGGTGGGGTAGAAGATTTTATTGTTTTAACTCGTTCATATTGCTGGAAAGGTTAGAAAACCAAGTTTTGCCAACAAAATTTCCCTTGGGAAAACTTTCTGCAGTCAAAAGAACTTCGAAAATTTCGGACTTTTTTCAGTTTTCTCAAAATATCTCAGTTTAATTTGCTCCTATCGCTTTGACGTCTATTTTCTTTTTTAAAGAGCACAAAATTCTATACAAATTTGATTCTTACCATTTTTTTCTACTCCCAGTATCTGAGGCGCTACAGCGCGTAAAAAAATACCATTTTTTCAAATTTCGAGCCAAGTGGCAAATTACCTAATTTTTGAACACTGTTATTTCAGTTTCTATTTGTGTAGTATAAACATATTACTCATCATGTTATTCATTGGAATTTACCAGGGCCAGGACAAACAGCATCAAGCTATCTTTCTTACCTGCAACGTCATTTTGGATCTCAATTTGCTATTGTATTTGATGGGTATCCATGTGAGGGAGACAAATGTAGCACAAAGAGCCCTGAGAGGATTGATAGGTCCAAAAAACATTCTTCGGTTGACGTTGTGGTTGAATCAGAGATGGTGAACCAAGTCCCTCAGGACCAATTCTTGTACAACGAACGAAACAAAATGCGTTTGATCACACTTCTTAAAAAGTAATTTCTGGAGTGTAGCATTGAAGTGCACCAGGCACAAGAAAATGCTGACGTTATGATTGTAACATCTGCCATTTCAAGAACCAAAGATTTTGGAAGTGTCGTCATTGTAGGAGAAGATGTTGACCTGCTTGTGCTCATGGCCGGTTTGGGGCAAGGCATTGAAAACTTATTTTTCTTAAAGCCAGGAAGAGGAAATGCAGAAGACAAGTGGTTTTCCACTGCATCTTACAAGTTTGACAGTGAATATATTCTGTTCACTCACGCCTTTAGTGGATGTGATACAAGTTCCGCTTTTTTTTGGTCAAGGAAAAATTAAGTGCTGCAATATTGTTGCGAAAAATGAACACCTAACCTCAGCGCTTTGCACGTTCAATAAACCACATGCTACCCGTGAAGAAATAACAACAGCAGGAGAACAGGTTACTGTCGATAGGTCATCAGTCCCTAAGCTTACACACTACTTAACCTAAATTATCCTAAGGACAAACACACACACCCATGCCCGAGGGAGGACTCGAACCTCCGCCGGGACCAGCCGCACAGTCCATGACTGCAGCGCCCTAGACCGCTCGGCTAATCCCGCGCGGCAACAGGTTACTATCGTATTGTATAGTGGAGGTGTCAGCAGTTCCCACACACTAGACCATTTGCAGTACCAGCTATTCGCCAAGTCTGCAAACTGAATCTTGCACGGTTGCCACCTACACAAGATGATGCACAACATCATTCGTTGCGGACTTACCAACAAGTCCAAAGTTGGATCGGAAACTGGAAACCTCCTGTTAAATGAGGCTGGAATCACAGTGACCACGGTCCAATACCCGTTGTAATGAGCCAAGATCCAGCACCTGAAGCACTTCTTCACATTGTTTCATGCTCATGCAAGCTGAACTGTGACGGAGTGGGCTCCTGCAGAAAAGCGGGTTTGCAATGTTCTTCAATTTGCAAGAAATGTGTTGGGGTCAACTGTGAAAACGTGCCAAAATTTTTATATGAAGACAGTGAAGAAGATGTTATGGAGGATGTTGAGGAAACCGCTTACGAAATCAACGAACTTGCTGAGGCTGACTCGCTGTTTAAAGAATTGGTCAATCTGGGATCAACTCTATGTACAGACCCTGAATCAGTAACTCAAGGTATTTCTGGTGACACTAAGGAACCTGGCCCATCAAAACGTTGGAAGTGATGCTCATATCTGTCTCAAGTGCGCTAAAGTGCGATATTACAAGTATTACATACCCAGAACTGTCAACATTTTTTAGTAACTGACAATACATTTTAATTGTAATAAAGCTATTTATTTTTAATGTCAACTGTGTGGTTTTTATACACAAGAATAATTACCTACCTAATTAGGTTGCCTATTGCAGCTAATAATAGTTGAGTTTCCTGAGACAATTTATTTTGTGTGCGTGTGCATGTGTGTGTGTGTGTGTGTGTGTGTGTGTGTGTGTGTGTGTGTGTGTGTGTATGTGTGTGTCTCTTAATGATGTATTTTTGTATTTTTAGTTTTACAAATACCAGGGCTGAGGTGGCCCATAGTGAACTTCAGATAGTAATGTAAGAATCACAATATTTGGGTGCCCAGCAATCCTCATGTTGCATACAGAGAAATTGAATACCTGAAAGTGAGGTGGTAAATTCCAACATATAACATGATGTATAATGTATTTATACTACACAAACAGAAACTGAAAAAATAGTGTTCCGAAATAAGGTATCTTGCCACTATGCTCAAAATTTGAAAAATTGGTATTTTTTGAGGCGCTGTAGCGCCTTAGATATTGGGAGTAGAAAAAATGGTAAGAATCAAATTTGTAGAGAATTTTGTGCTCTTTAAAAAAGAAAAAAAAGGTTCAAATGGTTCTGAGCACTATGGGACTTAACATCTGTGGTCATCAGTCCCCTAGAACTTACAACTATTTAAACCTAACTAACCTAAGGACATCACGCACATCCATGCCCGAGGTAGGATTCGAACCCGCGACCGTAGCAGTCGCGCGGTTCCGGACTGCGCGCCTAGAACCACTAGACCACCGCGGCCGGCTTAAAAAAGAAAATAGACGTTAAAGCGATAGGAGCAAAAAAAACTGAGATATTTTGGAAAAACTGAAAAAGGCCGAAATTTTCCAAGTTTTTTGACTGCAGAAAGTTTTCCCAAGCGAAATTCTGTTGGCAAAACTCGGTTTTCTAATCTTTCCAACCATATGAACGAGTTGAAAAAATAAACTCTTCTACCCCACATTTTTCAAGGTATATCTGCTATTTGACTGGACTATATGACCATTCCTGAAAACGGAAAATAAAATCGCTTCTCTCCCGTCGCTTTCGTTGCTCCAGCGATCTGCAATAGGCTCCTGGTAGAATGGGTGCAAGTTCTCTCGGATGAATTTTGTAAATCTTATACGTATCTCGTCTGGTCCTGATGCCTTTCCACTAATTAACGGTTGTAGTCGCTTTTATGTTCTCCGATCGGTTACCTCAAAATCTTCCATTTCGACTTTCGTACGATGATTGAAAGGAGGGAACGTATTACAATCTTCCGCAGTGAAACAATTTCGTAAGGCCGATTTCAGTACATAGCTCTTTTTTTGTCGTCTTCCATTTCGCTGGGTGAATGAATAGATAATTTCGAACAGCTTGCTGATTTTACGTAAGACGAATACCTCTCTGGTTTTAGTCAGATCGGTTGACAAAATTTTTTCAAAGTCATTGAATGCCTCTCTCATTGCTCTCCTTAGGTTTTTCGCTTCGTTAATATTTTGTTTGTCAGCTAGGTTTTGAATTTTCTTGAATATGTGACGAGACTACGGTGGTTGCCCAGAAAGTAAATTCCAGTTGTTCGCGAAATGGGAACCGCAGTAAATAAAATATAAATGTCGTGTGACTGGGCCTCCCGTCGAGTAGAGCGTTCGCCGGGTGCAATTCTTTCGATCTGACGCCACTTGGCCGATTTGCGGGTCGATGGGGATGAAATGATGATGAGTAGACAACACAACACCCAGTCCCTGAGGGGATAAAATCTCCGAACCAGCCCGGGAATCGAACCAGGGTCCATAAGATTGACATTCTGTCGTGCTGACCAGAATTTTTGGCTGTTTTTTTTTTGTATTTAGTCGTAGCGGACGTCTCATGACATCCGTTGAAGTTCGTCGTTGATCCTTTCTCTCAGTTTTTTTATTACAGAGACCAGCCGGCTCTCTGACCGAACACTCTGAGCTACCGTCACGGCGCCACTCAGCTACCGGGGCGGACGGGAACCACAGCGAAAAATCAGAAATGTTTTATCTACAACAGTTACCTACATCTTCCAGCTACCTCTCTACATAATCGTCTCACCCACTTAGACATCTTTTCAATACCCTCCTCATAGAAGGCAGCTGCCTGTGATTTCGCCAGTTCTGTACGTTGGTCTGCAGAGTAGTCCATATTCGCAAGTGCAAATATATTTCATGTATTTCATAAGGGCTGTAGTCGCCGCAGTGCCTGTTCCTTCGGCCATGTATATAAGTCAGAAGAAACATTGCGTCGTATTTCTGAATGACACAGACATTGCATCGTCCTAATTCTCCTTGTGTCCATCACAACAATCACAGTCCCTATCCATATCGTAGTGTGCAAAAAAAAAAAAAAAAAAAAAAAAATAGGATTTCAAAAATAGAAACGAACCTGTGAGGAGTAACCAAAGAGGTACAATCAGCCCCCGGAAAAGAGAAAATTACCCGACTGTGGCGCTAACTAAGGCTGGAATGTCAGAAAAATATAGATACTTGAAGTTTGAAGTACGTTTCCAGCTGTCATGCCGTTTCACTCGTACGCTTCATGCATCTATTATATGTACTGCACCATAAATGTGTCTGCAAGGAACCCAGAACACACATTCTCCTGTGACAACGCGCCGCTCCTGTTGCGCAATGGTCTTAGCGTGAGACGACTTACACTGATGAGCCAAAACATTATCACCACCTGCTTAGTAGCTTCTTTGTCCGTCTTTAAAACGAAATATATCACTGATTCTACCTATCAAGGAGTCCACAGTTTGTTGGTAGGTTTGTGAAGGTATAAGGTATAATTGTATACCTACTCACAGTTCATATAATTCGCGCGTATCACGGGCCGCTGATTTGCATATACTCGTATGCTAATAAGTAATAATGTCGTGTGGCTAGGGCCTCCCGTCGGGTAGACCGTTCGCCGGGTGCAAGTATTTCGATTTGACGCCACTTCGACGACCTGCGCGTCGACGAGGATGAAATGATGATGATTAGGACAACACAACACCCAGTCCCTGAGCGGAGAAAATCTCCGATCCAGCCGGGACATTCTGTCGCGCTGACCACTCAGCTACCGGAGGCGGACTACTCATATCCTGAAACTGGCAGATTAAAACTGTGTGCCCGCCCGAGACTCGAACTCGGGACCTTTGCCTTTCGCGGGCAAGTGCTCTACCAACTGAGCTACCGAAGCACGACTCACGCCCGGTACTCACAGCTTTACTTCTGCCAGTACCTCGTCTCCTACCTTCCAAACTTTACAGAAGCTCTCCTGCGAACCAGGCTGTGGCTAAGCCATGTCTCCGCAATATCCTTTCTTTCAGGAGTGCTAGTTCTGCAAGGGTCGCAGGAGAGCTTCTGTAAAGTTTGGAAGGTAGGAGACGAGGTACTGGCAGACGTAAAGCTGTGAGTACCGGGCGTGAGTCGTGCTTCGGTAGCTCAGTTGGTAGAGCACTTGCCCGCGAAAGGCAAAGGTCCCGAGTTCGAGTCTCGGTCGGGCACACAGTTTTAATCTGCCAGGAAGTTTCATAACAGCGCACACTCCGCTGCAGAGTGAAAATCTCTTTCTACTCGTATCCTGATGGCGCCCGATAGCGACCCAGATGGGTTCCATGGGATTTACGTCAGGTGAATCTGGTCGCCGAGACACCAACGTCAGTTCGCCATAATGCTCGTCAGACCACTGTAGCACAGTTCTGGCTCCGAGACACGAATAGTTATACTGGTGAAAGATGACATCCCCGTTGGGGAAGACATCAAGCATGAAGGTGGTCAGCAGGTGAAATGGTGCCTTCCATTATCATCACACGTGGCAAGCCCAGGATAATCGATAGCATTATACAGCTTTCACCACCCTGCGCACTGCACGTTTCAAGCTGCAGTTTACTTCGATGACGGCGTTTGTGGAGACGAGTGTACCAAAAATGCGATTCACTCGAAGAGCCGACACGTTTCCATTGATCGACGATTGAACCCCAATGGTCCCGTGACCATGGCACCAGTAATTGACGATGTCGTTGGGTCAACATGTGAACGCATAGGGGTGGTCTGCTGCGGAGCTCAATGTTCATTGGTGTAAGATGAACGGTGTGCACCGAAACACTACTGCATGCACCAGCATTGTGCTCTTTCGGCAGAGATTCAAAAACATCAAATGTGTGTGAATTCCTCAGGGATCAAACTGCTGAGGTCATCGGTCCCTAGACTTGCGCACTACTTTAACTTAAACTAACTTATGCTAAGAACGACACACACACCCATGCCCGAACATTATGAATCACGTTGAAGAAAATGACTTAATGATACATAACCAACACGGATTCAGAAAATATCGTTCTTGTGCAACACAGCTAGCTCTTTATTCCCATGAAGTAATGAGTGCTGTCGACAAAGGATCTCAGATCGATTCCATATTCCTAGATTTCCAGAAGGCTTTTGATACCATTCCTCACAAGCGACTATTAATGAAATTGCGTGCATATCGAGTATCGTTTCAGTTGTGTGACTGGATTCGTGATTTCCTCTCAGAGAGGTCACAGTTCGTAGTGATAGACGGTAAATCATCGAGTAGAACAGAAGTGATATCTGGCATTCCACAAGGTAGTGTCATAGGCCCTCTGCTGATCCTGATTTACATAAATGATCTAGGTTATAATCTGAGCAGCCCCCTTAGATTGTTTGCAGATGACGCTGTAATTTACCGTCTAGTAAAATCATCAAATGATCAATTCCAATTATAAAATGATCTAGAGAGAATTTCGGTATAGTGCGAAAAGTGGCAATTGGCACTAAACAAAGAAAAGTGCGAGGTCATCCACATGGGTACTAAAAGATATCCGATAAATTTTGGGCATACGATAAATCGCACAAATCTAAGGACTGTCAATTCGACTAAATACCTAGGAACTACAATTACGAGCAACTTAAATTGGAAAGACCACATAGATAATATTGTGGGGAAGGCGAAACAAAGACTGCGCTTTGCCGGCAGAACACTGGAAGATGCGACAAACCCACTCAAGAGACAGCCTACATTACACTTGTATGTCCTCAGCTGGAATATTTCTGTGTGGTGTGGAATCCTTACCAGGTGGAATTGACGGAGGAGATCGAAAAAGTGCAAAAAGAATGGCACCTCGTTTCGTGTTATCGCGCGATAGGGGTAAGATACGCGAATTGGGGTGGCAGTCACTGAAACAAAGGCGGTTTTCTTTGCGGCGAGATCTGTTTAGGAAATTTCAATCACCAACTTTCTCTTCCGAATGCGAAAACATTTTGTTGTCACCCACCTACGTAGTGAGAAATGATCATCATAATAAAATAGCCATCGAACCCATGTTCTATGAAGAGTTGTGGACATCCGACCATTTAGCGGCTAGTGGTAATTTCACTATCTTTCTACCTCTTTCCGTAGATGCTTATGCCAGCAGCACGTGAACATTCGACCAGCTTCGCTGTTTTCGAGATACCCATTCACAGGCTCTGCATAATAATAAGTAATCCCCCTTATCAAGGTGGCTTGTCTCTATGGATTTCCCCATTTGTAGCCAACATCTTCGCTAGGGTGGAGGCCCCACCTCGTCTGCTCAGCTTGCATACCTTTGTTACCGCGTCACGTGCCCCCTACACCACCAGGCGGTATCCAACGGCGAGGTGGGCAGTGGTCATAATTGTTTCAGCTTATCAGTGTATGTAACTTGCACTACTGGCCATTAAAATTGCTACACCACGAAGATGACGTGCTACAGACGCGAAATTTAACCGACACGAAGGAGATGCGGTGGTATGAAAATGATTAGCTTTTCAGAGCATTCACACAAGGTTGGCGCCGGTGGCGACACCTACAACGTGCTGACATGAGGAAAGTTCCCTACCGATTTCTCATACACAGACAGCAGTTGACCGGCGTTGCCTGGTGAAACGTTGTTGTGATGCCTCGTGTAAGGAGGAGAAATGCGTAGCGTCACGAAACGACTTTGATAAAGGTCGGATAGTAGCCTATCGCGATTGCGGCTTATCGTATCGAGACATTGCTGCTTGCGTTGGTCGAGATCCAATGACTGTTAGCAGAATATGGAATCGGTGGGTTCAGGAGGGTAATACGGAACGCCGTGCTGGATGCCAACGGCCTCGTATGACTAACAGTCGAGATGACAGGCATCTTATCCGCGTGGCTGTAACGGATCCTGCAGCCACGTCTCGATCCCCTGAGTCAACGTTTGCAAGACAACAACCATCTGCACGAACAGTTCGACGACGTTTGCAGCACCATGGACTGTCAGCTCGGAGACCGTGGCTGCGGTTACCCTTGACGCTGCATCACAGACAGGAGCGCCTGCGATGTTGTACTCAACGACGAACCTGGGCGGACGAATGGCAAAACGTCATTTTTTCGGATGAATCCAGGTTCTGTTTACAGTATCATGATGGTCGCATCCCTGTTTGGCGACATCGCGGTGAACGCACATTGGAAGCGTGTATTCGTCATCGCCATCACCCGGCGGGATGGTATGGGGTGCCATTGGTTACACGTCTTGGTCACCTCTTGTTCGCATTGACGGCACTTTGAACAGTGGACGTTATATTTCATATGTGTTACGACCCGTGGCTACCCTTCATTCTATCCCTGCGAAATCCTACATTTCAGCAGGATAATGCACGACCGCATGTTGCAGGTCCTGTACGGGCCTTTCTGGATACAGAAAATGTTCGACTGCTGCCCTGGCCAGCACGTTCTCCAGATCTCTCACCAATTGAAAACGTCTGGTCAATGGTGGCCGAGCAACTGGATCGTCACAATACGCCAGTCACTACTCTTGATGAACTGTGGTATCGTGCTGAAGCTGCTTGGGCAGCTGTACCTGTACACGCCATCCAAGCTCTGTTTGACTCAATGCCCAGGCGTATCAAGGCCGTTATTACAGCCAGAGGTGGTTGTTCTGGGTACTGATTTCTCAGGATCTATGCACCCAAATTGCGTGAAAATGTAATCAAATGTCAGTTCTAGTATAATATATTTGGCCAATGAATACCCATTTATGATCTGCATTTCTTCTTGGTGTAGTAATTTGAATGGCCAGTAGTGTTTCTTAAACAGCAGATTTAAACTGAGGTGCGCTGCCCCTCATACCGATTTACACATGAAACCATTTCGTGCTGCGTTCCTGGGACAGCTGTTGGAATGACAAAAGCGTTTCCGTGAGGCCGTACCCCTGTCTGCGTCTGGCCACAGTGCCTCGGCATTGCGCCGTGTGGTCAGGCGGGGGCTGACGGGGTGTCGCGCTTAATGGGCGCCGGCTGGGAGCGGCCTTCGCCCGGTCGTGACTACGACTGACAGGTCCTCTCTCTCTCTCTCCAGCCGCGATCCATAAAGCGCCCGGCGCCGGCCGCGCTGCCCCACGCCGACTGCCTTTTAAGGCTACGTCCAGCCAAATGTCGCCGTATCTCGCCGGCGTTGGAGATTTATCGCTTGCCGACACCGCTAGCACGTGGCCCGGTATCTCTATATTTCGGCAAAACTGCCGCCATACTTATGCAAATGTCTTGCCACCTACTTAGCAATTTTCTACGCCACCCAACTCTAAATCCCAAAAGACAAGGTCACTGTCAGTGGTCCCGGCTTCGTCTGGTATGCTGTGGCGACTGAAATAATCCGGTTCATCAGATACCTGCAGTCTCTTTTTTACTTGCGGTAGGAAATCTGTTACAACACCGAAAAGAGTAAGATTCAAATTCAGAGTAGAAGGATATCAGTAAAAACATTCGCTGATGACATTGCTAGCCTCCTCAGAGAAACTGAAGAAGAATTACAGGATGTGTTGAATGCAACGAACAGTATAATGAGTTATCACCAGTCAGTGGCCTATACAAGTACTTCCTAACGCAAGATAGAGGTAGCATCACGCAGACACTTTCATTGATGACTCAGGAGTCCAAAGTGAAGAGCCGCTCGGTGTGGCCGAGCGGTTCTAGGCACTTGAGTCTGGAACCGCGCGACCGCTACAGTAGCAGGTTCGAATACTGCCTCGAGCATGGATGTGTGTGATGTCCTTAGGTTAGTTAGGTTTAAGTAGTTCTAAGTTATAGGGGACTGATGACCTCAGATGTTAAGTCCTATAGTGCTCAGAGCCATTTGAACCAAAGTGAAGATTCAAGTAGCATCATGCACACACTTTCGCTGGTGCCTGAGGAGTCCAATGCAACAGCCCACTTCGCGCCCACAGATGGGGCAGTACGAGGGCTGTTCGGAAAGTAAGGTTCGAATGGTTCAAATGGCTCTGAACACTATGGGACTTCCAGAATGAGATTTTCACTCTGCAGCGGAGTGTGCGCTGATATGAAACTTCCTGGCAGATTAAAACTGTGTGCCCGACCGAGACTCGAACTCGGGACCTTTGCCTTTCGCGGGCAAGTGCTCTACCATCTGAGCTACCGAAGCACGACTCACGCCCGGTACTCACAGCTTTACTTCTGCCAGTATCTCGTCTCCTACCTTCCAAACTTTACAGAAGCTCTTCTGCGAACCTTGCAGAACTAGCACTCCTGAAAGAAAGGATATTGCGGAGACATGGCTTAGCCACAGCCTGAGGGATGTTTCCAGAATGAGATTTTCACTCTGCAGCGGAGTGTGCGCTGATATGAAACTTCCTGGCAGATTAAAACTGTGTGCCCGACCGAGACTCGAACTCGGGACCTTTGCCTTTCGCGGGCAAGGCAAAGGTCCCGAGTTCGAGTCTCGGTCGGGCACACAGTTTTAATCTGCCAGGAAGTTTCACTATGGGACTTCACTTCAAAGGTCATCAGTCCCTTAGAACTTAGAATAATGGAGCGTTACCATATTAAATACGGACTTGATAAACATATCACGTGTTTCCATACGAATAAAAAGCAGACTCAGTCTAATTTTAAACGTTTTCTGCAAGTAGACTACATCCTCCGAACGCTCAATTTTTTAATAATGAACTTTCAGGAATTGACTTTCAACTCGAGTTACGCGGGCTCTATGTGATAGGTATTAGGTAGTGGTTTCATCAGGGCTGCTTTACACCGCCTAGCACGTATCTGCTACTAAAGAGTGGGGGGACGTCGGAAAGAAGCATTTCGAGGTAGGTGGACTTTCGATAAGTGAAAGAGAGGATCCTGAAGACAGACCCTGCCCCGCCGCAGGGTACTTAGGTTTGTAAACAGTAAAACACGGATGGAAGTTCCTTTGCAACGAAATACGCATGGCAGGGATAGAATAGGTGGATTTGGCGGTCGAATTACAAAATTCCTTTGTGGGAAGAGTTAGCTGGTGGTTATCACAGAAAGTTTTCGCATCTTGTGCGCTGAATGTGGTAAGAAGAGCACCAAGATAATTTAATATACCCTCGGATGTGGGAGAAATTTGGCTTATTATTGATGGCATAAATGGGAAAGCTTTGCACTATGAAACTACTCTTGTTATCTCTTTCCGTTTTTTTTTTTTTAGTAATAGTAGTAGCAACAGGAATTCGCCACAGCCACCACCTTCACCTTAAAGAATCAGTTGAGTACTGTACGAGGTGCGTTCAAAAAGAAACCGAACTTTTGCTGTGTCATCTTTATTGCTTATTGTACAACATTTTAAGCACTGTCCCCTTCAAAATAGTCCCCTCTACTGGCAATACACCGTACCCCTCGTTTCTTCCAGTTTTGGAACACCTCTTGGAACACATTTTGTGGTATGGCGCGCAGGTTCTCCGTCACATTGTTCTGTATCTTCTCTATGGCTTGGAAACGACGTCCTTTCAACGTGTTTTTCAGTTTGGGAAACAGGAAAAAGTCTGCTGGGGATGGGGCATAACGGGAATGTGGCGGTTTGCTAGATAGCTGCAGACGAGGGGTGACGCGTGAGCTGGCGCATTGTCATGATGCAATATCCAACCGTATTTTTCCCACAATTCAGGCCTCTTCCTGCACACAGCATCCCTCATGCGCACTAGGATTCCCTGATAGACTTCCTTGTTTACCATCTGATGTAATGGGACGCGAAATTAAAGCGTCACCCATCCACAAGTTTAATTTAGTGTTTTGTTTATGTATTTGTAATATTTTGATATGTTTGTAAAATATTTAAAGTTTTGTATTTTTTTTTTCTTTGTATGTTTCATGTTTGGAGAGAGCAGCGCAACTCGCAGAAACAGCATCTTCACTGCCGGAACCAGAAAGAAAATTGCTGGCCACTAGACGTCGTGGGTCAACGGCCAAAGAGCAGCGGAAGATCCTGTGACCGGGTTGTTGCGTCTAACCTCCAACATTCAAATAAATAAAAATTTGTAATTTTCCATTGTAATGTCACAGAAGAATTAGTTCATGTTGTATTTTGTTCAGTTCTGTTTTGTCGAGTCTGATGTTCACATCTGTATGTAGCATATACGAAGACAATAAAACAGTGCATGCTCTAAAGCTTAAGTACGTGTTCGAGAATTATTTATGAAGAGTTATATTGAGGAAGAATTATTACTGAATTTTTCCAAGCTATTAATTTTCAGAAGAGTGATTTCGATTTTTGAATCTTATAGGTTTTACAGTCTGATTTTAATATGGGAAAAATAACTTGCAAGAATATAATTTCCAAGAAGAAACAAACGACATCTAAACTTCAAAAGTTTGGCGCAAATCAGTTGGACTGAGTGACGTAATTTTGCGCAAACGACTCAACCGAAGGTGTTTTAATTACAGTTTCGTCCAAGAATCTTTTATAGAGAACTTTAAAAGAATTTGAATAATTTTTTGAAGTGTTTTGTAAAAGACGTAGGTGACGAAGTCTGCACATGGTCATATTTCAAACAAAAATCATTGAGTCATACGCGTCGTTACACTGACCACATGGCACAAATTCATGACGGATAATGTCTTTGTAGTCAAAAAACACAACCAACATCACATTGATCTTTGATCGACTCATGCCCCCTTTTTTGGACGAGGTGACGCTTTGCCCACCCACTGCGACAACTGCATCTTCGTTTCAGAATCATAGGCGTACACCCCTGTCTCATCGCCTGTTACGATGTTCTTAAATTTTCATTGTCATTAACAGCGGCAAGCAGTTCCTGGCACATTTCGACATGGGTCTGTTTCTGATCTTCAGTCAACAAACGTGGTACGAATTTTGCACTGACGCGACGCATCTCAAGTTTTTCATTCAAAATTTGATGGCATGATCGTACGCTGATGCCCACCTCCTTAGCAACTTCCCGAACAGTTAAACGACGATTTCCGCGAATCACAGTACGAAAGCTATCCACATGACCATCATCTGTTGATGTGGAAGGACGTCCAGACTTGGAAATGTCTCAGACCGACATTTTGCACTGTTGAAAACGTTTAAACCAGTCATGGGACTGCATGAGAGCCGTACAGTCCTCCCCGTATGCTTGGCTAAGCATTTTAAATGTCTCTGTAAAAGTGTTGCTTCACAAACACACGTTGTTCTTCAAGCTCCTTCATTGCACTAATTCGACGAGCAGGCTGTACACGTGCTTACTTCAGCGGCTGTCGTTCGCTTGCTAATTGTCCGAGCGACACGAGGCAAAAGGCAGTTGCTTCTCTAAACCTGCCGCTAGGGGCGCTCAGTAGTCACAGCGCGCTCTCTCTGCTGGTTGGCACGCTATTTCAAAAGTTCGGTTTCTTTTTGAACACACCTCGTATAACTGCATGGATCAGTTACGTGTTTTATTATCCAACAGTAAGTTTATGTTCCGTAAACTTTGTGTTGAGCAGCCGTATTTTATCCTTACTCATTTACCTAGACAAGCTCCTATTTCAAGTGCTGCGATATTTCTGTGTCGTATTTTATTGAACTTAAAGTAATTGACTTCTGTAGCAACATTTAATAACATTTGCCGAGTAGTAAATTTCTCTACCACTCATTGGATCTTGTTTCTGATGTACTCCACGTGGTTTGCATGGAAGGATAGTCAAAGTTTCACTGCCAAGCAAAGATTTAACGTATTCAGCCTGAAGAGTGTTTCTGTTGAAATCTCAGAACAGTATTGCACTTACGTGTAAAAACTAAGATGATTCATTATAGTTACTGTCTACTGAGAATCTACTGGGTGATTAGTTTCTGAGTCTCATGCTTTCTCTGAGCCAGATTTGAGTTTCATATTAGAACCACAGTCTTAAAGAAGTGCACTTGCCATTTCTGTAATAATTGTGTGCTACAATAAGCAGCTGGCTAAAATTATTCAAACTATACTCTTTCCAGGTAACATATGTCCAATTTGGGGTAAATAGTGCAAGGAATTAAATGCTCCTTGAGAATACAAACAATAATCAGACCAGATAACATTATTACCTTAAAACCATTCCAATGATATTATTTTCCAATAATTAAAGTGATAAAAGTACCTTCTGCCCAAGTTAGTAGTGTTCCACCATTAAGTAATCATATACCTGTAATGATCATTAGTTTTCTGTTTTAATAGCCAGTTGTTGCAACGACGGTTATTATTCCTTTTGTGTAGTTCATGTCAAAGCACACGCACATTGTTTGCTGATGTGTCCTGCTGTCTCATGCCCTGTTAGCAAAAACAGAATTTCGGTATCAAGTAAAGTAAATTCTTTTCTCAGACAAAAATTCTATGGCCAGTTGCAAGTATTTTTTTATTATCCATACAGGTTTCGAGAAACATTTTGTTCTCTTCAGAAGCATACAAAATTAGGGATATTATAAATCTTTAAACCTTCACTACACATTGATTTGATGTATATTACAGAAATTTACTTAGTATTGGCTTACCAGATGTCAATCTCTTCTTCATAGATGCAAAATGCTTACAACAATCAAATGCAATATGTACATTTTTGGACATATCATAGCATTACACTTCTATGAAGAAGATATTGATATCTGCTAAAACAATAGTAACCAAGTTTCTGTAATATACCTCTATAGCTAATGTCTAAAGATATACAATATGCCTATCTTTGCAAGCTCCTGACAATTACAGATTAATTTGTAAATAAGGATAATAAAAATATATTTGCAACCGACAGCTGAATTTTATTATAAAATATATACTTCGATTGCTGAAAGTTACAGCCATGAATAAAATAACAAAGTAAATGACAATAGTTAACTTTCTTTATGAACAGTGCTAATACTTTGGTGCAACGTTGCCTAATTAGACTGGCGAGCGTTTCGTTTTGCGAAACTGCTATACACTTTATTAGTAACAGAACCTTGGTTCGACTCCCGTTTATTCTGCTACTACTTCCTTTCAATAGTAATATTTCGAGAAAAGAAAACAGTCCGACAGCTTAATCATTACAGATAGTCACGGCCAAATAAAAATCATTTCACAGCAGTAACATTATCGGTATATTACTAATTTAGAGATATCCCTTAGTGTTATAACACTGTGTTCAGAAGTAAAGTATACAGTCCCTCCATGCTTACTGTATCAAATGCCTTCTTGTTCAGGTCAATATAAGCATTGAATGTGCTCGCTGCATTTTTTCACAATTTTCCGGAGTATGAAGATCATGTCAATAGTAGATCCCTGAGCTGGAAACCCACAGTGAGACTCGGGGTACACACTTTCGGCAAGCTTCTCCAGTCTATCCCCAAACGCATTTCCGACGATACTCAGCAGAGCAATTCAACGGTAGCGCAATGAGTACAGAATATGAACTGAGAATATACCGCAGAAAGACGAATGTAAGAAGCAGCAGAAATGAGATTAACGATGAACTTAACATCAAAATTGTGGACCGCGAAGCAAACGAGTGAAGCAATTCTGCCACCTTGAAAGCAAAATAACACTTGGCAGACGAATCAAGGAGGAAGTAAAAAGCAGAGCAGCGCAGACAAAGAGGCCATTACTCGTTAAAAAGAAGCCTGGTAGTATCTAACACTGGTCTTAATGTTGTTGTTGTGGTCTTCAGTCCTGAGACTGGTTTGATGCAGCTCTCCATGCTACTCTATCCTGTGCAAGCTTTTTCATCTCCCAGTACCTACTGCAACCTACATCCTTCTGAATCTGCTTAGTGTATTCATCTCTTGGTCTCCCTCTACGATTTTTACCCTCCACGCTGCCCTCCAATACTAAATTGGTGATCCCTTGATGCCTCAGAACATGTCCTACCAACCGATCCCTTCTTCTGGTCAAGTTGTGCCACAAACTTCTCTTCTCCCCAATCCTATTCAATACTTCCTCATTAGTTATGTGATCTACCCATCTAATCTTCAGCATTCTTCTGTAGCACCACATTTCGAAAGCTTCTATTCTCTTCTTGTCCAAACTATTTATCGTCCATGTTTCACTTCCATACATGGCTACACTCCATACGAATACTTTCAGAAATGACTTCCTGACACTTAAATCAGTACTGGATGTTAACAAATTTCTCTTCTTCAGAAACGCTTTCCTTGCCATTGCCAGCCTACATTTTATATCCTCTCTACTTCGACCATCATCAGTTATTTTGCTCCCCAAATAGCAAAACTCCTTTACTACTTTAAGTGCCTCATTTCCTAATCTAATTCCCTCAGCATCACCCGACTTAATTAGACTACATTCCATTATCCTTGTTTTGCTTTTGTTGATGTTCATCTTATATCCTCCTTTCAAGACACTGTCCATTCCATTCAACTGCTCTTCCAAGTCCTTTGCTGTCTCTGACAGAATTACAATGTCATCGGCGAACCTCAAAGTTTTTATTTCTTCTCCATGAATTTTAATACCTACCCCGAATTTTTCTTTTGTTTCCTTTACTGCTTGCTCAATATACAGATTGAACAACATCGGGGAGAGGCTACAACCCTGTCTTACTCCCTTCCCAACCACTGCTTCCCTTTCATGTCCCTCGACTCTTATAACTGCCATCTGGTTTCTGTACAAATTGTAAATAGCCTTTCGCTCCCTGTATTTTACCCCTGCCACCTTTAGAATTTGAAAGAGAGTATTCCAGTCAACATTGTCAAAAGCTTTCTCTAAGTCTACAAATGCTAGAAACGTAGGTTTGCCTTTCCTTAATCTGCAGAATAAATTTCTGAGAATGTTCATTTTGAGCACAGAATTGTATGGTAGTGAATCAGGGACAATGAGAAAAGCGGAAAACAAGAGAACCGAAGCGTTTGACAAGTGGTGCTGCCGAGTGATGATAAAAACTAGGTAGGCTAATACGAAAAGAGGTTCTCCGCAGAATCGTAGAGGAGAGGAACATATGTGAAACACTGACAGGAAAAAGGGAAGGTGATAGGATATATGTTAAGATATCAACGAATGACTTCGATGGTACCAGAGCGAGCTCTGGAGGATAAAAACTGTAGGGAGAGACAGAGGTTGAAGAGAACATCAGCCAAATAACTGTCGACGTAGGGTGCGAGTGCTAATCTAAGATAAAGAGGAATTCGTGGCGGGCCGCATCGAACTTGTCACAAGACTGATGATTAGGTAAAAGAAAGAACGAAAACAGTTTTTGCTGAGATATACCTTACAGAGGTGAGAAACTGACAGTTAGTAAACACTGAAAAAATAAGGGAAATACGCTGCTAGTGTGGGACAGAAGAAGTAAGAAATGCACATCTAAAACTCTTTACCAGAAATTGAAGCGATGGCGACGTGACCTACACACACGTGTTCGTATTTCGTAGGAGACGCCCCTCAACTGAATTTGTGAGCAAAAACGGCCAACAACTAACAACCCCTTTCCTCACTCATTAACGCAATCCACACTCTATCTACACATGTTCTAACAAGCTGCTACTGAATGAAGAAGGAACGTCTACCAATAGTACGAGAAAGACTAATTCCAATGAAACACCCCTTCAGTACGCGTCTAATTTTTGTTAGAAGGAAATCCAAAACAGACACTCACAGATGGAGCTAAGCAATGGAAAATGATCAAGCTGTAAATTGATTTTCAGAAATTTCAAATCCACCTTCAACGCGTTTTCGAATTCTTCAGACGACACCATCTGTAGCTCTTTTGGGGTCGTCTAAGCGTTCTTCTATCAGAACAGCGCTATTCACAAGCCGGCCGCGGTGGCCGTGCGGTTCTAGGCGCTCAGTCCGGAACCGCACGACTGCTACGGTCGCAGGTTCGAATCCTGCCTCGGGCATGGATGTGTGTGATGTCCTTAGGTTAGTTAGGTTTAAGTAATAGTAAGTTCTAGGGGACTGATGACCACAGATGTTAAGTCCCATAGTGCTCAGAGCCATTTGAACCATTTTGAACTATTCATAATCCGATCAATGCTTCTAATCTGTTTACTTTTTGTCTATAAACTTCGCATTTCAACCCTTGCCCATAGGCAAAAATCTAAAGAGGTAACTTCTGGTAACCTTGTCTAAGAAAGATGGAGCGTTCCTGAAGATACATCTTAAGAGGAATGTTAGGTTTAGATGATGTGTCTTCTGCTGACTAGAATGTACAGGGGCCCTTGCAATCAACAGAACCTCTTCCATTAATGCTGGCAGATGGTTTTCAAGAAAGTCTAGGTAATCGGGCTCTGTAAGACGATGTGGTTGGTCCACAGGAAGCCTATTCAAATGGTACAGTGCTCAAAAAGGCCAAACAGCGGAATGTTTTTTTACAAGGGTTCCATGAGTTTTCGAGGGTGCTGAATCCGGATTTTCAAAGTACCAGAAAAATTTCGGTCGCGAATTGTGTAAAAAATGGAAAAAATAGCAAAAAATGTGCTTTTTTTGGTTTTTTACTTATAACTCCAAAATAACGCAACTTTCGGCAAATTAGACTGTACGAAAATAAGTAGGATAAAATTTCCCACGAAATAGCTCTGAGCGAATTTATTCATCTGGCCAACCGTGTGTTGAATTTGACGTAGGAGATGGGCCATCTCATGACCTACCCTCTACCCTTACATTATTTTCTTGCACATTCATTGTGAATTCCATCCTCCCGTAGTATGACGATATTATTGAGTCTTTGGGAGTTGATACTTGCCATAGGGAGGGGTAAGATGTCTCTGAGAACGTATTTACGGTCGGTAAGTGCAGTGTATAAGCCGGCCGGAGTGGGCGAGCGGTTCCAGGCGCTACAGCCTGGTTCGAATCCTGTCTCGGGCATGGATGTGTGTGATGTCCTTAGGTTAGTTAGGTTTAAGTAGTTCTAAGTTCTATGGGACTGATGACTTCAGAAGTTAAGTCCCATAGTGCTCAGAGCCATTTGAACCATTTTGCAGTGTATAAAATATGGGCGCTAATGACCATAGAAGTTTTGCGCCCTAAAACCACAAACAAAACCAAGCGTATAAAATAGTCGAACATAATGAGTTCAAGGGAAAATTGTGTTCTATGTCATGATGTCCTGGAAGATGGGAGAAAAGTATCAACACTTAACCCCGAAGTGGGCTTGAAGAATGTTCTTCAAACAATTAAGTAAATGACGGATGGGATAGTTGAAGGACAAAATTGTGCTTAAGGTTCGTAAACCGTGTTGAAGAAAGTTCACAAACAAAACATTAATTGTTGCGGAGGCTATGAGAGTTGTGGCCGGCTGCATCTGAAAAGAAACTCGATCTGCTCAACCAGATTTTTATATCAAAACCAACTATTTTTTGTACGGGTCAGCTACTAAGCTAGACTTCTGGCTCAACAAAACAAGCTTCCAGCCAACTGACAGAACCTAGCGTAAGCTGGGGCTGCAAGAGACTGCTTTGAGCCTTGCACAGAGACAAAAGAATGAGCTAGGACGCTTATCAATACGTC
Source organism: Schistocerca serialis cubense (assembly GCF_023864345.2). NCBI lineage: Eukaryota > Metazoa > Arthropoda > Insecta > Orthoptera > Acrididae > Schistocerca > Schistocerca serialis. The sequence goes on along the minus strand of NC_064638.1, from coordinate 1,198,769,121 downwards.
GGATTGGATCAGTTCCTGACTTGGTTGCAGCAGACGCTCAGCACCACACCAAACGCATGAAGGTCCTGCACGGCAATCCAAAGCAAGTATGAGGTCAAAGAAATTGATTGTGCTATGCAGCAAATTTTCGGCTATCTCAGTGAAAATGATGAGGGGTGTCAATTTACCCTTCAGCAGTTAATAGACCAGATCAATGGCGACTACCATACTGATGCCAAGACTGTGAAAGCTCAGATGTTGAGGAAGTATGGAAGTGATATAGTGACTGCTTGTTTGTTTCAAAAACACTGGGTACAAAATCCTTACTGATACTTAGTATCAGTCAGAACGGTCATCTCCAGAGCGAGAGCGTCGATATGTGGTTGAAACAGCAGCCGAAATACTTGTTGAAGATACTCGATAGCAGGTTTACAACATGAAGAAATATGCCCCTCCAGAGGAGTTACTTACAGAAGATGAGGTCCCCATCCCTGACACTATCCGAAAATTCGTTAATCGACTAATGATAACTGGAAGACCAAATGTATGGCCATAGCACACAGCATGGTGGCAGCTGTCAGACCCAACTATTCCTTGTCACCGCTACAGAGTGACCTGGCCAAGTTCACCAGTAATACGTGTGGCTCTCAAAAACCATTTGATGTACTGTTTGCTTTAGGACACAGTGTCTCGTAGACGGAAGTAGTAGATTTTGAGATGTCAGCAATGATTTCAAAGGGAAATGAAATTGCGTCATTTCAATTTGTCTTCCACAATACTGATTACAACACCCAAACTCTTGATGAAACAGCAGTTTCCATGTAATGGGAGGAGTCCATTGCACCACATCGCACGAAGGTAAGCCATATTTCATATTTCTCGTATTATAACTTCCCATTGTGAAATGTCATAACCTCATTATTGTAAGAAACACTGTACATTGGTTTCAGTTCTAAATTTTTACCTATTATCTGGTATGAACTGAAATTAGTCATCTATTATCTTACTTGACTGTAACATACTGATGTATATTCTCGTTTTGCTGACGAATCAAGCAAAGGTGAGGGCAATGGCGCATGAAGCGCGGATAAAACTTTTTTTTTTAATTATTATATCAATAACGCAATATTATGGTGATTATTATTATTGTTACAAAATGCAAATTAAAGCATAATTGTTGTGTCATTTACGTAAGTTATTTGAGCACCTTTTAATTGTAGGGGTGGTGAAAGCTTTCATTTTGCCGCTCGAATGAAGATCATAGCATATTGTGAGATGAGGAGTTGGGTTTTGATGGTGGTGCCTCAAATTACGCTAACTTTAATACATGCTACACGCCATACGGTTTGTTTGGCGAAGACAGTCACTCGAACTATTTTGTGGGAAAATTTACTGTCTTTATTTTCATAAATAGACATAGTCCCAAAAAAGCGACATTTTTCGTGTTTTTTCCATTTTTGATCCACTTCTGGGCCGAATTTTTGTTGGGACTTTGAAAATTCGATGTCAGCACCATCGAAAACATATAAAAAGCTTGTCAAAAAAGTTCTACAAAACGTTCCTCTAAGGATCATCATTTGGCTGAACTAAGGCCCAATCAAATGGATGCGTATCACACCTCACCGCACGTTTACAGAGAAGTGTTCTTGAAAGTGTGTATCCACAAAGGTATGTAGGTTTACTACGGACTACCGATGTCATACACGAATGTTATTCAGACCGTCACGAATGAAAGTCGCTTCATCAGTAAACAGTAGTAATGGAATTACTCGGGGATTTGCAATTACCGAACAACAAAATGCAGTCTTCTACCTTCATCTCTGACCCGAAGGCCTCGAGTAACAGGCGTAGAGGTGGTGCATACATAATGACCGCCATATTTTTTTATGTGGAACACCGATAAGTGTACAAATTATGCGTGTACTTGTTGGAGGACTACGTTGTGTCAACTGGATAATTTCTTCTACTTCATCGACACTCTGTTCCTTTCCACGTATAGATGATACATGACTGCTGGGTGGTGGAACAGTCTCACACAATATAGTGAAAATAGGGGTAAATACTCTTGATTATCGTTCTCTTCTTAGGAAATTGCCTTCCCTATTCTCTATAAGCGACAGCAGCGTTTCCATTACGAAAAGTACATAGAAAACATATCAGCACACTCAGCATTTGTAAGTTCTCGCGGCGTGGTGAAGCGTTACACTAAAACTGGCTTACAAATCAAATCACATTTGGAGCTTGAAAACAAAAATTACAATCGGGTAATAGGCCCCTAACCAGCCATGGCAATTGATGTTCGAACACACGACCAGCTGTGTCTCTGTAACCAGTAAAAAACTGGACACATATTGCATGGAATGTTTTATTCTAATTACTCTACGCTACCACTTCGTAAAATATTTACTGTATCCATCTAAAACACCCTATACGTTGTAATTAACCAGCTCATTGACAGCTCAATCACTAGCGTTAATTTACAATACTGTCAGGATGGATTTACGGGCACCGCGTATGGACGTTATACGTACGATGACGCATCTACAACAGTGACTGCCGCCGTTGCAAACCTTTAAACGATTACTGTTTTTTAAGCAAGTATGGTTTCTATAGTAAACAAACATCAGATCATCATTAAAACAATTGTATGTTTTATAATTTCCACTCAGTTTCTATTTAACTAGTATCACGGCATTAAGTTATCATAAAAATCTCCGTCTGAGTTGCCATCCACAGCTTAAAGGCCGTTTTACGTCATCGTCATGATCGATTACTGACAGCTTAAATGGTGACGCTGAGTGCCTACTTTGGTGACATTGCTCAGAATAATCCTGGCAAATATACTAACGTGATTTGCGTAAAAGAAGAATATCGAAACCACGAACGCTGAAGGGGGCTTCGAATTCCCAGTAATCTTGAAAATGAGTCGAGTTTCCGAACCCATTACACCACCTCATTTGGTGATCTCTGGTAGCTGTACGCTTACCTTTCCCTGAACTGTAAATGGACTCTCTCAACCAATTTCATGAGGCCTACATGCGGCAAATGGCCAAAATGGCTATTTTTCTTTATTGACGTACCCAAAACGCAAGTATAGGACACATCAAGTAGCCTAGGAGAGATACATTCCAAGGACATGGAAATAACGTGAAATGCAAGTGATGCAGCAACCCAGGAGTCCTATCACCATGGCAGAGCTCAACCATATACCGCTCCGCTTTGGGCTGTTATCTAGTGAATCCAAACTCCATGATAAAATTTTTGACTTTGTCGAGGGATTTCCGCTAGGTATTTTGGTATAAAAGGAGGAGGAGATTAGTGTTTAACGTCCCGTCGACAACGAGGTCATTAGAGACGGAGCACAAGCCCGGGTTAGGGAAGGATGGGGAAGGAAATCGGCCGTGCCCTTTCAAAGGAACCATCCCGGCATTTGCCTGAAGTGATCTAGGGAAATCACGGAAAACCTCAATCAGGATGGCCGGACGCGGGATTGAACCGTCGTCCTCCCGAATGCGAGTCCAGTGTGCTAACCACTGCGCCACCTCGCTCGGTCTTGGTATAAAAGACTCGGCTCCGGTGGCTCGTAACAGAGTAATAATGTAAGTATGACTTATTCGGTACATTACCCCGTTTACCCTTGTTTCTGTGAACGTACTTTCACAATAGTGATTCGGTTCCTCTTAGACCTCTACGTGTACATGCCAATGTGCTGTGATGTCGTTGCCACTCCGACGCCACTGGACAATGGATGGCTGAAAACAAGTGATATGGAGTGATGAATCACGCTGTATCCCTGTGGCAATCTGATAGAGGGGTTTGGGTTTAGCGAATGGCTGGAGGATACTGCCATTATATGTAATGCAAACTGTGAAGTAAGGAAGAAATGGTGTTATGGTGTAGGAGACCTCTTCGTGGTTAAGGTAGAGTCTGAAACTTACAGGCAGATTAAAACTGTGTGCCGGACCGAGGCTCGAACTTGGGACCTTTGCCTTTCGCGGGCAAGTGCTCTACCATCTGCGCTACCCAAGCACGACTCGCGACCCGTCCTCACAGCTTCAATTCTGCTAGTACCTCTTCTACTAACTTCCAAACTTCATAGAAGCTCTTCTGCGAAACTTGCAGAACTAGCACTCCTGGAAGAAAGGATATTGCAGAGACATGGCTTAGCCACAGCCTGGGGGATGTTTCCAGAATGAGATTTTCACTCTGCAGCGGATTGTGCGCTGATATGAAAATTACTGGTGGAGTCTCTTTACTGCACTTAAGAAAACCCTGAATGCGGAAGCATATGAGCACAGTTTAAAGCATTGTGTGGTGCGTAAGGAAGAGGAACAGTTTGGAAGCGATGACTGTATCATAATGGCCACGTGGCCTGTCATAAAGCGGTATCTGAGAGGCAAAGTTTTGTGGACAATTACATTCCTGAAATGGACTGGCCTAACCAGAGACCCGACCTGAACCGAATGGAACGCTTTTGGGGTGAGTTAGATCATTGACTTCACTCCAGACCCCAATGTTCAACATTAGAGTCTTCTCTGGTTTCGGTTCTTGAGAAACACTGGGCTACCATTCCTCCACGGGCAGTAAGAAACCTCAATGAAAGTGTCCTCAGAGTGATAAAACCGTTAAAAACGAGGGGGTGGACACATTGGTTGGTGCAAATGGCTCTGAGCACTATGGGACTTAACATCTATGGTCATCAGTCCCCTAGAACTTAGAACTACTTAAACCTAACTAACCTAAGGACAGCACACAACACCCAGTCATCACGAGGCAGAGAAGTGGACACATTCCATATTGACTTACACTGACAGGTGTCCGGATGCTTTTGGTCAGCTGGATTACTATGATCGACAGAATGAAAGGCCAGCACATAAGAAAGCAATGAGTTGAAGAGTATCGTTTTAAATTTTCTTATGATGTCTGAAAAATAGAGTACCACACATAGCATTCCAATATATATCTTGAATGAGAATAAAACAACACTATCTTCAACTTTGCAATGCAGCACGACTAATATAATGTGTGTGGCGGGCAGGGGGAAGAAAATATTCGTGAGTGCATTTTAGCGCAACACGTGAAAACAGTGCACACATTCCAGCTCAGATAAGAAGACAAATAACTATTTTACTAATCAGGAGACGCCATACTGATGAAGCCAGACGTCCTTGGTTTGTGGTATTTGCATCAGTACATATTTTACACCTGCAATTAGCACCATTATCTGACCACACGTGTCAAGCGTTAGTTACGAACTGTGCATCTCACAACGCGAAAAGCAAACTTACGAGAACGCGCCTTTTATCTGACACCCTACGCTATGTTATCGACGCGAACACTACGAAGCAGTCTGTTTTTGTGCTGCTTTCATTATCAGCCGATTTTGTGCTGCATGTCATGTTGTTATCACCTTTTAAAAAAGAAAACAAACGCTATAACGTGTTGATAGTGATTTTGAAACTGTAGATTAACTCTAGAGTCCCCTTGATAATTGTACTCAGTTGCAAGCGCTCTTAGCCGGGCTCCTTGTGAAAGAACTCCCTTCGTTGTGACTCTAAGCTGACTAAAACTGAAAGCATTATTGGTAAGCTCTTTTGTCAACAATTTCGAGAGATGAATGTCTTTTAACGTGCTGAAAAGAATCTCCGTTTTCGGAGATAAAAGAAAGATGTGCGCTGACAATAAAAAGTTTTTAAAGCAAAGTACTTCTGCAGAAAATTTATTGAAGAAATAAATACCACCAAACATCGGGAGACTGAAAGAAGTAAACTTGTGAAAAACACACAACAATTTTTTCTGTTTTGTATATTGTCTTTTTGTCTCAGTATCTTGGTAAAGCTGTTCAATGTTATAAGAGGAATTGAAAGATAAACACAGCCTTCGATTTATTTTTTATGGAAGAAAAAGAATGCTAGAACACTAATTTTGGGGTTAAGATCATTGCGTTCCATCTCTAACCACAATGAACAGTTTTCAACCTTCTGTAAACAAATCCTTCTCCACCATATTCTATCTTCTCATTTTTTTTTTTCACGACATCGGCCTGTGTACTTGTAATTGAAACATCACTTTTTAACAATAAGAAAACGGGAGCAACATCGGCAGGACAGAGTCAACTGCCATTCCACACGTCCGAGTCCCTTGACTCTTCCAGCTCTTCATTTGGTGTGGACGAGAAGCCGAACGCCAAAGCATTGGCGACCGACGTTCGGCCGAATCCAGTCTCTGTCGTTCGTCGGCCTTCGCCGGCCTAGTGTGTACACGCCTTCTGAGACGCCCGCCTGCTTAAATCGCTTGCGGAGTCACCCAGGCGCCACCACTCGGGATGCAAAGAAAGCCGTACCTAAACGACACTACGCAATAAATTTCCTCACATATAGAAATCGATATAACCATGCGCACCGCTCATGAACTTCACGTGAAATATTGATTTGACAGTTTTCCATTCCACAGCATTTTGCCACATTAACCCAATTATCTGTGACATACTTCGAAGTTTATAAAAACTAAACTCCACGATCAGCTGTCAGAGGACCGCGTGAGGACAACCAGCCGTAGTTTCGTCCTCCACCTGATGGCGTCATTCGCATCGGGTACGGAGAGCCGAGGGGTCATGCACCGACGACCGCAGAAATTTTTCTAGTGTTGGAGCAAAGCTCTAAAATTTCCGTTTCTTATGTAAATGGTTACGTCAGTTTTGTCACTTGTCATACCATCAGAACTAAATTTTATAGGTGACACAAAAAACTGATTATATACAAGGGAACTGTTGCTTTTCAATTAATATATGAATAAAAACTGTATACTCCATATTCCAGAAGGGGAGGGAGCAAGTGCCCTCTCTGGCTTTTCTCCCCCTCCCCCCCTTTCCTTTCCGGACGCGTCCGGGTGTCAGCACACCAGATTCCCAGCCGTTGGCTTTACAAGCCTTACCAGCACTAATTCTCAATCAAGTAGCTCTTCAGTCAGCACCACGAGGTTAAATGGTCCTTACCCCCCCCCCCCCATTCCAATCCTTTTATGGAGGAACAATCTTCAGCAGTACCGGGGATTGAATCCAGGACCTCCACATGTCAGCGAGACGCACTTACTAACTCGGATATGAAGGCGGACTGATCCTCGATTGTACAAGAAGTGAAGCTCTTCACCAGGCTACACAAAGTACCATGAGGTTAAGTGGACCCCACCCCATTTCAGTCCTCTTACGGAGAAACAGTCCTCAGTAATACCAGGGATTGAACCCAGGACCTCCACATGGCAGTGAGACGCACATACTAACTCGGCAATGAAGAAGGACTCTTCCTCGATTATACCAGAAGTGTAGCTGTTCACCAACCTATACAACATACCACGCCTCACCTGAAACCAGCTCAAATGATCTGTCGAACCTCTCGTAATATCTCAAAAGATCTCCAATGCACCAATCAGCCCCTTCTCCTGCAGCCAAAGCTCTACAAATCGATTCTTAGGTCTATCGACAGGAAGCCATCAATTTATATCTCAGGGCTCACAGATGAAAAGGAGGTCACCATCTGCGATATGACTATCTCTAGTAAAATACTGTAATTGTCCAACCAACGTTCTAGCAGATGACCTCCTCTTAACACTCACGTCCCACTTGCTAACTGGATCGGCGCAGTGTGTTCCCCTTGCTACAAAGAGCGACATCTCCTCTTACAGATGCAGTCGACACCGCCTCCGTTCCGCCCCTGGGAACAGAGCTCGCTCCTTCACGCCGTTTTTTCGCCCCTGACCTCCATGTCTGCCCCAGTTCCATTGTATTCCGCCGTCCCCGGCTGCTCCCACAATTAGTGTGACGCGCACCGTCACGATAACGGACGCTTTCTCCAGTGCTGGAACCCCATCTAGAGAGAGCGACGCTATACAAATCTACCAAAAAATCCCAGTAGTTACTACTGCTGCAGGTTCAGATGTGTACAATGATCGTGACGAAGAAAGAGAGTACTCTAAGAAATGAATAGTGTTACAAATGGCTCACAGCGCATGTGTATAAAGTGACAAAAACCGAAACCTCTGAGTACCTTAAATCAACCACGGCTACTATAATGAGAGAGTTTATTTAATTATATATCTACATTTATATCTGTACTCCGCAAACCACCTTATGGGATGCGGCGGAGGTAGGGGAAGTCCTGCTAAAATGACATACCATTTTGTTTTTAGGTCATTATTGCTTCGTAAAGCAAGATGTTAAATAAAATTTGTATCTAGACCGTGCCTCATTTGCTTGTAGGTTTCCATATCTTGGTGCTATGTTTTTAAATTAATACAGACCATACGTCTTTGACATTCTTGTAACAAGTGCATAATATATCATTTTAGACCAATGTCAGGGTACAATGACATAGGAGTAAGAAAACGTAATAAATTCAGATAAACATTAGTTATTTGATATATTGAATAGATTTGTACTTAAGAACAAATAAATGACAATGCTTCAACAGTATGCATTAAGGTTTCTCAGTTCACTCGTACCAAAAGTAAAGACTGAACGTAGAATTACGAATGTTAATCCATGAAGGAACAAAATTAGCTCCGTTTTTGAAAAAATAATTCTCACCAACCCTGTCTATTTGCACGCATCACAAATAAAGAATTTTGTTCTGTGGCTTACTCCAGCACATTCAGTGTGTGCCCACAGATTACACTGCTCACACCTTCACCAGTGGTCTCCGGGTTTTGACAATGCAAGTATAGTTCTAAGCAGTACAAATAGCGCCAATCTTCGGAAGGATCACTGTCTTTTTCGTACAGTATTTCCTTTCCAAAACTAAGTTTCCTCTTTGCTTTTCTCGACTATTTGGAATGCACGTTGTCTCACATCCTTCGTAGTAGTGCCAATTTGAATAGTGTCAGGTGTTGTACCTATTCACCCTCCAATGCAGTATGAAAGTTAACTGGAATCTAATGGTTCAAATGGCTCTAAGCACTATGGGACTTAACATCTGAGGTCATCAGTCCCCTAGACTTAGAACTACTTAAACCTAACTAACCCAAGGACATCACACACGTCCATGCCCGAGGCAGGATTCGAACCTGCGACCGTAGCAGCAACGCAAGCAGCATCTATAGACTGCTGCACCCGCACCGCAACGCAAGACTGTCTTGACGATTTCCTTACTTTATTGCCTGCCATCAGAAAGTGGAAATTCACGTACTTGCATTTGGCCTTTATAAATTCATTGCTTTTATGTATCACTGCACATTTATCAATTCATCTTTAATGTTTTGTATAATTTACTTTATTTTAGAGTGCCCTACTGCCACTGTTGTTAAATTTAAGCAGGTAAGTAAAATAAATAGCTTAATTAATATCAAAGACCACACAGAATGGAGCCAGAGTTCACATCGCGGTAAAATGATGTACTGTGTCAGTTTATCCTGACACATAGCATGTCATTGTAACCTGAAACGTCTTCTTTGAATCATATAGAAACGCTCAGCTACAGCGTGCTCTAGTAGAATCTTCTACCTCTCAAAATATAGCTAAAAGTATGCTTTACAACGTAACTTATCCTTTTCTCAAACGTCATTATCTACAATGCTAATGAATGAATATATGCGAATAAAAGTAACAAGTTGGAGGCTTATCTAAAAGTTTTTCGTTCACAGTACGGAGACGGAAGCTGGCAGCTCATCGTATATGTAGGAAAAAGTTGCCAGTCGGCCTTTCTATACAGTTAGTGCACGTGACGCCACTCAGCTGTTTTCGCCCACGGGGTCAGGGTTTTGGTCAGAAGGTAACAGAAGATCACGTCTGCAATTTCTTAGGTAACATAATAGTCTTTTATTATGCTGGTAAGTGGAAAGATAAATCTACAATGTAAATAATGTATCACAACACATCTGGTGCCATTAGGACTAAAACATGCGCTGCACGTACCCAGAGCTGCGAATACAGTTTACAGTGACAACACTAACAGATGTTTACGGCACCCTGGTATCTGTGGACAATAACAGAGGAATGCGTCCTCATTTGTTTACTGCATTATACAGGGCTATTACAAATGATTGAAGCGATTTCATAAATTCACTGTAGCTCCATTCATTGACATATGGTCACGACACACTACAAATACGTAGAAAAACTCATAAAGTTTTGTTCGGCTGAAGTCGCACTTCAGGTTTCTGCCGCCAGAGCGCTCGAGAGCGCAGTGAGACAAAATGGCGACAGGAGCCGAGAAAGCGTATGTCGTGCTTGAAATGCACTCACATCAGTCAGTCATAACAGTGCAACGACACTTCAGGACGAAGTTCAACAAAGATCCACCAACTGATAACTCCATTCGGCGATGGTATGCGCAGTTTAAAGCTTCTGGATGCCTCTGTAAGGGGAAATCAACGGGTCGGCCTGCAGTGAGTGAAGAAACGGTTGAACGCGTGCGGGCAAGTTTCACGCGTAGCCCGAGGAAGTCGACGAATAAAGCAAGCAGGGAGCTAAACGTACAACAGCCGACGGATTGGAAAATCTTACGGAAAAGGCTAAAGCAGAAGCCTTACCGTTTACAATTGCTACAAGCCCTGACACCCAATGACAAAGTCAAACGCTTTGAATTTTCGACGCGGTTGCAGCAGCTCATGGAAGAGGATGCGTTCAGTGTGAAACTTGTTTTCAGTGATGAAGCAACATTTTTTCTTAATGGTGAAGTGAACAGACACAATGTGCGAATCTGGGTGGTAGAGAATCCTCACGCATTCGTGCAGCAAATTCGCAATTCACCAAAAGTTAACGTGTTTTGTGCAATCTCATTGTTTAAAGTTTACGGCCCCTTCTTCTTCTGCGAAAAAAACGTTACAGGACACGTGTATCTGGACATGCTGGAAAATTGGCTCATGCCACAACTGGAGACCGACAGCGCCGACTTCATCTTTCGACAGGATGGTGCTCCACCGCACTTCCATCATGATGTTCGGCATTTCTTAAACAGGAGATTTGAAAACCGATGGATCGGTCGTGGTGGAGATCATGATCAGCAACTCATGTCATGGCCTCCACGCTCTCCCGACTTAACCCCATGCGATTTCTTTCTGTGGGTTTATGTGAAAGATTCAGTGTTTAAACCTCCTCTACCAAGAAACGTGCCAGAACTGCGAGCTCGCATCAACGATGCTTTCGAACTCATTGATGGGGACATGCTGCGCCGAGTGTGAGAGGAACTTGATTATCGGCTTGATGTCTGCCGAATCACTAAAGGGGCACATATCGGACATTTGTGAATGCCTAAAAAAACTTTTTGAGTTTTTGTATGTGTGTGCAAAGCATTGTGAAAATATCTCAAATAATAAAGTTATTGTAGAGCTGTGAAATCGCTTCAATCATTTGTAATAACCCTGTATAAGTCGTTCGTAACAGCAAAAAGCTTACAGTAGAAGGGACGTGTTTCACAACTGCAAAGATGGACAAGTGCTCGTAGCTCTTAATGTAACTTTGTGCTCAAAAGTATCCAGACAACTATTAGTGGACGTCCGTATAGGGTACGTCCACCCTTCGACTTTATGACGGCTTCAGCTTTGCTGGAGACACTTTCAGTTAATGTAAATATGGTTCTAAAAATGCACCAGCCGCCCCGGTGGCTGAGCGGTTCTAGGCGCTTCAGTCCGGAACCGCGCGACTGCTACGGTCGCAGGTTCGAATCCTGCCTCGGGAATGGATGTGTGTGACGTCCTTAGGTTAGTTAGGTTTAAGTAGTTGTAGTTCTAGGGGACTGATGACCTCAGATGTTAAGTCCCATAGTGCTCAGAGTCACTTTGTACTGACACCATTAGAGCGCTTAGTAACAAACACAGAACAACAATACGAATAATACTATATACAGTGACACAGCATTTCAGGTTGTTGAAAACGAGTAGGACAACCAAACAAAAGGAAGCACACACCACTTCTTATGAAAGAAGCTAAAGTGGACGCATAATAGCGTCAAACAAAACTGGCAAGCAACATTTGTTGCGGAATACAGCAAGTGACGTAGATCAGTCGAAACCAAAACGTGAAGTGAGACTGGTTCACTACGGAGCCATACTGCAAGCACAGAGTACATAAGCTGAGCGCCAGCTGCATTGTATGATGTGTCATAAGTTTAAGAAATAAATTCAATAAAAAAAATTTTTATGTTTTGTCATTTTTCTATTAAAATTATGAAAATGTCAACATGTAAAAAGAGCTACTTGAAAATTCCTAGTTTCACTTGAAACAAATGCGCCGAAGCTGTCAGATGAAAACGTACGATACTCCCTCCGGAAGACCTCGCGATTGACTATAGCTTTGAATGCACGAAGTCTAAAGCTACCTTATGTGGAATTTCACAATATTTAGATTGTGGCCTTAATACAGAGCAGAGTGTAACAAAGCAGTTACAGGTAAACGTATAGTTAAAAAAGTCTTTATAATATTTTTATCCAGTGCTACACCGTGAATGAAATCGAAAAACCATTTAAGGCGCTTGCTATCTGCTCATTAATCAAAAGGTTCATATCTTCCTGACAGATCATGGACCTAACGATTGACTATAGCTTTGAATGCACAGTCTAAAGCCAACTTATGTGGAATTTCGCAATATTTGGTTGGTTGGTTGGTTGTTTTGGGGAAGGAGACCAGACAGCGTGGTCATCGGTCTCACCGGATTAGGGAAGGATGGGGAAGGAAGTCGGCCGTGCCCTTTCAGAGGAACCATCCCGGCATTTGCCCGGAGTGATTTAGGGAAATCACGGAAAACCTAAATCAGGATGGCCGGACGCGGGATTGAACCGTCGTCCTCCCGAATGTTCACAATATTTAGACTGCGGCCTTAATACAGAGCAGTTACAGGTAAACGTATAGTTAAAAAGGTCTTTTTTATTTTTTATCCATTGTTACAGCGTGGATGGAATCGAAAAACCGTTTACGACGCCTCCTATCTGCTTATTAATCAAAAGGCTCACATCCTCCTGATAGCTCACGCGAATTTCAATCTCTTCCAAAATACCTAGGACCATGCCTTTACTATCATAGTGCAGGATAGACAAGTCATCGTTAATGCTTCTTAAGTAATGCTCTAATTCTCTTGAATGGTCCCCTAATGCACTACCAATACTAGCATATCCAAGTTTGCTAAACCTAACCTGAAAATTCCTCCCAATCTGTCCAATGTAATGGTTTGCGCAAGAGCCACAACTCATCATGTAGACCCTCACCCCGCTAAATTTATTAACCGCTGGCTCCAAGCTGTGTCGCTGTAGTTTGTCCCATTTATTACGAGTATTTGCCCGGAAACCCACTGTAACGTCGACTTTAAGGAAGGCGTTAGCAATTTTGTGTGATTAAGGACCATACTAGGAGAGTGAGATATACTTTTTCATCATCAGTTTTCCACAAACTCCAGATTACTTTCCAACTTTCTTAAAAACTTTAATGATCACATTTGTCTCCTTCTCAATAGCGATTAATAAGTGTAGCAGAGCAGGGGGGTCTAAAAGATCAATTGTGGCCCGTATGCGAAACATTATATTACACAGACTGGAAGGAATTTTCATGTCAGGTATCGTGAGCATGGATATGCTAGTAATGGTAGTGCATTAGGGGACCATGTAAGAGAATTCCAAGATTTACTTAAGAAGCATTAACGATGACTTATCCATCCTGCACTATGGTATTAAAGGCACGATCTTAGATATTTTGGAGGAGATTTGCCCGAAATTAAGGATTTGCTACCATCTGGATCTCCTTCATTTCAGCAGCTTATCAGCATTTTAGAGTCATATTTATATTGACTATGATTGTGACTGCATACGTCCATCAAATGTAGACTGGCAATGGCAAGGAAAGCGTTTCTGAATAAGATAAATTTTTTAACATCGAGTATAGATTTAAGTGTCAGGAAGTCGTTTCTGAATGTATTTGTATGGAGTGTAGCCATGTATGGAAGTGAAACGTGGACGATAAATAGTTTAGACAAAAAGAGAATAGAAGCTTCCGAAATATTGTGCTACAGAAGAATGCTGAAGATTAGATGGATAGATCACATAACTAATGAGGAGGTACTGAATAGGATTGGGGAGGAGTTTGTGGCACAATTTGACTAGAAGAAGGGATCGGTTGGTAGGATATGTTCTGTGGAATCAAGAGATCACCAATTTGGTACTGGAGGGCAGCGTGGAGGGTAAAAATCGTAGAGGGAGACCAAGAGATGAATACACTAAGCAGATTCAGAAGGATGTAGGCTGCAGTAGGTACTGGGTGATGAAGAAGCTTGCACAGTAGAGAGTAGCATGGAGAGCTGTATCAAACCAGTCTCAGGACTGAAGACCACAACAACAACAACAACGTCCATCAAGACTAAGTCTGATCTACGATACACTTTCAATGAGGCGTCTGAATGTTTGTGGAGGAATGACAGCCTGTCCTTTCTCAAGAGCCGATACCAGGGAAGGTAATGATATCGGGCGCTGGGATCTGGAGGGAAATCGATGTTCCAACTTATACCAGAGGTGTTCCACTGGGTCAGGTCGGCACTGGGCAGGCCAGTTCATTTCAGGAATGTTATTGTCCACAAAACATTGCCCCACAGACGCTGCTTTATGGAAGGGTGCACTGTCATATTGACATAAACAATGAAAGTCTCCGTACTGTTCCTCTGCTATACACAGTACAGAATGCTGGAAAATTGACTTACACCCTATCACATTTCGCGCAATAATGGGAGCACTTACCAATCATTAAAAACACCTCCATACCGCAACTTCATCTCCTCCACTTCACGTTGGCACACGATGACAGGTAACGATCTCCAGGCATTCATCAAACAGAAACCCTTCCATCGGGTTGGCAGGATACAGTGCAATTCACCTCTCAAAGTCACTTGTTTCCAGTAGTCCACTATCCAGTGGTGTCGCCATTTACAACGTCTCAATGCTTGACATTGACGACAGAAAGCCAGCCGGAGTGGCCGATCGGTTCTAGGTGCTTTAGTCCGGAACCTCGCTGCTGCTATGGTCACAGGTTAGAATCCTGCCTCGGCCATGGATGTGTGTGATCTCCTTAGTTTAGTTGGGTTTATGTAGTTCTAAGTCTAGGGGACTGATGACCTCAGATGTTAAGTCCCATAGTCCTCAGCGCCATTTGAACCATTTGACTACAGAAATCAGTCGCTTATGAGGAGCTACTCGACCTTTATAACCCATTCTTTTAAAGGATGTCAAATTAAAGACCTTTCAGACGTCAACTTTGCAACCTTATTCTATTTGGCAACCAGTTTCAGCATTTAACTACGCCATCTTCAGGCGTAGGAAAAATATACCTCGGTTGTGATCAAAACAGGGGACATCAATAGTGGTATTAGTAGATTTTTGCTATAGTGATCACTTCCACCGTCACCTGCCGACTGTTCACTGTAATTGATTCCCACAGCAAAAATCTATTAATACCAGTACTGCTGGCCCCTGTTTTGATCACAACCGAGGTATATTCTTCGTATTCTTCAGGGGCCTGAAGATGGGGTAGTAAAACGCTGAAACTGATTGCCAAAGAAAATAAGGTAGGAAACTTCACGGCTGAAAGCTCTAAATCTACATCTACATGGATGCTCTGCAAATCACATTGAAGTGCCTGGCAAAGGGTTCATCGAACCACCTTCACAATTCTCTATTATTCTAATCTCATATAGCTCTCGGAAAGAACGAACATCTATATATTTCCGTGTGAGCTCTGATTTCCCTTATTTTATCGTGGTGATCGTTTCTCTCTATGTAGGTCGGTGTCAACAAAACATTTTCGCATTCGGAGCACAAAGTTAATGATTGGAATTTCGTGAGAAGATTCCGTCGCAACGAAAAACGCCTTTCTTTTAATGATGTCCAGCCCAAATCCTGTATCATTTCTGTGACACTCTCTCTCATATATCGCAATAATACAAAATGTGCTGCCTTTCTTTGAAATTTTTCGATGTACTCCGTCAGTCCTATCTGGTAAGGATTCCACACTGCGCAGCAGTATTCTAAAAAAGGACGGACAAGAGCAGTGTAGGCAGTCTCCTTAGTAGACCTGTTACATTTTTCAAGTGTCCTGCCACCAAAACACAGTCTTTGGTTAGCCTTCCTCACAACATTTTCTATGTGTTTCTTCCAATTTAAGTTGTTCGTAATTGTAATACGCAGGTATTTAGTTGAATTTACGGCTTTTAGATTAGACTGATTTATCGTGTAACCGAAGTTCAACGAATTTCTCTTAACATTCATGTGGATGACCTCACACTTTTCGTTATTGGATGTCAATTTCCAATCGTGATTCCATTTTTTTATCTTCTGATGACTTTATTAGTCGATAAACGACAGCGTCATCTACAAACAACGTAAGAGGGCTGCTCAGATTATCTCCCAAATCGTTTATATAGATAAGGAACAGCAAAGAGCCTGAAACATTACCTTTGGGAACGCCAGAAATCATTTCTGTTTTACTCGATGACTTTCCGTCAATTACTACGAACTGTGGCCTCTCTGACACGAAACCACACATCCAGTCACATAACTGAGACGATATTCCATAAGCACGCAATCTCACTGCAAGCCGCTTGTGTGGTACAATGTCAAAAGCCTTCCGGAAACCCAGAAATATGGAATCGATCTGAAATCCCTTGTCAATAGCAGTCAACACTTCATGTCAATAAAGAGCTAGTTGTGTTTCACAGGTACGATGTTTTCTAAACCCACGTTGACTGTGTGTCAATAGAGTTTCTTTCGAGGTCATTCATAATGTTTGAACGCAATATATGTTCCAAAATCCTGATGAATATCGACGTTAACGATATGGGCCTGTAATTTAGTGGGTTACTCCTACTACCTTTCTTGAATATTGGTGTGACCTGTACAGCTTTCCAGTCTTTGGGTACTGATATTTCGTTGAGCGAATTGTTGTATATGATTGTTAAGTATGGAGCTAATGCAGAAGCATACTCCGAAAGGAACCTAATTGGTATACAGTTTGGACCAGAAGACTTGCTTTTATTAAGTTCAAATGGTTCAAATGGCTCTGAGCACTATGGGACTCAACTGCTGAGGTCATTAGTCCCCTAGAACTTAGAACTAGTTAAACCTAACTAACCTAAGGACATCACAAACATCCATGCCCGAGGCAGGATTCGAACCTGCGACCGTAGTGGTCTTGCGGTTCCAGACTGCAGCGCCTTTAACCGCACGGCCACTTCGGCCGGCTTTTATTAAGTGCTTTGAGTTGCTTCACTACTCCGAGAATATTTGCTTCTACGTTGCTCATGTTGGCAGCTGTTCTCGAGTCGAATTCTGGAATATTTACTTCGTCTTCTTTTGTGAAGGCATTTCGGAAGGCTGTGTTTAGTACCCCTGCTTTGGCAGCATTGTCTTCGATTGTATCTCCATTGCTATCGCGCAGAGAAGGCATTGATGTTTGATTTGACATCCTCTTCGAACAGCCGAGTCCCGCAACCATCTCTAAAAAGATGGACAAACAGAGACCCCCTCCCGCGGACTTTGTACTAGTGCACTGCATGTAGCGCTCTGAAACACACGAGCGGTTCCTTCCACTAATTTCATGCGACATTTTATAACCACCCTGCGCAGTGCTCGACGGTTCTTGGTGGATATTAGATAAGGTCTGCAGATCCTGGCTCAGCTATAGTTGTTCCTTCGCATTTCCAGTTCACAGTCACATCACCGACAGCCGTCTTGGGCAGCTTTAGAAGAGATAGGTTGTTCCTGGTGGACCGGTACTCAGTTTCCTTCGCAATTACATCACCATCACTCGACGTGAGCAGCTTTAGAAGCCGTGAAATTTCCCTGATGACATTCTTATTCAGATGACGTACAATGACTAGTCCACGTTCGTAGTCTGCAAGGTGGACATTTCATTTTGATTTTTGTAAGCTATCGATGTGCCTGTCAGAGAGAGAGAGAGAGAGAGAGAGAGAGCGAGCAAGTTACAATCTTTGGTCTTGTTGTGGGACAGTCTTTGCCTCTGAGCAGTCTGATACATTCGTAGTTGAAGCGAGGTAGGTATTGGACGTATTCAGTAGTGCTGCGTTGACCTGTGATTATATATCTTAGATGAAGATAGATTTATTGTAAAGGACAGCAAGGACGAAAAAGATGCACTTATTGGAAAGCGAAGAGAACATAAATTTTGAATAATGTTATTACTTTTTGAAGAGAAGAAGTTTGAGGTAATGCTACACCACTGCGAAGCTTGTCGAAATGATTGTCAGCTGGTTAACTTGCTAAGAGCTGAGAGATAGAGAGACCACCCCAATTCTATTAATCATGCCTTAATATATCAACTGATTACGCTGTTTGGTTTATGTAGAAATCCTCTGTTACCATCGTTTCCTTTTCAAATCATTATTCACTTTGTTAACTATAGTATTATTCAGACCAACTTTACGTATGAATATCACACAAAACTTTATTCTGTCTTTTTGAATACATACCTCATTCTAAACTCGTTGTCTTGAAATATCATTTCATGGGAATAGTTACTCTCTATCTAAAGAAGGTTTATGATTAGGCATTACCATACTGTGGTATACAACAGTTTGAATATTTATTTAGAAACTAAAATCTACCTTAGCCACTGCATGCTTTCTGTTTCCTGTTGTGCTTTCGAGAAAACTGCAGCAATTTTTTCAAGACGGGAGGTAAGTGGAAATTTTAATTAGTGCCAGATAATTGTTTTACTTCAACTGCAAGATTAATATAAAGATAGGTTGTATTCAGACCAGTTACTGTTCAATTCAAATTACGTCCTGCTTAGTCGAAGGTTAGAAGTTGGATAACAGTTTGTAGGTACATAGTTTTGGTAATACGTAGATTGTTTTTATAGAGTGAGAGGTAAAGCTGGGACAAATTACATGGCCGGCCGGTGTTGCCGTGCGGTTCTAGGCGCTTCAGTCTGGAACCGCGTGACCGCTACAGTCGCAGGTTCGAATCCTGCCTCGGGCATGGATGTGTGTGATGTCCTTAGGTTAGTTAGGTTTAAGTTGTTCTAAGTTCTAGGGAACCGATGACCACAGATGTTAAGTCCCATAGTGCTCAGAGCCATTTGAACCATTTGAACAAATTTCATACAGAAACATATAGTGCGGAGGTTACAAGTTCCGTAGCTTTCCTGATCGACCGACTCTGATATTACTTATTCTCTACTGTCAGCACAATACTCCATGCCTCCTTTTATACTGTCGGGTTAGTTGCATCTGGTAGTGAATTTCGCATTACATAGGCATGTTCTGATACTTTTGATTAAATAGTGTAGGGCCTACATGATTTCCATTCGATGCACAAAGATCTGAGACTGTATCGAACTCCTTATCAAATAGAACGACATAGAGATTATTTTGGTTTATGGTATTTTGTCAATATAAACATTACTTCTATTTGTAAACCGTTGATGCCCTGTGTTGAGTACCAGTGATTTGAAACGTGTTATGCATAATGCGAACAATAACACACAACACTGTGAGTTACTGAGGTATCTACACATACATACAAGGTTATAAGCTTCACTGTGACACAGTCACGTAAAACCAGTGCTGCTAATATGATTATGTTGCGGCAGTTTTTTTTATGTTGATGCCTGTTAGTTTCGCTGCATATAGATGCGTTTTCATTCTTCTGGAACAACTGCACCAGCGTTTTCAGTGGACTATTTTGCAACAAATCAACTGCTACGAAGCTTGTCTGTATTCATAGCAAGGGATGTTGGCGCGACCCCAGTCGTAACTGATTCAATTACAGCGACGATGCCCCTGTGACACAGCCAGGCGCAATAGTTCGTGTACTGGTTTGCAGTTGCTAGTATTAACTTTTTAATGTTTCTCGGTATTTCCTGTTCGCCCTAGTGAAGGAAGCTTTCATCATCTTGGACCGTTGTCGTTAAATTTACAGTTCGCTGGCAAATGAACCGTAGGCATCACTGATTTTTCCACCAAAGAAATCGGAAACGTTTTAGTTGAAATTTGGTGACGACACTAGCTTTCGCCTCTGAAGACGGTTTTCATTTGGCGCTGGAGAGTAATATAAGGGGCGTCCAAAAAAAAACGACCCGGAGTCTGGAATGCGCAAACCGATGACAGGAGGGTCATATCGTGCGGTTTGGAACGAGGTGTGGGTCCGACCAGAGCGTGGAAGTTCACAGTCCGTCGTTACAAGGCACGTGTGTTCGTCGCGTGACTATACAGAGGTAGCAACAGCATGCATCAATCTCCCAACGCTGCCAGTCGCATCGCAAATAGTGACATGGAGGCGTCAAAAGAAGAGCAAAGAGGTATTGTTCGTTTTCTGACAGCGGGAATAGTAGGAGGAAAGGATATTCATCGACGAAATTGCAATTCTATATACTAACACCTTTAGCTGCTGCCGGGCGTTGATGTATATCAAAGGGGGCAGGTGAAAATGTGTTCCCCGATTGGGACTCGAACCCAGGATCTCTTGCTTACATGGCAGACGCTCTATATATCTGAGCCACCGAGGGCACAGAGGATAGCGTGACTGCAGGGACTATCTCGCGCACGCCCCCCGCGAGACCCACATTCTTATCTTGTATGGCCACATGTCCACACCCAACATTCGTAGTGTCCCACCCTAACACACTCATTACTCGTGGAAGACATTCTTACCAAGTCCCGTAAAAGTTCGGGGAATATGTGTGCATCTGCACAGAAGAAGACGGTCATGACCGGTATTGCCAGAACTGTATACTTATGTGGATATACTGTCTGTTCTTTCGGACATGTCTCGCGGGAGGCGTGCGCGAGATAGTCCCTGCAGTCACGCTCCACTCTGTGTCCTCGGTGGCTCAGATGGAGCAGGAGCGCCGTGGTCCCGTGATTAGCGTGAGCAGCTGCGGAACGAGAGGTCCTTGGTTCTAGTCTTCCCTCGAATGAAAAGTTTACTTTCTTTAAGCCGGCACGGTAACTCAGCGTGTTCGGTCAGAGGGTTAGCTGCCCTCTGTAATAAAAAAACTGAAACAATGGATCAACGACGAACTGAAACGGGTGTCTTGCTACGTTCGCCCCGAGCAGATACAACGAACGAAAACGAACAAAAGGAGATTTAAAAAGAAAAAGAGATGGATAGAGCGTCTGCCATGTAAACAGGAGATCCCGGGTTCGAGTCCCGGTCGGGGCACACATTTTCACTTGTCCCCATTGATATATATCAACGCCCGGCAACAGCTGAAGGTGTTAATATATAATTCTAATTTTGTTCTAGACGGCTGCAGGTCATCAATGGTGTCTGTTCTTTCGGACATGTCCGGAAGATCAAATGGTTCAAATGGCTCTGAGCACTACGGGACTTAACATCTTAGGTCATCAGTCCCCTAGAACTTAGAACTACTTAAACCTAACTAACCTAAGGACATCACACACATCCATGCCCGAGGCAGGATTCGAACATGCGACCGTAGCAGTCCCACGGTTCCAGACTGTAGCACCTAGAACCGCACGGCCACCGCGGCCGGCATGTCCGAAAGAACAGACACCATATCCTTATAAGAATACATACATCGACGAATGTCACAAGTGTACGGCGAACACTGCATATCCCATGCAAAGGTCAAGGGGTAGCACAAGCGCTTCAGGGAGGGGTGGGTGTCGTTAGCCGATGATGCACGGTCTGGAACGCCACTCTGCATTACCGATGACATCGACCAGCTGGTGGATGCACTTTTTACCTAGGACCACCGAGTGACAGTGAAAGCCATAGCCGGTGTGTCGGACTGAGCGTCGGAAGCGTCCACACCATAATGAAGGAACGACTGCACATGCGCAAAGTGTGTGCCCAATGGGTGACCCACAGTCCAACACCAGGAAGCATGTCAAATGGCCCAATGCCTTGCTGATCGGCAGTGCTATGCTCTGGAAGGGAATGCGTTCCTGGCACGAGTGGTGGCTGGAGATGAGTCATGGTGTCATCACTTCGAATCAGAATCAAAACGACAAAGTCTCCAGTGGAAGCATCCAGGGTCACCACCACCAAAAAGAGCCAAGGCCATCCACACGAGTGCAGGAAAGGTTATGCTGAAGTTCTTCTTTGACCAAGATGGGCCTCTTCTGATTCACTTCCTGCAGCACAGGACGACAATGAATGTCTAACGTAACTCGTAAACCTTGACCACCCTTCGCCAAGTGATCAAATTAAAACAACCAGGCAATCTCACCCGTGGGGTCATTCTGCTCCACGACAATGCAAAGCCTCATATGGCCAATGCATTCGCGGCACTCCTGCAGATATTCAAATGGGAGGTTCTCGGCCACCCTCCATACAGTCCGGACCTCTCTCGCTGTGATTACGCCATTTTTGGTCACCTTAAAAAGGCTCTGAGGGGCAAACGATTCACCTCGAACGACGACGTCCAGCTGTACGTGCGGAACTGGTTAACATCGCAGCCCCGGGAATTTTATGAGACAGCCATTCACCACCTTGTGTCACATTAGAACAAGTGTCTCAACAGCCAGGGTCAATATTTCTAACATACAGGTACTGGTTTCTGTAATTATGCCTCCAGCTCGTTTCTTTTTGAACGCCCCTTATACAGTCCACGACGGACGATCCCCGAAATACATGGTGGTTCCAAATAGAAAGGTCATGAATGCCTAGTTTTCCCCTGCACAAGTGTTTTCGCGGCTCGACCTACTTTGCTTCGTTTGAACTCGCTGTGATTACGTCGATAGTAGGCCTAGCAAACAAGGACAAGAAAAGTGGAATGTTATCGGACTATTTAGCAACAGTAAATGTTCTCACGAGACAGATATGCTTCTTCATTCGTTACACAACCTACAATTTCCGTCTTTACAAGTATGTCCATACAATGTCTCTTTCCTTGTGCGAAATAACAGACGCACGGGAATAAAATCGCATGGACAAACATTAGTGAAGAACGCACTTATGCAGTTGAAACGTCCCCTTAGAAAAATTTCTTAATTACTGTGCTGATAAACATCTTACATTATTTGCTTTTCAAACAGCTGATCAAAACTGAACGTACTCAAACATTCACTAAAGTGACACACAATACTTTTAGCGCAACGCAATTTGACTTTCAAAAATCCCTACTAAAGAATGGCCCTGACTAACATTAACCTATACCTTTCACAAATCACTTACCTCACAAAAATCTTCGTTACTCGAACTACTGCAATACAGCGAGCGCCACTACTGGCAGCTAAATAAAAGATTCAAACTACGGAAGGCACTAACTACTGTTAGGCATAGTTAGCAAATGAAAGATTTTAATAGAGAACAAACAATGTATTTACCTTAATAGTGTTGAAAAATCATAATATACATAGCAGTTCATGACATCCAGTCTTACAAATTTCAAAACTCCGCCATCTCTCTCCCCACATCCACCACTGCTGGCGGCTCACCTCCAACTGCGCAACGCTACGCGCTGTTAACATCCAGCTGCCCAATGGCAGACAACAATGCAAACTAGCCACAGACTGCACACAGCACAGCCAGTGATTTTCATACAGAGTGCTACGTGGCGTTACCAATAAGAAAACCTAAACAGTCTACTTACACAGTCTAGTACCCACATGTTGTCTCATTGTGCAAGCATTCTGCTATGCATCCCCTTCTTTGCTCGCGAGTTTGTGCTGCATTTATTCTGACGAAAAGACATCAGAGAAAGAAAACATGGAACCACGTGACCGCTACAGTCGCAGGTTCGAATCCTGCCTCGGGCATGGATGTGTGTGATGTCCTTAGGTTGGTTAGGTTTAATTAGTTCTAAGTTCTAGGGGACTGATGACCAGTGCAGTTAAGTCCCATAGTGCTCAGAGCCATTTGAACCATTTTTGAAAGAAAACACAAACGCGACTCCCGTTAAACAAGTATATAAATAACACAGATACGAGAAATATAAACTGACGACGACCCTTTGTTTGCTTATTTTAGTAGGTGACAGCGAAAGTTATATTTTCCGCTAGGGAAACTGCAGGGATAAGGCTGGCTATAACATTACCAGTTTGGACTGTTTCTCATTTCAAAACAAAGCATTTCAGCGATTATTCCTGAAGCTTAGAAATACATAACAGCAATTCTTAGGCAGTATGTGAATGTCGATTGGCTTTCACCACATTTGTATTTTATGTTATAGAAGTTGTTTTATCATAAAAGATTACACACAGATTAATATCCTAGGGCTCAGCAAACCGGAGGATGTGATAGGCTCAGAATCCACCAGAACAAAGGTTGCATTTTCTAATTTTGTATTTTTTACATCATAAGTGTGCTTCATTTTAGTTTCTAGTCTTTTGCTCTTTTCTCGAGATGTCAAGCTCCTCAGTTGTTGGCCGGCCTTTGTGGCCGAGCGGCTCTAGACGCTTCAGTCCGGAACCGCGCGACCGATACTGTCGCAGGTTCAAATTCTGCCTCGGGCATGGGTGTGTGTGACGTCCTTAGGTTAGTTAGGTTTAAGTAGTTCCAAGTCTAGGGGACTGATGAACTCAGATGTTAAGTCCCATAGTGCTCAGAGCCATTTGAACCACCCTCTGTTGTTGTGCTACATTTGTCCACAGTTTTCATATACATGTCATAAATTTATAGGTTTCTTCTTCTCTGTTTTTGTGACTCGAGACTTATTTTTTACTGTAACCTGATCGGAGACATTTTATCTAATACTTGACGCTCTGGGCATAACGGCTAAACTTCTAATTCAAATGATCATCAGAAGTTGCGTTCCCTATGTATTCTCTTTGTCTGTAACCGTATATAAATTTCAGCGTGCTTTCTTTGATGTCAACAGACATTATTTTACATTAACCACCTTAAAGTATAGCCTCAACACAGCACACAACAAACCACACATGGGCACCTGTTGCCTGTCGTCTGCTAAACAGCTCAAAAGATTCCCACCAAGCCCCTGGAAGCAATGCTCCATTACGCACGGCCTCCATTTCGAGGAAGTTATACATTCACAAATGCGCATGCGTAGTTGTGCTGTTGGAAATGTAAAGGCATGCACGAAGATGAACAGAAAAAGGGCATCAGGTGAACACACCTTAAGGATGAGACCCTACTGAGTGGAACTACATTGCAGCTGGGTGGCGCGGCACGAGGCGACAGTATATTGTTTATATGAAATCGTGTGAGACAAAACGCACACACCATGCGGCAGCGTAACTGCATGGCGCAACACTGCGAGGTAAAGTTGACCAACTGGCCAACTATGACGCGACGTGTGGCGTCGGGTAGTTCCCTTGTCGTTAGTGCGGCACAGCAAGTGTCGCGACACTGCACATCACTCAAACCGTCGCTCTTTTGACTTGCGAAACGAAAGATTGTTTACCAAAATGGTGTTAGACGAGGAAAAGTTAATTTCATGTATAAGTCAATATCCAGTGTTACGCGAGCTTCAAAGTGAGCATCATATGAATAGTACCAAAAAAAAGGAACATTTGGCAAAAAAAAACTGACAAGGAAATGGGAGTAAACGTAACAAACAAACAACTACAAATTCTACGATAATGACAGAAGCTGAAGAAATGACTTAAAATTTGTATCACAGTCGGGACTTGAACCGAGCTCTTCTTACTGCCAAGGCAGGTACGCTAGCCATAACAGTGACAGTAACACACCTGCTCGGATCGTTATTGACAAATGCCCTCACTAACACAAACTTCAGTTCACGTCTTCAGTTTATTTTCCCCTTTTCAAATCATCAGTATTGCCAAAGCTCTCCGGTATTGGAAAAGCACCTAGCATTGGATGTAATTGGGAAATCCTGCCTGTACCTCAGGTGTCGGTGATCTATAGAGCTGATATAATTAAATTTTTCTTGAGACATTTGAGTCTCAACTTTCTCTATGATAACGATAGAAGCTGAAGAAATGAATTAAAATTTGTGCCACATTTCTTCAGCTTCTGTCATTATCACAGATAAATTTGAGACTCAAACGTCACAAGGAAAATTTAATTATATCTGACCTACAAATTCCTTTTCTTAATTTTGCGAAATGGACAATTAGATCTTTAGTTTTTTTTTTACTACACGCATATTACTACTTTTTTCTACTACATGTTTTCTCTTTAACGTCATCCGCTATTTACCATGTCGTTTTGTCAGACCTTGCGGGGGAACTGAGATAATATTTCAATCTATCCCATATCTCCACACGATTATTTACAAAGTTACCTCCTGTTTGAGAAAGGCCTCATAATTGTATTTCTTTGGGCTCTTCATTGTCAAACAACACTGGATGGCGTGTGAGGAAACTGTGCAAAACGCAAGTGGCAATAATTACGTTCTCTACATGTTCTGGACTGATCTTGCGACAGTAAATCCCAAATATTTGTCACAGTGTTCCAAAAGCGTTTTCCGGAACTATTCGTACTCTGTTACGTCTGTAACCATATAGTTTTTGGATTGGGCATTTAATTGTGTATCAGGATAAGATACCATGAAATAGATTTTTAATGGAAAAGCTTTGTCTCCAATAGCCACGTGAGGCTATCGAACTGTCGTACCTAGTAATTCTATTCGAGGTATTTCTTTCTTGTTTCGTTACTAAATCTGACTCTGAAAAGATCTCCTTGTCGTCCATTTTCCTTGCAGGTTGCCGAACTGCTTACATACAAAATTTGCTACGTACTATCGCGCTGCTGCAGTTCAACTGCGGTATACGAAACAGAGCCGTGCCGCTCTGCTGCAGCGAACTTCCGCTCAGTGGGGTCTTACCTGAAGAGAGATCTGCGGTAGCAGCTTCAAGTGGAAGAGTTCGGCCTGTCACGTGACGTCAGAACCGTCGGCGTAGTAGCTGAGAGCGCCACTGAACGATGGGTAGCGGCATACGTTGCTGCACGCTTGTCTATCCTGAGCAAACCTCGTCACGTTTGCACAGCATTTAAAATTCACATCCATTGATAAGCCAAAACATTATAACCATTGCCCACGGCGACGTTGCGGCCACGTGACGCGCTAACAAAAGTGTACAGGGTGGTCCATTGGTCGTGACCGGGCCAAATATCTCACGAAATAAGCGTCAAACGAAAAAACTACAAAGAACGAAACTTGTCTAGCTTGAAGGGGGAAACCAGATGGCGGTATGGTTGGCCCGCTAGATGGCCGCCGTTCATCTCAATCACGGCGTTTGTGGAGACGAGCATCGACCTAGTGTAAGAAAAACGTCATTCACACGAAGAGCCGACACATTTCTGTTGATCGACGGTCGAATCCCGATAGTCCCGTGCTCACTGAAATCGTAATTGACCATGTCGTTGGGTCAACATGTGAACACATAGGGGTGGTCTGCAGCGGAACTCCATGTTCAACAGTGTACGACGAACAGTGAGCTCCGAAACCAGCAATGTACTCTTTCGACACAGCTGCCACAGATCACCACATATCCTACTTTACAGAGCAGTCAAGCCTTTGAACTCCACGTTCTCTGGAGGTCGTGGGCGTCCAATCATTTAGTGCCTAATGGTACGTTTACTGTCCTGCTACCTCTTTCCGTTTCCGACATACTCGTTCACAGGTTCTGCGTAATAATAATCGGCCCTTCATCAAAGTCGCTTATATCAATGGATTTCCCTATTTGTAGCCTATATCTTCGTTAAGGTGATCCCTCCACCGTGTCTGCTCCGCTTATATAGGGTGGTCCATTGATCACGACCGGGCCAAACATCTTACGAAATATCAAACGAAAAAACTACAAAGACCGAAACTCGTCTAGCTTGAAGGGGGAAACCAGATGGCGGTATGGTTGGCCCGCTAGATGGCGCTGCTATAGGTCAAACGAATATCAACTGCGTTTTTTTTTTAGATTGGAACCCCTCATTCTTTACTACATATTCGTGTGGTACGTAAAGAAATATGAACGTTTTAGTTGGACCACTTTTTTCGCTTTGTGATAGATGGCGATGTTATAGTCACAAACGTATAAGTACGTGGCACCACGTAACATTCCGCCAGTGCGGACGGTATATGCTTCGTGGTATATTACCCGTGCTAAAATGGACCGTTTACCAATTGCGGAAAAGGTCCATATCGTGTTGATGTATGGCTATTGTGATTAAAATGCCCAACGGGCCTGTGCTATGTATGCCGCTCGGTATCCTGGACGACATCATCAAAGTGTCCGGACCGTTCGCCGGATAGTTATTTAAGGAAACAGGAAGAGATCAGCCACATGTCAAACGTCAACCACGACCTGCAACAAATGTTGATGCCCAAGTAGGTGTTTTAGCTGCTGTCGCGGCTAATCCGCACATGCTACTTCAACATCGTTTGCACCCGTAACATATTTCTATGCACCAGTAATTGCATGGCGACGACTCTGAACGTCTTGTACACTCCTTCCACTGAGCACAAGAGAAACTACGGGACGATGATAGATTTTTTGCACGCGTTCTATTTAGCGACGAAGCGTCATTCCCCAACAGCGGTAACGTAAACCGGCATAATATGCACTATTGGGCAACAGAAAATCCAGGATGGCTGCGGCAAGTGAAACATCAGCGACCTTGGCGGGTTAATGCATGGTGCGGCATTATGGGAGGAAGGATAATTGGCCCCCATTTTATCGATGGCAATCTAAATGGTGCAGTGTATGCTGATTTCCTACGTAATGTTCTACCGACGTTACTACAAGATGTTTCACTGCATGACACAATGGCGATGTACTTTCAACATGATGGATGTCCGGCACATAGCTCGCGTGCGGTTGAAGCGGTATTGGATAGCACATTTCATGACACGTGGATTGGTCGTCGAAGCACCATACCATGGCCAGCACGTTCACCGGATCTGACGTCCCTGGATTTCTTTCTGTGGGGAAAGTTGAAAGATATTTGCCATCGTGATCTACCGCAACGCCTGACAACATGCGTCAGCGGACTGTCAATGCATGTGCGAACATTACGGAAGGCACACTACTCGCTGTTGAGAGGAATGTCGCTACACGTATTGCCAAATGCATTGAGACTGGCGGACAGCATTTTGAGCATTTATTGCATTAATGTGGTATTTACAGGTAATCACGCTATAGCAGTATGAGTTTTCAGAAATGATAAGTTCACAAAGATACATGTATCACATTGGAACAACCGAAATAAAAAGTTCAAACGTATCTACGTTCTGTATTTTAATTTAAAAAACCTACCTGTTACCAACTGTTCGTCTAAAATTGTGAGCCATATGTTTGAGACTGGCGGACAGCATTTTGAGCATTTATTGCATTAATGTGGTATTTACAGGTAATCACGCTATAGCAGTATGAGTTTTCAGAAATGATAAGTTCACAAAGATACATGTATCACATTGGAACAACCGAAATAAAAAGTTCAAACGTATCTACGTTCTGTATTTTAATTTAAAAAACCTACCTGTTACCAACTGTTCGTCTAAAATTGTGAGCCATATGTTTGAGACTATTACAGTGCCATATACCACAAAGCGAAAAAAGTGGTCCAACTAAAACATTCATATTTCTTTACGTACTACAGGCATATGTAATAAAAATGGGGGTTCCTATTTTTTAAAAAAACGCAGTTGATATCCGTTTGACCTATGGCAGCGCCATCTAGCGGGCCAACCATAGCGCCATCTGGTTTCCCCCTTCAAATTAGACAAGTTTCGATCTTTGTAGTTTTTTCGTTTGATGCTTATTTCGTGAGATATTTGGCCCGGTCATTATCAATGGACCACCCTGTATACATTACACTGTTAAGATCTAAAACTACAATAAACATACTGAAGCGGTTGTAGGTTGCTATAGTACTGCAGAAATGAAGGAATTGCACAGGACACACTGACGTGGAGAGCTGTAGAAAATAATTTCTTCGGACTGACGACCATAAAAACATATATAGAAGTTATGAAGAGGCTGTATCTATTAATTGATGAACGTTGATTCCTACTGTTGTTGTTGTTGTTTTTGTTGATTATGATAATGAGAATTATGACGACGACAGTGTCGATAACGATTATATGTATACAGCAATAAGAAATTATTTTGCCCTGCGTGGAAGAACGTGTTCTTGACTCAAGAATAACTTGTTCCTTTACTTCCTGTATGCGTATTTAGATATATTTTAGTTACTGCCTGTATGTCCATTTAGTATATTTTTTACCTTGGTTCTTGTCGAGCAGTACTCATTCACAAGTGCGTTGCACCACGACGAGGAGTCAACAGCCTACAGCGAACTCTTGCCGGCTGGCTGATCTCAGCGCTGTGGGAGCAGTGCGGTGGTTTTCCACAAGGAGCTGGCGAATGAGCTTCTGCCAGAAGTTGCAGCTGTGATCTTTAAGCAGCGTTAGCGCTGCAAACTGAGATATATGTACCTGACAAGTGAATACCCCAGAAGAAGTGATTCCATTCGACGTGGTTATAGGCGAGTTTCTCCCATGCCACACGTGGGAGCGTCGTTGTTTCTGATAAATGTATGCGACACACAGGCAAAATTTGTTAATTGTAAATGAAAAGTTTGGATATTGTCACGCCCCCCATTGCTGCGTGCTGGGACTTCCACAATCAGCGGAAGCGTAGTGTCCATTTTCTGTGCCCAGCCAGTATTCTTCACCTCGTCGAGATACATGGAAACGAGGCTACACAACGCTATCTGCTATTGCAGTCACTATTTGTTGATTACGTCCGCTCTTTGCACTAATTTGAGTCTATATTCTGCGTTACACAAGTCTCTTTCGTTAATACGTTTAGATTCAAATTATTACTATCGGTCAGCTGCACTGTTTAGCAGTTGCCACCAAAGATGTTCATTAACAGTTTTAAAATGAATTGGTATCTTTGATTAGCGTAGCACATGTAGACCGAATTAATTCCTTCAAAATACACAGGGTTCACTTAACACAGTACGATGTTTTGTCCGTTGAAAATTATTCCTTTTAATATCAATGTGGAATCGATTATTATTATTATTATTGTCCAGAGACAATCCAATACACGGTTCACTTCTCGTGATACTGTTCGAAATAGTAGGACACTATAGTTTTCCTTATTTCGGTTCTTATTAAAGGGTTCAAATGGCTCTGAGCACTATGGGACTTAACTTCTGAGGTCATCAGTCCCGTAGAACTTCGATCTACTTAAACCTAACTAACCTAAGGATATCACACACGTCTATGCCCGAGGCAGGATTCGAACCTGCGACCGTAGCGGTCGCGCGGTCCCAGACTGAAGGGCCTAGAACTACTCGGCCACGGCGGCCGGCAGTTCTTATTAACCCAGTTTATTTGATATGATTCACTACTATGAATGGTCACACTTTAGCTCGGTAATAAATGTCCAAACAGGGTCTATAATGTTTTAATAGTAGCTTCGGCAACAACAGAAGGCCTTAAGTTGGAAATAATGATATCGATCTTTCATCGATTGAGATGTTCGCTGGATTTTAGCGTTATCTTAATTCTGTCAGTTTTCGTACTTTTTATAATAAATTAAGCGAAGAGAAATCTACATTTAATTAGTCCGGCTTCCAATGAAGTTAATTATTTCATGCAGTAACCCGTGAGCTTAAGGGACACGAATACTCAGGACTCAAACGCTAAAAGCTCGGACACTTCAATCTCGAACACAAAGACTCCCAGGTGCTAAAGACTACCAGAGGCTAAAGACGTTAATAATACGTGCGTTGGATTTATGTATTAGTTGTGAAACAAAAGGGACGTTCATTAGAAATTCTTTGAATAAAGCTCCTTGCTACTTTGCATTGACTCTTATTATTCTTTTATTTAACTTTATGTGCTTTAAAACGGAAGTTCATGGTTTTATGACAAATGGGAATTGTTCATGGCGAGTTCGAATAAATTATAGTTTCAAAAAAAGACCAGGTATGCAACGAGTGTCTACAGTGTTCTACAATATTAATTTATTGTAACAGGTTTCCGTTTTGCAAGTCAGATTCTGACTATCGACGACACCGAGGATACAACACTCGTGAACACAATGCCAAAGTTATTGCACCTGGAGAGGCGCAAACACACAGTAAAGGTTGTCTTTGCCAGTATAACAGCAACGTAATTCAAAATGCTGGAGCTAAACAGTAACATTTTTGCAGTGCAGCTACCCAGTGTTGTATCCTGTTTGAAGACGATAGTCCGTTCGGTTCTAATGTGACCTTGTAAACTGAAAACCAGTTAACGAAATTAATTAATCCTGTAGAGCGTCCATAATTTTGTACACTTCGTTTGTAATTATGAAGTTGTTCTACCAGGAAGCGGTGCAAGAATCAATTAATATGCAGATTTTGTTAACGTGCTTGATTGATGGCAGCACACAAGAATCTCATGGTTACGCAACGCGCGGTTTTGTGTTGGCACCTGTCTTACAGGTGATCGATGCTACTCGTGTCTGGACGGGTAGTGTAGTGAGACAGAGAACAGCGACCTGGAGCTGCGCTGAATAGAGCGGGATTCGTGAGGACCACGAACTGTCTCGTCATCATCGTCATCCTCACGTCCATCTTCATATTCTTCCATGCTTTTATAGTATTGTGCGATTCGCATCCTCCTCACTCCTTAAGTGTATTCTAACGTTATCTAGCAACCTCCCATTATGTCATCGTCTCGGGCTTTGCTTATCTCTTAGAAACCAGCAGAGAATTTCTTTGATACATCTGTCATTAATTCGCCTGGCAACACGTCCCACCCGCCTCTATATCACTTACACTACAGACAGAGCTACTGCTTCAACTATAACTCTTCCTCACTCTTTGTCTGTTTTCCTGTCTCTCGCATTAACTCCAAACGTGCATCTTGCCATTTATTTTCAAACGTTGTCTCATTAAACGTCCAGAACAGGGTGGGCAGCGGTAGTCGGAAGTCGCCATGTTTAACTGCAAGCTTCAATCATGGAATATGTACGATTACCCACGAGAGTTGCGCTCCACCAAAACCAAGGTTCGGTGATTTTCGTACAGTACATAAATGACATAGTGAGTAATAGAGCTACCGGCAGTGTTCGTAGCATTTGTAGGGAAGTAAACAACAATGAATGTGTGGTGGAAGAAGAGGGCGACGATTTATCTTTATTTTTTGTTTTTTCGTTATCACTGTAAACAATTAAAAGCGTACATCGTTCAGTGATAGTCCATTGTGTATTTTATACCCTACAAAATGTAAACTACATTTTATAAATTAATAAAAATTAGTTGCTCGCGTACCTTCTGTGCATTTATGTAACCAAAGCAATTACTTTAGATCACCTACCATAACGAGTGATTCGCACAACGAGGAAAAGCAAATGTAAGAAGCTGACTCGTTTAATAAACGATGTTTCTCATAAAGAGTATGTTTTGTGTTTTTTCACACTCTTTAATAACCATTTCAAAAACCACCATCTGTCCTGGATCGATCTATTTGGCCTCTGTAAATGAACAGCATGTCAGACGCTCTCCTATAACTTACCACTCTGTATAGTAGAATGCCGTATCAACATGGAATATGCGGGACTGATCACAATGTGCTTCGCGCCGCAATTGTTGTCACCCAAAACACGCCTCGGGCTTTCGAGACGATGCTGCAAATTCTCTGCAACAATGTTGCAAGTTGTTTTCTTCGCCGGCCCGTGGTAACACTTTCCCTTGCGGTATCTATTTATCTATTCCAATTCTGATTTGTCGTCGTTAACTAACACGAATTCGTAAAGATGCACATAAGGCATTAGCTATGGACACTACAAATTTAATTAATTATCATGCTCGATTCCTTTTCAACAAATTTTGAAGCATAGGCATCTTTGGATAGTTTCGTTTTAATGTAGGATGTACGGTACTATAACTAAAAAAAATTACAATACTATTTAAGTACTTACATTTTCGGAACGGAAAGCAGTGACCTACATTACATGGATTCCTAAACAAAAAATTGGTCCACTTAACGAATGTTAATTACGAGTAAGATTCAGAAACGAATCATGCTCATTAAACAAAGTAACAGTGCAAAGTGTAAAATTTACAATGAAAATCGTACAAAATATTACTATAATCAGTTGTTTTTATTTTATGGCCATTTAAGATACACATTAACTGACACATATAATGCAATTGAACATTTTAACTATATTCATCCGTGGATCAAGTTGACTAGTGGAAATTATCAGCAGCGACTTAAGATGCTCATCATTTAGTTTAGAGCCAGCCGCGGTGGTCTAGCGGTTCTAGGCGCGCAGTCCGGAACCGCGCGACTGCTACGGTCGCAGGTTCGAATCCTGCCTCGGGCATGGATGTTTGTGCTGTCCTTAGGTTAGTTAGGTTTACGTAGTTCTAAGTTCTAGGGGACTGATGACCACAGATGTTAAGTCCCATAGTGCTCAGAGCCATTTGAACCATTTTTTAATTTAGTTTAGAGATCTGTAAATATTTGTTGTATAATTCATTTTGGAGAACGTTTTTTTCCACAGAGATAACTAGTGGCGAAAGCGGAAAAAAACCAACGGATTAACTTACGCAAACAATCAAACTGTGTGAGTGGAAGACTCTCATAAAATTCCAACAGTGATGAATTTAATAAATATTTGCCTTTATAGAAATCGCTACACTGCAAATCAGCCATTCCCATTTTAAGTTCTGCGGCAAGAACTTTTACATCGGCATTAAAAGGATTTTGAAAAATCTTGATATCGTTTGCAGTTGCATTGAAATTTGAAAAACGAGACTCAAAAATTATTTTTAAAGCGATCAAAATTTCATCTGCTAAGTCTACCGGAAATGGAGTCCCTAGTTACTGACACGATGTTCGGCATATATCAAAACGCGTGAAATGTCTTTTGTTCAATACTGAAACAAAACAATTTATTGTGGAAAGGATTTTGTATAGTGTACAAATCAGGCATTGCCTGGTTTCCTCCTCGTAATTTGAAATTGATATCGTTCGCATGTTTAGTTTAGTAAGTATAAAATGATAACTTTCACAATCATTCATTGTTTTATAGCTCAGAAGACGGTTCCTTTCATTCAAGAAAATTTCGATTGTTGTTCGTAGCACAAAAAATTGCGTCACACCTTTCCCACACCTATGCCAATGTATTGCTGTTTAATGTAGTAAGTTAAAGTCTTTAATCTCTTCAATGAAAATGAAATGATCGTATGGCATTTATTGGCCGAGATATCCCCTTCGGGGTTCGGCCGCCGTATTGTAAGTCTTTTTAGTTGACGCCACTTCGGCGACATGCGTGTCACTGATGAGGAAGGACACACAACACCCAGTTCCCTGCCGGGAATCGAACCCGGGCTCCCTTAAGAGGCAGACAGTAACGCTACCGCTGCGCTTCGGAGGCGGACATCTCTTCAGTAAATTCACGGAACTGACGGTCATTGAGAGCATTAACAGCTGACATGAGTGGCTTTAAAACTTCTGACATATCCAGTCATTTTGCGCACAAAGATTGTTGATGAATGATGCAGTGTATGATTATTGTTTTTGATCCACCAACATTTCCTGCCGCCTTTAATACGAGAGCATCGACACATTTTTTTCACACTTTTTTTTCAGCATAACTTGCAATGAACCTTAAGTTTCATCATTCCAAATTGTCTTTCTGAATAGCATTTCCTACTCTCTTACAAATTTCTTTCTCCTGACCATGCTGTGAATGCTATGAACGTCAAAACGCCCAGAGCCTAAGAGAACCACCCTAAATGTCGAGTTTCCGCAGATAGTTGTGCAAATGTATTTTTATCAATATCACTTTCCCTTCGAGGCACAGAGTCTGCTGACAAAATGATGTTTTACAACAAATTAGTTTCTTATGGACTGTTGCAACCAAGCAATCGTTTATTAATTCGCCATTAGTAAATAGTTTTTCATATTTTGCTGCTGAGTGAGCCATATGGAAACTAGCACGAGTTGCTGCTTCTCGTTTAGCTTTTACTTTATTTAAACAACATGTGGTGAGATTTGAAACGGCGTTTCCAAGACGCATACATTTCTGGTAAATTTGGAATAACTCTGAAAATATTTTCCTCATAATGAAGTTTTACATTGTATTCTTTGAGAACTGATATTGTTTCATTGTAAATTATACACATTGCCTTAATACCTGACTCAACCACGAAGTATCGACGCACGCATCCCTCTTTAAAATGTATGCATTCACTATCTATCATTCTTTTCCGTATTTACGCAAATCCACACAAAAGGGATGTAACTGCAAATCAAAATGATGCCGTGATTCTTCAGTTTCTCCCGGCGTATTTTTTGCTCGAACAGTCTATGGCTGTACTGCCGGTCCATAGTGTCCCAATGGGATATTAACTGACCAAAGCTACTACGACAACTACTGTACTCTATGCTCACTTACGATAGTCTACCGTACTTTACAGTAGTTTAACAATACTACCCATTGTCCACAATTACTCATCTCTCCCTTATAAGAAAACTACAGATGGGTTAAGGAATGAAATGTAACTGTTACCATTTTTCCAGTGAGTAACAGTATTTCCAGACATTTTCTCAATTATTACCAAACAGTATCACGAAGAACGACAGCGGAAACGGAGACTTTCAATGCGACCTCGCCGGGAGGTGAGCAGGCATTGTTCTGGAAGACCGTTACAGCGGAATCGATTTTTAAAAACCTCGTTTTCCGTAAGACCAACATTCTCATTGCCGTCGCTCGTTCCTTCCGGGTTATATTACGGAGTGCATTCAGAAAATTTCTTGCAGCTAGTAATTTATCGTTGCCTGCCGCTGACATTTGGCCCCGTACATTGTCGTAGTCTTTCATTCGCTCTTTCAAAGCTTTCTATTCTATCGCATTCGCTAAATGGTTTGTAAGGACACATCCGTCACGTTATGCCTTTTGTTGTGGTAACACTCCAGCGTCCGAAGCTCGAAATAACAGAAAAGAGGGAGATAACAACGGAAAAAATAGTTGCCCTTTCCTACGACATAAGCCCTTGAATGCGCATTCTTTTCTTTCTAGAAAAGTAACGTAGGTCATCGATAGGTGTAATCTTAAAGTGCGTCCGCGCGATGCCTTGTTTCCGTTCAACTTTGCGCATGCGCTCGAAATTTCCAACACTAAGAGCGCATGCGTATTTGTTCGAAATGAAGGATGTGCATCGTAGCAATTTGTTTCCCGGGTTTGGTGGGAATCTCTTTGTTTAGCAGACTAGAGGCAACTCGTGCACGTGTTAAGCTTTAAGGCGATTTATGTGCAATGAAGTGTGTTGACTGCAAAGAAAGTGAGCTAAAATTTGTAGACGATTGCAGAAAAGGGAAGTAATCTGGAACGCCGCTTCTAATGATTATTTGAGTAAAAATTTGAGATGTGATGTCTGAACGCTAGATATTGGCTTCACTTGGCAACTACTAAACATAAGGTTAAACGTCTCCGATCATATTACTCTAAAAAATAAGGTAAGTCTAGAAGTAAGAAAACAGAGAAGAAAACGCTTATAAATTTATGAAAAGTGGGTATGAAAACTCTGGACGAATATTCTGCTATGGTGGATTAATAGCACAACAATTAAGGACCCTGTTGTCTAAATAAAAGAAATAGATAACACAGCTGGAGTCCTCAACAAACTACTAAAAATTGAAATGAAGGGCACTAACGATGCAAAAAGATCAAATTTGGAAAACATGTTTCCGTTGTAGAGGATTCTGTGGTTCATGACATTCTCGAATTTGCCGAGTCCGAGGATTTTAATCTGTAATACTTTTTGAGTGAAGTCGTATGAACAAATTAAAAAAAGATACAATCGACGTAATGAAAGCCAAGTGATCTTTCCATAGGCTCTCACCTCTAAGAACCTCCTTTAACTATTTATTACTTTCGAGAATGACCACTGTTACGGCTTAACAGTATCGTGCCTCATCAGTTCCCCAGAGCAGGAAATCAAAGTTTTTCTGTGTACTTCTTCTAAAACTTGCAAACAATATATAGTTGTCACTTACATGTAGTACCTATTATTTGGATATCGGTACGGTTTTCCCTATAGTCACCTTCGTGTTTTCTTTTACATCACAATAAACGCAGCACAAATTGCCGAGCAAATAAATAGTTCTATCGCAGATTACTTCAGTAATGAAGCGACGGTCGGACGCGATAGCGTGAATGCGTTCAGTATATGAGGAATAATTAAGCGAAACGTACAATGTCCATTGATTTAAATTTTTCAGGAAAAGCGAAAAACTGATATCCACTAAACTATTCAATGGAACATAATACTGTTTTCACAAATAATTCCATGCTGGGATACTGAATTCGATCCTACGTTGCAAAAGATCAAAATCTGATTAGGATGGCTATAAAATCAGTTTATATTTTGGATAGAAATCGTTGACCTGCTTTATGACGCAACTCATGTTTGAAACTGGTAAATACAGAACTATAACAAACTACAAAAGGTCACCTCTTAATTATATTTTGTATCGAGTGTGTATTTTAGGTTTTCATTTTTTTTTAAATTAGGGTAGGTGGAGCCAAAATTAAGCGTGGGGCAAGATTACATATCAATTTCTCACTTCCCTAAAGTAGAAGTTCACCATTCACCCACCAGCTGTGCATACGTCATCGTCTGCTCGATTCTATTCTGGAGTCTCACGGCGGTCGGACGCTTACAACTAGAGAAAATGCGTAAGTCACTTTTGTACGTTTTGTATACAACATCTGAATAGATCTGATTGAGTGTTGGGCGAGTCTAGATTTACTTAAATATTAGATAAACTCGGTATCGCAACCGGATGTTACACTATGTGTTCAAAAGTATCCATAGACATCCCCAAAACGTATGTTTTTCATATTAGGTGCATTGTGCTACCACCTACAGCCAGGTACCCATATCACCGACCTCAGTAGTCATTAGACATCGTGAGAGAGCAGAATGGGGCACCCCGCGGAACTCACGGACTTCGAACGTGGTCAGGTGATTGGATGTCACTTCTGTCATGTCTGTACGCGAGATTTCCACACTCCTAAACATCCCTAGGTCGACTGTTACGGATGTGATAGTGAAGTGGAAAGGTAAAGTGACACGTACACCACAAAAGCGTACAGGCCGATCTCGTCTGTTGACTGACAGATATCGCCGACAGTTGAACAGGGTCATATTGTGTAATAGACAGACATCTGTCCAGTCCATTACACAGGAATTCAAAACTGCATCAGGATCCACTGCAAGTACTATCACAGTTACACGGAAGGTGAGAGAACTTGGAATTCATGGTCGAGCAGCTCCTCATAAGCCACACATCACGCTGGTAAATGCCAAATGACGCCTCGCTTGGTATAAGGAGCGTAAACATTGGACGATTGAACAGTGGAAAAACGTTGTGTGGAGTGACGAATCACGGTACACAATGTGACTATCCGATGGCAGGGTGTGGGTATGGCGAATGCCCGGTGAACGTCGTCTGCCAGCGTGTGTAGTGCCAACAGTAAAATTCAGAGGCGGTGGTGTTGTGGTGTGGTCGTGTTTTTCATGGAGAGGACTTGCACCCCTTGTTGTTTTGCGTGGCACTATCGCAGCACAGGCCTACATTGATGTTTTAAGCACCTTCTTGCTTCCCACTGTTGAAGAGTAATTCGGGAACGGCGATTGCATCTTTAAACATGATCGAACACCTGTTCGTAATGCACGGCCTGTGACGGAGTGGTTACGCGACAATAACATCCCTGTAATGGACTGGCCTGCACAGAGTCCTGTCCTGAATCCTATAGAAAACCTTTGGGATGTTTTGGAACGCCGACTTCGTGCCAGACTTCGCCGATCGACATCGATGCCTCTCCTCAGTGCAGCTCTCTGTGAAGAATGGGCTGCCATTCCGCAAGAAACCTTCCAGCTCCTGATTGAACGTATGCCTGTGAGAGTGGAAGCTGTCGTCAAGGCTAAGGGTGGGCCAACACCACACTGAATTCCAGCATTACCGATGGAGGGCGCAGCGAACTTGTAAGTATTTTGAGCCAGGTGTCCGGATACTTTTGATCACATAGTGTATAAGCTTTAAAAATCCTCCTTGATCTCCACGACTTCAGTTGTATGTGTTATCTGTAGATCGTCTAAAAATAAAATAGTGGAATGGGGTAAAACTTCTAGAGTTCGTTAGTCAAGAACTTCGCAGGACGTACTTTTGCCGCACCAGGAAACCATTTGCGAACTTTTACCTCGTAACCGGTACTATGACTTGTGTACCCACTCCTAGCGTTTTCAAGTAATTCTTCTAGGTGTTTATTTATCCTAGGTACCTCATTATTCAGCTCAGAAAACTTGAATTAATTTTTCTTTTCAGTAATTTTTCTTTCTTGGGGGAGAGGTTTCTTTTCAACCATACCTACCTCTCAAACATACATCGAAAATAATCGAATCCTCCATAGCGGCAGTTTTTTCCAGAAATCAGCCGAGAACACCAAGCTCTTGGCCTTACTGAATCTGGGTGTCCATTACGGCAATCATCCGAAGCCATCAGGTTTTCAGATTCTGTCTTACCAAAACATCTTAAAACCGTCGAAGGTAGTCAGCACCTCGGTCGACTCACAAACCAGTGTTCATTGAAGCGGGAACAATAACAGTGGAGATTCCGTGATAAACGAGTTTCGGCCTTACTCTCAAATCATTACGACATTTACTTTTTGAATTCGCCTGAAAGTCAAGAGTTCCCAAATTGTTTTCCATGTAGTTATTTGTAATCCTTTGTAATTTTCTTCATCTGAGGGTAAAATTACGTACTGCGTACTCTTGTCCCAGGCACGTGTACTCTTATACTTATTGGGAAATCTTTTATTACTTCTCTAATAATAACTGGATGACATACTTGGTATCAATATGTCAGAAACCAGATGTTGCAATCGTAATTGATATAATATCGCTGCAAGTTTTTTTTTTAATGTTTAGTAAAAAGAATGGGTACTTTTGCCCTCACCTACCGTACACAATAAACCACAGAAACCTCCTGTCTGAATTACGCTTCTTAGTACGAGTATACATCTCTAGATAGGTTTCAGACTATATGTGTGTCCAAATGCAATTTACTGTAACTGTATGTCTTGGTGAACCGTGTCCGAGACAAAACTTCAAAGTAGCTCCTTTACACGCTTGTGTCTGAGTGCCATAAGACGTTTCTGCCTTCTCTCATTTCGTCTGAAATTATTCTGATGTTGGATCTATAATTGGATTATTGGGCGAAAAAGTATTCTTTGATAGAAATATTCGATTAGTGTGTGAGCAGAAATCGATTCCATTAAACGCACGTCAAGTAGTTACCACAGTCGTGACTTGCAGGCCATAATAATAACTACAGCGTGCTGTGATACATGACGTATCTGCATCTCAGGTTCAAGTGTAACGAGTTCTGAGAAGTCTGCGCTAATTGGTAGTCCGCCTTTCAATTCGGACGGTTTATTTTTACTTCTCCGAATCGAAGAAATTGCATACAAGTCATCGTTTCCTGTAACTTCAGCAGCCGCCTTCCTAGTTGTTTCATTGGTTCCAACGCACTTCCCTTATAGCGCTTTCAGTACTTTTAACTGCAACTTAACATAAAAAAGGTAAACTCTACTGTTGCTGTAAGAATAAGACAACACTGTTCATGCTGATTAATAATAAAGCGAGATTTTTCAGAATTCCTCAGTTAAGAAAAGAAGAGGTTTAGGTGTTGTGCTACACCTAGTAGTTATTGTGGCCTCTGTATCCCGTTCGATTTGAGACGAACAGCACCTCCCAAGTCTTGATTTGGGCTACGTCACTGAATATTCTTTAATTTTTGTTGCTGTCTAAAAGAAAAGGAAACCTTACAGAAAACGTGTCTGGTATTTATTATTCCATACGTAAATATTAGGATATCAAAATGTGTGCAAAATTTGAGTTCAGGAGCATAATCAATGAAACAAAAATTGGTGTTTAAGGAAGCTACTCAAAACGTGAACCGAAGTGATGTGCGCAGTGCTCGTGGCATGAATGAAAAATAAAACACCGTTAGTATGTCCTAAATTTTTGTGGAAATTAGTGTCCTCCGAAAGTTATTCGGATTACAACCAAGTCTATAAAAAAGGCACCAATCGCTCAAAGAATAAAATTGTCTTGTAGAGAAAGAAGTAACTTTATCTGCCAGTCAGAAATAGCTCCCACGTTGTTGCTGAAGCTCATTACGAGGGATACTGCAAAGTACTGAAGAAAGTAATTGGACATCGAAGCAAATGCAAAGTTTGTTTTATTTACATATGATACAAACACTGAAAATATAGCAGACTGAAAATAGTTTTAAAGAGAGCTGTTAACTATATATTCATGGACATTAATAAATGGTTTCTAAGTAAAACTTTCTCTCTAAACTTCGCACAGACATACTGAACACATTTCAGATCTTTAAGAGGTTTATCCCAAGCATCTATCTAAACGAGAAGCTGATAGAAGAGATCGACGCTGCTAAATACTTATTATTACAGTTTGATAAAGTTCGTTTGGAGTTGCGTAGAACAGGCCTGCTAGAATGCATATGCCTTTTGTCATAATCACTTATGTCAGTCAACTTCCTCATTTCTAGCCCGTGTTAAATGACAATGAATTGTTAAATTTTGTTTAAACAATTTTATTTATGCCCTCTTGAAGGAAGCGTCTTTTGGTTATCTTTTCAATTGTTGTATCCAATAATACATACGATTCACCGCTTTTAAATTAGCAGTTTTTAATAGCACTTGCAAACAACATTTAAATAAAGTTACTGGCAAAATAGTAAACTGTTCATGATGTCAAGATATGAGGTATTCATGCTCCATTCATTTGTTGCGTAATTGTGGAGTACAATGTTCTGAGGAACATTTATGTGATAAAAAAGATGAAAAAATGTGTGTTAATACCAAAGGGACCAAACTGCTAAGTCATCAGTCCCTAGACTTACACACTACCTAAACTAATAAACTTACTTATGCTAAGAACAACACACACACACACACACACAC
Organism: Schistocerca serialis cubense; assembly: GCF_023864345.2. Taxonomy (NCBI): domain Eukaryota; kingdom Metazoa; phylum Arthropoda; class Insecta; order Orthoptera; family Acrididae; genus Schistocerca; species Schistocerca serialis. Next base: position 1,198,726,261 of record NC_064638.1, on the reverse strand, counting down.
ACACACACACACACACACACACACACACATGCCCGAGGGAGGACTCGAACCTCCGGCGGGACGGGCTGCGTAATCCGTGACATGGTGCCTTAGATCGCGCGGCAAAAAAAAAAGCGGTTTTCTGGGATGATAGCTACTGCTCAATGCTATCATCTCAGATATAGTTTGTTGTATGACATGAAGTGTTTAAAAATTCTTAATTCAATGCTTCATTGTGAAAATGTTTAGTTGCTGTAGTTTTAAAGAGATTGAAGTATTGTTGTGCCATCGGCTGGACCTCATTTTTCTGAGATCACGAGTGTATTCAGTTTTGCTGTAATACTTGACTGCAAGTTTCTTTTTTGAGTCATCAGCCTTCTGACTGGTTTGATGCGGCCCGCCAAGAATTCCCCTCCTGTGCCAACCTCTTCATCTCAGAGTAGCACCTGCAACCTACGTCCTCAATTATTTGGCGGATGTATTTCAACCTCTGTCTTCCTCTTTAGTTTTTTCCCTCTACAGCTCCATTTAGTACCGTGGAAGTCCGCAAGCGTTGCTGTCTCTGGATCACTGGGTTCCGGGTTCGCTTCCTGGCCGTGCCGGGGATCTTCTCCGCCCTAGGACTAGGTATTTCTGTTGTCCTCACCATTTCATCATCATTCAGGAAAATGGCGAGACTTTACAGTGAAAAAGATTGGGAATTTGTACGGACGCTGATAACCATGCAGCTGAGCGCCCCACAAACCAAATGTCATCATCATCCAAGAATCATTACCCATTTGTCCCTGTTCCGCTTGCATACTGTCTTTACCACTTCACCTGCGCTCAAAACGAACAAGTGGCGTTGAATCTTTCGATGGGCAGTCATCAAAAAGTCTTGCGTCCTCAGTGTATATTTCTGCACTCTAATTATTCGCGTTTCTTTTTAAGTCTCAGTAGAGCTCAGGTGGTAGAAGAGATGCTACAGGCTTATGAAAGTCGCAGCCATAATGTACCCCTGAATTGATCGAAAAATGGTTCAAATCGCTCTGAGCACTATGCGACTTAACTTCTGAGGTCATCAGTCGCCTAGAACTTAGAACTAATTATACCTAACTAGTCTAAGGACATCACACACATCCATGCCCGGGACAGGATTCGAACCTGCGACCGTAGCGGTCACTCGGTTCCAGACTGTAGCGTCTAGAACCGCACGGCCACTCCGGCCGGCCTGAATTGATCGCACAGAAGAAGTCTGTGATCTTTATCATCATATTTATTTTATTTCGTTAGCCGGTTGTCTGAAGAAAACGAGATGCTTACAACTACTATGACAATTGTTCTTATTTGTGACAGATTTTATTCTTTTGGGCCAGATTTTATTTCATTAGTTCAAAGTCTCTAGCAGGGCGTTTACTGGCCCCTTCGCCACCAGTTTTCTGTCTCTCTTCATGAAAAGTCACAAGCATCACTAAGCTATTGAAGGGTATAACGGAAATGTTTGCGCTTTGTACGTCATCTCGCCGTATAGCCATTTTCTCTAGTCCTTTCTTAATGTTCATTTAAAGGGATATTCTTATTTTAGGTTCGAGTTGAAAATTCCTTTCCATGATCTCGTAACGTTGCATGTACGTCAGGGTGTGAGTTGTACTTGGTGTGAGGGCAGGTGACATTGTTGTACGGCTAAAGGCTAGCGGCTCCAGGGTCAGGGTGCGCCGCAGCAGGCCCGGCAAGGCTATTTGTACGGACGATACCTGGTAGAAAGACGAGCAGCATATACGTAAACTGAAGTGGGAGAGGGGAAGAAAAGAAAGGAAAGGGAGGGGATTACTGCTGTCAGTCTACGAGTGAAAATGTGTACCGGACCGGGATTCGAACCCGGGATCTCCTGCTTACTAGGCAGGTGTGTTCACCAGTCCGCCACCCGGGACACAGAGTTATCGCAACTATGAGAACAATCTCAGCACACTTCACGGCCGATTCGTCCCAGCGAGCGCCACCTATCTGCAGTCCCTGTCCATTTCCTCCATATTCGCTCTCGGAGATTCCCACCATCAAATTGCCCGACCGTACACATCTGGGATGTGACTGAACTTTGCGTCAGAGCTCATCACCCCCTCTCCGTAATTTACGGGAATTAGGTGACTTGTGTGGTGCCAACTCCGTCCAGCGACCTACCAAAGACTCATTGCTTTCATATCACGCCGCGTCGCCGCTGTTATCTGCACCAAAGGTGGACATACCAGCTATTAGGTAGATGGTCTTAATGTTCTGTTTGATCAGTGTACACCCACGTTACAGCGTGCGTATTGGGGTACCTCTAGGACACTGCCATAGTCCCCCTTAGCTCTTCCATTCGCGAACGGAGTGGGAAGAACGGTTCAGGGTAAATCTCCATATGAGCTCTAATATCTCTGATTTAAATGTCGTGTTCATTTTTCCTGATGTATGTGGGAGAAAGTTATATACTGTCTGATGCTTCCTGGAACGTTCCTCTCCTAGTGTCAACACTTAACGTCTCCATGGCGCACAACGCCTCACTTGTACCGTCTGCTAATGGAGTCTGTTGAAGCTCTATTTACCTCTTTCACATTTACTAAACGAACCCGAGACGATACAAATCGCTCTTCGTTGATCTTCTCTACCTCTTCTATTAATCAACTAGGTAAGGGTACTATACTGACAAGAAATTTGCAAAAATCGATTGTACTAGTGCTTTGTCTTCTTTCTGAATCTCAATATGCTCCTCTTAAACTAGTTTGATGTTGTCATTCCACTTCAAATCGTTATATTTTGCCGTTGATACTGATTCCAGTGATTTGTCGCTAATAGCGTAATCGAATAATAATGGTTCTGATCTCTCAGCTTCTCTCGTCGCGATTAATTACTTGTGTGCTTCCGGGTATTCTATAGAGTTGTTTCCGTTTTGTGTACAGTATTTCGACGACCGACTCAGCTGTCTTCTTCAGGTATGCGAGTCTGGTTGGCGTCAAGGCAGCATAGACATAACACACACATTCGCGGCACCTGACGAAGACGGGTGATTCGGTCGTAGAAATATTGTACACAAAATGGAAGCAACAACTCGACTAACCACTTGGAAGCTTGGCGCTAAGTAACGGATTTCTTGGATTATCAGGTGCCATACAACACTGATCTGAACATACTGAGAGGTCCACTGTTCATGGCTCTACCATTTAAGGGTAACGCAACGCCAGGTGGTGATCAGCTTTTGTAGCAATCACGTTGTCTCTTAATACCCCAGTTAACATCTTGAAATGATAGGCAAAAATTCTCTACACCTCTCTAGAGGAGAGGCAGGTGGATCTGACTGCGCACGGAAGCAACGATATTTATGTCTGAGGGGAGATATACTCACTATGAAATTTCTGCTGTATTCACATTTTTTTATGCTGGATGATATAGTACAATTTATGAATAGATTCTCCCTTAGATGCATACGACACTTACGAACAACCTCTTTCTTCTATTGATCTATTTCTTATTTGAGGCAATGAAGAAATTCGCTTGGCGGCATTTAGTCGTACTACTTTCTTCCCGCAGACACTGGGCGCTAGTTTATTCTTTACTCAGTACTCCCGTTTGAGCTCCTACGTGGTTTAACGTCGATAGTTTATTCAGTTTCCGCAACACTGTGTTATCTGTGTTATTTAGATGATAGTTATATAATGGCAAAGTCATAACTTCAGGACTAATTGTGAATGTGATGAAACTTAGTGTGTTCGTCCGTCCAGCCACTTTGTGTAACTGTGGCCCTTCGAGACTATTGTGACTTCAGCAGTGAGAACTGCTGCCTTCACCTGATAAGCAGCTAGCGCCCATGCCGTGGCACATAATTTAATGCGTCCTATCAACTGATCGCTTCTTTTATTCAAGTGGTGTCACGAATTTCTTTTTTCTTTCCCCAGTTCCATTCAGTACCTTTTCATTGTTAATTCTATTGATCCATCTAATCTTAAGCATTCTGTAGCACACAATTTGAACACTCACTTTTCTGCTCTTCTATAAATTGTTTACCGTCCGTGTTTTACTACTGTACAAGACTACACTCCAGAGAAACACCACCAGAAAAGACACCCTTAGACTTACATTTATATTCCATGTTAAAAAAGTTTATTTTTCTCCGAAACACTATTTCTACTGCCAGTCGGGATTATACGTCCTCTTTACCTCGGCTAACCTCACATACACTGTTGCCAAAATAGCGAGGCTGTTCTACTACTTTTAGTCACATTCTCCTACTCAAATTTTATCAGCTTCGTGTATGTAAGTCTACTAGATTCCATTCCTCTTGTTTCATTTTTGTTGATATTTATCTTATAACAGATTTTCAGACTCGCCATCCCGTTCACTCCCGTTCAACTAATCTTCCAAGCCCTTGGCACCTCTGACAATTACAATATCATCGATACATCCCAAAATTTTCATTTCTGCTCTATGAATTTTAACTTACTTTCTAGATTTCTCCTTTGTGTGCTTTAGTGCTTGCTCAGTGCACATATTGAGTAACATCTGGGACATACTACAAGACGGTCTTAGTCACTTCTCAACTACTATTGTTCTTTAACTTTATTCGAGTTTTACAGCTGCTTTCTCGTTTCCGCGTAAGTTGTAAGTAACCTTCCGCTCCCTGTCTAGAAGCCTTCTGCAGCTATTTTCTAAGATAAGTTGTATGGGACAAAGAGAGAGACTGAACATAATTTTGCCGGCCGAGGTGGCCGAGCGGTTCTAGGCGCTACAGTCTGGAACCGCGCGACCGCTACGGTCGCAGGTTCGAATCCTGCCTCGGGCATGGATGTGTGTGATGTCCTTAGGTTAGTTAGGTTTAAGTAGTTCTAAGTTCTAGGGGACTGATGACCTCAGAAGGCTCAGATGGCTCAGAGCCATTTGAACCATTTTTTGAACTTAATTTTGAATAAATTACTTTAAAATGGTAGCTTAAGGGTATAGTTTAAATAGTCAGGATTTTATCGTACTTGTCACCCATTAAGTGAACTGTAATTGCTGAATTGACACGTTCCTCTTGGTAGCGAGATATGGTACTTATGATCCACGCAACACGCAAATAACTAAACTTTCTCGTCAGTTCATTTCCAGATACCTTGTACCGCTTTTCATTATTTTCAGGAGGAAGCCATTCAAATTCCCGTCCGTCCGAGTTAGATCTTTCATGGTTTCCATAATCCGATTAAGGCGAATGCTGGGATGGTTCCTTTGAAAACGGCGCTGTAGGTATTCTTCTTTATCCATGTCCGTCAGAGTTTTTGTGCCATCTTGGACGGGACACTAAACTCAAATCTTCCTTCCCTTTCCATCCTACGCATTCTGTGTGGTACTCGGTCTGCTCGTTTGTCGTCGTCCACAGTAGCAATGTTTAAGTGTGGCACGCGTGTCGGATTCTCAACCGATCTGACGTAATATTTCGGCGTTGCAGCGCTGCCATCTTCAGATCCGGAGTTAAATTGCTGAGAAACCAGAGCCTCCGGCTGGCTCTATATAGATCGCAGAAGACCCACGCAGAGTCCACCAGATGCCATGAGGGGTGCCGTTAGCAGAGCGCACACGCTGCGCCTCCGGTGGTGAGCGCTGGGAGGAACGGTGTATCGCAAACGAGACAAAACGGCGTCTGCTGCCGACAGCCTCAATGGTATTACGAGGTCAAACGTCCTGAAGAAGGGAAATACTTTGCCTCTGTGAATGAGATTACCTACTAACCTAGTCTGCATAACCTCCTTAAGGATACAGTCCTAATAACGGGACGCGGCCTCATACTTCGTCGTGTCTTCCGGTTAAACAGCATTCGGTCACCACGGATTCCTCCGTTTGCTTTGCCTTTTGTGGCGACGATGTTGCACTCACTTGTCCTGGACTGTACGAGTTGTCTGGCCTATGTAAGCTTTACCACAGAATCACGGTTTTTTGTACCAGGAGGAATTCCTTAGCTCCAAATTATCTTCAACAGTCTGCGGTCTCTGTAGGGGAGCAGGTCTAACTTCTCAGCTGTTACGCCTCGCGTCCAGAGATAACTGTCAACTGGAATACTATGAGGAGAGTTCAATAAGTAAAACAACACATTTTTTCCTCGGCTAATTTCGGTTGAATTAACGAGGAATTTGATGTGGGACATCGTTCAGCTTCAGCTATTACAGTTTAGTGATGTTTCCAATATGTGGTGGGGCTATACAGAGCCTTTATAATGGCGCCAGTAATGGAGGTGCGTTCAAAGCAGAGAACTATCATTGAGTTTCTTTGGGGGGAAACCAGAGCATCACAGGGATTCACAGGCGCTTAAAGAGAATGTCTACAGAGACATGGCAGCGAACAAGAGCGCAGTGAATCGTTGAGCAAGGCGTCTGTCATCATAACAAAAAGGTCGCGCAAACTTGTCCCACACACAGCTGTGCTACCCTCGGGAAATTGAAGAAGCGACTTCAGCGTGTTCATCGCCACAGAAATGCAAACAAACTTCACCTTCTCCGAGACAACGCAAGACCTTACACAATACAGCCCACACGACAGTGCATAAAACATCTTTGGTCTGTTCTTCCTCATGTAATGGCGACTTCTGCCACCGAATGTATCAGGATGACCAAATGTAGTGGGAATACACCAAAGTAGTGGATGGTTGTCAGGAGGTGCCGTATTAAAACTCAGCGAGATCTTTCCAAATGATTTATTTGTTTCCACTACATTGCTCCGTACACCTTGGTCTGCATCACAGGGCCCCACAATGCTGAGGTAGCACCCCAGCGGCCTGTGCAACACAACGCTGTGCCGTGCCGGCCTTGGCCAGCCCGCTGAGTTCCCATGATGTTAGAATGGCTGTGCCAGCAGCCGACTCAGTGGCCAACATCCCCGTTGACTCCACGCTGCTCAGCTGGGAGCTGTAGGCCAGGGCCCTGCTGCTGCTTCTTCTTCACTCGTGTAGCTGAGAACACAGCGGCAATGACCGCCCGCGATCCGGCGTCCGAATCTGTGGCCCTCGCCTCAGAAGTCTCTGGCGTGTGTTGGGAGCCAAGATGACTGCCCGCAGTAGTGAGCCGAAGAGTGGCCTGCCACTGGCTGGCTGCGGACCCCGCATTGGTCTGAGGGGGTCGAACATACGACCCGCCACGGACTGGGATGCTGGCATCCCATCTGTTGCTCCGTGTAGCCTGGTGGTGTGACACGCCCCACCGTTCAGAAGAGCTGCCACGCTTGAAAGAATCTCGTTAGAAAACGGCACCTAATTATACTCGGCTGAGCACATCTGTTTTGCCAAGTGCACGTATGCATAACACTTAGGTTGGCCAGTGGCCCTCTTCTGCCTGTGACTTGCACCATGGAAACTGCTATGTGCGCCCTCTCTGGCAGTTCTACGCCCCTGTGGCCTCTATTTGCCTTCGCAACTGCTGGTATGCATAACTTTCTGCAATCTGGCCCACACCTGGGTGTAGCTCGTGCTCTGAATATAGCACAAAACTAACTTTACCCATCCTATATGTTGGTGCTGCTACACTCATTCACCCTAAAGTATGGATCTCACACCTTCCGACTTCTATCTGTTTGGCCCGATTGCGCAGGAAGCGGTACGTGGATGATTGGCTGGTTGGTTCGGAGAGTAAAGGGACCAGACGATATGGTCATCAGTCCCTGTACATGGATGATGGGCAGGTCATTGATGCAGCAAGACATTGTCTCTGCTGCCGACCAGTAGAGTGGTATCATACTCGCATATGGGCCCTCCCAGTAAGGTGGCGTAAGGCCGTCGCACTGAAAGGAGGTTATGGAGAAACATTAGAGTTTTCTAGCCAAAACAGTGGGGAATAATATCGTGTATTACAGTCCTATATAAAACAAATCTGCTTTCAAAAAAAAAAATGTGTTGCATTACTTATTGAACACCCCTCGTACTGATTTTAAGATCCTGTTGCAAACTGACTAACATACCAAGAAATATACCTGAGGATAGCCAAAGGAGTCGAAATTTATGACTGGTAAATGTCTGGACCTCCTCGCAAGGGACAATGCTAAAAAATCAAGTAACAGATCAAAAATTTGAGTTCAAAAATAAGTTGTGAGCGAATATTGTTTGCTATTTTGTCTAAAACTGATATGGTGAGACCGTGGCTGTGTACAATTAATCTATATTAATTCTTACAAGGAAGTAGACAGTAACCAGACACTATTAATGCTGCTATTTATTTTGGTAAATAGCGCCATTACCGGTTTCGACCTGGCAAGTTCATCATCAGACGGACGTTCACATGATTTTCAAGATACGCTTTACATATTTTTTGTTAAAAGTCTTTATATCATTTTTACCCAAGATTATTAGACTATCACTCACGATTTATTTTACCTGACATATTGTTCATGGCATATGTAGTTTCTTTGCGGTTAAAGCACGAAAAAACATCGTGCAGTATGAAATTTCTTTTCAGTGCGGTTGTTAGTAGAATGACTCATCTTCGGGAATCTTGAACCAACCTTTTACACGGGCTGTTAGTTGATTACTTCCGTGATCTATAGATGATATTCACTATAAACGTTACGATGTGGCACGTGTCAACCGAACAAACACATAACATTGTATATACGAAAACTATTTAAATGACAACAAGCAGGTCGTTTATAGCCTTTTCTGTATTAATGACTACTATTTAAGAATTTCTCTGTGGTTTGGAAGGAGTTACTAAGCAGAAGTATCTTTAATCTACATTTTAAAAGACTTCTGACATCTGTCAGGCATTTTATCTCCGGGTATCTATTGTCAAGGCATTTTATAGGTGCATACTTCTCTCACTTTGTCGGAGTGAGATAAAGGATAATGCAGATTATTTTTCCTTCTGAAACGTCCCCTTTGAACAATTCTTACAGGACTGTGCTTAACCTGACCCACAATATTTTTACGCAACGCAATCTGACTTTCAAAATTCCCTACTAAAGAATGGCCCAGAAGTAGTGTTGACCTTCCAACGGAAAGACTGTGCTGACTCTCGACATGCAGAAAGGTAATGGGCCACAACAGAGCAAACCCACAGCAGAGTCATTCGAAGTTTGGAAGAATATTGGTAGGTAGGTCATCACAGAGCAGACCCACTGGAGTCCTGGTAGAGATTATGGTATTGGTGGGCCACCAGAGGTGCAGACCCACTGCAGTCCTTGTAGAAATAATGGCATTGGTAGGTCATCATAGATGCAGACCCACTGTAGTCCTTGTAGAGATAATGGTATTGGTGGGCCACCAGAGGTGCAGACCCACTGGAGTCCTTGTAGAGACGGCCAGCAGCCATCCGTTGCGACTGTGCAGGTGCACAATCACCATCGAAGATTCTTGCGGAGAATATAGCAAGTCCATAAACCACCACTTGTCCACTCACAAAAAATTTGTTTGACATGTCCTTAGAACCAGCAATGCCGTTATCCAGTCCCTTGCTGAATTACCAACACACGTGCAAACACTATCAGTCCCTACTTCTCACATATTGTCCATATACTATGACCAACAGAAATGTGTGCAGTGAAATGGAACTTACAAGTTACTAATATCATGAACTGGTGACAATTACAATTTTATAACAGAAGAATACAATAACAAAGGTACAAAATACATCATTAAAGAACATAACAATATTGATAACAATTGTATTACAGGCTTTACAAAAGAATCGATATAACATATACATCAGCGTTCCAGGAATTATGACATTAGTAAATACATAAAAGATCAGAATAACTTTCAAAACATCAACTTCACACATGAGCATTAAACAGAACGGAATTAATGTCTAACATCTTTACAAAGTAAATAACATATTATTAATGCCAATTATATTCGAGGATAACAGTATTCCTCATCATAGTGAATGTAGCTTAATATTAAAAGAAGAAAAAATTCTATGAAACTACACAGAGACAGGAAGAAAACAAATACACAAGGGTACACACACACATAGTGGGATAACACCAATAGGAAAGGACAGGGTTCGTTTTCAGTGTAACATATGGTACTGCAGTCCAACCCAAAACTTCATATATCTTTCCTCTTATTTCATCCTTTGTTTCCACCAAAAAAAATTCTAACTAAGCATGCTTTCTGTGTTTATATGTTCACACATTTCTTACCTCATTTTTATTTTCCATTATCTTACCTCATCATTTATTTCCAAGAAAATCCTACCTAAACCTGTTTTCTCAATGCATTTCTTCCAATTCATCGTAACTCATTCTCTTAGAGGCTACCCCCTCTTAAGCTAACTTAAATCTACTGAGCTCAGATGCTAAACTAAGGGACGAGGCAATGCAGCATCACATAACAAATCAACACCAACAGCAATGCAAAAAATGCAAATTGGCAAAGCTAGCAGCATAAATGAGCAAAAGTCAAATTCAATAACACTATGCCTGGCAAACAGCAGCAACTTATACCTAAACATGACATAGCACAAGCAGAAAAAATATTACACTAAAATGGCCATGTCTAATACCTATGTCACATCTTAACATTAGAGTGATGCATCACAAAAACTTACGCTAGTAGATAAGTTACCAAATCGTAAAAAAATTATTTATGCAATTCCTGTGAAGGGAAATGTTTTTTTTTTTTTTTGTGCTCCCTCATTTGTTTTGGATAGATTATAAAATTATTTACTGGATCTGTAGGCATAAAATATTTATATTAGCACATATATTAAATTTTATTTTAACCAATGCTGCAGTGCAGCTAGAAACTTGATATTAAACAAAATGTGTAAATAAATACATTAAGCAAGCCATATGGCATTTTTCTTAACTAACAAGGCAATAGCTGTGAAATGTTTCTCATCGTTTCATTAGGCATTTCAGTAAATATCATAAATTACGAGCTCCACAGTATGCTTTCAACAAGGAGATGTCAGTAGCGCGGACAATGGCCTTCCCTTTCTTTTTTTTTCTACCTGTGCCGCTGAAAAGGGCTCGCAATAATGGCTTTTTCTCCAGGCGTCTGACACAGCTGGGTGCCCGCGACGCATTACGTGCAGGTGGTCACTTTGGTTTCCAACATCCTGTTTCACAAGTCAAGAGTCCCTACCCACTATTCATTACTCCTTACCTTATTACACATATACGTATCCATCGACACTCGTCAATATTTCGTCATTATAAATATGAAGCATATTCAAATAACTCGTATAGCCTCAGCCTATTAATCATAAACATACCTCAGCAGCATAATACACATCGTCGTCGTAAAAATAACCTCATAACACTTCAGTCAAATCTTAAAATCGTCGTAACTTCCTCCAATAATTAAAAAAATTCTCTGCTCATGTCAAAAGTGTCATCTGCCTCAAACGTACTTTAAAAATCATAATCCCTTTACCAAATACATCATTCAAAGCTCTCATAGTATCACAATGGTTCCGAAAAAATATGAACAGTTTACAATGCACAGACAAAATACAGTTTCATAAGTATAAAGTTACCCAACTGTGTATTGCGTAAACATCTGTCACTGATGTAATAAAAAAATGTTTATCTCTCAGTTAAATGATCAGATAGCTGTGTAATTTGTGTGTTAGAGAAATATGGTACCGATGTGTAAAGTTGTATAAGCAAATACCATATTAGCTAGGGTTCCTTGTGGTTGCCACACACATGGTACACAAAGTAGGCGTGTACCCCCCTGAGGATTTATGTAATTATACCCTCAGGTGTTACAGATTACAGCAATGAAATGAAATATATCACGGAAAACTTTCTTTGTAATTAAAAAATCTTTAAAAATAAATGTTTTAAGTACAAAATCTCTCAAATGCGTGTCCTGTAGCGCTAAATGTGCGTCTTGCTGTAAGATAATTCTGTGGAAGTGTCGTAATTATCGTCCTCCGAAAGCTAAGTTCTGCAGAAGTCAATGTACTTACCCCATCAGAAACGAAAGTGAAATGCTTTGTGTATAGATATCATAATTATTATGCACATTACTGTGATCAAGAAAATACTATACTGTAAAGTATTGTTGTGCTAAGAAAAGGGCCTCACATTGTAGCTTACTACTAAAACATGTTTTGCTTTCCAGAAGAAATTCAGAAAAACTGTGCGGATATAAAACAGAAACACTGCAAAAGCAACATTGTAAATTGTCACTCATTAGTAGCGTCGTGATAAAATCGTGTAACTGTCACATAAACTAACACTGTGTCATCTGGTATCTCACAGAAAGTACTTTAAATCCAGAATACATTTTCAGGTCAACCAAAATGTTGCCTTAAAATCTCATTAGCAGTACTGGTAAATGTTCTAAGTATGTGAGCCTTATAGTCGTTACGTAATCGTGCAACAAACAAGCAAGAATGTACAAATACAATACTGTGTCGTCTGTTCACTATAACAATGCATTCGTAATTTCTGTTTAAAATGTTCCCTAGGTTCTAGACTGGATATTGTACTTCAAACATTGTTGTATGTTAACAGTTTCTTAAGTCTGACAAAGCATTTAAGTAATGTGAAGCGAAAAGTTTTATGGCAAAGACAAAGTTAAAAGGCAGATTATCTGTCAATAAATGGTTTTACATGAGAAATGTGGTGTAAACCTTTACTCTTCCTAGTACGCAGAGTTTCAACTTCAACGCAATTATCATGTGGTATACGTCGGATTCTGTAAGGTCCATTGTAAACTAGAAAGAATTTGTGACTCAAGTGTTTCTTCTTATGTGACAATGAATGAGCTTTAATGAGAACTTTCTGACCAATATACAATTTCTTTGCATTTGCTTTACCGTGTAGTTTTCTCCTTTTGTCTGCTGCAGATTTTATATTTTTAAGAGCCAAATCAATTATGTCTTTGTGTCGAAGTTTACGTGTATTCGGGAAAGGTACAAGCTCTCTGATTCTGTTCGGTGGTTCTTCATTCTTCAGTACAAGAGTAGGTGGTAAAGCAGTGGAGTCGTGAGGCATTTCATTCAGCACGTTTTGAAATAAGTGTAAATATCTGTCCCAATGCTGATGCTTTCTGTGACAATAAAGTCTGCAAAGCTTATTGATTTCTTTCATAATCCGTTCAGACGGGTTGCAATGTGGTGAGTACAATGAAATAAAAACAGGTTTGATTTTATGGTTGCGAAGCATGCGTGACCAAACAGCAGATCTGAATTGCGGTCCGTTATCTGAAATGACTTTACTAACGTGTCCAACTTCACGTAAGAAATTTTTAACAAAGGCGTTGGATACAGACCGTCCAGTGGCTTTACGTAACGGAGTGAAAGAAACAAATTTTGAAGTAAGTTCAACAGCGACTAGAACGTACGAAAATCCATTGGATGTTCTGACAAGCGGTCCCAAGAGATCAACAGCAGCAAATTCTTTTAATTTAGCAGGAATAATAGGAAACAACGGAGCACGTTGTGAGACAGTAGATGGCTTCGCCTTTTGACAAAGTTTACAAATAGACAAGACTCTTCGAATTCTTTTTTCCATATTGTTAAAATAACAAGTCGTTCGAAGAATATGATAACATTTTCGTGGGCCAAAATGTGCGTAGCTGAAATGAATGTACCAAATGAGCTTATTAACAAAATCGTCTGGAATGCAAAGTACCCATAGCTTGTCATCAACAGTGCAGCGTTTGAAGAGTATGTTGTTTCTAACCAGGTAATAATGCCGAATCTGTGTGTGTGTCTTTTCATGCCATTTGCTCTTGATGTCCTTCCAAATCGGATCTTTATCTTGTTCATGAGCAATGTCCTTTAAAGATGTGGTGATGAAGTTTTCAAAGGCGACTTTCTGAATGTAAAGAATACTGAAATTTTTCTGGAGGTTGCCTTCTGTGGTACTTTTCTCAAGCCCAGCCGGTGCGCGTGACAGTGCGTCCGCAACAATGTTCTCCTTGCCGGGAATGTAGACTATTGTGAAGCGGAATTCTTGCAGAAACAATGCCCAACGTTTTAACCTGTCATGATTTAATTTTGAAGACATAAGAAATTGTAATGCACGATGATCACTGTATACTTTTACGTGCTTACCAGAAAGAAAGAAACGGAATTTGTGAAATGCCCAAACGATAGCTAAAGCTTCTAATTCAGTAACGGAATAATTTTTTTCAGATTTTGTTAGCACTCGGCTAGCAAAAGCAATGGTTTTCTGAATGGTAGTGTCATTTTCTATGGCTTCTTGAAATAAATGGGCACCAAGACCGACTTTAGAAGAATCCGTGCTAAGGCAGAAATCTTGTGACAGATCTGGATGAGCTAAGATTGGCGCGTGAAGTAACGCTTCTTTCAAAGAATTGAATTCCAACTGTGCTTGTTCGTCCCAGTTCCAAATAGTATTTTTTCCAGTGAGAGAACAAAGTTTTGGTGTAGCTAGAATTTGCATATTCAGAAAACGACGGTAAAAATTTACGAGACCTAGAAAACTGCGGACTTGTCTTTTTGTGGATGGCACTGGAATGGCTCTGATTGCTTCTAACTTTTCAGGATCCGGCTGAATGCCTTCAGAAGAAATAATATGTCCCAAAAACCTCACCTTTGACCTACCGAATTCAGACTTTTCCAAGTTAACTGTAATTCCAGATTCTGCAAAAATATGTAACACGCTGTTGAGGATGCGATTGTGTTGTTCCCATGAGGCTTCTGCTATCAGAATATCGTCTACATATAAGGTGATGTGACGTTTTAAGAACTCAGGTAATATGGAATTTAGCCCGCGAATGAATGCTGCCGAAGAAATGTTCAAACCAAAGGGAAGTTTCCGAAACTGATAACAAACGCCGAAACAAAGGAAAGCTGTGTATTTTCTACATTCTGGATGAAGTTCGATCTGATAAAAGCTGGATCTGAGATCAATGGAAGACAACACTTTTACACCATTAAAATTTTGAAGAAGTTCTTCTAACGTTTGCGGCCTGTCTGTTTCAGGAATAATGATCGTATTGATTTGTCTCGAATCTAAGACAAGCCTGATCGATCCATTTTTCTTCTCAACAACATGTAATGGATTGTTGTATGAGCTTACTGCAGGCTCAATAATGCCCTCATTAAGCATAGATTGTATTTCTGTTCTAACACGGTCCCTATAATGCGCCGGAATTACGTATGGTCTAACACAAAATTTAGTATGCTCACGAACACGAAATTGGTATTGAAATCCCTTGATTGTTCCTGTTTTGTGAGTAAAAACTGTGGAATGTGCTTGTAAAATCTCAAAAAGGTCTTGCCTATCATTGTCATTACAATTCTCAATTGTTTGAATTTTATTCTGAATTAACTTATTAGTGTCAAATGCGCCGTCGATATCGTCCCTGTCAGTACTTGCAGAGTGATTGTTAGTGTCTAGTTCCGTAGAAAAGTCCGAACTGTTGTCTAACAGAAGGTAAAGCCGATTAATTTCCTCGTCATGGTTTGAGAGCCAATCTTCAAATTTCAAAGCTATTGACTTACCTTCTTTCTCTAAACTTATTTCAGCATCGTGAAAGTTTAAGATTGCTTTGTATTCATTCAAAAAGTCTACTCCCAATATAATTTCCGTCGACAATAATGGAACAATGAGAAAGTTCATAGAGAAGCTGTGGCTTTGACAAAAGAATTCTAAATTGGTTTGTTGGCGTACATCTACACTTTTTCCAAAGATTGCACCTTGTAATTTAATCTTACGTAACGGAAGTGTGGGGCAATCGTTCGATTTGTTGCATTTGCTAAAGGCTGTTTCACTGATTACTGAAATGGGACTGCCAGAGTCAAGTACTGCCGTAAATTTTACGTCATTTACTGTAATGTGAATCACAGGATATGCAATGTTGTTATGTTTTACGTCGTGTTCTTGGAGTAAAATGTCCCTAATGTCTTCCATTTTTACGTAATTACTAGCTACGGCAGCTGCGTCGTTAGTTTCATACGTGCGTTTTGTGGCTGCCTGCGGTATGAGTCATTGCCTATTGTCTCTTTGTTGGCGCGCGTCGTTATTGGGATTTGGAGACCTAACTTCTACAAATTCACCGTGACGAGAGGGCCCTGCTCTGTTTGAATCCCGCCAGTTCTGATGCAATTCAGGTCTGTCGTTACGATCATATCGTCTGTCATCATGTCGGTAGATTCCATAGTTTCTTTCTTGTCGGTCACATGGTGGAGAATTTCTCCCTGAATCGTAACTGCGCGCTGGTCCGTTGCGTCTAAAGTTATACTGTCTCCCTTGATAGTATTTATTTTGGTTCCCGTATTGTCTGTTTATCTTATTGTCTCTGTGATAGTCATTACCACGGAGAGGTGATCTTTCCCTGTAGTTATTACTACTCTGCCAACGGTTGTCATACGGGTGGTGTCTGTTTTGGTCACGATTTGTGTTGTGAGAATAGCCTTGTCGTGTAAAGTTATTACTTCTTTCATCGCGGAATTGCGACGGATGTGACCTGTAATTGCTGTGTTCCTGGTTTCGCGTTCCGCGATTGTCAGTGTCAATTTCTAATTCTTGTAAGAGTCCCTGAAATGCTTCAATGTCGTCTTTGCAACGTCCTGCCAAAATAATATGTCGTAAATGTTCAGGCAGTTTGATTAAGCAAATGCGGATGAGTTCTGAGGGGCTGTATGGGTTTGAAAGATACTGATTCTTATGCAACATGTCTTCAAAATATTTCATAAGACTGGAAAATTCAGATTGTTCGAAACATTTCATCATTATGATGCCATGTTTTACTCGGTCTTGTGTGGCTGGAGACCAATATGCTGAGAGGAAGGCATGGTAAAACTCTCCTTCACTGTGGCAAGTGTGAATTACCGATCGCATTCTTACAGCTGGTTCATTCTCTAAGTAGCCACACATAAATTCTAATCTGTGTTCCAACGACCAGTTGGGAGGAAAACAATGAGAGAATTGATGGAGCCATGCTTGTGGATGAATGTCGTTGGCAGAATTCTTAAACGTTTTGAATTTACGTGTAGTAATGAACAGCTTATAGTCAAAATCATCATGTCGGCGAGTCGCATGTCGGTCATTGTTACGTCGCTTCGGCGGTTCCATCTCAAAATTCGGTGCACATTCCCAATTTCTTTCATTACTTCCGAAATGCCCTGTGTTATTATTTTGCAGCTTTTCCGTGTTTCTAAGTCCCTCTTCCCGTGTTGGAGCGCGAGTGTCCTCTGAAATACGTAATTCTTGTATTACCTGTGTTAGCTGATCTTGTACTTCCCGGATTTCTCTTTGGTGTTGCGTATCAATTTGATTCAGATTTTGTTTCAGTTTCCTAATTTGTTCGCTCTCTTCTGTGTTATTAAAGACTACCGGTTTTGTGTCATTCAGATTATCATCTACCTTCGTAGATAAATTATTTAGCTGATCCGAAAGTTCAACTACTTTCTCTGATAATGAACTAATTTCCTCCATGTGTCTTTCTACTGTGTCCTTTAAGTTTTCCTGAGTTTTTGCAAGTTGCGTAACCGAATCGGTAGATGCAACTGAGTCAATTTTAGCTTGCAAGGTCTCATGATTTTCATGAACAATAATTTGCAGTTCTTTTATGGCTGCTTCGTGATTCTGTAATGCATTTTCATGCCGCGAAAAAATAGGTTGAAAATGCTCACAAATTTGTGTTTTTACGTCGTTACAGACTTTTTGACATTTCGATTCGATTTTATGCAACTCAGTAGTTAAATCTTCACGTGTTTGTTCAAGTGTGGTGTCTAACTTTTGAAGATTTTGTTCCATTGTGTCTAACTTTTTAAGATTCTGCTGTGTTTGTCTCTGATTTTGTTCCATTGTGTGTAACTGTTGCTGTGTTTGTTTCTGATTTTGTTCAAGCGTTGTGTCTAACTTTTGTAGCCTTTGTCTCATTTGTTGCATTAACTGTAATAACAATGCACTGGTGTCTGAAACATGTTCCTCAGTGCTTTTCGGCAGTGAATTTGCACCGGCAACATTCACATTTTGACAAGCGGAAAACGTGTCTTGACTCATTTGAGAAAACGGTGAGGACGCAAAACCTGAATCTACAGTGTTTGCAAAATTGTGTCCTATCATTTCGGATTCCTGAGGCGAGCTGTTGCCGACCGATCGATCGATAATGCTTCCCTCTTCACTAATTGTTTCACTGTCCACGCCATTGTTTGCCGCCTGCTCCATTTCCCTATGAACAGTTACCAAATTACTACTTTGAATGTCTGTTAATTCATTACTCTGCGGCGCTATCACACTGCTTTCGTCTTCACTGTCATTTCTCAGTTTACTTTGGAGCCTAGTATTACGTTTTTCACACGCCATTATTGTCACAGTATTTCACACGACAACACAGAAAGACACAATTTGAAGAGCAAAAATAAGAGAACACATTAACATAACACTGAAAATAATATCTAGTTAATTACAGCTGCGAAATACTTGGTGCAAATCTATATGCATGCCACAACTGTTTTACTGTACAACAATGAAAGGCTACAACTACAAAGGAGATTCTCTCTACAATTACGCGCTAGCAATAAACAAAAGCTACACTAAATACACAAACTACAAGAAAAATCAGAAGATTCCAGTGAGGTATCCTAGGCTAAGGGTCGACATATGAAACGTCCCCTTTGAACAATTCTTACAGGACTGTGCTTAACCTGACCCACAATATTTTTACGCAACGCAATCTGACTTTCAAAATTCCCTACTAAAGAATGGCCCTGACAAACATTAAACTACACCTTTCACAAATCACTTACCTCACAAAAATCTTCGCTGCTCAAGCTACTGCAATACAGCGAGCGCCACTACTGCCAGCTAAATAGAAGATTCAAAGTACTGAAGGCACTAACTACTGATAGGGATAGTTAGCAAATGAAAGATATTAATAGAGAGCAAACAATGTATTTACCTTAATATCATCACAAGTCATAATATATATATCAGTTCATGACAAATTAGAAACCTCCGCCATCTCTCTCCCCACATCCACCACTGCTGGCGGCTCACCTCCAACTGTGCAACGCTACGCGCTGTTAACAGCCCAGCTGCCGCTGCCCAACACTACAATGGCAGACAACAATGCAAACTAGCCACAGACTGCACACAACACAGCCAGTGATTTTCATACAGAGGTGGCGTTACCAATAAAAAACCTAAACAGCCTACTTACATAGAGAAAACATAAACAGCCTACTTACATAGAGAAAACATAAACAGCCTACTTACACTTCTTGTGTTGTGCTTATGCATATCAAAGTTAAACAATTTTTTAAGCGAATACATATACTATGAGGCTGTGGTTAATACCCCCGACTGCTTAAAAAGATGCCTGGATCTCCAAACCTAATTCTGGTTACTTTCTTCTGTGCTTTTCTTGCCTAGACGAGGAATCGCCCATGAATACTACCCAATAAGATATCAATGAATGAAATTAAATGAATATGTTAACTTAAAGCACAACCCAAAGTTGGCATTTTTCTGATAGCCAAAAAGCCGAACCTAAACGTTTTAGCGGCGGCCGGTGTGGCCGAGCGGTTCTAGGCGCTTCAGTCTGGAACCGCGCGACCGCTACGGTTGCAGGTTCGAATACTGCCTCGGGCATGGATGTGTGTGATGTTCTTAGGTTAGTTAGGTTTAATTAGATGTTAAGTTCCATACTGCTCAGACCCATAAACGTTTTAGCACGTATACTGTATAGTTTTTTCCTGTTTAAGCTTTCACCAATATGCATACAACTTTGAAGTTTCTACCCTATTTATT
Organism: Schistocerca serialis cubense; assembly: GCF_023864345.2. Classification (NCBI taxonomy): domain Eukaryota; kingdom Metazoa; phylum Arthropoda; class Insecta; order Orthoptera; family Acrididae; genus Schistocerca; species Schistocerca serialis. Next base: position 1,198,706,629 of record NC_064638.1, on the reverse strand, counting down.
CTTTTATTATTTCTTGTTGATATACTAGGTTAGCAGGGCGAGGGTGAGATACTTTTGACTATAAAACTGGATGAGCTATGTTTTTTAATATGTAAAGCTAGCTCGTTTGTGCAAAACTAGACAGGAACTTTCATAGAAACGTCATTTACCGTTTTCTATATTGGTGCTTCTGTTCTCGGCTTCACAACAATGCTTCTATCATCTGCGAAATGAACTAACACCAATGGTTGAACCTTGTAGCAATCCCATTGCATGTAGTACCAGCCTTTCACAGGTCGAGAGCAACGGCAGCGACTGCCACGTGGAGCTGTAGACGCCGGCCCGCCGTCACACGTGGCCGCTCAGCTGTGGACGGTGACGTCAGGTGGGCGTGTAGCGCGCTGGCCTGGAACAGCTGCCGGCCGCGTAGGCGCCGCGCCGCTAACAGGGCCCGCTTCTCTTCTACTGCAGGCGCCGCAACTGCTGCGGTACGAATGCCGCCTGGTGTCGCATTACAGGCTGGAGCCCAGTGGTGGCCAACCTTTCTGAGAAACGCTTATCTGAAAAGGGAATCAAAAGTACCCAGAACACCGAAACAACTAAGCATCTAATTAAACTACAGGCAAAAAAATAATAAACTTATTTTTTAAAGAGATGAAAGATAAATATTTAAATAAAATGCACTCGTATTTTTAAGTGTTTATTAAAATAATTTCTAGAGAGTCAAAGAGATTATTGGTATCGCTTGTTTCTATCTGTTTTTATATTCGGTTTGACCTCAACCACTTCATATGAAATTTTATACTATAACTTCATTCGATTCCTCCCTATTGTTTTCGTTGTTAATACAATTCACATTCTACTTTATCAGTTGCAAGTTGCAGCTAATCGAACTGGTATTCCTTTTCTAACAACCTCATCGCTTTTAAAAAAAGCACATAGTTGCAATTAAAATAATGGTTAGCAAACCGTACTGGAATAGTGAACTGCTTTGGTGAATGCTTTTCAATAATGTGAAAAACAGAAAAGAGATTAATATTAGAATTTTTCTTCAAATTGAGTCAGATTATTTATAGTTCTGTTTCTCATCTAACTTTTCATCTATGTCCTTTACCGATTCTTCATGTAGTTGGCACAAATTAGCCTTGAGGTACGATGTTTTGTGCTTTTTGAAAGATATTTATCGATTCATTAGCTTTTATGTGTAACTGTAAATGAAGAGACACAGGAATTTAGTTTCCTTCTTCCATTTTTTTAGAAACGCGTCTAAGTTTCTTTCATCACAATACAACACACTCTCTTCTCTGTAGAACACTTTATCGATAAGGTGGCCAAGTATCTAATGAGTTACACAAAGAACTATTTGTAATTAATATCGGTGGTTACAAAGAAAAACAACTTAATGTGTAATTTAGTATTTTGTTATTACAGTGTACATTATTATTATTATTATTTATGAAGTTAATAATGGTGAAAACAGTGCTAAACTAAAAACAATTAATGTTGTTTGTTTTTCAAAAATGCGAAATAGGTTTGGTAATGTTTGGTGCTAAAGTTTGAATGTAAAACAACTAATTCACACCAGTTCACATGCGAACAAGACGGCAAAGTCCGCACGAGAGCAAAAAAAGGAACTGGATCGGGTTCAAATGGTTCAAATGGCTCTAAGCACTATGGGACTTAACATCTGAGGTCATCATCAGCCCCGTAGGCTTAGAACTACTTAAACCTGACAAACCTAAAGACATCACATACATCCATGCCCGAGGCAGGATTCGAACCTGCAACCGTAGTAGCAGCTCGGTTCCGGACTGAAGGGCCTAGATCCGCTCGGTCACAGCGGCCGGCGGAAATAAATCGGATAGTTGTAATGGTTCTTTATTTACGTGACCATTACGTCACCCCAACCCCAGTTCTCGATACCAGTAATTTCGTACTACTTTTCTGCGAAGTAACAGACATATTTTTGTGACAATATTCACATTTGGTTTTATTAATGTATAGGTACTCCGATGTATCTATATTTTAGAGTGATATGGTTCTTGTGTGTATTCATTTCTGTGAGACTGTCATAATCTTTGAATTACTTGTAACCGTTTTGGCGCGAATGCGCACAGAGCAGTCTTTGTTTCACTTTGCAGAAGTTAAGTTGTTATTTCGCTTTGTAAAAGAACAGTCAAGTCTTGTGTTTGGTTAAAGTGGTATTAAATATATGAAGATTGATACAAAACTGTTTTCTTGATGATGTGACAATTAAAAAGAAGTGTATTTGAATTTACAAGAAGTGTAATAAAAATGTGTATCGTGAACACCAAGTCAAAAATTATTTCTACCATACCATTGTTCTCAACTGGGATTGTTTGATCATGAAGAATTTCCTGAGAAACGCATTTGTTGGGTCTTCAAATATTACTAAAATACATATCTGGACCGTCTAGCAGTCAAAGTGAATGAACAAGATCAGCCATAACAACTTCGACGAAATCTACGTGGGAATCCATTCAAGATAAGTGCCAAAATTAATGACTTTTTTACAGTGACTTCATTATTTCCATTCTGACGATACCATACACAGTCAATAACTTTGTTGTTGCCCGATAAAGCGAACATATGCTGCGTGAATTTGATTTATGTATCGTGTTGTATCCTAGAAAACGAAAGTGTACCACCGACCAGTTCTATTTTAATAAACGGCGTCAAATTTCCGCAAAAATACTCCGAGTTCTGTTTTAACAAAATCTGTTTTTAGCGTGTCGCCTAGACCGAGATTAAGAAAATGTTCGTAGAACCCAGGCATTTAATTATCACCTTTTTTTCCGAATCAGGAATATTTATTACTGACGAAAAGTGCACCGTACTTTGATTGACTGGACAGCAACGGAAATAAATACAAGAGTGTAAATGGTTTGGAGTGTTTTTGGTAAGCTGAACTGGATTTTCGAAAAGAAACTTCCAAAGCGTAACAAGCTGAAATCCTGTGATGCGTATGTACAACCAGATTTGACTCAGGGCGTGCAATATAACATTGCAGAAACCATTCAAAAACTAGGAGTCATACAGCGATCAACGGGAGATGCACGTAAGAATGACACACGGAAAAACAAGGAAATGGTTGAGGGAGCAGACTCGACCAGAAGACGTAATTATGAATGTGTGGCCGTAGTTGTGGTCTTGAGTCCGAAGACTCGATTGATGCAGCTCGCCGCACTAGGCTACCCCGTGCAACTCACTTCATCCCTGCATAACTATCGTAGCGCTCCTCCACTTGAAACTGCTTACTCTAGTCAAACTTCGGTCTTCCTCCACAATTTTTACCACCAGTACTTTCCTCCGTTACCTAACAGGCTGTTGCTCGATGTCTCAGGATGTACCCTATCGAACGATCCATTCTTTTAGTCAAGTTGATTCATAACGCTCTTTTCTCCCTCCTTCTTACTTATTCGATCTATCTGTCGAATCGTCAGCATTCTTCTGTAGCAACACATTTCAAAAGCATTTGTTCTCTTCTTATCTTTACGGTTTACATTTCACTTTTCATTGCCATAAAAGTCTGCGATCCAGGCAAACACAGTCAAAGAAAAGCTCCCTAACATTTAAAATTTATATTAACTATTAAAATGTTTCTCTGTTTCAGAACTTTTCTCGCTATTTCCAATCTGCATTTTACATCCACTCTTCCCCGTCCATCTATTTTGGTGTTTCACTTCCTAATCTAGTATCCTAACTACGAGTCTACTGAAAACGAAATGGAGGACAGGGGGACATGTAGCCACGCGAATGGAGTTCACGAGATAAAAAAACACCAAGATAGCGACGTCAGCAAAGCTTGGTAGATGACTTGTAAAAAAATGCTGAGGCATAAAAAAGTCGAGAGGAGGCCTCTGTCAAAATTGCTAATCACGTTCCTAATGTAACACAAGTCTAGAGTCTAACGGTAATGTGGTAATATAGATATTTTTTAAAATATTTCAACAGCTACTAACCCACAGTCCAGTCATTTTGGTTTTCAACTCCTAGACAACACCCATACCACCCCCACGGCTAGTCACTTGCAGGTTGGCAAACCGTGCTGTAATCTAACTGAAATGGCGGACTCCGATGAAAATCAATTAGTGCGCTCGTAAATTTCGACAGTAGGACGAAATGTAAAAACGCAAGATTAACCTTTTGATGTACAATGTTTATCCCAAGCAACACTACTTCGAATGGCAAGTATACTGCCAGTAAGAGTATTAATGGAATTTCACCTGACTTTTGCTCTCAGTCATCCGTTGACTATACACACTATGGGCACCGCCTACATGCACAGTAATTTCTCATCACGTGGGAAGTATATGGATGCTGGGAGCTTTCATACACTTTTTTAGTTGTCGGTCGTTCGATAGAGAATGAGGGAAAACTTTCAAACAAGCTTTGTCTCTCATCTTGTACGGAACGTACACAAGTACAGTCACATTGTTTTGCAAATAAACAAAGCAATACTTTAGGATTGTAAGCATCATTCTACATGTTTAACTTAAAAACAATTATTTTATGTACATACTTCATTACATTCAGAAATATCATTCACTCTAAAAATAACTGTATAAGTAGTTTTTTCTCAGACTTTTAAAGCAATTCCAAATACACTCCTGGAAATGGAAAAAAGAACACATTGACGCCGGTGTGTCAGACCCACCATACTTGCTCCGGACAATGCGAGAGGGCTGTACAAGCAATGATCACACGCACGGCACAGCGGACACACCAGGAACCGCGGTGTTGGCCGTCGAATGGCGCTAGCTGCGCAGCATTTGTGCACCGCCGCCGTCAGTGTCAGCAAGTTTGCCGTGGCATACGGAGCTTCATCGCAGTCTTTAACACTGGTAGCATGCCGCGACAGCGTGGACGTGAACCGTATGTGCAGTTGACGGACTTTGAGCGAGGGCGTATAGTGGGCATGCGGGAGGCCGGGTGGACGTACCGCCGAATTGCTCAACACTTGGGGCGTGAGGTCTCCACAGTACATCAATGTTGTCGCCAGTGGTCGGCGGAAGGTGCACGTGCCCGTCGACCTGGGACCGGACCGCAGCGACGCACGGATGCACGCCAAGACCGTAGGATCCTACGCAGTGCCGTAGGGGACCGCACCGCCACTTCCCAGCAAATTAGGGACACTGTTGCTCCTGGGGCATCGGCGAGGACCATTCGCAACCGTCTCCATGAAGCTGGGCTACGGTCGCGCACACCGTTAGGCCGTCTTCCGCTCACGCCCCAACATCGTGCAGCCCGCCTCCAGTGGTGTCGCGACAGGCGTGAATGGAGGGACGAATGGAGACGTGTCGTCTTCAGCGATGAGAGTCGCTTCTGCCTTGGTGCCAATGATGGTCGTATGCGTGTTTGGCGCCGTGCAGGTGAGCGCCACAATCAGGACTGCATACGACCGAGGCACACAGGGCCAACACCCAGCATCATGGTGTGGGGAGCGATCTCCTACACTGGCCGTACACCACTGGTGATCGTCGAGGGGACACTGAATAGTGCACGGTACATCCAAACCGTCATCGAACCCATCGTTCTACCATTCCTAGACCGGCAAGGGAACTTGCTGTTCCAACAGGACAATGCACGTCCGCATGTATCCCGTGCCACCCAACGTGCTCTAGAAGGTGTAAGTCAACTACCCTGGCCAGCAAGATCTCCGGATCTGTCCCCCATTGAGCATGTTTGGGACTGGATGAAGCGTCGTCTCACGCGGTCTGCACGTCCAGCACGAACGCTGGTCCAACTGAGGCGCCAGGTGGAAATGGCATGGCAAGCCGTTCCACAGGACTACATCCAGCATCTCTACGATCGTCTCCATGGGAGAATAGCAGCCTGCATTGCTGCGAAAGGTGGATATACACTGTACTAGTGCCGACATTGTGCATGCTCTGTTGCCTGTGTCTATGTGCCCGTGGCTCTGTCAGTGTGATCATGTGATGTATCTGACCCCAGGAATGTGTCAATAAAGTTTCCCCTTCCTGGGACAATGAATTCACGGTGTTCTTATTTCAATTTCCAGGAGTGTAAAATGTTAGCGAAAATAGTGTAAAAATTTCTTCTGATATCTATAACATCTTAACTAACGTGTGCTACAAAGATCCAAAACTTCTTGACATCAACAACATTCGCATCCGTGGAGAAGCAACTCAAAAAAATTTTTCATCGAATGAAATGTAAAGCAACGAGATTCTGCAAGGCGAAAACTGTTTACAGGTATGTTCTAGGTGGCAATCTCAAAGATCATTAGAAAACAAATAGAAATAAGATTTAATGGGAAGCGCTTAAAGAACTTGCGATTTGCAAATCAGTTCTGTAGTTCACTTATTAATGAAGAGAAGCAGTAATCTATAGTTTCCAGCCTTGTATAAAATGGAGAACTTGGACTCGAAGATGAAAGCTACGAATGTGTTGAGTAAGTCCACGGAGAGCATAAGCGCGATGATCGCAACGAAGACCCTAGTGACAGTTGAAGAAATGTTTATCTTGGCCAGCAATTGAAAACAGAGGTGCTATTAAGCTTGAGACTTTCCAGTGTGTGAAATAAACTGTGACAAGAAGTGCCGCTGCTTCATGATAATGGACGTCCCCGTATCGCAAACGTCGTAACGCAGAAGTTGCGCTAACTCAAATGGTAGACACGCGAGCGCCCCTCCCCCCCCCCCCCCCCCCCCCCCACCCCTTAGTCCTGGTCTCTCCCCAAGCGGTAATCACGCCTTAGGTCACTTAAAAAGGTCCTTGAACGGTCGACCATTCATGTAGGAGGAGGTTGTGCAGCAGACGGATTCCGACTACTTCACGCAGCTCGACACGGCATTTTACCAAACGGCTAGCTTCAACCTGGTGTGTTGCTGGGATTATAGCCTCAGCGCTCACGGCGGTTTTGCCTGATTGGCATAACAATTCTGCACTGTACGCCCTTCGAACGTAAAAGTTTCTGATTACCCCATATACAGGGTGGTCCATTGATCGTGACCGGGGCAAATATAGCACGAAATAATCGTCTAACGAAAAAACTACAAATTACGAAACTTGTCTAGCTTGAAGGGGGAAACCAGATGGCGCTATGGTTGCCTCGCTAGATGGCGCTTTATAGGTCAAACGGATATCAACCACGTTTTTTAAATAGGAACCCCCATTTTTTATTACATATTCGTGTAGTACGTAAAAAATATGAATGTTTTAGTTGGACCACTTTTTTCGCTTTGTGATAGATGTCGCTGTAATAGTCACAAACATCTGGCTCACAATTTTAGACGAACAGTTGTTAACAGGTAGGTTTTTTAAATTAACATACAGAACCTAGGTACGTTTGAACATTTTATTTTGGTTGTTCCAATGTGATACATGTACCTTTGCGAACTTATCATTTCTGAGAACGCATGCTCTTACAGCGTGATTACCTGTAAAATGATGTCCGTCAACCTCAATGCATTTGGCAATATGTGTAACCACATTCCTATCAACAGCGAGTAGTCCGCCTTCCGTAATGTTCGCACATGCACTGACAATGCGCTGACGCATGTTGTCAGGCGTTGTCGGTGGATCACGATAGCAAATATCCTTAAACTTTCCCCGCAGAAAGAAATCCGGGGAGGTTAGATCCGGTGAACGTTCGGGCCGTGGTATGGTGCTTCTACGACCAATCCACCTGTCATGAAATATGCTATTCAATACCGCTTCAACCGCACGCGATCTATGTGCCGGACATCCATCATGTTGGAAGTAAATCGCCATTCTGTCATGCAGTGAAACGTAGTAACATCGGTAGAACTTAACGTAGGATATCAGCATACATTGCACCATTTAGATTACCATCGATAAAATAGGGGCCAATTATCCTTCCTCCCTTAATGCCGCACCATACATTAACCCGCCAAGGTCGCTGATGTTCCATTTGTCGCAGCCATCGTAGATTTTCCGTTGCCCAATAGTGCATATTATGCCGGTTTACGTTACCGCTGTCGGTAAATGACGCTTCGTCGCTAAATAGAACGCTTGTAAAAAAGATCTGTCATCGTCCCGTAATTTCTCTTGTGCCCAGTGGCAGAACTGTACACGACGTTCAGAGTCGTCGCCACGCAATTCCTGGTGCATAGAAATATGGTACGGGTACAATCGATGTTGATGTAGCATTCTCAACACCGACGTTTTTGAGATTCCCGATTCTCGCGCAATTTGTCTGCTACTGATGTGCGGATTAGCCGGAACAGCAGCTAAAACACCTACTTGGGCATCATCATTTGTTGCAGGTCGTGGTTGAAGTTTCACATGTGGCTGAACACTTCCTGTTTTCTTAAATAACGTCTAGGCGCGCAGTCCGGAACCGCGCGACTGCTACGGTCGCAGGTTCGAATCCTGCCTCGGGCATGGATGTGTGTGATGTCCTTAGGTTAGTTAGGTTTAAGTAGTTCTAAGTTCTAGGGGACTGATGACCACAGATGTTAAGTCCCATAGTGCTCAGAGCCATTTGAACCATTTTTTTCTTAAATAACGTAACAATCCGGCGAACGGTGCGGACACTTGGATGATATCCGGGATACCGAGCAGCATACATAGCACACGCCCGTTGGGCATTTTGATCAGAATAGCTATACATCAACACGATATCGACCTTTTCCGCAATTGGTAAACGGTCCATTTTAACACGGGTAATGTATCACGAAGCAAATACCGTCCGCACTGGCGGACTGTTACGTGATAACACGTACTTATAGGTTTGTGACTATTACAGCGGCATCTATCACAAAGCGAAAAAAGTGGAGAGTCAGAGAGCTGACGTAACATGCTGCTGCATACTCTATGTCGACAGATTATAGATGTACCCTTGTCCGTTTTTAAACTACAGATCACTTTATTTGTGAAAATACATTGTACAATCGCCCACAAATTTAACATATTCACAAGTACCTTTACCTTTAATCCATACAAATACAGTTTCATTAACAGATATCTAACGTCTACTACGTGTATACAAGGAGAAGGGTGAGGGTGACATATATGTTGATTTGCCGAAGTCTTTATTTGCATTTTCTGTAACATGATATGTTCGATAGGCTATGATGTCACGATCGACGAAGCTTTCCAGTCCGGATACATTGGGTACGCCTGTACCTCCATGTACAATAGCGACTGTTAACCATCCGTTCCCATGGGTAAAAGAGTCATTGATGTCGATGCTAAAGTTCAGTCTGCAACCACAGAAGACTGCGGGTCCATCTAATAGAGAATGTGCAGCGACAGATTTGATGGTATTCTTTTTCTTGTCGGCGGCAGATGTTGTCATTTCAACGTCTTCAATTGTTTTATATATTGTCTGTCTTGCACGACGACGGTATCTTCTGTACCTCCACGTACAATAGCGACTGTTAACCATCCGTTCCCATGGGTAAAAGAGTCATTGATGTCGATGCTAAAGTTCAGTCTGCAACCACAGAAGACTGCGGGTCCATCTAATAGAGAATGTGCAGCGACAGATTTGATGGTATTCTTTTTCTTGTCGGCGGCAGATGTTGTCATTTCAACGTCTTCAATTGTTTTATATATTGTCTGTCTTGCACGACGACGGTATCTTCTGTACCTCCACGTACAATAGCGACTGTTAACCATCCGTTCCCATGGGTAAAAGAGTCATTGATGTCGATGCTAAAGTTCAGTCTGCAACCACAGAAGACTGCGGGTCCATCTAATAGAGAATGTGCAGCGACAGATTTGATGGTATTCTTTTTCTTGTCGGCGGCAGATGTTGTCATTTCAACGTCTTCAATTGTTTTATATATTGTCTGTCTTGCACGACGACGGTATCTTCTGTACCTCCACGTACAATAGCGACTGTTAACCATCCGTTCCCATGGGTAAAAGAGTCATTGATGTCGATGCTAAAGTTCAGTCTGCAACCACAGAAGACTGCGGGTCCATCTAATAGAGAATGTGCAGCGACAGATTTGATAGTATTGTTTTTCTTGTCGGCGGCAGATGTTGTCATTTCAACGTCTTCAATTGTTTTATATATTGTCTGTCAATGCTGAAGTTCAGTCCGCAACCACAAAAGACTGCGGGCCCATCGAGTAGAGAGTGTGCAGCGACAGATTTGATGGTATTCTTTTTCTTGTCAGCAGCTAGATTTACTAGTGCGCCCGTACGGGATAACGCGCGGCTGGCAGTGTGAAATTCTAAGTCCCTTATCTGCTGACGCGCTATCGCGCGGCTATAAAAGCGAGCGCTTCCCGCGCAGCGGACCATTCGCGCTGCTGCTGCTGCACAGGCAACTGCATTGAACGCTGCCACGATGCCTTACAGAAGATACCGTCGTCGTGCAAGACAGACAATATATAAAACAATTGAAGACGTCGAAATGACAACATCAGCTGCTGACAAGAAAAAGAATACTATCAAATCTGTCGCTGCACACTCTCTACTCGATGGACCCGCAGTCTTTTGTGGTTGCAGACTGAACTTCAGCATTGGCATCAATGATTCTTTCACCCATGGCAACGGATGGTTAACAGTCGCTATTGTACGTGGTGGTACAGGCGTTCCGAATGTATCAGGACTGGAAAGCTTCGTCGATCGTGACGTTATAGCCTATCGAACATGTCATGTCACTGAAAATGCAAATAAAGACTTTGGGAAATCATCATATATGTCACCCTCACCTTTTTCCTTGTATATTTCTTTACATAGTACCCGAATATGTAATAAAAATGTGGTTCCAGTTTAAAAAATGCAGTTGATATCGGTTTGACCTATGGCAGCGCCATCTAGCGGGCCAACCATAGCGCCATCTGGTTTCCCCCTTCAAGCTAGACGAGTTTCATTCTTTGCAGTTTTTTCGTTTGTTACTTATTTCTCGAGATGTTTGGCCCAGTCACTATCAATGGAACACCCTGTATAACAGTATTCGACAGTCCTCAGATAAATGGTGTATGCCTGGCCATTGTGACAGGAAGACTTACCATGAGTGAGAAAAACTGGAACAGTTGGCATTATTAATCGAAGGAGAGTGTATTGCACATTCATACGTGGAATGTCCAGCGGAACCAAGTGCGAAGAAACGCCAGGAAAGCTGTAACGGTACTACGGTGACCTTTACAACGTCTTCGCGTAATAACTACGTCTTGTAGCTCTAATGGAAAGGAGGACATAGTCTAATGGCAAGAAAACATTAAGAACATAATTACTAAATTTCAAGTGGCGATACTGCAAATGGCGGCGTTCTTCCATTGTGAAGCTGTAACGTATTTAAACTATAGATTTGCGTGATATGTCAAGGTCATTCGAGTTCCAGTGTTGCAAGTGCAACCTTATAACGCTGCTTTTCATAACTGTTCGGCTGGCTACGTGTCCAAATGCTGCAGCTTTTGCTGCTGATCTGAACCAGGCGTATAACTACAGCGACGTCTTAAATTCTAACAGAGAGAAAGTTAGCGTGAAAAATGTGTGCTACGTTATTCTCAAACGAAGGGAAAGTGCTTGAGGAATGAAATCAGCCCCAATCGTGAACGAAGTTTCACTACTGGGTTACAGTGTGTATGTAGTTTGTGCCTAAACAGTTCCAGCAGTCGATAGCGGAGAGCGTTATACCTTGGTTGGTTAATACGATGTGCGCCTGAAAAGTTCGGTGAATGATCTCAGAAAATAATGTTAACAAGAGTTACAAACAAAATGCCTTTACAGGCCTTCACAGTAATCACTATTAGCCACATCACACTTGTGACATCGATTGTTAAGCTTTTCGAAACTGTCAACAAACTCTTCTTGTGAAATCGCTCGAAGCAGCTTGTTTATACTTTGTTGCAGATCCGTATCATTACAAGAGACGAGACGTGATGCTACCAATACGTTACGAAAATGAAGCAACGTCAACGGCATGGTGTTCATCGTCTGCCCTGCAATAGCGACAGTCAATGCAATGGTGTTCATCGTCTGCTCCGCAACAGCGACAGACAATGGCTTGGTGTTCATCGTCTGCCCTGCAGTAGCGACAGCCAATGGCAGTCTTCCCCGCAACAGCGACAGTGACACGATATTCATCGTCTTTCCCACACAGCGACAGTCAATGACATGGTGTTCATCGTCTTCCCCTTAAGAGCAATAATCAATGGCATGGTGTTTTTTGTCTTCCCTGCAATAGCGACAGTCAGTGGCATGATGTTCATTGTCTTTCCCGCAATAGAGACAGACATGGCATGGTTTTCATGGTATTCCCTGCTTCCCTCTGATAGAAATTCATGATGGATCAAGCCCTTGCTGTCGAAAAGAAGATCAACATCGTCTTCAACCTCAACTTCACTAGCCGACCTTTTTTTTTGGGAAGCGGGAGAGACGATGAACACCATGATATTGACTGTCGCTTGGTATCAGGATCGTAGCACCACGTCTCATCTCCCGCAATAAAGCGGATATTCAATGACTCATAACCATGGAGCTTCTATCTATTCCACAAGACACGTCTATTGACAGTTTCCAACAGCCTTACAACCGATAGCAGAAGTGTGTTATAGCTAATGGTCATTATTTTGGAGGCCAGTATTAACTCTTTTTTCCTTTGTTTTCTTGGTCCATTCACCCAACTTTGGAGTCGCACCTTGCATCTTTTCTTATTCCATTTTTGAATGATGGTTCACTCGGCACATGCTGCAGTCTTTTTCTAAAATTACAAAAATTACTCGGGAAAATTGTGGTTTTTTTCCAAACGTGAAACTACGTTCCAAGATTCAGTATGGTCACGTACCTAGGGAAAAATATGTTACAGAACTTTAAAAGCCTTAAAATCGAGAAGATCTTGTCAATATTGTATTAATCGTCTATCTGCAACATTAATACTCTTCTACACACCAATAATAGGTAAGTGACATCAAGTTAAGCTGAAGTATTATCAAAAATCAATTACAAGTTAAATACATTTTCAAACTGAAGCTGTTAGAAACAAACGAATTTCCATTTTTTTTAAATGCAAAATTATTAAGACATTTAAAAAACCCAGTTCGTTTACAATTATCACATATTCTATGGTAAAAGATATTTTGCTTCAAAGTATAACATTGTGCATGACCGATGAAGTATGGCTTCATTATCCATATATAAATAACACCTGAAGAATTAATAATATATACTAAATACCTTTAATACATTATACAGCATTTCAATCTACAGAACGCGAATTATTTACAGATGCTGCATAAAACATTATCTTATCTCTAACAATAACAAAATATGTAGAAAATGGCGGGAACTGTTTATGTCGGGCTGCGCGGGATTAGCCGAGCGGTCTGAGGTGCTGCAGTCATGGACTGTGCTACTGGTCCATGCGGAGGTTCGAGTCCTCCCTCGGGCTTGGGTGTGTGTGTTTGTCCTTAGGATAATTTAGGTTGAGTAGTGTGTAAGCTTAGGGATTGATGACCTTAGCAGTTAAGTCACAAAAGACATCACACACATTTGAACATTTGTTTATGTCACTCTCTGGTGCGCACTCCTCCATGTGATTCTAAAATAAGTCACTAGACTGAAATACCGATCAGAAAGCATCAAGTGCACTATCCTCTAGGTCAGTGCTTCCCAACCCTTCTGAGGCTGTTACCCCTGAGTACAATCAGATACCACCACTAACATCATCAACATCAATGCCTAACTAAATTTCAGGATGAAAGAAAAAGTCTGTTTGAACACTTTTCTTTTGAGAATGACTAAAAATAATTTCTGTAGTTTTGTTATAACATGAACTAATGATTTTGCCTATTTCTAACAAAGTTTTTCATAGAATGACGAAATATGTATCAGTGAACCGCTAGTGCTGCCTATAAATCCTCTTCAGGAAAGAAAGCTAACTACCCACATTGAGGAAAGACACTTTTTACAGAACATGCTTCCTCTGCACGACTCCTCTCCCTAGCGACTCGTACTTCAGCCACTCTCTACACCCCCATTTAAAAGCAATAGAATATGTGTGCTACACTAACTGTTTGCAAATTACTTCCTTGCTGGACTCCTTACTCCAGAATTGGTAAAAATTGGAAGACTGTAGGCTTCCAAAGCTTCATGTCTGACAAATACTAATAATAATAACACACTGTGGAGGCCCTGCAGAAGTTTAGTAACCATTACGCAGTTACTGTTGCGTCGATCCGTCGGCCATCTGTTGCCAAATGAACAATGAAGCAATTTGTGGTCCATTGCAGGAACTACCTTAACTCAGAGAGGGCATCTTATTGAGATATTAAAGCATATGTGATGTATACGTCTCAATTTTACTGTCGCAGATGCATGGCATATAGTAAAAAGTTTGTGTGCAATTTGTGGCCCATTGCGGGAACTACTTACAACTCAGAGAGGGCGTCTTGATGAAATATTAAAACAGATGTGATGTATACGTCTCAGTTTTACTGTCACAGATGCATGGCATAAAGTAAAAAGTGTGTATGCAACTTGTGGTCCATTGTGGGAACTACTTACAACTCAGGGAGGGCATATTCGTGAGATATTAAAGCAGATGTGATGTATACGTCTCAGTTTTACTGTCACAGATGCATCGCACAAAGTAAAAAGTTTTTATGTAGAAAGTGGATTATGTGTGTAGATGAGGTTGAAACGTCCTCTTGGAAAAATTGTACATGACTGTGCTTAAACTGACACACAATATTTTTAGCGCAACGCAATCTGACTTTCAATAATCCCTACAAAAGAATGGCCCTGACTAACATTAACCTATACCTTTCACAAATCACTTACCTCACAAAAATCTTCGTTACTCGAACTACTGCAATACAGCGAGCGCCACTACTGCCAGCTAAATAAAAGATTCAAACTACTGAAGGCACTACCTACTGATAGGCATAGTTAGCAAATGAAAGATTTTGATAGAGAACAAACAATGTATTTACCTTAATAGTGTTCAAAAGTCATAATACAGGGTGATTCAAAAAGAATACCACAACTTTAGGAATTTAAAACTCTGCAACTACAAAAGGCAGAGCTAAGCACTATCTGTCGGCGAATTAAGGGAGCTATAAAGTTTCATTTAGTTGTACATTTGTTCGCTTGAGGCGCTGTTGACTAGGCGTCAGCGTCAGTTGATGCTAAGATGGCGACCGCTCAACAGAAAGCTTTTTGTGTTATTGAGTACGGCAGAAGTGAATCGACGACAGTTGTTCAGCGTGCATTTCTAACGAAGTATGGTGTTAAACCTCCTGATAGGTGGTGTATTAAACGTTAGTATAAACAGTTTACAGAGAATGGGTGTTTGTGCAAAGGGAAAAGTTCTGGACGGCCGAGAACGAGTGATGAAAATGTAGCACGCATCCAGCAAGCATTTGTTCGCAGCCCAGGAAAATCGACTCGCAGAGCTAGCAGAGAGCTGCAAATTCCACAATCAACTGTATGGAGAGTCCTACGAAAAAGGTTAGTTATGAAACCTTATCATCTGAAATTGGTTCAAGCACTGTCTGCAGCTGATAAGATTAAAAGAATCGATTTCAGTGATTTTATCCTTGCTCAAATGGAAACAGATGAATCTTTCGTTTCAAAGATTGTGTTTAGTGATGAAGCAACTTTCCACACTAACGGGAAAGTCAACCGTCACAATGTCTGTACATGGGGCACTGAGAATCCGCGGGAAACAACTCAGTATGAACGTGACTCGCCTAAGGTGAACGTTTTCTGTGCCATTTCAGCCAATAAAGTTTTTGGTCCCTATTTCTTCGAAGGTGCTACTGTAACTGGACTACAGTATCTGGAGATGTTAGAGAATTGGCGGTTCCCTCAGCTCGAACAAGAAGCACAACAATTCATATTTCAGCAGGATGGAGCGCCACCACATTGGCACTTATCTGTCCGTAACTACCTGAACGTCAACTACCCGAGGCGATGGATCGGCCGCCAGGCAGCCCGTGACAGAGCACTTCATCACTGGCCTCCAAGAAGCCCTGATCTTACCCCCTGCGATTTTTTCTTATGGGGGTATGTTAAGGATATGGTGTTTCGGCCACCTCTCCCAGCCACCATTGATGATTTGAAACGAGAAATAACAGCAGCCATCCAAACTGTTACGCCTGATATGCTACAGAGAGTGTGGAACGAGTTGGAGTATCGGGTTGATACTGCTCGTGTGTCTGGAGGGGGCCATATTGAACATCTCTGAACTTGTTTTTGAGTGAAAACAAACCTTTTTAAATACTCTTTGTAATGATGTATAACAGAAGGTTATATTATGTTTCTTTCATTACATACACATTTTTAAAGTTGTGGTATTCTTTTTGAATCACCCTGTATATATAGCAGTTCATGACATCCATTCTTACAAATGTACTGTTCTGATGGGCACACTTCCAGATCATCTGCTCTCAAAAATCCGCCATCTCACTTCCCCGCATCCACCACTGCTGGCGGCTCACCTCCAACTGCGCAACGCTACGCGCTGTTAACAGCTAACTGCCCAACACTACGATGGCAAATTCCAACAATGCCACCCAGCCACAGCCTGCACACAGCACAGCCAGTGATTTTCATACAGAGCGCTACGTGGCGGCGGCATTACCAATATAAGAACCTAAACTGCCTACTTACAAGGTTCATACATTCGTTTCATGAGCTTTATCTTAACCATGAGCTTTATCTTAACCAAATTGTGTCGCGGGTTAATGTTCGTGCTTGAAAAAAAGATAAGGCCTGATAATTTAGTAATCAGTATTACAGCCTTACGAAATAGTGATAGTAACAATTATCTTAAAAAATATTAATTTCGTAACCGTAACGCAATCGAATTCATTTCTTTTTACCCCTTCGAAAATTTCATTTTACCCGTCATGGGATAATTACCCAAAGACTGGGAATCACCGCTCTAGCTACAACAGTCTTCCCTGCTTAACGAGGTATCGTCGCTAAAAAAAGGACCTGTACTGCACTTAATACTTTTGATTATTTTTAAACGAATTATCTTAGGAGCATAGCATTTCGTGGACGAAAAGAAAATTAGCAAATTCTTCTCACTGTTACACCGCATCATGTTACGACTAAAACTGCCTTATTGTCATGTTGGTTTGACTAGTTACAGTATGGCGATTACTGGCTGCGTCTCATATCTTAGGGCGTGCCTCAGGTGACGTACACTAGCGAAGGACCTGTATGAAGGGACTGATATGTTGTCTTTAGACGTTTCCCACGTTCTTGTCATGGGAAATGAAAGAGGTTGATCAAAGCTGTAAAAAGTAAATTATCTTTAGCTGCTGGATCACAAGTGGGAATATTTTTCAATAACGATTTTGATGAAAGTAGATCGTGAGTGGACAAAATGCACCATTGTCACTGACTATAATAGTAATCTATGTATATCATATATACGTCTATATTACTATCATAGTAATTTCAAATTCTTTCTCTTTAGCAATTTTGCACAGTGCTGGTAAGGATCTTTGCACTGAAGTTGGTTGGAATGCCTTAGACAACCAACGTGCACATGATGAAATGTTGCATGAAGAAAAAATATGCATACAGTGGATAGTCAGGGAACACAAAACGCTAAATACGTCAGTATAAACATTTATGGTTATTGCATTCTCTTACAACAAATAACTAATAAAGTGAGAGAAAAACGTATGTCCCAAAGAGCTGTGATGCAGTATTACGGACATTGCAGTTTCAAATCTTTCGTAGGTGGTATAAGCTCAGTCTGAAAACAGAGCATTCTGGGCACGAGCCACATAAGTCTGAATCATGGAGTAAATATCTCTGGAGTGAGCATTGCGTTCTGCGCATGTTGTCAACATTAAACCAGGATTGTCACGTGTTTTAGGAACTTCGCTGTGCGTGTGTGCTTACCGCAGAGTTTGAAGTTTATAACATCAAGAGCTTTTGTTGTGTTTTCACCGTTTGTTCATAGTATAATAGCGATGGTGAATTACTATTGTTGCTACGGATGCAAAGAAAAATATGTGAAAGGAGTGATAGTAACTTTTCATGGGTACTATATTTAAAAATTTCGAGACGCATTATAATTAAGGCTTGATTCTGTAGACCTATTTTTCTATGATTCTATGACTATATAATAGATATTACGGCTCATACGAAAGCTTACAAACAATCGCTTCCTCACGTAAATTTGCTAGGGGAACAGGAAAGGGAATGGTTAGTTGTTTCAGCAAATACTATCCTCCATGCATTTATCAGTGACTTGTCGATTATGTATATAGATTTGAAAGACGGGATACAGATAAATTCAATACAGTGGGAGTCTGTAATTGTCTTCGTATAATATGTGCGTCCAAACATTTTTGTATACTATAAAGTTACAATAGGAGACCATGTTAAGTGTGTCTAGGACATGGAGAATGATTATGTGTGATTTATATTTTAGCTTCCCAAAGGATGAACAACTTGTAAAGATGTGGCTCCAGAAAATAAGGAGGAGTAATTTTGACCCCATAAAAAATTCCAAAGTATGTTCAAAACACTTTGAAGAGGAATGTTTAGACAGAGGAAAATTTGGACGTGTGTGGCTGAAGGTACATGCTGTACCAACTATTTTTAATTTTCCACAGCACCTACTACCAATTTCTGCATTCAACTTAAATACATTTTCTGCACAAATCAAATAAAAAACACAATAGCGTAGCTAATCAAAGCACACATTCATCTTCTTTGGTGTATTTTGCCTTCAATTTATTTTCTTCACCATTTGATTAAGAAGCGTAAAATATTAGTAAACATTTCCCCAAACTCTTTCATTTGTGTCACTTTCCATTTCCCTTAATGGTGTTATATGGGTTGACTGTTACATGACCAACTGTATTTGCTTTACAGTACATTTATTCTCCGATCGCCTTTTTCCCCCTTCTTACTCAGCCTACTATTTATTTAATAAACTGGCAGCAAGTATGTAAAAATGCTTTAAATAAGCACTTCAAAGTGTCACCAGTAAGAAAAAGTGTGCTTTAGGTCGCAAAAACGAGAAAATAAATACGCATAAATAGCAGAAAAAAGGACGAATTAGAAGGGATATAATCGCTAATGTGTGGCAAATTCGGTGTTTTGTGGACACTTGCAAAAGTACTAGCGTACTGTCAAGTCGTTTTGCAAGACTATCACTGCAAAAATGTACATCAGGCTCTGTAATACTACAAAGTGTCGTATCATACCGAAAACTACCAAAACTCGAGTGCATCTGAACTGTGACACCTATCGGAAAGAAGCAGAATGCAATATCACTTGCCCTTAAAAGTTACGTAGCTGGTTTATTCCCGGTATCAAATGGATACTGTTAAAATGTCTGCGTAACATATATAAATAATCCACGACACGTACGAAAAGAATCCGTCTGTACTAGGGACGTAGTGACATTCGAAATATACAGGGCGCTATACGGACAAACACACGACGTCCCAAGAACAAGTGAAGGCCGGCAATGTATGTTGCCAACACAAAATCTGTTCTGCGCATGTGAATGCTCACTCCAGAGATATTTACTCTATGGTCTGAATACGAGGGGCGTTTGAAACGTCCGTGCAAAATCCGAGAGATGGCACCACCGGCGCGTATCGAGGTCACGTTTAGTTAGTAGCATCTTTGGAAAGAGCGCACACCAAGTTTCACCCATACTGGTTTATTTCTTTGTGTTTGGCATTCGTGTGAATCAAGCAAATCGAGTGATTGTCAAAAAAAATGGACGAAAAAGAATTTTATGTGGTGATTAAACATTATTTTATTAAAGGCAAAACGCCTCAAGAAACTAAAGAGAAGTTTGATAAACATTACAGTGACTCTGCACCTTCGTTTGGAACAGTTTAGGCAAAACGCCTCAAGAAACTAAAGAGAAGTTTGATAAACATTACAGTGACTCTGCACCTTCGTTTGGAACAGTTTATAAGTGATTTCAAAATTTTCAGACTGGCCATATGGCCGCAAGTGATGCTGAACGTTCTGGACGCCCTGTGGAGGTTACGACTCCAGAAATCATTGATAAAATCCATGATATGGTGATGGATGACAGAAGAGTTAAGGTGGGTGAGATTTCTAGCGCTGTGAGCATCTCGAATGAACGGGTACATAATATTTTGCATAAACATTTGGACATGAGAAAGCTATCCGCAAGATGGGTTCCGCAGTTGCTCACGCTTGACCAAAAATGGAATCGTGTGAAGTGTTGCAAGGATCGTTTGCAGCTGTTCAGGAAGATTTCGCAGGACTTTAAGCGTCGTGTTGTCACTGTGGATGAAACATGTATACATATCTATACTCCTGAGACCAAACAAAAGTCTAAACAATGGGTTACCAAGGGAGAATCTGCACCAAAAAAGGCGAAGACCATTCCTTCGGCCGGAAAGGTTATGGCGACTGTCTTTTGGTATACACAGGGGATAATCCTCATCGACTATCCGGAAAAGGATAACACTATTACAGGTACATATTATTCATCGTTATTGGACCGTTTGAAAACCGGGCTGCAAGAAAAACGCCGGCGATTGGACCACAAAAAAGTCCGTTTCCATCACGACAACGCACCAGCACACACCTCAGCAGTTGTGGTCGCAAAATTAATGGAAATAGAATTCCAACTCGTTTCACAGCCCCCCCCCCCCCTATTCTCCAGACTTGGCTCCCTCAGACTACTATTTGTTCCCCAATTTGAAGAATTGGCTGGCGGGACAAAGATTTTATTCAAACGAGGAGATGACTGCAGCAACTAATAGCTATTTTGCTGTCTTGGTCAATTTCTACTATTTGGAAGGGATCAACAAATTATAACAGCGTTGGACGAAGTGTATAAGTCTAAAAGGAGACTATGTCGAAAAATAAAAAAGGTTTGCCTCAAACACGTAAGTAGTTTTTATTTTTGCACGGCCTTTTCAAACACCCCTCGTAAATGAGTAGTCACATAAAAACAGGTAAAACTATCCTACTGTGTTGCGAAGTGATGGGAGGTTGTTTCATCTGTTTAGCCAAAATTATCACACCAAAGTAGAATGAGCTTTAAGCCCATCATTCCTTGATACTCAAGGATTTCTCCTTCACATCTTGGGGTCCTGATCTATATCTAAATCTACATCTATTGTCCGCAAGGCATCTTACGGTGTATGGCGGAGAGTACTTCTGGTGCCACTATATGATATCGCATTCCTTGTTCCATTCATGAATGGTGCATGGGAAGAATACTTGTGGGGAAACCTCGA
Organism: Schistocerca serialis cubense; assembly: GCF_023864345.2. Lineage (NCBI taxonomy): Eukaryota > Metazoa > Arthropoda > Insecta > Orthoptera > Acrididae > Schistocerca > Schistocerca serialis. The sequence goes on along the minus strand of NC_064638.1, from coordinate 1,198,685,471 downwards.
TTAACCTTTAATTTCTATAAATTTCTAATTGTGGTCATTTCGCGAGACGTACATGAGTGGACGTAATATGTTGTCCCGCTCTTCCCGGAAAGCACTCTCTCGGAATTCAAATAGTAAATCTCTTCGTGATGCGCAACACATCTATTGTAGCGTGTGCCACTGGTGTTAGCTGAGTACCGCGGTAACGGTCTCGCGCCAGTTAATCAACCTCGTGACGAATGTGCCGCTCTTCGTTCTAGCTTGTCTGTCTCTTCTATTTATCCAACCTGGTAAAGGATCTAGACTGACGAGCAATAGTGAAGAATCAGTCGAATAAGTGTTTCGTAAGCCACGTTTTTCCTTAAGACTCTTCCTACGACTCCCAGTCTCGTAACTGCTCCTCGTGCTGTTTGTCTCATGTGGTCATTCCACTCAATGTCGCTCTGGATAGTTACTCTTGGTATTTTACGGTAGATACTGTTTCTAGTGGTTTGTCATCAATAGTGCAGTTGTACAGTAGCGATTTCTTTGCCTACGCATGCGCAATGTGTTACCTTTGTTTACGTTCAAGATCAACTGCCAGAGCTTACACCATTTATCAACCCTCTGCAGATCATTCTGCAAATCGATATTGTCTTCTGGAGTTGCCTCCTACTTGTAGGCAACCACGTGATCTGCGGGTAGTCTTATGGAGCTTCTGACGTTTTCTTCTAGATCACTGATACATGTTGTAAACAGTAACGGTCCTATCACACTTCCTTGGGGTATTCCTGAAGTTACATCTGTCGACTTCGTTCCGTTATAAGCGACGTGTCGAGTTCCATCTGCAAGGAAGCCTTGAATCCAGTCACAGATCTGGTCCGATACTCGTTAAACTCGTATCTCTTACAGTAAACGGCAGTGCGGGACGGTGTCGAATGCCTCTCTGAAGTCGAGGATCACGGCATCAACCTTAACGCTCATTGCTAATGCGCTGTAGCTCCCAAGAGTTTCACGAGATCTCTGTTTACGGAATCCATGTTGACTTTTATAAATGGATTGTTGTTTTTCAAGAACGTCATAATACTCGTACGTAAGCATAAAACATTTTGTTTCGTTTCTAGCTTGTTGTTGTTGTTGTTGTTGTTGTGGTCTTCAGTCCTCTACGCTACTCTATCATGTGCAAGCTTCTTCATCTCCCAGTACCTACTGCAGCCTACATACTTCTGAATCTGCTTAGTGCATTCATCTCTTGGTCTCCCTCTACGATTTTTACCCTCCACGCTGCCCTCCAATACTAAATTGGTGACCCCTTGATGCCTCAGAACATGTCCTACCAAGCGATCCCTTCTTCTGGTCAAGTTGAGCCACTAACTCCTCTTCTCCCCAATTCTATTCAATACCTCCTCATTAGTTATGTGATCTACCCATCTAATCTTCAGCATTCTTCTGTAGCACCACATTTCGAAAGCTTCTATTCTCTTCTTGTCCAAACTATTTATCGTCCACGTTTCACTTCCATACATGGCTACACTCCATACAAATACTTTCAGAAACGACTTCCTGACACTTAAATCTATACTCGATGTTAACAAATTTCTCTTCTTCAGAAACGCTTTCCTTGCCATTGCCAGTCTACATTTTATACCCTCTCTACTTCGACCATCATCAGTTATTTTGCTCCGCAAATAGCAAAACTCCTTTACTACTTTAAGTGTCTCATTTCCTAATCTAATTCCCTCGGCATCACCCGACTTAATTCGACTACATTCCATTATCCTTGTTTTGCTTTTGTTGATGTTCATCTTATACCCTCCTTTCAAGACACTGTCCATTCCGTTCAACTGCTCTTCCAAGTCCTTTGCTGTCTCTGACAGAATTACAATGTCATCGGCGAAACTCAAAGTTTTTATTTCTTCTCCATGGATTTTAATACCTACTACGAACTTTTGTTTCCTTTACTGCTTGCTCAATATACAGATTGAATAGCATTGGGGAGGGGCTACAACCCTGTCTCACTCCCTTCCTAACTACTGCCTCCCTTTCATGCCCCTCGACTCTTATAACTGCCATCTGCTTTCTGTACAAATTGTAAATAGCCTTTCGCTCCCTGTATTTTACCCCTGCCACCTTCAGAATTTGAAAGAGAGTATTCCAGTCAACATTGTCAAAAGCTTTCTCTAAGTCTACAAATGCTAGAAACGTAGGTTTGCCTTTCCTTAATCTTTCGTCTAAGATAAGTCGTAGGGTCAGTACTGCCTCACGTGTTCCAACATTTCTACGGAATCCAAACTGATCTTCCCCGATGTCGGCTTCTACCAGTTTTTTCATTCGTCTGTAAAGAATTCGTGTTAGTATTTTGCAACTGTGACTTATTAAACTGATAGTTCGGTAATTTTCACATCTGTCAACACCTGCTTTCTTTGGGATTGGAATTATTATATTCTTCTTGAAGTCTGAGGGTATTTCGCCTGTCTCATACATCTTGCTCACCAGATGGTAGAGTTTTGTCAGGACTGGCTCTCCCAAGGCTGTCAGTAGTTCTAATGGAATGTTGTCTGCTCCCGGGGCCTTGTTTCGACTTAGGTCTTTCAGTGCTCTGTCAAACTCTTCACGCAGTATCATTCTCCCATTTCATCTTCATCTACCTCCTCTTCCATTTCCATAATATTGTCCTCAAGAACATCGCCCCTGTGTAGACCCTCTATATACTCCTTCCACCTTTCTGCTTTCCCTTCTTTGCTTTTGGTATTCGATGAGAGTAAAGTGAGTTCCCTTCTTATAGCATCAGCCATACATCATATTTGTACACTAGATTCTTTTCGAGACAAAAGTCTTTCACAGTCGATGTGTTTCGACACAGAGGTTCTGAGTACAAGCAATGTGATCTTCGGTCGTCCGTAGTATTGTCCTTGCCTGTTTACCATTCGCGAGTATTAAGTGAGAGGATTTGATGTTAGTCACACTGCTGAGCGGCCTGGGAACAACTATCAGGACTCAAAGAAATGGACGCAGAGGATGTTCATTTTTGGAAATATGGTTTCGTAAAGATTGATTGCAGAAGTGTGAAGACATTCAGGTGATACTGTCGTTGCACTGCTTGTTCGCACATCATTAATGATCAGTTTGCGAAATGTAAACTTTCGGTGTGATGTTTCTTTATTGATTTAGTTAGTTCGGTTGCCAAGGCAAGATTAAGCAAATCATCTGTTCATGTGACTTGGACTCAGAGTTATAGATTCTCAACTCCTTTACCATTTCATTAACGAATTACGTGGCAGAGTTAATTTTTTTAGAAGGAATAAATTTTGTAAAGCTTGTTGTAAGACACTGCTGAACAAATTAGTACCCCCTTTTAATGGTTTCCAATTCGGCCAAGATTTATTGTTGCAAAAGTGCATATGGAGTACATGAAACGATTACATTTACAGAACTACAGCAGAAGCGAAACACCCGTATTGTGGTGTAGCCTCCACAGTTGCAATGCAGGTGCTGACTGTGGCATCTAGTCGATCGCACAGATAACGAATGCTGTCCTGGGATACGTTATGCCACGCCTGCTCGACCTGTTCATGTAGTTCTATAACAGTTGTTGGTTGACGAGTTGCACGAGTCACTTACACTCCTGGAAATGGAAAAAAGAACACATTGACACCGGTGTGTCAGACCCACCATACTTACTCCGGACACTGCGAGAGGGCTGTACAAGCAATGATCACACGCACGGCACAGCGGACACACCAGGAACCGCGGTGTTGGCCGTCGAATGGCGCTAGCTGCGCAGCATTTGTGCACCGCCGCCGTCAGTGTCAGCCAGTTTGCCGTGGCATACGGAGCTCCATCGCAGTCTTTAACACTGGTAGCATGCCGCGACAGCGTGGACGTGAACCGTATGTGCAGTTGACGGACTTTGAGCGAGGGCGTATAGTGGGCATGCGGGAGGCCGGGTGGACGTACCGCCGAATTGCTCAACACGTGGGGCGTGAGGTCTCCCCAGTACATCGATGTTGTCGCCAGTGGTCGGCGGAAGGTGCACGTGCCCGTCGACCTGGGACCGGACCGCAGCGAACCAGGGATGCACGCCAAGACCGTAGGATCCTACGCAGTGCCGTAGGGGACCGCACCGCCACTTCCCAGCAAATTAGGGACACTGTTGCTCCTGGGGTATCGGCGAGGACCATTCGCAACCGTCTCCATGAAGCTGGGCTACGGTCCCGCGCACCGTTAGGCCGTCTTCCGCTCACGCCCCAACATCGTGCAGCCCGCCTCCAGTGGTGTCGCGACAGGCGTGAATGGAGGGACGAATGGAGACGTGTCGTCTTCAGCGATGAGAGTCGCTTCTGCCTTGGTGCCAATGATGGTCGTATGCGTGTTTGGCGCCGTGCAGGTGAGCGCCACAATCAGGACTGCATACGACCGAGGCACACAGGGCCAACACCCGGCATCATGGTGTGGGGAGCGATCTCCTACACTGGCCGTACACCACTGGTGATCGTCGAGGGGACCCTGAATAGTGCACGGTACATCCAAATCGTCATCGAACCCATCGTTCTACCATTCCTAGACCGGCAAGGGAACTTGCTGTTCCAACAGGACAATGCACGTCCGCATGTATCCCGTGCCACCCAACGTGCTCTAGAAGGTGTAAGTCAACTACCCTGGCCAGCAAGATCTCCGGATCTGTCCCCCATTGAGCATGTTTGGGACTGGATGAAGCGTCGTCTCACGCGGTCTGCACGTCCAGCACGAACGCTGGTCCAACTGAGGCGCCAGGTGGAAACGGCATGGCAAGCCGTTCCACAGGACTACATCCAGCATCTCTACGATCGTCTCCATGGGAGAATAGCAGCCTGCATTGCTGCGAAAGGTGGATATACACTGTACTAGTGCCGACATTGTGCATGCTCTGTTGCCTGTGTCTATGTGCCTGTGGTTCTGTCAGTGTGATCATGTGATGTATCTGACCCCAGGAATGTGTCAATAAAGTTTCCCCTTCCTGGGACAATGAATTCACGGTGTTCTTATTTCAATTTCCAGGAGTGTATTATCCCATCGTATCCCATATGTTCTCGACTGTAGACAAGTCCGTAGATCGTCCTGGCCAGGGAAGTCGCTGCACATCTTGGAGAATCAGTTAAACTACAGCAAATGCACTTCCAATTGCGGTATAACGCTAAATATGCACACTCGAAAAATTAGGCCTAAGCAGCAGTAAGTAAACAAACGAACTTTTCGCGATTACTAGAACACTACGCAAATAAGATAAAAACTTTTAATGGTGAGCTTGAAGAGTACACTCGAGAACGTATTTAATTAGTTAAGAGTCCTTTGAATGCTATGACAGCTGCAGGTAAATATTGTCTAATTGAAGCTGAATCGGGCTTCAGGAATGCGATTTTTGCACGAGAAAACATTGACCAAACTCTATTAACATAAAAGAGGAATATTTCGAAAAGTAAGGGCACCTTTGTTCTAAAAACAAAGCATTGATCTGCCAAATTTCATATTCATTACCTTGCCTTGGAGCCAAAAGTAAGAAAGCGAAGAAGTAAGAAAATAAGTAGATTTTTTTTACCACAGATGTAAGAATTTTCGACTCTGTATTCTATGCATGTTGAATTTGCAAGTGACAGAGTGTTGACGAGTTTCCTTAAAAACTTGAGTATAAGCTGTCTTCTTGCATCATGCTGCCATCTTTCTTCCGCTGATACAAATCAAAAACTCCGTACAGCTTGTGCTTTAGTAAACCATTGAGTGTTGCATGCTTCTGGTGGTATTTCTTCTAGTGGTCCTTGTCCAGATGGCACACATCATTTGTCTGAGCGATTACTTCTCACTCCGATTGGTTCAAAGTTCTTACAGCTATCGAATCTGTGTATATTAATGAAATGACACACCTTCAGAGACTTTACTGGTCTCATACTGATATGATTTTATGCATATATACTGAACCAGCGAGTGAGAATTTATACCAAGGCCTGGAATCGAACCCAGGTCTCCTGCTTACTATGCAGGTGCGTTAGCCATTACGCCACCATGGCAAAGTGATTCACACACCTGCACGCATTACCCTGGCACTCCTCCCTCCTCGATCCAAATTCTCACTGCCGCCCCAGTCTACTTTTAAATTCCCCCTAACATACGAACAGAATTGCCGAGGCTCTCCATATTCTGGAACAGCACCTCAGCATCACTCGCTGCTTGAGCCTATGTACATAAAATCATACCTGCACGAGACCAGTAAGGTCTCTGAAGTTGTGTCATTTCTTTTGCCTAAATACCTGGACCTGGGTTTCAGGCTAGACCTCCATTTACGTTCGATGTTGAGGTGCCGTTCCACAATATGGAGATCTTCGGCAATTCCGAGAAAGTGGATCGAAGAGGGAAGCGTGCCAGAGTAACCCGCGCAGTTGTGTGATCCGTTGTGCCACGGTAGCTTTCCGGCACGGTTGTTCAGCGTGTTCTGTCAGAGGGCTCGATGTCCTCTATAAAAATAAAGCTGAGTGGAAGGATCTACGATGACCTTGAATGGGTGTCATATGACGTCCACCCCGACTAATGCAACGGAAAAGAATGTGACTAACGCATCTGCCTTGTAAGCAGAAACGTGGTTTCGATTCCCGGCCTCATACAAATTTTCACTCGCTGCTTCAGTCTATACACATTATATTTGTATATACAAAAGTTTGTACTTTTTTATCGGTGTCCTTAATCTGTTGACTGATGAACAAGTTTATGTTTGAATGTCACGGTGTCCACCGATTTTATATTCATGAAAACAAAGTATACAGACACTCACTTTGATAATTTTGCTATGTTCATGTCCTCCATACAAAGTAACAATAATTTAATTTTGCCTCATGTTGCTAAATTTTGTACTTGATTTGTATGGGCCATTGTCCGACGATATTTGAAATACACTACTGGCCATTAAAATTTCTACGCCAAAAAGAAATGCAGATGATAAATTGGTATTCATTAGACAAGTATATTATACTAGAACTGACATGCGATTACATTTTCATGCAATTTGGGAGCATAGATCCTGAGAAATCAGTACCCAGAACAACCACCTCTGGCCGTAATAACGGCCTTGATACGCCTGGAAATTGAGTCGAACAGAGCTTGGATGGCATGTACAGGTACAGCTGCCCATGCAGCTTCAACGCGATACCACAGTTCATCAAGAGTAGTGACTGGTGTATTGTGACGAGCCAGTTGCTCGGTCACCGTTGACCAGACGTTTAAATTGGTGAGAGATCTGGAGAATGTGCTAGCCAGGGCAGCAGTCGAACATCTTCTGTATCCAGAAAGGCCCTTACAGGACCTGCAACATGTGTACGTGCATTATCCTGCTGAAATGTAGGGTTTCACAGGGATCTAATGAAGGGTAGAGCCACGGGTCGTAACACATCTGAAATGTAACGTCCACTGTTCAAAGTGCCGTCAATGCGAGCAAGAGATGACCGAGACGTGTGGCCAATGGCACCGCCTACCATCACGCCGGGTGATACGCCAGTATGGCGATGACGAATACACGCTTCCAACGTGCGTTCACCGCGATGTCACCAAACACGGATGCGACCATCTTGATGCTGTAAACAGAACCTGGATTCATCCAAAAAAAAAATGACATTTTGCCATTCGTGCACCCAGGTTCGTCGTTGAGTACACCATCGCAGGCGCTCCTGTCTGTGATGCAGCGTCAATGATAACCGCAGCCATGGTCTCCAAGCTGATAGTCCATCCTGCTGCAAACGTTGTCGAACTGTTCGTGCAGATTGTTGTCTTGCAAACGTCCCCATCTGTTGACTCAGGCATCGAGACGTGGCTGCATTATCCGTTACAGCCATACGGATAAGATGCCTGTCATCTCGAATGCTAGTGATACGAGGCCGTCGGGATCCAGCACGGCGTTCCGTATTACTCTCCTGAACCAACCGATTCCATATTCTACTAACAGTCATTGGACCTCGACCAACGTGAGCAGCAATGTCGCGATACGATAAACCGGAATCGCGATAGGCTACAATCCGACCTTTATCAAAGTCGGAAACGTGATGGTACGCATCTCCCCTCCTTACACGAGGCATCACAACAACTTTTCACCAGGCAACGCCTGTGAACTGCTGTTTGTGTATAAGAAATCGGTTGGAAACTTTCCTCATGTCAGCACGTTGTAGGCGTCGCCACCGGTGCCAACCTTGTGTGAATGCTCTGAAAAGCTAATCATTTGCGTATCACAGCATCTTCTTGCTGTCGCTTGAATTTCGCGTTTGTAGCACGTCATCTTCGTGGTGTAGCAATTTTAATGGCCAGTAGTGTAAAATAAACAATAAAAAATAAGAGTGGACAGATCGTTGTCGGCTGACCGCCTGGCGCCTTCCGCAGCCAGATTTCCAACTCGGGGCCTTCACCCGTTTGCTCCTCGGACTGGAAAATGGCGTCCACTTCCCGCGAGCCGCCGTCTTTTGTTCCACAGCAGAGCGGGGCCGCCTTCCGGAATTTCTTGCGCCGCCATCCTTGATCGCCGTCCCGCGATCCTCTGCTGTTCTCTTATTTCAGTTCTTCCACTCAGCTTCTGACGCGAACGTCTGTAGATAATTGCTACTGCGTAACGCGATTGTTGTGTTTTCGGTGCCCTTCGGCGGGCGACAGGCTTTTGCTACGCTCTCGTTATATTATCGATGTATTTGCATGCGAACAGCCAGACACAACCGAAGCCTAATGGAACTCTTATTTAATTTGATCACATCATAAAGATTAGCGTACAGTTAAAGGAAAAGCTGACGGGTTCCACCCCTTGTTGTGTCGTAGTCCGTGCATGATAAAAATAAATGCTTATGTGCAGGTGATTGGCTGAAAGTTAAAAAATAAGAACATGGAACAGTAGACATATTTTTCTTCTTTTTTTTATCTTTCAATAAACGTAATACCGACTAGTTACTCGGCTGTTGTAGAGACTGGATGATGAAGCACAGGAAATAACTGAGATAGCTAAGTAAGACGAAAATGTGTGATGGTTGATTGGAATCTTGCACAGAGCTTAATTGAATCATCGATAACACTTGGTTTAAGGATCAGGAAAGAAGTCGTACACGTACAAAAGACGTGGGAACACTAGAAGCTTCCAGACTGATTACGCAATAGTAAGACAGAGGTTTGGAAAAGAAATTGAAACTGCAAGACATTTGAGGTAGATGCGGGGTCTGACCATAATTTTTCCTGCATGAACTGTAGATTAAAACTGAAGAAATTTTAAAAAGATAGTAAACTAAGGAGACTGAATCCAGATAATTTGAAAACATTGGAGATTTTTAAGATATTCATAGTAACCGTTAGGTAATGATTAACTCAAACAGCGAATTGGAATACAATAGAAGACAAATGTGTGGCGCTGCGAAGAGAAATAGGGAAGGCGTTACATGATCATGTAGGTAATAAGACAAGGGCTCGTAGAAATCCTTGGATAACAAAGACGATATTGAATCTAACTGAAAAAAGGAGAAAACATCATAATGCAGCAAATGAAGCAGGTAAAAGGTAATAGAGACATCAAAATAAAGAGATTCATAGAAAGTACGAATCGGCAAAGCAGGAATGACTGCAAGCAAACGCAAGGCTGTAGAAACATGATTGACTAGGCGAAAGATGGATGCTCGCTACAGGAATGATAGAGCTACCTTTGGAGAAAAGAGAAGCAATTATATGAGTATTAAGACAAGACAATTAAGACAAGTTAATACCAAGCAACGTTGGGAAGGCCGAAAAGTGGAAGGAATATATATATGAGGAAAAGACTGGAGACGATATTAAAGACACACAAGAGGTAGTAGGTAAAGATGAGATGGAAGGTATGATAATGCTAGAAGAATTTGAAAGGGCATTGATGGACTAAGTGAAAACAAGGCTTCTGGAATACACGATATGCCTCCAGAATTACTCAGATTCTTGGGACAGCCAGCCATCTAAAACTTATTCAACCTGTTGTACAAGATGTATGACATAGGCGAAATATCTTCGGAGCTAAGGAAGAATGTCAAATCCCGATTCTAAAGCAGACGCGTGTTGACAGGTATCTAGAGGCTGTCCATAATTATAGTTCCAGTTTCAAAACGCTCTAGAAAATTTGAACAGCATATTATTGACGCAAGGGGAAATATCACGGAAAAATGGCCATAACGAAAAGTTGACCAATAGATGACGTCGTAACGTCAGAATATGCTCTTCAACAGAGGCGCTGCAATGTCCGAGACGTCCAACATGGCTGTCTCGATTGAAGAAATGCCGGTATGGTTCCTTTCAAAGGGCACGGCCGACTTCCTTCCCCGTCCTTCCCTAATCCGATGAGAGGCCGGCCGCGGTGGTCTAGCGGTTCGAGGCGCGCAGTCCGGAACCGCGCGACTGCTACGGTCGCAGGTTCGAATCCTGCCTCGGGCATGGATGTGTGTGATGTCCTTAGGTTAGTTAGGTTTAAGTAGTTCTAAGTTCTAGGGGACTGATAACCTCAGATGTTAAGTCCCATAGTGCTCAGAGCGATTTGAACCATTTGAACCTAATCTGATGAAACCGATGACCTCGCTGTCTGGTCTCCTTCCCCGAAACAACCAACCAACCAACCATCGATTGAAGATCGCGCTCTGCTGGTAAGGCTCTCTTTTACAAAAACGATGAATGTGCGCCAGTAGCCCTGCAGAAGTTTCGGATACTCAAGGCTATGAAAAAATATATTGATCCGATGACCGCTAAGGGTCAGGAGAAAGGGCTTACAAAATTCAAAAAGACAGGTTGTTTTGAAGTGCAGTGTGCCAGAAAAATGGGTCAAATGGCTCTAAGCACTATTTGACTAAACATCTGAGGACATTAGTCCCCTAGAATTAGAGCTACTTAAACCTAACTAACCTAAGGACATCACACACATCCATGTCCGGGGCAGGATTCGAACCTGCGACCGTAGCAGCATCGCGGTTCCGGACTGAACCGCTCGGCCACAGCGGCCGGCAGTGTGCCAGAGGGAGGAAAGCAGTTTACCCGACGTCTGTCGAAGATGTGGCCACAGTATCGCTGTAGAGGTCGAGCAATTGTTTATAAATGCGGAGGGCAAGGAGAACTGCCCTAACGTTGGACATGCCTGCGATCACGGAACATAAAATCCTACGAAACATCCTGAACTGCTTTCCATAAAAAATCACCCATTTTCAAGAGTTGCTTCATGCTAATCTGCGAGCAAGCCAAACGTTCGTTCTGGAATTTCTTGCTCACATGAAAGTGGACAATGGCAGACGAAGCCCATTTCCATCTCCAAGGATATGTCAGTAAGTAGAATTTCTGAACATGGGCAATGAAAAATTCGCACGTCCATCAATCGGTACCACTTCATTCTGTAAAGGGGACAGTGTGGTGTAGTTTGACGACAACGTTCATCGTAGGGCCGTATTTTTTCGGGGAGACGGGTCCTGCGGGCCCTGGGCTCTGAGCTCTATGGGACTTAACGTGAGAGGCCATCAGTCCCCTAGAACTTAGAACTACTTAAACCTAACTAACCTAAGGACATCACACACATCCATGCCCGAGGCAGGATTCGAACCAGCGACCGTAGCGGTCGCACGGTTCCAGACTGTAGCGCCTAGAACCGCTCGGCCAATCCCTGCGGGCCCTCTTACTTGTACTGTGTCACTGGTAAACGCTACGAGAGTCATTTTGCGCTAACGCCATTCCAACCCCTTTAACAGTGTGGATGTGTCTGTAGGATCAGTTTTATGCAATATGGCGCTCCTCCGCACATTTGCACTGCCGGTGAAGCGGCTGCTCCAGAGGCGTTTTGGAAATGCTAGAATTATGAGCTTTCATTTGTCTACAGCCTGACCGTCCAGATCACCTGATCCTAAACCGCGTGACTTCTGTCTATGGGGTTATCTGAAAGATGTTGCGTTCAGTACTTCAGTTATGAGTGTCCGCCCCCGGTAGCTGAATGGTCAGCGTGACAGATTGTCAATCCTCTGGGCCAGGGTTCGATTTCCTGCTGGGTCGGGGAATTTTCTCCGCCCAGGGACTGGGTGTTGTGCTGTCCTCATCATCATCCTATCATCCTCATCCAATGCAGGTCGCCGGAGTGGCGTCACATTGAAAGACCGGCACCGGGCGAACGGCCTGCCCGAAGGGGGGCACTACCCATGCGATTAAATAAAAAATTATGCATGAAGTCGAGCTGAAGGCACGAATTGCGCAATGCATTCTGAACGTGGCCCCCGAGACACACCGACCTATTGTGAAACATGATGTTTCTCGGTTTCAACTTTTGGCAGAAACCGGTGGACAGCATGCTCAACATGTCTTTTGTCAGTCTCCCGACAGTCAGAAAATGACGTAATTTTGCTTTTTGTACGGTTTTTGGCTCCAGAACAATTAAAAACGATGTCATTTTGCTTTTTTGCGGTTTTTGGGGCTCAGGACAGCTAAAAATCGATTTTTCCTTGAATTGTGGTACGACCTTGCCGTGGTGGATCGGCTTACATGACTAACAGTGCCGAAAGTCTTCACTGCTATGCTTGTGCAGTCTTGCACGTACTGAACAGTGTGGTGTAGTGTGCAGCTCAAACCATAGCCGTCGTATTGCGATTCATCTGTCATTTGTTGCCGACCTCATTTACGTTAAGAGTTAAGACGCTTAGCGCGCCATCTGCTAGTCAAATTTTCGTTAATTTTTTTTGTTCCATTAATTTTTTCCCTGCGTCAATAGTATGCTGCTCAAATTTGATGTCATCATTAGCAGTGGTTCTCTTTTTACACAGTTTGAAACTGGAAATTTAATTAAGCACTCCCTGTATACTACCAAAACACCAGTTTAACAAGTCATGGTTGCAGAAAATTGACACATATTGCACAGAAGAGTGGAAAAACTGGTAAAAGCCGCAACTCGATACTAACCCTACTACTCATTCTAGGAGACAGGTTGAAAAAAGACAAGCACTTTATTGAGAAGCCTTTGGCAATGTTGACGGGCTACACTCTTGAAATTCTGCAGTTAGTACGGACAAATTACTGGGAACGAAAAGTTATCTACACCTTTTACAGAAACAAGATTGCAGTTACAAGTGTTGAAAAGCTCGAAAAGGAAGACGTAACTGGGAATGGAGCGAGACAGTGTTGTAGCTTCTCTCCAGTATTATTCATTCTATAAACTGAGCAGTTTTGAAAGAAACTAAGGCAAAATTTTTGAGAGGAAATTGTAGTTGAGGAAGAAAAGTAAACTGAGGAGAAAAACATTTTCATTCTACCAGGACTGTAGTCTTGTGTGGAAGAGAAACGTGGACTACATGCAGTTCAGACAAACAGAGAATAAAAGCTTTTGAAATGTAGAACTACAGAAGAATGTTGAAGATTAGATTAGTAGATCGATTAACTAATGAGGAGGCACTGGATACAATCGAGGAGAAAAAAAATTTATGGCACAACTTGACTGAAAGAAGAGTTGACTTGCAAGATGAGTTGAAAGGAATGCATAGTGTCTTGTGAAGAGATTATGGTACCAACATTAACAAAAGTAAAACAAGAGTAATGGAATGACGTCGAACGAAACCACGTGAAACTGCGGGATAAAAGACACTAAAAGTAGTAGATGAGTTTTGCTACGTGGGGAGCAAAATAACTGATGATGGCCTAATGCAACAACTCGTCATAGCTTCGACTCAACAAGTCGTTGAAAGTCCCCTACAGAAATAATGAATCATGTTGCCTCTATAGCCGTCCATAAGCGCGAAAGTCTTGCCGGTGCAGGATTTTGTGCGCGAACTGACCTCTTGACTACGTCCCACAATTGTTTGATGGGATTCGTAGTGAGCGATTTGTGTGGTCAAATCATTCGTTCGAGTTGTCCTAATGTTCTTCAAACCAATTGCGAACAGTTGTGGCCCTGTGACATGTGATCGTTGTTTGGAAACATGAAGCCTGTGAAAGGCTGCAGATGCTTTGCAAGTAACCGAACATAACCATTTCCAGTCAATGATCGGCTCAGTTGGACCAGTGGACCCAGTACATTCCATGTAAACACAGCCCACACTATTACAGAGCCACCATCAGCTTGTTCATGTCTTGTTGACAATCTGACTCCGTGGCTTCGTGGGGTCTGCGCCGGACTCGAACGCAATCATCGTCTGAAATTGGGACTCATCTGACCAGGCCACGGTTTTCCAGTCATGTAGACGCCAGTCGATATGGTCACGTGCCCAGGAGAGAGGCTGCAGGTGATGTGCTCTACCAAAGGCACTTGCGTCGGACCTCTGCTGCCATAGTTCATTAACGACTGAAAGTGGAATTATATTAATACCTCCAGCTGCTGACGGGCGTTGATATATATCAACAGGGACAAATGAAAATGTGTGCCCCGATCGGGACTCGAACCCGGGATCTCCTACTTACATGGCAGATGCTCTTTCCATCTGAGCTACCAAGGGCACAGAGGATAGCGCGACTGCAGGGACTATCCCGCGCACGCCTCCCGCGAGACCCACATTCTCACCTTGTATGTCCACGCACTACATTCGTAGTGTCCCACCCCAACACACTCATTACTCGTGGAAGACATTCTTACCAAGTCCCGTAAGAGTTCGGGGAATATGTGTGCATCCTCGCAGAAGAAGTAGGTCATGGCCGGTATTGCCAGAACTATATACTTATATGGACATGTCCGAAAGAACAGACACCACTGATGACCTGCACCCGCCTAGAATGAAAGTAGAATTATATTAATACCTCCAGCTGCTAACAGCCGCCGGCCGAAGTGGCCGTGCGGTTAAAGACGCTGCAGTCTGGAACCGCAAGACCGCTACGGTCGCAGGTTCGAATCCTGCCTCGGGCATGGATGTTTGTGATGTCCTTAGGTTAGTTAGGTTTAACTAGTTCTAAGTTCTAGGGGACTAATGACCTCAGCAGTTGAGTCCCACAGTGCTCAGAGCCATTTGAACCATTTTTTTTTTTGCTAACAGCCGTTGATATATATCAACAGGGACAGGTGAAGATGTGTGTCCCGACCGGGACTAAGAATGTCTTCCACGAGTAATGAATGTGTTGGGGTGGGACACTACGAATGTAGTGTGTGGACATACAAGGTGAGAATGTGGGTCTCGCGGGAGGCGTGCGCGGGATGGTCCCCGCAGTCGCGCTATCCTCTGTGCCCTCGGTAGCTCAGATGGAAAGAGCATCTGCCATGTAAGTAGGAGATCCCGGGTTCGAGTCCCGGTCCGGGCACACATTCTCACCTGTCCCTGTTGATATATGTCAACGCCCGTCAGCAGCTGGATGTATTAATATAATTCTATTAATTGGCGACTCCATGTTGTCTTGTGCACTACGACCAGGTAACAGGTATACTTGAAAAAAGAGACAGCATTGGTCGTATATTTTTTACTATTGCAAAATCGATTTTCTGTCACTGAGTGACCATCTTCAGTGCTAGAAGTTAAAAATTTTTTTCACGTTACGATCAGAGAGTACAACATAGAAAATCACAATTACATCTGCATATGAACATAACACTTGTTAGAAACAAACCTATATTGTATAACTTAAATTGGGATGCACTGTTGTCACTAAACTTACGGCAATCACATAGACTGAGGTCGCTGTTTACCTGCACTTGTTCAGCAGACCTCGGTGTGACGGGGCTTGACACGCCCTCTATGTGACATGTGTCACGTGAACACATAGTGTTATTGGTTTTGCGAATTATTAACACTAAATAACTCTTGTACTTTTGTGAATGGTGTAGTAATTCAAATTTAAAATGTGCGTACAACACATAGCAGACGCAGGAGAATATCTAAAATACATTGGCATATTGTTTTTTATAAACTATAAAACATAAAATAGATCGATGATAAGTTGTTAGAGTGCAGAACATGTACAAAGCAAAAGATAATGCCAAAGAATAATAAATGAACAACATAAAAAGAGGCGCAACACAGGTCTTTCTTAAAAAACGTAACACCCACCATCTGGCGTGGGAAGTCAAAAGTACAACGTTCGTAATTTATGTAACAAACGTTAATACCAAGGAGTCAATATATAAAAAATAATCACAGTACGAAACTGCCGTTACTTAATAATTAAAATGCCGTGCAAATGTAAGATGCGAACAAGTAGTATACATCAATCATCGAGAAACCATCATGAGGAAGGACAAGTAATAGTGTCACTTATACCAAAATGTACATTGTACTTTAGAGAAATTAAACATAGACTATGCACGATATCCAGCACTTATTCAAATAGCAAAAGAATTGTTAACATACATTATAAATAATTACGTAAAGTGATAACCGGTTTGTATTACTTTGTGTCAACGCCTACGAGATGTCGACTGTCGTAAAATTATGTTCAGTAGGCGTCCATAAGTTCTGTAATTTACAGAACAAAAAAGAAAGAAGCATCATTTAAAAAACCGAAATTAGTAATGTTATTAAAACAAACTGAAAACATGTGTGTCAATGTGTTGAGATAGTTGAAATAGCGGCCATTGTATGTGTTCTCGTAGCGACTATGACTGAGGCGTTGTATATAAGGGATAACAAGCAGCTGACTATCAATTGCAAATTGTGATAAATGACCACAAGTTGAATTTATGTCATAGTAAATCGGAGAAGCATTCCCAAAAATGTGTGCTTCTCGATATCGTTTGCTCGCTGAGCAGCGTGATATCTGGAGCTTTATTATGACAAAAGATCTTCATCTCTTCCATAAGGTCGAGAAGGCGACCTTTTTTACCCTTGTGCAACAACAATTTCAATTGCGATGTCAAATCTGGAGTTGTATGACCAGTTGCTACCAGATGGGCTGCGAAATTCGATTTTCCAGCAATGTCTTTCCTCTCAAGTGCAACGTGCTCACGGAACCTTGTTTCTAATTTTCGTCCTGTTTGCCCTATGTAACTTGCATTACACGTGGCACACACAAGTTTGTAAACACCTGATTCATGTAAGACTTTGCGTTCATGAATGTTATTCCTTAAAAGCACGCCCAGTCTGTTCGCCGTCGAGAAACCTACATTAATATTTCTCTTCTTGAATACACTGGCAATTTTATTGCTAATGGGACCATAGAAAGGCAATGTGATAAATTTTTTATTTTTAGTTTCGCTTGTCTCATTCCGCCTTAAATTGTCTTTACTATATTTTTTGGATGTCATCTCATAAATGTTCATGACATATTTCATCGGGTAATTATTATTTCTTGCAATTTGTTTAACTATGTTTAACTCTTTCTCATGGTTTTCCTTAGATAATGATAATCGGAACATACGATGAAATGCAAAGTGGAAGAACGCTTTTTTGTGTTGGTCTGGGTGTTGTGAACGATAATCTGAGATGATATATGTGAATGTTGATTTCCTGTAAATGTCAAATGTATGTTTTCCATTTTCCCTTCCAATGGTTAGGTCTAAAAAATTAATGACTCCATTCTGTTCTTTTTCAACTGTGAAAGCAATTTTGTTGTGTAAGCTATTAAATGTACTGACGACTTCGTCAATATCAGATTGACTACCATTAATAAGCAATAGCGTGTCGTCTACATATCTATAGTAGTATACGATCTTTTTAGCTACTGTTGGAAAATCTTTTAGTAATTTCAATTCAAGATAGTTAATAAAGATATCTGCCATAATCCCTGATACAGAGTTTCCCATGCTGAGTCCGTCTTTTTGGACATAAACTTTATCGTTAAATGTGAAGTAGTTATATTTTAAGCAGAATGATAATAATTCTATGAACTCGTTTATTTCCACGCTGGACATATTACTGTGGTTTCTGAAATTAGCGTCAATAATTTGTATTGTTTCATCAATCGGGATATTCGTATATAAATTGACAATGTCCAGCGAAAGAAACGTCATAGTGTCTGTAATAGTTATATCTTTTATTTTCTCTACTAATTGGGTGCTATTTTTAACCGAGAACTGTTGCACAAATTTATAATGCTTATTCAAAATAGTTAGACATTTTTTCACAACATTCACCAACGGGCCCCCTCTCCCATCAACTATCGGTCTAACGGGATTAGATTGCTTATGAACCTTGAATTGTGATCGTAACTTAGGAATTTTTGGATTCATTATCTTGAGATACTGTATCTCACGAGGGGTTATTATATTTGAAAGTGATTTAAGTTTTTCATTTAACTTTCTTTGGATCTCATTCGTTGGGTCTCTCGCAATTGATGTAATACCGTTTTCTTGAAAAAATTGTAAAGTTTTTTCTACATACATTTCTTTTGTAACAATAATAACAGAATTCCCTTTGTCTGCCTTTGTGACAGTTGCATTACTTTCTTGTAATTTATTATTCAAACTTTTCACTGTGAAATGGTCCCTCCTATTTTGGTTATTTTCTTTTTCTACCTCGTTCTTTAATAGCTTTTCTACCGCTACAGCCATTTTATTCTGTTCTACCTTATTTATTTTACAACTATCCATACCAAATTTTACCTGCACTAGTGTATTCTTAATTGCCCTCCTATCTAATTGTTTATGTATGTTGTACTTTAAACCTTTATTCAAAAGTTCCTTTTCTTCCTGATTAAATACTATATCCGTTAAATTTTTAACTCTAGGATAGAAGTTATATTTATGTTCGCCATTTAACATTTGTCCTTTCCCTTGTCCCATTAGCTTAGCTATTTTTTTGACATGTTTAGCTCTTACTTTACTAACTACATTATACACAATCTCATTTACTCTTGAGAGTAGCAAATCTAAAATTAAAGGAGAGACAAGTTCACCCAACTTGGCGTGTGCTTCGAACAGTTGTGAATTAATAACACTTCTTTTAAAAAACAGTTTCCTAATTTCACTTCTCATCAAGACCAGTTCGCATTTTTCCATTGTCACTGCGCACATTTGTCGTCGTATATTAAAATAACTCTGTACATACCGTGGGGTAACATTTTTCTTAATACACTCTTTGTTGAACTGGATATGTAGACTTGTGATCGCCAGCTTGATTTTTAACTTTTTGTATTTAAAATACGCTGCACAAGCCCAGCTAGGCAAAATTTTATTAATTGGCGACTCCATGTTGTCTTGTGCACTACGACCAGGTAACAGGTATACTTGAAAAAAGAGACAGCATTGGTCGTATATTTTTTACTATTGCAAAATCGATTTTCTGTCACTGAGTGACCATCTTCAGTGCTAGAAGTTAAAAATTTTTTTCACATTACGATCAGAGAGTACAACATAGAAAATCACAATTACATCTGCATATGAACATAACACTTGTTAGAAACAAACCTATATTGTATAACTTAAATTGGGATGCACTGTTGTCACTAAACTTACGGCAATCACATAGACTGAGGTCGCTGTTTACCTGCACTTGTTCAGCAGACCTCGGTGTGACGGGGCTTGACACGCCCTCTATGTGACATGTGTCACGTGAACACATAGTGTTATTGGTTTTGCGAATTATTAACACGCCAGATGGTGGGTGTTACGTTTTTTAAGAAAGACCTGTGTTGCGCCTCTTTTTATGTTGTTCATTTATTATTCTTTGGCATTATCTTTTGCTTTGTATATGTTCTGCACTCTAACAACTTATCATCGATCTATTTTATGTTTTATAGTTTATAAAAAACAATATGCCAATAGACATTCTCCTGCGTCTGCTATGTGTTGTACGCACATTTTAAATTTGAATTACTACACCATTCACAAAAGTACAAGAGTTATTTAGTGTTAATAATTCGCAAAACCAATAACACTATGTGTTCACGTGACACATGTCACATAGAGGGCGTGTCAAGCCCCGTCACACCGAGGTCTGCTGAACAAGTGCAGGTAAACAGCGACCTCCCAATTTAAGTTATACAATATAGGTTTGTTTCTAACAAGTGTTATGTTCATATGCAGATGTAATTGTGATTTTCTATGTTGTACTCTCTGATCGTAATGTGAAAAAAATTTTTAACTTCTAGCACTGAAGATGGTCACTCAGTGACAGAAAATCGATTTTGCAATAGTAAAAAATATACGACCAATGCTGTCTCTTTTTTCAAATATAATTCTACTTTCATTCTAGGCGGCTGCAGGTCATCGTTGGTGTCTGTTCTTTCAGACATGTCCGAAAGAACAGACACCATATCCATATATGTATATTAACGACTGATGTTGCATTGTCCCAGAGGATACGTTCATCGTACGTCCCACATTGATTTCTGCGGTTACTTCACGCAGCGTTGCTTCTCTGTTAGCACTGAAAATTCAACATGAACGCCGCTTCCCTCGGTCGTTATGTGAAGGCCGTCGACCACAGCGTTGTCCGCGGTGTGAGGTAATGTCAGAAGTTTGGTATTTTCAGCACACTCCCGGAACTGTGGGTCTCGGAATATTGAATTCCGTAACGATTTCCGAAATGGAATGCCCCACGCGTCTATCTCCAACTACCAGTCCGCGTTGAAAATCTCTTAATTCCAATATTGTGCCCATAG
Organism: Schistocerca serialis cubense; assembly: GCF_023864345.2. Lineage (NCBI taxonomy): Eukaryota > Metazoa > Arthropoda > Insecta > Orthoptera > Acrididae > Schistocerca > Schistocerca serialis. The sequence continues at coordinate 1,198,665,035 of NC_064638.1, read as the reverse complement.
TGACAGTTCCACCAATGCACCGTCCTTTTATACCTTGTGTACGCGATGATACCGCCATCTGTACATCTGTTTATCACTGTACCATGATTTTTGACACTTCATTGTAAAATGTTAACTAGCATTGGCAAGAAAAGCGTTTCTGAAGAAGGGACATTTGTTGACATCGAATATAGATTTAAGTGTCAGGAAGTCTTTTCAGAAGGTACTTGTCAGGACTGTAGCCTTGTGTGGAAGAGAAACGTGGACTACATGCAGTTCAGACAAGCAGAGAATAAAAGCTTTTGAAATGTAGAGCTATAGAAGAATGTTGAAGATTCGATTAGTAGATCGATTAACAAATGAGGAGGCAGTGAATGCAATCGAGCAGAAGAGAAATTTATGGCACAACTTGACTGAAATAAGGGATCGGTTGACACAGCACATTCTGAAACGTCAAGGAGTCGTCATTTTGGTAATGGAAGAAAGTTCCGGAGGGAGGGGGTGAGGGATGGCAAAATTGTAGGGGGAGGTGAAGGTTTGTATACAGCAAGCAGATTCAAACGGATATATACTGCAGTAGTTATGCAGAGATGAAGAGTCTTGCACAGAATTGACTAGCATGGATTAGTTGCCACCCGGCGCCTTCTGCCCGTACCCTCTCCCCGAGCATCTGATTCGCCTTCTGTTATCAACTCAAGCGATTGGCGATAGGAATTGTTAACCCTCGGCTTAGCAAGGACTAGTCTATTATATATTCGAATATATCACAAGTTGGTAACAAATAACTCCACATCTACCACTAGAAAGCGTCGTTTATTGTATTGTTTTTCTTGCGGCATTTATACTCTTTGTCTTTAAATGTAACTAAGTAGATAAAATGCAACAACTCAAAATACCCTCTTGTGAGTTAGCACTTTCTTTCGCCTCCTCCTTCAATCCTTTCAAGGTTGTCTAGTAACACACTAGCTGGACAAAAGTGTCCGGACATATATTAACGGAAATTTATATAGGGGGTGTCCACGCTTCGCCTTTATGACTGCTTAAGGCTGCTGGCATCATTTTCAGTGCGACATTAAATGTATGTGCAGCAACGGCAGCCATTCTTCGTCACGTAGGGACGATATCTATGCATATATGGTTGACCATCTAAAAGGATAGACAGCAAAAGTCAACGAACTAGTTTCGCGCGTGAAAAGAAGCAACCAACATGCCGTTTATAGACTTCTCTTATGTACCAAAGCAAAAAGAAAAAAAAAACAATATGTAGCAGGACAAATTAATTGGAACATAAGTGATGGAGAAGTGACAATCATAATGCTTAACATGCATGATACCATGCAGCATGTGGTACAATAACAGATAATATACAGGGTGGTCCATTGATAGTGACGGGGCCAAATATCTCACGAAATAAGCATCAAACGAAAAAACTACAACGAACGAAACTCGTCTAACTTGAAAGGGAAAACCAGATGGCGCTATGGTTGGCCCGCTGGATGGCGCTGCCACAGGTCAAACGGATATCAACCGCGTTTTTTTTTTAATGGGAACCCCCATTTTTTATTACATATTCGTGAAGTACGTAAAGAAATATGAATGTTTTAGTTGGACCACTTTTTTCGCTTTGTGATAGATGGCGCTGTAATTGTCACAAACGTGTAAGTACGTGATATCACGTAACATTCCGCCAGTGCGGACGACATTTGCTTCGTAATACATTACCCGAGTTAAAATGGACCGTTTACCAATTGCGGAAATGGTCGATATCGTATTGATGTATGGCTATTGAGATCAGAATACCCAACGGGCGCGCGCTACGTATGCTGCTCGGTATCCTGGACGACATCATCAAAGTGTCAGGACCGTTCGCCGGATAGTTACGTTATTTAAGGAAACAGGAAGTGTTCAGCCACATGTGAAACTTCAGTCACGACCTGCAACATATGATGATGCCCAAGTAGGTGTCTTAGCTGCCGTCGCGGCTAATCCGCCTATCAGTAGCAGACAAACTGCGCGAGAATCGGGAATCGCAAAAACGTCGGTGTTGAGAATGCTACATCAACTTCGATTGCACCCGTATCATATTTCTATGCACCAGGAAATGCATGGCGACGACTTTGAGCGTCGTGTACAATTCTGCCACTGGGCACAAGAGAAATTACGGGACGATGACAGATTTTTTGCGCGCGTTCTGTTTAGCAACAAAGTGTTATTCACCAACAACGGTAACGTAAACCGGCATAGTAAGCACTACTGGGCAACGGAAAATCCACGATGGCTGCGACAAGTGGAACATCAGCGGCCTTGGCGGGTTAATGTATGGTGCGGCATTATGGGAGGAAGGATAATTGGTCCCCATTTTATCGATGGCAATCTAAATGGTGCAATGTATGCCGATTTCCTACGTAATATTCTACCGATGTTAGTACAAGGTGTTTCACTGCATGACAGAATGGCGATATGCTTCCAACATGATGGATGTCCGGCACATAGCTCACGTGCGGTTGAAGCGGTATTGAATAGCATATTTCATGACAGGTGGATTGGTCGTCGAAGCACCATACCATGGCCCGCACGTTCACCGGATGTGACGTCCCCGGATTTCTTTCTGTGGGCAAAGTTGAACGATATTTGCTATCGTGATCCACCGACAACGCCTGACAATATCCGTCAGCGCATTGTCAATGCATGTGCGAACATTACAGAAGGCGAACTACTCGCTGTTGAGACGAATGTAGTTACACATATTGCGAAATGCACTGAGGTGACGGACATCATTTTGAGCATTTATTGCATTAATGTGGTATTTACAGGTAATCACGCTGTAACAACATGCGTTCTCAGAAATGATAAGTTCACAAAGGTACATGTATCACATTAGAACAACCGATATAAAATGTTCAAACGTACCTACGTTCTGTACTTTAATTTAAAAAACCTACGTGTTACAAACTGTCCGTCTAAAATTGTGAGCCATATGTTTGCGACTATTACAGCGCCATCTATCACAAAGCGAAAAAAGTGGTCCAACAAAAACATTCATATTTCTTTTCGTACTACGGGAATATTATAATAAAAATGGGGGTTCCCATTAAAAAAAAAAAAACGCATTTGATATCCGTTTGACCTATTACGATTTTAGTCAGCAGGAACTATCATATTTCGTGACGTTAACAGGAATGCGATGCTGTGCTTAACCATGAATATTGTACACTGTAACCTCCCCATAAAATAAAATAAATAATATGAGTATGATTCTGATTTAGTGTAACCTCAAAGAAAATTCTTTTCACATTAACCTCCACACAGAATTCTTTCTGATTTAATCTAAACTCAAAATTCATTAACATTTAACGTAACCTCAAAACAGAAAAATTCCTAAACCTCTCAACAGTAAAAATTATAATTATGTCGTTCACATTCAGTGTAACGTCCCAATAAAAAAAAAATTCAGTAACCTGGTAATAAAACAATGTAAGTAACCTCTCAATTAAATTGTCGCTCACTTATGACTTTTCAATAATTCACTGTGAATTTAACCTGGTAAATTTTGGACGACAGCAGTGCTGCGTCATGGCCCTGAGAGATCATTCTGAATAAAAAAAGGAAAAACTCTTACCTCAATGAAGTCGTCGGATATATCTGCTCTTACAATAAATTTTTCCGGCACAGCTCTGTGCAATGCTGGCCGACCTATCTGTCGTTTATGAAAGGGAGCAACTGATTTTTCTATTGCAATAATCGGGATGATCATGGATGGGAGAAATTAGTAAATTCTTTAAATTGAAATGAATGGTTGTTAAAAGTTACTTTTTATGAGGAAGATTGTTATTACGAGAGTTTTAAAACATTTACATTCGACTCGAGATAACATTACTACATATGCGCGAGGCTGCTTTTTACCTTATACAATAATACTCAGGCTGCGGCATCGCTGCATCGCGACCGGGCCAGCCAACACGCTACACCAGACCAGAGCAGAGCAGATTCCAGACTAGCAACAACTTACTGCTACAGCTACACAGTTCCTACTGCAGTCAACACTGCTCTCTGGTCAGAGACCTTGCATACCACAGGCAGCGTATGAGCAATACATCGAAATTACATCTGCTCGGACCTCTTTACAACACTAACGGATAAAATCGCAACACGAAGAAGGTGTTGTATGACATAAGCGAAAGGTGGTAGGCGTGTATCTAGATCTGAAAGACGTCTGTTCAAATTTCGCACAAGTCGCATAAGAGTGGCACTAGTGGGGGCTGCTATGAGGATGATTATCAGGTAACGCTGTAACGGTCGTGAGAGTTGCTTACCTCTGAGATTGAATGTTGTGAGTTGCTGTTGTGAAGAATGCCTTTGAGGCTACAAAGACGCCATTATCAATAACTCAGTGAATTTGAGCGTGGTAGTGTAATAGGGCTACGAGGAACTGGATGTTCGCCGGCCGGAGTGGCCGAGCGGTTAAAGGCGCTACAGTCTGGAACCGCACGACCGCTACGGTCGCAGGTTCGAATACTGCCTCGGGCATGGATGTGTGTGATGTCCTTAGGTTAGTTAGGTTTAAGTAGTTCTAAGTTCTAGGGGACTTATGACCACAGCAGTTGAGTCCCATAGTGCTCAGAGCCATTTGAACCATTTTTGAACTGGATGTTCCTTCTGCGATATTGCAGAAAGACTTGGCTGGAATGTAGCCAATGTACATGATTGCTGGCAGCAGTGATCACGAGAAACGTACGGTCGCATGAAGACCGGGATCCGGACGGCCACGTGGCACTACCAAGAGCGAAGACCATAGTGTTCGGCGTATGGTTCTGGCTCGTCGCACTGCATCTACGGCAGCAGTCTGAGTAGCAATTGACACCACAGTGACTAACAAACTGTTACAAATCTCTTACTTCGAGGACAACTCCAAACCAGATGCCCTGTAGCATGTATTCCATTAACCCCAAACCACTCCTGTTTGCAACTTCAGTGGTGGAGGTTTGGGTTGTTGGGGTTGGGTTGTTTTTGGGGAAGGAGGCCAGACAGCGAGGTCATCGGTCTCATCGGATTAGGGAAGGATGTCGACCGTGCCCTTTCAAAGGAACCATCCCGGCATTTGCCTGGAGCGATCTAGGGAAATCACGGAAAACCTAAATCAGGATGGCCGGACGCGGGATTGAACCGTCGTCCTCCCGAATGCGAGTCCAGTGTCTAACCACTGCGCCACCTCGCTTGGTGGTGGAGGTTTGTTGTGTTTTCTGATGACAGCTCGTTCTGCTTCGGTGCCGGTGATGGCCGTGTGTTTGTCAGAAGAAGGCTAATTGAGGGCCTGTAACCAGTCTCTCTGCGTGGTAGACACACCTATACCTGGAGTTATTGTTTGGGGTGCGATTTTGTATGACAGTAGGAGCACTCTCGTGGTTTCTCCACGCACCCTAGCTACAAATTTGTGCGCCAATTTGGTGATTCGACCCGTTGTGCAGCCATACATGAACATCATTCCAAGGGATGTTTCCCAACTGGATAACGCTCGTCCACATACCGCTATTGTAACCCAACATGCTCTACAGATTATGGACATGTGTTGCCTTGGCCCTCTCGATCTCCAGATCTGTCACAAATGGAGCACGCACGGGAGATCATCGGACAACAACTCCAGCGTCACTCACAAACAACATTAATCGTTATTTATTGACCGTCCAAGTGGAGCAGGTATGGATCTCCGTCCCACAGACTGATATCCGGCACCTGGGCAACACAATACGTGGACGTTTGCGTGTTTACATATAACATTCTAGCGGCTACACTGGTTATTATTGTATCAGCAGTTCACATTTGCAATGGCTTACATTAACCTGTGATCTTGCACAGTTAATCACTTAAATATGTTACCTATACAAATGTATTCCCTAAGTTTCATTACTCTACAGTAATTATTTTTTGGTGTTGCCATTATTCTCCGTCATTGTATGTATAATGTGGATGCAATTTTGCACCGAAATAAAGATTTAAAAAAAGAAGAGGGAAAACATTATTAAGAGAGCAAAACAAAAATACAGGGTGATTCAAAAAGAATACCACAACTTTAAAAATGTGTATTTAATGAAAGAAACATAATATAACCTTCTGTTATACATCATTACAAAGAGTATTTAAAAAGGTTTTTTTTCACTCAAAAACAAGTTCAGAGGTTTTCAATATGGCCCCCTCCAGACACTCGAGCAATATCAACCCGATACTCCAACTCGTTCCACACTCTCTGTAGCATATCAGGCGTAACAGTTTGGATAGCTGCTGTTATTTCTCGTTTCAAATCATCAATGGTGGCTGGGAGAGGTGGCCGAAACACCATATCCTTAACATACCCCCATAAGAAAAAATCGCAGGGGGTAAGATCAGGGCTTCTTGGAGGCCAGTGATGAAGTGCTCTGTCACGGGCTGCCAGGCGGCCGATCCATCGCCTCGGGTAGTTGATGTTCAGGTAGTTACGGACAGATAAGTGCCAATGTGGTGGCGCTCCATCCTGCTGAAATATGAATTGTTGTGCTTCTTGTTCGAACTGAGGGAACAGCCAATTCTCTAACATCTCCATATACTGTAGTCCAGTTACAGTAGCACCTTCGAAGAAAAAGGGACCAAAAACTTTATTGGCTGAAATGGCACAGAAAACGTTCACCTTAGGCGAGTCACGTTCATACTGAGTTGTTTCCCGCGGATTCTCAGTGCCCCATGTACAGACATTGTGACGGTTGACTTTCCCGTTAGTGTGGAAAGTTGCTTCATCACTAAACACAATCTTTGAAACGAAAGATTCATCTGTTTCCATTTGAGCAAGGATAAAATCACTGAAATCGATTCTTTTAATCTTATCAGCTGCAGACAGTGCTTGAACCGATTTCAGACGATAAGGTTTCATAACTAACCTTTTTCGTAGGACTCTCCATACAGTTGATTGTGGAATTTGCAGCTCTCTGCTAGCTCTGCCAGTCGATTTTCCTGGGCTGCGAACAAATGCTTGCTGGATGCGTGCTACATTTTCATCACTCGTTCTCGGCCGTCCAGAACTTTTCCCTTTGCACAAACACCCATTCTCAGTAAACTGTTTATACCAACGTTTAATACACCACCTATCAGGAGGTTTAACACCATACTTCGTTCGAAATGCACGCTGAAGAACTGTCGTCGATTCACTTCTGCCGTACTCAATAACACAAAAAGCTTTCTGTTGAGCGGTCGCCATCTTAGCATCAACTGACTCTGACGCCTAGTCAACAGCGCCTCAAGCGAACAAATGTACAACTGAATGAAACTTTATAGCTCCCTTAATTCGCCGACAGATAGTGCTTAGCTCTGCCTTTTGTCGTTGCAGAGTTTTAAATTCCTAAAGTTGTAGTATTCTTTTTGAATCACCCTGTAAATTAAAAACAAAATCAGTATCCGCTTATGACGAACAGAAAGCTGAAATCCGGTCCAGGTTACGGGCAGAATACAGGAACGAGCCGTCGGGATGAGACTACTGGAAGCTGGGACGTGATATAGAGTGCCATCCTTCATTTACTGCTGAGACCTTACGACAGATAACAATGACTTCCATGCTGTAGAGCTGGAATCACTGGGGACATCGGGTGCCGTTCTGTGGTGGTCACATTGGCCCCACCGAGTCCGTAGACGACTTGGCGAAAGGTCATAGAAACCATTTATCCTCGAGACCCCTATTTGTCCCCTGGTATCGTGAGGCGTGGAACGACTGGATATTACAAGAGGGCTGATTTGGTTACTGTTGAAGAGAGGCTGAATGCTCGGCAATTTCCGGTAGGAGTGGTAAACTCTTCTACCGTTCATGACCGGGGTAGCAAATTCCATATTCCAGAAGGATAACGCAAGAGCTCACATTGCAGTTCGTATCACAAACGTCTTGAGTAATGCACGGATCCTCGTGTGGGCGACCTGATTCTCTTATTGGTCACCCTTGAAGCATGTCTAGAATATGATGGGAAAACGTGTGCCTTTTCATATCGGCGTACTGGCAGCAATATTCATGAAGTGACACAGAATACGGAAAGAAATTAATGAGAAACCGCTCCAATTGCTGATAAGTACTTTACTTAAGTCCACGATTCGTTTAGGCTTTAACATCTGGGCCATTGGCAAGTGGATCTGAAACTGCTACTGTTAATACATTAAGTGATGGATATATAAATATTTCACGTAACAGGAGATGAAAAACAGAACTTACACTTGGGCAGAATAAGTACAGAAAGAATATATGCTTACACTGTACTGCAGTGAGGCAACGCCAAATAATAAAAAAAGGAAAAGCATGGCGGTTTTAAGAGTTATATGCTCTAATAATATCATGTCATGCAATATTTTCAGTATACCGAGTTCGCATTGTACAGTTTCATTATGAGGACACGCCCATTTTTCTTGCAATATCATTGGGAATATGACCTTTATATCCACCAACTTACAGTTTTTGTCATTTGACATTCCTTCACAACAGACTAACATAAGATATAAATTATTTCTGTGTTTGTACCATATATGTGCAAGCTTTGTTTTACATCTCATGTTACCTCAAATAAATCCATCGTATTATGCATTAATAATGGCAGTTTCAGATCCGCGTGAAAATAGAATGGATGGGAAACCGGTCGGCGACTTCGATAAAGAACATATTAGTAACTGGAGCGGCCTTCACTAACAGTACGTGTACGTTTGCGGGATAATATCACTCACCGCACATGGAGAACCAAATACGAGGGTCATTGCATAAGTCATGGCAAGTATGGTATATCGTTCGAACGTGTGGCATCGCCGTACTCGTAGTAAACAGATTCAAAAGCCCGTGGTAAATATTACCATAGTCAACAAACAGATGGCGACCACGTGCAAGGATAGCTCGGTACCAGCGCCTGAAACATTCAGTGTGGGGTTGGTAGTGCTTCAGAATGGGTCCTTCCCCAGCCACCCTACTCACCAGACCTCAGACTATGCGACTTCGACCTCATGCTACAACAGAGGAAACCATTGCATGGGAAGCGCTTTGGAAACAGGGCGAATGTCTTTACAGTAGTTTGACGACAAGTGGCACACACTAATGGTAATGCCAATGTCATTCGGCGCCTGCCCCAGCTTTGGCAACGCTTTATGTATGCACTGAGGAACTATTTGAAGCACAGTAGCTGATTTTGATTCATTTTTGTTCCATTTGTACTCGTACACAATAAATTTACACAGAGTTCTAATGCGTGTGTTTCATTTCAGTCTTTACCGTGACTTCTGTAGTGTTGACAGATTGCCAACACTACGCACATTATTTAAGGGAGGCGGCCATTGAGCAAGCAGGCGGACTTGATGGTCTGTAACAGGACGCTCAATGAATTGCTACAAAGAAAAGTACGTAGCGGCTGGAATACTTAACTTTAATCCACTATTTGTATACAGCGTTCTTGATGAGACATTTCATACGATAACTATCAAACTATGTAAGGCTAATGGCGCCTTGCTAGGTCGTAGCCATGGACTTAGCTGAAGGCTATTCTAACTATCTGCTCGGCTAATGAGCGATGCTTCGTCAGTGTAGTCGCTAGCAATGTCGTCCGTACAACTGGGGCGAGTGCTATTCCGTATCTCGAGACCTGCCTTGTGGTGGCGCTCGGTCTGCGATCACGTAGTGGCGACACGCGGGTCCGACATGTACTAATGGACCGCGGCCGATTTAAAGCTACCACCTAGCAAGTGTGGTGTCTGACGGTGACACCACAACTTCCTATACTGGAACCCCGTTTTATGCATTCAGATGTACATCTCCATTCTGATGCAATGCGCATCGTGGAATTGTTATTTTGTCGCATCTTCGCGAGATATACCGTAGTTGCCATGAGTAACGGAATGAGCCTCATAAATAGTAAGAAATTCCTCAAGATGGCGTTCGGATGCTATTCACTGCCAAGACACCCCGTATACAAGAACGTATTCGTGCCTGTGACAGTCACAACTCATACCGATCACGATGATCGACAATAGTTCCAAATGGAATGAAAGTAAAATCATTTAACACCCATTATGTGATCAACATCTCGACGAAATTTAAGAAATACGGACTAATGCCTCATTGTGTAGCACTTCCCCATTTCCGTCAGTGTACAAGAGACAAAACTCATGCCACGTCAACCATCCGTGGATTATTTATGTAGAAGTGGAAGCCAGATTGGTTCGATGGATCTTCCATCGTGCTGTTGCCTCGGCTTCCTTTTTGTTTCAGTCATCATCCTTCTGACTAGTTTGATGCAGTTGCCCATGAATTCCTCTCATACGCCAATATCATACTAGCACCGTCTGTCGTCAATTATTTGTTGGATGTGTTCCATTCTTCCTCTTACCCTACAGTTTTCACCCTCTACAGTTCCCTCTAGTACCTCGAAGCTGATTCCCTCATGCCTTAAATCATGTCCTATCACTCTGTCCTCTGTTCTCGTCGTTGTTTCCTGTGTGTTTCTTTCTTCGCCGATTCTGCAGAGGCTCTTCTCTTTCGTTATCTAACATGGCCAGATAATTTTAATCGTTGAAGACTTCATCTGTTCTTTAATATTGTATTAAGTGGGTCTGCACAAAAAACTGCTTTCCTCAAAAAATTAATAAATGAGATCGCACTGGAGGCTCATTTAGCTCGTTGGAGTATAGTTCTATCCTTTGGAAGCTCTTCATCCCCGAATTACTATTCCAATCTACATCCTTCTAAATCCGCTAACTGTATTCATCTCTTGGTCTCCCTCTACAATGTTTAACCCCCACTTCCCCTCCAACACTAAACTGACTGTTGCATGGTGCTTCAGGGTGCGTCCTGTCAACTTATCCCCGCTTTCAGTCAAGTTGTGCCGTAACTTCTTGTTATCAGTCTATTCAGTATCTCCTCCGAAACTAAACGATCTACCCAACTAATCTTCAACATCCTTCTCTAGCACCACATTTGAAAATTTCTTTTCTCTTCTCGGCTGAACACCGCGGCGTACACCTTTCACTTCCGTACAAGGCTACACACCAAACAAATACGTCCAGAGAAGAATTTCTGACTCATTTATTTTAGATGACAGCAGATTCCTTGTTTTCAGTGTTAACAAATTCCCCCTTTTTCAGAATAGCTTGCATGCTACAGCCAATCTGTAATTTATTTTCCTTCTACTTCGGCCATCATCTGTTATTTTGTTGCCCATAAACCAAAGCCACTCTTCTACTTTAAGTATCTCATTTCCTATTCTAGCCACTCCACCAGCGACTAATTTAATTCGACTACATTCCACTACTTTTGTTTTACGTGGCTGATTTTCATCTTATCTCTTTTCAAGACATTATCCGTTCAATTCAGCTGCTCATACAAGGCTTTCTTTCTCTTTAGTGAATTAACTCAAAAGAATTTAGTTCTGCTACCTCAGCTAAAATTCCCTCACCCAGTCACTGTTTGGTTTCGTTTATTGCTTGCTCAGTTGTATAATCTCCGGTGTAAGCTACAATTCCGCCGCATCGCTTCCCAACAACTGCTATCTTTTCATGTGTTATAACTAGAGTCTCGTTTATGTACAAGTTGTAAATAACCGCCGGCCGGTGTGGCCGTGCGGTTCTAGGCGCTTCAGTTTGGAACCGCGTGACCGCTACGGTCGCAGGTTCGAATCCTGCCTCGGGCATGGATGTGTGTGATGTCCTTAGGTTAGTTAGGTTTAAGTAGTTCTAAGTTCTAGGGGACTGATGACCACAGATGTTAAGTCCCATAGTGCTCAGAGCCATTTGAACCATTTTTTGTAAATAACCTTTCACTCCCGGTGTTTTAGCCCAGCTAACTTCAGTACTTAAAAGTGTGTGTTCCTGTCAACATTTTCACAACCTTTCTCTAAATCTATAAATGCTATAAACGTACTTTTCCCTTTCTTCCGTCTTTCTTCAGAGATAGGTCGTAGTCAAAATGGTTCAAATGGCTCTGAGCACTATGGGACTTAACATCTATGGTCATCAGTCCCCTAGAACTTAGAACTACTTAAACCTAACTAACCTAAGGACATCACACAACACCCAGTCATCAAGAGGCAGAGAAAATCCCTGACCCCGCCGGAAATCGAACCCGGGAACCAAGGCGCGGGAAGCGAGGTCGTAGACAGTACTGCCTGTATGTTCCTACATTTCTGAGCAACGCAAACTGATTTTCCCCGACGTCAGCTTCTACTAGCTTTTCTATCCTGGGAATTGGCGTCTGTAGTTTTCAGTCGTGTCTTATTTAGCGGATAGTTCGGTAATATTCTCATATGTCAGCGCCTGCTACTTGGAAATTACACTGCTGGCCATTAAAATTGCTACACCACGAAGACGACGTGCTACAGACGCAAAATTTATCCGACAGGAAGAACTTGCTGTGATATGTAAATGATTAGCTTTTCAGAGCATTCACACAAGTCTGGCGCCGGTGGCCACACCTACAACGTGCTGACATGAGCAAAGTTTCCAACCGATTTCTCATACACAAATAGCAGTTGATTGGCGTTGCCTGGTGGAACGTTGTTGTGACGCCTCGTGTATGGAGGAGAAATGCGTACCATCACGTTTCCGAATTTGGTAAAGATCGGATTGTAGCCTATCGCGATTGCGGTTTATCGTATCGCGACATTGCTGCTTGCGTTGGTCGAGATCCAGTGACCGTTAGCAGAATATGGAATCGGTTGGTACAGGAGGGTAATATGGAACGCCGTGCTGGATCCCAACGGCCTCGTATCACTAGCAGTCGAGATGACAGGCATCTTATCCGCATGGCTGTAACGGATCGTGCAGCCACGTCTCGATACCTGAGTCAACAGATGGGGACGTTTGCAAGAGAACAACCATCTGCACGAACAGTTCGACGACGTTTGCAGCAGCATGGACCATCAGCTCGGAGACCCTAGACGCTGGATCACAGACAGGAGCGCTTGCGATGGTGTACTCAACGACGAACCTGGGTGCACGAATGGCAAAACATCATTTTTTCGGACGAATCCAGGTTCTGTTTACAGCATCATGATGGTCGCATCCGTGTTTGGCGACATCGAGGTGAACGCACATTGGAAGCGTGTATTCATCGTCGCCATACCGGCGTATCACCCGGCTTGATGGTATGGAGTGCCATTGGTTACACGTGTCGGTCACCTCTGGTTCGCATTGACGGCACTTTGGACAGTGGGCGTTACATTTCAGATGTGTTACGACCCGTGGCTCTACCCTTCATTCGATCCCTGCGAAACCGTACATTTCAGCAGGATAATGCACGACCGCATGTTGCAGGTCCTATACGGGCCTTTCTGGATACAGAAAATGTTCGACTGCTGCCCTGGCCAGCACATTCTCCATATCTGTCACCAACTGAAAACGTCTTGTCAATGGTGGCCGAGCAACTGGCTCGTCACAATACGCCAGTCACTACTCTTGATGAACTGTGGTATCGTGTTGTAGGTGCATGGGCAGCTGTACCTGCACACGCCCTCCAAGCTCTGTTTGACTCGATGCCCAGGCGTATCAAGGCCGTTATTACGGCCAGAGAAGGTTATTTTGGGTACTGATTTCTCAGGATCTATGCACCCAAATTGCCTGAAAATGTAATCACATGTCAGTTCTAGTATAATATATTTGTCCAGTGAATACCCGTTTATCACCTGCATTTCTTCTTGGTGTAGCTATTTTAATGGCCAGTAGTGTAAAATACTTACATTATCCTTGATGTTTGAGGTTAATTCGTCTGTCTCATAAATATTGCACCCCAAGTGGGTTAGCTTTGTTATAGCGTCTTCTCCTAAGAAACTCAGTAATTCTGAGGGAGTTTCGTCTATACTAGGGGCTTTGTTTCGTCTTAGGTCTTTCAGTGCTCTGTCAAATTCTTCTCGCAATATCGTACCTTCCGTTTCATCTTTAACTGCTTCCTCTTTCCTTTCTATAATACAGCCTTCACGTTTTCTTTCCTTGGTATAGCCCTTCTGTGTATTCTGCGCTTTTAGCTGAATGAGGTAGTCGCAGCAAAAGGCCTTGGAAAAAAGCAGAACTGACCAAAAAAACACAATCCAAGATGTTGAACGTTAGCTCCGCTCCGAAGTAGGGCGGTTCGCATCCATTAGTTGCGGCTTAACGTGTCGCTTAACGCCAAGGTCTTAATACCCGATGTCAACAGCGTCGTGCGCCGATTATCAATCACTCTGCCGCACTCCAGCGAACACGTTCCGTTTTTCTCTTTGCGCGTCCTTCTCCGCGCGAGCCGCGCATTATCTGCATTTTAAGACTCCCCGGTACGTCACTGCAGCCGCGCACCCGAGCGGCTTAATTGCGCTAGTAAACAAACGGGATTCACTCTTTCGCAATCGTAATGCGACTTCGGCCGAGGCTTCCGCAGCGGGTCACGTGCGCATGCGCGGGCCGCAGATTATTACGCGCAGGGCAAACGTGCGGACTTGTCTCCCGCTGAGCGCACTTCATTGCGGTCTCGCATTATAAGCCGCTGCCGCCGAGGCGGTGAAGGGGCCATTACACAGATTATCTTAATAGCACGATGTCTCGCCGACATCAGCGCTAACTTAGGTCGGCCCGCGTTCGAGGACCGTGAATGTAATTGCAGCGCGGCACTGTGGAGACCAGCGTCTCGCATGTAATTTATTTTTTTTCCCCCTCCACCTCTCTCGTCCGCTTGCCGCTCACTCTCCCACTTTGCGCCATCTTGTAACGAGATAGGATTTCTATCGTGTATCAGACAGTATTGATACCCTACGACCTCGCATGCGGAACTGAGGATAATGAGTACAAACGTGAGATAAGTTTGTGTCTCGATCACTATCAGAGAGATCAGACATCACCATTCATCAGCCAGCATCTTGGAAGGTCTTACGGTATCATGCCACGATATCATGTAGCTAACCCCTTTAAATTCGTGGAGGAAAACGATAACAATTGCGTGTCTATGGAGAATCGCTTCAGTTGTTCGACTGATTTCCTCTCAGAAAGTTTACAGTACGTAGTAATCGATGTAAAATCATCGAGTAAAACAGAAGTGATATCCGGCGCCCCCCAAGGAAATGTTATAGGCCCTCTGCCGTTCCTAATTACATAAACGACTTAGCAAATAATCTGAGCAGCCCTCTTAAGGGGAGCCGGAGGTGCCTATGCTGCCCATGTTAAAATCACTAAGTTTGAGGAACATTTATGAATAAACTACCAAATAGAAAAATTTGAATTTTTTTTACATATAGAGTGGTTTACTATTGCAGTTATGACACAGGGATTTTGGAGTATCTTTCCTAGTTTCCTTCCAATTATTTTTTTTTTATTAATGACCCAATTTTTTTACAAATAATTGCTTTATAATTAAACTGAAATGAAACTACTGAACATATTGCCAAATGGCTGCGTTACAATGTAAGTTTGACCACTAGGAGTGCTGTATAAAAATTTCATCTCTCTAGCTTGAGTGGATTTTGAGAAAATGTTCCTTATATTCGAAAAATTCTAATTTATGGGAAATGGCTATCAAAGTTTCTCAATACATTCCTGCACTATAGGATGGATTATCAGGGTCTTCTTCTTCATACTCCAAAAGCTTCCTCTTCTGTCTTCTTTTCTGGCGTGTTGTTCCATCATACTTCATATGCCTTTCTCTTCTTTCTGCTCCTCTTATCCTTTCTCTGTCAATATTTCTTAGTGCTCGTACATTGTTCACCCCAGCTGTAAATCCTAATGCCTTCAGAACTTGACACTTCACACTGTTCCCTTGGTTGTAGGTTGCTATTGCATCATAAGTGCCAAAGTGCAGTGTTTTTATGCTTACAAACACCCTTTTAGGAATCACTTTCCATATCAAATTGTTTACGCTCTCATTAGGATTCTGCGTCTTTCCGTGTAGACATTTGTGTAACAATTCTGGCTGTGCTAAGTCATGGAAAATATCATCACTGTCACTAACATATTCACGAAATCTGTCACTTCCACCAGTCAGCTTCTTGCTAGAAGGTGTCACAGGGCTATGGCCGGCCATGTGTTGCTTAGCAGAAGAACGCACTGTTTCAGTAATTGTAGTATCGCAAATTGGTATTAGTGTTAATTTTCTTTTACCTACGTTCTTCCTCTTCTTATATACACGGTTACTAAAACGTGGCATCGTAACCAGAACAACGCTTTACACAAGAAGTATAATACTACCATCAGCCGGCCGTGGTGGTCTAGCGGTTCTAGGCGCTCAGTCCGAAGCCGCGCGACTGCTACGGTCGCAGGTTCGAATCCTGCCTCGGGCATGGATGTGTGTGATGTCCTTAGGTTAGTTAAGTTTAAGTAGTTCTAAGTTCTAGGGGACTGATGACCATAGATGTTAAGTTCCATAGTGCTCAGAGCCATTTGAACCATTTGAACTACCAACAACAGGCGCAACACTGAACTAATTCGAAACGGTAAATAGCAAAGAGACGATGTTCCGCGCTCTTAGCGTTTCATTTGTCATAGAAAACAATGTAGCCAACCCTTGCACACTCACTGTATGTGTAACATAAGGCGCTGTATGCGTAACAGGCCGAGAAAATCCCAAGCAGTTCGCCAGGAAGTCGCGAGAGGGTGTTAGATGCATTCAGTGCCCGCCCATTTCCTCTGCAGGCGTGGGGGAAAATGGTAATAACTCCACTTCCAGGGCGAGTAGAACAATAATTCAAAGTTTACATTAAAGAGGAATGTTCCAATTAATTTTCGGTAGCAAAAAAAAAGGTCGTATTTTTTTGTATTTGACCACCTCCGGCTCCCCTTAAATTGTTTGTGGATGATGCTGTCATTTATCGTCCAGTAAAATCATCAGAAGATCAAACCTAATTGCAAAATTAATTAGACACGAAATCTGAAGGGTGCGAAAAGTGACAACTGTTTCTCACTAAGGAAAAGTGTGAGGTCATCCACATGATTACGAAAAGAAATCAAATTTCGGTTGCATAACAACTCTCACAAATCTAAAGGCTATCAATTCGACTAAACATCTAGGAATTGCTATTAGAAACAACTTAACATGGAATTCACACACAGCTGATGTTGTGGAAAAGGCAAACCACAGACTACGTTTTATTGGCAGAACATTTAGAAGATGGACCAGGACTACTAAAGAGACTGCCTACACTACGCTTGTCCGTCCTCTGAAAGGGTATTGCTGTACTGAATGGAATCCTTACCTGACAGGGTTGACAGAAAACATCGAAAAAGTACAAGCGTATTATCGCGCAATTGGGAAGATCGTGTCACGGATATGATTAACGAGTTCAGATGGCAATTATTAAAAAAAATAGGCGTTTTTCGTGTGGCGAGATCTTTTCACGGAATTTTAGTCACCAGATTTCTCCTCTGAATGTGAAAATATCTTACTGTCTCCAGCCTACATAGGGATAAATGATTATCACAATAAAATAAGAGAAATCAAAGCTCGTACAGAAATATTTGAGTTATCATTTTTCCCGTGTGCTGTTAGAGAGTGGAACGGCAGTGAAGTAGAGTAAAAGTGGTCTGATGAACCCTCTGCCAGGCATTTCAATGTTAATTGCAAAGTAGGTATGTAAATGTACATGTAGATGTGGACAATGTCTAAGAATTTCACGAAAAGCGGTTCTAATGTCAATTCAGCAGATAAAATTCTACCCTTCAAATGTTTTAGTAAACAGTAGGAAAAATGAAACTTCCTGGCAGATTAAAACTGTGTGCCCGACCGAGACTCGAAGTCTGGACCTTTGCCTTTCGCGGGCAAGTGCTCTACCATCTGAGCTACCGAAGCACGACTCACGTCCGGTACTCACAGCTTTACTTCTGCCAGTATCTCGTCTCTGCAAGGTTCGCAGGAGAGCTTCTGTAAAGTTTGGAAGGTAGGAGACGAGATACTGGCAGAAGTAAAGCGGTGAGTACTTGCCGTGGGTCGTGCTTCGGTAGCTCGGATGGTAGAGCACTTGCCCGCGAAAGGCAAAGGTCCCGAGTTCGAGTCTCGGTTGGGCACACAGTTTTAATCTGACAGGAAGTTTCATATCAGCGCACACTCCGCTGCAGAGCGAAAATCTCATTCTGGAAGTAGGTAAAATGGTAGATGCCACGTTCAGTGGTGAACTCCTTTTGATAACTAAAATGTGCCTGAACGAGAATCGCATATTTGCAGATATGCTCAGGTCATCTTACCTACATTAGTTATTCCAAAAGTTAGTGGTTGCACATATTTGTCGTAATGTCCTTAAAGAGGTGCGTAACAAATGCATTCTTTGTCGAGAGCGAAACCTTTGAAACTGATGCAGCACATATGCGGCTGAGTGCTACAGCTAAGAACTGAACATAGCGCTGCAGGCTTTCATGGTGTTGTCGTTGATGACAAAATCTTCTGAGCTGTTAGGCCGCGTCATACTGCTCTTCAGACTTCTTCAGTGGTCGACGTTTCGATCCCTCTGCTTGGATATTCTTGAGGATTCAACTTATGTCCCTGGATAGCTGAACGCTGACGAAAGGCGGTGTCACGTTCACTTCTAAAAGGCTATTTTGCCGTACTTTTTCGGAGGAGTTACCCAGTAAATCCATTTCTCCGCCCTGCGGAGCGAGGTGATGCAGTGGTTAGCACACTGGACTCGCATTCGGAAGGACGACGTTTCAAAACCCTAGTCCGGCCACCCTGATTTAGGTTTTCCGTGATTTCCCTAAATCGCTTCAGGCAAATGCCGGGATGGTTCCTTCGAAAGGGCACGGCCGACACCCTTCCCTAATCCGATAGGACCGATGACCTCACTGTTTGGTCCCCTTCCATAAATCAACCGACCAATCCAAATCTCCGAGGAAAGGCGAGAAAATACGAGTAGCCTTTTAGAAGTGAACGCGACACTGCCCTTCGACAATATTCAGCCATCTAGGGAGACCAGTGGAATCCTGAATACGATCACAGCATCGAAAACAAAATGTTGGCCATTGAAAAACCTTGAAGAGGATTATGATGCGTCCTAACTACTTTGAAGACTTTGTCATCAGTTAAGTGATGTTTGAAAACTAATGAGTCGGAGTTATTGTTTGTAACCATCAATTTTTTCTTTGCACACACTCACTCACTCACACAGACATACAAACACACACGCACACGGCTCACAAATCACGATTAACAGTTAATCTCGGCAGTTACGGAGTGACGGAAACATTTTTTCTAGTCTTTGCAGCAATTCTGGACGATGTATGCAGGAATACCTTTCAAGTTTGTCGATTACGTTCTTCCGAAAGCATCAAACAGATGCTCTTTTAAACGCTTTTTTGAAAGGGGGGGGGGAATAATAAGTCAAAGAGGCTACGTTAATAAGGGGGCTAAGGGACTAGAGATAAACCGTTTCTTGTACCGGAAATTCACTAATGTAGATTTCCATGTGACCGGGCGTGTTGTCGTGATGCAGCATCCAAGTGCGTGTCTGGTGGCGTAAGTGCCACTCCGTTTCTGAGTCTTTAAGAAGTGGGCCTATCAGCTGTCTGCAAAGTGTGCAGGGGTTGCACTGTACGCCTGGAAGTGCACAAAGTGCTCTAAGGTATGCCTGTTTCCCTGGAAACACAACACGTCGATTTCTACGGCCTGAGATGAAGTAGTGTACTCCCGGTAGCAACAGAGTCATCACTCACTCCAAGTCTACCGCTTCTGCCTTGTCTCTTTAATTTGTTCATACTATCCTTTGATGTTCTTCGCATGTCGCATATTACGATCATTCGCACTTTGGAACTCGCTACACTGTGATAGGCGACCGTGTTATGTGAAACCACTATACAATTTCGCTTTCTCCTTTATGAAACGTCCCCTTTTTAACAATTATACACGACTGTCCTTAACCCGACATACAATATTTTTAGCGCAACGCAATCTGACTTTCAAAATTCCCTACAAAAGAATGGCGCTGACTAACATTAAACTATACCTTTCACAAATCACTTACCTCACAAAAATCTTCGCTGCTCAAGCTACTGCAATACAGCGAGCGCCACTACTCCCAGCTAAATAAAAGATTCAAACTACTAAAGGCACTAACTACTGATAGGGATAGTTAGCAAATGAAAGATATTAATAGAGAACAAACAATGTATTTACCTTGATATCATCATATATAAATATATCAGTTCATGAAAAATTACAAAACTCCGCCATCTCTCTCCCCACATCCACCACTGCTGGCGGCTCACCTCCAACTGCGCAACGCTACGCGCTGTTCACAGCCAGCTGCCTAACACTACAATGGCAGACAACAATGCAAACTAGCAACAGACTGCACACAGCACAGCCAGTGATTTCATTTTGAGCGCTACGTAACGTTGCCAATAAGAAAACATAAACAGCCTACTTACATAGAGAAAACATAAACAGCCTACTTACATAGCCCCCATGCTCCCCACAAAAAATTTTTACAAATGGTGTTGGGCACTGGCCAATACAGATTTGACAAAAATTTTTCACAATTACAGTAACAAAGATATAAAATGCACACACTTATTGATACAATGTTGGTCAAAAGCTAAAATTACAGTCTATAAAGACAGTCCTAATCGTACATAACAGGAGAATAGCAGTGTTTTTCTCAAAGTCTGAGCAGTAAAAGAAAATGCACACGGAAGTAGTGGATTTCCATGCAGTCTTGAAGAAGTAGTGTTGTCCTTCCAACGGAAAGACAGTGCTGACTCTCGACATGCTGACAGGTAATGGGCCACAACAGAGCAAACCCACTGCAGAGTCAGTCGAAGTTTTGATGAAAATTGGTAGGTAGGTCACAGAGCAGACCCACTGTAGTCCTGGTAGAGAGTATGGTATTGGTGGGCCACCAGAGGTGCAGACCCACTGCAGTCCTTGTAGAAATAATGGTATTGGTGGGCCATCAAAGATGTAGACCCACTGCAGTCCTTGCAGAGATAATGGTATTGGTGGGTCATCAAAGATGTAGACCCACTGTAGTCCTTGTAGAGATGGCTAGCAGCCATCTGTTGTGACTGTGCAGGTGCACAATCACCATTGAAGAGTCTTGCGGATAATATAGCAAGTCCATAAACCACCACTTGTGCACTCACAAAGTTTTTGAAATTGTCCTTAGAACCAGCAATGCTGTTATCCAGTCCCTTGCTGAGTTATTAACACACATGCAAACACTAACAGTCCCTACTTCTCACATATTGTCCATATACTATGACCAACAGAAACGTGTGCAGTGAAATGTAACTTACACGTTAATAATGTCATGAACTGGTGACAATTACAATTTTATAACATAAGAATACAATTACAAAGGTACAAAATACATCATTAAAAACATAATAATACAGATAACATTTGTAGTACAGGCTTTACAAAAGAATAGAAATAAACATATACATCAGTGTTACAAAAATAGTGACATAAGTACATACATAAAATAATGAGAATAGTTTTCGAAACATTAATTTCACACATGAACATTGAAACAGAACAGAATTGTAAACAACTTTACAAAGAAAATAACATATTATTAATGCAACTTATATTTGAGGATAACAGTATTCCTCCTCATAGTGAATGTAGCTTAATATTAAAAGAAAAAAAATTCTATGAAACTACACAGAGACAGGAAGAAAACAAATACACAAGGGTACACAAACACATAGTGGGATAACACCAATAGGAAAGGACAGGGTTCGTTTTCAGTGTAACATGTGGTACTGCAGTCCAACCCAAAACTTCATATATCTTTCCTCTTATTTCATCCTTTGTTTCCACCCAAAAAATTCTATCTAAGCATGCTTTCTGTATTTATATGTTCATACATTTCTTACCTCAACATTTATTTCCAAGAAAATCCTACCTAAACCTGTTTTCTCAATGCATTTCTTCCAATTCATCGCAACTCATTCTCTTAGAGGCTGCCCCCTCTTAAGCTAACTTAAATCTACTGAGCTCAGATGCTAAACTAAGGGACGAGGCAATGCAGCATCACATAACAAATCAACACAAACAGCAATGCAAAAAAATGCAAATTGGCAAAGCTAGCAGCATAAATGAGCAAAAGTCAAATTCAATAACACTATGCCTGGCAAACAGCAGCAACTTATACCTAAACATGACATAGCGCAAGCAGAAAAAATATTACACTAAACAACAATGCAGATAAGGGAAATGTATATTCACATCTTAATGTCTATGTAATTAAAGTGGTGCACCACAAGAAGTTATTCTACCAAAAAGTTACCAATTACTTGAAAAGAAAATTATGAATGCAGTTACTAGTTCCTTCTTATTGTTCTTTCATTTCCAAGTGCTCCTTTTTTAAAGAATGTGGATCATAAAATAATTATTTAATAGATCTGTTGACAGAAAGTGTTCACATTAGCAAATGCATTTTATTTTATAAAAGCAATGCTGCAACACAGCTGGAAAACAGATGTCAAATGAAATAAGCAACTACGAAAAGCAAAGTATAAAAATATCATTCAGTAGTCATGTGACATTTCATAAGTTAGTAGAAATTCTCTCAACTCTCGTAGAAAGACGCTTGTCGTAATCAGGTGTGCAGATGTAAAAATATTTCCGAGGATAATGGCCTCCCCTTTTTTTTTGTGCTACCTGTGCCGCTGAAAAGGGCTCGCAATAATGGCTTTTTCTCCAGGCGTCTGACACAGCTGGCTGCCCGCGACGCATTACGTGCAGGTGGTCACTTAACTTTCGTACGGAAATATTTACGACAGGAGATTCTGCTACCGTTGCAGTCTCATTTAAAAATATTTCACAGGTCAAGAATTAGCGTTGCAAATCTGTAGAAACAAAATGCTATTGATATAACAGTGTCCAAAAAATGTTCAGTGGCATTGTGATACATTCACACATGATTCACACATGTCATAACTCTTAAAGTACGATTCTTGGTTTCCAACATCCTTTTTCACAAGTCAAGAGTCCCTACCCACTATTCATTACTCCTTACCTTATTACACATATACGTATCCATCGACACTCGTCAATATTTCGTCATTATAAATATGAAGCATAATCAAATAACTCGTATAGCCTCAGCCTATTAATCATAAACATACCTCAGCAGCATAATACACATCGTCGTCGTAAAAATAACATCATTAACACCTCAGTCAAATCTCAAAATCGTCGTAGCTTCCTCCAATAATTAAAAAAATTCTCTGCTCATGTCAAAAGTGTCATCTGCCTCAAACGTACTTTAAAAATCATAATCCCTTTACCAAATACATCATTCAAAGTTCTCATAGTATCACAATGGTTCCGAAAAAATATGAACAGTTTACAATGCACAGACAAAATACAGTTTCATAAGTGTGAAGTTATCCAACCGTGTAATTGCGTAAACATGTGTCACTGATGTAGTAAAATAAATGTTTGTCTCTCTCAGTTAAATGATCAGATAGCTGTGTAATTTGTGTGTTAGAGAAATATGGTACCGATGTGTAAAGTTGTATAAGCAAAATACCATATTAGCTAGGGTTCCTTGTGGTTGCCACACACATGGTACACAAAGTAAGCGTGTACCCCCCTGAGGATTAATGTAATTATACCCTCAGGTGTTACAGATTACACCAATGGAATGAAATATATCACGGAAAACTTTCTTTGTAATTCAAAAATCTTTAAAAATAAATGTTTTAAGTATAAAATTAATCACTGAAATGCGTGTCCTGTAGCGCTAAATGTGCATATTGTTGTAAGATAATCTCTGTGAAAGTGTCGTAGTTATTTTCCTCCAAAAGCTAAGTTCTGCAGAAGCCAATGTACTTACCTCATGATAAACAAAAGTGAAATGCTTTGCGTATAGATATCTTAGTTATTACGCTTATTGTTGTAGTGAAGAACGTACTGTGCTGTAACGTATTGTTGTGCTACGGAGAACCCTGTCTCATTGTAGCTATACTACAAAAGTTACTACTAAAACATGTTTTGATTTCCATAAGAATTCAGAAAACTGTGCAGATATAAAACAGATACACCGCAAAAGCAACATTGTAAATTGTCACTCATTAGTAGCGTCGTGATAAAATCGTGTATCTGTCACATAAACTAATCACTCTGTCGTCTGGTATCTCACAGAAAGTACATTAAACCCAGAATGTATTTTCAAGTAAACCAAAATGTTGCATTAAAATCTCATTAGCAGTACTGGTAAATGTTCTAAGTATGTGAGCCTTATAGTCGTTACGTAGTCGTGCAACAAACAAGCAAGAATGTACAAATACAATACTGTGTCGTCTGTTCACTATAACAATGCATTCGTAATTTCTGTTTAAAATGTTCCCTAGGTTCTAGACTGGATATTGTACTTCAAACATTGTTGTATGTTAACAGTTTCTTAAGTCTGACAAAGCATTTAAGTAATGTGAAGCGAAAAGTTTTATGGCAAAGACAAAGTTAAAAGGCAGATTATCTGTCAATAAATGGTTTTACATGAGAAATGTGGTGTAAACCTTTACTCTTCCTAGTACGCAGAGTTTCAACTTCAACGCAATTATCATGTGGTATACGTCGGATTCTGTAAGGTCCATTGTAAACTAGAAAGAATTTGTGACTCAAGTGTTTCTTCTTATGTGACAATGAATGAGCTTTAATGAGAACTTTCTGACCAATACATAATTTCTTTGCATTTGCTTTACCGTTTAGTTTTCTCCGTTTGTCTGCTGCAGATTTTATATTTTTAAGAGCCAAATCAATTATGTCTTTGTGTCGAAGTTTACGTGTATTCGGGAAAGGTACAAGCTCTCTGATTCTGTTCGGAGGTTCCACATTCTTCAGTACAAGAGTAGGTGGTAAAGCAGTGGAATCATGAGGCATTTCATTCAGCACATTTTGAAATAAGTGTAAATATCTGTCCCAATGCTGATGCTTTCTGTGACAATAAAGTCTGCAAAGCTTATTGATTTCTTTCATAATCCGTTCAGACGGGTTGCAATGTGGTGAGTACAATGAAATAAAAACAGGTTTGATTTTATGGTTGCGAAGCATGCGTGACCAAACAGCAGATCTGAATTGCGGTCCGTTATCTGAAATGACTTTACTAACGTGTCCAACTTCACGTAAGAAATTTTTAACAAAGGCGTTGGATACAGACCGTCCAGTGGCTTTACGTAACGGAGTGAAAGAAACAAATTTTGAAGTAAGTTCAACAGCGACTAGAACGTACGAAAATCCATTGGATGTTCTGACAAGCGGTCCCAAGAGATCAACAGCAGCAAATTCTTTTAATTTAGCAGGAATAATAGGAAACAACGGAGCACGATGTGAGACAGTAGATGGTTTCGCCTTTTGACAAAGTTTA
Organism: Schistocerca serialis cubense; assembly: GCF_023864345.2. NCBI lineage: Eukaryota > Metazoa > Arthropoda > Insecta > Orthoptera > Acrididae > Schistocerca > Schistocerca serialis. Next base: position 1,198,639,764 of record NC_064638.1, on the reverse strand, counting down.
CAAATAGACAAGACTCTTCGAATTCTTTTTTCCATATTGTTAAAATAACAAGTCGTTCGAAGAATATGATAACATTTGCGTGGACCAAAATGTGCGTAGCTGAAATGAATGTACCAAATGAGCTTATTAACAAAATCGTCAGGAATGCAAAGTACCCATAGCTTGTCATCAACAGTGCAGCGTTTGAACAGTATGTTGTTTCTAACCAGGTAATAATGCCGAATCTGTGTGTGTGTCTTTTCATGCCATTTGCTCTTGATGTCTTTCCAAATCGGATCTTTATCTTGCTCATGAGCAATGTCCTTTAAAGATGTGGTGATGAAGTTTTCAAAGGCGACTTTCTGAATGTAAAGAATACTGAAATTTTTCTCGAGGTTGCCTTCTGTGGTACTTTTCTCAAGCCCAGCCGGTGCGCGTGACAGTGCGTCCGCAACAATGTTCTCCTCGCCGGGAATGTAGACTATTGTGAAGCGGAATTCTTGCAGAAACAATGCCCAACGTTTTAACCTGTCATGATTTAATTTTGAAGACATAAGAAATTGTAATGCACGATGATCACTGTATACTTTTACGTGCTTACCAGAAAGAAAGAAACGGAATTTGTTAAATGCCCAAACGATAGCTAAAGCTTCTAATTCAGTAACGGAATAATTTTTTTCAGATTTTGTTAGCACTCGGCTAGCAAAAGCAATGGTTTTCTGAATGGTAGTGTCATTTTCTATGGCTTCTTGAAATAAATGGGCACCAAGACCGACTTTAGAAGAATCCGTGCTAAGGCAGAAATCTTGTGACAGATCTGGATGAGCTAAGATTGGCGCGCGAAGTAACGCTTCTTTCAAAGAATTGAATTCCAACTGTGCTTGTTCGTCCCAGTTCCAAATAGTATTTTTTCCAGTGAGAGAACAAAGTTTTGGTGTAGCTAGAATTTGCATATTCAGAAAACGACGGTAAAAATTTACGAGACCTAGAAAACTGCGGACTTGTCTTTTTGTGCATGGCACTGGAATGGCTCTGATTGCTTCTAACTTTTCAGGATCCGGCTGAATGCCTTCAGAAGAAATAATATGTCCCAAAAACCTCACCTTTGACCTACCGAATTCAGACTTTTCCAAGTTAACTGTAATTCCAGATTCTGCAAAAACATGTAACACGCTGTTGAGGATGCGATTGTGTTGTTCCCATGAGGCTTCTGCTATCAGAATATCGTCTACATATAAGGTGATGTGACGTTTTAAGAACTCAGGTAATATGGAATTTAGCCCGCGAATGAATGCTGCCGAAGAAATGTTCAAACCAAAGGGAAGTTTCCGAAACTGATAACAAACGCCGAAACAAAGGAAAGCTGTGTATTTTCTACATTCTGGATGAAGTTCGATCTGATAAAAGCTGGATCTGAGATCAATGGAAGACAACACTTTTACACCATTAAAATTTTGAAGAAGTTCTTCTAACGTTTGCGGCCTGTCTGTTTCAGGAATAATGATCGTATTGATTTGTCTCGAATCTAAGACAAGCCTGATCGATCCATTTTTCTTCTCAACAACATGTAATGGATTGTTGTATGAGCTTACTGCAGGCTCAATAATGCCCTCATTAAGCATAGATTGTATTTCTGTTCTAACACGGTCCCTATAATGTGCTGGAATTACATATGGTCTAACACAAAATTTAGTATGCTCACGAACACGAAATTGGTATTGAAATCCCTTGATTGTTCCCGTTTTGTGAGTAAAAACTGTGGAATGTGCTTGTAAAATCTCAAAAAGGTCTTGCCTATCATTGTCATTACAATTCTCAATTGTTTGAATTTTATTCTGAATTAACTTATTAGTGTCAAATGCGCCGTCGATATCATCCCTGTCAGTACTTGCAGAGTGATTGTTAGTGTCTAGTTCCGTAGAAAAGTCCGAACTGTTGTCTAACAGAAGGTAAAGCCGATTAATTTCCTCGTCATGGTTTGAGAGCCAATCTTCAAATTTCAAAGCTATTGACTTACCTTCTTTCTCTAAACTTATTTCAGCATCGTGAAAGTTTAAGATTGCTTTGTATTCATTCAAAAAGTCTACTCCCAATATAATTTCCGTCGACAATAATGGAACAATGAGAAAGTTCATAGAGAAGCTGTGGCTTTGACAAAAGAATTCTAAATTGGTTTGTTGGCGTACATCTACACTTTTTCCAAAGATTGCACCTTGTAATTTAATCTTACGTAACGGAAGTGTGGGGCAATCGTTCGATTTGTTGCATTTGCTAAAGGCTGTTTCACTGATTACTGAGATGGGACTGCCAGAGTCAAGTACTGCCGTAAATTTTACGTCATTCACTGTAATGTGAATCACAGGATATGCAATGTTGTTATGTTTTACGTCGTGTTCTTGGAGTAAAATGTCCCTAATGTCTTCCATTTTTACGTAATTACTAGCTACGGCAGCTGCGTCGTTAGTTTCATACGTGCGTTTTGTGGCTGCCTGCGGTATGAGTCATTGCCTATTGTCTCTTTGTTGGCGCGCGTCGTTATTGGGATTTGGAGGCCTAACTTCTACAAATTCACCGTGACGAGAGGGCCCTGCTCTGTTTGAATCCCGCCAGTTCTGATGCAATTCAGGTCTGTCGTTACGATCATACCGTCTGTCGTCATGTCGGTAGATTCCATAGTTTCTTTCTTGTCGGTCACATGGTGGAGAATTTCTCCCTGAATCGTAACTGCGCGCTGGTCCGTTGCGTCTAAAGTTATTCTGTCTCCCTTGATAGTATTTATTTTGGTTCCCGTATTGTCTGTTTATCTTATTGTCTCTGCGATAGTCATTACCACGGAGAGGTGATCTTTCCCTGTAGTTATTACTACTCTGCCAACGGTTGTCATACGGGTGGTGTCTGTTTTGGTCACGATTTGTGTTGTGAGAATAGCCTTGTCGTGTAAAGTTATTACTTCTTTCATCGCGGAATTGCGACGGATGTGACCTGTAATTGCTGTGTTCCTGGTTTCGCGTTCCGCGATTGTCAGTGTCAATTTCTAATTCTTGTAAGAGTCCCTGAAATGCTTCAATGTCGTCTTTGCAACGTCCTGCCAAAATAATATGTCGTAAATGTTCAGGCAGTTTGATTAAGCAAATGCGGATGAGTTCTGAGGGGCTGTATGGGTTTGAAAGATACTGATTCTTATGCAACATGTCTTCAAAATATTTCATAAGACTGGAAAATTCAGATTGTTCGAAACGTTTCATCATTATGATGCTATGTTTTACACGGTCTTGTGTGGCTTGAGACCAATATGCTGAGAGGAAGGCATGGTAAAACTCTCCTTCACTGTGGCAATCGTGAATTACCGATCGCATTCTTACAGCTGGTTCATTCTCTAAGTAGCCACACATAAATTCTAATCTGTGTTCCAACGACCAGTTGGGAGGAAAACAATGAGAGAATTGATGGAGCCATGCTTGTGGATGAATGTCGTTGGCAGAATTCTTAAACGTTTTGAATTTACGTGTAGTAATGAACAGCTTATAGTCAAAATCATCATGTCGGCGAGTCGCATGTCGGTCATTGTTACGTCGCTTCGGCGGTTCCATCTCAAAATTCGGTGCACATTCCCAATTTCTTTCATTACTTCCGAAATGCCCTGTGTTATTATTTTGCAGCTTTTCCGTGTTTCTAAGTCCCTCTTCCCGTGTTGGAGCGCGAGTGTCCTCTGAAATACGTAATTCTTGTATTACCTGTGTTAGCTGATCTTGTACTTCCCGGATTTCTCTTTGGTGTTGCGTATCAATTTGATTCAGATTTTGTTTCAGTTTCCTAATTTGTTCGCTCTCTTCTGTGTTATTAAAGACTACCGGTTTTGTGTCATTCAGATTATCATCTACCTTCGTCGATAAATTATTTAGCTGATCCGAAAGTTCAACTACTTTCTCTGATAATGAACTAATTTCCTCCATGTGTCTTTCTACTGTGTCCTTTAAGTTTTCCTGAGTTTTTGCAAGTTGCGTAACCGAATCGGTAGATGCAACTGAGTCAATTTTAGCTTGCAAGGTCTCATGATTTTCATGAACAATAATTTGCAGTTCTTTTATGGCTGCTTCGTGATTCTGTAATGCATTTTCATGCCGCGAAAAAATAGGTTGAAAATGCTCACAAATTTGTGTTTTTACGTCGTTACAGACTTTTTGACATTTCGATTCGATTTTATGCAACTCAGTAGTTAAATCTTCACGTGTTTGTTCAAGTGTGGTGTCTAACTTTTGAAGCTTTTGCTGTGTTTGTCTCTGATTTTGTTCCATTGTGTCTAACTTTTGAAGCTTTTGCTGTGTTTGTCTCTGATTTTGTTCCATTGTGTCTAACTTTTCAAGCTTTTGCTGTGTTTGTCTCTGATTTTGTTCCATTTGTTGCATTAATTGCAATAATAATGTATTAGTGTCTGGAATCTGTTTCTCTACGCTTTTCGGCAGTGCATTTGCACCGACAACATTCACATTTTGAAAAGCAGAAAATGTGTCTTGACTTATTTGAGAAAACGGTGATGACCCAAAACCTGAATCTACAGTATTCGCGAAATTGTGTCCTGTCATTTCGGATTCCTGAGGCGAGCTGTTGCCGACCGATCGATCGATAATGCTTCCCTCTTCACTAATTGTTTCACTGTCCGTGCCATTGTTTGCCGCCCGCTCCATTTCCCTATGCACGATTACCAAATTACCACTTTGAACATCAGTTAATTCATTACTCTGCGGCGCTAACACACTGCCTTCGTCTTCACTGTCATTTCTCAGTTTACTTTGGAGCCTAGTATTACGTTTTTCACACGCCATTATTGTCACAGTATTTCACACGACAACACAGAAAAACACAATTTGAAGAGCAAAATAAAATAACGTAGCAATGGAAATAATGTCTAGTTAATTGCAGCTGCGAAATACTTGGTGCAAATCTACATGCATGCCACAACTGTTTTACTCTACAACAATGAAAACTACAACTACAAAGGAGATTCTCTCTACAATTACGCGCTAGCAATAAACAAAAGCTACACTAAATACACAAACTACAAGAAAAATCAGAAGATTCCAGTGAGGTATCCTAGGCTAAGGGTCGACATATGAAACGTCCCCTTTTTAACAATTATACACGACTGTCCTTAACCCGACATACAATATTTTTAGCGCAACGCAATCTGACTTTCAAAATTCCCTACAAAAGAATGGCGCTGACTAACATTAAACTATACCTTTCACAAATCACTTACCTCACAAAAATCTTCGCTGCTCAAGCTACTGCAATACAGCGAGCGCCACTACTCCCAGCTAAATAAAAGATTCAAACTACTAAAGGCACTAACTACTGATAGGGATAGTTAGCAAATGAAAGATATTAATAGAGAACAAACAATGTATTTACCTTGATATCATCATATATAAATATATCAGTTCATGAAAAATTACAAAACTCCGCCATCTCTCTCCCCACATCCACCACTGCTGGCGGCTCACCTCCAACTGCGCAACGCTACGCGCTGTTCACAGCCAGCTGCCTAACACTACAATGGCAGACAACAATGCAAACTAGCAACAGACTGCACACAGCACAGCCAGTGATTTCATTTTGAGCGCTACGTAACGTTGCCAATAAGAAAACATAAACAGCCTACTTACATAGAGAAAACATAAACAGCCTACTTACACCTTCATGGACACCATTGTGACATCGACAGTCCTAAATTTCTCTGCGGTGACAGAAGTGATAGGATAGCGATATGCACACATGCAGATTGCCGTAGTATCGTATGGTGCGCTTGTGGTCTCGGGGTATAGAGATGTGGTGGCGCTCATGTCGGCAAGCCGCTTAGAAGGTGGCCTCGTGGCAGTTGACCTAGACCACTTATTTGACCGAGTTGAGCGCCATTTCTTGCAGGCTGTCTTAGAGATGAGGGGACTGTCCCCAACACAAACAGATATGATTCTCCGTCTCGTCAATGGAGGCCCCTCCAGAGTCCTGGTCGATGGCTACCGCTCGCCACCGTTCACTATTGAGCGCTCACTGAGAGAAGGATACCGTCAGCCTCTCTCTTCCCCCGTCACCCTCGAGCATGCATTTCACTGTCTACGGCAGCGTTTGATGGCCATTCGCCTCCGCATTCTACAATTTAAGTATTGTGTAGAGAGCACATTGTGCTCATGTGGGAGCGATCTAGATGGTTGTAAAACAATAAACTGGTAGCCAAGATCGCAGGAATTCTTTTTATTGCATGATTACCGGTTTCGGCGAAACTAAAGCCGCCATCATCAGATCTTAGGACACATACAGGTTACAACATCAAGGCTAACAATGGTGACATTAATAGTTGCCAATAAGGCCTGAGTGTTATAGACAACTATTAATGTCACCATTGTTTACCTTGATGTTGCAACTTGAATATGTCCTAAGATCCGATGATGGCATCTTTAGTTTGACCGAAACCGGTTATCATGGAATAAAAAGAATTCCTGCGATCTTGGCTACCAGTTTATTGTTTTATTTAAATATTGTGCCTAGGCAGAAGATGTAGTTTTCTTAGCGACATCGGCAGATGACATGTGTACGGCGATCACGTGGCTTCAGATCTGCAGCGAGGTGGCCGGGAACCACATAAACCTGCGAAAGCCGCACTACATGTTTAGTGATCTGTGGGCGAAGGACTGAATATGAGACGCCAGTACTCATTACCAAGGTCCCGGCGATGAAATGTGTGGGAGTGACCTTCCATGGGAACGTGCAGCGTACAGCACCAGCTACGTATCGCAGACTGCTTAATGTTACCCGCACGCAAGTTCGTCTCCGTACCTTTCGAACACTTGAAATGATAGTGCGGGTACATTTTGTCAATGTGTACCTCACCCCGAACCTTAAATCACTACACACACGTTCTCCCAATGGCCGCTACGGTAGCTGCCAAGTTCCGGGTGGCTTTAGGTCATTTAGTCGGCGGTGGTAGGATGTTCAAGACCCGGTACGAGACACTAACGTTGCCCACACATGCAGGCGCCAGTGGAATGACAAATATGCACAATATGGCGCGTACTACACTCCTGGAAATGGAAAAAAGAACACATTGACACCGGTGTGTCAGACCCACCATACTTGCTCCGGACACTGCGAGAGGGCTGTACAAGCAATGATCACACGCACGGCACAGCGGACACACCAGGAACCGCGGTGTTGGCCAACGAATGGCGCTAGCTGCGCAGCATTTGTACACCGCCGCCGTCAGTGTCAGCCAGTTTGCCGTGGCATACGGAGCTCCATCGCAGTCTTTAACACTGGTAGCATGCCGCGACAGCGTGGACGTGAACCGTATGTGCAGTTGACGGACTTTGAGCGAGGGCGTATAGTGGGCATGCAGGAGGCCAGGTGGACGTACCGCCGAATTGCTCAACACGTGGGGCGTGAGGTCTCCACAGTACATCGATGTTGTCGCCAGTGGTCGGCGGAAGGTGCACGTGCCCGTCGACCTGGGACCGGACCGCAGCGACGCACGGATGCACGCCAAGACCGTAGGATCCTACGCAGTGCCGTAGGGGACCGCACCGCCACTTCCCAGCAAATTAGGGACACTGTTGCTCCTGGGGTATCGGCGAGGACCATTCGCAACCGTCTCCATGAAGCTGGGCTACGGTCCCGCACACCGTTAGGCCGTCTTCCGCTCACGCCCCAACATCGTGCAGCCCGCCTCCAGTGGTGTCGCGACAGGCGTGAATGGAGGGACGAATGGAGACGTGTCGTCTTCAGCGATGAGAGTCGCTTCTGCCTTGGTGCCAATGATGGTCGTATGCGTGTTTGGCGCCGTGCAGGTGAGCGCCACAATCAGGACTGCATACGACCGAGGCACACAGGGCCAACACCCGGCATCATAGTGTGGGGAGCGATCTCCTACACTGGCCGTACACCACTGGTGATCGTCGAGGGGACACTGAATAGTGCACGGTACATCCAAACCGTCATCGAACCCATCGTTCTACCATTCCTAGACCGGCAAGGGAACTTGCTGTTCCAACAGGACAATGCACGTCCGCATGTATCCCGTGCCACCCAACGTGCTCTAGAAGGTGTAAGTCAACTACCCTGGCCAGCAAGATCTCCGGATCTGTCCCCCATTGAGCATGTTTGGGACTGGATGAAGCGTCGTCTCACGCGGTCTGCACGTCCAGCACGAACGCTGGTCCAACTGAGGCGCCAGGTGGAAATGGCATGGCAAGCCGTTCCGCAGGACTACATCCAGCATCTCTACGATCGTCTCCATGGGAGAATAGCAGCCTGCATTGCTGCGAAAGGTGGATATACACTGTACTAGTGCCGACATTGTGCATGCTCTGTTGCCTGTGTCTATGTGCCTGTGGTTCTGTCAGTGTGATCATGTGATGTATCTGACCCCAGGAATGTGTCAATAAAGTTTCCCCTTCCTGGGACAATGAATTCACGGTGTTCTTATTTCAATTTCCAGGAGTGTATTTCTAAGGACGATGCATGGCGTACATGCACTATGAGATCAAAAGTATCCGAACAAGTTCGCGGTGCACTCCATCGGTGATGCTGGAATTCAATATGGTGTTGGCCCACCATTAGCCTTGATGACAGCTTCCGCTCTCGCAGGCATACGTTCAACCAGGTGCTGGAAAGTTTCTTGGGGAATGGCAGCCTATTCTTCACTGAGTGTTGCACTGAGGAGAGGTATCGATATCGGTAATCCAACGTGCACTCGGTTTGTCTGCCGGGGGGCCTCATCCAAGATGTGGAGGCGGCCTTGCCTGCGCCTATCGAGCGTACAGGGTGCAGTCGTCTGCAAGTAGTTGCTCACGTCGGCACCAATGATGCTTGTCGCTTGGTTTCTGAGGCGATCCTCAGTTGGTACGGGCGGCTGGCGGATTTGGTGAAGACCGCTGGCCTCGCACGCGGGGTGCAAGCAGAGCTCTCTCTTTCCAGAATCGTTCCCAGAGTGGATCGGGGTCCATTAGTTTGGAGCCGAGTGGAGGGTCTCAACCAGAGGCTACATCGACTCTGTGACGGTCTTGGCTGCAGATTACTAGACATGCGCTATTGGGTGGGGAATTGTAGGACGTCCCTAGATAGGTCAGGGGTGCACTACACAAAGGAAGCGGCTACTCGGGTAGCAGAGTACTTGTGGCGTTCACATGGATTTTTTTTTTAGACTAGGCAGTAGTGCGAGGTGTCCTGATGAACACTCACCAGTCGACGTGCAGGCAGGGAAATCAGGACGCGCTCAGTGTAAAGACACTTCAGCTGTCAAGATATTAACTGTAAATTTTCAGAGTATTCGGAATAAAGTTCCTGAATTTACTGCCCTCCAAGAAGTATGTGGCGCGCAAATTATTCTCGGGACTGAGACCTGGCTGAACCCTGAGATAGGAAGTTCTTAAATATTTAGTGAGGGTTGGAACGTGTATCGGAAAGACAGATTAGACACAGTATGAGGTGGTGCCTTCAATGCAGTTGACAAAAATATTGTGTCTACTGAGATCGAAGTAGAGTGTGATTGTGAAGTTATCTGGACACGTTTAACAGGGCTAGGGGAAATAAAGTTAATTGTGGGGTGTTATTACCAGCCACCAGGTTCCACCGTGACAGTTCTAGAATCATTCAAAGGGAGTCTACATTCTGTATCGCAGAAGTACCCGGATCATGCTATATTAGTCGGAGACGACTTCAACCTACCTAGTATAGACTGGGATGTCTATGGATTCAGTACAGGTGGTACAGACAAACTGTCGTGTGAATTACTTTTGAACACATTATCCGAAAACTGTCTTGAGCAGCTAAATCGACAGCCAACGCGTAATGGAAATATTTTAGATCTGGTAGCCACGAACAGACCAGACCTCATCGACGGTGTCAGTGTTGAGACAGGGATTAGTGATCATGATGTTGTCATTACGACTATGGTTACGAAAGTTAAAAAGTCGGTCAAGAAGGCTAGGAGAGTATTCTTACTAGAAAGAGCAGATAAGCAGTTGTTAGTATCCCACTTAGTAAATGAATCGACTTCATTTACTTCCAGCACAATGGACGTGGAAGAATTGTGGGCAAATTATAAACACATTGTAAATCGCGCATTGGACAAGTATGTGCCGAAAAAGTGAGATACGGACGGAAAATACCCACCGTGGTTTAACAGCGCAATTCGGAGAATGCTCAGGAAGCAAATGCAGTTGCACTCGCGGTAGAAGAAAGATCGGGAGAATGAGGACAGGCAAAATTTAGTAGAGATTCGTGCTGCTGTAAAAAGAGCGATGCGCGAAGCATTCAACCACTACCATCGTCATACCTTAGCAAAAGATCTTGCTGAAAACCCAAGGAAATTCTGGTCTTACGTAAAATCGGTATGCGGGTCGAAGGCTTCCATCCAGTCACTCACTGATCATTCTGGCCTGGTAACAGAAGACAGCAAAACGAAAGCTGAAATTTTAAATTTAGCATTTGAGAAATCTTTCGCGCAGGAGGATCGTACAAACATACCGCCGTTTGAGTCTCGTACAGATTCCCGTATGGAGGACACAGTGATAGACATCCCTGGGGCTGTGAAGCAGCTGAATGGGTTGAAAATAAATAAATCGCCAGGAATTTCAATTCGGTTTTACAGAGAGTACTCTACTGCATTGGCTCCTTACTTAGCTTGCATTTATCGTGAATCTCTTTCTCAACGTAAAGTCCAGAGCGACTGGAAAAAAGCGCAGGTGACGCCTGTATATAAGAAGGGGCGGATCCTCAAAATTACAGACCAATATCCTTAACATCGGTTTGTTGCAGGATTCTCGAACATATTCTCAGTTCGAATATAAATAATTTCCTTGAGACAGAAGTTGCTGTCCATGCATCAGCACGGCTTTAGAAAGCATCGCTCCTGCGAAACGCAACTCGCCCTTTTTTCACATGATATCTTGCGAACCATGGATGAAGGGTATCAGACAGATGCCACATTCCTTGACTTCCGGAAAGCGTTTGACTCGGTGCCCCACTGCAGACTCCTACCTAAGGTACGAACATATGGGATTAGTTCCCAGGCATGTGAGTGGCTCGAAGACTTCCTAAGCAATAGAACCCAGTACGTTGTCCTCGATGGTGAGTGTTCATCGGAGGTGAGGGTATCATCTGGAGTGCCCCAGGGAAGTGTGGTAGGTCCGCTGTTGTTTTCTATCTACATAAATGATCTTTTGGATAGGGTGGATATGAATGTGCGGCTGTTTGCTGATGATGCTGTGGTGTACGGGAAGGTGTCGTCGTTGAGTGACTGTAGGAGGATACATGATGACTTGGACAGGATTTTTAATTGGTGTAAAGAATGGCAGCTAACTCTAAATATAGATAAATGTAAATTATTGCAGATGAATAGGAAAAAGAATCCTGTAACGTTTGAATACTCCATTAGTAGTGTAGCGCTTGACACAGTCACGTCGATTAAATATTTGAGCGTAACATTGCAGAGCGATATGAAGTGGGACAAGCATGTAATGGCAGTTGTGGGGAAGGCGGATAGTCGTCTTCGGTTCGTTGGTAGAATTTTGGGAAGATGTGGTTCGTCTGTGAAGGAGACAGCTTATAAAACACTAATACGACCTATTCTTCAGTACTGCTCGAGCGTTTGGGATCCCTATCAGGTCGGATTGAGGGAAGACATAGAAGCAATTCAGAGACGGGCTGCTAGATTTGTTACTGGTAGGTTTGATCATGACGCGAGTGTTACGGAAATGCTTCAGGAACTCGGGTGGGAGTCTCTAGAGGACAGGAGGCGTTCTTCTCGTGAATCGCTACTGAGGAAATTTAGAGAACCAGCATTTGAGGCTGACTGCAGTACAATTTTACTGCCGCCAACTAAAATTTCGCGGAATGACCACAAAGATAAGATAAGAGAGATTAGGGCTCGTGGAGAGGCATATAGGCAATCATTTTTCCCTCGTTCTGTTTCGGAGTGGAACAGGGAGAGAAGATGCTAGTTGTGGTACGACGTACCCTCCACCACGCACCGTATGGTGGATTGCGGAGTATGTATGTAGATGTAGATGTAGGTCGGCGAGGCGTGACACGAAGTCGGCTTTCCAAAACATCCCAAAGATGTTCTGTAGAATTCAGGTCATGAATCCGTGTAGGCCAGTCCATTACAGGGATGTTATTGTCCTGTAACCACTCCGCCACGGGCAGTGCATTATGAACAGGTGCTCGATCGTATTGAAAGATTCAATCGCCATCCCCGAATTGCTCCTCAACAGTGGGAAGCAAGAAGGTACTCAAAACATTAAAAAAAATGGTTCAAATGGTTCTGACCACTATGGGACTGAACATCTGAGGTCATCAGTCCCCTAGAACTTAGAACTACTTAAACCTAACTAACCTAAGGACATCACACACAGCCATGCCCGAGGCAGGATTCGAACCTGCGACCGTAGCGGTCGCGCGGCTCCAGACTGAAGCGCCTAGAACCACTCGGCCACCCCGGCCGGCCTCAAAACATCAATGAGGGCCTGTGCTGTGATAGTGCCACGAAAAACAAGGGGTTCAAATTCCCTCCATGAAAAACACGACCACACCATAACACCACCGTCTCCGAATTTTACTGTTGGCACTACACACGCTGGCAGATGCCCGTTCACAAGGCATTCGCCATATCCATACTCTGCCATCGGATCGCCACATTGTGTACAGTGATTCATCACTCCACACAACGTTTCTCCACTGTTCAGTCGTCCGATGTTTACGCTCATTACACCAAGCGAGGCGTCGGTTGGCATTTACCAGCGTGATGTGTGGCCTATGAGCAGCCTATCGACCATGAAATCCAAGTTTTCTTACGTCCCGACTAGCTGTCATAGTACTTGCAGTGGATCCTGATGCAAATTGGAATTCCCGTGTAATGGTTTGGATACATGTCTGCCTATTACACATTACGACCCTCTTCAACCGTCGGCGGTCTCTGTCAGTCAACAGACGAGTTCGGCGTGTACGCTTTTGTGCTGTACGTGTCCCTCCACGTTTCTACTTTACTATCACATCGGAATCAGTGGACCTAGGGATGTTTAGGAGTGTGGATATCCCGCGTACAGACGTATGGTACAAGTGGCACCCAGTCACCTGACCACGTTCGAAGTCCGCCAGTTCCGCGGAGCTCCCCATTCTGCTCTCTCAAGATGTCTAATGACTACTGAGGTCGCTGATATGGAGCACCTGGCAGTAGGTGGCAGCACAACGCACCTAACATGAAAAACGTGTTTATTTGTGGCTGTCCGGATACTTTTGATCACATAGTGTACTTCGGACAAGGACACCTTCACTGGTTCGCTGATTGAGGAGGTTGCACCTCAATCCCTCCGACTGCCGTTTGCTGTTGGAGATATCGCGCCGGTACTGTGTCACATTCTCACGTACCTGGTCGACGTGAGTTATCTGTTGGATGTCCTACCGACCATGCGGGCTGCTAGAAACGAGAACGTCTACCGCCACTTTCAACGGACACTGCCTACTAATGTGATCGAACTCCAACATCCGGCGGTTGGCTAAATTCCCTACCTGAAAACGTTTAAACGCTATATGTCTTGCCGAGGACACGTTCTGCCCCAGATGCACCGCCGTCGTCACAGATATGCACCGTTTCGTTTGTGATACGGACGCCGACTGCTAGCTCCTCACAGGGCGCATGTTGGCATTGTTGCTGCGACGGACGCCTCAATCCGTAGAGCACACCGAACTGATCCAACCGGCGTCATTTACTACTACCCTGCTACTCGTCAGAAAGACACGGTGTGGGTTAAGGGTGTGGCAATGTCATACTTTTAAAGTGAGGGCGTTGCAAGGTTGTTAGATTTTTGGCACTATTTAACGACCAACTACACAGTTTTACGGCGCAAGGCGTCGTGTGGTCCGCTCTTTGCGAATTACTTGTTTACGGACCCTGCAGAGCACTGGGGTGTACCCGGCGTGAGAAGATACTGATGATGAAGCACATGATGGACTGATGAGAGACATCATCGGTAATTATAGGGTGTTTCACCCTCGCTAAACGAGAAGACGACCTGGATATCCCACCGTCTGGCTGCTGTGGACACTTCTACATCTACATCTACATTTATACTCCGCAAGCCACCCAACGGTGTGTGGCGGAGGGCACTTTACGTGCCACTGTCATTACCTCCCTTTCCTGTTCCAGTCGCGTATGGTTCGCGGGAAGAACGACTGTCTGAAAGCCTCCGTGCGCACTCTAATCTCTCTAATTTTACATTCGTGATCTCCTCGGGAGGTATAAGTAGGGGGAAGCAATATATTCGATACCTCATCCAGAAATGCACCCTCTCGAAACCTGGCGAGCAAGCTACACCGCGATGCAGAGCGCCTCTCTTGCAGAGTCTGCCACTTGAGTTTATTAAACATCTCCGTAACGCTATCACGGTTACCAAATAACCCTGTGACGAAACGCGCCGCTCTTCTTTGGATCTTCTCTATCTCCTCCGTCAACCCGACCTGGTACGGATCCCACACTGATGAGCAATACTCAAGTATAGGTCGAACGAGTGTTTTGTAAGCCACCTCCTTTGTTGATGGACTACATTTTCTAAGCACTCTCCCAATGAATCTCAACCTGGTACCCGCCTTACCAACAATTAGTTTTATATGATCATTCCACTTCAAATCGTTCCGTACGCATACTCCCAGATATTTTACAGAAGTAACTGCTACCAGTGTTTGTTCCGCTATCATATAATCATACAATAAAGGATCCTTCTTTCTATGTATTCGCAATACATTACATTTGTCTATGTTAAGGGTCAGTTGGGTCTCATGAACAAATAAAGCGAGTTGGGTCTCACACGATCGCTGTTTCCGGAATCCATGTTGATTCCTACATAGTAGATTCTGGGTTTCCAAAAACGACATGATACTCGAGCAAAAAACATGTTCTAAAATTCTACAACAGATCGACGTAAGAGATATAGGTCTATAGTTTTGCGCATCTGCTCGACGACCCTTCTTGAAGACTGGGACTATCTGTGCTCTTTTCCAATCATTTGGAACCCTCCGTTCCTCTAGAGACTTGCGGTACACGGCTGTTAGAAGGGGGGCAAGTTCTTTCGCGTACTCTGTGTAGAATCGAATTGGTATCCCGTCAGGTCCAGTGGACTTTCCTCTATTGAGTGATTCCAGTTGCTTTTCTATTCCTTGGACACTTATTTCGATGTCAGCCATTTTTTCGTTTGTGCGAGGATTTAGAGAAGGAACTGCAGTGCGGTCTTCCTCTGTGAAACAGCTTTGGAAAAAGGTGTTTAGTATTTCAGCTTTACGCGTGTCATCCTCTGTTTCAATGCCATCATCATCCCGTAGTGTCTGGATATGCTGTTTCGAGCCACTTACTGATTTAACGTAAGACCAGAACTTCCTAGGATTTTCTGTCAAGTCGGTACATAGAATTTTACTTTCGAATTCACTGAACGCTTCACGCATAGCCCTCCTTACGCTAACTTTGACATCGTTTAGCTTCTGTTTGTCTGAGAGGTTTTGGCTGTGTTTAAACTTGGAGTGAAGCTCTCTTTGCTTTCGCAGTAGTTTCCTAACTTTGCTGTTGTGCCACGGTGGGTTTTTCCCGTCCCTCACAGTTTTACTCGGCACGTACCTGTCTAAAACGCATTTTACGATTGCCTTGAACTTTTTCCATAAACACTCAACATTGTCAGTGTCGGAACAGAAATTTTCGTTTTGATCTGTTAGGTAGTCTGAAATCTGCCTTCTATTACTCTTGCTAAACGGATAAACCTTCCTCCCTTTTTTTATATTCCTATTAACTTCCATATTCAGGGATGCTGCAACGGCCTTATGATCACTGATTCCCTGTTCTGTACATACAGAGTCGAAAAGTTCGGGTCTGTTTGTTATCAGTAGGTCCAAGATGTTATCTCCACGAGTCAGTTCTCTGTTTAATTGCTCGAGGTAATTTTAGGATAGTGCATTCAGTATAATGTCACTCGATGCTCTGTCTCTACCACCCGTCCTAAACATCTGAGTGTCCCAGTCTATATCTGGTAAATTGAAATCTCCACCTAAGACTATAACATGCTGAGAAAATTTATGTGAAATGTATTCCAAATTTTCTCTCAGTTGTTCTGCCACTAATG
Source organism: Schistocerca serialis cubense (assembly GCF_023864345.2). Lineage (NCBI taxonomy): Eukaryota > Metazoa > Arthropoda > Insecta > Orthoptera > Acrididae > Schistocerca > Schistocerca serialis. Next base: position 1,198,623,631 of record NC_064638.1, on the reverse strand, counting down.
CTGCTGAGTCGGGAGGTCGGTAAAAGGAGCCAATTATTAACCTAGTTCGGTTGTTGAGTGTAACCTCCACCCATAATAATTCACAGGAACTATCCACTTCTACTTCACTACAGGATAAACTACTACTAACAGCGACGAACACTCCACCACCGGTTGCATGCAATCTATCCTTTCTAAACACCGTCTGTACCTTTGTAAAAATTTCGGCAGAATTTATCTCTGGCTTAAGCCAGCTTTCTGTACCTATAACGATTTCAGCTTCGGTGCTTTCTATCAGCGCTTGAAGTTCTGGTACTTTACCAACGCAGCTTCGACAGTTGACAATTACAATACCGATTGCTGCTTGGTCCCCGCATGTCCTGACTTTGCCCCGCACCCGTTGAGGCTGTTGCCCTTTCTGTACTTGCCCAAGGCCATCTAACCTAAAAAACCGCCCAGCCCACGCCACACAACCCCTGCTACCCGTGTAGCCGCTTGTTGCGTGTAGTGGTCTCCTGACCTATCCAGCGGAACCCGAAACCCCACCACCCTATGGCGCAAGTCGAGGAATCTGCAGCCCACACGGTCGCAGAACCGTCTCAGCCTCTGATTCAGACCCTCCACGCGGCTCTGTACCAAAGGTCCGCAGTCAGTCCTGTCGACGATGCTGCAGATGGTGAGCTCTGCTTTCATCCCGCTAGCGAGACTGGCAGTCTTCACCAAATCAGATAGCCGCCGGAAGCCAGAGAGGATTTCCTCCGATCCGTAGCGACACACATCATTGGTGCCGACATGAGCGACCACCTGCAGATGGGTGCACCCTGTACCCTTCATGGCATCCGGAAGGACCCTTTCCACATCTGGAATGACTCCCCCCGGTATGCACACGGAGTGCACATTGGTTTTCTTCCCCTCTCTTGCTGCCATTTCCCTAAGGGGCCCCATTACGCGCCTGACGTTGGAGCTCCCAACTACCAGTAAGCCCACCCTCTGCGACTGCCCGGATCTTGCAGACTGAGGGGCAACCTCTGGGACAGGAGAAGCAGCCATGTCAGGCCGAAGATCAGTATCAGCCTGAGACAGAGCCTGAAACCGGTTCGTCAGACAAACTGGAGAGTCTTTCCGTTCAGCCCTCCGGAATGTCTTTCGGACCCTGCCACACCTTGAGACGACCTCCCACTCTACCACAGGTGAGGGATCAGCCTCAATGCGAGCAGTATCCCGGGCAACCACAGTCGTAGTCCGATCAGGGGATGCGTGGAACGAGCTAGTCGTCCCCGACAAACCCCCATCCGGACCCCCACAGTGATGCCCATTGGCAACAGCCTCAAGCTGTATGACCGAAGCCAACACTGCCTGAAGCTGGGAGCGAAGGGATGCCAAATCAGCCTGCATCCGAACACAGCAGTTGCAGTCCCTATCCATGCTAAAAACTGTTTTGCAAAGAACGTCTGAACTAATCTACAGAGAGCGCAAACAAATCAACAAAATTTAAACGGTTATTAAAATACAAGATTGCCTAGTAAATGCAGTAATGCTGCTACTAGCGCACTGCTGACACTGTTTCGGCGGCGGAAGGAGACTACGCGAATTTACACTATTCAGGCACTAAAACGCGATGCTACAACTCTCAAATACTATAATACGCCCGAAATTTATGAATTAAACAATGCAAGTACCAAAAACACGCAAAGAAATTAAGAATTAAACTATGTAACATATGAGTGAGTTAGGAGTATACGACTTGCTGCTCAGCTGCTTATCCAACGGCGGCAGGGAGCACACTGACTGTGACCAACCGACACTGGCCGTTCAAAACAAAAACAGTAGACAAACGACTACGCGAATTTACACTATTCAGGTACTAAAACGCGATGCTACAACTCTCAAATACTATAATACGCCCGAAATTTATTAATTAAACAATGCAAGTACCAAAAACACGCAAAGAAATTAAGAATTTAACTATGTAACAAATGAGTGAGCTAGGAGTATACGACTTGCTGCTCAGCTGCTTATCCAACGGCGGCAGGGAGCACACTGACTGTGACCAACCGACACTGGCCGTTCAAAACAAAAACAGTAGACAAACGACTACGCGAATTTACACTATTCAGGTACTAAAACGCGATGCTACAACTCTCAAATACTATAATACGCCCGAAATTTATTAATTAAACAATGCAAGTACCAAAAACACGCAAATAAATTAAGAATTTAACTATGTAACAAATGAGTGAGCTAGGAGTATACGACTTGCTGCTCAGCTGCTTATCCAACGGCGGCAGGGATCACACTGACTGTGACCAACCGACACTGGCCGTTCAAAACAAAAACAGTAGACAAACGACTACGCGAATTTACACTATTCAGGTACTAAAACGCGATGCTACAACTCTCAAATACTATAATACGCCCGAAATTTATGAATTAAACAATGCAAGTACCAAAAACACGCAAAGAAATTAAGAATTAAACTATGTAACAAATGAGTGGGCTAGGAGTATACGACTTGCTGCTCAGCTGCTTATCCAACGGCGGCAGGGAGCCTTCCCTTCTGGAATAAGATTAAAAGAATGAAAATATAACAACAACAAAATGAAACAAATAAAATATAATAAAAGTATTGTAGCCTTTTCACCCACCACGGTAGCCGAGAGCGCTAATGGTCTGCTTCCTGGACTCAGGTAGGCGCGGATTACCGACGAGCGCCTGTATGCCAGCCAGCCTGTATGTGGTTTTTAGGCGGTTTTTCCCATCTCACTAGGTGAATACCGGGCTGGTCCTCAGTTACACGACTCGCAGACATTTGAAAACGTTCCCACTCTTTCATGGCTTACGCTAGATGCAGACAACTGGTGTACACAAATTCCCTCCCAGGGGGTTCGCGGTGGCGATAGGAAGGGCATCTGACCTGCCTCTGCAACTGACACTGCCACATCCATAGTAATAAGGCCGACCCCGCGTTGTAGTGGGACAAAGGCCCGAAGGCAATGAAAAGTATTGTAGCCTTTCCTTATCCCGTTCTTTTTTTAAGAAAACGATCAGAGGTGTATTTAATTTTTGTTCGTGGGCGCAACCTGAAGTGGTGGTAACTCTTAGGGTGAAAGTGGCGGTGGCACTAGCTTTGGTTTTGTTTTTAGGTTGGATAGGTTTTTGGGGGTAGTATGGGTGATAGGGGCCAACCCATGAAATGGAAAAGCTCTAAGGAAAAAATACTTAAAAAAGGTAAGCAAGAGATCCCAAATTCGAGCCCTGGTCCGTCACCCATTTTCTCTCGTTGCCCCTGATTCAGCACAAAGTACCGATGCAGCTGATATCATTAGTTTCTTCCCGTTCCTCTCCTTTCTCCTCCCTCAATCTTACATGAAAATTTCGTCAGAGTTTTAAAAGACATTTTCTTCTTCTACCACGTAATCCAGAATAACTCTTCAACTTTATTTTTAAAAAAAAAGGGGGGGGGGTAGCGTCTTTGATTAATAATCAAACCGTCCTCGGTTCCGGATTCGAAACCCGCCACAGCTTAAATTCTGATTAATAATCAGTGTTGGCAGCCGAAGACTTCCGGCATAAGAAGTCACTCTCATTCTCCCAACGGCATTGCCGCAGAGGGCGGAGGAGCGGACAAGTTTATTTATCGGTGCTGGCGGGCTCAGGCGAGGCGTAAGGCTTTGTGTCGTGCAAACATCAAAGGTACACGAGTAGACCTTCGGCTCCGAAAGCCCATATCGATGATGTTTCGTTGAATGCTTCGCACGCTGACAGTTGTTGTTGACACGGCACTGAAATCTGCCGTAATTTGCGGAAGGGTTACACTTTTGTCATGTTGAAAGATTCTCTTGCAGGATCTTTTTGTGGCCGCAACAATGTTGAAGATTTGATGTTTTACCGGATTCCTGATATTCACAGTATTCTTGTGAAATGGTCGTAGGGGAAAATCCCCCTTCATCGCTACCTCGTTCGCCTCGGTAGCTGAGTGGTCAGCGCGACACAATGCCATACAAAGGGGCCCACGTTCGATTCCCGGCTGGGTCGGAGATTTTCTCCGCTCAGGGACTGGGTGCTGTGTTGTCTTAATCATCATTTCATCCTCATCGACACACAAGCCGCCGAAATGGCGACAACTCAAAAGACTTCCACCAGGCGACCGGTCTACCCGACGGGAGGCCCTAGCCACACAGTTCATTTCATCGCTACGTCGGAGATGCTGTGTCCCATCGCTCGTGCGCCGGCCAGAGTGCCGAGCGGTTTTAGGCACTACAGTCTGGAACCGCGCGGCCGCTACGGTCGCAGGTTCGAATCCTGCCTCGCGCATGGATGTGTGTGATGTCCTTAGGTTATTTAGGTTTAAGTACACTCCTGGAAATTGAAATAAGAACACCGTGAATTCATTGTCCCGGGAAGGGGAAACTTTATTGACACATTCCTGGGGTCAGATACATCACATGATCACACTGACAGAACCACAGGCACATAGACACAGGCAACAGAGCATGCACAATGTCGGCACTAGTACAGTGTATATCCACCTTTCGCAGCAATGCAGGCTGCTATTCTCCCATGGAGACGATCGTAGAGATGCTGGATGTAGTCCTGTGGAACGGCTTGCCATGCCATTTCCACCTGGCGCCTCAGTTGGACCAGCGTTCGTGCTGGACGTGCAGACCGCGTGAGACGACGCTTCATCCAGTCCCAAACATGCTCAATGGGGGACAGATCCGGAGATCTTGCTGGCCAGGGTAGTTGACTTACACCTTCTAGAGCACGTTGGGTGGCACGGGATACATGCGGACGTGCATTGTCCTGTTGGAACAGCAAGTTCCCTTGCCGGTCTAGGAATGGTAGAACGATGGGATCGATGACGGTTTGGATGTACCGTGCACTATTCAGTGTCCCCTCGACGATCACCAGTGGTGTACGGCCAGTGTAGGAGATCGCTCCCCACACCATGATGCCGGGTGTTGGCCCTGTGTGCCTCGGTCGTATGCAGTCCTGATTGTGGCGCTCACCTGCGCGGCGCCAAACACGCATACGACCATCATTGGCACCAAGGCAGAAGCGACTCTCATCGCTGAAGACGACACGTCTCCATTCGTCCCTCCATTCACGCCTGTCGCGACACCACTGGAGGCGGGCTGCACGATGTTGGGGCGTGAGCGGAAGACGGCCTAACGGTGTGCGGGACCGTAGCTTCATGGTGACGGTTGCGAATGGTCCTCGCCGATACCCCAGGAGCAACAGTGTCCCTAATTTGCTGGGAAGTGGCGGTGCGGTCCCCTACGGCACTGCGTAGGATCCTACGGTCTTGGCGTGCATCCGTGCGTCGCTGCGGTCCGGTCCCAGATCGACGGGCACGTGCACCTTCCGCCGACCACTGGCGACAACATCGATGTACTGTGGAGACCTCACGCCCCACGTGTTGAGCAATTCGGCGGTAAGTCCACCCGGCCTCCCGCATGCCCACTATACGCCCTCGCTCAAAGTCCGTCAACTGCACATACGGTTCACGTCCACGCTGTCGCGGCATGCTACCAGTGTTAAAGACTGCGATGGAGCTCCGTATGCCACGGCAAACTGGCTGACACTGACGGCGGCGGTGCACAAATGCTGCGCAGCGAGCGCCATTCGACGGCCAACACCGCGGTTCCTGGTGTGTCCGCTGTGCAGTGCGTGTGATCATTGCTTGTACAGCCCTCTCGCAGTGTCCGGAGCAAGTATGGTGGGTCTGACACACCGATGTCAATGTGTTCTTTTTTCCATTTCCAGGAGTGTAGTTCTAAGTTCTAGGGGACTGATGAGCTCAGCAGTTAAGTCCCATAGTGCTCAGAGCCATTTGAACCATTTTTGAACCATCGCTCGTGCGCCGACTAGAACGACACGTTCAAACTCACTTAAATCTTGATAACATGCCGTTGTAGCAGCAGTAACCAATCTAATTACTGTACCAGACTCTTGTTGTCTTAAATAGGCTTCGGCGGCCGCAGCGCGATAATCTGCCTGTTTACATATCTCTGTATTTGAATACGCATGCCTGTATCAGTTTCTTTGGCGCTTCATTGTATAAAGCCAGAAGTAAAGCAAAAATGATTTTTCTTTACTGAATAGTTTCTGTAAATTCGTTTGAGAAAAATTGCAGTGAGTGTGCCTCGATTCGGTCATCGCCGACTGGCCGAAAGATTTCAGCTACGACGATGTTCTGATGTGTGTGAATTCTAAGGGACCAAACTGCTTAGGTCATCAGTCCCTAGACTCACTGCTTAAACTAACTCAAACTAACTTATGCTAAGAACAACACACACACCCATGCCCGAGGGAGGACTCGAACCTCCGGCGGGAGGGACCGCGCAGTCCGTGACATGACGCCTTAAACCGAGCGGCCACTCCGCGCGTCTCAGATACTGACGGTATTCCATTGCGAGCAAACGAATCAACTCGCCCAGCGCTTTGGATGAAAACTGATCACTGTGCATCGGCCACTGTACCCTGCGCGAGCTATATTCCTCTGTAATGACCGTCATTTGGTTCATATTATTCTGGAGAGATGCGTTGAAGTGTCGATACGTAGTAGTTTAGTAATCTTCGTGTATGGGCTATTCCATTTCACTTCGGACAACAGGAAATCTTCCATATTTTGTGACCGTTCAATTTTATGTCACATAGAGCAGGCTTTAAGTTATATCTTTTGCATCCTCGCAGCTCTGAAGAAGTGCATTCGGATTTTTTAACGCTCGAAGCTACCGTACTCTAATAAGATAAAACGATTCTGAGACTGGTAGATCAGAATCTATTGAAAGTAAAATTCACAAATAAAATTCATAATTAAGACAATCTTTTATAGTTTAAGGTGGTATGCATGCGGTATTTGGTATTCATGCGGTATTTTTAGAATTTAAATGTAATGTGGTTTTCATCATGTTTCATATTTTTTAAATGAAATAAAAATTATATCATTTTTACGGTATTTGATGTAAAAACAATGTTTGTAAACTTTTTTATGCAATCTTCACGGGAGCGACGTAGGAAAAGTAAAAATAGAAACTGTGGCGACACCCTTGTATCATGACGAGACCGTTGTCGATTGCTTGCTGTCTGTTTCACGGCAGCCCATAGCAACCTAAGTACACCGTCAGCTCAGATACTTATTACTTAATTTTTCCACGGTTCAGACAATGGCGTCCACAAAACTTAAAACTGAAATCAACGTGTAATAATAAGAGGTTCAAGCCTACATAAGTTTAGTCTTTATGAAAACTGCGTTTATGCTTAATATATGAATAAAAAGTTTTTAATAATTGTTGTACTTATTTTATTGCTACATATATCGATTAACAACAGACATTCAGCTTCAAAATCAATCGCATTTACTGTAACCTGACATAAGATTCTTGGGTTAAACACCAGACAAATTGTCGCGTTCTGAAAATAACACAAACTTTAACGAATTTTAACTCGATAATTGGTAAAAATTTGAGAGATAACTTCATTAAAGCTATTTTCTTTTACAGCGTCTGACACATATGAAAATTATTAATGTTTTTTTTTCTTATAGTTGACATTAATTTCCTAACTTTTCACTCGATTTGAAACAAAATAGAATATATGTGCAGCTATTCTTGTGACTCAAAAATTCGAAAACAATGTCGGACGATAAAAAAATAAATCATGTAAATGACGTATTCTAGTTCAAATTAAATATTAATTAATAAATATCAGTACACAAAATCCAGTCACTACACACTCATAATCTGTTAAAATACAAATGCTCCACGAGTAGCAGCACAGGAAAGTTATCAATGCGCTATGGAGGCATAGCACATTGCTGACGACTCAAAATTTAGTTTACAGGCACAGTACGGTCATTTATTAACATAAACGGAATAGATGCACGACATTGCGGTGAGGTTCAAAACACTTAGCGATAAATTTGATTCGTGTAACCAATGCGCAACCTAATTAATGCCATAATATGTGAAGAGCAGTAAATATACGTAGCCATTACGTTTGAAATGAAACCTGACGTTACCACCGGAACAGCAGGAGCGCATGCAGCCACCCATGAAATCAGAGTTGCTCCACAACGAGAACAATAGCTTCCCTAGGTCACGCGTCACAATCGCCTCTGACAAGACCCTGTGTGCAAGGTCTTGCCTTCCAATCATGAGAAGTTGTTTCAAAAGTTTGGCCCACCGCTGTACGAAATCAACGTCCTGCTCTGAATATATTTCGTAAGATACCACTGGAAGATGCCCTGTTTTAGGTTTTCTAGAGTTTATCGTTCAGATAGGGTCGAAGAACTGCTTTATGCATTGTAGCAATGTTATTGTTTAATAACGGCTCACATATTACAATTCTGTTTCCCTTGCCTTAGTTCAGGTACTGTTTTTATTCTTTTCGGTAATCATTTTAAGACTACCTCATTTCTGTCAAGAGATAGTACAATTTCAGATCGTCCAAAGTCTTACAGGAGCCTGGCAGCATTAGCTGACGAAGTAATAAAGTCCAGTATCGCAGTTACTGTAAAGGACAGTTTGTGAGTCGCTTAACTGTGCTTTCTTGTGCAATCGTATTTCAGCTGGCACGAGAACCTAACTTGGTGGTGTTTACACCTGAATAGCTGAATCCGACGGCTTTGCCTTTCTAGCTTACTTCTCGAATATTTTTGTAAACCTACAACGCCAACAATATAAAGCTATATTAGTTTGATCTAGAACCACCACCCAAAGATGCAAGCTGCTGCCCTGTAATTAATCCAGCATACCGGAATGGTGTTCCGTAATTAATCCAGCATGCCGGAAATCGATGAAGGGTTGGTTCAAATGGCTCTGAGCACTATGGGACTTAACTGCTGAGGTCATCACTCCCCTAGAACTTAGAACTACTTAAACCTAACTAACCTAAGGACATCACACACATCCATGCCCGAGGCAGGATTCGAACCTGCGACCGTAGCGGTTCCAGACTGTAGCGCCTAGAGCCGCTCGGCCACCCCGGCCGGCTCGATGAAGGGCTGTATACCAACTGTATAGTGTATTTGGTGGTTTTTCGGCATTTTACTCACTCTGCTTACGGTTAGTTTTATATACAGTTACCGTATTTTTGCATTCCTGCTTTTACTCACATACCTGTAACATTAGATGTGCAACATTCTTCTCACCATAATTTTATGTGTCTTGAAAATCCGCGTTAGTTTTGCAATTAAACATACCCGTTACGTTTTCCGTTTTCAATATTTATTATGGTATTGACGGTACTTACTGTCCGATTTCTGACAGATTCTGAAATCAGATTTTCTTGAAATACGGGTCCATCTTTGTTGCCATACACCATGGACGTGGTGAAGACACTGTGCATCTTGTCTTGAGCAGGCAGTGGCTCTCTACTTGCAAATTTCACTGAGTGCAGTGTCGTCTGAAGTGGTTAAGAGAATTTTAATGAATTTGACTCAATGATTAACCCGCGGTGCACACAGCAACCAGAGTACAGTGAGTTCAGAGCGACTTATCAGCGAATAACTTTTGTTACTCACTTAAAAACGCGTTTGTCAAGCAGTACAGTTATCATCAGTCATCACAGGAGGTGGAAAGGAGTGGGAGGAAGCATGCCGTAGGGGGGGGGGGGGGAGGGGGGAGGGGGGAGGGAAGGGACGAAAGCTAACGAACTATTCTCCATGAAAAAGGAACTTTTATTGAAACCGATGTAGCCTCTCATCTAATTTTGGTAATCGTCTAACAACTTCAGTCATCTTAATATTGTAATTTCTTAAGTTGTAGATTTCTTAACGAGCTCACTAGGCATTATTCTGTCAGCTAAAAGACGTGTCTTTGAAGGATGGGACCTGGTTGCTCTGGTAAACACATTTGAACCCCTCGCTACTATTTAAAAGGAAGGCACTAGTTCTTCAATCAAACGAGAACCTAATAATTCCTACGAATTTGAGCGGTTGCCGTCAGATGTGTTTTGTGACTTTTCGATTTCCTCGCTACAATTTGTAGAGCACACTAAAGCAATCCTAGCGCGCTTTCGTAGACTTACTTGAAAAAAACCAAAGAAGTTTACACCCGTACAATTTAGCCACGTAATCCCTGGATATTTGAATTTGATCACTGAACGGATTGGCTACTTTATCAGTCGAAACGTCTAACCATCATCAACTGAATGTTTTTATCGTAATTGCGCATGCTACTCACCACAGCGTGAGGCCACGTCTAACTAACTCTCTGAAATTTTCTAAGACTTTCCAGATCCGATGACCTGGCGTCTCTCCCCTGCGGGGGGGGGAGGGGGGGGGAGGGTTGAGGCGCATCCAGTAATCAAGAAACAACTTCGCGACGCCACGCGTCGTGTCCAGTCAGGAGGTTATTGAAAATGCCAGTGGCCCTTGCACACTCTTCCCACCAGTTCAACGTGGCTGTGTGGCTGGATTGAAGAGTTTTTAGCAAACAGAACACAGCATGTTGTTATCAATGGAGAGACGTCTACAGACGTTAAAGTAACCTCTGGCGTGCCACAGGGGAGTGTTATGGGACCATTGCTTTTCACAATATATATAAATGACCTAGTAGATAGTGTCGGAAGTTCCATGCGGCTTTTCGCGGATGATGCTGTAGTATACAGAGAAGTTGCAGCATTAGAAAATTGTAGCGAAATACAGGAAGATCTGCAGCGGATAGGCACTTGGTGCAGGGAGTGGCAACTGACCCTTAACATAGACAAATGTAATGTATTGCGAATACATAGAAAGAAGGATCCTTTATTGTATGATTATATGATAGCGGAACAAACACTGGTAGCAGTTACTTCTGTAAAATATCTGGGAGTATGCGTGCGGAACGATTTGAAGTGGAATGATCATATAAAATTAATTGTTGGTAAGGCGGGTACCAGGTTGAGATTCATTGGGAGAGTGCTTAGAAAATGTAGTCCATCAACAAAGGAGGTGGCTTACAAAACACTCGTTCGAGCTATACTTGAGTATTGCTCATCAGTGTGGGATCCGTACCAGATCGGTCTGACGGAGGAGATAGAGAAGATCCAAAGAAGAGCGGCGCGTTTCGTCACAGGGTTATTTGGTAACCGTGATAGCGTTACGGAGATGTTCAGCAAACTCAAGTGGCAGACTCTGCAAGAGAGGCGCTCTGCATCGCGGTGTAGCTTGCTCGCCAGGTTTCGAGAGGGTGCGTTTCTGGATGAGGTATCGAATATATTGCTTCCCCCTACTTATACCTCCCGAGGAGATCACGAATGTAAAATTAGAGAGATTAGAGCGCGCACGGAGGCTTTCAGACAGTCGTTCTTCCCGCGAACCATACGCGACTGGAACAGGAAAGGGAGGTAATGACAGTGGCACGTAAAGTGCCCTCTGCCACACACCGTTGGGTGGCTTGCGGAGTATAAATGTAGATGTAGATGTAGATGTAGATGTACAAAATTTGAGTAAACGCTCTGTGGAATTTTCAACCGCTCGCGCGTTGTCCTGCACAACCAGTCGCAAGTCACACTGTTTAAACATAATGGGACAACTGTTGTCTCCAACTCTAACACACCACAATCTAACTTTGAAAACTAAGAATTCGACGATGTTCCCACTCTTCTACAACGAAAATCAAGTAATTTATACTTATCCTAAGATAGCTAATGCGCTCCCAGTTCACAATGCATTCGTACGTCACAGAGCTAACCGCTAATGTAAGCTGCTGATGCGCAATAAAACGAAAAAAGTCAGTTCCCCACTCAATAATTCTCCAATTCATGGCCATATTATAGACAAACGACAGAAAGTCAATCTCCTGAATGTGATGAAATCAAGTTAATCATTACCAGTAATAATTTCCTGAGAGGTGGCTGAGACAAACACCTCGTACACTAGACGATGAAAGCGTTTATTTGAAAATTTAACCTTTTATTCCATGCAGTGGTGATACAACTACCAGTTAATACTCTATCATACCGAGCACCTACTTTTGCTACATGTCTAGCTTATTGTAGGCTTCGCATGCTGATATGCTGTTCTTGTTCTTACGTGGTTTCTCGCTGTACGTGAATTAGAGTTCACGGTACAACAATCTCGTAACGTCCTTCCTTAACTCACCTTAGCCAGTTTAACATAGCCTGATTTAAATTCTCTTATCAACATATATCTGAAACCATTCATCCTAGTTATTTTAACAATAATGTTTGGGACAAAAAACAAAACTGTGTTTTGCTAAAGGCGGACCCCATCCAATAACATATGTATTTTAACCCTTTTGTATGCTCAGTGGCAATTCGATTTTCTGCAATCACTTAAAACCATTAGTTACGAACGTTCCGTGAGATCGCAATTGAGGCGCTGAGATCAAAAAGGGGATATGTCACTCAATTGATGTTCTGAGAGTTATTGAAAAAAACTGTATATTTCTGAATAGCGTTATTCCCAAACCTTATAAGCAGTCCCACAAACCGTTGAGGAAGAATGCAATGTTATACCAACAATCTGTTTTCATAGGATGAAGGCAACTAACAGAAAATGGTAACAGAAAATGACTGACATATCCCCTTTTCGATTTAAACAAGAGTCATTGTACTGAAATGTTGTATAACGAAACAAAATACCACATCTACAAGCAAAACATTAATTTTAATCATTTCAGCATGGTCATACACATGTAACATGGGAGGGTTAATTCTACACGTTTTACTTATTAAACAACCCATTTTATTTTGACAGAGATATACAGGGTGTTTCAAAAATGACCGGTATATTTGAAACAGCAATAAAAACTAAACGAGCAGCGATAGAAATACACCGTTTGTTGCAATATGCTTAGGACAACAGTACATTTTCAGGCGGACAAACTTTCGAAATTACAGTAGTTACAATTTTCAACAACAGATGGCGCTGCAAGTGATGTGAAAGATATAGAAGACAACGCAGTCTGTGGGTGCGCCATTCTGTACGTCGTCTTTCTGCTGTAAGCGTGTGCTGTTCACAACGTGCAAGTGTGCTGTAGACAACATGGTTTATTCCTTAGAACAGAGGATTTTTCTGGTGTTGAAATTCCACCGCCTAGAACACAGTGTTGTTGCAACAAGACGAAGTTTTCAACGGAGGTTTAATGTAACCAAAGGTCCGAAAAGCGATACAACAAAGGATCTGTTTGAAAAATTTCAACGGACTGGGAACGTGACGGATGAACGTGCTGGAAAGGTAGGGCGACCGCGTACGGCAACCACAGAGGGCAACGCGCAGCTAGTGCAGCAGGTGATCCAACAGCGGCCTCGGGTTTCTGTTCGCCGTGTTGCAGCTGCGGTCCAAATGACGCCAACGTCCACGTATCGTCTCATGCGCCAGAGTTTACACCTCTATCCATACAAAATTCAAACGCAGCAACCCCTCAGCGCCGCTACCATTGCTGCATGAGAGACATTCGCTAACGATATAGTGCACAGGATTGATGACGGCGATATGCATGTGGGCAGCATTTGGTTTACTGACGAAGCTTATTTTTACCTGGACGGCTTCGTCAATAAACAGAACTGGCGCATATGGGGAACCGAAAAGCCCCATGTTGCAGTCCTATCGTCCCTGCATCCTCAAAAAGTACTGGTCTGGGCCGCCATTTCTTCCAAAGGAATCATTGGCCCATTTTTCAGATCCGAAACGATTACTGCATCACGCTATCTGGACATTCTTCGTAAATTTGTGGCGGTACAAACTGCCTTAGACGACACTGCGAACACCTCGTGGTTTATGCAAGATGGTGCCCGGCCACATTGCACGGCTGACGTCTTTAATTTCCTGAATGAATATTTCGATGATCGTGTGATTGCTTTGGGCTATCCGAAACATACAGGAGGCGGCGTGGATTGGCCTCCCTATTCGCCAGACATAAACCCCTGTGACTTCTTTCTGTGGGGACACTTGAAAGATCAGCTGTACCGCCAGAATCCAGAAACAATTGAACAGCTGAAGCAGAACATCTCATCTGCATGTGAAGCCATTCCGCCAGACACGTTGTCAAAGGTTTCGGGTAATTTCATTCAGATACTACGCCATATTATTGCTACGCATGGTGGATATGTGGAAAATATCGTACTATAGAGTTTCCCAGACCGCAGCGCCATCTGTTGTTGAAAATTGTAACTACTGTAATTTCGAAAGTTTGTCTGCCTGAAAATGTACTGTTGTCCCATGCATATTGCAACAAACGGTGTATTTCTATCACTGCTAGTTTAGTTTTTATTGCCGTTTCAAATATACTGGTCATTTTTGAAACACCCTGTATGTTCATAAATTTGTCACTCTTGATCACTGTCCCAAACTTCACTTACATATTTATTGGCGTCCTCTCCACCAGTCAGTTTATTAATGTCGCATTGCTTTAGAAAGCTATCAAAATAATCACAAAACTGCAAAGGGATAACGTCAATCATGCGTGCAACATCCTTCAGTTTCTCTGGTATCAGTGGAATGACGTCCATGTATGCTCCCGGCACATTATGGAAATGAGGGACTGTCCCAGCCTTAACCAGGCGAAAATCATACTTCACCATTCCACTGCTGTTGGGTGACACAGAGACGCATTTTCAATGGTCAGTGTACTCAAATAGTTTGTAACGTGTAACAGCCCATTTTTCTCCTTTCGCAGTTACAGGCTTCTTAAACAATGAATCTAGATGTTTCTGATAGTCAAGAAATGTGCCTTGCGTGCATAATTTAAAATGCAAGCGTTTCCTTGCTTTCTGTAGTACTGTGAACTATTGGTGGAGAGTATACACTGTGTCCTGTTTCCTTTTCCGTAATTCCAGACTTGTAAAGTCCCTATCACAGGCATTGAGCACTATGGGACTTAACTTCTGAGGTCATTAGTCCCCTAGAACGTAGAACTACTTACACCAAACTAACCTAAGGACACCACACACATCCATGCCCGAGGCAGGATTCGAACCTGCTACCGTCGCAGTCACGCGGTTCCGGACTGAAGCGCCTAGAACCGCTCGGCCACAGCGGCCGGCGAAAACGTTGGAAAATCTACCACTATGAACTAAAGTGTATCAAAATTGAACCATTGTGCGATTCCTATTCTGTCCTGTACAAGCATCTGAAAATGCATACAAAGTTTTCACACTAGAGGCTGAAACGTTCCATTTGAAAAATTACATGACTGTGCTTAAACTGACACACAATATTTTTTAGCGCAACGCAATCTGACTTTCAATAATCCCTACAAAAGAATGGCCCTGACTAACATTAACCTATACCTTTCACAAATCACTTACCTCACAAAAATCTTCGTTACTCGAACTACTGCAATACAGCGAGCGCCACTACTGCCAGCTAAATAAAAGATTCAAACTACGGAAGGCACTAACTACTGATAGGCATAGTTAGCAAATGAAAGATTTTAATAGAGAACAAACAATCTATTTACCTTAATAGTGTTGAAAAATCGTAATATATATAGCACTTCATGACATCCAGTCTTACAAATTTCAAACTCCGCCATCTCTCTCCCCACATCCATCACTGCTGGCGGCTCACCTCCAACTGCTCAACGCTATGCGCTGTTCGCATCCAGCTGCCCAACACTACAATGGCAGACAACAATGCAAACTAGCCACAGACTGCACACAGCACAGCCAGTGATTTTCATACAGAGCGCTACGTAACGTTGCCAATAAGAAAACATAAACAGCCTACTTACATAGCCCCCATGCTCCCCACAAAAAAATTTACAAATTGTTTTGGGCAGTGGCCAATTATGATTTGATAAAATTTTTCATAATTACAATAACAAAGATATCAAATGCACACACTTATTGATACAATGTTGGTCAAAAGCTAAAATTTTCTCACAGTCCATAAAGACAGTCCTGGTCATTCATCACAGTAAAATTGCAGTGATTTTCTCAAAGTCTGAGCAGTAAAAGAAAAACGCACTCGGAAGTAGTGGATTTCCATGCAGTCTTGAAGAAGTAGTGTTGTCCTTCCAGCGGAAAGACAGTGCTGACTCTTGACATGCAGACAGGTAATGGGCCACAACAGAGCAAACCCACAGCAGAGTCAGTCGAAGTTTTGAAGAATATTGGTAGGTAGGTCATCACAGAGCAGACTCACTGTAGTCCTGGTAGAGATTACGGTATAGGTGGGCCACCAGAGGTGCAGACCCACTGCAGTCCTTGTAGAAATAATGGTATTGGTGGGCCATCAAAGATGCAGAGCCACTGCAGTCCTTGTAGAAATAATGGTACTGGTGGGCCATCAAAGATGCAGACCCACTGTAGTCCTTGTAGAGACGGCCAGCAGCCATCTGTTGCGACTGTGCAGGTGCACAATCACCAACGAAGAGTCTTGCGGAGAATATAGCAAGTCCATAAACCACCACTTGTGCACCCACAAAGTTTTTTTATCTAATTGTCCTTAGAACCAGCAATGCTGTTAACCAGTCCCTTGCTGAATTATTAACACACGTGCAAACACTGTCAGTCCCTACTTCTCAGATATTGTCCATATACTATGACCAACAGAAACATGAGCAGTGAAATGTAACTTAATTTGAAGAACTGGTGTCTATATTATTATAAATTTACAACATAAGAATACAATTACAAAGGTACAAAATACATCATTAAAGAACATAACAATACAGACAACATTTGTAGTAATAGGGGCTTTACAAAAGAATAGAAATAAACATATGCATCAGTGTTACAAGAATTATGACATAAGTACATACATAAAAGATCAGAATAACTTTCGAAACATCAACTTCACACATGAGCATTAAAACAAAACAGAATAAATAATGTCTAAACATCTTTACGAAGTAAATAACATATTATTAATGCAAATTATATTTGAGGATAACAGTATTCCTCATCATAGTGAATGTAGCCTAGTATTAGAAGAGAAAAAAATTGTATGAAACAGTACACAGAGACAGGAAGAAAACAAATACAAAGGGTACACAAACACATAGTGGGATAACACAAAAGGAAAGGACACGGTTTGTTTTCAGTGTAACATTTGGTACTGTAGTCCACCTCAAAACTTCATTCCATATATCTTTCCTCTTAGTTCAACATTTGTTTCCACCAAAAAAATTCTATCCAAGCATGCTTTCTGTATTTATATGTTCATACATTTCTTACCTCATTATTTATTTGCCATTCTCTTACCTCACCATTTATTTCCAAGAAAATCCTACCTAAACCTGTTGTCCCTAAACCCTACTTTTTTGGTTCATATCCTCTTTCAAAATTCTTTTTTTGGCCAAACCATTTTCTTATAGCTTCTCAATGCATTTCTTCCAATTCATCATAGTTAGTTTGTTATATAGTCTACCCCCTCTTAAGCTAACTTAAATCTACTGAGCTCAAATACATATACCAAGGGACGAGGTAATGCAGCAGCACATAACAAATTAACACAAACAGCAATGACAAAAAAATTTAAATTGGCAAAGCAAGCAGCAATATTACAACTAATATAAGGCAATGAGCAGCAAACAAGAAAAATAAATCAGTAGTAAAACTGGCTTAACAGAGTAATGTAAAGTGAAATTTAGTAGCACTGAGCCTGGCAAACAGCAGCAGCAAATGCAATAACTTATATCTAAACATGACATAGCTCAAGCAGAAAAAATATTACAGTAAAAATGGCCATGTTTAGTACCTATGTCGCATCTTAACACTAGGGTGATGCATCACGAAAACTTACGGTAGCAGATAAGTTACCAAATTGTAAAAAAATTATTTATGCAATTCCTGTGAAGGAAAATGTCTATTTATGTGCCCTCGTTTTCTTGGAAGTAGATCATAAATTTATAATTGACTGGATCTGTAGGCATAAAATAACTATATTAGTACATCTATTAAATTTTATTTTAACCAATGCTGCAGTGCAGCTAGAAACTAGATATTAAACAAAATGAGTAAATAAATACATAAAGCAAAGCATGGCATTTCTCTCAACTAGCAAGACAATAGCCGTGAAATGTTTCTGATCTTGTCATTAGGCATTTTAGTAAATATCATAAATTAAGAGCTCCAAAGTGTAATCATATGTTTTCCAGTTTGAGCGTGTCGTATTTGCGATACTTTCTACAAAGAAATGTCAATAGCGAGGATAATGGCCTCTTTTTTTTTACCTGTGCCTCTGAAAAGGCACACACTAATGGCTTTTTCTCCAGGCGTCTGATACAGCTGGCCGCTCAAGACGCGTTACGTCAAGGTCACTTGGCTTTCTTACCGAAATATTAACGACACCAGTTTACACTGCAGTGACAGTCCCATATAAAAATTTCACAGGTCGAAAATTTGCGTTGCAAATGTGTAGAAACAAAATCCTATGAATATAACAGTGTTCAAAAAGTTTTTGTCGGCATTGTGATACATTCGTGCTTTTACACACATTTCATAACTCTTAAAGTACAATTCTTGGTTTCCGACATCCTTTTCCACAAAACAGAGTCCCTAACCACTACTCATTATTCATATATGTATTCGTCGACACTTCTTCAATATTTCATCAAAATAAATACATAGCATAATCAAATTCCTCATTTACAGTAGCATCATCTTATTGATCATAAACATACCTCAACAGCATAATACACATCGTCGTCGTAAAAATAACATCATAACACCTCAGTCAAATCTCAAAAACGTTGTAGCTTTCTGCAATAATGTCAAAACCTAAAAAAAATTCTCCGCTCATTTAAATAGTGTCATCCACCTCAAACTTACTTTAAATATCATGACCCATACCAAATACATCATTCAAAGCTCTCATAGTATCACAATGATTCTAAAAAAACATGAAGAGTTCACAAAATACATACAAAATACAATTTCATAAATGTGTAGTTACCCAACTGTGTAATTGCGTAAACATGTGTCACTGATGTAGTAAAAAAAAATGTTTGTCTCTCAGTTAAATGATCAGATAGCTGTGTAATTTATGTGTTAGAGAAATATGATACCAATGTGTAAAGTTGTATAAGCAAATACCATATTAGCTAGGGCTCCTTGTGCTTGCCATACACATGGTACACAAAGTAGGCATGTACCCCCTGAGGATTAAAGTAATTATACCCTCAGGTGTTACAGATTACAGAAATGGAATGAAATGTATCACGGAAAACTTTCATTGTAATTCAAAAAACTTGAAAAATAAATGGTTATGTACAAAATTAATCACTCAAATGCGTCTCCTGTAGCGCTGAATGTGCGTCTTGCTGTAAGATAATTCTGTGGAACTGTCGTAGTTATCGTCCTCTGTAAGCAAAGTTCTGCTGAAGTCAATGTACTTACCTCATGATAAACAAAAATGAAATGCTTTGCGTATAGATACCTTACTTACTACGTTTATTGCCGTGATGAAGAAAGTACTGTACTGTAACGTATTGTTGTGCTACGGAAAAGGCTGTCTCATTGTAGCTATACCACAAAAGTTACTACTAAAACATGTTTTACTTTTCAGAAGAATTCAGAAAAACTGTGCAGATGTAAAGCAGATACAGCACAAAAGCAACAATGTAAGTTGTGTCACACATTAGTAGCGTCGTGATATAATTGTGTAGCTGTCAAAGAAATCAAATGCCAAGTCATCTTTAATCCCACAGAAAGTACTTCAAATAAAGAATGTCTTTTCAAGTAAATCAAAATGTTGCATTAAAATCCCATTAGCAGCACAAGTTCTAAGTATGTAAGCCTGATAGTCGTTACGTAATCGTGCAACTTGTTGCAAGAATGTACAACACTGTGTCGTCTGTTCACTATAACAATGCATTCGTAATTACTGTCTAAATAAGTTGCCCAGGTTCTTGACTGGATATTTAACTTCAAACATTGTTGCATGGTAACAGTTTCTTAAGTCTGACAATGCATACTAGAAATGTTTTATGGCAAAGACAAAGTTAAAAAGCAGATTATCTTTCAATAAACGGTTTTACATGTGAAATGTGGTGTAAACCTTTACTCTTACTAGTACGCAGAGTTTCAACTTCAACGCAATTATCATGTGGTATACGTCGGATTCTGTAAGGTCCATTGTAAACTAGAAAGAATTTGTGACTCAAGTGTTTCTTCTTATGTGACAATGAATGAGCTTTAATGAGAACTTTCTGACCAATATATAATTTCTTTGCATTTGCATTACCATATAGTTTTCTCCTTTTGTCTGCTGCAGATTTTATATTTTTAATAGCCAAATCAATTATGCCTTTGTGTCGAAGTTTACGTGTATTCGGGAAAGGTACAAGCTCTCTGATTCTGTTCAGTGGTTCTTCATTCTTCAGTACAAGAGTAGGTGGTAAAGCAGTGGAGTCCTGAGGCATTTCATTCAGCGCATTTTGAAATAAGTGTAAATATCTGTCCCAATGCTGATGCTTTCTGTGACAATAAAGTCTGCAAAGCTTATTGATTTCTTTCATAATCCGTTCAGACAGGTTACAATGTGGTGAGTACAATGAAATAAAAACAGGTTTGATTTTATGGTTCCGAAGCATGTGTGACCAAACAGCAGATCTGAATTGCGGTCCGTTATCTGAAATGGCTTTATCAATGTGGCCAACTTCACGTAAGAAATTTTTAACAAAGGCATTGGATACAGACCGTCCAGTGGCTTTACGTAACAGAGTGAAAGAAACAAATTTTGAAGTAAGTTCAACAGCGACTAGAACGTACGAAAATCCATTCGATGTTCTGACAAGGGGTCCCAAGAGATCAACAGCAGCAAATTCTTTTAATTTAGAAGGAATGATAGGAAACAACAGAAAACGATGTGAGATAGTAGATGGTTTCGCCTTTTGACAAATAGACAAGACTCTTCGAATTCTCTTTCCCATATTGTTAAAATAACAAGTCGTCCGAAGAATATGATAACATTTTAGTGGGCCAAAATGTGCATAGCTGAAATGAATGTACCAAATGAGCTTATTAACAAAATCGTCAGGAATGCAAAGTACCCATAGCTTGTCATCAACAGTGCAGCGTTTGAACAGTATGTTGTTTCTAACTAGATAATAATGCCGAATCTGTGTGTGTGTCTTTTCATGCCATCTGCTTTTGATGTCTTTCCAAATCGGATCTTTATCTTGTTCGTGAGCAATGTCCTCTAAAGATGTGGAGATGAAGTTTTCAAAGGCGACTTTCTGAATGTAAAGAATACTGAAATTTTTCTCGAGGTTGCCCTCTGTGTTACTTTTCTCAAGCCCAGCCGGTGCGCGTGACAGTGCGTCCGCAACAATGTTCTCCTTGGCGGGAATGTAGACTATTGTGAAGTGGAATTCTTGCAGAAACAATGCCCAACGTTTTAATCTGTCATGATTTAATTTTGAAGACATAAGAAATTGTAATGCATGATGATCACTGTATACTTTTACGTGCTTACCAGAAAGAAAGAAACGGAATTTGTTAAATGCCCAAACGATAGCTAAAGCTTCTAATTCAGTAACGGAATAATTTTTTTCGGATTTTGTTAGCACTTGGCTAGCAAAAGCAATGGTTTCCTGAACAGTAGTATTATTTTCTGTGGCTTCTTGAAATAAATGGGCACCAAGACCGACTTTATAAGAATCCGTGCTAAGGCAGAAACCTTGTGACAGATCTGGATGAGCTAGTATTGGCGCGTTAAGTAACGCTTCTTTCAAAGAATTGAATTCCAACTGTGCTTGTTCGTCCCAGTTCCAAATAGTATTTTTTCCAGTGAGAGAACAAAGTTTTGGTGTAACTAGAATTTGCATATTTAGAAAACGACGGTAAAAATTTACGAGACCAAAAAACTGCGGACTTGTTTTTTTGTAGATGGAACTGGAATGGCTCTGATTGCTTCTAACTTTTCAGGATCCAGCTGAATGCCTTCAGAAGAGATAATATGTCCCAAAAATTTCACCTTTGTCCTACCGAATTCAGACTTTTCCAAGTTAACTGTAATTCCAGATTCTGCAAAAATACGTAACAAACTGTTGAGGATGCGATTATGTTGTTCCCATGAGGCTTCTGCTATCAGAATATCGTCAACATATAAGGTGATGTGACGTTTTAAGAACTCAGGTAATATGGAATTTAGCCCGCGAATGAATGCTGCCGAAGAAATGTTCAAACCAAAAGGAAGTTTCCGAAACTGATAACAAACGCCGAAACAAAGGAAAGCTGTGTACTTTCTACATTCTGGATGAAGTTCGATCTGATAAAAGCTGGATCTGAGATCAATGGAAGACAACACTTTTACATCATTAAAATTTTGAAGAAGTTCTTCCAACGTTTGCGGCCTGTCTGTTTCAGGAATAATGATAGTATTGATTTGTCTCGAATCTAAGACAAGCCCGATCGATCCATTTTTCTTCTCAACAACATGTAATGGATTTTTGTATGAGCTTACTGCAGGCTCAATAATGCCCTCGTCAAGCATAGATTGTATTTCTGTTCTAACACGGTCCCTATAATGTGCTGGAATTACGTATGGTCTAACACAAAATTTAGTATGCTCACGAACACGAAATTGGTATTGAAATCCCTTGATTGTTCCTGTTTTGTGAGTAAAAACTGTGGAATTTGCTTGTAAAATCTCAAAAAGGCCCTGCCTATCACTGTCATTACAATTTTCAATTGTTTGAATTTTATTCTGAATTAACTCATTAGTTTCAAATATGCCGTCGATATCATCCCTGTCAGTACTTGCAGAGTGATTGTTAGTGTTTAGTTCCGTAGAAAATTCCGAACTGTTGTCTAACAGAAGGTAAAGCCGATTAATTTCCTCGTCATGGTTTGAGAGCCAATCTTCAAATTTCAAAGCTATTGACTTACCTTCTTTCTCTAAACTTATTTCAGCTTCATGAAAGTTTAAGATTGCTTTGTATTCATTCAAAAAGTCTACTCCCAGTATAATTTCCGTCGACAATAATGGAACAATAAGAAAGTTCATAGAGAAGCTGTGGCTTTGACAAAAGAATTCTAAGTTGGTTTGTTGGCATACATCTACACTTTTTCCAAAGATTGCACCTTGTAATTTAATCTTACGTAACGGAAGTGTGGGGCAATCGTTCGATTTGTTGCATTTGCTAAAGACTGTTTCACTAATTACTGAAATGGGACTGCCAGAGTCAAGTACTGCCGTAAATTTTACGTTATTTACTGTAATGTGAATCACAGGATATGCAATGTTGTTATGTTTTACGTCGTGTTCCTGGAGTAAGATGTCCCTAATGTCTTCCATTTTTACCTAATTACTAGCTACGGCAGCTGCGTCGTCAGTTTCATAAATACGTTTTGTGGTTGCCAGCGGTATGAGTCATTGCCTATTGTCTCTTTATTGCCGCGCATCGTTATTGGGATTTGGAGACCTAACTACTACAAATTCACCTTGTCGAGAGCGCCCTGCTCTGTTTGAATCCCGCAAGTTCTGATGCAATTCAGCTCTGTCGTTACGATCATATCGTCTGTCGTCATGTCGGTAGATTCCATAGTTTCTTTCTTGTCGGTCACGTGGTGGAGAATTTCTCCCTGAATCGCAACTGCGCGCTGGACCGTTGCGTCTAAAGTTATTGTGTCGCCCTTGATAATAATTCTTTTGGTTCCCAAATTGTCTGTTTCTCTGATTGTCTCTGTGATAGTCACTACCGCAGAGAGGTAATTAATCCTACTCTGCCAACGGTTGTCATACAGGTGGTGTCTGTTTTGGTCACGATTTGTGTTGTGAGAATAGCTTTGTCGTGTCCAGTTATTATTTCTTTCATCGCGGAATTGCGACGGATGTGACCTGTAATTGTTGTGTTCCTGTTTTCGCGTTCCGCGATTGTCAGTGTCAATTTCTAATTCTTGTAAGAGTCCCTGAAAAGCTTCAATGTCGTCTTTGCAACGTCCTGCCTAAATAATATGTCGTAAATGTTCAGGCAATTTGATTAAGCAAATGCGGATGAGATCTGAGGGGCTGTATGGGTTTGACAGGTACTGATTCTTGTGCAACATGTCTTCAAAATATCTCACAAGACTGGAAAATTCAGATTGTTCGAAATGTTTCATCATTATGATGCTATGTTTTACTCGGTCTTGTGTAGCTTGAGACCAGTATGCTGAGAGGAAGGCATGGTAAATTCTCCTTCACTGTGACAGTCGTGAATGACCGATCGCATTCTTACAGCTGGTTCATTCTCTAAATAGCCACACATAAATTCTAATCTGTGCTCTAATGACCAGTTGGGAGGAAAACAATGAGAGAATTGATGAAGCCACGCTTGTGGATGAATGTTGTTGCCAGAATTCTTAAATGTTTTGAATTTACGTGTAGTAATAAAAAGCTTATAGTCAAAATTATCATGTCGGCAAGTCGCATATCGGTCATTGTTACGTCGTGTCGGCGGTTCTATCTCAAAATTCGGTGCACCTTGCCAATTTCTTTCATAATTTCCGAAATGCCCTGTGTTATTATTTTGTGACTTTCCCGTATTTCTAAGTTCCTCTTCCCGTGTTGGAGCGCGAGTGTCCTCTGAAATATAAAATTCTTGTATTACTTGTGCCAACTGATCTTGTACTTCCCGGATTTCTCTTTTGTACTGTGTATTGATTTGATTTTGTTTGAATTTTCTAATTTGTTCATACTCTTCAGTGTCAGTGAAGGCTACAGGTCTTGTGTCGTTCAGATTATCATCTACCTTTGTAGATAAATTATTTAGCTGATCCGAAAGTTCGGCTACTTTCTCTGATAATGAACTAATTTAGTCCATGTGTCTTTCTGAACCAATTTTCAGAGTATCTACTGTGTCCTTTAAGTTTTCATGAGTTTTTGCAAGTTGCGTAACCGAATCGGTAGATGCAACTGAGTCAATTTTAGCTTGGAAGGTCTCATGATTTTCATGAACAATAGTTTGCAGTTCTTTTATGGCTGCTTCGTGATTCTGTAATGCATTTTCATGCCGCGAAAAAATAGGTTGAAAATGCTCACAAATTTGTGTTTTTACGTCATTACAGACTTTTTGACATTTCGATTCGATTTTATGTAATTCAGTAGTTAAATCTTCACGTGTTTGTTCAATGTGGTGTCTAACTTTTGAAGATTTTGTTCCATTGTGTCAAACTTTTGAAGATTTTGTCCCATTTGTTTCTGATTTTGTTCAAGCGTTGTGTCTAACTTTTGAAGATTTTGTTCCATTGTGTCTAACTTTTGAAGATTTTGTTCCATTGTGTCTAACTTTTGTAGCCTTTGTCCCATTTGTTGCATTAACTGTAATAACAATGCACTGGTGTCTGAAACATGGTCCTCAGTGCTTTTCGGCAGTGAATTTGCACCGGCAACATTCACATTTTGACAAGCGGAAAATGTCTCTTGACTCATTTGAGAAAACGGTGAGAACCCAAAACCTGAGTCTACAGCATTTGCAATATTGTGTTCTGTCATTCCTGATTCCTGAGGCGAGCTGTTGCCGACCGATCAATCGATAATGCTTCCCTGTTCACTAATTGTTTCACTGTCTACACCATTGTTTGCAGCCCGCTCCATTTCCCTATGCACAATTACCAAATTACTACTCTGAACATTAGTTAATTCATTACTCGGCGGCGCTGATAAGCTACGCTCGTCGTCACTATTATTTCTCAGTTTACTTTGGAGCCTAGTGTTACATTTTTCACACGCCATTGTTGTCACAGTATTTCACACGATAACACAGAAAAGCACAATTTGAAGAGCAAAAATAAGAGAACACATTAACGTAGCACTCACTAGTTAATTGCAAGCGCAGCTGCGAAATACTTGCTGCAAATCTACATGCATGCCACGGCTGTTTTACTGTACAACAATGAAAAACTACAACTACAAAGGAAATTCTCTCTATAATTACGCACTAGCAATAAACTAAAGCTACACTAATTACACAAACTACAAGAAAAAAATCAGAAGATTCCAGTGAGGTATCCTCGGCTAAGGGTCGACATATGAAAATCCCCTTTGAAAAATTATACCAGACTGTGCTTAAACTGACACACAATATTTTATAGCGCAACGCAATCTGACTTTCAATAATCCCTACAAAAGAATGGCCCTGACTAACATTAACCTATACGTTTCACAAATCACTTACCTCATAAAAATCTTCGTTACTCGAACTACTGCAATACAGCGAGCGCCACTACTGCCAGCTAAATAAAAGATTCAAACTACGGAAGGCACTAACTACTGATAGGCATAGTTAGCAAATGAAAGATTTTAATAGAGAACAAGCAATGTATTTACCTTAATAGTCATCAAATATATATAGCAGTTCATGACATCCAGTCTTACAAATTTCAAAACTCCGCCATCTCTCTCCCCACATCCACCACTGCTGGTGGCTCACCTCCAACCGCGCAACGCTATGCGCTGTTAACAGCCAGCTGCCGCTGCCCAACACTACAATGGCAGACAACAATGCAAACTAGCCACAGACTGCACACAGCACAGCCAGTGATTTTCATACAGAGCACTACGTAACGTTGCCAGTAAGAAAACATAAACAGCCTACTTACAAGGCCACATGTTTACTTATGAAATCCATAAGAAGAGAAACCACTGCATTAGGACCCTTCTTAGCGGTTACTTAATCAAACAGATAAATCAAAGCTTTGTTATCCGAAAATCCATGAATACTAAGTATAAATACCCATGGCTGCCGCAAAGAGAACATATTAGTTACCGGTATGTGTAGAACAGGCGCGTTCCGCATGAAATCGAATGTGATCATTTCTGATTTTCCCTCCTCTTTTCCTTATACAAGTTTTTCACAGCGTGCCATGTTAGCATAGAACTGACGTGCCCGATGAATATGGAGTTTCAACTCATTTTGAGCTGCAATCTTGATAGCAGGGTTGTTCTCTCCTTCAAAAATGTTCAAAAGCGTTTGAAATCTTGTGGGACTCAACTGCTAAGGTCATCAGTCCCTAAACTTACACACTACTTAACCTAAATCATCCTAAGGACAAACACACACACCCATGCCCCAGGGAGGACTCGAACCTCCGCTGGGACCAGCAGCACAGTCCAGGACTGCAGCGCCTAGGACCTCTCGGCTAATGCAGAGTGGCTTCTCTCCTTCAGTTGTACATGTAAGCCTATCACATCCACCACAGACATCCACTCCAGGACTATCAAAGCCACGCTTGTAATGTTTCTTGGAATAATCATAAATAACGATATCGTCCCTTTGGTTTGAACAACCCTGGGTCAGTAGTGTTACTTTGTGAACTATAGATCACGTACATTTCGGGGACGCATTTTTCGAGAAACATTTCCCACACGGTTTTCACAGATAAAGAATTTGAGAGTTGTCTCTTCTTCCTACCACAACGTCCATAATGTGCCACCCTTACTGGAAACGACTCAGTGAATTCCGTTATCATGACATTCGTATTTTCTGGAATGGAATAATTGTTTTGGTGTCTACCACGACCATCATGTGGAGAAGTCACTCCTCCTTGACTTAAGCTGCACAGTCTCTCCACTCGGCGTTTTGTTATGCCACGGAGTGCAATAAAAGGTTCTTGCATATCATAGTTTCCTTGAAGCCAACTTCAACCTGCAGATACAAGTGAAATAGTATCACAAAACAAAAATCTATATGATAGTAATACTGTAATCCTATTAAATAAATAATTTACATATTTGCCTTAAATATTTTACAAAACGTGGATCAAAGATGTACATAATTCGGGAACGAAATGGTTAATAAAATAATATTACAGTTGTCATGCCAGTTACCTTTTAACAATAGTTTCCTGTCCTTCCACGACTGGTAATGGAATTTGGGCGTAGTCTCCTTGCTTTTGGAATGAAGGGAAGAATGTGAGCACTCACATACCCATCCTGTCCATCTTTGTTGGGCATGTTGTTGAATTCTGTCAACAATAGTTCTTCCTCGGTAAATGAGAACTTCTCAAAACATTACGCCGGCATCTGTAAACAGATAGTAGCGTATTATTCACCTGTATACTAGGCGAATAATGTACATTGACCAATTTGTTTTACTGCAACTAAAACATAAATTTAAACTTTGCATCCATGAAAGGAATTTATATTCACATTTTAGTACAATGTTTCTACACAACTTGCCTCTGCTACAGAATATTACATTATGTACAGAGAATTCAAACAATGAACATTGTATGACTATTTACTTGCAATCTGCACCTGTTTCCCCCCTAGGAACAATGTTTCCTTCCCAGTTGGCATGCTCCAAATCCTTGACCTTTTGTTTAATCACATTCCTCTTCCACAATTCGGGGCGTCTTTTCTTCCTTCTATATTCATGTAAATCGTCTTCGGACTGGTCTGACGGTTCCATCACCGAAACCATTTTGAAATCTCACAGCTGATTACTGCAAACCGCTACAGTGCTGCCCTCACGCCTCACGTTCTTTTGTGCAATATAGGGACTTGTCTCTGTGACGAGTCCTCTTTCCGCAAGAAACATAATTTCAACACTGGTTTTGACAGGGAAAAAAAACACTGAACAAGTCCCATTTTATAACCAACAGATGCAGAATCGTGTGAAAATACCACCTACAGTAATAACTCATATACCCCGAAAATGATGATAAGTCCCGTTTCTGATCTCAACGCTTCAATTATTGTTCTGTTGTATTGTATATAATTAGTCCACACTAATTTTATGATCTTGGTCGCTTACTTCTTATCTGTTCAATGACAATACAACTTTCTGCAACATTGACATTTGTGCCTTTTTAGTGTTCTATACCTTAATCGGTAAAACCGGAACCCTTAACTATAGGATTGCTTTGATGTCTGTCCGTCCAACTGTTAACAACCCTTTTTTCTCAGTAACGGGTGCAAAAAAATTAAGCTTCTAACTTAATGCAGTTATAAGATACGGCTATTTATGTCACATATTTTCATACTTGCAAATCAATTCGTCAAAACCTATGGACTACTTCCCGTTGATCTACAATCATGAAATTTGGCAAGGAGCAAGGTTTCACAGCTGAAGTAAGGGGGGAACACATCCGGCAACCGACAATTCGTAATTACATCACATAAAGAATATGTTTCTGCCATTAGAACTTAAACTACATTCACCATCCGTGAAAGGCATAATAAAAAAAATATTACAGCAAACAAACACAAAAAGTAAATTGAAGTCATATTTTAGTGAGTAAATAAGAATATTTTGTTACACGCTGAAATGCCATAGAAGCTGGTATATGCATGATTATTCAAATACAGAGATATATGAACAGGCAGAATACGGAGCCGCAGTCAGAAACGCCTGTATAAGACAACAAGTGTCTTGCCCAGTTGTTACATTGGTCACTGGTGTTACAATGGCAGGTTATCAAGTTTTAAGTGAGATTGAAAGTGGTATTATAGTCTGTGCAGGAGCGATGGGACACAGAATATCCGAAGCAGCGATGAAGTGGGGATTTTCCCGTACTACCATTTCACGAGTGTACCGTGAATATCAGGAATCCGATAAAACATCAAGTCTCCGACATTGCTGAGGCCAGAAAAATATCCTGCAAGAACGAGAACAACGACGACTGAAGAGAATCTTTCAGCGTGACGGAAGTGCAGCCCTTCTGCAAATTGCTGCAGATTTCAATGCTGCGCCACCAACAAGTGTCAGCGTGAGAACCTTGATGATTGCACGACACAAAGCTTTACGCCTCGCCTGGGCCCATCAACACCTACATTGGATTGTTGATGACTGGAAGCATGTTGTCTGGCCGGACAAGTCTCGTTTCAAATTGTAACGAGCGGATGGACGTTTACGGGTATGGAGACAACCTCATGAATCCATGGACCCTGGCCGGCCGGTGTGGCCGAGCGGTTCTAGGCGCTTCAGTCTGGAACCGCGCGACCGCTACGGTCGCAGGTTCGAATCCTTCCTCGGGCGTGGATGTGTGTCACGTCCTTAAGTTAGTTAGGTTTAAGTAGTTCGAAGTTCTAGGGGACTAATGACCTCAGATGTTAAGTCCCATAGTGCTCAGAGCCATTTGAACCATGGACCCTGCGTGTCAGCAGGGGACTGTTCAAACTGATGGAGGCTCTGTAATGGAGGTGTGCAGTTGGAGTGATATGGAACCCCTGATAAATAGATACGACTTTGACAGGTGACACGTACATAAGCATCCTGCCTGATCACCTGCATCCATACCTGTCCATTGTGCATGCCGACAGGCTTGGACAATGCGACACCCCACACATCCAGAATTGCTACAGACTCTACTCCAGAGTTAAACACTTCCAATGGCCACCAAACTCCCCGAACGTGAACATTATTGAGCATATCTGGGATGCCTTGCAACGTGCCGTTCAGAAGAGATCCCACCCCCTCGTACTCTTACGGATTTATGGACAGCCCTGCAGGGTCATGGTGTCAGTTCCCTCCAGCACTACTTCAGACATTAGTCGATCCGTGTTGCGGCACTTCTGCGTAGTCGCGGGGGCCCTACACGATATTAGGCAGGTGTATCTGTTTCTTTGGCTCTTCATGTATCTCCTCTCTCTCTCTCTCTGCATGTATTAACTGAACTCCCTTGCACACTTCTTATTGTATGTCCAGGCTAATCTCAGGAACTACTGTAGAGATTGGCGACTTCATAGAGTGCTGTGTGCAGAACGACCATATACGTGAAATTAGAAGGAAGGTCAGCGTTGGCCGTAATTTTGATGGTTTATTGGCAACAAAATCGATTTTCAATCATATAGTGATCATGTTCAGTGCTGTAGTGTACAAATTAAACTCACAGGCACTGGTGTCAAGTTATTATCAGTAACCAAAGCTAAGAAAGCTAGAGTTATTGTGATTGTTTCATAGGTTTGGTTACTAATAATAACTTGACATCAATGCCTATGAGTTTAATTTGTACAGTACAGCACTGAAGATGATCACCATGTGATTGAAAATCTATTTTGCTGTCAATAAATCATCAACATTACGGCCAATGCCGACCTTCCTTGTAATTTTACTATTGTAGAGATTCTGATACGGTCTTGGAACTCTCGCGATCGATATCTTGCAAGTATCGATATCGATAACAAGAAAAATCGTCAATATTCTCGAACCCCAGTTGAATTACCTACAGGTTGTTTCAAAAATGACCGGTATATTTGAAACGGCAATAAAAACTAAACGAGCAGCGATAGAAATACACCGTTTGTTGCAATATGCTTGGGACAACAGTACATTTTCAGGCGGACAAACTTTCGAAATTACAGTAGTTACAATTTTCAACAACAGATGGCGCTGCAAGTGATGTGAAAGATATAGAAGACAACGCAGTCTGTGGGTGCGCCATTCTGTACGTCGTCTTTCTGCTGTAAGCGTGTGCTGTTCACAACGTGCAAGTGTGCTGTAGACAACATGGTTTATTCCTTAGAACAGAGGATTTTTCTGGTGTTGGAATTCCACCGCCTAGAACACAGTGTTGTTGCAACACGACGAAGTTTTCAACGGAGGTTTAATGTAAGCAAAGGACCGAAAAGCGATACAATAAAGGATCTGTTTGAAAAATTTCAACGGACTGGGGACGTGACGGATGAACGTGCTGGAAAGGTAGGGCGACCGCGTACGGCAACCACAGAGGGCAACGCGCAGCTAGTGCAGCAGGTGATCCAACAGCGGCCTCGGGTTTCCGTTCGCCGTGTTGCAGCTGCGGTCCAAATGACGCCAACGTCCACGTATCGTCTCATGCGCCAGAGTTTACACCTCTATCCATACAAAATTCAAATGCGGCAACCCCTCAGCGCCGCTACCATTGCTGCACGAGAGACATTCGCTAACGATATAGTGCACAGGATTGATGACGGCGATATGCATGTGGGCAGCATTTGGTTTACTGACGAAGCTTATTTTTACCTGGACGGCTTCGTCGATAAACAGAACTGGCGCATATGGGGAACCGAAAAGCCCCATGTTGCAGTCCCATCGTCCCTGCATCCTCAAAAAGTACTGGTCTGGGCCGTCATTTCTTCCAAAGGAATCATTGGCCAATTTTTCAGATCTGAAACGATTACTGCATCTCGCTATCTGGACATTCTTCGTGAATTTGTGGCGGTACAAACTGCCTTAGACGACACTGCGAACACCTCGTGGTTTATGCAAGATGGTGCCCGGCCACATCGCACGGCCGACGTCTTTAATTTCCTGAATGAATATTTCGATGATCGTGTAATTGCTTTGGGCTATCCGAAACATACAGGAGGCGGCGTGGATTGGCCTCCCTATTCGCCAGACATGAACCCCTGTGACTTCTTTCTGTGGGGACACGTGAAAGACCAGGTGTACCGCCAGAATCCAGAAACAATTGAACAGCTGAAGCAGTAAATCTCATCTGCATGTGAAGCCATTCCGCCAGACACGTTGTCAAAGGTATCGGGTAATTTCATTTAGAGACTACGCCATATTATTGCTACGCATGGTGGATATGTGGAAAATATCGTACTATAGAGTTTCCCAGACCGCAGCGCCATCTGTTGTTGACAATTGTAACTACTGTAATTTCGAAAGTTTGTCTGCCTGAAAATGTACTGTTGTCCCAAGCATATTGCAACAAACGGTGTATTTCTATCGCTGCTCGTTTAGTTTTTATTGCCGTTTCAAATATACCGGTCATTTTTTAAACACCCTGTATATACATAATTAAGTTTGTATGGTGCAAGAGTCCTACTCGCACACGGTCAATTTTTATTTTGTTTAATTGGAACGTTTTAAATTAGTTTGCATGCATTTTTTCAAATTTGTTTAGCAACCCTAAGGTACCTTTTACACTTGAATTTCATTTCTGTAATTAAGGAAACTGTCTTTAGTTGCAACGATTATGGTACCCCCACAATCGACAAATCCTACGCGATAGAAGCCAGCCAGTCTGTTTCCGTGTTTGCCAGTCTCGTCTTAAGGTGTCGTCTCCACAATCGGGTGCACATTAAGTGCCAAGGTGTCCGCAGTCACTGCTCTCCGCGCTTCTGCCAGGCAGTCTACGTTCCTTAATTTGCCTTTAAGATTCCGTAACGTAAGTAGACTTCTTAAGTCGTGATATTGGCACAATCCTGCGGTCATTTGGTAGGGATACTGTTGGTAGTGTCAGTTGCATCCCATTTACACTCGTAAGCTACTGTAGCTTTTATCCTGATTTGTACTTTTAGTTAACTGTAGGTAATCTGCTCTTCTTCTGAATGAAGCCAGTCGTGATGTAACAAATGTGTATCAATTCAGCTTGCATTTGCTCCTAACGAAAGTATTATCAACGGATGGAAATCGTTCCCGCTGTTGACAAAGGGAAGTAATACCGTTTATCTTTTCATATGAGGTTGTGTATGTAAACAGTTCTTGTGGTCAATGGAGGATACAAATACATTGCAAACATTAGTATAACGTCCGCCCCTGGTATCTGAGTGGTCAGCGCGACGGAATGTCATACCTAACGGCCCGGATTCGATTCCCGGCTGAGTCGGAGATTTCTCTGCTCAGGGACAGGGTGTTGTGTCGTCCTTATCATCATCATTTCATCCCCATCGACACGCAAGTCGCTGCAGTGGCGCCAACTCGAAAGACTTGCACCGGGCGAACCGTCTACCCGACAGGAATCCCTAGCCACACGCCATTTCCATTAGTATAACGAACGTTCAGTGATAATAAACGACACTTATCGACACTTATTCAATGAGAAAATTAGTGAACACTATTTGACGAAACTTCATACAGGTCGCGATACTAACCTTCGTGAAAAATTCATTCAGCTCTTTATAACGAAAAGAAACATCTTTTTTTTTCATTTCTAAATGTCCAATCCTCTCTAAAAGCGTACCCAAGTGACTTTTGTGTTTAAGCCGTAGAAACATGTATTAAGCTCTGTGAATAGCTTAAATCTGGCTGATGTAGTGAGACGTGAAATTGAAGGGTCACCCATCCATCAGTGTCAGTCCAGTTTGCAGGCGAATATAAGTTTAATTTAGTGTTTTGTTCGTGTATTTTGTAATATTTGTAATGTTTGTGAATTATCTAAAGTTTTGTATTTATTTTTATGTTTCATGTACGGAGAGGGCGGCGCGGGTCGACACCAAAGAGCAACAGAAGATCCTGTAACCGAGTTGTAGCGCCGTGCTTCTAAAAACTGAAAAAATAAGAATTTGTAATGTTTCTACAACAATGACATCATAGAAAGTTTAATCATGTTGTAAATTTTCAATCCTATCTTGTCAAGGCTCATGTTCACGTCTATATGTAGTATATATGAAGATAATAAGCTAGTGTATACTACAAAAGTTTAAATATGTGTTCCGAGAATTTATTTATGGAGAATTATATTAAGGAAGAAGTATTACTGATTTACTTGACAAGATTATTAATTTTTGACAACGTTCATCGCGAGTTTGAGTCTTAAAAGTTTATTCAATGTGGTTTTAATATTTATTAAAGCAGATAACTTGCATTAATATAATTTCTGAGAAGAAACAAACGACATCTAAATTGAAAAAAGTTTGGGCAAACCAATTGGACTGAGTGACGTAATCCTGCGCATACGACTCAAATGATGATGTTTTAATTGCAGTTTCGTTGAAGAGCCATTCAGAGATAACTTTAAAAAGAATTTAAATAATTTTGAAGTGTTTTGTAACTGACGTAGGTGACGAAGTCTGCACATGGTCATATGTCAAAAGAGAATCATTTATACAAAACTTGCGTCGTTACACTACACTGATCAAGTGACACTGCCATTCATCACAACAAATCATCAGTTGAAGCTTTTATCGACGTGCTACAGTATCACATAAATAGCTTTACGTGGGGATCACGCCTATGCATCAACACCGATTTCACCAAAATTTACGGTATATGCATGGCTTCACCAGAAATAAAAGTGACAGAAGTTAGTGCTCCAGATGAACAAGCGTTTAAATAAAATAGTATTTTGGCGCCCAACGTGGGGCGACTTTGTCATTTGCATTTGATGAGTTTTATCTTTCAATTTAGTACAATATACGTTGTTTTGCATCGTCAGTTTATACTTAAAAGTAAGTGTAATCTTTCTTTGCCCTCTCTCTCTCTCTCTCTCTCTCTCTCTTTCTCTCTCTCTTTTACACACACACACACACACACACACACACACACACACACACACACACACACATACATAAAATATAGGCTTACTTATCTATAAGTTCTGCTCGGAGTAAAAATCTCTCACGCATTTGTATAAAATGTGTTGTTTACTACTATGAATAGCATTGGCGAGTTAATTTGAAATGTTAACTATATATGAGACAGAAGTTGTGTTTCTACCTATTCTGCATCGTATTAAAAGTCTGTTCTTGTCGTTATTCCTGCTTAAGCCGTAAAGTTGCACACTAGTAATTATTTTAGTTACATGTATTATGTTGAACAAATCGTAACTTACGGTAGCGTCAAGAACGCACACAACACCAGATATTGTATTTCAAAATTTCAACGCCAGTTTCCTCTGCGCCTCGTCGCCGGTGGCAGAATATTCAGCACAGCATTTACGCAGTGCAAGAAATACGGTTTGCTGTCAGCCATTTATCTCACTTTGCGTTTTCCGCGTAAAGACAGTATTTATGTGTTTACTGCTTCCATCCCTTGGTTACATCTGTAAGCTTTAACTATCCACGCCGTCAGAGATTTAACGATCTCTGACACCCGGTGCTATATAAGAAGCGTATTCTGTGCAAGACGCCTGAGGCATGAAATAACATCTGCTAAAGGTCCTATTCCAAGAGACTGACAACCTTACAAAGGTTTTTAGATGACCAATTCAAGAAAAATGCATCTTTAGACGAAGGAATGAATTAAAAAACTATCACCATTGAACGTACGACAAAATAGAGATTTTCATCCAACCCTTGCTACTTCAGCCAGAAACAATTTTTCGAGAAACTATCACAGGCATAGATGAAGACGTTCTTTTTACTGGTGAATTTCTCAAAACGAGAGAAATGTCAGTTCTTTCAGGCTCGCTGAAAGCCTTCGTGAACTATCAGACAATAACTGAATCATAATTGCAAACAGTCACTCAATTTACTTTAATTTACTAGTTGTAGCTCCATATCACAGTAGCTATAATTACAGCTTCGAAATCTGCATTCATTCTGATTTTACCATATTCATTGTCTTTCCCGAGCGATTTCTGTATGTTTACATCTCTCAGAGAAGAGCTGTTGCGGTCTTCGGTCCACAGACTGGTTTGATGCATCTCTACACCCATGTCATTCTGAACAAACATGGCAACCTATTCATCTGAACCTCGTTGTGTAGTCAAGCCTTGGTCTCACTCCACAAATTTTATCCCCAACAACTGCATAGATTACCAGAATGACATTCCTTCATACTCAGGAGGAGTACTACCAACGACCTCTACAATTACTTTTTCCCTAACTGGATTCCGCACCCGCTCGTTAATTACTCCATCCCTCACCTAATCTTCAACATTATTCTGTAGCACGGCATTTCAAAAGCATCTATTCTCTTCTTGTATGAATTTCTTATTGTCCGCGTTTCACTTCCGTACAAGGGTACGCTCAAGAAAACTTACCAACTTTGAAACTTATTTTTCATAACAACTTTCTCTTTCCCAGAAATGTTTTTCCTAGTATTTCACATCCTCTCTATTTCACCCATCGTGTTTTTTTTGCTGTCCATATTTTAAAAAATCGTCTACTACTTTTATTGTTTGTGCCTGATTTACTAATCTGATTTCATAAACATGGCTTGATTTTTTTTAAAAAAAAGAAAAAGCTTTCGTTACCTGTACTTTATCCTTGTTACCTTTAGAATTTCAAAGCGTGGATTGCTTTCCACTTTGTCAAAAGTTTGCTCTAACTCTATGAATGATATAGACGTACATTTGCCTTAAGCATTGCCTTTCGCATCTCTAATTTCTGCGGAATCCAGATAGGTCACGAGGTCGGTTTATACCAGTTTTTTCCATGCTCTATAAATAATTCATGTCAATATTTTGTAGTCATGACTTACTGGTAGTCCGATGATATTCACAGCTCCCTGCTTTGGAAATGGCATTATCACTTTCTTCCTGAAGTCATATGTTGCACAAGAGCTGGAATAGTTTAGTCATGGATGGCTCTCCCCGGGATCTCAATTACTCGGTGAAAATTTATTTTATTTCATGTGCCTTGTTTCATCCTAAGTCTTTCAGTCCCCTGTCAAATTCTTCTTGTCGTACATGTCTCCCATCTCAACATCATTGCTCTATTTCGTTCTCGAGCCACTACAAAGATGAGTGATGTGGATATTATTGTCAGTGTTGTAGAGAAACTGCTGAAATAGCTAAAATTTATGGAAGTTCCGGGGCCTATCATTCTATACCGAATTTTCCGCTGAGTTACCCCATTTTTCTTTAAACTAAACACTACTTTAGAGCCCTCTAACAAAGACCCGTGCCCAGTAGTTAGAAAAAAGCACAGGTTACACCAGTGAGCAAGAACGGCAGCAGAGATGATACATTTACGTATTTTTTTTTTTTAGAGTCTTAGAAAGTATTCTGAGATCAAAAGTATTGAGGTGTAAGGAAGAGTTTGATCTCCATGCCAGTCAGCTTGAAATACTAAAACATCGATCATATAAAACTCAACCAGCATTTTGCTCACATGACATACTGAACGACAGATCAAGGTAGTCAGAAAAATCCGATATTTCTCGATTTCCGAAAGTCATTTGACTCAAGTACCACAACTACGCTCATTATCAAAAGTACTATCGTATGAGTATCAAACGTAGTTTGTGACTCTATAAAAGGTGTGTTGGTAGGGAGGACGCACTAAGTTATCTTGCACAGAGAGTGCTCGACAGATGTAGAAGCAACTTCATCTGTGCCCCAGGGAAGTATGTTGGAACGATTGCCGTTCGTGCTATATATTGACGACCTTGCAGACTTTTCGCAGAAGAGACAGTTACCTTTAACGAAGTACGCTCTGAGAAAAGCTGTAAAAAAATGTTCAAATGTGTGTGAAATCTTATGGGTTTTAACTGCTAAGGTCATCAGTCCCTAAGCTTACACACTACTTAACCTAAAGTATTCTAAGGACAAACACGCACACCCATGCCCGAGGGAGGACTCGAACCCCCGCCGGGACCAGCCGCACAGTCTGTGACTGCAGTGCCCTAGACCGCTCAGCTAATCCCGCGCGGCGAAAAGCTGCACAAATATTCGGTCAGATCTTGAGAATCTTTCAGTTGTGCAAAGATTTGGCAAGCTGCTTTGAATGTTCAGGAATGTAAAATTATCTACTTCTCAAAACGAAAATTGCGTGCCTACAGTATCAACGAGTCACAACTGGAATCGGTCAGCTCAGGCAAATATCTGGGTGTAACAAATAGTAGGGATACGACATGGAACCATAACATAAGCCCAGTCGTGTTCTATTAGGAATCAGCTTAGCAAACGCGTGATCTCTCCTACAATACTGCTAAAGTGTGTGGGACCCGTACCAGACAAGACTAATGGGGGATGTGGAACGTACACAGAGAAGGATAGCACTAACTGCAGTATCCTTGACATCTTGGATATTCGGGAATCCAGCCGGATGTTCACGTCGTTCTCGCACGATATTTCAACAGCGTGCCTCGCTGTCTTCTTCAGGTGCTACCTGAGGCTGGTCCTTGGGTCGACCGAGTCCAGTATTTATGCCTGGAAGGAGCTGGGCGTTCCATCTTCGGTCCGCGCCGAGTGTTCCCTCTGTGGTCCGCGCCCGCCAGAGTTGGCTTCAATGGACCCCTCATTGCGGGTGACCTCAACACGAAACACACGCAATGGAACTCGCGCCTCACAAACATCAGCGGCCGCCGACTCCTCCGAGCCGTACTTAGGAATGGCGGCTACGTCCTAGGGCCATACGGGCACACCATCTTCCCAGGCCGTAGACAGTCAGACGTACTTGATATCGCCCTCATCAAGGGAATAGAGCATCACGTAACAGCTAGCACTCGATGTGCTCTGTCGTCAGACCACGTGCCTGTGGTCTACGACATAGACATAGTAGGCACAGCAGTACCACCGCGTCGCCGAAACTACAGGCGCATGGACCTAGACAGGTACCAAGAGGGCGTGACCACCCTTTTAGTAGCTGCACCAAACGTGGACAAAGTGGGCGCCGAAGCTGCCCTGCGGTTACTAAACCGCCAGCTACTACAAGCAGCCGAAGCAGCCACCCCACCTCCACCACCACAACAGCCAGATCACTCCCGTCGCCTCCCACCACAAATACGTGAAGCGATCAGGGAGAAAAACCGAGTTTTCAGGGAATCGCAGCTCACACGTCAACCAGCCACTAAAAACCGCCTCTATCGCATGCAGCGGGAGATCAAGGCTGCGGTTGAGGCATACAGAAACCGAAACTGGGCCGATCTGGTGGATACACTAAACCCAGAGGACGGCAGCGCCTGGCGCACGGTGAAGTCCTTCCTGCGCCGACGACAACGGGTCCCCCCGCTACATGTCGGACAGGACATCATCTGCAGCCCCGACGCAAAAGCAAGCAGCCTGGCTGACCACTTTGAGGAGTCTTTCACGCCTGTCGAAGACCACCTCGATTTGGAACACATCTGTAGAGTAGAGGAGCAACTTCCTGTCTTCCTGACGGCGCGAGAGGAGGGCGATGTAATAGAGCCAATCACGGAAGAGGAAGTGGCGGCGGAACTACAGACGCTCAACACCAGGAAAGCAGGAGGCAGTGACGGAGTAGACAACCTGCTACTTAAGAACCTACCTGCAGGGGCTCACCAGCCACTAGCAGCGCTATTCAACTGGGTCCTTCGCACAGGGAACTACCCTTCTGAGTGGAAACACGCAGAAGTGGTAGCCTTCCCCAAAGCAAACAAGGACCCACGACATGCCGCCAACTATAGACCGATCAGTCTACTCCCGTCACTTTCGAAGGTGTTCGAGCGTCTGTACGCCAAACGGTTCCTACAACTACTCACAGCGGAAGGTGTCATCCCAGATGAACAATTTGGTTTCCACAGCGGCCACTCCACAATACACCAGCTCATGAGACTGGTCGAGGAAGCCATGCGAGCACTGGAGACGAGGGAATACCTAGGGGCGGTATTCCTAGACGTCACCAGAGCATTCGACTCCGTGTGGCACGACGGCCTCGTGTACAAACTCTTTGTACACGGGGTACCGACGTCACACGGAGTGCTAATCAAATCGTACTTGGACGCAAGGACCTTCCACGTCAGGTTAGACGACGGAAAGTCAACACGACGACAAATCCGAGCAGGAGTACCGCAAGGATCTGTTTTAGGCCCTCTACTGTACACAGCCTACACTGCAGACGCCCCGCAGACAGCGCGAGTAAAGATGGCACTATACGCCGACGATACCGCGCTGTTCGTGCGGAGTATGAATGCAGCGGAGACTAGGAGGCAACTCCGGATAGGCTGTGACGTCCTGGCCGCATGGTCGACAAAGTGGCGGCTCAAGTACAATGCAGCAAAGAGCCAGGCAGTGATCTTCACGAGAAGAGCACTGCCGCCCGATCTCCAACCGGTCATCATTATGGGAGGCCCCATCCCATGGAGCAAGACCAGAAAATACCTCGGGGTCACCCTCGATCAAAGGCTCACATGGCGACCACACGTCCAGGAAGTCCGGGACAGAGCTATAGGACGACTAAGAGTCCTGTACCCTCTGTTAAATCCCACATCGACCCTTCCCCCACACCATGGCATTACACTCTACCTGGTACTTATAAGACCAGTGCTGGAGTACGCGGCAGTGGTGTGGGGAAATGCAGCAGATGTACACATCGGTGCACTACAGAGGGTGCAGAATCGAGCGCTGAAGCTCGCTCTGCGCCTTCCTAGGCGGTACTCCACGGCTCAACTACACGAGCAAACAGGCATTCCGCTCCTCAAAAATAGGTTCCAACAATCAGCCAGGCTGTTCTATGCGAAGGCCGAAACCTCGCATAACCGGCTCATAAAGGACCTGGGCCAACAAATACACCACAGGCCAACTACACGTTGGCCTGACCTGTTACGTGAGTAACACATAGGAACACACTCAGGACGCCAAGAGCGTCCAGCATGGACAGACCATTAAGACAGGCAAAAAAAATCTCTAACCCAAAGTACTAGCAGGAGTAGCACCAAGTGCTTAGCCTGCATCCACAACGAACCAGGGCAGGTTCGTTAGGTAAAGAGCGAGCTCCAGTGGCGGATGTTCCGACTGCCGTCCGCGCCCGTTCTGGCCGTCCCCAACGGTTGTGGACGTCATCTGAGGTATGTCAGACCCGATCTGAGATGTTGTCTCATGACTGTTAGTATGATTTCCACTTCTGTTTCGTGCTGGGCACTCCATAATGGATCCGCGCCGTGTCGTGAGTTCCTTCTGCGGTCCGCGCCCGCCAGACGCGGCTTCATTGTCTCTCTCCGGTCGCCGGTGTTCCGGCCGCCGTCCGCGCCCGGCCTGGCCGTCTTCTGAAGTCGAGTTCTGATCTGGGGTGTGTCAAATCTGATCTCTAATGTCCGACACCTTGTCTCACGGGTGTACTCTCGGTCTCCACTTCTATTTCTTGTAGAAGAACCAGAAGGGGCAAAGAAGATGGCATACCTGCCATACGCCGGACCTATCTCTGCCAAAATCAGCCGGATTCTCCCGAAATATGACATCAAGAGCATATTTTACCCACCCACCAAAATTGGGGCTATGCTGGGGAATGTAAAAGACGACCTGAGGCTATTCAAGCCAGGTATTTACAACATACCATGCCAGTGTGGGATATCATACTTTGGCTATGAAACGTCCCCTTTGAACAATTCTACACGAGACTGTGCTTAAACTGACACACAATATTTTGTTAGCGCAACGCAATCTGACTTTCAAAATTCCCTACAAAAGAATGGCCCTGACTAACATTAAACTATACCTTTCACAAATCACTTACCTCACAAAAATCTTCGCTGCTCAAGCTACTGCAATACAGCGAGCGCCACTACTGCCAGCTAAATAAAAGATTCAAACTACTGAAGGCACTAACTACTGATAGGGATAGTTAGCAAATGAAAAATATTAATAGAGAGAAAACAATGTATTTACCTTAATATCATCACAAGTCATAATATATATATCAGTTCATGACAAATTAGAAACCTCCGCCATCTCTCTCCCCACATCCACCACTGCTGGCGGCTCACCTCCAACTGCGCAACGCTACGCGCTGTTCACATCCAGCTGCCGCTGCCCAACACTACAATGGCAGACAACAATGCAAAGCAGACACAGACTGCCCACAGCACAGCCAGTGATTGTCATACAGAGGTGGCGTTACCAATAAAAAACCTAAACAGCCTACTTACATAGAGAAAACATAAACAGCCTACTTACATGACGTTTTTACAATTTTACACGGGACTGTGCTTAACCTGACACACAATGTTTTTAGCGCAACGCAATCTGACTTTCAAAATTCCCTACTAAAGAATGGCCCTGACTAACGTTAAACTATACCTTTCGCAAATCACTTACCTCACAAAAATCTCCGCTGCTCAAGCTACTGCAATACAGCGAGCGCCACTACTGCCAGCTAAATAAAAGATTCAAACTACTGAAGGCACTAACTACTGATAGGGATAGTTAGCAAATGAAAAATATTAATAGAGAGAAAACAATGTATTTACCTTAATATCATCACAAGTCATAATATATATATCAGTTCATGACAAATTAGAAACCTCCGCCATCTCTCTCCCCACATCCACCACTGCTGGCGGCTCACCTCCAACTGCGCAACGCTACGCGCTGTTCACATCCAGCTGCCGCTGCCCAACACTACAATGGCAGACAACAATGCAAAGCAGACACAGACTGCCCACAGCACAGCCAGTGATTGTCATACAGAGGTGGCGTTACCAATAAAAAACCTAAACAGCCTACTTACATAGAGAAAACATAAACAGCCTACTTACAGCTAGACCACCAGAACTGTGGACATCAGGTGTAAAGAACACCAGAGACACACCAGACTCAAACAGGCAACTAAATCAGCCATAGCAGAGCATTGTCTGAAACTTGGTCATTCAATGGATTACAATGACACCAAGATTGTGACACAGACCTCAAGATTTTGGGACAGTGTCATTAAAGAAGCCATTGAGATTAAGGTTACAGACAATCTAATCAACTGTGACTCGGGATACCAAATCAGCACTACCTGGAATCCAGCGCTTGAGCTTGTGAAAACTCAACGCAGGACACTCCGGGATTCTACAAGAAATAGAAGTGGAGACCGAGAGAACAGCCGCGAGACAAGGTGTCGGACATTAGAGACCAGATTTGACACACCCCAGATCATGAACGCGACTTCAGAAGACGGCCAGGCCGGGCGCGGACGGCGGTCGGAGCACCGGCGACCAGAGAGGGCCAATGTTAGTAACAATGTAGAGGTGACAGTAGACCTTTTGGGTTGGTCACCATGCTTGTGCGAGCGTGGAGGGGCTCCCACCTTTATTATTACCCAACGACCAGACTCAGATAGCACCTGAAGAAGAAAGCGAGGCACGCTGTTGAAATATCGTGCGAGAACGAAGCGAACATCCGGCTGGATTCCCGAATATCCAAGATGTCAACAGATCGTCGGGAAAGCATGAAGAATTACAGTAATATGCTTGTTTGACGCATGGGAGATTGTTACGGAGATACTGAAAAAACTGAGCCGGCCGATACTTGAAGACACACAAAAACTATCACTAGAAAGCTTAATTACAAAGTTTCAAGAACCAGCTTTAAATAAGGAATGTAAGAAATTACTACAATCCCCTAAGTGGAAGGAGAGACATACAGCAGTCAGTCGCAATCACATTAGATTTTATTATTCTTGCAAATCTAGATTTCGGCTATAAATAGCCATCTTCAGTACATTTTCGTTATATTTCAAGAGACTCGCGGCAGTTCATGTCACCATATGTTCTTACAGGTTTATAGGCAGAAGGTGAGTGTCCTTCTGCCTATATACCTATAGTAACTTGTGGTGACATGAACTGCCGAGAGTCCGTTAAAATATAATGAAAATGCACTGGAGATGGATGTTTATTGCCGAAATATAAATTTGCAAGAATAACAAAATCTAACGGTATTGCGACTGATTGCTGTGTGTCTCTTCTTTCTTATAGTATACGATCGCTGTGCATAATGGTTCCTGATGGAATCAAAGTTGGTTAACCCCCTTTGTGTAGCTGCCGTAGGTATCGTGAGGAGAA
Source organism: Schistocerca serialis cubense (assembly GCF_023864345.2). Lineage (NCBI taxonomy): Eukaryota > Metazoa > Arthropoda > Insecta > Orthoptera > Acrididae > Schistocerca > Schistocerca serialis. The sequence continues at coordinate 1,198,579,451 of NC_064638.1, read as the reverse complement.
AACTAGATTGATTACATCACGCAATGTCATTCCTCGCTCCTCACTTAAATTTAATGACATAAGTCCTAATAAAGGGTACTATGGAAAGTACGCTTCACAGTGGTCTCTAGAGTGGGACGTAGACGTAGATGAGGATGTAAATTCCGCGCTAGTTACGCAGAATTCTAAAGTATGCTGCATTTTTCATGTTTTACGATGGCCAAATGCCAATCCCTTCACAACGCTTCAGTCGTCTGCAGATTACCTCTACCTTACTACAATGTTCACGATAGTAAAACGGCATCTACATCAACATGGATACTCTGCACATCACATATAAGTGCCTGGCAGAGGGTTCATCGAACCACATTCACAATTCTCTATTATTCCCATCTTGTATACCGCGCGGAAAAAACGAACACCTGTATCTTTCCGTGCGAGATCTTATTTCCCTTACTTTATTATGGTGATCGTTTCTCCCTATGAAGGTCGGCGTCAACAAAATACTTTCGCATTCGGAGTAGGAAGTTGATGATTGAAATTTCGTGAGAAGATTCCACCCACAATCGTGTATCAAATGGTTAAAATGGCTCAGAGCACTATGGGACTTAACATCTGAGGTCATCAGTCCCCTAGAACTTAGAACTACTAAAACCTAACTAACCTCAGGACATCACACACATCCATGCCCGAGGCAGGATTCGAACTTGCGACCGCAGCGGTCGCGTGGTTCCAGACTGACGGGCCTAGAACCGCTCGGTCACACCGGCCGGCAATCGTGTATCATTTCAGTGACACTCTCCCATATTTCGTGATAATACAAAACGTGCTGCCCTTCTTTGAACTTTTTCGATGTACTCCGTCAGTCCTATTTGGTAAGGATCCTACACCGCGCAGCAGTATTCTAAAAGAGGACGGACAAGCGTAGTGAAGGCAGTCTTCTTAGTAGGTCTGTTGCATTTTCTAAGTGTCTTGCCAATAAAACACAGTCTTCGGTTAGCCTTCCCCGCAACATTTTATTGTGTTCCTTCCAATTTAAGTTGTTCGTAATTGTAATACCTAGGTATTTAGTTGAATTTACGGCTTTTAGATTACACTGATTTATCATGTAACCGAATTTTAACGAGTTCCTTTTAGCACTCATGTGGATGACCTCACACTTTTCGTTGTTTAGGGTCAACTGCCACTTTTCGCAACAGTCCGATATTTCTTCTAAATCGTTTTGCAGTTTGTTTTGATCTTCTGATGACTATTAGTCCATTAGTCGATAAACGACAGCGTCATATGCAAACGACCGAAGACGGCTGCTCAGATTGTCTCCCAAATCGTTTATATAGATAACGAAAAGCAAAGGGCCTATTATAATACTACCTTTGGGAACGCCAGAAATCACTTCTGTTTTACTCGACGACTTTCCGTCAGTTACTACGAACTGTGACCTCTCTGACACGAATCCAGTCACATAACTGAGACGATATTCCATAAGCACGCAATCTCACTACGAGCCGCTTGTGTGGTACAGTGTCAAAAGCCTTCCGAAAATCCAGAAATACGGGATCAATTTGTAATCACTTGTCAATAGCACTCAACAACTCGTGCGAGTAAAGAGTTAGTTGTGTTTCGCAAGAACGATGTCCGCCTCCGGTAGCTGAGTGATCGCGTGACAGAATGTCAGTCCTAAGGGCCCGGATCCGATTCCCGGCTGGGTCGGAGTTTTTCTCCGCTCAGGCTCTGGGTGTTGTGTTGTCCTAATCATCATCATTTCACCCCCATCGACGCGCAAGTCGGCGAAGTGGCGTCAGATCGAAAGACTTGCACCAGACGCACTGTCTACCCGACGCGAGGCCCTAGTCACACGGCATTTATATTTACAAGAACGATGTTTTCTAAATCCGTGTTGATTGTGTGTCAATCGTTTTCTTCGAGGTAAGCCATAATGTTCGAATACAATACAGGGTGTTACAAAAAGGTACGGCCAAACTTTCAGGAAACATTCCTCACACACAAAGAAAGAAAATATGTTATGTGGACTTGTGTCCGGAAACGCTTACTTTCCATGTTAGAGCTCATTTTATTACTTCTTTTCAAATCACATTAATCATGGTATGGAAACACACAGCAACAGAACGTGCCAGCGTGACTTCAAACACTTTGTCACAGCAAATGTTCAAAATGTCCTCCGTTAGCGAGGATACATGCATCCACCCTCCGTCGCATGGAATCCCTGATGCGCTGATGCAGCCCTGGAGAATGGCGTATTGTATCACAACCGTCCACAATACGAGCACGAAGAGTCTCTGCCTTTGGTACCGGGATTGCGTAGACAAGAGCTTTCAAATGCCCCCATAAATGAAAGTCAAGACGGTTGAGGTCAGGAGAGCGTGGAGGTCATGGAATTGGTCCGCCTCTACCAATCCATCGGTCACCGAATCTGTTATTGAGAAGCGTACGAACACTTCGACTGAAATGCGCAGGAGCTCCATTGTGCATGAACCACATGTTGTGTCGTACTTGTAAAGGCACATGTTCTAGCAGCACAGGTAGAGTATCCCGTATGAAATCATGATAACGTGCTCCATTGAGCGTAGGTGGAAGAACATGGGGCCCAATCAAGACATCACCAACAATGCCTGCCCAAACGTTCACAGAAAATCTGTGTTGATGACGTGATTGCACAATTGCGTGCGGATTCTCGTCAGCCCACACATGTTGATTGTGAAAATTTATAATTTGATCACGTTGGAATGAAGCCTCATCCGTTAAGAGAACATTTGCACTGAAATGAGGATTGACACATGTTGGATGAACCATTGGCAGAAGTGTACCCGTGGAGGCCAATCAGCTGCTGATAGTGCCTGCACAGGCTGTACATGGTACGGAAACAACTGGTTCTCCCGTAGCACTCTCCATACAGTGACGTGGTCAACGTTAGCTTGTACAGCAGCAACTTCTCTGACGCTGACATTAGGGTTATCGTCAGCTGCACGAAGAATTGCCTCGTCCATTGCAGGTTTCCTCGTCGCTCTAGGTCTTCCCCAGTCGCGAGTCATAGGCTGGAATGTTCCGTGCTCCCTAAGACGCCGATCAATTGCTTCGAACGTCTTCCTGTCGGGACACCTCCGTTCTGGAAATCTGTCTCAATACAAACGTACCGCGCCACGGCTATTTTCCCGTGCTAATCCATTCATCAAATGGACATCTGCCAACTCCGCATTTGTAAACATTGCACTGACTGCAAAACCACGTTCGTGATGAACACTAACCTGTTGATGCTACGTACTGATGTGCTTGATGCTAGTACTGTAGAGCAATGAGTCGTATGTCAACACAAGCACCGAAGTCAACATTACCTTCCTTCAATTGGGCCAACTGGCGGTGAATCGAGGAAGTATAGTACATACTGACGAAACTAAAATGAGCTCTAACATGGAAATTAAGCGTTTCCGGACACATGTCCACATAACATCTTTTCTTTATTTGTGTGCGAAGAATGTTTCCTGAAAGCTTGGCCGTACCTTTTTGTACCACCCTGTATATGTTCCAGAATCATGCTGCATATGGACGTTAATGATATGGGCCAAGGCATCATCCACAAAAAGCATCTTGGGGTCTGTTTTCCACTAGCGAGTAGCAGGACTCAAATGAGAGGGCTTCGGTTGCAGCGAATTGAAGGGTTTCGATTTTGCGGGGCCCAGTGCAGGCGCTGTACAAGGTACTGGGCGGCGCTTTCAGCGCCCCGCTGGTCCATCAGAGCAGACACAGCGCCCCACTGGTTCTCCCGTCGCCCGCTCGCCCGCGAGCTTTCCCTTCGCTCGGCGGCAGCGGCAGCGGAGCGAGCCCCGCCAAGGCCAAGGACTGCGGCTTTCACCGGCCCGGCAGCCTCCGCTATCTGGAGATCTCGAAAGCGGCTGCCGGGAAGCCCTGCCGGAGCCCCGTCCTGGCACACGCTCGCAAACTGTCACCTCGCCTCGGAGACAGGTATCTGGGCAACCACAGTGATGGCTCAAGCTGAATGAGGCATGGAAATGCTGTAGCTAGTGTGCTAGTGCGTCCAGATTCCGTGACATTTGCTTCGTAATGCTCCATCATAATTGTTCGCAACCTCTACTTTCACCTTTCGGCTCTGTCAGTCAACTATTACACCCAATATTCTGCGTACAGAATGTCCAACAACATCCGCAGGGTCGATTTTCAACGTCACCAAACGGTCCAAACTCGGAACATAGGGTGTTACAAAAAGGTACGGCCAAACTTTCTGGAAACATTCCTCACACGCAAATACAGAACATATTTTATGTGGACATGTGTCCGGAAACGCTTAATTTCCATGTTAGAGCTCATTTTACTTTCGTCAGTATTTTCTTCCACCTACGCTCAATGGAGCACGTTATCATGATTTCATACGGGATACTCTACCTGTGCTGCTAGAACATGTGCCTTTACAACATGTGGTTCATGCACGATGGAGCTCCTGCACATTTCAGTCGAAGTGTTCGTACGCTTCTAAACAACAGATTCGGTGACCGATGGATTGATAGAAGCGGATCAATTACATGGCCTCCACGCTCTCCTGACCTTAACCGTCTTGACTTTCATTTATGGGGGCATTTGAAAGCTCTTGTCTACGCAACCCCGGTACCAGATGTAGAGACTCTTCGTGCTCGTATTGTGGACGGCTGTGATACAATACGCCATTCTCCAGGGCTGCATCAGCGCATCAGTGATTCCATGCGACGGAGGGTGGATGCATGTATCCTCGCTAACGGAGGACATTTTGAACATTTCCTGTAACAAAGTGTTTGAAGTCACGCTGGTACGTTCTGTTGCTGTGTGTTTCCATTCCATGATTAATGTGATTTGAAGAGAAGTAATAAAATGAGCTCTAACATGGAAAGTAAGCGTTTCCGGACGCATGTCCACATAACATTTCTTTCTTTGTGTGTGAGGAATGTTTCCTGAAAGTTTGGCCGTACCTTTTTGTAACACCCTGTATACCAACTTAAGGGTATACGGAATGAGTTTTTCGATGAAAACATCGATTTTTGGGTAAATGCATTTTCGAAAAATTTAGACTCTCCCGTTTAATCCCGTGTATAAAATATTTGGATGACGTAAATAGAACTATTTTAAATAATTTCGACACACGATGTTCCGCACCTTGTATATGAGACGCGAAATATACCTGATATAGACAGCCTTGCCAGAGATATAATTGAGCAGAAGAGTTAGCTTTTCTGTTGGCTACACTGCTAGACAGTTGACAATAGATTCCGCACCATTTGTATTGTTTCCTTTGTGGGTACATCCATGTCATTATTGTGAAAGTCGTATGTGGAGAAGTCATTGAGTTTTCTTTCCTTCAGCATGCCAAGACCTAGTCTGAAGGCATTTAGAATGCGTGTACATTGGCGCAAGAAAGTAAAGAGTACTAAAAATTCGTCTGATTCATCTTCATCAGTATCTGATGTCCCAGTAGCGACTAATCTCAACACTGGTAGTGATACATTGAGTGATGCTGCTGCCACTACACCGGAAAGTGCTTCAAGAAGAAAACTAGCTGGAATTGAAGAAGAATACAAGAAACTAAATGCTGGGACTACAAAATATGAGGTAATTAACGTCTCTTTTTTATCAGACGTTTTGGAGAACAATGTGTGCTGCAAACAATGTGGAAAATGTGGTGTTTCATTGAAAACAAACTTACATGTAGGACTTGCTTGTGAATTAGAGTTGATGTGCAGTTATTGCAAACACAGTGTTACTTTCTTCAATTCCTCACATGTTACTGCAGATACAGGTAAACTATACGATAGGCCGGCCGGTGTGGCCGTGCGGTTCTAGACGCTTCAGTCTGGCACCGCGTGACGGCTGCGGTCGCAGGTTCGAATCCTGCCTCGGGCATGGATGTGTGTGATGTCCTTAGGTTAGTTAGGTTTAAGTAGTTCTAAGTTCTAGGGGACTGATGACCACAGATGTTAAGTCCCATAGTGCTTAGAGCCATTTCCAACTATACGATATAAACATTAGACTGGTTTATGGATTACGGTGTATAGGAAAGGGCAGGGCTGCAGGTGCCATGTTGTGTGGTGTGATGAACCTCCCTCCTCCACCTTCAAAATTTAACAAACACATAATTGCAATAGGCTCTGCTGTAGAAGATGTGGCACAGGAAAACATGAAAGATGCTGTTGAGGAAGCAGTTGTTGAAAATATTAATAGCAGAGACTTGTCCATAGCTTTTGATGGAAGCTGGCAGAAGAGAGGCCACACATCTCTGAATGGTGTAGTAACAGCTACAAGTGTGGACACTGGTAAGGTAGTTGATGTGGCAATACTTTCCAAGCATTGCAGATGAAAGGAGAAAATGAAAACTGGACATGAAGAGGAGTGCATGGCAAATTACTATGGGTCAAGTGGTGGTATGGAAGTTGCTGGTGTAAGAAGTATTTGTCAACGCTCAGTAAAATGGTACAACGTTAGATACATAAATTATCTTGGAGATGGTGACTCAAAGGCTTTCAAAGAAATTGAGGAACTGAGACCCTATGGTAACGATGTGAAACTTTTCAAACTGGAGTGTGTTGGCCATGTTCAGAAAAGGATGGGATCAAGACTTCGACGGCTCAAGGCTAGCATGAAAGGCAAGAAATTGATCGATGGAAAAACTTTAGATGGGAAAAATAGACTGACAGATGCTACTATAGATCATATTCAGAAGTGCTATGGTCTAGCAATAAGACAGAATACAGCAGATGCAGAATTAATGAGAAGAGCAGTCTGGGCTCTGTTTTCTCATACAGCTTCAAACAATGAGAATCCTCAACACGGGCTATGTCCAAAAGGAGACGATAGTTGGTGCAAGTACAACAGAGGCAAGGTAACTAAGAAACAATACAATCACCCTCATCACCTGCCACCTGCCATAATGGATGAAATAAAACCAACATTCCGAGACCTCGCAGATATTAGTCTACTAAAGAAATGTCTTCATGGCCGGACTCAAAATTTAAATGAGTGTGTGAACCATGTGATATGGAATAGACTAACTAAAACTGTTTTTGTGGCTATAAACACACTTCACTTTGGCGTTTATGATGCTGTTTCATCACTAAATCAGGGCAATATAACAAAGTGCAAAGTTCTGCAGAAGTTGGGGCTCTGTGTAGGACTACGAACTGCCGCAGCTATGCTTTGTTTGGACAAGGAACGGCTCAGGTCTTCAGAAAATGCCATAAAAATATATTCAAAGATGGCTAGACAGCATAGCAGAGCCATCAAGAGGAAGCTGTTGGACGATTCTGATGATACAAGCTATGGAGCAGGCTTGTACTGAAGTAAAAACTTTGAAGCTAATTTCCCGTAACTTTAGTTTTTTTGTGTATAAGGTACATTTTCTCAGGGCCTATTTATAGTAAAAAGATGAAATTTTCCGTAGTTGTTCCTTAAGACCTTCTAATATATCTGAATTAAAAGATATGTGGAATTATTTTGTATTAATGGATGTAATTTTTAAAATACTTGTTAAAATGTATAACTTTTTTTAACATTTACAAAAAATTAAATATCTGAAAAACTATACATTATTTCTTCAAAATTAATAATTCAGCATAAAAGCAGAACATATCTCTGCGTTCTGTGAAAAAATCAAGAGTATCGTCCGAATAACAAATGAGAAAATGTTCCTAACTTTTAGCTCAATTTAACATTGTAAGCTTAGGGCGTTCCGTATACCCTTAACTCAAGATAAGGCTGGATTTTATTACAGTAGTCATTCCCACATTTACAACAATGTAGAAATTCTGCAGCCAGCCACAAGTTTTTTAGAAATAACTTTTTTGTACCTTCTCTAGTTTCGTACCTTAGCCCATCACCAGACGCTAGCGTTGATTTCTTGGCAAACTTTACCTTCGTGTCCTAAAATAGAACGAAGTTTAAATGATTACATACACTGAAAGCCTTCGTCTTCAGGCCACAAGCGGCCCATCGGGACCATCCGACCGCCGTGTCATCCTCAGGTGAGGGTGAGGATGAGAGTAGCATGTGGTCAGCACACCGCTCTCCCGGTCGTTATGATGGTTTTCTGTGACCGGAGCCGCTACTATTCTGTCGAGTAGCTCCGCAGTTGGGATCATGAGGCTGAATGCACTCCGAAAAATGGCAACAGCTCATGGTGGCCCAGATGGTCACCCATCCAAGTGCCGGCCACGCCCGTCAGCACTTAACTTCGGTGATCTGACGGGAACCGGTGTATCCACTGCGGCAAGGCCGTTGCCCTTACATACACTGAAGATCCAAAGAAACTGGTTCACCTGCCTGATATCGGGTAGTACCCTCGCGAACACGCAGACGTGCCACAGCACGACGTGGCATGGACTCACTAGTGTCTGAAGTAGTGCTGGAGGAAATCGACACCGTGAATCCTGCAGGGCTCTCCATAAATCCGTAAGAGTACGAAGGGGTCGAGATCTCATTTGAACAGCACGTTGCAAGGCATCCCAGATATGCTCAATAATGTTCACTTCTGGGGAGTTTGGTGGCCAGCGGAAGTGTTTAAACTCATAAGAGCGTTCCTGGAGCCCCTCTGTAGCAGTTCTGGACTTATGGGTTGTAGCATTGGCCTGCTGGAATTGCCCAAGACCGTCGGAACGCACAATAGACATGAATGGATGCAGGTGACCAGACAGGATGCTCACGTACGTGTCACTTGTCAGAGTCGTATCTAGACGTACCAGTGGCCCCATATCACTCCAACTGCACGCCTCCCACACCATCACAGAGCCTCTATCAGTTTGAACAGTCCCCTGCTGACATGCAGGGTCCATGGATTCATGAGGTTGTCTCCATACCCGTAAGCGTCCATTCGCTCGATATAATTTGAAACGAGACTCGACCGACCAGGCAACATGTTTCCAGTCATCAACAGTCCAATGATGGTGTTGATGGACCCAGGCGAGGTGTGAAGCTTTGTGTTGCGCAGTCATCAAGGGTACACGAGCGGGCCTTCGGCTCCGGAAGCCCATATCGATGATGTTTCGTTGAATGGTTTTCACGCTGACATTTGTTGATGGCTCAGCACTGAAATCTGCAGCAATTTGCGGAAGTGTTGCACTTCTGTCACGTTGAATGATTCTCTTCATCCGTCGTTGTTCCCGTTCTTGCAGGATATTTTTCCGTTCGCAGCGATATCGGAGATTTGATGTTTTACCAGATTCCTGATATTCACGGTACACTCATGACATGGTCATACCTGAAAATCCCCACGTCGTCACTACCTCGGAGATGCTGCGTCCCATCGCTTGTGCGCCGACTATAATACCATGTTGAAACTCACTTATATCTTGATAACTGATACGCCCGCTAAACCCGCTGGGCAGAAGCGGTGATTAGGCTTGTGTAAAGGGCCAAATAATGTGTTGGTCAGTTTTGTAATTTAATAACATCTTTAAACCAAAGCGTCACATAACGGAACTTTTACAACTACCAGTTTCAGACTCCAACTCTTTCAGGCTGAAGGCCTCCAAACAAGACATCTTAAAAATCAACAAGGTAAATTTCAAGTGACTGAAGATACACAGTTAAAATTACAAATTATATATATATATATATATATATATATATATATATATATATATATATATATATATAAATCACAGCTAGGCTGGAAGCCTCATGGCAAAAGTGGATAGACAAATACAAAAAAAGATGCAATACAAACGGCTGGAGGCCCACAATAAAATTTTCAAGATTTTAAAATAAATTATCATAACCTTTCAAAGGCAGAAGGCCGCAATGTTTTTGCTTAAAGGGTAATTTTAAGAATAAGGTTTTAAGCGGCTGAGGCCCACAATTGATTTTCCCAAATTCCAAAAAAGTATAACCATAAGCCTTAAGTTTTAAGTGGCTGAAAGCGCCCCCCCCCCCCCAAAAAAAAGACAATACAATGACAATAACCTTTCAGCAGATATCCACCTGATCCACCTGCCGGAATTCAAACTTACTTATACGTGGCTGAAGGCCTTTGATTTACATAAAACACAGTAAAACCAAGAATTTTTTAAATCATTGGCTATGATAGAGTATAAACAGACAATTAACCACCCGTGAGAAAAACAGTAAAAACAACGGCACTCAGAAGCCTCCAGGGGGTCGGTCTCCCCTCGTTCATTTAGGTGAGACAGGTGGTGAGTCCAACTACATTTGATCCGTCGGTAACCCAACCAAGGGACAGCCACGGACCGACCGACAAAGCGACTTGCTTGCCACCAATCGGTACATGAGAACTCAAACACCAAAATGTTACGGACGTAATTATCCATCATCAAATATGTACCGAGCGTGGTGGCGCAGTGGTAGCACACTGGACTCGCATTCGGGAGGACGACGGTTCAATCCCGCGTCCGGCCATCCTGATTTAGGTTTTCCGTGATTTCCCTAAATCGCTCCAGGCAAATGCTGGGATGGCTTCTTTGAAAGGGCGCGGCCGACTTCCTTCACCATCCTTCCCTTATCCGATGAGACCGATGACCTCGCTGTTTGGTCTCTTCCCCCAAACAACCCAACCCCCTCAAATATGTATATGTATTAAGCTATCAAAATTACATACCGTGTTGAACAGTGACAACAGGTGAGGAAAGGACACTGCCTGAAATTACGTTAGTGGCCAGGGCAGGTAACCACATGTTGCTGCACGAACACGTGCCTTATTGGTGTCACGGGATGTCAGCCTTGTGCCCTGGCCTGCCATGTTAACAGATCTGTCGCAAATCGAAAATGTGTGGGATGTTGTGAAACAATGGGTGCAGTGCTGTGACCCAATGCCAGCCATCACAGCTGAACTCTGTAACCAGGTGAATGCAGCAGCATGGATGGCTATACCACAGGAAGCCATTCGCGCCTTATACGCATCGATGCCACCACACATGGAACAAGTTACCAGGGCCCATGGCGGACCCAGTGCCTACTAGGCAACAAGACACTTCTTGAACCGACTTCTGCACAATATACTAATAAACATATCCTTTGAATGTAAACGTCCTATCTCTAGTATTCAGGGTGTTCTGTTTTTCCTGAACATAAGTGCATATCTTACCTAATCATTTACACTAAAACAGCTATGTCACGAACTGACCTGAAGGGGTAAAAACCAACGCCAATGCACCAAGGCAAGTATCTCGCCAATGTTGTGCATCACTATCCTCAAACATATCCGCCATTTCATGAGTGTTAATGTAGAAGGTTTGTTCGTACGCTACTCAGAAGGGCCCAGGAAGAAGTGATGTTTTCCAATAGCTTCGTCTCCAGACTGGCTCGCACAATGTGTATGTATACCAGCAAATCAGGTATCACCAGTACCTCCCTCGATGCTCCTTTAACTTTTAACATCATTTCCACAGTAACAGCCTCTTGAAAAAGTAAATAATCTCTCTAGATTACTTGGTGGGAGCCAGATCCTCTTTTCTGTCTTGAATACCTTAATTATACCTTATAGTAAACGGGATGTCTACAGTTTTAATGCAGGGTTGCGATTCGTTTGTCTTCGATATCTGGCGCACTCCAGTATTCTAGGAATGCAAGCCAGGAAGGCTTATTTCCCGTGGCTCCAAGGCAGCACTGAAACCATCCCGTCTGCGAAATTTCGCCCTTTCCGACTTCAGAAAGGGCTATTGGGCCTCTCCAAAATCTCGCGAGCTACTTTCTACCGGTCTCCACCCTTACGGTGGTTATCAAAGTTCCCACAGCATCTGACGTTTAATGAGCTGCCCCCTTATTTATTAACTCCGTTCGATTACACCACAAATAACTGCTATTAGCAAGGCCGTCTAAGAAACTTCCTGGGAGATTAAAACTGTGTGCCGGACCGAGACTCGAACTCAGGACCATTGCCTTTCGCGGGCAAGTGCTCTACCAACTTTTTTTTTTTTTTTTTTTTTTTTTTTTAGAATAACATGAAATACTACAAATTAGAGCATATCCTGTTTTCCTTTTTGTTTTTTTTTTTGTTTTTGTTTAAAAATTTGTATTGAACAAACTAAAAGTACATATATATTCACTATGCAAGAGTTCTTCAAGGTACCATTTAAAAATATACAAATGACTGTTAGTTAAACAAAAAAAAAATAGTAAAAAAGAAAAACATTAAATACAACAAAATATAACATATTCTGTCTTCTTCCATTAAAAAAAAAAAAAAAATTGTGTTTGTGTTTGGTCGATGCATGAGAACGTGGATAAGGGTGTTGCATCATGTGACAGGTAGGCATGGTACACCCCAACTTTGAGGGGGGTCAAGGAAGACGCTGCGGAGATAACCGGCAAAAGTTTGTCGGTAAGATGGTTTTCGGGTGAGGGTGCTATGCGCGGTCACAACTTTGTACCAGAAGTCAAGGACTGTATGCGGACCACTCCGAAAGAGATATTCTAAAGCCTGTCCTCGAAACCAGATTAGGGTATGGTGCTTAGCAAGAGGGTAGTGAAATGTCTGGGGCAACAACAGGAAATCCGGGGTTACCGTCGTTGGCGGGGCACGGAGGTAAAAGCCCACGGTTCGTTGGATGAGGAGCCATACGTTTTGTTTCAGGGGGGCACGTAAGACGGTGCTCGTCGGTGTCTTCGAGCTGACAGTCAGGGCAGAGTGGGGAGGTGGCCAGTCCTATGCGATAAAGTCGACTATTAGTCGGGAATTTTCCATAGACTAAAACATACCAGAGTGCAGACACAGACGACGATAAAAAGGGTGCATGCACACACCCCCAAACCGTGCGCCAGTTAATGTCAGGATGCTGTAGCACCATGGGGTCGTAAGGGTTGGACAGCATAAACAAACGATAATAATCTTTTGTACGGGGAGGACGGGTGACTGGAAGATCGGCCCGAACGTAGCTGAGTTCTACGAAACAATTGGCGACGTAGTACAATAATGGAGAAATAGGTGCCACATTGATCGGTGGATCGAGAGAAGCTGGTCGGAGGATATCTAAGAGACTGCGTGTTAAAGACGGGACCGGCCCCTGCCAGTGCCGCAACAGAGTGTGGACAAAGAGTGCAGAAGAGCGTGCCCGCACGTTGATGAGTCCGAGGCCACCTTTTGCAGGAGGCAGTGTTAGAGTGTTGTAGCGGACTTTGAAAAGTGCCCCTGCTGACACGAAATATCCAAAGGCTGATTGGATGCGGCGGCCAAGGAGTAACGGCATTGGGAGGATCTGGGCGACGTGTACCAGTTTAGGGGCGACATAGATGTTGACATAGGACACACGTTGGAGTTGGTTTAAGTTACGGTGCACTTGACCACGGACATGGTGCCGAATCGACTGCAAAAGCCGCCGGTAAGCCAGGGCCACTGTGCGGTGTGTGGAGCTCGTAAATTCGATACCCAAGTAACGAAGGGTGGTACTAACTGGGAGTGCGGTCGGCACCATAGCCGGGAGGCCGCGCCCAATGTGCATCATAGTCGATTTACGGACATTAACAATGCTACCAGAAAGACGTCCATACTGGTGGATCCATTGGATGGCGTCATTGAGTTCCGTGGAGGAGCAGGTGAGAAGGAGGAGATCGTCCGCATAAGCCCTACAGTGAAAGGTGTGGTCACGCAAAGTGAGGCCCTGCAGTCTAGAGGTAAGTCCAGTGATGAGGGGCTCAAGTGCAATGGCATATAGTAAAGTAGACATAGGGCATCCTTGACGCACAGAGCGGCGTATAGGAATCGGTCCTACAAGCCTCCCATTGACTTGTACCATCGTGACCGCGGGAAGAAGTAACCGGCGAATGGCATCGACAAAAAGCAATGGGAATCCCATACGTGTCGCCACCATGAGGAGGAATGGGTGTCGAACGCGATCAAAGGCACTCGTGAAATCGACGGATACCAGTGCTGCACGAAGGCGACAAACCGACGCCAGTGCAATGAGGTCACGGCATTCTCCTAGGGCTGTTTGTAAGGTGGCCCCACAACCACGTGCAGTCTGCTCAGGTGAAAGGACCGTAGGTAAGACGGTGCGTATGCGCGCTGCTAAGAGGCGGGCATAGATTTTATAGTCTGCATTCAGTAGTGTAAGGGGGCGATATGCAGAGACATGAGACCCTCCCTTCGGTTTAGGCACAGGTAGAAGAATGCCAGTGACGAATTCAGGTGGAATTGGGAAGGACGGAGTAAAGAGTTCCTGAATCATTTCCGTCCAGCGGGGAAGCATTAACGTGGTGAACGCCCGGTAAAACTCCACTGGGAGACCATCTGGTCCGGGTGATTTGTTCTTGGCCCCTTTGTTGATCGCATCTACCACCTCTTCTGCGGTGATTGCAGACAGCATGGACGTTGACTCCGCTACGGTGAGGGTCCGATCAGGGGAAGGACGGAGGTCATCAGGAATGGGCGTCGCCATCGGTTCATCATCATAAAATTGGCGATAATGTTCAGCAAAGGCGGACACGACCGCCGCCTGCGTTGTGTGGTGAACACCATCGGAGGTCGTGATGTTGGGGACGAAAAGCCGACGTCGACGACTATGGTCGGATGCGGCATGGATTGTGGATGGGGTTTCGTCGTGGAGGAGGTCTTGTCGTCGGGAACGCACCACGACACCATGCAGTCGTGCACGTTGGAGAGAGAGGAGACGAGCTTTAGTACGTTGTCGTTCCCTGTGGGTGTCAGGTGATGGAGGGAGCGCATCGAGCTCACGGAGGACGGCGTAGTGAAAATTTGTGGTGTCTCGATGCCATGCTGCTGCTTCCTTGCCACATTGTATGAAGGCCTTTCTGATCGCAGGTTTGGCACATTTGAGCCACCAATGGAACGTGGATGTGTACTGCGGAAGGCGTCTTTCGCAAGACGCCCATGTAGTGGCAATACATTGTCGGCAGTGTGGATCATTAAGGAGGGCAGGCGTCTTTCGCAAGACGCCCATGTAGTGGCAATACATTGTCGGCAGTGTGGATCATTAAGGAGGGAGGTATTAAGCTTCCAGTAACCTCTGCTGCGCCACACTGACTGAGGTGGCAGAGCCAGGGAGCAAATGACGGCGCAATGGTCCGAAAATGCAAGGGGCCATCGTTCAGCTTGGGCGACTTCATTGCCGAGGTGAGCAGAGACATAAAACCGGTCCAGTCTGCTCGCAGAATGTGCTGTATAATGGGTGAAACCGGGGGTATTGCCATGAATTTTCTCCCAAACGTCCACTAGATGAAAATCTTCGATTAAGGTGAGCAGCGCCGGGCATGGCGAATAACCAGGTACTTGGTCCTGCGGATGGAGAACACAGTTGAAATCGCCTCCCATGATAAGGCGATCATAGCGTCCAGAAAACAGGGGCGCCACGTCATGTCCGAAGAAAGTGGACCGCTGCCGACGGTTCGTGGAGCCAGACGGAGCGTAGATATTGATGACGCGCGTGTCGAAGATGGTAACAGCCATGCCTCTTCCACAGGGAAGGATTGTCGTGTCCGTGAGTGGGATTCCTTCGCGTATGTAGAAAGCCACTCCACGGCCTGATGGATCACATGTGGACGTGTATGAGTCGTAGCCGTAGACTGGTGGTAGTGTGGCAACGCGTACTTCCTGAAGAAGGGCGACGTCAACGTCAGAGGCCCGAAGCATGTCACATAGGAGTTGCAGCTTGGGTGCAGTGCCGATCATGTTGATGTTCAGTGTGGCAAACCGGTATGTTTGTTTCAGTGGTGGTGGACGCGCATCTACCATCACCAAGGGAAGTAAGGGGAGGGCACCGACAGGAAGTCCCGTCCCATCAGCTGGAATGCCTCGCTTTGGATGTTAACAGGCAGCCTCGTCCGGCGGAGGTAACTCATCCGGAGGAGGGGGCGTACCTTCCTCAATGTCGTCGGCCCATGCTCCTGTGCCGTGGGTCTGTCCAATGTCCATGGGAATTGCGTCGTGGTGAGAGAGATCTGGAGTTGTCGGCGGGGAGACAGGCGTCTCAACCGGCGCACCGATCGTTACATTGTGCGTGGCGACCTCCATAGTGGTCCCGTCCTGCGAAACGTCTTGTTCATCGTTAAAGTTGTCCGCCGACCTCTGCGTGGAAATGTCGGCTGCTCGGGTGTCGTCTTCGTCGTCGCGGGTGGCAACGCTCTGAGAGCCCGTGGGTGAACGGCGACGGCGTTTGCGCCTACGTGGCGAGCGTTGTTTGCGCACGTGTTCCTCAGTGTCGGACGACGGCAAGGAGGAGCGTCGACCTGGTTCGAAGGCGTCGGTGGGTACAATGAAATTGTCAAACAGGTGTTGTGAAGATGTACTGGTCTCCTCAGCGTCCGGTGCAGGAGCCTGTTCGGCGGCAAGGTTGTCAGGTGGGACGTCTGTACCGTCCGTTGGTGACTGGGACGGTGAGACGTGCCGATCGGAAGGACCGGGCGACGGACTGGACGAAACGGTAGACGTGGCAAGAGCCGCTGCGTAAGTGACCGGTAGGGCGGTCATCGTGGGTGTGACGGACGCTTCCGACAACGGGAGCTGCGCGACACGTCGTTGAATGCATTCAGACCGTAGGTGCCCTTCTTTCCCGCAACCGGAACAGGTCCGAGGTTGGCCGTCGTACATTATAATGGCACGGCAGCCTCCGATACGTAGATAGGAAGGCACGTGTTTCTGCAACTCGATGCGGACCTGTCTAACACCGTTTAAAACTGGATAGGTCTGAAATTGGACCCATCGTTCGGCAACATGTTCCAGAACGTTGCCATAGGGACGAAGCGCCTCGATGACGACGTCTGCAGGTAGTTCGAACGGCAGTTCGAAGATCCTTATCGTCCGTGTGCCGAGACCTGCGTGATCGACGGTAACGGGTCCGACGTTGCCGTCGGAATGACAGAAGCGCAGTCCACGTTTTGCCTCTTGAAGCACCTTGTCGCACGCCGCATCGTTGATCATTTTGACGTAGACGGTACTGCTAACTATGGACAAGTGGATACCAATTAGATCCGTTGGTGGTATTTTAACTTCATCGCGTATAAATCGTTCTACCTCCAGGGCCTTGGGTCGGGCGAAGTCGGAACAAAAGTTGAAACGTAATGTCTTCTTCCGATAGTTGTGCGCCATGGTGGTCTAGAAGGAAAACGGCACTTAACAGCGGCCGAAGTAAACACAAACACACCGTGCGCGCCTCGCCCGCAGCGCTCTGGCGCGTGACCGCCTCGCAGCACTGCCGGCGGCAGACTGATCTTACTTAATCATTTACACTAAAACAGCTATGTCACGAACTGACCTGAAGGGGTAAAAACCAACGCCAATGCACCAAGGCAAGTATCTCGCCAATGTTGTGCATCACTATCCTCAAACATATCCGCCATTTCATGAGTGTTAATGTAGAAGGTTTGTTCGTACGCTACTCAGAAGGGCCCAGGAAGAAGTGATGTTTTCCAATAGCTTCGTCTCCAGACTGGCTCGCACAATGTGTATGTATACCAGCAAATCAGGTATCACCAGTACCTCCCTCGATGCTCCTTTAACTTTTAACATCATTTCCACAGTAACAGCCTCTTGAAAAAGTAAATAATCTCTCTAGATTACTTGGTGGGAGCCAGATCCTCTTTTCTGTCTTGAATACCTTAATTATACCTTATAGTAAACGGGATGTCTACAGTTTTAATGCAGGGTTGCGATTCGTTTGCCTTCGATATCTGGCGCACTCCAGTATTCTAGGAATGCAAGCCAGGAAGGCTTATTTCCCGTGGCTCCAAGGCAGCACTGAAACCATCCCGTCTGCGAAATTTCGCCCTTTCCGACTTCAGAAAGGGCTATTGGGCCTCTCCAAAATCTCGCGAGCTACTTTCTACCGGTCTCCACCCTTACGGTGGTTATCAAAGTTCCCACAGCATCTGACGTTTAATGAGCTGCCCCCTTATTTATTAACTCCGTTCGATTACACCACAAATAACTGCTATTAGCAAGGCCGTCTAAGAAACTTCCTGGGAGATTAAAACTGTGTGCCGGACCGAGACTCGAACTCAGGACCATTGCCTTTCGCGGGCAAGTGCTCTACCAACTGAGCTACCCAAGCACGACTCACGACCCCTCCTCATAGCTTCAATTCTGCCAGTACCTCGTCCCCTGTCTTCCAAACTGTGAGCAGGGTTCGTGAGTCGTGCTTGGGTAGCTCAGTTGGTAGAGCACTTTCCTGTGGAAGACAAAGGTCCCGAGTTAGATTCTCGGTCCGGCACACAGTTTTAATCTGCCAGGAAGTTTCATATCTGCGCACACTCCGCTGCAGAGCGAAAATTTCATTAAAGACCGACTAAGTCTGAAAACAAGAAAAAATGGAAATTATGTTGTTCTGACAACGAAACAACAAAAATTAGTCTACTGGCCCCGATGAGAACTACTTCACAAGTAAAATTTAGGGGACAGATTTCAGGCAGCTCTGAAATTAAGAAAACAATAAAGCAAGGGATGAAGTGTCATCTTTATTGTTAGTCTTGTGGGCAAGTTGCTACTGAGTGGTACAAAGGTCAGAATAGGAAATATCTCCAAAATTAACTCATATTAAATTGCAAAAGCAAGAACAAATTACTGTTTAACTTTCCCAGAAGAACTTTTCTCGATTTTTCACGTTGCTGACAAACAGATCAACGTATTTCAGTTGAAACTGGCCGAGACTGTCCTTTGGCTCTTATTTGGGAAATTAAAGCTCATAAAGAAAATCAAGACAGTAAGGCTGTTGATAGATAAGAGAAAAATACAGCAGATGACTGTGTAGTGCACAATATCTCTTAAAAAGTGTCCTTGAAGTGAGGGACCAACAAGATGAAAATTGAAAATGTTTTCAAATATCAAATATTTTTATGAGAAGCTCTCATAAGGCATCAATTTCAAAGTCAAATATCTTAGGTATTACTGTACAATCATACAAATGGAATATCCGTATCGCAGCAGAATACAAACGAGTAAGGAAGTAACGTCATTATCAGACGGATACGTTTCGAGAAAAATATTAGAGTTGGTCAAGGCAAATATAATAATGAGTTATATCAGATGCCGTACAGAAAAATGACTACTTCCATAGCATACTGATACGTGCATTATCGGAAAGATAATCCAACCGAAAGTTTACCGACTTCTTGGACTAGCAAATTAAAGAAATCTGGTTCAAAAAATTGGAAAAAGATTTTTAGGAGCTCTATATCTTACACGATGCTGGAAAATCGATTGAATATTGTATGCATCTGGCCAAAACGTAAAAATAATAAAACACTCCTGTCATCATTGTCGTCTTCAGTCCAAAGACTGGTCTGATGCTGTGCAAGCTAGTGTATCCTGTGCGAGCCTCTTTATCTCTGTATAACAGGTGCATCCCATATCCAGTTGAACCTGGTAACGACAGTCTTGCCTTGGTATCCCTCTGCAGTTTTCAGCTGCTACGCTTTCCTCCGTTACCAAACTAACGATTTCTCGATGCCTAAGAACGTGCCCCATCGACAAATCCCTTCTTATAGCCAAGTTCAGCCGTAAATTTCTCCCCCATTCGATTCAGTACCTCTTCCTACATCCAAGTAATCTCGAATATTCTTCTGTAGCATGGAATTCAAACGTTTCTATTCCCTTTTTATCTGCATACTGTAACAGATGATTTTTTATGTGCATAGGTGTCTGATTAATGAGTTGTCTTTCGATATATCTCATTCTTCTGTTTTCCCATTCTATTGTATGAGGTATATTATATGTGGTACAGTATTGGCAACAATCTGTAATAATGTAATATACACACATCAAAGAAAGTTTTGCATCACCTCGGTTCCGGTACCTGCACAGAAAATTAGAACACAGATCAACATAAACATCATTACCTTCCTTTTTATTGTTCATTAAAACCACGCATTGCAAGTTGTACCACCATACAGCGAGACCTTCAGAGGTGGTGAACCAGATTGCTGTACACATCGGTACCTCTAATACCCAGTAGCACGTCCTCTTGCACTAATTCGTCGTAGCATACTATCCACAAGTTCATCAAGGCACTGTTGGTCCAGGTTGTCCCACTCCTGAACGGCGATTCGGCGTAGATCCCTCAGGCTGGTTGATGGATCACGTCGTCCATAAACAGCCCTTTTCAATGTATCCCAGGCAAGTTCGATAAGGTTCATGTCTGGAGAACATGCTGGCCACTCTTGTCGATGTCGTTATCCTGGAGGAAGACAGTCACAATATGTGCAAGATGGGGCGTGAATTTTAGTCAATGAAGATTACGCTGCCGATATGGTTGTACTATCGATCGGAGTACAGCATTCACGTATCGTACAGTCGTTACAGCGCCTGCCATGACCACCAGCGGCCTACATCGCTCCCACATAATGCCACCCCAAACCATCAGGGAACCTCCACCTTGCTGCACTCGCTCGACAGTGTGTCTAAGGCGTTCAGGCTGACCGGGTTGCCTCCAAACACGTCTCCAACGATTGTCTGGTTGAAGGCATATACGACACTCGTCGGTGAAGAGAACGTGATGCCAGCCCTGAGCGGTCCATTCGGCATGTTGTTGGGCCCATATGTACCGCACTGCATGACGTCGTGGTTGCAAAGATGGAACTCGCCACGAGCGTCGGGAGTGAAGGTGCGAATCATGCAGTCTATTGCGTACAGTTTTAGTTGTAACACGACGTCCTGTGGCTGCACGAAAAGCATGATGCAACATGGTGGCGTTGCTGTCAGGGTTCCTCCGAGCCATTATCCGTAGGTAGCGGTCATCCACTGCAGTAGTAGCCCTTGGGCGGCCTGAGCGAGGCATGTCATCGACAGTTCCTGACTTTCTGTATCTCCTCCACGTCCGAATAACATCGCTTTGGTTCACTCCGAGACGCATGGACACTTCCCCTGTTGAGAGCCCTTCATGGCACAAAGTAACAATGAGGACGCGATCGAACCGCGGTATTGACCGTCTAGGCACGGTTGAGCTACAGACAACACGAGCCGTGTACCTCCTTCCTGGTGGAATAACTGGAACTGATCGGCTGTCGCACCCCTCCGTGTAATAGGCGCTGCTCATGTATGGTTGTTTACATTTTTGGGCGGGTTTAGTGACATCTCTGAACAATCAAAGGGACTGTGTGACTGTGTCTGTGATACAATATCCAGAGTAAAAGTCTATCTTCAGGAGTTCTGGGAACCGGGGTGATGCAAAATCTTTTTTGATGTGTGTATATATTGAATGTGTTCATGAATAATTTTGTTGTGATTTTATGTAATGCATGACGGAAAGACCTAAGTCGAAACAAGCCCCCGGGAGCTGACTACATTCCTTCAGAACTATTGACAGCCTTAGGAAAATCATCCATAACGATATTCTTACGTCCTGTGTGCAAGATGTTGAGACAGACGAAATACCCTCGGACTTGAAGAAGAATGTAATAATTCCAGTTCCAAAGAAAGCAGGTGCTGACTGGTGTGAATATTACTGATGCCTTGGGTGCAAAATACTGACACGAATTCTTTATAGAAGAATGGAAAAATCGGTAGACGTCGATCTCGGGAAAGATCAGTTGGATTCCGGAAAAATGTAGGAACACGGAAGGCAATACTGATACTAGGACTTATCTTAGAAGATAAGTTAAGGAAAGGCAAACCTACGTTTATAGCATTTGTAGACTTAGAGGAAGCTTTTCACACTGTTGACTGGAATACTCTTTTTTAAATTCTGAAGGTAACAGGGGTGAAATGCAGGGAGCGAAAGGCTATTTACAACTTGTACAGAAACCAGATGGCATTATAAGAGTTGAGGGGCATGGAAGGGAAGCAGTGGTTGAGAAGCGAGTGAGACAGGTTATTCAGTCTGTACATTGAGCAAGCAGTAAAGCAAACCAAAGAATAATTTGAAGTAGGAATTAATGTCCAGGGAGAAGAAGTGAAGACTTTGACGTTTGCCTACGGCATCGTAATTCCGTCAAGCAGCAAAGGGCTTGGAAGAGCAGTTGAACGGATTGGCCATGTCTTGAAAGGAGCATAGAAGATGAACATCAACAAAATCAAAACTCGAATAATGTAATATAGCCGAATTAAATCAGGTGATGCTGAGGAAATTAGATTAGGAAACGATACACGTGAAGCGGTAGATGACTTTAGCTATTTAATCAGCGAAGTAATTGATGATGCTCGAATTAGGGAGGATATAAAATGCAGACTGGCAATGGCAAGAAAAGGGTTTCTGGAGATCAGACATTTGTTAACACCGAATATAGATTTACGAGTAAGGAAACTTTTCTGAAAGTATTTGTGTATAGTGTAGCCATAGAAGCAGCATAATACAGTTTTCTATAAAATGAAGTGATGAATGATATTGTTTATGCTCACACAGAGCCAGTAAATGTTAGGTCGTAGCTATTTCTATAAAAGTGTAAAGTTCGTATTATTAATCTGTGAGGCTATAAGATTATCAAGTATTGAAGTGATACTGATCGTTAGCAGATATTGACCATTGTCCATGGCAATTATAGAAGAGTAATGAATTCATACTGTAGCTCAAAGGGAAAGCAGCTAGAACAAATTTGTGAGGTAATGAAATTTTGTGTATTTTAAGTATGCAGCAATGTGATATGTGGATTTGGCTGAATTTTTACAATACTGACCCCTGAATGTAGGAACCAAGTACTTTCCATCAGATTTAATGTATAGGTTGATCCGATTTGTAATATTTTGTGTGTTTTTTAATCCTGTTACAGAGAAGTTAAATTTTCGAATCTATTTTGTCAAACGAAGTCAGACTTTTTCTCATGTAACAATCCAAGTGCTTTTAATTACGACAGTAGTGAGAATTGTAGAGCAGTTGAGAAGTATACTGGTTTTTAAGTTAATGCAAAACGTTTCATATCAGATTTTGTGAAGGTGAAAATTTATTTTGAAGGCATTTTTCAAACTGAAGCATTCAGTCTTAGCATATCCCCTTATTGTTACCTCATCATGTTCCATGTCACGTTTGTTTAAACCGAATGAATATTTTTCTAGAAGAAATCATTTTTCAGTCAGAATCAGGAAAATATTAGTGTGACAGAATTATAAAAGCATTTATCTTTGTTACAGTTTCAATGCGGGCAGCACTGCACTGCGCTGAGCAAATATGCAGTATTTTACTGAACATTTGCAAGGTTGTTCATTTATCAGCCAATCTATTTTTTTTGTAAAGGTATTTTACGGCCAGCATTGCAGATCGCTGTGCCAAGATTGAATATTTTCTGTGCCTACTATGGGAGAGAATAGAATACCAAGATTACATCCGTTGTGACTCTAGAGCTAAGGAAAATTTATTTCATTGTTTATTTGCACAGGGAATTCTTTCAGTTTACTGTATAGTGCCATAGAACTCGGTGCTAACGAGACTGGGTAAATTTCAGAGGGATTTATTTCATTATGAACATTACGTATTGGTTTCCAGATTAAGTTGTTTAATTATTTTTGGATTACAGTAAAACTGGTTAAGCACACTATTTGCTCAACAACACATCACTCAGTAAATTTGCATAACACAAACATTACGCATTTCATATTCATTGGCAAACAAACACTTAAATTTTTTAAAGAACGTTACAAAACCAACGGGAACTTTCCGAAAGCCTCAGTTGGAAACATGGAAATGGAGCTGTATTTGCTTTTGGGTCAACATGTTGCATATTAAATTATGAAACACTAGCAACTCGGTTCTTTGCAAATAATTCATGTTATATTTAACAGGCTGCACTCGTTCCAGCAAGCCAATGGAACTTTTATTACTGCCACAAATCGAGGAAACGAGAATTCCGATGAAATCTTTCATCTGCATCAGGCTGTCGAGCCGTAAATCATTTCTGGCTGTGGACCCTGGTACGAAGAAATGCGATAGGATGCTTAATGATGTGCCACAAATCGGAATGCCCGTTTGAAGGATGATTTATTGTCGTAGCGAACGTACATGTGTACCACACAGATTCTGAAAAATTAGGTATCTCAAAGAAGGCGTTGCAGTAAATGCGGTTTCGACGCTGGGCGAATAACGTGAAGAAGGTACTGGATTTTGAGGGGAGGCAGTTTCACAAAGGCCTTCAAATGCCCTTCATTGTGATCTTACTGAGTGACGAAGGCCGTGGAGCATCAATGACGACTTACCGGCAGCCCATATGGGTAGGTTTAACTGTGGCAGTTTCATATTAGTCGTGTGGAGCCATGGTGACGAACAGTTCAGTGACTGTCTGAGACGTCTGAACACTCTCCATGCCAACACAAAATGCACTATGGAGGTAGCAAATTACAAACAGCTACCCAGCTACCCTTTCTAGATGTGCTGGTTACGAGGAATGATGAAACAATGCGCCACAGCCTGTATCCAAAACCGACACTCGTAGACCGACTGATGCTTGAAAAAACTATAAAATCGTCACCAGAGCCAGGAAATAGGAATGATAATACGCTCGTAATCTTCGCGCAAGACGAGTATGTAAGGCGCAGCACTCGGAATGTGTTCTGAGGAGCAATAGGTACATTTTTAACATTTTTACTAACAATATTGCCAATTTCCTAAGATTTATTAATGGAGTGTACTACTTTTCATACAATACAATTGGTATGCCACATTTTTACAGTCTAATTATATTTTCTATATTATTACGAGAGGCGTAGGGTAACAAATTTTTTTCTGAAAGCAGGTTGCCATGGAGAAGGAGAAGTTCGTTTGCATGTTTGTGGCGACGAACACTCTGAAGTCGGTTCTTCAATTTCCTGAGGATAGCAGAATAGTGTCCCGCCGGTCGGCGCCCGAGGTTTGCGCGATCTTACTGCGATGATGACACACGCCTCGCCCAAGTCTCCGTAGGCATTCTGCAAGGGCCCATGAATATCTGCCATGCTCTGGTTTTCCGCCAAAAAAAAACTCAGTGACAGCTCTCTCCTTGGACTCCAACTCCATTACAGATGCTATTTTGAAGACTATGCGCAGCGTCGCGACCTGTATGAACTTCACGAAGCTATAGGGATTGAAGTGAGAATATTCCACTACGTTCCACAACAAATTTTGCACTTTTTCAGCCAAAACTGGTCTAGAAATGTTCAAATGTGTGTGAAATCTTATGGGACTTAACTGCTAACGTCATCAGTCCCTAAGCTTACACACTA
The DNA here is from genome assembly GCF_023864345.2 of Schistocerca serialis cubense. NCBI lineage: Eukaryota > Metazoa > Arthropoda > Insecta > Orthoptera > Acrididae > Schistocerca > Schistocerca serialis. The sequence goes on along the minus strand of NC_064638.1, from coordinate 1,198,554,400 downwards.
CTTAACCTAAATTACCCTAAGGACAAACACACACACCCATGCCCGAGGGAGGAGTCGAACCTCCGCCGCGTCCAGCCGCACAGTCCATGACTGCGGCGCTTTAGACCGGAAACTGACGTATAAAAATTGTGTTGCACCTTTAATATCAACTACACAGCGCTCCTACAAACTACAGTAACTGCTCTACAATAACGAGCGCTGTTCTGCTACGGGTACATCTACTAACGAGAGTTATTTAGATGGAGGGGAGCAAACGACTACGATGACAGGGCCGTGGTGTCCGACCAGCCAACGGCAGGCTGCCCATGTGACACTAGCCCTACCAGAAAACAGTCGATTACAGTCCTCTCCGTTGCTTAGCACGGGAAGCACGTAACATTCAACTCCTCCCCCATCTCCATCTTCACTCTTGTTCCGTTAGAACCAGAGCTGACTGGCCAACTGGACCTCCACCAGCGCTGAATCTATAGCCTACGTAGGCTCAGATCAACTACTATATTAAAAAAAAAACTAAAACTTAACTCCTCCTGAACAGGCCATGAAGGCCCAACTGTACCGACCGGTCGTCGTGTCATCCTCAGCCAATACTCGTCACTGGGTGCAGATATGGAGGGGCATGTGGTCAGCACACCGCACTCCCGGCCGTATGTCAGTTTCCGAGAGAGGAGTCGCTACTTCTCAGTCAAGTAGTTACTCAGTTTGCCTCACAAGGGTGAGTGCACCACGGTTGCCAACAGCGCTAGGCAGACCAGATGGTCACCCATCCAAGTGCTAGCCCAGACCGACAGCGCTTAACTTCCGCGATCTGACGGGAACCGGTGTTACCACTGCGACAAGGCCGTTGGCCAACTAATATATTATGTTCCTGCAAAGTTAGAAACTTTGTTTGCTAATGAACCATTGAGGACCTCTGTGTCATTTATAGCCGGCCGCGGTGGCCGAACGGTCCTAGGCGCTTCAGTCCGGAACCGAGCGACTGCTATGGTCGCAGGTTCGAATCCTGCCACGGGCATGGATGTGTGTGATGTACTTAGGTTAGTTAGGTTTAAGTAGTTCTAAGGGACTGATGACCTCAGATGTTCGGTCCCATAGTGCTCAGGGCCATTTTTTTGTCATTTATAATTTTTCTACTTCGTGTGTGTTTTATTTCCCTCAATCACAGTAACAGTGGGGCACTCAAAGAGCACATGTACTGATTCGGCTGGACTTGCACCGCAGTCGCACCCTTCTGTCTCCCTTCTCCGTATCTTGTGCAGGTACACAGGTGTACCAGTCATCGTCTGAGTTCAAACTTTAGTTTTAGCTTCACCAACAACGACATAATAGCGTGTACAAACAGTGATCCAATACTGTAAAATGCTTTTTTATTCCAGTATCTGACCACAAATGAATTCTTTAGACGATGACCGGTTTCAGTCACTAATCTGAAGATAGTCATTACAGACTGAAACCGGTCATCGTCTAAAGAATTCATCTGTGATCAGAGACTGGATTAAAAAAGCATTTTAGTTTTAGCCTATCTAGAATGTTAGGGAAAACTTCGTACACCCTACTTGCATTGGAAGATATTTCCAGACGTTCAAGATTTTTCTTTTTTTCCCCCTTTTGCTTTCTAGATGTTTCCCCAGTATCTCTCTTACCTTGTCCAAAATTCTCTTCCTTAACCAAAGGCTTTCTTGCTTCTGGCTCATAAACAGATCTGGAGGACATTAGCGTGTGATTAGAAATATACCACCTGTGGGCAGCTGGCCGTTGTGGCCGAGCGGTTCTAGGCGCTACAGTGTGGAACCGTGTGACCACTACGGTCGCAGGTTCGAATCCTGCCTCGGGCATGGGTGTGTGTGATGTCCTTAGGTTAGTTAGGTTTAAGTAGTTCTAAGTTCTGGGGACTGATGACCTCAGAAGTTTAGTCCCATAGTGCTCAGAGCCATTTGAACCATTTGAACCTGTGGGCAAGATACTAAAAGCACCTTTCAATCTGATTAACATCTTTCTTACTGCCTCACAAGGCGCAATCTGTGATATCCATAAACTGGAGCCGTGCTCTACCATCAATGCCAGCAGGCTTCCGCTGTATAGTCTCAGAATTCTTTGAGAGAGGTAAAATGGTTCAAATGGCTCTGAGCACTATGGGACTTAACATCTGACGTCATCCGTCCCCTAGAACTTAGAACTACTTAAACCTAACTAGCCTAAGGACATCACACACGTCCATGCCCAAGGCAGGATTCGAACCTGCGACCGTAGAGGCCGCGTGGTTCCACACTGAAGCGCCTAGAACCGCTCGGTCACAGCGGCCGGCGAGGGAGGTAAAATCTCTGTTTACCAATTCCTATTAGTTATTCCAACACTGACTGTGCTTTGCGTCTGGGTTAGTTTCTTCTCCAACAGACCTAGAAGTCGAAGTGACGTTAAATGGTAAACTTAATAAATTAACTCATGGAGTAACGTACGCTTATTACGAGATTTACGTAACCTTAAGTAACTTTCCCAGTACAGTATCAGTTTTTCAAGTCAAATCATGGAACCACAATTTCTCTGAGTGAAGTTTTTAATTTCTGCGTTAGGGAGCTTTAAAGTTTCGCCACGTGTATCTGAATTCTAATTCAGTTACACGACAAGGGGGAGAGTGTTGACCCATGGAATATAAAGAAGTCACAAATCAAATTTGGAAAGGGGAGATTTGAACATGAAACTCTCTAGAAAGTTTTCGTTGTTTTGACCACTGTACCTTCCAGACCAGTGGCAGTAGATGACGTAAATGAAACGAGACTATGAAGTATTCGTCACGAAAGACATCAAGTATAAAATACGCTGGAGACGAATTACAAAGCTATGCAACCGGCTGTTCTTTTATAAGCTCTCTTAAAAATGTGTGGTACTTGACATTCTTGGCAAGCTGTTAATGCTATCACGTACTAAGCATCAGGGAGGAAGAAATTAATGTTCCTTTCATTCTCTGGAGTGAGCACATTAAAGGTCATAATTTGCTTCGCACAAAGAGCAGTTATCAGCGTTAGCGGCAAATTTCATCTAGGTCTTCGACTTGCTACACCTGTTTCATGAAAATGTCATTTCGTTTGCCCTAACGTAGCGAAATATTACTCACAAGAGTTTTCTTTGCTCCATTTCTTCCGAAGGTTTGATCTCGAAAGGTTATCGTGAAGCAGTGCACGTACAGAGAAGTACCAATGCTCTCCCGTAAGCCGTTGCAAGAAGACTTTGCAGTTTTACGGTATCCGACCAGTTCCTACGCCATCATCTACAGCTGTTCTCTGCAAACTATTGTGAAGTGCATGGCAGAGGGTACATCTCATGGTGCGCCCCATTGTATGAGCTACTAGGGATTTTTCCCTTTCCATTCAGGTACGGAGCGCACGAATAATGAATGCTTAAAAGCCTCTGCGCATGTTGCAATTATGCTAATTTTGTGCTCACCATCCCTATGGGGGAGATACGCAGGGTGTTGTAAAATATTCCCTAGATTCGTCACTTAAAGATTGTTCGAGAAACTTTCTAAGTAGATTTTCACGGGACAGTTTGTCTCTCTCAAGTGTCTGCCAGCTCAGTTCTTCCTGACATTCTCGCTTTGGTCAAACAAACCAGTAATCATTCGTATGATAGTTCTTTAAATCCGTTCAATATTCACAGTCAGTCCTGTTCGGTACGGGTCCCATGCACTTGAGTAATATTCGCACTTCTTTGTAGACTGACTGCATTTTGCCGATATTCTACCAATGAAACGCAGTCTGGCAGCTGCATTACGTACGGCTGAGCCTATATGATCGCTCCATTTCATATTCCTACGAACTGTTACGCCCAGGTATTTGTCTGAGTTGACCGATTCCAATTGTGGCAGTTGTTTTTCGTTTTGTGAAGTGCACAATTTTACGTCTCTGAACATTTAAAGCAAGCTGCCAATCTTTCCACCACTTAGAAATCTTATCGAGATCCGACTCAACATTTTTCAGATAGTACTTCATTGTAAATAACTACATCATGTGCAAAAAGTCTGAGGTTACTAAAATATTGTGTCCAAGATCATTAACATACAACATAAACGAATAATGTCCCAACAAATTTTCCTGGGGCACGTGTGAGGATATATCTGCATGTGTTGACTGCTCTCCATCCGAGATAACATGCTGCGTCCATCTACATCTACATAGATATTCTGTAAATCACACTTAAGTGCCTGGCAGAGAGTTCATCAAACCACCTTCACAATAATTCTCTGTTATTCCACTCATAGAGAGAGCGGAAGAAACCAACACCTATATCTTCAAAAATGGCTCTGAGCACTATGGGACTCAACTGCTGAGGTCATTAGTCCCCTAGAACTTAGAACTAGTTAAACCTAACTAACCTAAGGACATCACACACATCCATGCCCGAGGCAGGATTCGAACCTGCGACCGTAGCGGTCGTGCGGTTCCAGACTGTAGTGCCTTTAACCGCTCGGCCACTCCGGCCGGCACCTATATCTTCCCGTGCGAGGTCCGATTACCCTTATTTTGCTATGATGATCGTTTCTCCCCACGTAGGTCGGCGTCATCAAAATATTTTCGCATTCGGAGGAGAAAGTTGGTGATTGAAAATTCGTGAGAAGACTCCGCCGCAACGAAAGACGCCTTTGTTTTAATGGTGTCCATCCCAAATCCCGTATCATATCAGTGACCCTCTCTCCCCTACTTCGCGGTAATACAAAACGTGCTGCTCTTCTTTGAACTTTGTCGACGTACTCTGTTAATCCTATCTGGTAAGGATCCCACACTGCGCAGCTTTGCTCCAAAAGAGGAAAAAAATGGTTCTGAGCACTATGGGACTTAACATCTGTGGTCATCAGTCCCCTAGAACTTAGAACTACTTAAACCTAACTAACCTAAGGACATCACACACATCCATGCCCGAGGCAGGATTCGAACCTGTGACCGTAGCAGTCGCGCGGTTCCGGACTGAGTGTCTAGAACCGCTGGACCACCGCGGCCGGCTCCAAAAGAGAACGGACAAGCGTAGTGTTGGCAGCCTCTTTAATAGATCTGTTGCATTCTTCCTACAAATAAATGGCCGATCCAGTCACAAATGTCGCTTCATACCCCGTACGTCCGTACTTTCGATAATAAGCATAAGTGCGGTAGTGAGTCAAAAGGTTTTCGGAAATCAAAAAATGCTGCTTCTACATGACTGTCTCGATCCATGGCTTTCAGGATGTCATGTGAGAAAAGTGCCAGTCGGATATCACATGGTCCATATTTTCGAAATCCGTGCTGTCTCGCATGGAGGATGTCATTCTGCGAGAGGTACCTTATTACGTTTGGGCTCAGTACATGTTCATAGATGCTACATTAAATGGATCTCAAGGATATTGGACGCTAGTCTGTGATTCACTGCCGATATTCTTATCGTATACGGATTTGACCAGAGCTTTCTTCCAACGACTGGGCATGGGTTTTTATTCAAGGGATGTACGGTAGATTATGATAAAAAGAGAAACTAGTTCAGCCGCAAGTTTACAATCCGCTAGTGATATCATCGGGTCCTGAAGCTTTGTTCAATTTTAGCAATTACAGTTGTTTCTCATCATCACTGATACTAATATCTACATCACTCATCTCTGCAGCAGTGCAAGAATTATATATGAATAATACTTCTAGGTAACTCTACATATAATTTTCGTTATTGGCAATTGAAAAACATGAGCGTTATAAAGATATTCTGTAATAGGACAAAGATTCACAAGAAAATTAGATACGTATCAAAACACAAAAAACTTTAAGGTGACAGTGCATAACTGTTTTTCATATTAGGATAAAGTAAACACCATAAAAGAAATAAACCAAGATTTAAACGTTAAACCAGTCAGAGAGATTCCATATGCATATGTAAGAAGACGTTTCGTAGAATGTTATGTCGAAAATAAGTGGCGCTCTTGCTCTTCTTCCAGCAGCAGTATTTTTTTATGTCACTGGTCATTTGCATGACAGAAACCGATGCGATTCGAAAATGGCTGCGCTGTGGACACACGAAGCGTACTGGCCGACGAGGACTCGGGGCACAGGTAGGCCGTGACGTAGTGAGGAGTTAGTTTCCAGGAACACTGGGCGAAAACAGATTTCTGGTTGGACGTAGATTTCGCTGGGTGCAGTTTACCTGTATCCTTATTTAACACTCGGAATTGGCCTAGGTCCCCTCTCTGAGCCACAACTGGCACAGTGGATGGGTGACCATTTTCCAGCCAATCTTTTCTCGCGCAAGTGCCCAAGAACTGTGTGATCGGGTTGCATCCTGACCTTGGAAGTACCTCATGCAGTTGCCTAAGATGTAGTGTTCTCCATGGGGGAAGGGGGGGGGGGGGGGGGTTCACCGCGACCTCGAGGATTACAGGCAAAATGGCCTCAGCTGTAACCTGACACCGAAGTGGGATAAGATCATTATTTGGCCTGGTACCTGCTCTGATACCCAACTTCAGTCCCACGGACGGAGGGAGGGAGGGTGACAAGAGAAAATGTAGTATAATAAATATGTAATTTACTGAATCGACTGTGAGAAAGCTAAGTGGCAAAGACGTTATCTGAGAGACCCTATGATAATTATATCGTTGACTCGGAATATTACTCTCTCTGTGGTTTACTCGTAACTAAGGGTAAATAGAGTTTTCTGTTCGCTTCTTTTGATGTTATGTGGAGAATTGTACAAGAGACACAATAAACGGTTATTATTTCATGAGAACAAAGGTGAGTGTCACGACCTTTATTAGTATTTTTGGAGGTATTGAAATAGCAGAATTGTTTCAGAGTGAATGCGACGTGTACGGGAAGAGACGTGGACAACAGCACTCGAACCTGCAATCTCATGTATGAATAGTTGCTAAAAATATCCAGCCGTCTCTCCCAAGACTCTTCGTACGCGCAACAAACAGTAATTCTTATAGCAGCACTATCAGAGACAATTTTATCACGTTGTTACGGCCTTTTACCGCGAGCGTAATACATCGACAACAGACAAACAAAAAATAGACAAACACATAAAAGAATCTACCACAAAAACCACAGAACATCTAAATCGAGAATGAACTGTAAGATGTTTCAGCGACTGTCTTAATCGAATAGATTTCCCGAAATAAATCTTCTTATCATTTTAAATGCAATGACGTATATAAAATGTAAAAAGAAAAATAACGGAAAATATCATACGTCTCATTTAAATGACTGTCAAACTACAGAGATCTGTCTCTCTTAATATTTACTATTAAGCGCTATTATTCTTTTTCAAGCAGTACAGCACTAGTTTTCCCCCTGCTATTCATGCCATTCAACAAAATGAGGCTGATCCAATAACAAAAATGATGTCAAGCTCACATAGGAGCTACAAAAGTAAAAACAGTATACTGCGACTGGTGACTAACCTGCTAACAATATCCACCTGGTCATAAATCAGTGGTTGACAGAAAGATTGCGAGGTATGCAGTATCCTCATTATGAGCACCACGTTATCTTCCAAACGCCACACACGCGGTGAATCTGTAATGATTCCCAGCTAATTGTCTCCCACTAATGAACTGCACGACTTTATCGCCTCACATTGTCTCTGCTGCTACCATCTGGTGCTACAAAAGATAAGATGTCATGGCTTGTCAACGGAAAAAAATGAAGCAGGCTGACTTGGGAAAACTTGCTATGGCAAGTACTAAAGTGCAGGACAAGATTCGCGAACAATATTTGGTAACTGCACAGTCTTATGTTTCATCTAATTTGGTACACCCACTCACTCTCGTGTTTTTAGACGGTGATTTCAATCAAAGAAAGTTAATACAATGATCAGAGAAGAATATAATTTCGTAAAATGAGCTATTTTTAGGATTCCGTTCCTAAGTCGGTAAAAACGGAACACTTATGAGATCATTTTGCTGTCCATCTCTCTTTCTGCCTGTCCGACTGTTAAGACCCCTTTTCCTCAGTAACGAGTATAGGTGTCAAGTTGAAATTTACGTCAGGTACTAAGATTTTCGTTGACAATGTAAAACTTTAAGGTGCTAAGTGAATAGAATCAAAAGACACGATTATTTATGTCAAATATTTTGATTCTCGAAAACTCCTCAAAATCTGTAGGCTACTTCCCGTTGACATAGGCTCATTAAACTTGGCTAAAAGCAGGGTTTTGTAGTACAAGTAACGAAAAAAAATCCGAAAATTGTAAATTTTATAATAGTAATACAAGAAAATACGTACTTTGCCATTTGCTGTCTAACTGTCTGTCCGTCTTTTAAGACACCTTTTTCTTAGGAACGGGTATGGGTACGAAGATGTAATTTCTGTCAAATACGAAGCTCTACAATCTATTGGCGGTACGAAAGATTTGAGGTTCTTCAAATTGTTCAAATTCCTCTGAGCACTGCGGGAATTAATATCTGAGGTCATCAGTACCGTAGAACTTAGAACTACTTAAACCTAACTATCCTAAGGACATCACAAACATCCATGCCCGAGGCAGGATTCGTACCTGCGACCGTAGCAGTCACGCGGTTCCAAACTGTAGCGCCTAGAACCGCTCGGCCACCCCAGCCGGCTTGAGGTTCTAAGACAATAAATCAAAAGATACCGCCGTCTGTAAGGACCCCTTTTTCTCAGGAATAGATAGAGGCATCAAACTCTGATTTATACTTGTTGCACTCTAAGTACCCGTGGTCTAGGGGTAGCGTCTTCGATTCACAATCAAAACGTCTTCGGTCCCCGCCACTGCCTAAATTTTGATAAATAATCAGCATTGGCGGCCGAAGACTTCCGGCATAAGAAGTCAGCCTCATTCTGCCAACGGCCTTGTCAAAGAGGGCGGAGGAGCGGATAGAGGTTCAGGGCACTCTCTTGTCCTAGGGGTGGGAAATTGCCCCTAAAGGCGGAAGAATCAGCAATGATCAACGACATGAGGATGCAGAAGGCAATGGAAAACACTGCATTAAAGACACGTAACGTGTATCCACAGGACATGTGGCCTGAATTGAAGAAGTGTCATGATGATCTCTCCATTGGCAAAAGATTCCGGAATAGTCCCCCATTCGGATCTCCGGGAGGGGACTGCCAAGGGGGAGGTTACCATGAGAAAAAGATTGAATAATCAATGAAAGGGTAACGTTCTACGAGTCGGGGCGTGGAATGTCAGAAGCTTGAACGTGGTAGGGAAACTAAAAAATCTGAAAAGGGAAATGCAAAGGCACAATCTAGATATAGTAGGGGTCAGTGAAGTGTAGTGGAAGGAAGACAAGGATTTCTGGTCAGATGAGTATCGGGTAATATCAACAGCAGCAGAAAATGGAATAACAGGTGTAGGATTCGTTATGAATAGGGAGGTAGGGTAGAGGGTGTGTTACTGTGAACAGTTCAGTGACCGGGTTGTTCTAATCAGAATCGACAGCAGACTGACACCGACAACGATAGTTCAGGTATACATGCCGACGTCGCAAGTTGAAGATGAACAGATAGAGAAAGTGTATGAGGATATTGAAAGGGTAATGCAGTATGTAAAGGGGGACGAAAATCTAATAGTCATGGGCGACTGGAATGCAGTTGTAGGGGAAGGAGTAGAAGTATGGGTTTCAGGAGAATATGGGCTTGGGACAAGGAATGAAAGAGGAGAAAGACTAATTGAGTTCTGTAACAAGTTTCAGCTAGTAATAGCGAATACCCTGTTCAAGAATCACAAGAGAAGGAGGTATACTTGGAAAAGGCCGGGAGATACGGGAAGATTTTAATTAGATTACATCATGGTCAGACAGAGATTTCGAAATCAGATACTGGATTGTAAGGCGTACCCAGGAGCAGATATAGACTCAGATCACAATATAGTAGTGATGAAGAGTAGGCTGAAGTTCAAGACATTAGTCAGGAAGAATCAATGCGCAAAGAAGTGGGATACGGAAGTACTAAGGAATGACGAGATACGTTTGAAGTTGTCTAACGCTGCAGATACAGCAATAAGGAATAGCGCAGTAGGCAGTACAGTTGAAGAGGAATGGACATCTCTAAACAGGGCCATCACAGACGTTGGGAAGGAAAACATAGGTACAAAGAAGGTAGCTGCGAAGAAACCATGGGTAACAGAAGAAATACTTCAGTTGATTGATGAAAGGAGGAAGTACAAACATGTTCCGGGAAAATCAGGAATACAGAAATAGAAGTCGCTGAGGAATGAAATAAATAGGAAGTGCAGGGAAGCTAAGACGAAATTGCTGCAGGAAAAATGTGAAGACATCGAAAAAGATATGATTGTCGGAAGGACAGACTCAGCATACAGGAAAGTCTAAACAACTTTTCGTGACATTAAAAGCAACGGTGGTAACATTAAGAGTGCAACGGGAATTCCACTGTTAAATGCAGGGGAGAGAGCAGATAGATGGAAAGAATACATTGAAAGCCTCTATGAGGGTGAAGATTTGTCTGATGTGATAGAAGAAGAAACAGGAGTCGATTTAGAAGAGATAGGGGATCCAGTATTAGAATCGGAATTTAAAAGAGCTTTGGAGGACTTACGGTCAAATAAGGCAGAAGGGATAGATAACATTCCATCAGAATTTCTAAAATCATTGGGGGAAGTGGCAACAAAACGACTATTCACGTTGGTGTGTAGAATATATGAGTCTGGCGACATACCATCTGACTTTCGGAAAAGCATCATCCACACAATTCCGAAGACGGCAAGAGCTGACAAGTGCGAGAATTATCGCACAATCAGCTGAACAGCTCATGCATAGAAGCTGCTTACAAGAATAATATACAGAAGAATGGAAAAGAAAATTGATAATGCGCTAGGTGACGATCAGTTTGGCTTTAGGAAAAGTAAAGGGACGAGAGAGGCAATTCTGACGTTACGGCTAATAATGGAAGCAAGGCTAAAGAAAAATCAAGACACTTTCATAGGATTTGTCGACTTGGAAAAAGCGTTCGACAATATAAAATGGTGCAAGCTGTTCGAGATTCTGAAAAAAGTAGGGGTAAGCAATAGGGAGACGTTACGGCTAATAATGGAAGCAAGGCTAAAGAAAAATCAAGACACTTTCATAGGATTTGTCGACTTGGAAAAAGCGTTCGACAATATAAAATGGTGCAAGCTGTTCGAGATTCTGAAAAAAGTAGGGGTAAGCAATAGGGAGAGACGGGTCATATACAATATGTACAACACCAAGAGGGAATAATAAGAGTGGACGATCAAGAACGAAGTGCTCGTATTAAGAAGGGTGTAAGACAAGGCTGTAGCCTTTCGCCCCTACTCTTCAATCTGTACATCGAGGAAGCAATGATGGAAATAAAAGAAAGGTTCAGGAGTGGAATTAAAATACACGGTGAAAGGATATCAATGATACGATTCGCTGATGACATTGCTATCCTGAGTGAAAGTGAAGGAGAATTAAATGATCTGCTGAACGGAATGAACAGTCTAATGAGTACACAGTATGGTTTGAGAGTAAATCGGAGAAAGACGAAGGTAATGAGAAGTAGTAGAAATGAGAACAGCGAGAAACTTAACATCAGGATTGATGGTCACGAAGTCAATGAAGTTAAGGAATTCTGCTACCTAGGCAGTAAAATAACCAATGACGGACGGAGCAAGGAGGACATCAAAAGCAGACTCGCTATGGCAAAAAAGGCATTTCTGGCCAAGAGAAGTCTACTAATATCAAATACCGGCCTTAATTTGAGGAATAAATTTCTGAGGATGTACGTCTGGAGTACAGCATTGTATGGTAGTGAAATATGGACTGTGGGAAAACCGGAACAGAAGAGAATCGATGCATTTGAGATGTGGTGCTATAGACGAATGTTGAAAATTAGGTGGACTGATAAGGTAAGGAATGGGGAGGTTCTACGCAGAATCGGAGAGGAAACGAATATGTGGAAAACACTGATAAGGAGAAGGGACAGGATGATAGGACATCTGCTAAGACATGAGGGAATGACTTCCATGGTACTAGAGGGAGCTGTAGAGGGCAAAAACTGTAGAGGAAGACAGAAATTGGAGTACGTCAAGCTAATAATTGAGGACGTAGGTTGCAAGTGCTACTCTGAGATGAAGAGGTTAGCACAGGAAAGGAATTTGCGGCGGGCCGCATCAAACCAGTCATTAGACTGATGACCAAAAAAAAAAAAAAAAAAAGGTCTACGTACGGTTCATTGGAGGTGTAAATAATTTAAGCTTGTAAGTTAATGCAATCAAAAAATACGGCCATACATGTTACATATTTTGATACTCGAAAACTCACTCATTAAAACCTTCAGACGGAGTACTTATCCAATTTTTCGGGCCTGGTTGCGCAGCGGCATCCGGCCTGTAGCTGCCCGATATGCGCGGCGGATTATTTAGCCAAGAGGCCCGGGTTCGATTCCGGGTTGGTTATGAAATATCTTTTCCTCCGCTCGGGGGCTGGGTATGATATTGTCTTTACGTTTGTATTTCGGCAGTTGAAATAACACTATTAAGATGGCTGTATAGGCACGTCCCGAAGGCCAATTGAAACAATAAATAATTAACTTGATGCTCTTATATGTTGCCGGCACGGTAGCTCAGCGTGTTCGGTCAGGAGGCTGGCTGTCCTCTAAAAAAAAAAAAAAAATATCTGAGTGAAGTATTTAAGTCCTTGAATGGGTGTGACGTGCCGTCCGTCCAGACCAAATGACGAGAACAACAATGAACGAAGTGAAAAAAAAGGAAAAGACCGGTCTACCGCGTGCATGACGGTATTGAATCTTGGTCGGACCACTGATTTTTCAGTCTTTATTTTAACCTAGCCTTCACCTCTCAACGATGTGAGGAGTCGCCAAAAACAACGTATGGTTCGGATTCAATGTTAAACCTTCGGTCCCATTTCCCCGGTTGATTGAGAGTCGTATTATAACGATAAAGTGTTTTTTATTTGCATTGCCCCTAAGACAAATATTTGTGTCGGCTTTTCTACGTAAAATATGGACCTTCCAACCATTAAATGAACTCCTCCAAGAATCAAAACAGACCAAAGATTATATTGCAAACTAGCAACAGCACGGACTGTCAACCTGCTCTCGTGCATTTGTATTCTACAAAAATTTGTATGCTAGTAACATACATTTATTTATTTGTTGACATTAATCGCCATACAAAAAAGCTCATACTCAATGAGGAAAGAAGTTATAGCGTCCCCATGGATACTTTAACAAATAAATGTAAAATATACAAACTACATGGATTTTTGTTAAAAGTGAAATACTACTCTGATGCGTGAAGCAGTTATGAAATCTGTAATTATGTACATTTAGTAAATATTTCGTTTATGATTGCTAAAGATTATGACAAGGATGTGTCTAGAGGAAACCAACATGTAATCACTGATTGCTATCATTTAATATATATAATCGTTTGACAAGAGTATCACGTTTTGCTCTCTCTTGCTGTTGTCGTGTCATTTTGTTCGCCTGCTATTGATATGATGTACTCGATATGAGCAATAGCGAATCGCTGTACGCAGGTCTGTTATTCTGTTGAATTTGATTTATTCTGAAATAGAGTCTTAAGTTTTCAGCATTTTTGGCATACTCTGCTACGAAGAATAATGTAACCGCTGGTCTGCTTGTTGTCCGCCATTACGCGGAAATTTTAACTTACTATAATTATTTATGAAATAGCGCAGGACTTCTGAGTTCTGACTATCAAAAATATTTTTCTACAAAAGGTATAGAACTGATATAAGTAAAAAGCCCAGCATCGGTAACGGCTTGGCTCAAGGCTTAAAATAAAATAATTGCCAGTTTATGCTCACGTAAAACTGAAAGATTGAGTCATAACAACATTACTGATTTTGGGGGATATTTTTCAGTATTGAACCTGTGTTTTTGTGGTATCTAACTCATACATTATGCTCACGTATGTACAGACTTTTAAGTGGCGAGACTGGTTTTTCTTGCATAGACAGTCTAAATTATTTTTGCTTGTACCGGAATATTTTTAAAGACTTAAGCACCAGTTACTTTCAATGTGTAAAGTACTGAGTACAAAAGTGGACAGATATTACTTTTGTGGCCTACGTGTGATGCAAAATTGTACTGACAAGAACCCACGCAATTACTTTCACCTTTATAGACGAAGTATTAAATTTTCTGATCTTAGAGAGTGTACACCACCTGCAAAAGCCCTTTTTGTATCCATAATAGTAATAATTTACCCTTCGAAAAGACACTAACACAAAAGATACTACGAAATCAACATACTTAACTCGGAAACTGTTCAAAAATGCTGAAAGCAACTAAAAAAGAGACGCAAGGAAAGACATCCTGAAACCAAAAATAAGAGAACCCTTAACAGAAAAAAGATGTTCAAAGAAAACCTGATAAAAGAAGGAAGTCTAAAAAAATTGAAATTAAATATAAAGTAATACTTCTTAATAATTTTTTCTATTCGAATGTGTATACGAAATTTAATAAAGTTTTATGACTTTTAAAATGCATATAAAGCTGGATAGGTTAGGGACACGCAAGTTGTCGAAGTTTATTCCAAAAGAAAGACTTGCACCAGGTCATTGATCCACACGAAATAATACTTATTATCTGCATACCTAATTAAGTTTGTACGGAACCTCAGAACGCGAGTCCTACTCACACCTGTCCGATATTTTTTTTCGTTAAGATTATTTTCGAGTTTTAGCTATCTTCAAACGGTGGTGTTCATTTATTGTGTGAATTATATAAGATAGTCACATGTAGGAAAAACGTGTTTTCCAAAATAGGTGAGCTTAATCCCGTCTGCAACACGATCGCAAACAGCACTACGCACAAGAATCAATCTGTCTTCTGAATTATTCTGATTAGATTGACCAGCCAAGTAATTGCAAGTGACGCTCAGCATGACTACGTCTGGATGAAAGGGCAGTGAATAAGCAGAGAATCATCAGCTGGAGCCGACGAAAGTCGGTCGCTGATGGCTGCTCAGTACGGAGTTTTGGTTAGGAGGAAATGTATCAAGCTGTTAAGTCGCGTCTACAGCTCTATCCGTAGTTTGAAAACCACTGTGAAGTTCATGGCAGAAATATTGGATATTAGGGTCTCTTCCCGTATCTGAGTATGGGCGCCTTGTAATTAATCTAATATTTACTGCGGAAGCGATACGAAGGGAAGCTGTAGCATATTCCTCACTTACTACTGATTCTTGAAAGTTCACTTTCCCACGATGGTTGGTATCTACCTTCAAGCGTCTGCCAGTTCAAGTTTCCCAGGATTTCCCGTGAGCAACCGGACGAGCTGGTCGCTGCTGGAAATCTTGACCGGTCTATCCAGATGACGCAGCTTTTAACAGGGACTGTGAGCTCATACCTATGAGTGCTAAACGATATAGCTACCAGTTTATAGAATCTCAAATCAAACTCCTTTCAACCGTCTAAATTTCCAAACTGTTATTTTATTGGGCTACCAGTTTCGCAATACACAGGGTGTAAATTTTAAGTTGACAAACCAGAATAACTCGAAAAATAAGCTTCACAAGAAGAAAATGTGTAGAATCCAAAGTTGATTATTTTCGAGGGGGATATCTGCTGGTGCTAAAATTAGCCCGGAACCCCAGGCCCCTGGGGGGGGGGGGGGGGGGGAGGGGGGGGGAGGCAACTTTAAAATTTCAAATGGGAACCATTTTTGTTGTGGAATCAGATTCTACATAAAAAACTACGTACATTTTGTCTCAAACATTTGTTTTGATTCTTGGTAGTTGGCGCTGTAATTCAAGAAAATCCATGTTCTCATTTTTGCGTGGAAAATGGTTACGGATAAAAAAAAAATTTGTTTCGCTGAAACTAAAACTCTCCCTTTCTCCGCATAGGTTGGGATTTGAGAGAGGTGAATTAGAGTTTTACAAATGTTGACCCAAATGTTAATTTTTTCCGCATATTCGGATAAGTTTTGTTTGTTTCTTGGTCATGAGGCCACACAACTTTCAATTATCGAACAAATCATCTGACTAGCTAACTAACGAGTGAACTCATTAACTAATAAACTTTTCCTCTTCAGGACCACCAAATCTTAAACAGGAATACGTTCAGCTTTACTTAGCGAGTGGGCTAGGCTTTTCCTCAGTTAGTCTTTTACTTTGTTTACTCTGTTAGTTAATGAGTTGTGTTAATGAAGTCGTGAATCTGAAAAATGTATTCAATCTCCATAGTATCGATATTGCCGCGCGGTATAGCCGAGTGGTATCAGGCGCCTTGTCACGGTCCGCGCGGCTCCCGCGTCGGAGGTTCGAGCCCTCCCTTGGGCATGGGTGTGTGTGTGTTGTCCGTAGCGTAAATTAGTTTAAGTTAGATTAAGTTGTGCGAAGGTAATTTAGTCTCTTATATATATATATATATATATATATATATATATATATATATATATATATATATATATATGTCATTGTGTAATTTCTCATTGTTGGAACATTGCGTATGATTAAAATTTAATATAGAAATTTTATAGTGAAGCACATGGACTGCTCTGATAGATGAAATAAGTTTCAAGGAAGACAATTATACAAATAAACCCATTAAGAAATATTTTGACAAACTGCCTACTGGCTTCTGTCTCGGGTTCTTCGGCCGACGT
The DNA here is from genome assembly GCF_023864345.2 of Schistocerca serialis cubense. Taxonomy (NCBI): domain Eukaryota; kingdom Metazoa; phylum Arthropoda; class Insecta; order Orthoptera; family Acrididae; genus Schistocerca; species Schistocerca serialis. The sequence continues at coordinate 1,198,537,814 of NC_064638.1, read as the reverse complement.
TCATCTAATGATTTTTCTGACGTTTCGCCAGCACGAGTGGCTGGCATTGTCAAAGCTTCACCCTCCATTGCCGGTGGTGAACTGGAGCCGAGCTCGCGGACGCAGACTATATGTACCTGGCGCGCCAACGTCCGAGGGCTTCTCCGCGGTCATTTCCGGTGCGGTTCTCCTCTTGCTACCTGCGACAGTCGTTCGCTGCAGTACGGGAAGCCACGATCCGTTTACCTTAAGGCTTTCCTCTTTCTTGTTCAAACTGTTCACGTGTTTTTGTATTTCCACAGCTTCTCTGAACAAGCGCGTGTGATAGTGCTTCTCTACAGCCAGAATTTCCGTGTCGGCGAATTTTATTACGTGGTCAGTCTCATTCAGTGCGTGCTCTGCCACGGCCGATTTCTCCACCTGCTCCAACCTGCAATGTCGCTTATGCTCTTTGATCCTGGTGTTAATGGATCGACCAGTCATTCCGACATAAACTTTTCCGCGTGTGCATGGTACACGGTATATTCCCGTCATTGCAAATGGGTCTCTTTTCTCCTTCGCCGATCTAAGACACTCTTTGATCTTCCTTGTCGGTTTGAAAATCGTCTTTACGCCATGTTTGCCCAATATACGGCCGATTCTGTCCGTCACTCTGGGAATGTAGGGCAGAAAGGCCGTACCCGACATTTCTTTTTCTAGTTCCTTACTTCACCGAGTGTTTGGCTCTGTTACACTTCTAATATAATTTGTGGAGTACCCATTGCTCCTCAGGACAGTTTCCAGGTGTTGCATTTCTCGTTTGAGGTGTTGCGGCTCACATATTCGTCCTGCTCTCGTTACGAGCGTACTAATCATGCTTCTTTTCTGGCTCGGGTGGTGGTTTGACAGTTTGTGCAGGTATCGGTACGTGTGTGTCGGTTTTCGATACACACTGTGTCCCAGGTTTTCGCCGTCCCTTGTGACCAACACATCTAGAAATGGCAGTTTCTTGTCCTTTTCTACTTCCATGGTAAATGTTATGTTGGCATGGAGGCTGTTCAAGTGTCTTAGGAAGTCACCGAGCTGTTCTTCACCATGGCTCCACACCACGAAAGTATCATCGACGTACCTGTACCACACCTTAGGTTTGCAAGTCACCGAGTCCAGTGCCTGTGCTTCGAATTGTTCCATGAAGAAGTTTGCCACCACTGAACTGAGAGGACTACCCATGGCGACGCCATCCAGCTGTTCGTAGAAATCGCCATTCCACGTGAAATAGCTCGTGGTGAGACATGCATGGAAGAGCTTTCTGATGTCCTGCGGGAAAATGGAACCGATGTGCTCCAGAGCGTCACAGAGTGGCACTTCCGTAAATAACGAAACAACATCAAAGCTGACCAGTATGTCGTTTGGTGCAAGTTTCAGTTTTTTCAGCTTCTCAATGAAATGTCCTGAGTCCTTAACGTATGTGTCGTACTGCAGCGAACGACCGTCGCAGGTAGCAAGAGGAGAACCGCACCGGAAATGACCGCGGAGAAGCCCTCGGACGTTGGCGCGCCAGGTACATATAGCCTGCGCCCGCGAGCTCGGCTCCAGTTCACCACCGGCAGTGGAGGGTGAAGCTTTGACAATGCCAGCCACTCGTGCTGGCGAAACGTCAGAAAAATCATTAGATGAACGTCGGCCGAAGAACCCGAGACAGAAGCCAGTAGGCAGTTTGTCAACAAGTGGCCACGGAAGCCTCAACAATTTTGTAAGAAATATTTTGCTAATTTGTCTAGTTGTGAGAACTTTATGAAAGGGTGTATTGTTGTTATGGCTTAATGAAGCATAGTTTCACTTGGACTCTAGTTCTCATTTATCAGTTGCTAAGATTAGATCCCCATTTCAATTTTCTTTTGTCAATGTGTTTGTATACTCGCACTGCACTTCGCGAGTTGTGTTCTGCACAAACATTTTTTTATGAAAAGTGATAAGATACCGTCTTGCACTGCACATCGCAAATACTGTAAATGAAATTTGATTTTTGGCAGTTTTATCGTTATCTTAATAGCAACAGGTTGCAGAAGAGACGAGCGTTCCGTTCGCACAGGTAGGTCAACAAATTCATTTATCAAAATACAAGGCTGTTACAAATGATTGAAGCGATTTCATAAATTCACTGTAGCTCCATTCATTGACATATGGTCACGACACACTACAGATACGTAGAAAAACTCATGAAGTTTTGTTCGGCTGAAGCCGCACTTCAGGTTTCTGCCGCCAGAGCGCTTGAGAGCGCAGTGAGACAAAATGGCGTCAGGAGCCGAGAAAGCGTATGTCGTGCTTGAAATGCACTCACATCAGTCAGTCATAACAGTGCAACGACACTTCAGGACGAAGTTCAACAAAGATCCACCAACTGATAACTCCATTCGGCGATGGTATGCGCAGTTTAAAGCTTCTGGATGCCTCTGTAAGGGGAAATCAACGGGTCGGCCTGCAGTGAGCGAAGAAACGGTTGAACGCGTGTGGGCAAGTTTCACGCGTAGCCCGCGGAAGTCGACGAATAAAGCAAGCAGGGAGCTAAACGTACCACAGCCGACGGTTTGGAAAATCTTACGGAAAAGGCTAAAGCAGAAGCCTTACCGTTTACAATCGCTACAAGCCCTGACACCCGATGACAGAGTCAAACGGTTTGAATTTTCGGCGCGGTTGCAACAGCTCATGGAATGGGATGCTTTCAGTGCGAAACTTGTTTTCAGTGATGAAGCAACATTTTTTCTTAATGTTGAAGTGAACAGACACAATGTGCGAATCTGGGCTGTAGAGAATCCTCACGCATTCGTGCAGCAAATTCGCAGTTCACCAAAAGTTAACGTGTTTTGTGCAATCTCACGGTTTAAAGTTTACGGCCCCTTCTTCTTCTGCGAAAAAAACGTTACAGGACACGTGTATCTGGACATGCTGGAAAATTGGCTCATGCCACAATTGGAGACCGACAGCGCCGACTTCATCTTTCAACAGTATGATGCTCCACAGCACTTCCATCATGATATTCGGCATTTCTTAAACAGGAGATTGGAAAACCGATGGATCGGTCGTGGTGGAGATCATGATCAGCAATTCATGTCATGGCCTCCACGCTCTCCCGACTTAACCCCATGCAATTTCTTTCTGTGGGGTTATGTGAAAGATTCAGTGTTTAAACCTCCTCTACCAAGAAACGTGCCAGAACTGCGAGCTCGCATCAACGATGCTTTCGAACTCATTGATGGGGCATGCTGCGCCAAGTGTGGAAGGAACTTGATTATCGGCTTGTGTCTGCCGAATCACTAAAGGGGCACATATCGAACATTTGTGAATGCCTAAAAAAACTATTTGAGTTTTTGTATGTGTGTGCAAAGCATTGTGAAAATATCTCAAATAATAAAGTTATTGTAGAGCTGTGAAATCGCTTCAATCATTTGTAATAACCCTGTACATGTCCACTGTAAGGTAGAGTGATTGTCGGAATGTACACACACGAAAAAAAGTTTTGCGTCACCCCGGTTCCCAGGACTCCTGAAGATAGACGTTTACTGTGGATATTGTATCACAGGCACAGCCCGACTGTTCAGATATGTCAGTAAACCCGCCCAAAGATGTAAACAACCATTCATGAGTAGCGCCTATTAGACGGAGGGGGTCCGACAGCCGATCACTTCCAGTCATTCCACCAGGAAGGAGGTACACGGCTCGTGTTGTCTGTAGTTCAACCGTGCCTGGACGGTCAATACCGCTGTTCGATCGCGTCCGCATTGTTACTTCATGCCAGGAAGGGCTCTCAGTAAGGGAAATGTCCAGGCGTCTTGGAGTGAAACAAAGCAATGTTATTCGGACGTGGAGGAGATACAGAGAGTCAGGAACTGTCGATGACATGCCTCGTTCATGCCGCCCAAGGGCTACTACTGCAGTGGATGACCGCTACCTACGGATTATGGCTTGGAGGAGCCCAGACAGCCACGCCACCATGTTGAATAATGCTTTTCGTGCAGCCACAGGACGTCGTGTTATAACTCAAACTGTGCGCAATAGGCTGCATGATACCCAACTTCACTCCCGACGTCCATGGCGAGGTCCGTTTTTGAAACCACGACACCATGCAGCACGGTACAGATGGGCCAAACAACATGCCGAATGGTCCGCTCAGGACTGGCATCACGTTCTCTTCACCGGCGAGTGTCGTATATGCCTTCAACCAGACAATCGTTGGAGACGTGTTTGGAGGCAACCTGGTCAGCCTGAACGCCTTAGACACACTGTCCAGCGAGTGCAGTAAGGTGGAGGTTCTGCGCTGTTTTGCGGGTGGCACTATGTAGGGCCGACGTACGCTGCTGGTAGTCATGGAAGGCGCCGTAACGGCTGTACGATACGTGAATACCATACTCCGACCGATAGTGCAACCATATTGGCAGCATATTGGCGAGGCATTCGTCTTTATGGACGCCAATTCGCGTCCCCATCGTGCACATATTGTGAATGACTTCCTTCAGGATAACGACATCGCTCGACTAGAGTGGCCAGCATGTTCTCCAGACATGAACCCTATCGGGCATGCCTGGGACAGATTGAAAAGGGCTGTTTATGGACGACGTGACCCACCAACCACTCTGAGGGATCTACGCCGAATCGCCATTCAAGAGTGGGACAACCTGGACCAACAGTGCCTTGATGAACTTGTGGATAGTATGCGACGACGAATAAAGACATGCATCAATGCAAGAGGACGTGCTGCTGGGTATTAGAGGTACCGGTGTGTACAGCAATCTGGACCACCATCTCTGAAGGTCTCGCTGTATGGTGGTATAACACGCAGTGTGTGGTTTTCATGAGCAATAAAAAGGGCGGAAACTTTGTTTATGTTGATCTCTATTCCAATTTTCTATACAGTTTCGGAATTCTCGGAACGGAGGTAATGCAAAACTTTTTTTAATGTGTATTTTTAAAAATCATATCATTTCAGAGGTTTTGGATCAGTTAAAGATTTCAGAAAAGTGGCATCTTGTGAGTTTGCAAGCAGTTTTATCAGAAAGTCGGATGCGTTAAATTTTGGGTTCATTTGCTGTGATGTCCGCAGCTCGTGATCTAGTGGCTAGTTGCTCTAGTTGGCTATTTGCTGTTTGCTCTAGTTGCTGCCTCTGGATCACGGGGTCGTGTGATCGATTCCCGGCCAGGTTGGGGATTTTCTCTGCCCGGGGACTGGGTATTTGTGTTGTCATCATTTCACCATCATCATCATTCGTGATACGGCTAGATAGGACTGCGTAAAACATTGGAGTGTGAAAAAGTTGAGACTTTGTACGGGCGCTGATGACAGCGCAGTTGAGCCCCCCACAAACAAAAAATGGTTCAAATGGCTTAAAGCACTATGGGACTTAACATCTGAGGTCATCAGTCTCTTACAGTTAGAGCTACTTAAACTTAACTAACCTAAGAACATCAGACTCATCCATGCCCGAGGCAGAATTCGAACCTGCTACCGTAGCAGCAGCGCGGTCCCGAACTGAAGCTCCTAGAACCGCTCGGCCACAGCGGCCGGCGTCCCACAAACCAAATATCATCATCATCATCATCATCATCATTTGCTGTGACAGTTCTGGCACACACATTTTTTGCAAGCTTAAAGGTAAAGATTAACTACATGCAGAGCTAAAATTTTAATCTGAGTTATTTGTTTTGCAGTCAAATAGCATGCGTAAATTTCATTGAAAACGGATTTGCCTCTCGCAGGCGAATTGTTTCATTTACTAGCTAGTCTCGATTTGCATCGTGTAGCGTGAGTTCATTTCAAAATTTAATTTTAACAAGGTTCCGTCGCCCTGCACTGAGATTTACGTACCTCGATATGAAAGTAAGTTTCATCCCAGTACTTCAGATACCAACCAGACACATACAAACACTAGTTTTGAAGTTCTTAACATGATAAACATTCACCGTTACTTCACTTCCTCCGTACTTCGTTGATGGCACTACACACAATGGCGATTAAAGTTCTCCAGGCATTCGGTGAACCAAAACCCTTGCATCGGATTGACACAGGGCGTAGCGCGATTCATCATCCCAAAACGCTCGTTTACAGTCATCCACTGTCCAGTGACATCGCTCTTAAGACTTAGCAGTGACTGTAGAGATCTGTGAATTCTGAGCAGCTGCTCGACCATCGCACACCACTTCTCTTAACTCCCTACGCACAGTCGTTGCGTTAGCTGGACTGCTCGTAGCAAGCTTCAAGTCTCGAGTGATTCCTGCCACTGATTTCATGCGATTTTTTACAGTTACCCTCTGCATAGTTCTGTGATCCCTGACCGTCTCTACAAGGGACTGGTCAACCTGTGTAATAAAAAAATTAAGTGAATTTCACACCCACGAAATGTGAAAGGCGTCATGCGACATCCGCTCAGAACCACAGACGGAAATCGAAAAAGAAACAGGTCGAAAGAGAGAAGAAAGCAAAAGAAGTGGTCATCGTCGCTGCCTTCACCGCCTCTATATCTTGTGGTGTCGGGTTCGATTTGCGCCTGGGTGGGAGATTTTCTTCACTCAGAGACTGGGTGTTGTGTGCTGTTCTCGTCATTTTACCTCACCTTCACCGGCGCTCAAGTCACCAGAGAGGTGTTAACTAGAAAGACTTGCACCAGGCGGCCAAGTACCGCAAACGCGGTCCCTCGGTTGATAATGCGACACTGCCATTAAATTTTTTCCATGTCGCAATCGCATCACCAGCAGTTGACTTGGGCATCTTTAGAAGGGTTTAAATGTCCCTGATTGATTTGTTTCACTTGTGACATCTAATGGCTTGTCCAAGTTCTAAGTCACTTAGCCATGGGCATCGGCAGAAATTTTTCCAAGAGCGGACAAAATTCGAAAATTGCTATGTTTTTGTGTAACTGATCCGTTGAGTTTGAGAACGTAGAGTTACCCAGAAACTACATTTGACAAGGACTGCACAAAACAAATTGTATCTCAAAAGAGTGAGAGACATTCGACCTATGTTCCTAAGTATACTACATTTATACCGAAACAGCAAAGATATTTCATTAGTTCTTATATCCTAAGGACTTACTGTTATATTACTCATATGAATGTGGGTCCGCCCCGGTAGCTGAGTGGTCAGCGTGACAGACTGTCAATCCTAAGGGCCCAGGTTCGATTCCCGGCTGGGTCGGAAATTTTCTCCGCTCAGGGACTGGGTGTTGTGTTGTCCTAATCATCACCATTTCATCCCCATCGACACGCAGGTCGCCGAAGTGGCGTCAAATCGAAAGACCTGCACCAGGCGAACGGTCTACCCGACGGGAGGCCCTAGCCACACGACATTTCCATTTTATATGAATGTGGGTGCCCAAATTACATGCTTCTTTTGGTTAAATCCAAAGTATTATTCATAAACCAATAATGTTTGATTTTTCACCAATAATTAAATATGTAAAATATAATATGGTTGAGAAAATCTTGTTGCATATTGACCAAATTAATCAAGAAATTCGAGAAACAGCAATAAACTTTAAAGTATCACAGGATTTCTCTTCGCTTTCGGTAATCGAAATAGATTGAAATTGCTATGTTAATGCAGAAACGCGAGAGAATTTTGTAAAGAATATGAACTTCATTTACATCAACATAAACCAGGAGAGGAAGTGCCCCATCTGGTGGACGCATATGCACTGAGCTCTCCTGATCAAGCCATTTATTTATTCATCGTTTATTTAGCCAGACCAGCTGCGGGCCTTAAGGCACAATCTTACTCCTGACCAGGAATCACACAAAACAAAGATGTTGCGAAACATTCTCAATAGTGATAATCTTACAATAATAATAATTACAATGATGATTAATAATGGTAAAGGGCATTTAGGATGATATAGATTAGCTTGCCACATTTGAAGCCATGTTTAGCATTATCAGAAGCGGTATGGACAGAGGAAGAGAAGAAGAGTGAAATGACAGTCACAGTATCTGTCACTAAGGAATAGAATAGATAGAGGTCATGTGACTAGGGCCTCCCGTCGGGTAGACCGTTCGCCAGGTGCAAGTCTTTCGAGTTGACGCCACTTCGGCGATTTGCGCGTCGATGGGGATGAAATGATGATGATTAGGACAACACAACACCCAGTCCCTGAGCGGAGAAAATCTCCGACGCATCCGGGAATCGAACCCGGGTCCTTAGGATTGACATTCTGTCGCGCTGACCACTCAGCTACCAGGGGAGGACAAGGACAGAATATAAATAGAGAACTCTGCTGCTGGGGGGTAGGAGGGAGACTGCATAGAGCGTGGGAGAAATGGCTATCGTGATATTGCTTCTCTACTGACATCACAATACTCCTCTCCTCCTGTTATACTGGCAGGTCAGCCTCTCGAGACATCTTACCGGTCAATTACGCATCACATAGGGATCCATGGGTACTTTTTATTGGAGAGTCTGTTATCATCTTAAGACAGCGACAGCAGGTGCGCTAGCGTGAACAACACGAGTGAAACGGAACGCAGTGATCCAAAACGAGCTGTATGTAAGCAGAGTATCATCATCTGGAGTCGCATGATTTAAATTGGCATTCCCTACCGCTGTGGACAAAAACGGAATTAATTACTAGCACTGCATTGTGGCAGCAATAGTGAAACTTAATTTACACTAATTAACAAACTATTCTCACAGCTGGATACTGTGAGACAAGGTGTGTCGTTCACTCGTTATGTTGCTATCAAACATCGCAAGAAATTTAAATTTTGTGTTGGTAGCATTGTCCCAGAGTCAAGACAGCATAATTCTGATTAGTCGCCCGCGAATGCTGGAAATGTAAATCCCCTCAGATATTCCCAGCTGGGAATCCCTACGGCGCACGGTGCTGTTTGGCTGAAACGAACCGCGAACTTATAACGGAACTGATCTCGAATAGCATTGTATTAGAGGACGAACAGCAAAGAAAACGATCGATACTTTACGGATAATGAGAAACAATGTACCGCTAGCCGCCTTGACGCCCGAGAGAATGAAGTAAAGCTAAAGAAAGAGCCACTGTTATTTAATTTCAATACAGTACAACCTCACTAATCCGACCTCGGATGGTCAGACTCACTGCTTAGTCCAGCCATCCCATTTCCGGTGTTTGTTTCTGTCTGCTGTTACAGGAGTTGTCGATGATTCATCGACTGCGACAGGGATCAACTGACCACTGCTAGGTGCGATAGTTCGATCAGTTTTAGCATGAAATTACTTCTTCTTAAGTGTTTCTAACTGTTATTGCACAAGCATTTTTTTACAAATTAGTGACAGTGTTCTTACATATTATACTGTGTAAAACTAGATTATGGCACCAACTAAACGTAAACGTGTGACGCTGTCTTTACAACCGGACGTTAAGCCCATCATTTAAATAAGTGAGTTGATCAGTACAGCTGTCGCTGACTTCAAAACAGAAGCAGAACTAACAAGCATCCAAATCATTCATGCTGTTAACTGGAACAACCGGTAAGAACGAGAAACATTATGACGACAACGAAGACTATGAACCTACGGCTCGAGTACCACATACAGATACTAAAAATGCATTTGATATACTGTAGCCCTTCAGGACGTCGAACAAAGCTATACGTCTGCCCCAATAGGTATTTTGTGGATAATGAAATGGCGAAACATTCAAGCAAAATAAGTATTGTCGTCTATTAAGCAAAAGATCATTACAGAATTTTTTGGTTCTTCTTAAGAACAGAACATTTTTTACCGTGCGATTTCTCATGTTTTAAACGGTAAGTGCAAATCAGTTGTGTATCAGTACATTGTACCGTAGTAAGATACGTACAGACGTTAAAATTTCACGCAGAGTAACAATACCTTAGCATACGATACAGGCGTATTTTATAATTCAGGCGCTAGTGTGCGTTACACTTTCGTACAAGATATTTTAGTTTGTCAATATTTTCTTTTCGTTTTGTTACTGTTTCTACATGGAACAATGTTTCAGACAGTATTTTCAGTTGAAAATTAAAAGTTGTGCTGTACTGTATTGTGACGTTATGGGTCAATAAAAGTGTTCCTTTGATAATCCGACCCTTTTTGCGTTCGGATTATGCCCCGGACCCATAGAGGGGTGGGCTAGCGAGGTTCTACAGTAAGTGTTGTTGTTGTTGTGGTCTTCAGTCCTGAGACTGGTTTGATGCAGCTCTCCATGCTACTCTATCCTGTGCAAGCTTCTTCATATCCCAGTACCTACTGCAACCTACATCCTTCTGAATCTGCTTAGTGTATTCATCTCTTGGTCTCCCTCTACGATATTTACCCTCCACGCTGCCCTCCAATGCTAAATTTGTGATCCCGTGATGCCTCAGAACATGTCCTACCAACCGATCCCTTCTTCTAGTCAAGTTGTGCCACAAACTTCTCTTCTCCCCAATCCTATTCAATACCTCCTCGTTAGTTACGTGATCTACCCACCTTATCTTCAGCATTTTTCTGTAGCACCACATTTCGAAAGCTTCTATTCTCTTCTTGTCCAAACTAGTTATCGTCCATGTTTCACTTCCATACATGGCTACACTCCATACAAATACTTTCAGAAACGACTTCCTGACACTTAAATCTATACTCGATGTTAACAAATTTCTCTTCTTCAGAAACGATTTCCTTGCCATTTCCAGTCTACATTTTACATCCTCTCTACTTCGACCATCATCAGTTATTTTACTCCCTAAATAGCAAAACTCCTTTACTACTTTAAGTGTCTCATTTCCTAATCTAATTCCCTCAGCATCACCCGATTTAATTCGACTACATTCCATTATCCTCGTTTTGCTTTTGTTGATGTTCATCTTATATCCTCCTTTCAAGACACTGTCCATTCCGTTCAACTGCTCTTCCAAATCCTTTGCTGTCTCTGACAGAATTACAATGTCATCGGCGAACCTCAAAGTTTTTACTTCTTCTCCATGAATTTTAATACCTACTCCGAATTTTTCTTTTGTTTCCTTTACTGCTTGCTCAATATACAGATTGACTACAGTAAGTATTTATAGTAATAAAATTTAATCGAAAGTTAAAACAGTCGGCTAGTACCATAACACCAGTCACAACCGCCTCTCTCTAAACCATATTAAGAAGGCTATTCATTTACAGTTAATTTTATCAAGAAAACTCTTGAGTTGATGTATCTCTACTAGCTGTTACCTGCTACTTCGCTCGCGTATCAGTAGTTTTGTTATCATGGGTGATGGTGAGTAAATAAGCTCGTAACTTTACAAGATGTCTGTGTACATAGTGGTGTACAGAGTGAGAGTTGGCAATACTCTCTTAGGATTTAAAGGTTGGCTACAGCGCGCATGCACAAGGTCTGGAATCTAAGATATTGTTGTCGCGCTTCGCAGCGCACGGATAAACTAGTGGCAGTTTGGAGGCCAGTGTAGGAGCCCGCCTGCTGTGGTGCGCACGTGTGTTGGGCGAGGGGTCGTCGCCGAGCTGCCGTACTGCCGTGTCGGCCAGCAGCGACACAGGATTTGGTATTAAGCTGATATTTTTTATAATTTGCAGCGCGCTTATTAATTTAAAGAAAAGGGTTTGTGTATGTGCTTCAACTAACATAGAGACTGGTTTTCATGTAACTCAGGACCCGGCTAAGAACATTAATCCACTTAAGTCCAACAAGTTCAGATCTTTCCACAATTGGTCTTAAAATTTCTGACAAATTAACAGGAATGTAATACATTCATTATAACAATAACATATGAAATCGTCTTAACATTTGACCACCTCAACTTTACGATAAATTGGTGATGGACGCGAGGAAACCGGAAGGTTCTAACAGATACAGGAGATGCACGGACCGGAAGGTGAAATAAATATATACTCAACTTTGATCTACAAGTAAGCTGGCGGAAAACCACAACGCTCCACCGGCAAGATGCAATTACCGCACGTTAGCAACGTAACCATAGACACCGAGCCAGGTCCTTAATTCTCACTCTTCCACCGCGATACCCCGATCGGAGCTTGCTCGCGTCGACCACCACCAATTATCTGAAACATAAACACATCAGCGGCAGACAACATTCTGACGCAACAGATACACAAGTATATTAATCCAACCAGTTATCAATAAACCTTTAATTCTACGCGGCACATATGAACCTTAAGCAGACTTAACATAGGTGACAGTGGGTCTTAAGATTTGATTAGACAACCTCTAAAACAGCAAATAAAATAATAAAACAGAAAAGGAGTTAGGGAAAATATTTCGGTTCGCTTCTGAACGCCAGGCACAAACTTAGCACTACTTGGTCTGCATTAAACACAGCTTCATGTCTATTGGTTGTGCATCATTAGCATTCCCTTAAATGCCGTCAACGTATCAGGCAGCAAGATCAAAGGTAACTGAAACAGCCAAGATAGTTTTCAGTGCACAGGAGTAATCAATTATCATGAACAGAACCCACCGATGAACACTTCGACGACTCCAGTTCATTGACTTTGAATCACATGCAAGAGATACGAAGGAAATCTGTCCTTCGCCGGCCGCGATGGTCTCGCGGTTCTAGGCGCGCAGTCCGGAACCGTGCGACTGCTACGGTCGCAGGTTCGAATCCTGCCTCGGGCATGGATGTGTGTGATGTCCTTAGGTTAGTTAGGTTTAAGTAGTTCTAAGTTCTAGGGGACTGATGACCACAGCTGTTAAGTCCCACAGTGCTCAGAGCCATTTGAACCAAATCTGTCCTTCACATATCCAGGAAACCCCAATCACCGTCGGCAGCGGATCTGCATTACAACGGCTAAACACGCCGCAGCAGCGGCCCACGCTCCTTCGTCGAACGACTCGGCCACAGGCACAACGCCACACGTGACTCGCTGACACAGCTGATACCCGTACTGAAGACCCAGAGATTTTTTTTCTTTATTGTTATTTTAAAACCTGTACAACAGGCACACTGTCAGCAGCATTCTACGCTGCTCTTCAGCCATAGAATAGACAATTAGAAAAAACAGAAAGACTACACATAAGTTACATAATGGCGGGTAATAAACAGTAGGCACATAAATACAAACACGGAGCCGTTCGCACTTGACGATAATCAACACTACAAACTGTTGACACGACGCACAAACACTGAAGATGTCGATGGCACAGGCGAACGATGGAGTGTGACGGTGAACACTGAACACAAAACACGATGGCACACACGAGACACTGATGGCGATGATCTCCGGCGCGCGAAGGTCCACGTAGCATGTGCGAGTCTGGGGACCTGCCAAGAGTGGAAGAAGGGTGAGGGGGGGGGGGGGAGAACAAAGATGCCAATGGCAGAGGAGATGGGAGGAGGAGTAGAGGAACAGGGGAGGGGAAGCCCGGGGGAGGAGTGGGGAGAAATGGAGGAGGGAGGGAAGGGGGAGAGAAGGGAGGGAGGGTGCCCAAAGGAACAAACACAGGAAGAGGGGGGCAGGATCACAGTTGGTAGGAGGGGTAGATGGAGGGGAGAAAGGCATCATCAGGGAGGGGGAGCTAGCGGAAGCCACCTTGGGAGAGGGAAAGGAGGGTGGAGAGATGGAGAGCAGGTGGGACGCGGGAATACAGGCGCGGCAGCAGGCGGGGGTGGGAGAGGATGGGGGAGACAAGCGGGTGAGGAGGATCGAGTTTATGGGAGGTGTAGAGGATCTGTATCCTTTCAAGGAAAAGGAGGAGGTGGGGGAACAGAATGAGGACATACAGGATCCGCATGGGGGAGGGTAGACGGATGCGATAGGCAAGGCAGAGAGCATGGCGTTCAAGGATCTGAAGGGATCTGTAAAAGGTAGGGGGGGCGGAGATCCAGGCAGGATGGGTGTAACAGAGGATAGGGCGGTTGAGGGATTTATAGGTGTGGAGGATGGTGGAGGGGTCCAGACCCCATGTACAGCTGGAAAGGAGCTTTAGGAGATGGAGGCGGGAGCGTGCCTTGGCTTGGATTGTCCAGAGATGGGGGGTCCACGAGAGGCGACGGTCGAGGGTGACGCCAAGGTACTTAAGGGTGGGGGTGAGAGTGATAGGACGGCCATAGATGGTTAGATAGAAATCGAGGAGGTGGAAGGATGGGGTGGTTTTGCCTACAATGATCGCCTGGGTTTTGGAGGGATTGACATCGAGCAACCACTGGTTGCACCAAGCGGTGAACTGGTCAAGATGGGATTGGAGAAGGTGTTGGGAACACTGCAGGATGGGGGCAAGGGCAAAGAAGGCGGTGTCATCGGCAAACTGGAGAAGGTGGACGGGGGGGTGACGGCGGCGGCATGTCCGCCGTATACAAAAGGTACAGAAAGGGGGAGAGGACGGAGCCTTGGGGCACACCGGCGGAGGGAAAAAAGTTGTAGGAATCCGTGTTATGGATGGTGACGTGAGGAGGACGGTGGGAGAGAAAGGAGCCGATCAGACGGATGTAGTTAGACCCAGAGAGCGCGCGCTGCAGTTAAATACCCATCCGCCAAAGATACGAAGGCAAGCAGGCATCGAAAATCGACTCAGAAGATCGTGATGAGAATCGATGGAGACTGGCGCCAGTGACGCACCAGCTCACAAGCTATTTCTACAGTGGTAGAGTCGTTGAAATGAAACAAAATGCCATGTGGCTAGGGCCTCCCTTCGGGTAGATCGGTCGTCTGGTGCAAGTCTTTTGAGTTGACACCACTTCGGCGACTTGCACGTCGATGGGGATGAGATGATGAAAACAACTCAACACCCAGTCCCTAAGCGGAGGGAATCTCCGACTCAGCCAGGAATCAAACCCGGGTCCCTTAAAATGTCCTTCCATCGCCCTGACCAGTTTCTTTTCTTTGCTTTTTCGCTATCGGTCGTTGTATTTCGTCGGGGCGGACGTCCCATTACGCTTTTTGAAGTTCATCTTTTTATTACAGAGGGCAGCTAGCCCTCTGATCGAATACGCTGAGCTACCGTGCCGCCTCCACTCAGCTATAGAGGAGGACGGTAGAGTCGTTAAAACGTAACAGAGTGAGTTAGCTTCGCAATTAATAATACTGGTATTAGTACAGATGTATGGTTAAACACTTTGATAATTGGATAAGCATTGTATTGATTACTGAGCCGTAGTAAAAATTGCTGTTTTGAAGAGCGCGTTGCAGTGAAGCAGTCGCCCTCCGATTCTGGCGGTGGCGCCGCTTTGACAATCGCTGCTTTGGTGTCTCCCTCTGGTGGGAAAGGGGTAGCGTGGCTTGTTCACGTGCATTTAGGGGGCGTTATGAGCTCGCTAGGTGAGAGTCTGGGCAGTTGGTCAGTCGGGGTGAGGCTGGGTCAGTCTCGCGTCACCAGTTGCCGGTCTGTCTCTCGTTCGCATTTGCGCGGTAGTTAGTGTCTGTCTGTCGTCGGAGTGCTAGTAGGTCTGTAGTTTGGATCAATCTTTAAAGCCAGAAAATGAAAGTCTTGCCACTCCGCCAGTAACAGAACTCCGCAAGTGGTCGCCCGGTCGGGGCTGAGGTCCTGCATCTCAGTCTGCGCGTTAGGCCGCCAGTCTGCTCGAGTTGCTCGGGCAACGGTCATTGGCGGTTCGATCGATCGATTGGTCGGTCGCGCACTGAGACACAAGAAAATTGGTCCGCCTTGAGCGTCGGCGCATGTGAGGTCCCCACGTGAGCGAGGAGTAGTGGCTTCGCGGTCGACACGAGAGCAACAGGAGTCAAACCTCGGCATCGAGCTAGCCGGGGCGAGCTGCGACGCCGTGAGACAGGAGATCGGCGCGCCTTCCTGCGTCCGTTGCAGCGGCTGGCAGCGGACGGTTCGGGAGAGCGTTGGGGGTGCTGCGCCAGGTCTTCACCAGCAATCGCAGTTTATTAGAAGTTAAGCGACTGGAGCTATGTTGTTTCATTTACTTGCTAAATTCTACTTGTTTTCTTGGTGAGGTCACCAGCCGCTTTGTTTTGGGGTCGTCCCACCATTTTTCTACGTTTACCCACCCTCAGGAAGGTGGTTATTTATGAATTGGGTGGTCCGTTTTTTCCCTTGTGGAGTAGGGGCGGGTTAGAGCAACCTGCGGTTCGGGTTGTTTGGTAATCTCCCTATCAATCTGCCGTACGTTAATAGCTGCCTCTGTCATATTTGTCGGATTCGGTGTTTACGAATTTATTGCTTAAGACGTAAAGGCCGAATTCCTGAAATATGTTTTTATCTTGCCTATCATCTTGAGAGGCGGTATATGTGTAATGTAGAGCATGTTTGTACGTTTTATGTAAGACTGCATTTCATGGGTTTTTATTTAAGTGGTCATTTTAGCATATAAAGTTGCCACCCTTCCACGGTAAGAGTTTTCTTTTCAAAAACAAGTTGCACTTTCGGTGGTAATGTGAGTGTTTTGTACCATTTCCATCCCTCCTACGGGGTGCATAGTCTATGTGTTTATGTGAGTTGTTAAAATTTTTAGTTTAAAGTAATCTGGTGTGTTGCACATTTTCCCAGTGTAGTCTTTCAGAGGTTGTTGTGAGCGGTCGTTCAAAATGGTTCAAATGGCTCTGAGCACTATGGGACTTAACTTCTGTGGTCATCAGTCCCCTAGAACTTAGAACTACTTAAACCTAACTAACCTAAGGACATGACACACATCCATGCCCGAGGCAGGATGAGCGGTCGTGACTACGACCGTGTTAAAAGGGAGCGGCAAGGTTCTCAGCCCGAAAGCTCACACTGTCAAAAAAAACTGTTATTTCTGCCTCTGAATAAATTGTAACTTGATATTTAGAGGGTGCTTTCTGATTATAATTTTTAAATTTGTTTTTTTTAAAAAAGAAAGGGTTTTTAGGAATAAAATTTCCATTTGCTGTGAGAAATTTCTTTTCATCAGTTACCCATTGGCAACTACTTCCACGCTCACATAGTGCGATTAAATGTGTTAATGTTCTTGATGAATCGCTAGTGAATAAAGTAAATTCTTTAAGAAAAGATTTTGAAAGTAAATCCACGGTTCAATTACGGCGAATCGTAGTATGTAGAACATATCACTCAATAAAAGCATTTTCGCAAATGAGATAATTTCAAAAACAAAGAGTCAAAGAGTAAATAGCTTTTTCAAAGAGTAATTATTGTTCCATATTCGCGTTATATGTTTTGTTCCGGCGTAATGACAAGCGCCGGCACGACGATCGAGAACGATACAGCCGCGAAGACTGTGGAACGACGTCAGCCGATAGTACACTGACTAGCACCGCACCACAACAGGAGCGACCGCCATCCCGAGATTATATAAGCGCCACGCACTAATAGATCCGGACTAGAAGAGAGGCACTAGAAGAGCCGTGACTTGTGATCTACATGAACTTGTGTGATCAACTTGCAAGGACATTGCATATAGCGAAGGACATTGATTATTTACGTGTCGCCAGTTGCTCGGGACCCATCATCAGAAACGAAAGTTAAATGTTGTAATAAATTCCATTAATATGATTCATTTGTATGTTGTCTAGTTGTTCTCCAACCCCCGCCCACTGCCGCACCTTCACCATTGTCCCCCCCCCCTACCCTCCACCTCTACACCCTTCATCTCCTTTCCCAAGGTGGCTTCCATCGACTCCCCCTCCCAGATGATGCCCTATATCCCTTCATTTATCCCTCCTATCAACTCTGATCCTCACCTCCCCCTCCCTCCCTCTGTCCTTTTCCCAGTCTCCCTCTCCCTTTCCATCCTGTTTTTTCTCCACCTGCCCACTCTATTCTCTTCCCCCGAGTCCATTTTCTTTCCCCTTCACTGTCTTCCCCACTCCTTTCTCGCTTCCGCCCTGCTCCCCCCATTTTTCTGTGCCCTCTCCCTCGATTGGCTCCCCCCTTTTTCCTTACTTTTCCTCTCCTCCATCCCTTCCTCCCCCCGCCTTAATCTGTCCCCCCCCCTCACACCACGGCTGCCTTCGTAGTGCAGTGTTTCCGTGAGTGTTCAGTGCTGTGCATCCCCTTTTCAAGTGTTGCGAACAGCCATCATACTGTCGCTAGGTGTGTTTTTAACCGTTGCGAACAGAAACCAGACTGTCGCCATGTTTTTTTTAATTGTGCCTGTCTATTTACTATGTGTTTTCATCAGCATCACCGACCATTTGTTTTTGTATTTTCTTCACAACTCTTTCGCCATGTTTCCGTTTTTACGAGTCGCCGTTTTATCGCTTGCTTTTATTGTTATGATATCTCCTAATTCTGTTCTTTAACTTTTCTGTAGACTGAAGAGCGGCGTATTGTGCTGCTTCCAGCCCCCCACCCCCTCCCAGAAATCCAATAAGGAGGAAAAAAAGTTGTCTAGTTATTCGAGAAAACAGCTTCCTTGGTACCCTATAAGAGACGAGTGGGCAGGATTCCACGTTTTTCAAATCAATAAATAAGTTTGACTACACTCTTTCTAAAGTAGCCCTCGTTCTTCCTCAGCATGTAAGCGTGAAAGCGTAACATTTGTGTGGACTTCATTCCCTCTCCCGTCAAAACGAGGCTGTGCTGGCAGCGCTACATATCTTTTCTGTTTTTGTTTTCTTCCTTAATTACAGCTTGAAGCTGTGTGTCACATTCACATCTTTCAATACTGACATTTTTTTCACGTGTTCTTAAATCGCAGACACAGTACGAAGAACTCTTTGAGGTGACGGTATCCGCTAGACAATGAGAAACGAGCGCCGCATGTCACCAGTAGAGTACAGTGTGGGCACGAAAAATCGGCTCATTCCCATTCCGTGAGTTTCTTCTATTATTCTCTGACCAAGATAGATTTTCTTTTGCTCGGACATTTCACTTCTTGTGGTTTTTTTTTTTTTTTTTTTTTTTTTGTGCTGCTTGCTATGACCACAAATGTTGTGTGTGCCGTGGAGGTTTCATTAAATTTTGAAACCAGTTACATATTTTTCCAGTCAAACATTCAAAAGGTACTTCGAGATTGACTGCCACTACTTTGAAATTCTTATGTCTTTACGACCGAGTTGCACACTGCCATCGAAGCTGTACCATCTAATGTGCGTTTTGCCTTCAACTAAAATAGTAATTTTCCTGGATTATCTGTGTGACGAACATTAAGTACCTTTTAGTAATTAAGATGATTAACCAGCTCCGCCTTTTTCTCTGCATACTTTTTCAGAATTGAAGGTAAGTCAGATGTTGAAGGAGCTCGCAGTTCATCCATAAACACTGATCAGCCAGAACATTACGAACACCTACCTTCTAGCCGGTATGTCCACCTTTGGCACGGATAACAGCGAAGGCGCGTCGTGGCATGGAAGCAGTGAGGCCTCGGTAAGTCGCTGGAGGGAGTTGGCACCACATCTGCATACACGAGTCAGCTTATTCCCGTAAATTCCGGGGAGAGGGGCGGTGAGCTCTGACGCCACGTGCAATGACATCCCAAATGTGTTCGATCGGGTACAGTTCTGGCAAGTTGGAGGGGCCAGCACATCAACTGTAACTCACCACTGTGTTCTGCGAACCACTCCATCACACTCCTGCCCTTGTGACATGGATCATTATCTTGTCGAAAAATGCCACTGCCTCCGAAAGCATAATCGTCATAAAGTAGTGTACGTGGTCTGCAACCACTGTACAATATTCCCTGGCCTTGCACGAGCTCCAGTGAACCCATGGATGCCAACGTGAATGGTCCCCAGAGCATAATGGAGCCGCAGCCATCTTGTCTCCGTGCCGCAGTACAGGGGTCAAGGAGCTGTCCCCCTAGGAGACGACTGATTCGCGCCCTCCCGTCGACATGATGAAGAAGGTATCGGGATTCATCAGACCATGCAACGATCTGCAGCTGTGCCAACGTCCAGTGCAGATTGTCCAGTGCCCATTTCAGTCGTAGCTGCCGATGTCCTGGTGTTAACATTGGCATATATATGGGTCGTCGGCTGCGGAGGTCCCTCGTTAGCAGCGTTCAGTACATTGTCTACTCAGACACACCTGTGCTCCGGCCAACATTAAAGTCTGATATTAGTCCTGCCACAGTTCGTCGCCTGTCCTGTTTTTCCAGTCTGCCCAGCCTACGACGGCCGACATCTGTAAAGAGGGGTGGTTGCTCAACGCCACGACGTATGGACGTGGTTTCACCTTGGTTCCGCCACGTGTTGAAGACACCACAGTACTCCTCGAGCAACCGACAAGTCGAGCAGTTTCCCAAATGCTCGCTCCGATCCTCCGGGCCAACACAATCTGCCCTCGGTCAAACTCAGATAGATCGCGTGCCTTCCGTATTCTACACACGGCCAGCATGCTCACTGATACTACATGCACCGTGCATGCGTCTGACTAGCAGTCATTCCTCGCCAGGTGACAATGCTATGGCCTGGATGGGGTTATATCATCAGCAGGTCGGTGGTCATAATGTTATAGCTAACGAGTGTTTATAAAAGGCAATGTCCCGACTGAAACTTCATCACCCGGCCCAAACGCTAAGACCAAAACACAAATTTTGGAGAGAGTGGTGGTCTTATACTCTAGGTGTCGTTTAAGATGGATTTTTCGAAATTCCACTGCTAATAAGGTGAAATAGGGGTTAAAAGTTTTTTTTAAAAAAGAAACGTCCCCCTTAAGGCAATTTTGAAGCAACACATACGAAAATTGGTACTTAGTTTCTCTCTCAGAAATAAAGAAATGTGTGTTTCAGCATTTTTGGAAATTCAGCCTCTATGGCTGTGAAATAAAAATAACAAGTATTTTCAAAGATGCATCGCTGAGTTCGTATTTGACAATTCGGTTACCAATTAAATATACGTTTTTCAGTGTTTTTGGAAATTCAACCCCTATGGGGGTGAAACAGGGGTTGAAAACTTTTGTTAAAACGGGGTTTTCGTATGTCCGTCCTTGTGAGTGGAGGTCTGAGGAAGATCAGCGGTTCACTTATGTAATAAAATGGAATACCTACAGCCGTCTTTACGATCTCATTTACTATATGACTACCAGTATGATTGCTTCAGCGCACCATCTGATGCTCAGGGAGTTAACACCATCCGTATACACGACGTATCAGTGACAAATATCTATGACTCGTTTCCGCAGACTACCTGTAACAGTGATGTGGTCTATCCAACCATCAACTATTAACTGGTTCAACCACTGAATCCATTTCTTTTTAGCTCCCAACGAACAGTCGTTGTTCTAGCAATTTTTTTTTCAAAGACTCACCGCAGTGCTCGACAGTAACTATACAGTGGATCTGGGCAGTTTTAGAAGGGCCTGAAACGCCGCTGATGGATTTGTTCCTCAGGTGACACCCAGTGACTTGTCGACTTTTGAAGTCACTGAGCTGTCCTTTCTCTACACGCAACACAGTACTCCCCGCCTCCTTTTACACTGTCGGGTCCGCCTGTCGTGACATCTACTGGTCAGTCCCACATTATATAGGGGGGTGGGGGGGGAGGGTCCGGAGACTTTTGATCAGTTAATGTGTACTTTCCCCACAGCAGCACGTGTCCACAATGCCTTCAGGTGGCATTCAGTTTCGCGAGGGTGGGTGGGGGGGAGTGAGGGGAGGGGCAATGGTCTTAAGGTGTTAATGCTCTGCTCTGGCTCAGCAGTGTCTATTGTGCTACTTAGTTTCCGAAGAGACAGTTCTCCTTACCAGGTGCGTTCAAAGAAGATATTAGCTAGGTGATTAACTATGTATTGCATTTGTTTTGCATGTTGCTATATGTTTATTTATCGAGTGTCATTTTTTTATTTGTAGTTTACTTTTGCTGTTAGTGTTTACATATTGTCATTTTGTATTTTGTAGATAGTCCGACCCCGGTAGCTGAGTGGTGAGCACGACAGAATGTCAATCCTAAGGGCCCGGGTTCGATTCCCGGATGGGTCGGAGATTTTCTCCGCTCAGGGACTGGGTGTTGTGTTGTCTTGACCACCATCATTTCATCCCCATCGACGCGCAAGTCGCTGGAGTGGTGTCAAATCGAAAGACTTGCACCCGGCGAACTGCCTACCCGACGGGAGGCCCTCGTCACACGACATTTACATTTATTTATTGTCGATAGTAAGTGGTGCTATGAACGCTAGAAAATGGAGTTCCAAGTGGAGAAATCCGAACATTTCCGTCATATTCTTCTGTTTGAGTTCAATATGGGGTCGACAGCGGCGGAGGAAGCCAGAACGATTTGCGACGTGTATGGGGATAATGCTATTGGACAGAGCGCGGCAAGAAAATGGTTTTGTTGTTTTAAGAAGAATCGTTTTGACGTTAGTATCTCTCCACGTTCAAGAAGACCTTGGTGTTTGATCCAGATCGTTTAAACTCATTAATTCAGAATGATCCACGTCTGTGTATTCGAGAACTGGTAACTGTGTTGAACTGTGATCATTCCACCATCGTGCGACCTCTTCATGCAGTAGGAAAGGTTAAAAAATTGGGTGTATGGGTACCGCATGTTCTAACCCAAAATCACAAAATTCAGCAGGTGGTCATATATGCTTCTCTGCTTGCTCTTCATCAGCTGGCTAGTTTACAACACCAACCATTCCCAAATGTGTGTGAACTCCTAAGGAGCCAAACTGCTGAGGTCATCGATGGCTACACTTACACACTACTTAAACTAACTTAACGTAACTTATGCTAAGAACAACACACACACACACACACAATCATGCACTAGGTAGGACTCGAACGTCCAGCGGTAGGGGCCGCGCATTTCCAGTCATTCCCATCGTGACGAGAAATAGTGTCTTTATGGTAACATAAGGAAAAGAAAGGGTTGGTTGAGCCCAAATAAAGTAGTGACTCGGTGTAGAAAGACCTGTGCGCATTCACAAAAGATAATGTTATACGTCTGGTGGAAAAGCTAGGGTGCGGTGTTTTACGAAATGCTTCCCCGAGGTGTGACCACCACTGGTGACATTTATTATGAACAACTGAGACGTCTTGCAGACGCAGTCAAACGACAACGACAAGGAAGACTGCGTGAAGTGATGCTATCCACGATAACGCCCGCCCGCATTTTTGCTAGACTGACAAAAAACGCTTTACAGGAGTTGTGTTGGAAAGACATTCCGCATCCACCTCGTTGAGCTGATCTTGCGCCCTCAGATTTTCGCCTCTTCCGCTATCTACCAGGCAACCTTCAAGGAACTTCCTTTCCAGATGAAAATGCGCTCCTAAAACGCCTCTACGAGTTCTTCGTCTCAAAACCACGTGATTTCTACAGTCGCGGAACAGATAAGTTTCATGGACTGTGCGGCTGATCCGGGCGGAGGTTCGAGTCCTCCCTCGGGCATGGGTGTGTGTGTTTGTCCTTCGGATAATTTAGGTTAAGTAGTGTGTAAGCTTAGGGACTGATGACATAAGCAGTTAAGTCCCATAAGATTTCACACACATTTGAACATTGAACAGAAAAATTACCCCAGCGTTGGCAGACTGTTGTAAGTAGTGAAAGAGTATATATCAATGAGACTAAAGTCTCTGCTATGTGTATCTGTTGCGTTTATTAAACGTAAGGAAAAACACTAAGAACTTATGCACCAACTGATGACATCTGTGGAAGTGATCTGCAGATGTACCGAAGGGATCGGAACATCCAGAAGCTGTAGCAGTCAGGTCCATCGTCAGTACAGCGATGTGACTACGCCTCCCACGTCCACAGCTGGTGGGGGTCACAGACCTGGAGAAGCGCCTGGGATCGGTTGGGCGACCGGCTGCTGACGGAACCGCTAGCCAGTAGCCAGTAGCCGGTAGCCAGTAGCCAGAAGCCAGTAGCTGGGCAGACGAGCGGCGACCTTGGCTGCAAGCGGGTCACGGTTGCCCGCTCCGTTGGTTCCGCCTTACGTCACAGCCATGCTGGTCCGCGCCTTCCGAGGATTACCGACACCGCTGCTTGCGGCAACTTCCACCTTTCCAGAAAGGCACCGGCGGTCTCGCAGCAAGTGTGTTCTGCGATCAAACATTGTCTAAGCCACGTCCTCCGAGCAGTATTTGCTGCTGGCCAAAACTACACGTACACAGAAAGCATACAGAGAATGGATAAAAGTATGACAACATTGAAAACACAACACCTTACCTTGCCTAATGCAGTGCAGGAAATCCGCTGGGATTCAAAACAACTTCCACCGTCTCAGAATGGATAAATACAGGTCCTGTATGATTTTCAAGGGAAATCTTATTCCAATCCGTGAAGTTTCGAAATTGCAGCCGGATTACGACGATTTCTTGCCACAATATTTCGGGTGACAACCATTCAGCCATCTTCAGGTGAGTGTTTTGCTAATTCACATCGCTTCCTTTGTACCAAAAATTGGCACAAAACTTAAACCAAAAGATTTCTAGCTATATGTGAATAATTCTTTTATAGTATGGCTCCGTATGGAAAAAGGAACTGACACGCTTTTTGTTACATCTGAATACTATCTACGAGAATATCAGATTTGCAATGGAAGTGGAAATGGCTCTGAGCACTATGGGACTTAACATCAGTGGTCATCAGTCCCCTAGAACTTAGAACTACACTCCTGGAAATTGAAATAAGAACACCGTGAATTCATTGTCCCAGGAAGGGGAAACTTTATTGACACATTCCTGGGGTCAGATACATCACATGATCACACTGACAGAACCACAGGCACATAGACACAGGCAACAGAGCATGCACAATGTCGGCACTAGTACAGTGTATATCCACCTTTCGCAGCAATGCTGGCTGCTATTCTCCCATGGAGACGATCGTAGAGATGCTGGATGTAGTCCTGTGGAACGGCTTGCCATGCCATTTCCACCTGGCGCCTCAGTTGGACCAGCGTTCGTGCTGGACGTGCAGACCGCGTGAGGCGACGCTCCATCCAGTCCCAAACATGCTCAATGGGGGACAGATCCGGAGATCTTGCTGGCCAGGGTTGTTGACTTACACCTTCTAGAGCACGTTGGGTGGCACGGGATACATGCGGACGTGCATTTTCCTTTTGGAACAGCAAGTTCCCTTGCCGGTCTAGGAATGGTAGAACGATGGGTTCGATGACGGTTTGGATGTACCGTGCACTATTCAGTGTCCCCTCAACGATCACCAGTGGTGTACGGCCAGTGTAGGAGATCGCTCCCCACACCATGATGCCGGGTGTTGGCCCTGTGTGCCTCGGTCGTATGCAGTCCTGATTGTGGCGCTCACCTGCACGGCGCCAAACACGCATACGACCATTATTGGCACCAAGGCAGAAGCGACTCTCATCGCAGAAGACGACACGTCTCCATTCGTCCGTCCATTCACGCCTGTCGCGACACCACTGGAGGCGGGCTGCACGATGTTGGGGCGTGATCGGAAGACGGCCTAACGGTGTGCGGGACCGTAGCCCAGCTTCATGGAGACGGTTGCGAATGGTCCTCGCCGATACCCCAGGAGCAACAGTGTCCCTAATTTGCTGGGAAGTGGCGGTGCGGTCCCCTACGGCACTGCATAGGATCCTACGGTCTTGGCGTGCATCCGTGCGTCGCTGCGGTCCGGTCCCAGGTCGACGGGCACGTGCACCTTCCGCCGACCACTGGCGACAACATCGATGTACTGTGGAGACCTCACGCTCCACGTGTTGAGCAATTCGGCGGTACGTCCACCCGGCCTCCCGCATGCCCACTATACGCCCTCGCTCAAAGTCCGTCAACTGCACATACGGTTCACGTCCACGCTGTCGCGGCATGCTACCAGTGTTAAAGACTGCGATGGAGCTCCGTATGTCACGGCAAACTGGCTGACACTGACGGCGGCGGTGCACAAATGCTGCGCAGCTAGCGCCATTCGACGGCCAACACCGCGGTTCCTGGTGTGTCCGCTGTGCCGTGCGTGTGATCATTGCTTGTACAGCCCTCTCGCAGTGTCCGGAGCAAGTATGGTGGGTCTGACACACCGGTGTCAATGTGTTCTTTTTTCCATTTCCAGGAGTGTACTTAAACCTAACTAACCTAAGGACATCACACACATCCATGACCGAAGCAGGATTCGAACCTGCGACCGTAGCGGTCGCCTAGAACCGCTCGGCCACCCCGACTGGCACGTTTACTTGATACCACTCCACTTGATATCATTTTGTGTACGAGAAGCCAGTCGAGACTGAAGAGGACCTCCTGGCAAGAATTCTCGCTGCCTGAGGCGCTGTTCAAACGACGCTGGGATATTAGAACCGATACGACAGAAGTTTGTGCGACGATGCCACGCCTGCATTGTCGCTGGGGGACGTCATTTTGAATAACTGTTGTAATTGTAGCAGCTTGTGAAACCTCTGTAGCTAAATGAACTTATTACTGTACCGTACAGTTAGGATTTTCGGTCACTCTGACGTCAAGTTACGTGTGCCATTACTAACCCATCAACGGCGGAAATTATCTGAG
This sequence comes from Schistocerca serialis cubense, assembly GCF_023864345.2. Classification (NCBI taxonomy): domain Eukaryota; kingdom Metazoa; phylum Arthropoda; class Insecta; order Orthoptera; family Acrididae; genus Schistocerca; species Schistocerca serialis. The sequence goes on along the minus strand of NC_064638.1, from coordinate 1,198,511,570 downwards.
GGTATTGGGGAGTGTTGAGCGGGAACTCTGTATGTCATGATCACCATTCGGAACTTGACGCCCTTAGGCTGAGCACTGCGCGAGGATAAGACGGAACTTGAGTACAATTTCTTTTAAAACTTGCGTTCTGAACCCTTGTACCTTAAACTGATACATTTACCCGTCTCCATCATCACTAAAAGTGTGTAAAATAATAACCGACTCTTCCTGTATAATAGAAACTTAGGCTTACGTGATAAGAAGTAGGAAAATAGGATTAAGTGGTAAGGTGCCAGCTCATTAAAAGTAGAGTCTCACAGATAATTTAATTACCTATGTAAAGTTAAATTCTGCGGTCTGGTCCTAGACAGGCCACAAACCTAGCGCCGCGTCATCCTCTCCCAAAGGCGTCAACGGATGGTATGTGGACGGATATACGTCAGCACACCGCTTTCCCGGTTGTTCTCAAGTTTCTTGACCTTGAAACCGCTACCAGTCGGTCGAGTAGTTGCTCAGCTACCCTCGCAATGCTAAGTGCACGCCATACCAGTCCACCCGCAAAGGAAAAATCAGTGGCTGTACCGAGAATCGAACCTGGGACCCCCAAATGGTAGGCCGCCGTGCTTGCCACTTAGCTACAGAGACGAACTTTACTAGGCTACAAATAAAATTTGACACAGAATTTCTCAGAAAAATAATCTCGACGATTGACAAAATAACAAAAAGAACGATTCAAATGGCTCTGAGCACTATGGGACTAAACATCTGAGGTCATCAGTCCCCTAGATTTAGAACTACTTAAACCTAACTAATCTAAGGACATCACACACATCCATGCCCGAGGCAGGATTCGAACCTGCGACTGTAGCAGCAGCGCGGTTCCGAGACTGAAGCGCCTAGAACCGCTCGGCCACAACGGCCGCCGATAAAAGGACAATATTTAATAAGTAATTAAGGACTCGATTGAGTTCAGCATATCTGAGGTGTAGCTAAATGAACTTATTACTGTACCGTACAGTTAGGATTTTCGGTCACTCTGACGTCAAGTTACGTGTGCCATTACTAACCCATCAACGGCGGAAATTATCTGAGGGTATTGGGGAGTGTTGAGCGGGAACTCTGTATGTCATGATCACCATTCGGAACTTGACGCCCTTAGGCTGAGCACTGCGCGAGGATAAGACGGAACTTGAGTACAATTTCTTTTAAAACTTGCGTTCTGAACCCTTGTACCTTAAACTGATACATTTACCCGTCTCCATCATCACTAAAAGTGTGTAAAATAATAACCGACTCTTCCTGTATAATAGAAACTTAGGCTTACGTGATAAGAAGTAGGAAAATAGGATTAAGTGGTAAGGTGCCAGCTCATTAAAAGTAGAGTCTCACAGATAATTTAATTACCTATGTAAAGTTAAATTCTGCGGTCTGGTCCTAGACAGGCCACAAACCTAGCGCCGCGTCATCCTCTCCCAAAGGCGTCAACGGATGGTATGTGGACGGATATACGTCAGCACACCGCTTTCCCGGTTGTTCTCAAGTTTCTTGACCTTGAAACCGCTACCAGTCGGTCGAGTAGTTGCTCAGCTACCCTCGCAATGCTAAGTGCACGCCATACCAGTCCACCCGCAAAGGAAAAATCAGTGGCTGTACCGAGAATCGAACCTGGGACCCCCAAATGGTAGGCCGCCGTGCTTGCCACTTAGCTACAGAGACGAACTTTACTAGGCTACAAATAAAATTTGACACAGAATTTCTCAGAAAAATAATCTCGACGATTGACAAAATAACAAAAAGAACGATTCAAATGGCTCTGAGCACTATGGGACTAAACATCTGAGGTCATCAGTCCCCTAGATTTAGAACTACTTAAACCTAACTAATCTAAGGACATCACACACATCCATGCCCGAGGCAGGATTCGAACCTGCGACTGTAGCAGCAGCGCGGTTCCGAGACTGAAGCGCCTAGAACCGCTCGGCCACAACGGCCGCCGATAAAAGGACAATATTTAATAAGTAATTAAGGACTCGATTGAGTTCAGCATATCTGAGGTGTCACAGAAGACCACTGGAGCTGCGGACTAATAACAACAATTAATCAGGCTAATATATGTAGCCAAGTCACATTAATGTGGCCACCTGTCAAAAGCCTGTATAACCACCTTTTGTAGTGCGGGCCGCTGTGAAACATGCAGGAAGTGACTCAGTGAGATTCTGGAACGTACAAATGGCTCAAATGGCTCTGAGCACTATGAGACTTAACTTATGAGGTCATCAGTCCCCTAGAGCTTAGAACTACGTAAACCTAACTAACCTAAGGACATCACACACATCCATCCCCGAGGCAGGATTCGAACCTGCGACCGTAGCGATCGCGCGGTTCCAGACTGTAGCGCCTAGAAACGCTCGACCAACGCGGCCGGCTCTTACAGACAGGGATGTGGAGCGATGCTGAATTCAGTACCGTGGCCATCTGCTCTAGGATCCATGACGTGAACAGCCCGATCGATGTGGTGTCACAGTTTCTAGATTGAGTTTAGACCTGGGGAGTTTAGTAGCAGAGGAGTATGGTAAACTAATCCTGGTGCTGTTCGAACCATCTGCGTAAAGACCGATCTGTGTGACGGGCTGCATTGTCCTGCTGGAAAAGGCCACTGTTCCAAGGAAAATCATACTGCGTGTAAAGGTGGACATGGTCCCCAAGGATAGATGCGCACGTGTGTTGATCCATTGTGCCTTTCAGAATGACGAGATCACCAAGGGAATGCCGCAGAAACATTCCCCAGACCGTAATCTCCCTCCTGGGACCCTTCCGACGACTCAACAGCCATCTGTCCGATGGAGCATGAAACATGATTCGTCCGCAAAGCCCACCTGTCGCCACTCTGTGGACGCGCAGCTCCAGTACAGGTGTGCAGACTGCAGTCTCCGTCGCTGATGAACAGCAGTCAGTGTGGGTGCGTGAACCAGGCGCCTGTTGCGAAGGCCCATAGCCAGCAACGTTCGCTGAAGGCTTGTTGAGAGGACTCTCTTCTTACCCCCTTGGTTCATACTGGTGGTTAGTTGTTTACCAGTTGGGCGTCTATTCGCCCACACAAATCTCCGAGGCCGTCGTTCTCCCCTTCCATCTATGCCCCGTGTTGCTTCACAGATGTCTCGGTGCCGGTTTTGGATAGCGCCATTTTGCCATGCACGGTATACCTTAATCACGACGGCACGCGAACACTTTAGAAAATTAGCCGTTTCGGAAATTCTTCTAGCCCTCATCCAAAAGCCAATGGTCATGCCCTTCTGGACGTCCAATAAATTGCTCCGTTTCCACACTGCGACAATGATTACAGAGTTTTCCGCTTCCCTCCGACGTCGTTATGTACCCTCCACTGCTAGTGCTGCCACCTGCTGTCGTGAGTTGCTATTGCGCTTTGACGTCCATCATAGGTGGTGGTCACATTAATGTATAACACAATTTAAAAAAGAAGAAAACAATTATGTCGTTAAAACGCCAGTTTACACAGCCAGTAAGATTTAGCTACTAAAATAACAGGAGAGATGTGCTAAATAACAGGAGACAATGTGCTAAATTAAAACATTAAATACTGTTCTCAACAGTTAGCAGCCGACACCGAGAAAGACGGAACAAAAAAGAACATGACTGGTAAGAAAGGAAAATGGTTCAAATGGCTCTGAGCACTATGGGACTCAACTTCTGAGGTCATTAGTCCCCTAGAACTTAGAACTAGTTAAACCTAACTAACCTAAGGACATCACAAACATCCATGCCCGAGGCAGGATTCGAACCTGCGACCGTAGCGGTCTTGCAGTTCCAGACTGCAGCGCCTTTAACCGCACGGCCAAACAAAGGAAAATGTTCAGTGTCAATTTTCGGGTAACGTTCGGAGAAAGTGTAACATCTACATCCATACTCCGCAAGTCTGCCGGTGTGTGGCGGAGGGTACCTTGTGTACCTCTATCGGTTCTCCCTTCTATTCCAGTCTCGTATTGTTCGTGGAAAAGAAGATCGTCGGTATGCCTCAGTGTGGGCTCTAATCTCTCTGATTTTATCCTCATGGTCTCTTCGCGAGATATACGTAGGAGGGAGCAATATACTGCTTGACTCCTCAGTGAAGGTATGTTCTCGAAACTTCAACAAAAGCCCGTACCGAGCTACTGAGCGTCTCTCTTGCAGAGTCTTCCGCTGGAGTTTATCTATCAACTCCGTAACGCTTTCGCGATTAATAAACGATCCTGTAACGAAGAGCGCTGCTCTCCGTTGGATCTTCTCTATCTCTTCTATCAACCCTATCTGGTAAGGATCCCACACTGCTGAGCAATATTCAAGCAGTGGGCGAACAAGTGTACTGTATTCTACTTCTTTTGTTTTCGGATTTGCATTTCCTTAGGATTCTTGCAATGAATCTCAGTCTGGCATCTGCTTTACCGACGATCAACTTTATATGATCATTCCATTTCAAATCACTCCTAAAGCGTACTCCCAGATAATTTATGGAATTAACTGCTTCCAGCTGCTGACCTGCTATATTGTAGCTCAATGATAAGGGATCTTTCTTTCTATGTATTCGCAGCACATCACACATGAACTTCTCATCGAATAATTATTCTTCTGTGATCATCTTCGAGTAACACAGTCATACCTTCAATGTCGTATGCCAAATATAATATGCTTATGCTAACTTCCTTCTGAAAGCGCACTATTAAGTTGGCAGCCAAACCTGGACTACAGGAACGCACAAGAAGCAGAAAGGCGCCGAGACGAACTTGCTCATTCGGCCACAACGTGTCACTTAAGAATGTGCCTCGCCTAGTCTATCACCGATGATAGTACCGCCGCGTGGGGGGGGGGGGGGGGGGCGTGCGGTTTGAGGCGCCATGTCACAATTGAGCGGTCCCTCCCGCCGGAGGTTCGAGTCCTCCCTCATGCATCGGTGTGTGTGTTGTTCTTAGCATTAGTTAGTTTAAGTAGTGTGTAAGTCTAGGGACCGATGACCTCTGCAGTTCGGTCCCTTAGAAATTCACACACATTTTTGACGATAGAACCCCAAGTCACTCCAGATCACGACTGCGCAGACGAGAATGACCAATCTGCTAAAGTCAGCAACGGGCCAACTGCCCTCTGTGGGCACTGAAGGTAAGCAATTTCTCGCCCGTGAAGAAGAGATATACTCGCATGTACCATAGATCTGGCGCTTTGGCAGGCATCATGCATAATATAAACAAAGATTGCTCGGCCCACGAAATGGCTTTACATGGGGACACACCAATAATACTTGCAACAGGCACACTAGCTCACCGGAATTCCAGGCCATTCCCGTGTTAATGCAGTGAAGTGCTTCTCCATTTTTGTCAGTACGACTTTTGAAAGACAGTTTTTTTTTCTAAAACCATCAACGTATCATCAAATTAATATTTAATTTTAATGTTTTAAAATAATTTGTATGAATATAAATACTTTTGATTGAAGAGCAGTCTGTAGCACCGCTTCCATCCCCTTCGCGCCCGTGAAGGGTGACGTAATGAAAGAACAGTGAAAGAAAATCGATATGTTCCTCTCCTTAAGGGAAGCCGGATGAGTAGAACATTTTACAGACGTGTTCGGTATCCAAGACGTGTGACAGCAGGCCAAAAGTAATCATCACTGAAGGTTTGCAGGAGCTGCGCAAGCTTTTATAAAAGTTAATTGTACAGTGTGCCCTAGAAGCCTCCGAAACCCTCATGACTTTGTACATTTAGTGAAATAAATACCCGACTCTGCAATATTGAAGGAGGAGACAGATACAGTATCATCATCTTCTTCTTCCTTTCAAGGGTTAGGCAGTCTCATCTTTTTCGAAGTCTACCAATATCTCTTTGACCTGGAATTCTCATGAGGTATTGTCTCCAATCTTCGCGATATTCTTGAATTTCTTTCATTCATGCTGGAAACATTTAATGCTGTTCTTATATCTTCGTTTCTAGCTATATCTGTTCTTCGTCTTTCTTAGGAACGTCATATCTGCTGTTTAAATATTATTTTCTTATTTTTTTTGTATTAATAGTGAAAGGTGGCTACACTGAGCCACAGCGCCAGAGATTGCGCCAAAGAGTATTATTCAGCCGCCTCCACTGGCAGTTCTTGTCGAGAAGTCGTGGTGGAGAGTGCTTATTGAGAAGTAGCAGTAGGCAGTGCTTGTTGAGATGTTGCAGTAGCGAGTCGTAGTTGAGAAGTTGCGGTAGTGAGTGCTTTTTCAGAATTTGTAGTATTGTTTTGATGGGCTAGACGCCAGATGTTATTGGATTGGTGATGCTGTAATGATCAGAGTGTGCTTTTCGTCAATATATATGAAGGTAAAAAATTCCGGTTTTTTTTCATTATTTCAATGTCTTAAACAATAATGCCTCTTGGTCACAGGTTCAGTCAACAAATCATCTGGCTCGTGTTCTTGTATTAGACTGCATTTCTGGTTTCTATGTGCAATTATAGTATTTCTGGTTTTTTTTAATTACTTCAGTATAAATGGTGTTTAAAATATCTGGTCTTATTGAGGAAGAACCGTGCCAGATGTGTACGTTGAATCACACTTCCACATACAGAACAGTTACACTTGTGTTTTGTTGTTTCGTAGGTTTTATAGTTGCTGGGGACTTAATTAATTAATTGTGTAAATGGAAATTTTCTTTCATTCTTTGTTGTTATTCTATGCAGTCAGATTGTGGAGTAATACTAGTCAGGGCCAACCGGTTACGAGACTGCGTAACCGGACAGACAGCTACTAAAAATTAAAAAGTATTTGCATTCATTCAATAATTAAGCCCCCATGCAATAGTAACATACTAACGAGCGCGAGAGTTTGTTACCAGAGGTCTCCCGGTCGTGCTCAGAAAGCTGGAAGTCACATGACGTGAGGTTAGCGTGAATATAGCTCCATAAGAGGCAGTTAAAGGAAAGGGAAAAGGCAGTGCACTTCAGTCAACGAGCAGTTACGGTGCACCATCGTGGCGTTTTCATTACAACATGGCTCGGAGATAACATTAGGATGAGTGCCCGTAAACTCCGAACACACATACACACATTTGGAAGATTTCACACGGGGAAGAATCGTCGGGAAACTGGAAGAAGGACGAAGTGTGACGAGTGTGGACCAGGAGATTGAAAGGACCCACGTCAAACAGCGGGTGCAATTGCAGCCACACTTAACAGCTCTGCAAGGCACACAGTCTGACAAAGAGGCACGGTGACTGGATGGGAGTGATCTCTTTGCCCGACTACCAGTACGTTGTGATCCGTTAACAGCCGCGCATCGGCGGCAACGTTTGCGATGGTGCCAAGAGCATAGGGACAGGACCAACGTGAAATCCGATCGTATGCTCTTCTCGGATGGCAGCAGATTTAGTCTCAGCAGTGACTCAGGACGTACCCTCATATGGCGAGACGTGGGCGCATGTACTGCATACAAGAACATTGTCGGACACGATTATTTTGATGGCCCAAGTGTTATGGCGTAGGGAGGCGTAATTTTGCATTGACACGTTGACTTCCATATCTGTCGTGATGTTCAGGCGGGCGCTGTGGTTGCACGTATTGGACGTGGGTGCGATCCCCAATGACTGACTGGTCTGGCCGACACACATTCATGTTTTCGCAAGTAAGCTTCGAAACCGGTCATGGAATAAATTAAGAAGATAACTACCAACTGAAGCGGATGTAAGAAAATGTGACAGATGTCAGAAAATGTGGCGGAAGCGCGTGTCGCCGTCGTTATATACAAAGGGCGTTCAAAAGGTTTTGCACAGTAGTCTCTAATTTTTTTATTTTTTGCAGGAGGAGAGTGAAATTTTTTGTGAACGTACTTGGAACATTTAGCTATAAGTTGGTGTAGAAAAGTATTTTATTTTATATACAGGTGGGCTATAATGGACCGTGAAGTAGATGTCAGGTTTCGACAACGGTCGGTGATGGAGTTCCTCTTCAAGACCGGCGATGACTATGCCACGTCGGTTCACAGGAAGTTGCTCCCTGTTAATGGGGAGGACACAGTGGATCGCAGCAGTATCCAGCGGTGGTTGCAGAGGTTTAAAGAAGGTGATTTCTCTCTACTGGACAATCCACGATGAGGTAGACTATCGATGGCAGTGAGTGACGTGAATAAGGAGACCATTGATCAAATCATCCAAAATGACAGATGTGTGACGACACGACAGCTTGCTGAAATGACTCGTTTGTCATTGGGTAGTGTGGTATCACTGGTACAGTCACTAGGGTACAGAAAAATCTGTGCACGTTGGGTGCCTAGATTATTGACAAGAAAAATGAAAACTATGAGGAAGAAGGTGTGCGAGGGTCTCATGAAGACCTTTACTGAAGAGTGGAAACAGTGTTTTGACGGCGTCATTACCCAGAATGCAACATGGCTATTGATTGGCGACTCCATAGAGTGCTGTGTGCACAGCGACCATTGGTTAAATAAAATTAGAAGGAAGGTCAGCGTTGGCCGATTCCTGAACATATTCTGAGTTCGAATATAATAAACTTTTTTGAGACAGAGAAGCTTATGGGCGTGAATCAGCATGGTTTTAGAAAGCATAGCTCGTGCGAAACTCAGCTTGCCCTTTTCTTAGATCACATACTCAATGTGACGCATCTGGCCCAAAGTTCAAAATTACGGCCAACGCTGACCTTCCTTCTAATTTTATGAAACATGGATGTTTTTGCCCGAACCTGAGAGCAAAACCCAATCAATGGAGTGGCGTCATCCGGGTTCCCCTCGGAAGAAGAAAACAAGACTTTCACGAACAGCAGGCCGAAAGGTGATGGCCTCCTTCTTTTGGGATCAGTGTGGTGTCATTTTCATTGACTTTTTCGAACCTGGCTCCACTATTAACCGGGACCGTTACTGGTTGTCACTGGACAAGCTGCTACGTGGTATAAAGACCCACAGACCACAGCCTCAGGGTCAGGTCATCATACTGCACCATGACAATGCCAAACCCCATATAGACCTTATGACGCAGTAGAAAATCAGGAAAATGGGTTGGAAAATTGTTCCTCATCCTCCCTACAGTGCGGACTTGGCTCCGTCTGATTTTTACCTCATTGGTCGTCTGAAGGCCCACCTGCGCGGTAAAACATTTGATAGTGAGAAAGACCTTATTTCCCGTGTCAACCGATGGTGTAAAAGTAAATCCCCAGAATGTACGTTGGGCCAGATGCGTCACAGCTGATGGAAGCTACACTGAGTAGGCTCAATGTATAGCTAAATGTTCCAAGTATGTTCACAAAAAATTTCTCCTGCAAAAAGTAAAAAAATTAGAGACGACTGTGCAAAACTATTTGAACGCCCTTTGTCATGTCATCTACGTCATTTCCTTTTGTGTCCCACTTGCAAACAGGGCGAGGGAAAAACGACTGTCGATAGGGCCTATGCCTCTGTATGATCCTTAATTTCCCGGGTCTTATCTTCGTGGTCCTTGCGAGGACTGTATGTGGCGGCAGTAGAATCGATCTGTAGTCACCTTGGAACGCCGGTTCTCTAAATTTTCTCAGTAGTGTTCCTCGAAAAGAACGTCTCCTTCCTCTTTGGATTCCCATCTGAGTTCCTGACGCATCTCTGTGACACTTGCATGTTGCTCTACCGGTAACACATCTAGCAGTCTGCCTCTGAATTGCTCCGATATCTTCCTTTAATCGGCCTAGTATGGATCCAAAACACTCGAGCAACCTATATGCGATCTCCTTTACAGATGAATCGCTCTTTCCAAAAATTTTCCCAATAAACCGAAGTAGACCATACGCCTTCCCTTCCAAAACTGTCATATGCTCGTTCCATTTCATACCACTTTGCAACGTTACGCCCAAGCACTTAAACGAAGTGCGAAGCGGAACACTACTACTGCTGTATTCAAACATTGCAGGATTGGTTTTCCAACTTATCAGCATAAAGTTGCATTTTTCTTCACTCAAAACTAGCTGCCATTCATCAGACCTACTAGAACTTTTAAAAGTCATGTTGTATCGTCCTACAGTCACTCACCTTAGACACTTTCCCGAACATCACTGCAGCATCAGAAAAGAACTGCTGTCCGCCCTGTCCGCTAAATCACTTTTGTACATAGAAAATAATAGCGGTCGTAGCACACTTCCCTAGGGCACTGCCGGCCGGAGTGGCCGTGAGGTTCTAGGCGCTACAGTCTGGAACCGCGACACCGCTACGGTTGCAGGTTCGAATCCTGCCTCGGGCATGGATGTGTGTGATGTCCTTAGGTTAGTTAGGTTTAAGTAGTACTAAGTTCTAGGGGACTGATGACCTCAGAAGTTGAGTCCCATAGTGCTCAGAGCCATTTGAACCATTTGAACCTAGGGCACTCTCTACGATACCCTATTCTCTGATAAACACTCCCCGACGAAGACGACATACTGGGTTCCGTTACTGAAGATGCCACCGAACCACTCACATATCTGGGAAACTATTTCATGTGATCGTATCTTCGTTAACAGTCTATGTGCGGTGCCGTCTCAAATGCTTTTCGGAAACCCAGAAATATGGAACTGCCTGTTGCCCTTCACCCGTAGTTCCCAGTATGTGACCTGAGAAAAGGGCAAGCTGAGTTTCACACGAGCGATTTCTAAAACCGTGCTGATTCATGGACATAAGCTTCTCTGTCTCAAAAAAGTTTAATATATTCGAACTCATAATATGTTCAAGGATTGGTCTGTAACTTTCCGGGTCCGTTCACTTACCCTTCTTACAAACAGGAATCACCTGCGCCTTTTTCCAGTCGCTTGGCATTTCGTGCTGCGGTATATCGCAAGTCACGCAGGATAAATGGCTTTTTGATCTAATGGAATGCCCCAATATGCGCAAGGGCTGTAAAGGAACCCCCTCATGTTATGATGTTGGTCAGAATATCATCTCGATATCTGTTCGGGCCAAGGGTTGTAAAAGTTTGTGAATAGAAATTCTTTACGGGCTCGTTGCAAATGGGATTAATACCTCAGGTAGAAGACAAGGAAATCTTGAATCATTTGCCGTACATCAGGATGGAGCTCGAGCACACTTTGCTAATCATAAGCTTTAGGTCATTAATGAACAGTTTCGAGGGTGCTGGATTGTGCGTGGTTCAGAATCTCCAGCTCCACTGAAATGATCATTGGGAACCCCGACCTTACCAAACCATTTAACTATCACGGTACATAATCAAGTCCCATATTGCTCAACTTCGATACAAGACTAATGAAGAATTGCGCAAAAGTGTTGAGGAAACTTTTCAAAGCATACCTTCTCAAGATGTCAACCAGAATGTGGATATGGATAGATTTCCGAGCGAGGCACGATGCACATGCAGATCCGTTGGATACGTAATTGTAATACGCAGGTACTCCAACATACAATTTACAATATACAGTTTTGACCCAGGATAGCCGAGGCTTCTAGGACACACAGTAGCCTACGCTTTTCAGTACTAATAACTTTATTTTGTTTTTATCTCCTGTTTTGTTTGTTTCCTACTACATACTTTTTAGATGCTCTGTACATAGAAGCACTGCTGGCAGTAGATATGATATGTGGAACTATGTTACAGCAAGTGACGTCAAGGATATTGTTATTCTCTATAAAACTGGAGATACGCAGACCCACCTACTTCCTTTCTGTGATCTAAAAGAAAGCACGTTATAACAGATTATTGAACCACTTTTCAAAAGGCAGACACCTGGCACAGATAGAATCACATATTAACAACATAAAACAAAAAGGGTATAAACGGTATAAGGTGCCAAAAATTCCTATTATCTTATTAGTAGAACACAAGTAATTGATTTGAAACGTCAAGTAACATGTTTGTCAATTTCCTACGGTTGTCCCAGAAGAAAAAGGTCATCTCGGGACAATGTTTTTGGAAAAGTAGACACTGGACAGCGCACACGGATTAGACGTGACCTGTAGAACATTGTGCAGGGAGAGTTTATTAGTACACCTATGTAAGCAATCGGTTCGGTGTTATTTACTGCTGCGCGTGTTATAGCGATCGTGAGACGCAAACACGTAGGCAACAAACGGCCTCCGTGGTTGGATCACTGAAATAGCTGATCGTCGGCTGTCGTCGAGTTACTTGTGCAGACGTTATTGCCACTCTGTTTAGGATGGATAGGAGACTTACTGTCACTGAACTATGGGTAATCATTTAATTTATAGCGAGGCAAAAGGTGTCTCGTGGGCAGCTGTGCGAAGTTATCAAGAACGCTTCCCACAACGAAGACTTCCTGCACGACCGACATTCGTCGCTCTTCACCAAAGGTTTCTATCATCATAATTCTCTACTTTTACTCGATTGTTTTGCAATTCTTTCGTAACAGAGTACATTAGTTATCTTTACCTTTTTACAGTTAATTCTGTATGCGAAACGTATTGTCTGTCCTGATACGTTCTCATTTTATTATCAAATAAATCATGACAGAACACAGCTTACGAGTACGTATTTAATTTGCATAGACTGAGAGATACTGGCTCTTTACTAACCCGAGCAGAAGGTAGAGGCCCACAACGCAAAGAACGCACGTTGGAAGGTGACGAACAAATTCCGGAACGCATCCACAAATATCCTATTCAGAGTACTAGAAGTATCGCCCGCCAAGTGGGTGTATCGCACAAAGTCGTTTATCACACTGTGAAAGAGGGGCGTCTACGGTCTTACGACATTCACCGCGCACAAACGTTTAAGAGCAAGATTTCACTCCACTACGGTCGCAGGTTCGAATCCTGCCTCGGCCATGGATGTGTGTGATGTCCTTACGTTACTTAGGTTTAAGTAGTTCTAAGTCTAAGGGACTGATGACCTCAGCTGTTAAGTCCCATAGTGCTTAGAACCATTTCACTCCACAGCGAGAATTCTCAGAGCGATTTTCGTTACAAAGTGCGTGCATGACTTTGTAAACAAAATACTCGCCACAGATCACAGATGAAGCGTGTTTCACTAGCAAGGGAACAACTAATTTCCATCACATGCACACGTGGAGTGTACACAAACCGCACCAAGTAGTAGTAACACATTTTCAACGCTGCTTTTCCGTAAGTGTACGGGCGGGTGTAATCGATGATTACATTGTTGGGCCTTACGATTTACCTGCAAGACTGACTGGTAACATTTGCCGAATCTTTCGAGAGGAGACATTGCTACCAACGTTATTATAAAATAAAAATATTCCGTTAGCGGTATCTCGTAACACGTGGTTCCTCGACCATGGCGCTCCACCCCATGGTCACAGAATACGAAGGTTTTTGAACAGACCATTTCCAGGACAATGGATAGGACGTTTTTGGTCCATTTCGATGGCCAGCACGCAGTCCTGATTTAAATCCACTAGTTTTTTTTTTTTTTTTTACTTTCGGGGCCTTATAATGGAACTTATTTATGCTCAGGAAAAAAATAATGTGGACGGACTTACGTAGAGTATTTTCGATGCTGCCAGTACCAGGAAGGCTAATGTTCATGTTTGTGAACGAGTGGGACAAAACTGGCTTTTCCGCGTAATTGAGCATGTGTCGAATCGAAAGGTGGACATTTTCAACACATATTGTAGTATTGGTGTAACGAGAAACAAAGTAATGTTGGTTTCATTTTCGTTATGGTACTGCTGTAGGAAATGTAAATAACATGAATTTAATTTCCTTTATGGTATTGTTGCAAAAAGAGGAAACAGTTGATTGTGATTAATGCACAACAACTTACGTGGTAACTGGTAGATTTTGAACTAAGGAAAAAAAAATTTATTTGATGTTAGCTTTTCTTTCGTACCACGACTTTCGCTATGGTAATGTAGTAAAAGAGTAAACGTCTGGTTGTACCTAATCCATTGTTTAGGTAAAAAGAATTACACTTTCCTGACAACACAGTGACTGTTCACAGTACTTGTTCGGCAGTACCTAGCCGCCGCTCTGGTTCGTCCGTTACCTTTCTCTGGTCGCTGCGTCGATGTTGGTAATACACAAGCAAGGTGGTGTGTCAGCTGGCAATGTAAACAGAAATTCGGCCACTACCGAAGCTACAGATATCAGTCTTTTAGGAATACGAAAATAAAGAATGTGATACAACGATATTTCATCAGACTTTTCTGTCAAGCATACCGGGATGTACCACCTTATAATTCTGGCAGTTTTACCGTTTACACCCTAGTTCATTACTTGCCACAATTTTCTTCTTGACCTGCATAAATAATTTACCAAAGACAATGGATGACTCTTTAAAAACCGCGTGTTTTCTAATGACACGTGTATACGTATTAAGAGCCCAAACACATCAGTGCTAGTGACTCGCATGAGAATAATGGGACAGCCTTACAACTGGTTCACAGCAAATAGCTTATCTTTAAATATTTTCACACTCCTGATATGCAGTTCCAGACAAATAAAGAAAACTTACAAAAGTACCGATCAACTGTCGCACATTAGATAAACTACATGTGTGGCATTTCTGGCACTGACAACACGTGCATAAGCTAGCCAGACTGCCCAGTTCTAGAAAATGGTTCAAATGGCTCTCAGCACTATGGTCATCAGTCCCCTAGAACTACTTAAACCTAACTAACCTAAGGACAGCACACAACACCCAGTCATCATGAGGCAGAGAAAATCCGTGACCCCGCCGGGAATCGAACCCGGGAACCCGGGCGTGGGAAGCGAGAACGCTACCGCACGACCACGAGCTGCGGACCTGCCCAGTTCTGCCTGATCCGCATTTGCACTACTGGCCATTAAAATTGCTACACCACAAAGATGACGTGCTACAGACGTGAAATTTAACCGACAGGAAGAAGATGCTGTGATATGCAAATGAGCTTTTCAGAGCATTCACACAAGGTTGGCGCCGGTGGCGATACCTACAAAGTGCTGACATGAGGAAAGTTTCCAACCGATTTCTCATACTCAAACAGCAGTTGACCGGCGTTGCCTGGTGAAACGTTGTTGTGATGCCTCGTGTAAGGAGGGGAAATGCGTAGCATCACATTTCAGACTCTGATGAAGGTCGGGGTGTAGCCTATCGCGATTAAGGTTTATCGTATCGCGACATTGCTATTCGCGTTGGTCGAGATCCAATGACTGTTAGCATAATATGGAATCGGTGGCTTCAGGAGGGTAATACGGAACGCCGTACTGGATCCCAACGGCCTCGTATCACTAGCAGTCGAGATGACAGGCAACTTACTTGCATGGCTGTAACGGATCGTGCAGCCACGTCTCGATCCCTGAGTCAACAGATGAGGACGTTTGCAAGACGACAACCATCTGCACGAACAGTTCGACGACGTTTGCAGCAGGACGGACTATCAGCTCGGAGATCAAGGCTGCGGTTACCCTTGTCGCTGCATCACAGACAGGAGTGCATGCGATGGTGTACTCAACGACGAACCTGGGTGCACGAATGGCAAAACGTGATTTTTTCGGATGAATCCCAGTTCTGTTTACAGCATCATGATGGTCGCATCCGTGTTTGGCGACATCGTGGTGAACGCACATTGGAAGCGTGTATTCGTCATCGCCATACTGGCGTATCACCCGGCGCGATGGTATTGGGTACCATTGGTTACACGTCTCGGTCACCTCTTGTTCGCATTGACGGCACTTTGAACAGTGGACGTTACATTTTAGATGTGTTACGACCCGTGGCTCTACCATTCATTCCATCCCTGCGAAACCCTACACTTCAGCAGGATAATGCACGATCGCATGTTGCAGGTCCTGTACGGGCCTTTCTGGATACAGAAAATGCTCGACTGCTGCCCTGGCCAGCACTTTCTCCAGATCTCTCACCAGTCGAAAACGTCTGGTAAATGGTGGCCGAGCAACTGGCTCGTCACAATACGCCAGTCACTACTCTTGATGAATTGTGATATCGTGTTGAAGCTGCATGGGCAGCTGTACCTGTACACGCCATCCAAGCTCTGTTTGACTCAATGCCCAGGCGTATCAAGGCCGTTTTTCTGGCCAGAGGTGGTTGTTCTGGCTACTGATTTCTCAGGATCTATGCACCCAAATTGCGTGAAAATGTAATCACATATCAGTTCTAGTATAATATATTAGTCCAATGAATACCCGTTTATCATTTGCATTTCTTGTTGTTGTAGCAATTTTAATGGCCAGTAGTGTAGAAACATGTCCACTATATTGCGCTGCTGGAGGGGTAGCTAGGACCTTTCGACTAATCACTGCCTTTTGGTATTATCCTCTAGAAGGATGCAGCAAAGGGCAAAATAGATTTTCTTTTACGGAAGTGCACAATAAGAATACCATCGACAACCGAACATCTTACAGAAGCTTCCTCATAAACCTTGGTATTTGTACACCCATCCACTAATGGTATCTGCAGTTAACAACAAAACTGCATGTCGCATGAATTGCGAAAAATCGTAGCCATAATAGAGGAAATAAATAAAATTGCCTAGGGTTTAGAATGGAGTTTTGTGTAATTAACACGTTGCTACCAATCGTGACGGGACAATGGTACGTAAGACAGCGGACTCGTATGAGGGAGAACGACGTTTCGAATTCCTGTCTGTCCGTCCCGGTTCAAAGTTTCCCTCGTTTACCTAAATCGTTTAAGGAAAATGCTGGGACGGCTCCTTTGAAAAGGGCAGGCGCGTTTTCCTTCCCCATTTTCCATCAATCCAAGCTCGTCTCCGTCTCTAATTACCTCTCATGGTCGGTGGATTTTAGACAGGCATGGAATCTGATATCTCCAAACATTCAAAAATAATATAAAACAGTGCACTATAAGCTACAATCTCTAATCTCTTTATTAGAGACGTTCTTAAAATTTTCACCTTGTAGACAGCCCATAGTGTTCTATAAAATCAATAACGTTTAGTATCAAGTAGCAAACAAGTGGAGAGTTGTGACAAGGAAGAGCAGTGCTTTCTTTTCCCTCGGAGTATCTGCTTTACTATTGATTTATAGCGCCCAGAACCGCTCGGCCACCCCGGCCGGCGATGTATGTGCGTACGAACACAGTAGCCTAGAAATAAATGTCGGTATATTTGTATGTATGTGTGTGTGTGTGTGTGTGTGTGTGTGTGTCGTGTCAGTTGATTGTTCTGGCGGATGGCTGGAGTGCGCACATGCGTAGTAGCGCTAAAAGGAGAAGCGGTTTCGCTCCTAGCGACATGGACATTGTGTACTCCGCCAAGTCTTAGGAAAGCTTTCCAACAAAACAAGCAACGTTACCAGATTCTCCGCAGTAAAGACATCCAGGACGCAAGACAATACCGCCAGATGTTCAACACACAGCCGGCTAGTAAAGTGCGCAACATGAAACCACATAAGGTAGATAGCCTTTCCAGTGTCTTCAGACGTAACTGCACAGCTTCTCTTTGATTCTGAATGAAATACAGCCAACGTAAAACGTATTCGGGGGCTGGTATTTTGCGTTTGTAGTTTGGGTGGAGTGCAATAACTGTTCTTAGAAGAGAGAAAGAGTAAATTGCAGACTCTGAGATCATTATTCGCTACGAGAAACACGAAATTCTTAATCACAGTTCACACTGATTTAAAAAAATTTTGTAAGTGCCATACACTAAACGTACAAGGTAGCTCCTTCTGCTCGAGCTAGGTGCTCAGATTACTACAGTATAAATAATAATATTGTTTATATTGACTATTAATCAAATAATTTTCTTTATATTTTCATTGCTTTTGATGGCGTGCATGAACAGGTGAAGATGTTTGGTAGACAAAAATGAAACATTCCCTTGCAAATGCGGAATACTATCTATATGGTGAATCATTAATTCAATTGTAACGAAATGATCATGCATAAAAGCATCTAACCGATAGCAAGTGCATTTCATAGCGAAAGGAGATCTACTATATCCATTCCATAGATGGAACAAAGACCTCTTTAGTCAATAATCCACTTTTTTCTTGTGGCCATGTTTCCCTAACAAAATGTTGACATCATAGCAATGATCAACGGTATAAGGGTGTAGAAGCCAGTGGAAACTACTGCATTAAAGACATAGTGTGTATCCACAGGGCATGTGGCCTGCTATTTAAAAAGCCTTATGATGATCACTCCATTGATAAAAGATTCCGCATTAGTCCCTCCATTGGGGTCTTCGGGAACGGACTGCCACGTGGAAAGTGACCATGAGCAAAGGACTGAACAATTAAGGGAGCGAAAACAATGTACGACACGGAGAGTGGAATGTAGACAATCTGAGTGTGGTAGGTGAGCTAGAAAATTTATAATCAGTGAAGGGAAATGTAAATGTTCAGTCAAGTATAGTGAGGGTCAGTGAAGTTAAGTGGAAAGAACATAATAATTTCTGGTCAGACGAATGTAGGGTAATATCAACAGCAGCAGTAAATTATGTACTAATCGGAGTAGGATTCGTTATGGATAGGAAGGTGGGGGTGGCAAGTGAGGTATAGTGAACAGTTCAGTGATAGGATTATTGTCAACAGAATCCACAACAACAATAACTCTATTATACATGCCTATGTCAAAAGCAGAAGGTGAAGAGGTAGAGAAAGTATACTGAACGACTAACTCAGTATGTAAAGGAAAGCGAAAATAGGGATTGAATCTGTGAAGTAGTATAACAGTGCAATAACAACCGATTTACGTAGCTTGTGCAATCAAATACCAAACATGGTTTATTACGTACAATGCCCCAACAGAACAAATAGTCCTGTCACAGAAAAGCCACGTATAACACTATCGTCCGCTACTGTTATACTATAACCTTAAAGTTGGCGGCAGTTCGTATAATGAAATTATTTTTATTCAATCAATTATAGTATAAAGAAGCAGAGCAGTGTTAACCTCTGAGAGGAATTTTGTTATATTGACCGTGTTGTACCTAACGGAGGTGGCTTATCGGAAGTGAAAGTCAAAATTACGTAATAATTTAAACAGTAACAAACAATATTTTACCTAGCTACGCTGTTCAAAGAATAAAGAAAACGGTCGCCAGCCTAATTAGGCAAGAGAATAATTGACATTCTTGTTCAAGAAAATAGGTGTGAGTAACTTTAACGAACTAACACAAACTATACTTTGCACACGCGAGTGCAACGAACTCTGGCACCTGCATATGTTCACGTTAAAGAAAGTGATAACAGTTATAAGAGAACATGGCTATTTGCATAAATAACAGAAAATGACATATACTTTTGCCTTCAAGGCTTGGTCAAACTGAATGGTCTCAATAATATTACTATCAATATTCACTGTAGAATCATAAAATAGGCATAGGTTACTTTTCAAACATTTTCCTATCTGACAAAAAATTGTAAATGTAGTTCACTGCAAAATTATGAACTGGTCATCTCAGCTAAATACTTTTCTATTTACAGTGAAAATTAAATTGAATTCACTAACGGATTACTTCTCACTGTCTTTTGAATAAAGAAGTTACTGTATTCATAGATAGTTGTCTTTCTATTAATTATTATGTAGCATGAGCATAATAGACAAACTATAGATCTTGTTACAACATTGCACTTTCAATACACAACAGGAACCCAATATTGCACAGACTTTGGCTTGAATAGCAAGAGTAATTAACACTTTCTATAATTAAGTAACTTTGTGCATTTGAACTACTTTCAATCGAGAGACGCCCTTAATCTTGACCACTGTAGCAGAGCAAACTAAACACACTTTCAATACACTAGAGAAACAAGGACTTAGCAAGCATTAACATATAACTCTCAACAGTTGCAGTCCTAAACTTTTACTGCAGTGAAACACAAATCTGAGATATTTGTAAGATCCTTTCAACAAACAATATTAATTTTAGCACACTCTATTGCCGTATTAATTTTAATATGCCTTAAATAAAGGACACTCGGTAAACACATTAGCGTGTGAGGGACTCTAAGTGGATATGCGAATGAGGATAAATCATGGGAGGTACAATAGTTCAGTCAAATTTTACCTTATATTTGGGTACACTATAACATTGCGCAATGTGGTGGCGATTGCATGTTAGTAGGTGGATTTGCAGGTAGAATTGCTGGACTCTGGCATTTCTTGGTGGCGATGATAGATACCAATTTCAGAATAGTTCCAGCTCTTTATCCATCCATCCGAGGCACTGGAAAGCGGCAGGAAAAGCCTCTCTCGGAACCAGCACAATATGCAACTTTTACGTGAGCAGTTGACAGTTTGGTGGCTCGTCCCCGTCTGACTCTTGGTTCCTCCTTTTCTACCTAGGCCAACCACAATTTGCGCGCGCTACACACTTCCGTTCGCGAGGGGAACCACAACACCTTTTACATACAAAATAACTAAGTGAAGGTCAGCAGTTTACATAACAGCAAACAAACATTTTAAATAAAACAGAACATTTGCGTATATTGGTAGTCCTACACAAAATTATTTAAATAAAATTATTTAATTTTAAAGATAACCAAAGAGATTATATGAGGAAGAAAAAAGATGATTTGTTCATATTGTGCATATTACAGAGATTACACTTCGTTACAGTATCGAATTAATCATACACTAATTACAGAAGTTCAACGATGGGATGTTGAACAAAACAGAAAGCTAAATGAATCAACAAAGAGTACGTAGTGTGTAAGCTATGGGCTGTAGATACTGCGATAATTAATACCACAACACTAAGTTCAGTTGAAGAGGAACGGACTTCCTTGAAACGAGCAATCAGAAAATCTGGGCAGACACATATAGGTTGAAACACGTATGTAACATAGCAGCGATGGCGAGGCATTGCAGCGTCTCTGACCAGAGAGTATGCGCTTGACCGCGCGAGTGTTGCGAGCAGTTCGCTAGTTGTCGCTATGCAGAGCAGTACTCTGTCAGTAGTCGTTGCGAGTCAGTAGCTCTGTTCAGTTGCGTCGAGTACGCTAGTAGTCGTCATGCAGAGCGATCGGTCAGTGGTAGCAGCCCAGTGCGGTTGTGTGATGTGGTCTGTCGGCAACACTGGTCAAGATGCTGAATGAGGTATACTGTTACTTAAGATAATCATCGGATAATGTAAAGTTTATTTATTGTAATTAATTTTCAACAAGTGCCCCCAATAATAATTTTGATTTCAAAAGCAATTTTACATAAAAATTTTATTTAATTGAAGTAACTATTTCGTTCCACTTCCCTTAAAGAAAAGTTTCAGTTTTCAGTTAAATAATTAAAAAAAAAGAATATTATTATTTGCAATGCAGTTCCTCCAAGCCGTGCGCAAGAATAAGAGCAGAAATTTGACTAGCAGTTACAATGAGGTAAGAATTTAATTCTGATTTTTGCACAGGGCCAAAGACCGATATTTCGGTTTAATTGAATTATCATTATCACTGAGATTTTCTTATCACTGAATTGACTTTCATTATTTTCGTGAGGAACTTATACTTGGGTCAGATTGCGATTCTTACACTTTTGTTGTCATAAAATTTAATTGCTAGGGAGGTTACGTTTGGCTCCTATTCATTTATTATTTCTGTCTTTAAAATTTCAGTGGAGAGGTTACACTTAGCGCAATGTCCATTTGCATTTCTAAATAATATTGTCATTACTTGTAAATTTTTGTGGGGAGGTTACACTTGGCGACACCCAGTCCAGGATCGTATTTCGTTGAGAGTCTTTTGAACAACAGTCAGATATCTGCTCTTATTTGCTTAGATATAATTAGGATTTGGCGCAACGCTTTTACTAATCTTGTGACTTTCTCTCTACAGGTCAACGGCAATTCGTTGCTCTGTTGTATTTGTGTTGCTTTTGCATTGTGCTTATTGATTTTTTGAAAAATTTTGACTATTGTAAAAATGCCGCGAAAGACTGTGAATAGTGTATCGCGAGGTATTATGAATGAAATTACCGACTCAAACAACTTTACGGATAGGACATATGACACGCAGTGTAATGAGGACAATCCTGCGTTCACTAACAATCAGTGCATTCCAACCACTAATGATGACTTTTATCTTAATGATGAACAAACGAACTCGGTTATGTCCTCTGTTGATTTGACGACAATTGATGACGCAGAACGCTCTATTGTAATGAGCGCTGCCGAGCTTAACACACCCGATTTGGAAAACCCAAGTAACGCACAGACAAATTTGTCTAATGAAAATGAACAGGATACTCAAAGTACGACGGATCTATTTAATTCCGAAATAATGTCTGACAGTGTACATCCGACTGACAAACCTTTTTGTAAATCTCAGAATAACCAAATGGTTACAGTAAGCGAGAGAGTTCCAGATCCACCACTAAACAGCACAGAGAGTATAAACGCTAACTTTGGCTTTGAACAAATTTTGGTAAGATTGCTACAACAACAGAGTGAAGATTTCAAACAACAATTTAGTGAATAGAACGAAAATTTTAGACAACTTAATGAACAGGTCAAACAACAGAGTGTTGATAACAAACAAGATAATGAAAAACTCAAACAACACTTAAATGAAAAACTTGACAATAATGCCGAAGATCTCAAACAGCTTAGGGAACAGAACAGACAGCTTAGTGAACAAATTAGAGACGTTGCCGCGCAGTGCCATGACACTAAGGAACAGTTGCGCGTGGAAATTGAGGCTTGTTCACGAAAAAATAGCGAAGAAATTAAGTCTGTTGCGCAAGAATTAAGGGAAATGCAAACAGCCGCAACAGAAACACTCAGAGACGAAATTAGCGGAGTCGCTAAACAATGCTCTGAAAAAGCTACACAATTACGGGATGAGTTTAAAGCAATGACGGTAGAACTTTCGCGTACAATGGACGCAAAGATAGACGCGAAATTCGAACAACAGAACACTCAGATGAACGAGCGCTTTAATCAGCACATACAAAACAGTGATACGCGTTTCCGCAAATTTATTCAAGATCAAAACAAAGTAAAACGACAAGTCATGGAAACAATCACTGCACAAAGACAAGAGGACAAACGTAAAATGTTCGCGAAAGCGAAGACGTATGTAGACAATAATATTACTACAGTGTCCGACAAAATTAATACCATAGAACAATTGAACGCCGAATTACAGGATGAAATTTCTGATCTTAAATTAAAAACAGATACACACACAGTGAATATTCAAACAGTGACAGACAGATTCGAACAATTAGATCTAACACAGGATTGCGATGTCATCAAAGCTGATGTTAAAAAACTGAGCGAAACTACGCGTAAGTTGCAAAAACAGATTAATGCGTCTGATTCTAAAACCGATGATCAGGTTAAAATACTGACTGAAAAATGTGATGAATTGGCCAGTCGTATTGATGTTATCGAAAATACTAATGACAATAAATCAGACGATACTGCACCGGTTTCATTTAACCAAACACCTGAATTTCAAAATTTACAGCAGACAATTAATGAGATCGATTCATCTAACAACACGTTACGTAGGAAGTTGTCAAATTTACAACAAGAAGTAACAGAGATGAAAAGTATTTCAGTTAATAATAACACATCACAGCAGACGCCACTTAGTGAACATTTGTCTGACTCACGCAGCGTGTATAATGTGAGCAATTTACAGCAACTACGCGACTTCAAATCTGAAAAGCTACGTAACTTGAAGTACGAAATGACACAGACAAACAAATTTTCACACAAACCTGAACGTGTTCTCAAATTCAGTGACGAGAACTTTGATAATAAGCAGTTTGCATTTGTAAGAAAATGTAAGGAATTTAATAATGACAGCGTACAGGTACACGCTTTACACTGTATACGACAATTTATCTTTGTACATTCACCGCTATTACCTGTAATGCAGAAGCTAGCTTTGAACCAGATGCGACAATTTATTTTTGTATTTACAACAGCATTGCCTATAATGAAGAAACTAGAATTAACTTGGATACAACTATTTGCTTTTGAATTTATACCGCTATTGCCTGTAACGCAAAAGCCAAAATTTATTTGCAGTGCGTAATTGACCTCAGGGGATTCATTACGCTTTAATGAATATGTGCCGTGGCGAGCATAGGGCCCCGAGCTGTAGTAGTGCTGTTTCATCTTTAGTTTTCTGCACTGCTGCCTTTTCTTCTACTATCCTTTATATCTATCCAAACTGCTCTTTAACTATTGCTCTACCTAGTATTAAGAAACGAGTAATGAAAACCGGATATGACAAATATTTTACCGAATGTGACAATTTTCAGTAGGCACTCCCGTAATGACAACTACCGCCGTAATTTTAATTACAGATAAAATCGTAATCATCAGTATGTGTAAAATTAACAGCAAACGCATTTTTTGGTAACAATAGACCTTTTCACCACAACAGCATGAAAGTCAGCCGCTTAGCATACGTAACCAACAATGCAGTCTACAAGGTCAACCAAACTTTAATGTTTCGCCGCGTGCACGTATAGTCCCAGCTCCAACAAATAGTGACGCATGGCAGCAAAGAAACAACTACGTACAGACAACACACTATTTCAACTCGTATCGCAATGCGCCGTATAGAAATTACTATCATGACATACGTAAAAATGATGAGCACAATTTTCAGCGTACATTTAATAACAGTCGATCTTATGAGCAGCAACAACATCAGCAACAACATATTATGATGAATGAAACAGACAATAGGTGTCATCCATAGCGTAACACGTCGGTAAGAAATAACAGAACAGTTCATATAGTGGATATGCCACAACATTCTCCCGTAAATAATAACACGTACGATAGATTTTAACCAGATACAGCACAGATTGCATATTACAGTAACTCAAACATTACTTTTGACACGCAGAATTTTGTTCACGAAAATGTTATTAATTTTGACGCCATCCGACACACGTTTGCATTAAGGACAGAATTACGACGTATGTAGACGATATTCTTATCGCAGAAGCTAACTGGTCTGAACACAATCTGATTCTTGAACAACTGTTGCAAACTTTTCATGCACAAGGACTTACAGTTAATCTTAGTAAATCGCACTTTGGCAAAACTTCCATAAAATTTCTGGGACACGTAATTTCAGCAGAGGGCATTGCACCTGATCCGGAAAAACTTCGGGCTCTACGTGACATTAGTGTTCCTACGACGAAGAAACAACTACGCAGTTTTTTGGGCTTAATTAACTTTTTTCGTAAATTTATTCATCACTCCGCTTTAGACACGCCTAGATTATGCCAATTAACAGGTAAAAACACTATTTGGTCTTGGGATAAGCAAGCACATTCTGAATTCATGAACCTGAAACATGCTTTGTTGAATGCTCCACTTTTATCGCACCCAGATCTTACCAGAAATTTTTCCATTGCCACCGACAGTTCTAACACCGCTTTAGGCGTACATATTTTCCAGGAAATTGAAGAAGATGGTTCAATAGTAATTAAAAACATCGCATTTGCCAGCCGCATTTTGTCACCTGCTGAACGAAATTACTCCGTTACAGAATTGGAAACATTATGTGTTGTATGGGCTTTCACGAGATTTAGGCACTTTCTTTATGGCAGACATACCACCGTCTACACAGACCACAGAGCGATACAATTTTTACTTTCGGCTAAATTCACGCACGATAGATTAAGCAGATGGAAACTTTATTTACAGGAATTTAATTTTACGATTGTCCACATTCCCGGCACACAAAATGTTATAGCAGACGCACTATCGCGTTCTCTCAGCAACAATCAGCAAGACGTAGCAACCAACTTCTGCAAAACAAATTACAGTGTCATGTACATTCAGCAAGTTGCATTTGAAAACTTTATTTCATCGTCATTACAGGACATAGCACAAGAGCAAAATAAAGACAATGTGTGGAAAAAAATTAAACACCTTTGGCAAGATAAGAATAATGTTACGATTAGACACCACTACACTGTACGCAATGACATTCTGTTTCGCCGCTCTTATCCTGACAGCAACAATTGGTTATTATGCATTCCTGACGAACTGGTCAACAAATTAATCTGGTACACTCATTTAAGTTACGCACATTACGGAGCACGAAAATGTTTTCTTATACTGAGACAGAACTGTTATTTTACCAACATGGAGAAACGTATACGACGAGTTTTAGCGTCATGTAAAATTTGCCAGAAAGCTAAATCAGACACCACTTCACATATTCCTCCTTTATATCCCATTGTACCTGTTAAATTAAGACATATGGCCGCAGTAGATATTTTTGGTCCGATTCCGAGAACTAACAGAGGTTTTTGCTACATCTTTGTCGCTGTTGAGCTCACTTCAAAATTTGTTACTTTCACTCCATTACGCAAAGCTACTGCTAAAACTGTTTCGAAAGCATTTGTAAAACATTTTCTATTTCATGTAGGGCATGTGATGAAAGTAATTTCTGACAATGGATCTCAATTTCGTAGTAGCGTATGGACACGCATGTTACGAGCTAGAAACATTTCTCCGATTTATATATCCAAGTACCATGCTTCTTCGAACCCTTGTGAACGGTTAATGAAAGAAATTGGTAAGCTGTGCCGAATATACTGCCACAAAAGACATATTGATTGGGATACACACATACTCTCATTCCAAGATGTAATTAATTCCATTCCAAATGAATCCACTATGTTATCTCCGTCTGTTATACTGAAAAACGTTGAACCACCAAACAAAATTAAAGAATTAGTAAACTTCCCTAAATGTCGTCGACTAAGACACCACGAAATAATTGACATTGCGCTGAACAACATCAAACGTGCCGCAGAACGCCGGAGAAGACAGCAAAAACAGGTTTGTAGACGCCGAGACTTTCACGTTGGACAGAAGATATTAGTACGTACACACTATTTATCCAGTAAATTAAAAGGTAAGTGCAGCAAATTTGAACTTCTATACGCAGGTCCATATCGGATTCGCAGCATCCCTCACCCCAATGTTGTACACGTCGAAACTTTGAGAACCAGAAAATCGAAAGGCAACCACCATATCTCAAACATTAAACCATTTATTGAGTGAAGACACTTTATGATTCAACACACTATGATGTCATTTACTAATGCAATTATTTCACCTGACTAATTACTGATGATTATCGTACACTCCTGGAAATGGAAAAAAGAACACATTGACACCGGTGTGTCAGACCCACCATACTTGCTCCGGACACTGCGAGAGGGCTGTACAAGCAATGATCACACGCACGGCACAGCGGACACACCAGGAACCGCGGTGTTGGCCGTCGAATGGCGCTAGCTGCGCAGCATTTGTGCACCGCCGCCGTCAGTGTCAGCCAGTTTGCCGTGGCATACGGAGCTCCATCGCAGTCTTTAACACTGGTAGCATGCCGCGACAGCGTGGACGTGAACCGTATGTGCAGTTGACGGACTTTGAGCGAGGGCGTATAGTGGGCATGCGGGAGGCCGGGTGGACGTACCGCCGAATTGCTCAACACGTGGGGCGTGAGGTCTCCACAGTACATCGATGTTGTCGCCAGTGGTCGGCGGAAGGTGCACGTGCCCGTCGACCTGGGACCGGACCGCAGCGACGCACGGATGCACGCCAAGACCGTAGGATCCTACGCAGTGCCGTAGGGGACCGCACCGCCACTTCCCAGCAAATTAGGGACACTGTTGCTCCTGGGGTATCGGCGAGGACCATTCGCAACCGTCTCCATGAAGCTGGGCTACGGTCCCGCACACCGTTAGGCCGTCTTCCGCTCACGCCCCAACATCGTGCAGCCCGCCTCCAGTGGTGTCGCGACAGGCGTGAATGGAGGGACGAATGGAGACGTGTCGTCTTCAGCGATGAGAGTCGCTTCTGCCTTGGTGCCAATGATGGTCGTATGCGTGTTTGGCGCCGTGCAGGTGAGCGCCACAATCAGGACTGCATACGACCGTGGCACACAGGGCCAACACCCGGCATCATGGTGTGGGGAGCGATCTCCTACACTGGCCGTACACCACTGGTGATCGTCGAGGGGACACTGAATAGTGCACGGTACATCCAAACCGTCATCGAACCCATCGTTCTACCATTCCTAGACCGGCAAGGGAACTTACTGTTCCAACAGGACAATGCACGTCCGCATGTATCCCGTGCCACCCAACGTGCTCTAGAAGGTGTAAGTCAACTACCCTGGCCAGCAAGATCTCCGGATCTGTCCCCCATTGAGCATGTTTGGGACTGGATGAAGCGTCGTCTCACGCGGTCTGCACGTCCAGCACGAACGCTGGTCCAACTGAGGCGCCAGGTGGAAATGGCATGGCAAGCCGTTCCACAGGACTACATCCAGCATCTCTACGATCGTCTCCATGGGAGAATAGCAGCCTGCATTGCTGCGAAAGGTGGATATACACTGTACTAGTGCCGACATTGTGCATGCTCTGTTGCCTGTGTCTATGTGCCTGTGGTTCTGTCAGTGTGATCATGTGATGTATCTGACCCCAGGAATGTGTCAATAAAGTTTCCCCTTCCTGGGACAATGAATTCACGGTGTTCTTATTTCAATTTCCAGGAGTGTATTTTTTCTTGGCAAGTGCCCGGCAAGGTAAGGTTAGCAGGTCGCTTTTCTTGTCGTTACACATCAGGCCGTGCACATTTTCCATTTTTTTTTGTGTATATGATTGTACTCCAGTTTTGTTTGTATGCACTATGATATAGTTAAGATATAACACACCAGTCGACTTTGACATTCTTTTTGCCCTATGACATCTCAAGATCGTGACTGTTTTACATTTTTTGCTGCTGCATTGTATTATTCTGGGTACATTTTTGCATCTGAACACTGTCAATGTCTTTGACATATTACGTTTTCTGTCATGTTATGCTGTATGGTTAATTGTGTCACCATTAACCAGTCATTATTTAGTGGGTATATGATTTAAATGCAAGACATTAATCTCTGTTCATCAATTTCAGAAAGAAATGATGCGTGTAAGAAATAAATTCAACAGAAATGGGAATTTCACCTACGGAATAAACGAAAGAAGATGCAATAACTTTATGAGGAAGAGTAAATGGATCAAGATTGGCAGGCATTAACAAGAATATACTATACTCATCGTAGAATAGCAGTCTTAACTAATTTTTTCTTTCAGAATACAAGGTGATTGATGCAGGCTGTCAGACAGAACTACACATCTTAGTTTTAGTGATGAAATATGCTAGAGATAAGGAATAGTTATGTAATGAGTAATGAAGTGATTTTTGCAGATGATAATGAATGCTGACGAATAATGATGAAGAATATGCTGTTATGAATAATGAAGTTTTTCTCTACAGGTAATGATAATAATGAAGTTATGATGATATGGATAATGAAGTTTTCTTTACAGATGAGGATAATGTTGAAGTTATGTATTTATGCTATGTAGTTATTTAAGTATTTGTTGCAGTTTGTTTTGACAGCAGGTGTTATATTACATAGTAGGATGACGGAAAGTTTTGGAAAGGACAGCTATGGAACACATTTTTATACACATTTCACTACCTGTTAATTCGAAGTTCACTACTTTTCAGCATAGTGTGCGTTTCTTCTTTCAGGTCAATAATCCATTTTGTATATTTTTTCAGGAGAAGTTTTTCATGATACTTACTAAACCTGTTACTTATTATACCTGTTCTAGTACTTGCATTTTTATTTTTTACCCATTTGTGTTTATCATTTATAAATGTGATCACATATACTGCCTTGTTACATAACCTTGCTACAGCTGACTCATGACGAATGACGTTACCTATCCTCATTTGCAGCACTAGGTCAAAAGCAAATAGTGTTATGCCTCAGCAATTAATTATCGATCCCAACGCAATGCATTGCTAACAAAAAAAAAATGTATTACCAGTCCCAAGTAGTGATACCAGTTTGAGAAAGTTCTGAGTAATACTGATTAGCTCTGAATAGTATGTCACTTGAGTAATGACTTCTTAATGAGACAAATATATATATATAAAATAATGCTTTGTAACTGGCTAAGAACTGCCACTGTTTATTGTAATGAGACTACTTAAAATGCCCATGATTATTAATGCTATGACTATAATTAACTGTAATTAGAAGAGGGCTAATGATTCTTAATTATGCTTTGTAACTGGAAATGAGTGCGATTGTTTCATAATGCTTTGTAATTAGAAGGCTAATGATTCTTAATATATTGAAATGACAAATGATCAATTAACTATGCTTTATAATTGGAAATGAATGTGATTGTTTAATAATGCTTTGTAATTAGGATAAAGCTAATGATTATTACTATTGGAATGACAAATGATTAATTAATTATGCTATGCTTTATAATTGGGAAAGAATGTGATTGCTTAATAATGCTTTGTAATTAGGAGAAGGCTAATGATTCTTAATTATGCTTTGTAACTGGAAAAGAATGCGACTGTTTAATAATGCTTTGTAATTAGGAAAAGGCTAGTGATTAATACTATATTGGAATGACAAATAATTAATTAACTATGCTATATTTTGTAACTGGAAAAGAATGCAATTGTTTCATAATGCTTTGTAATTAGGAGAAGGCTAATGATTAATACTATTGGAATGACAAATAATTAATTAACTATGCTATATTTTGTAACTGGAAAAGAATGCGATTGTTTCATAATGCTTTGTAATTAGGAGAAGGCTAATGATTAATACTATTGGAATGACAAATAATTAATTAACTCTGCTATACTTTGTAACTGGAAAAGAATGCGATTATTTAATAATGCTTTGTAACTAGGAAAAGAAGGTTACTGATTTTATGTAATACAATTAATGAACATTTTTCTGTAATACTACATACATGGTACAGAAATGTTCAATAACTGGGCTATGAATGCCGCAAACTACTACTGTAATTGACAATATTATGTGACTTAATGTCCTTCACCTTATGATCTAACTACCCTGAATTACTGCAATGTCCATTTGTCCTGTTTATCCTAGTGATCATGGAGCACTATATTTGGTTTGGCACTAATTCTACGTTGGTGTGCCTTGTAAGAGCGTGGTGTTGACACGACATGCTGTCCACCACCGTGAGCGATGAAGACGTTATTATGGTCCCACTGTTTGGTGTACCTAATGTACTGCCAAAATGAAAACATGGAACATTACTACGACAGTTCAGTGTCTTGGCTACACTGATAAATTCTGATGGGAAAAGAACTTCAAATTGTGTCACTTGGTGTTGTACTTCTGTGGAAAGATATGGACTTTCAGAACAGCTGTGTGCAATCTAAAGTGCTACAACCATGATGCAATCCTTCCGTTTCCTATCCTAATTCTTGTCACATAGTGAAAATCATTTTTGCTAACATCATTTATGTTCATGGCTACACATTTTTTTTCGATTCGCTGAACTCCAGTGCGAGTACATTTGTGTCACTTATCGATATTTTTTTTTTGCCATTATGTTTATTTATTGCGAAAATGCTAAAGACATTTTTTCGATTTGTTCTGAAGTACAGTATATGTCCACTCTTGTCTTTTATATTGTATATACATTTTTTTATTTTTTTTGAGGATATGTTCTGAACTACAGTGCATGTGCACTTATGTTAGGTGTTAATATGTTTTCTACTGCATTTCAGTGCCTGTGCACTTTTCTCATTTTTCAATATGATTTGTACTCATTCTGTATATTCAATACTTTAATGCGTATGCACTTATGTCACTTGTTACTAATTGTATATACATTTCATCATTTACTGATATGTTCTCAACTGCAGTGCATGTGCACTTATGTCACTTGTCAATATAATATTTTTTGCCAGTCTGTTTATTTGTTCTGAATATGCTAAAGAATTTTTTCAGTGCCTGTGCACTTTGTTATCTGTCAAATAATTTGTATATACATTTTTCTGATTTGTTACTATGTTTTGTACTCACATTTTGTCTTTGTCTGATATATTTTGTACTTAGTGCGTGTGCACAACATTTAATTCATGTACTACATCTAAATATTCTGTAAATTGTAGAAGTTTATTAATTAAAGAAAAATTTTGCCGCGATTGGCAAGTCCAAATGACTCACCATCGCTGCCAAATTTTTGCCCCCCCCCAGTGGAGGGTTATGAAACACGTATGTAACATAGCAGCGATGGCGAGGCACTGCAGCGTCTCTGACCAGAGAGTATGCGCTTGACCGCGCGAGTGTTGCGAGCAGTTCGCTAGTTGTCGCTATGCAGAGCAGTACTCTGTCAGTAGTCGTTGCGAGTCAGTAGCTCTGTTCAGTTGCGTCGAGTACGCTAGTAGTCGTCATGCAGAGCGGTCGGTCGGTGGTAGCAGCCCAGTGCGGTTGTGTGATGTGGTCTGTCGGCAACACTGGTCAAGATGCTGAATGAGGTATACTGTTACTTAAGATAATCATCGGATAATGTAAAGTTTATTTATTGTAATTAATTTTCAACAAGTGCCCCCAATAATAATTTTGATTTCAAAAGCAATTTTACATAAAAATTTTATTTAATTGAAGTAACTATTTCGTTCCACTTCCCTTAAAGAAAAGTTTCAGTTTTCAGTTAAATAATTAAAAAAAAAAAAGAATATTATTATTTGCAATGCAGTTCCTCCAAGCCGTGCGCAAGAATAAGAGCAGAAATTTGACTAGCAGTTACAATGAGGTAAGAATTTAATTCTGATTTTTGCACAGGGCCAAAGACCGATATTTCGGTTTAATTGAATTATCATTATCACTGAGATTTTCTTATCACTGAATTGACTTTCATTATTTTCGTGAGGAACTTATACTTGGGTCAGATTGCGATTCTTACACTTTTGTTGTCATTAAATTTAATTGCTAGGGAGGTTACGTTTGGCTCCTATTCATTTATTATTTCTGTCTTTAAAATTTCAGTGGAGAGGTTACACTTAGCGCAATGTCCATTTGCATTTCTAAATAATATTGTCATTACTTGTAAATTTTTGTGGGGAGGTTACAAGGTACACGGAAGGTAACTGGGAATTAGCCTTGGGTAACAGATTGAATACTTCAACTTATCGATGGAAGAAGAAAATACAAAAATGTTCAGGAAGAACAGAGAAACAACAATAGAAGATAGTTAGAAATGAAAAAAATAGGAAGTGCAAAGAAACAAAGGCGAAATGCCTGCAAGAAAAACGCCGATAATTCGAAAAACAAATAGTCATTGGGAGAACATCGGTATATAGAAAATTTGAAACAAACTGGAGACATACCATCGGACTTCGTGGATAATAGTATACACGCAATAGATAACTACGAGAACTGTAAAACACTCAGCGACACAGCTAAACCATAAAACATGAAGTTAGTCCAGACTTAACACACTAACAGGTACGCCATGTCCAAATGACGCCAGTAAATGGTAACTACACCAACGGGAAAAAAATCGCAATACCAAGAAGGAGTTCTGGGACATAAACGAAAGTTTCCAGCCGGCCGCTGTGGCCGAGCGGTTCTAGGCGCTTCAGTCCGGAACCGCGCTGCTGCTACGGTCGCAAGTTCGATTCCTGCCTCGGTCATGGATGTGTAGGATGTCCTGAGGTTAGTTAGGTTTAAGTAGTTCTAAGTTTAGGGGAGTGATGACCTCAGATTTTAAGTCCCATAGTGCTTAGAGACATTTGAACCATTTTTGAAAGTCCGATGGTATGTCTCCAGTCGTCTCATGGACTCTGCACACCAACTTGAACAATGCCGCCATGAATTTAAAGTTTCCTACGTATGTGCTGTATAGCTTCTGCCTTATTTATTCGAAAGTTTTCCAATGCTGTGTCCAACTCTAATACTGAATTTTTGTCAATCAACTCACTTTTCTTTTTTCTGTAACATCTCCAAAAATTTCTTCCCCCCCCCCCCCCCCCCCCCCCCGTAGAGGTATTCAATGTACTTTGCACCCATCCACAATTTCTGTCTCGTTTAACAGCAAAATCCCTCTTGCGGTCTTAATAATGACATTTTTGTTTTTAATTTCACCGAAGTTTGTTTCAAATATCCTATATACCAATGTTCTCCCAATGACTATTTGTTTTTCGAATTATTGGCGTTTTTCTTGCAGCCATTTCGCCTTTGCTTCTTTGAACTTCCTATTTATTTCATTTCTAACTAACTTCTATTGTTGTTTCCCTGTTCTTCCTGAACATTTTTGTATTTTCTTCTTCCATCGATAAGTTGAAGTATTCAATCTGTTACCCAAGGCTAATTCCCAGTTACCTTCCTTGTACCTATATGTGTCTGCCCAGATTTTCTGATTGCTCGTTTCAAGGAAGTCCGTTCCTCTTCAACTGAACTTAGTGTTGTGGTATTAATTATCGCAGTATCTACAGCCCGTAGCTTACACACTACGTACTCTTTGTTGATTCATTCAGCTTTCTGTTTGGTTCAACATCCCATCGTTGAACTTCTGTGATTCTATCTCTGAAACATGATGTCTATTGGCTGTTGATATACTTTTCGGGATGTGAGGTCGTGGTCCAAGAACTTTTCTGCTCCTTACGTTTCGTCCAGGACTGCGCTGGACTTCCTCAGAGGCGCTGCTCCGCTGAGTCTTGCCGACTGACTGGTCGGGTGTCTGAGAGCGACTTATATATTGTGAGAAAGGAGGGCGTGGTTCAGGTGACACGTGATGAGCAGTGATTATCCATAGCAAAGATAAGGCTGACTATCGATTACCACCTTGTCAAAGATAAAAATTGTTAGCAATTTTGTAGAGCCACTGTCCATATATCGCTAAGTTTCATAGCCTCCTCTTTCCTATTAAAATTATCGTGATGTTTATAAATTTCGATAGCTTCTCTATATAGCCGTGGATAGTAATTTAACGTTGTAGATAAAACTTCGGTATCCGAAAACTTCGCTTGGTTGTTGCCTGGTTGAAGAGCATGTTCCGCTACAGCTGACTTTTCTATTTTTCCAAGTCGACAAAGACTTTTATGCTCTTTCAGTCGCGTGTTTACACTTCTTTTGGTAGTACCAATGTAAGCTTTACCACAGGTACATGGACTTTTATACACACCACATGTCGACAGGGGAGGGCGTTTATCCTTCACAGATCGTAGTACTTGACTTATTTTCTTTGTTGGTTTAAAGATCGGTTTTATGTCATGTTTTCGTAAAATCTTACCAATCCGATCTGTTACTTTTTTAATAAAAGGGAGAACTACTGTATTTTTCTGTCGTTGTGGTTCATTCTTATCTTTTGGGTTTCTGTTCCTTGGACGCAAAATTCTATTTATCTCTTTTCTTGAATAGCCGTTTTTTTTTCAAAAGCCTGCTTCAGATGTTTCACTTCAGCATCCAAATGTTCAGGTGTACATATCTGTTCCGCTCGATCGACAAGACTTTTTATGACACCTCTTTTTTGTTGAGGATGATGATTAGAATTTTTTATGTAAATATCTGTCCGTATGTGTTGCCTTCCGAAAAACTTTATATTCAAAGCTTCTATAGGACCGTCTCATAACTAAGACATCCAAGAAAGTTATTCTGTTGTCCTTTTCTATTTCCATGGTAAACTGTATTTTTGGATGAATTTTATTTAGATAATCAAAGAAATCGTGCAAGGTCTTTCTGCCATGGGACCAAACCACAAATGTGTCATCTACATATCGATACCAACGAGATGGTTTGTTATTAGCTTTGTCTAGGGCTGATTGTTCAAATTTCTCCATATAAAGATTGGCAATCGCAGGGCCTAATGGATTACCCATTGCTACTCCATCAAGTTGTTCATAAAATTCATTATCCCACTGGAACTGACTTGATGTAAGACAATGTCTGAAAAGAACAGTCAAATCTTCTGGAAAAATATCCGCTATGAAAATCATAACTTCGTTAACAGGAATCATTGTGAATAAGTACACATAAGGAAGTCCAGCGCAGTCCTGGACGAAACGTAAGGAGCAGAAAAGTTCTTGGACCACGACCTCACATCCCGGAAAGTATATCAACAGCCATGTTACCCGGTCGTGAAAGCCTTCATTCTACAATGATGTCTATTCACATTTCGCGCCAATCGCGTACCAAGAGTGGCGCTAGCAGCACCACTATAAAGATGCAAATCGGATTTCCTCTAAATACGCGCTGTAACGGTAGTGGGCGTTAAAGAGATGAGATGATGGCAGTCAAGAATGCCCTAAGGCAACAAAGGCGCCATTATCAACACTTCACCTCGCTATGTTTGAACGAGGTCGTGTAGTAGGGCTACGAGAAACTGGAAGCCCCATCTGCTATACTGCAGAAATACCTGGCAGGAATCTAGTCACTGTGCATGATTACTGGCTGCGGGGGTGACAAGTATGAGCGGTTGCAAGAAGACCGGGCTCCAGACGCCCCCGTGGCACTACTGAGAGGAAAGACCATCGTGTTCGCGTATCTCTCTGGCGCACCACACTGCATCCGCAGCGGCAATCTGAGCAGCAGTGGTCACCACAGTGATACTGTACAACGAACTGTTACAAGTCGGTTACTTCAACGATAGCTTTGAGACAGACGCCCTGTAGCGTGCATTCCACTGATCCCAAACTACCTACATTGGCGACTCCAGTTGTGTTAGGCGAGAACTCATTAGAGGGCAGGGTGGAGGTCTGTTGAATTTCCTGATGAACGCTGGTTCTGCCTCGGTGCCAGTGATGCCACGGAGGCCAGATGAGCTCCAACAACCAGCTTGTCAGCGACCTAAACACACAGGACCCACACCTGGAGTTCGGTTCTGGGGTGTGATTCCGTATGACACAACAGGAGCACTCTCGTGGCTATAACACGCACCCTGAGTGCAAAATTAAACGTCAGTTTGGTGATTCGATCTGTTGTGCTGCCATTCATGAACATCATTCTGAGAATGTTCTCAAACAGGATAACGTTCGCCAACATACCGCTGTTGTAACCCAACATGACTACACAGTGGCAACGTGTTGCCATGGCCTGCTCGATCGCCAGATCTGTCTCCAATGGAGCACATACGGGATCATCGAACGACAACTCCAGCATCATCCACAAACGGTATGAATCGTCCGTGCACTGACCGACCAAGTGCAACAGACATGATACTCCATCCCACAAACTTACATCCGGCACCAGTTCAACATAATGCATGCATGTATGCATGCTTGCATTCAACATTCTGGTGGTTACTCTGGTTGTTAATGTACCAGCATTACACATTTGCAGAGGGTTATTTCACGCTTACATTAACCAGTGATGTTGCTGTGTCAATCATTCAAATACACTATGTGATCAAAAGTATCCGGACACCCCCAAAACATACATTTTTCATATTAGGTGTATTGTGCTGCCATCTACTGCCAGGTACTCCATATCAGCGATCTCAGTAGTCATTAGACATCGTGAGACAGCAGAATGGGGCGCTCCGGGAACTCACGAACTTCGGAGGCGCTCGAGTGCTTAGGTGTCGTGTCATACGCCTATACGCGAGATTTCCACACTCCTGAACATCCCTAGGTCCACAATGTCCGATGTGATAGTGAAGTGGAAACGTGAAGGGACACGTACAGCACAAAAGCGTACAGGCCGACCTCCTCTGTTGACTGACAGAAAACGCCGACATTTGAAGACGGTCGTAATGTGCAATATGCAGACATCTATCCAGACCATCACACAGGAATTCCAAAGTGCATCAGGATCCACTGCAAGTACTATGACAGTTAGGCGGGAGGTGAGAAAACTTGGATTTCCTGGTCGAGCGGCTGCTCGTAAGCCACACATCACGCCGGTAAGCGCCAAGCTACGCCTCGCTTGATATAAGGAGCGTAAACATTGGGCGATTGAACAGTCGAAAAACGTTATGTGGAATATATCTTCTGGTAATGACTTATGTGGAATGACGAAGAAAGGGAATCACGGTACACAATGTGGCGAGCCGATGGCAAGGTGTGGGTACGGCGAATGCCTTGCGAACGTCATTTGCCAGAGTGTGCAGTGCCAACAGCAAAATTCGGAGGCAATGGTGCTATTGTTTGGTCGTGTTTTTCATGGAGGGGGCTTGCACCCCTTGTTGTTTTGCGTGGCACTATCACAGCACAGGCCTGCATTGCTTCCCACTGTTGAAGAGCAATTCGTGGATGATGATTGCATCTTTCAACACGGTCGAGCACCTGTTCATAATGCACGGCCTGTAGCGAAGTGGTTACACGCTAATAACATCCTTGTAATCGACTGGCCTGCACAGAACACCTTTGGAATGTTTAGGAACGCCGACTTCATGCCAGGCCTCACCGACCATTCGCCAAGAAACCTTCCAGCATCTGATTGGACTTCTGCCTGCGAGAGTGGAAGCTGTCATCAAGGGTAAGGATTGGCCAACACCATATTGAATTCCAGCATTACCGAAGGAGAGCGCCACGAACTTGTAGCTCATTTTCAGCCAGGTGTCCGGATACTTTTGATCACATAGTGTATGTTGCTTCGTACACATGCATACCAATGGCCGCAATGTGAATGTTTATATGAATAAGTGGTGTCTGCTCTTTCGAGCATGCCGGAAAACAGACACTACGCATTCATATAACTGATTCGCCTAAATGGACAATGGATCCACTTTCTTCAGTGCGGATGCACAAGTACGTCCGACCTCCGGCGGGAATCTCAGAGTATCAAGCATGGAGAAAGCTGATGGACACTGCGGGCAGGTGGCGCTCGGTGGGAATGTTGGCCGGCCGTGAGGCGCGCCGAGACAGTCCGATTAGTTGCGCTGAACGATGTGTCCCACATAGCACAGTGGTTAACGCACCTGACAGGTAATCAAGAGAATCTCGGATGGATGGATGGATGGTTTTGGGGAAAGAAACCAAACAGCGAGGTCATCGGTCTCATCGGATTAGGGAAGGACAGGGAAGGAAGTCGGCCGTGCCCTTTCAGAGGAACCATCCCGGCATTTGCCTGGAGCGATTTAGGGAAATCACGGAAAACCTAAATCAGGATGGCCGGACGCGGGATTGAACCGTCGTCCTCCCGAATGCGAGTCCCGTGTGGGAGATTCTCGGTCCGGTACATATTTTCGCTCGTCGCCGCTGATTCCGTGTAATGTCGTGATGTAGCTGACATCAATAATCCCTTCACTTTCCTTTCCTTAACCCCCTTCCCCTCCCCCTCCCCCCCCCCCCCCCCCGCCTCTTCCGCCTTCAATTTACATATCAAAAATTTGAGTTGCAAGTAAAACGGCCACAGGAGTGGTATTCCTAGTTAGCTTTACTACCAGTCCTGGTGGTCCTGTATAAGTGGTTTGAGCAATGTCAGATGTTGAGTCATCACTGTGGAGGCCACGGATGTCATTATCAGTTCGTGACGGAATTTGAAAGGAGGGCCATATAGTGAGTCTCCATTTGGCTGGTTACTCGTAAAACATCATGATTTATGGGTATTAGGATGTGATAGTGGCCTGATGTTGGACCGCCTGGGAACGTGGGGGCAGGCATTCTCTTCGTTAAGGTTCCAGTCGACCACGTCGGACCATCACAAGGGACGATCGCACCAAGCACATCGTAAGCCCTTCACATCTGCTCCTGCTGTCCGAGCACGTGTAATTCTGGATTATCCCATTCCAGCACCCGGACTCGGGAATTATCGTCCCATGAGAAGGATACCATGATGACTACTTCGGCGAGTTTGGCGGCGACCTGGAGAAAAGTCCCATTCTTCTATTGTTTTGGAGAGACACAGCAGTGTTCGGCGTCACACTGTGAGGAACCATCTGGTATGACTGCAGATTACGGCTGGTAACGACAGAGGAAGCACTGACGGCACAACGGAACCCCACAGACATCTTGAGTTGTCATGTGTTACAACTCAAGCGACAGTATGGTGGTGCCATCTTTCAAAATGGAAAGATTCTCCCCGATAGAAGTCATCCCCGATAGCTGAATGGTCAGTGTAACGGACTGCCGTCCTAAGGGGCCCGGATTCGGTTCCCGGCTGGGTCGTGGATTTTCTCCGCTCAGGGACTGGGCGTACGCAGGTCGCCCAATGTGGCGTCGAATGTAATAAGACCTGCACCTAGGCGGCCGGACCTGCCCCGTAAGGAGCCTCACGGCCAATGACGCCAAACGCTCATTTCCCCTTCCATTTCTCCGATAGAACACGTGAGGGGCAAGCTCGGACGTCAATTCCATGCCAGTGGCAGTATACAGAATACCAAGGACCAGTTACGACAATTGTGGACCAGTTTGCCTCAGGAGGGGATATAAACCGGCTCTATGACAGCTTTCCCAAACCGAATCAGGGCTCGCATCCTGCCGGCCTAGGTGGACGAGCGGTTCTAGGAGCTTCAGTCTGGAAGCGCGCGACCGCTACGGTCGCAGGTTCGAATCCTGCCTCGGGCATGGATGTGTGTGATGTCTTTAGGTTAGTTAGGTTTAACTAGTTCTGAGTTCTAGGGGACTGATGACCTCAGATGTTAAGTCCCATAGTGCTCAGAGCCATTTGAACCATTTTTTTGCTGGCATCCTGACCAGATGGGTTGCAACGCAGTGCTGATAAGAGGGCTGATACCGCCAAGTTCTTTGTAGCTTCAGATACCCTCCCAAGCTCGTAAGTTATTTCTCGTTTCTTCTTGTTCTTCTGGGTGTTTCCCTTAATATTTTTTTGCACAGCCAGTGTATTTTCATATCATTTAAATATTTGGTAAAATAATCGAAAATGTATCAGTGCAATGTAATGAAAAATTGTAATTTTGCACAGATAATACAAAATTTGAACTACTATTCTGTCGAACACTGACATTTTAAGACCGTGGCTGTGTAGAAAATACGAGATCTGTTAAAAAATACCAGAACTTTGTACACAAAAATTTTCTACGCTTACCTTTTACCTGTTGTGCATGGTCTCCTTCGAAATACTCTCCTCCACAATTGATACACGGCTCGCAATGCCGTTTCCACTTCCGGAGGGTGTCTTGGTGCGTCTCTTCACGGATCGCGCAAAGCGCCATCTGAGAATTTTCTTTTGTCTTGTCTATCGTTGCAAATCTTTGTCCTTTCAGCGGGGTTTTCAACTTTGCAAATAAAAAAAGTTCGCAGGGGCTAGGTCTGAAAAAATACGGAGGATGAGGTAGCAT
This sequence comes from Schistocerca serialis cubense, assembly GCF_023864345.2. Classification (NCBI taxonomy): domain Eukaryota; kingdom Metazoa; phylum Arthropoda; class Insecta; order Orthoptera; family Acrididae; genus Schistocerca; species Schistocerca serialis. The sequence continues at coordinate 1,198,470,666 of NC_064638.1, read as the reverse complement.
AGTGATTTCGTTTTTTTGTGAAATAGTCACGCGGCAACAGGGGTGAATGTGCGGGTGCGTTATCGTGACAAGAGCCATGAATTGTCTCGCCACAATTCAGGCCGTTTCGTTCTCACACTTTCTCGCAGGCGTCGCAACACGATTAACAGTCTGTCCCCGTGGCACGAATTCATGATGAACGAATCCTTCAAAGGCGAAGAAAACTGACAGCATGCATTTGACATTTGATCTGACATGACGAGCTGTTTTTGGTCTTGGAGAACGTTTTCCGACCAGTTGTGAAGACTAAACCTTGATCTCAACATCGTAGCCATAGAGCCACGTCTGATCATCAGTTATGATTCTCTTAAGGAACATCTCGTTCTCATTTGCGCGATACAAAAGCTCTTCACAGATTGCGAGGGGACGGTCTTTCTGGTCTTGACTCATGGGCACTGGGATGAACTTGGCGCCAACACGATGCCGTTCAAGACGCTGTGTCAGGATTTCATGACACGATTCAACTGAAATGTTACTTCTTCTGCTATCTCTCAGACAATCGATTGGCACCCCCAATTTTGTTGACATTCCTGAGATGGGCATCGTCGGTAGACTTCGAAGAGCGTCTTGAATGAGGGTCATCTTTAATTGCCGTCCTATCATTTTTAAATCGTGTGAACCATACGTAGCACCGAGTTTGGCTTAACCACTCATTACCTTAGGCTTCCTACGTCATTTGGTGTATCTCTCTAAAGGTTTTCTTGAGTTTCACGCAAAATTTAGTGCAGACGCATTGCTCCTCTAACTCAGCCATCTCGAAATTTGCAAACTGTGCGACACAACGTTCTACTCAATGCAGCACTGAACAATAAGTAACAGACATACAACAACGACAATTCCGGCAGTCACACATTAAACACAGGCGTGTGCAGGAATGCCAGTCGCATTTCGCTCCAGCGCACCATTGGCACGAAATTACAAATTTTACGGAATTTTTTGAACAGACTTGGTACAGGTTGATTCTTGCGAAGACGAAAACAGTAACCAGCCACTGTTAATAATGCTATTTATTCAGCTAGGACCGTTAACGGTTTCGAACCGAGAAGTTCTTCTTCAGACGGCTGTTCACAATTAGATGTACTTTTGTTGATGGTTACATTAAGCTTCAGCTCTTAATTCCTCCTTGTGGTGAAAGTACCATGGGGTGGTGGTGCCTTATGGGAAAAAAATGTTACTTGACACACCGTATTCAGTTGCAGCAGTAGCTAATAACGATTGAACACAATGTAAACAAATATATATGCCTGCCCTTACGTCCCCATGCGGTCAAACTTCGAGCCACTGTCATATCCTTATACCACGCAAATCTGGATATTGCGCAATTCCACCAGCCAACCACCTGGAGACCCGCAATGAGACCACTTTAGAACTCTGCCAGGTGCTGATGGCGCTGTCTAAAACGAGTACAGGGCATCTCCGCGTCCTTCACAGTGATCACTCGACACGTAACTCTGTTCACGTCCCTTGTGCAAGTCTGGTAAACAACGCTAACTACGAACTACGCTGATGCACTCCGGTGCCCGTTCCACACACAGAGAGTTTCAGCTCTAAACCTTTACGTACTTGCCAACGATGCGTGTGCGAACGAAGTTACGTTGGTATTCGACCATGTGTAGTACTTGAGACAGCCACGTCGACAAAATATCTAAGTGCAGCGTTGCAGAGCGATTTGAAGTAGAACGAGCACGCAAGAATGGTAGTAGGGAATGCTAGTGGTCGACTTCGGTTTATTGGGAGGATTTTGGGAAATTGTGGTTCATTTGTAAAGGAGACCGTGTATAGAATACTAGTGCGACCCATTATTGAGCACTGCTCGAATGTCTTGGATCCCCACGAGACTTCTGAGCATTTCAGAAGAGGGCTGCTAGATTTGTTTACCCATAGGTTCGATCAACACGGGAGTATTATGAGAATGCTTCGTGGAGGAAAGCCGACTTTCATCTCGCGGAACACTAATGAAAAAATTTAGACAGCCGGCATTTGAAGCTGACTGCAGCCGTCAACGTATATTTCGCCTAAGGACAACGAAGATAGAAGAAATTGGGCATGTAGACAGTCTTCTTGACCTCGCTCTGTTTATGACGAACAGGAAAGGAAGTGGTTGGACCAGGAAAGGAAGTGACTAGTAGTGATAAAAGGTAGCCTCTGCCACGCACCATACGATGGCTTGTGGGCTATGTTGGTACATGTATATGTAGAGAGGGTGAACTAAACTTTATTTTCCTGTCAAGAATCACCTCCTGAAGTTTGTCCTCGTACTTAGTATTTACCATGATTATACATTGATGGAAAAAATCGCAACGTCAAAAAATGATTGATGTATTGTAATTTTGGGAATACATTTGTCTAGGTAAATTATTTCAAGTGATTGACATTGCAAGATCACAGGTTAATGTAAGCACGAGAGATGCTATTGCAAATCTGAAATGTCAGTACATTAATAATCAGTGTAGCCATCAGAATGTAAGCATGCAAAGCTGCCTGAACTGTTTTGTACAGGTGCTGGATGTCAATTTGTGGGCTGGAGTTGCAATTAGTTGGTCAATAAAGGAACGGTTAATACTATTTGTGGATGACGCTGGAGTTGTCGTCCGATTATGTTCCACATATGCTCGATTGGCGACAGATCTGGTGATCGAGCAGGCCAAGGCAACATGTCGACAGTGTGTAGAGCTTTTTGGGTTACAACAGTGGTATGTGGGTGAGCGTTATCCTGCTAGAAAACACCCACTAGAATGTTGTTCATGGATGGTAGCACAACAGATCGAATCACCAAACTGACATATAATTTTGCAGTCAGGTTGCGTGGGATAACCACGAAAGTGCTCCTGCTGTCACATGAAATCACATCCCAGATCGGAACCCCCCGTGTAGGTCCAGAATACCTAGCATGCAGAAAGGTTGGTTTCAGGCCCTCCACTGACTTCCTAACCAACACACGGGCGTCACTGTTGCCAAGGAAACATAACAGACTCCACCCTGTCGTCCAATAAGCTTTCGCTTGCCACCACTGGAGTCGCAAATGGCGGTGGTTTCGGGTGAGTGGAATGCTCACTGCAAGGTGTCTGGCTCGGAGCAGTCCTTGATGTAACCGATTTGTGACAGTTCGTTGTGTCACTGAGATGCCAACTGCTACTCAAATCGCTGCTGCAGATGCAGTGTGATGCGCCAAAGTCGTACATCTGACAGGATGGCCTTCCCTCTCGGTGGTGCCACGTGGCCGTCCGGTGTTCGGCCTTCTTTGGACTGAACACGACCACCGTGGCCAGCAGTCATGTACAGTAGCTACATTCCTGCTCTTTCTGTAGTATCTCAAAATGAACATGCAGCTTCTCGTAGCCCTATTACACGACTTCAAATGGTTCAAATGGCTCTAAGCACTATGGGACTTAACTTCTGAGGTCATCAGTCCCCTATATTTGGAACAGCTTAAACCTAACTAACCTAAGGACATCACACACATCCATGCCTGAGGCAGGATTCGAACCTGCGATCGTAGCAGCCGCGTGGTTCCAGACTTCAGCGCCTAGAACCGACCGGCCACTATTACACGACTTCGTTCAAACTTGTCGCCTTAAAGGCATTTTTGACGAACATCAACTCACCACGTTCAATCTCAAAGGTAACTAACGCTCACGACCGTTACAGTGTGTATTTGAAGCATACCTGATTTGCATCCTCATAGTAGAGCTGTCCGCCCCCGGTAGCTGAGTGGTCAGCGCGACAGAATGTCAATCCTAAAGGCCCGGTTTCGATTCCCGGCTGGGCCAGAGATTTTCTCCGCTCAGGGACTGGGTGTTGTGTTGACCTAGTCATCATCATTTCATCCCCATCGACGCGCAAGTCGCCGAAGTGGCGTCAGATCGAAAGACTTGCACCAGGCGAACGGTCTACCCGACGGGATGCCCTAGTCACACGACATTTATAGTAGAGCTACTAGCGTCACTCTTGTGCAGCCACAGGTAAATTTGAATAAATGTTTAACGTGTAGAAACGTTACTGCCAAAAAATGGTTCAAATGGCTCTGAGCACTATGGGACTTAACTTCTGAGGTCATCAGTCCCCTAGAACTTAGAACTACTTAAACCTAACTAACCTAAGGACATCACACACATCCATGCCGGTGGCAGGATTCGAACCTGGGACCTAGCGGTCGCGCGGTTCCAGACTGTAGCGCCTAGAACCGCTCGGCCACACCGGCCGTCATTACTGCCAAGTCAACCTGCTTAGCTGAGTGGTTACGTGCTTCCCTGTCGCGCAGTGGGCGCGGGTTCGATTCCCGACTGGGTTGGAGATTTTCTCCACTCGTGGACTGGATGTTGTGTTGTCCACATCATCATTTCATCATCACCGAAATGCAAGTCGCCCTATGTGGCATCACCTGAAATAAGACTTGCAACCCAGAGGCCGAACTTCCCGGATGGGGCCTTCCGGCCAACAGTGCCACACGCTCATTTTTTATTCCTACCAAATTTTATTCATGTCGCACAACTCCTTCGTGGTATTGTGGTTTCTTTTCCGTCAGTGCATCTCGTTGTCTAGTTGGCAGTGTTCTCCGTGAGGAGCCGAGTTGCCAGAAAGTGTTCTCACAGCAGGTGGCTCGACGCCGCACGGAGCAGTGTGGGGCTCCTTGCGTGGAAGTGTATCTGCGTAACATATCATGCAAGACCAAGGGCAGGGACAAAGTCTCTTGGCGCTAAGCGTAGGTCGTGATGAAACCTCGTGACGCTATTTCGAGCCCGCGGCCGAGAGGGTGGCTGAGTCAGGCACAGAGAGGTCCAGCCAGCGTCGCCAAGGCCGCGCCAGCCACGCTCGCGCGCACCGCCCGGCAAGGTCAGCGGTTCTCGATGCTGTGAATGGGCTCTCCTGTCCCACCGGCCACAGAGCGGGGCGGCCGACAGCGCCGCTCGTTGAGGTGTTCTCTAGAGACACGCCTCTATTGGCGAAGAGTGAGAGTCGAGGGCGATATGTGATGCAGCATCATTACGGTCCGCGACAATGAACGATCGCATCTCTACGGCGCACACTGGTAACCACACGCAGGTGGAAAGTGATGGACGAAATGATTTGCTGCCCATGTTCATGCCCTTCAATAAAACTCACTGGACGAAGAATGAACTGATACGTGGTGACTTAGAGAAGGCAGTAAACACGAAATTATTTTTTAAAAACAATCGTTTTAAAAAAAATTGACTGTAGCACAAGCTACACTGACGGCTGAAGGCCTTATTACAAAAGAATTCAAAATTATTTGTCGGCTGCAGGCCACAAGCAATACTTCAGAACAATTAGCGGCTGAAGGCAGGAATTACAAGTGACGAAGACAACTACAAGTTGAAAATACCAAAATAATTTTTAAAACAATCATTAAAAAAATTGACTGCAACACAAGCTACAGTGGCGGCTGAAGGCCTTATTAAGAAGAATTCAAATTATTTGTCGGCTGAAGGCCACAAGCAACAGGAATAATTCAAACAAAATATTATTTTTAAACAATTGACACAATCAGACCAAATAAAGAAGGGAGTGATCCACAGACAGTGCTCCAAGGATCGACCCGAGAAAAGTCCCTACAGCCGCGTAAGTGGTGAGACAGGCAGCCAAGAGTTATGCTCACTTAAAGGGAAACCAACTCAAACTAGGGACAGCTTAAACGCGGACTAACACACTCGCAAAATCCACCTAAGATGCGATAACCAATACCCTGACAGAATAACAGTTAGCATCGTCAAATGACAACCATTTAATTACACAAGTTGGCTCCACCAAATCCTAGTATGCAGGCAGGTTTAAGACCAAACTGCCTGTTCAAAATCTAACTTGATGCACATGGAACCGCAAAAGACAATTCGACAAACAACTCAGACAATGCTAAAACAGTCACTGTACAGCAAACGGTCGCAGGTTTGAATCCTGCCTCGGGCATGGATGTGTGTGATGTCCTTAGGTTATTTCGGTTTAAGTAGTTCTAAGTTCAAGGGGACTGATGACCTCAGATGTCAAGTCCCATAGTGCTCAGAGCCATTTGAACCATTTGAACTGTACAGCAACAAGACGAATTGCACGTAGATATGAACGCTAAGAACACAGAAACGGTCGAAAGACACGTCGTCCACTCAGACGACAGACCGAACGACCGACCATCGGTCGTTGCCAACCAAGTCTGGCCAAGGATTCGTCGGAGAATAAAACCGCCAACTGACAGCTTGATGGCATGAGGTCACTCCGACAGACGGACACACACACAAATGAAAGTTGCACTACTCAGATTTAACGATCCATTCAACTTGATCTAGGTGAATCGGGTCCCCGACTTGGTCGTCCTCTATGGCGACCACATCCTTCGATCGAGCAGTACACGTGTGTCGGCAGCGGTGATGCCAAGTACCGGCGTTGTGCGGACCTCGCTGGTGCCCGTCCTAAATGGTTCAAATGGCTCTGAGCCCTATGGGACTCAACTGCTGTGGTTATCAGTCCCCTAGAACTTAGAACTACTTAAACCTAACTAACCTAAGGACATCACACACATCCATGCCCGAGGCAGGATTCGAACCTGCAACCGTAGCAGTCGCACGGTTCCGGACTGCGCGCCTAGAACCGCGAGACCACCGCGGCCAGCTGCCCGTCCTAACCAGGTGCTTAATCCAGCACGGAGGTAGCTCATTCAAACCACGCGAGATACACACGGATCCCCGAAAAAAATTCCACAAGCACATCAAACAATATTAAAACCAGTCACGAGCAGCATGACGAAATACAAGTCGACACAAACACAGAGGAGCCAGAAGCGGTCGGAAAACCAAATACACGTCGTCCGCTGAGACGACCGACCAAAAGACCAATCAACGGTCGCTCCCTCTCAAGTCAGGCACCGAAAGGTCCCAGGATGAATCGTCGATTGACAACTTATTGCCATGAGGTCACTTCGACGGACGGAGACATACACACCAGTGAAGGTTGCACTACTGGAATATAACGATCCATTCAACTTAAACTTGCTGATTCCGGTCCTTGACAGGGTCGTACATTCTCACGACCACATCCTTCCGTCGGGCAGTGCATGTATGGCGCCAGCGGTCAGGCGAGTATTGGCTGTGCGGACCTCACTGCTGCTCTGTCCCACAACTGACTTCGACACACGACGACCCGGAAATACTTGAGGTCGCTCCAAAGATAGTACCACAGTACTCGCTATCGATAAACGACGCTGCTGCCACTCACGGACAGACAGAGCGAGTAAACGTAGTGGCGCTAGTGAACGCACTAAGAAAACGAGAGGTCACAATCGGTATATACGACGCCAACCTGTCAACGGCACAAACGCGAGCCGGAGCACGGCTCGTGAACACCATTCCAAAAGAACACAATGATCACTTTAGAGCGCTGTAGATGAAGTAGACCCTTGTAATTATACAGCAAGGTTGGTTGGTTGATTTTTTTTTTTGGGGGGGGGGGGGGGGGGGGAACTAAACAGCGACGTCATCGGTCCCATTGGATTGGGGAAGGATGAAGAAAGAAGTTGGCCGTGCTCTTTCAAAGAAACCATCCCAATATTGGGCTGAGGCGATTTCCCGAATGCGAGTCCAGTGTGCTAACCACTGCGCCACCTCGCTCGGCGAACGGTAAGTTTGAGGCATTTACAGACAACTTAAGTTCTCTTTCTTTTCGTTTCCAATTCATTAAATAATCTACATCGTAGCATTTCAGTACATGCGCCATTGTTTTTCGAAATAACAGCCGATGCCAACTGTTAGTGACCTGTGACACTGTTTCAGTTTTACAGGCTGATTCTTGCAAAGACGACAACTGCAAGCGGTCGCTGTTAATAAAGCTATTTATTCACACAATAGCGTCGTTACCGGTTTACAACCGACAGGCTCAGCATCAGACGGCTGTTTATGGTTAGATGCACATTTGCTGGTGTTTGCATTAGTTTTCCGCTATTTATTCCTTCTTGTTGTGGAAAGTCCTTGGGCTGGTGTCGCCCTACGGAAAAATCGATGTGGTAAACGGCCTATTGAACTGTAACTCTACATAATAACAATTGAACTCAATGTAAATAAATATTTAAGGAAGGACTGTTTTACTTTTAGGTTACTTACGTCAAAAATCCGGCCTCATTGTGTGGCAATCCTTACCGCTTGTGCTCGCAAAATAGTGAAGAGTGTGTAAATCACTGTTTCGATGTATGTATACAACAACAAAACAACAGCTTTGATCCAAGAAGTGCAGTGTCCTCCTAAGGGGTACTCCTCTTTCAAAATTTGAAAAATTCTCTGGGATGCCTAATTTCTTGTAGTGGACATCAATATTTCGCCAGAAACCCCGTTATCCAGTTACAAGGCGATTAGTGAAATAGTGTGTCCGAAAAACATTCACAGCGGGAACAAAATAGTCGATATGTAATTTCAACGACGACCTAACAAGGCATTATGGAAATCATGAACATGCCTGAACTTTAGATCGTACTAGCGTGTTACAACTTCTGCGCAATAACGGACAAAACACAGCGAGCAGAGCAGCGGATGACAGAAACTGCCAAAGATGTCCGTAGGACCATCGTGGTCGCGAAGAAGATGGAGAAATATCTCCTTTTGGATCTGGAAGGGCTGCTGTATGGCCCAGGGATCGCTTAAGGGAATCTTCAACTTGACAACAAAAAAATGTAACACAAAACTTTAAACGCGTGTTTCTCGAAACTTTGTTTTTCAGATTGACGGGACACATAACTTGTGAAAACTCCATTCGATGCTTATCGGAATTTTATCACGGCAATCTCAACTGAATTCTCTGTCAGTGTAGGTAGCCGTTTAGCGATACCTTGAAACGTCTGTTTTCGGTAGAGTTTTCTGGGAGGAGAAAATATTTCTTTCAACACGTTACCATTTCGTTAAAACTTAATATTTTTTTCAATTTTCCTATATATGCTGATAGAAAATATACCGGTACTGAAGATGATTCTACAGAAATTATTTTGTTACTTCCAACAGGAGGGCTTCGGGATTTCTCACCGATGACCAGTGCTCCGGCTGCAAGGGGTGCTGCGGTGACAGGGGGCGTCCGATGTGGAGACAAAAATGCTTTCTTAAGGTAAAAGTGTAAGAAATTAAACTAAATCATAGGGTTTAGTATTATCTTATATGTTAGTCGAAGAAAAAAACACGAAAATCGCCTATTTTTCATGCGTTTAAGGAAGGGTATCCACTTAAATGTTAAGAAACTGTTGATAAATGAGTCTTGGTTTTACGCTACACATTCTACTGCACTGCATGCTCGTTCTATTTCATATCGCTCAGCAACGCTACACCTAGACGTGACTGTCTTAAGTAGTACACTACTAATGCTGCATGCGAACATTACAGGATTGTTTTTTCTAATCATCTGCACTACCATACATTTTTCTACGTTTAGAGCTAGCTGCCGTTCATCACACCAAACAGAAATGTTATCTAAGGCAGCTTGTATCCTCCTACAGTCACTCGAGGACGAGACCTTCCCTTACCTCCCCGTAAGTCACAGCGTCGCCAGCAAACAACAGCAGGTTGCTGCCCATCCTGTTCTCGAGACCAATGATGTTTATAGAAAATAACAGCGGTCGTATCACTCTTCCCTGGGGCACTCCTGACAACACCCTTGTCTCTGAGAACAACGTACCGGGTTCTGTTACTTCAGAAGTCTTCGCACCACTCATATACACTCCTGGAAATTGAAATAAGAACACCGTGAATTCATTGTCCCAGGAAGGGGAAACTTTATTGACACATTCCTGGGGTCAGATACGTCACATGATCACACTGACAGAACCACAGGCACATAGACACAGGCAACAGAGCATGCACAATGTCGGCACTAGTACAGTGTATATCCACCTTTCGCAGCAATGCAGGCTGCTATTCTCCCATGGAGACGATCGTAGAGATGCTGGATGTAGTCCTGTGGAACGGCTTGCCATGCCATTTCCACCTGGCGCCTCAGTTGGACCAGCGTTCGTGCTGGACGTGCAGACCGCGTGAGACGACGCTTCATCCAGTCCCAAACATGCTCAATGGGGGACAGATCCGGAGATCTTGCTGGCCAGGGTAGTTGACTTACACCTTCTAGAGCACGTTGGGTGGCACGGGATACATGCGGACGTGCATTGTCCTGTTGGAACAGCAAGTTCCCTTGCCGGTCTAGGAATGGTAGAACGATGGGTTCGATGACGGTTTGGATGTACCGTGCACTATTCAGTGTCCCCTCGACGATCACCAGTGGTGTACGGCCAGTGTAGGAGATCGCTCCCCACACCATGATGCCGGGTGTTGGCCCTGTGTGCCTCGGTCGTATGCAGTCCTGATTGTGGCGCTCACCTGCACGGCGCCAAACACGCATACGACCATCATTGGCACCAAGGCAGAAGCGACTCTCATCGCTGAAGACGACACGTCTCCATTCGTCCCTCCATTCACGCCTGTCGCGACACCACTGGAGGCGGGCTGCACGATGTTGGGGCGTGAGCGGAAGACGGCCTAACGGTGTGCGGGACCGTAGCCCAGCTTCATGGAGACGGTTGCGAATGGTCCTCGCCGATACCCCAGGAGCAACAGTGTCCCTAATTTGCTGGGAAGTGGCTGTGCGGTCCCCTACGGCACTGCGTAGGATCCTACGGTCTTGGCGTGCATCCGTGCGTCGCTGCGGTCCGGTCCCAGGTCACCGGGCACGTGCACCTTCCGCCGACCACTGGCGACAACATCGATGTACTGTGGAGACCTCACGGCCCACGTGTTGAGCAATTCGGCGATACGTCCACCCGGCCTCCCGCATGCCCACTATACGCCCTCGCTCAAAGTCCGTCAACTGCACATACGGTTCACGTCCACGCTGTCGCGGCATGCTACCAATGTTAAAGACTGCGATGGAGCTCCGTATGCCACGGCAAACTGGCTGACACTGACGGCGGCGGTGCACAAATGCTGCGCAGCTAGCGCCATTCGACGGCCAACACCGCGGTTCCTGGTGTGTCCGCTGTGCCGTGCGTGTGATCATTGCTTGTACAGCCCTCTCGCAGTGTCCGGAGCAAGTATGGTGGGTCTGACACACCGGTGTCAATGTGTTCTTTTTTCCATTTCCAGGAGTGTATCTGGGAACCTATTTCCTACTCTCGTTAACATTCTGCATTAGAGCACCAAGTCAAAAGCTTTCCGGAAATCTAGGAATCTGCCTATTGCACCTCATCCGTGGTTCGCAGGATGTCATATGAGGAAAGGGCAAGCTGAATTTCGCACAAGCGATGCTTTCTAAATCCGTACTGATTTGTGGACAGAAAATCTTGCGTCTCAAGGAAATTCATTATATTTAAACTGAGAAAGTGTTCAATAATTCTGTGGCAAACCCGTATGAATAATATTGGTCTGTAATTTCGCGAGTCTGTTCTTTTATTTTGTATGTACACCAATCACTGCGCTGTTTTCGAGCGGCTTGGGACTGCGTGCTGGGCGAGAGATTTGCGATAAATACAAGCTGAGTAAGGAGCCAACGTCGTAGAATGTTCTTTATGCCGTACTCTCTGTAAAACGGATCAGAAAATGGATGGTGAGTCTACAATAAACCACGTCGTAAGAAATGTTTGAACTGGCCGCCAGAGGGTGTGATACGAGGTTTGGAACTTAAATAGTGGCAACTATATACTCACAACCGATACAAAAGAGCTACATGTTTGCACCTGTTACTGTTCTTCGAAGTAGTCACTAGCGTTGTGTAAAACCCGTTGCCAGCGATGTGGAAGGCTTAGCATACCGTTAGCAGAGCCTGTTCTGTTGATGGTGCGAATGGAGCGGTCTTCTGCCCGTCGAATCTCTGGAACAGTTCTGAAGCGAATGCCACGAAGTGGTTCCTTCGTCTTCGGAAACAAATCAAAGCCACAACGACTTAAGTCCGGAGAGTATGGTGGATGGTACAGTACTTCCCAGTCCCATCGACCGAACAGAGCAGCCACAGCTTGCGATGCTTCCGCCCGCGCGTTGTCGTGTAAAATGATGCGTGGGTTGCAAGGAAAGTGTCGCCCACGCTTCTTTGCCAAATCTGGTAGCAAGTGATGCTCCAAAAACGAACAGTAATACTGTGCATTGACGTTGTGTCGTGGAGGAACGTAACGCGTTAGGAAAACACCATCACAGTCGTTCACGAGAATCACCATAACTTTAGACCGCTCCATTCGCACTATCAACAAAACAGGCTCTGCTAACGGTATACTACGCCTTTCACATCGCTGGCAACGGGCTCTAGACAGCGCTGGTGATTACTTTGAACGACAGTAACAGGTGTAAACATGTAACTCTTCTGTATCGGTTCTGAATAGATAGTTGGCACTATTTAAGTTCCAACCCTCGAACAAGCGTCCAAACGTCGCGTTGTGAACTTCCTCGCTCTTTCGTATGTTCAGGGCTATAGCCGAAGAGCGTCATAGGGTAGAAGGATACACACTGCTCAAGCATCCGCACATCTGTACTGGTTCAGCATACACAGCGCTTCTCAGATGGCCCCTCAAGTAAATTTGGGTTTACGTCTTGTGGTCGAGGTAACCATGCACAAGGGCATACCCGTCCTCTCCTTCTCCTAGGGAAGATGCTGGGGCGTTGAGGAACAGTGCTATGGACGTTGGCTGGTTCTTCATCATACTTCACCCACATTACCTGTTGCATTGCTAAACCCACATTCTCCAGCAAAAGAGACAGACTGTTCGCAGGAGATCCACGTATGTAAGACACTGTGGTAAAACGACCCGTCCTAGTAGGTGGTCACCAATTGTCCGCGCCCAAACATTGATGCCGAACTGCTGTTGGCTTGACATTTCGACCATTCACCCAGGATTTTCTGCAGCCCACAGATGTTTGTGTAGTTTCATGACAACTCTAACTAACATTTCTTTATCAGTGAGAAGTACTGACGTCAGAAAATCCACAATGATGATTTGTTGCAACAACCAGAGAAAAAAATGTTTCTCGTGGAGATAACCTGCTGTCGATAACCGTTGCTCACGGTGCAGGTGATATGAATAGTACTAATGTTCGTCCCGGGTACAGCATGTTCCTTGAAAAAATGCCTGGGGATTGTATTGGGGTTAACCTGGGTATCGCATAGCACCTTTTGGTCGAAAATTGATGCACAAACATCTCGTGGCGACCTAGGATGTTCATTTCTTTAAAGGAACTCATGTTCAAAGTAAAGACAAAAAATGTATGTAAGACTTTATGAATTTGCTGGTGCTGCCTACTAGCGTAAGTGTCTCAGCAAATCCGTGCGGCCTCTCGACTACTTCCGCGTCATTACCGTAGACGAAAACAATCTCAGATAGCTCGTAGGATGGAACATTGTGTTTGGAATTAGAAGAAATCATGCAACCTGAAACACAGATAAAGAAGTTGTTCCTCAGTTCCACCTACACTGATTTAATGTACAATAATGAAATTTTAGGAATACATTTGTGTAGGTAATATACCTAACGGATTAGTGTTGCACGTTCACACGTTAAAGTAAATGTAAGATATGCCATTGCGAATGTGAAATGCCGGTACATTAATAACCAGTGCAGCTGCCAGAATGTTCGATGTAAGAAAGCAAACGTGGTGAATTGCACTGTACAGGTGCCGGATGTCAGTCTGCGGGATGGAGTTCCATGCGTGTTGCACTTGTTCAGTCAATCCAGGGACGGTTAATGCTGTTTGGGAATGACGCTGGAGTTTTCGTCCGATGATGTCCAATATGTGCTCGACTGGAGACCGAAGTATGGTGGTCGAGTGGACCAAGGCAATATGTCGACACTCTGTAGAGCCTGTTGGGTTACAATAGGGGCATATGGACGAGCGTTATCCTGTTGGAAAACACTCCCCGTAATGCTGCACGTGAATGGCAGCACAAAAGGTCGAATCACCACATTGACGTTTAAATTAGCAGTCAGGGTGCGTGGAAAAACCACGAGACCTCCTGTTATCTTACGAAATCGCATCCCAGACCATAACTTCACATTCAGGTCCAGTTTGTGTGGCACGCAGACAGTTTGTTTGGAGGCCCTCCTTCTATCCCACATACCGCCGTCGCTGGCAACGAGGCAGACCCACTGGCTCGAAATTTCAGTAGATGTAATTTTTCTAATATAGAAACACGTCTTCCAGCTTTCGTTTATATCGCAGAACTCCTACTTTGTGTTGGGATCCTTTTTTTCCGCAATGTACGTCGGCAAATATGTATTAATTAAAACATAAATTGATTTCAGGTGGCCGGCCGCTGTGGACGAGCGGTTCTAGGCAATTCAGTACGGAACCGCGCTGCTGCTACGCTCACAGGTTCGAATCCTGCCTCGGGCATGGATGGTGTGTTGACCTTAGGTTGGTTAGGTTTAAGTAGTTCTAAGTCTTAGGGGCCGGTGACCTCAGCAGTTAAGTCCCATGGTGCTCAGAGCCATTTTTTGAAACTTGCGATTGTAAAAATTACATATTACAACTCAATAGTAAGAGTACAGGTTCTATTCAAAGAAGAAATAAACGAGTGCCCATCTCTGATAAATAATTGGCACTCGAACGTAAATATTACTCTTTCAAGCCACTCCTATTACTAGAGAAGGTTTCAGTTACACTACGTTGACGTGAAGTTGGAGAGACGGTGGGGAGATTGCCGAATAACCTGCAAATAAACACGCCGGCCTTCAACGGACTCAAGAGCATACAACAAGAAATCTACCACAGCTCTTTACCAACATATTACCACGAGCCAAAGCACACACAAGGCGAGTTTAGTTTCAATGGACATTAAAATACAGCACTTGAAAACCAATAATACATGCTAATCTTGTCTGTAAGACCATAAAATAACATGAAAACAACAATATAGTAATAATCCATCAAAAACATACAGTATACAGGCCCCAAAAACTACGTATATGTCATTGAAAAATTGCATAATGAAAACATGTACATTGCATATTATGTCATATATTAGAATTTATCTCCTACTATTGCAACAACTAATTAGTTACACACAGTAATTCTGTACTACATACATGTTTGTAATCTTATTTGTATGTAATTTTATTTATTCCGTTTTAGATTAATTTCATACAACAGCAAAGAGATATTTTACTGTACCCATATCGACTATACAGCATCTGTAAGTTAACATCGTTATGACTGTAAGCTCTTTGCAAATATTGTTCTCGTTTGTAATGTGAAGCTGGGCCACGTTTTGTAAACGTTATTCGTGTGTGCTGCGTGTGTAATTAAGATGATGAGGTTGGAAGTAACGTCCATTGACTGGAATAGCACTCACATAGTGCATATTGAAAAGTGTATTAAGCTTGCGTTCGAAAACATAAACGCACGAATATTTCGTCAGGCAGAACTACACAGCTCGTAAGTACACTAACCTGCAAGTTTACTAATGTTTATAAAAACCATCTCATGAGCAACTAGATTTTGTAAAAGAAGTAAATCTTTCGTAAAAATACCATTACCGATATGACTACAAGAATATTTCTTTTCTTTCCCAGTGCAGCAAACGAATAACACAAACAAAACTAGGTCCAACTAAGAATGCTTGTAATCTGCCACCTGAAGATGGATTTGTAAAGAAAAATCCGAAACCGGTCATGGTCTGAAGATAATAAACCTTTTTTAAACCATACATGTGGCTGGTAGCTGTTTTTTATATAAATTATAAACCTTAAGTACAACAGCCACGTTTCTCAACATGTCGACTTTCGACAAAATAGCGTTAAGCTTACCTAGCCAGGTAATGAGAATGTTACATGCATTCAAAAATGTAAGATTGATGTAATGAAAACAATTAACAACATAAAATTCAACAAAAGATGTCTGTTAAAAAAGTGACCCCAAATTATGTTACAGTTAAGGTCAATAGTCAAACAAAAGCTGCTAATCTTGCTAAAGTAAAATGTGAAACTATTTGGATAAAAACAGAAATCAAATTACAATATAAGAAGAAAGATAAGCTGAATAAATCTATGTACAAGCTGCATTTACAATTAGGAAATAGTCTCACACCTCTACAGTTCATATATGTAACACACCATATTAATCATGCTCTTAGCAGAGAACAACAACAAATCTCCTCTAGGCACAAGAAGAAGTTAAAATCCCTCATTCAACTCAAATTAAAGGAACCACTTAACATTGGTGAACAGCAGAAGCACATATTCTATAAGAGTGGTAAACATAACAGATATTTCTTTCAATCCCAATGAACTTAACCTCTTAGATAAAGGCTGCAAGCATAATATTGCCCCAAGATTAATTAATAAGAACATAAAAGACCTAATAGCAGCTACAAAACTGGCATGTGACACTGGCAAACTTAAGTCTAATGAGAAAAATGCGTTGGTATATAAAGCCAACAAACTCATCACTAAACACATGCTTTCAAAAAATAATATAATTAATAATGAACAAAAAATTCTTAAAGATATCAATGATAAACTTACTTCTAACAAAGCTCTCATGGTAAAGCCTGATAAAGGAAATTCAGTTGTTGTTTTGTATGAATCAGAATACATTGAAGAAACTCTGGCATTTTTTCAGTCCAATAACTTCACAGAACTAGAATCAGACCCAACAGCAAAATTTTAAGCTAAACTTCGTAAATTACTCAACAGTTTTGAATCCCTTTTAAATAAATATGAAATTCGGGACTGCATTACCATGAATCCAACTGCACCAAAACTTCGGTCACAGCCTAAGATCCACAAAGAAAATTCCCCCATACGCCCTGTTGTGAACTCAAGAAACAGCCCAGCATACTACATAAGCAGAAAATTGAAGGATATCCTTACCACTTACTACATGTTCGAACATAGTTATACAGTTAAAAACACATTGGGCCTTATAGAACATATCAAAGACATCCACATACCACCAACAGCTAGATTTGCCTCACTAGATATTGTAAACCCATACACTAACATCCCAGTAGATGAAACAATTAAAATAATAAAAAGTAACCTTTTAAAACACAAAAAGATCAATCTACCAGATTATATATGAGTTAATAGAGATCCTCACACTCATTTTGTCTAATAATTACTTCACCTTCAATAATAAAGTCTATAAACAAAATGATGGCCTTGCAATGGGTAGCAGTCTTGCTGGATTATTAGCCGATATTTACATTAACCATCTTGAGCAAAAGTTCTTCTCATCCAATAACCAAATGAACAGTAAAATAATTTACTACAAGAGATATGTAGATGACACTCTATTACTTTTTGATGGTATGAGCAGCGAAATTGATGCCTTAGCTGAAGATCTGAGCAAATTACACAACAACATCAAATTCATAGTGGAGCATGAAATAAATAATAGCATCAATATTCTGGATCTCAAAATATCAAACATAAATAACAAACAAGATTTTGGTATCTTTCGAAAACCAACAACCACAGATGTTACATCAGTAACACATCCTGCCACCCGAACCAACATAAGATGGCTAATTTCCGGTCAATGCTACATCGTATGCACAAAGTCCCCCTCACCCCTCCTGAACAGCACAAAGAAATCAGCATAATCAAATCAATTGCCCAAAATAATGGCTATGATGCTTCAATCATAGACACACTCTCTCAAAAAACAAAAGTAAAAATTGCTAACAATAAGTCTTTGCAACAAGCAACAGCTACAATAACTATGAAAGACAAAAAATCAGCAAAATATGTAGCCCTACCATATATAGGCCCACTTTCATATAAAATTTCCAACTTATTCAAGAAGAAGAATGTCAAAATCAGTTTCTCTAACAATAACAAACTCCAACAAAGAGTCATACACTCACTCCCACACAATAGTATACCCCATTAACGATCTGGAATATATAAACTCAAGTGTAACAACTGTCCTAAATTCTACATTGGCCAAACAGGTAGAGCTTTTGAAACAAGATTCAAGGAACACCTTGATGCCCTACGTCTGAAAAACCTAAGCAAATCTGCTTTTGCCACCCATCTTGCAGAAAACAATCATACAGTTGAGAATATGGAAAACAACCTGCAGATATCACACCTCAAAGACAAAGGTTTCACATTGAATCTCCTAGAGGAGATTGAGATTCATACACATAAAAACAGGTTCCCTGATCTCATTTTGAATGAACAGACAGAGTCAGTAAACACCCCCTTCCTAAATAACTTTGAAGAAGCTTTCACTTTTTTAAAATAACTTAAGCCTAATATTCCATCAAAAACATACAGTATACGGGCCCCAAAAACTATGTATATGTCATTGAAAAATTGCATAATGAAAACATTTACATTGCATATTATGTCATATAAATTAGAATTTATCTCCTACTATTGCAACAACTAATTAGTTACACACAGTAATTCTGTACTACATACATGTTTGTAATCTTATTTGTATGTAATTTTATTTATTCCTTTTTAGATTAATTTCATACAACAGCAAAGAGATATTTTACTGTACCCATATCGACTATACAGCATCTGTAAGTTAACATCGTTATGACTGTAAGCTCTTTGCAAATATTGTTCTCGTTTGTAATGTGAAGCTGGGCCACGTTTTGTAAACGTTATTCGTGTGTGCTGCGTGTGTAATTAAGATGATGAGGTTGGAAGTAACGTTCATTGACTGGAATAGCACTCACATAGTGCATATTGAAAAGTGTATTAAGCTTGCGTTCGAAAACATAAACGCACGAATATTTCGTCAGGCAGAACTACACAGCTCGTAAGTACACTAACCTGCAAGTTTACTAATGTTTATAAAAACCATCTCATGAGCAATTAGATTTTGTAAAAGAAGTAACTCTTTCGTAAAAATACCATTACCGATATGACAACAAAAATATTTCTTTTCTTTCCCAGTGAAGCAAACGAATAACACAAACAAAACTAGGTCCAACTAAGAATGCTTGTAATCTGCCACCTGAAGATGGATTTGTAAAGAAAAATCCGAAACCGGTCATGGTCTGAAGATAATAAACCTTTTTTAAACCATACATGTGGCTGGTAGCTGTTTTTTACATAAATTATAAACCTTACAATATAATATGTTGACAGGAAAATTTTGGTTCACGAATCACGAAGGATTGTAGGTCGTTGACGTAAACTAGATGCTTCCACCCGTTTCTGAGGAAAAGAGGTCTTTATAGACGGACAGGCAGACAACAAACTGATCCTATAAGAGTCCCATTTTTAGCATTTGAGACACGTAATCCTGCAAATGACTCCTCAGCTGTTAAAATAAACGTGTTTAAACGGCCTTGTTTATCCAAAAAACATCAACACAACCATTACGTTGCCTACGGAGTACCGCCTCAGCTGTGCGACTGGATTCGTGATTTCCTGTCAGAAAGGTCACAGCTAGTAGTAATAGACGGAAAGTCATCGAGTAAAGCAGAAGTAATATCTGGCGTTCCCCAAGGAAGTGTTACAGGCCCTCTATTGTTCCTGATCTATATTAACGACATAGGAGACAATCTGAGTAGCCGTCTTAGATTGTTTGCAGATGATGCTGTCATTTACCGTCTTGTAAAGTCATCAGATGATCAAAAAGATTTGCAAAATGATTTACATAAGATATCTGTACCGTCCGAAAAGCGGCAATTGACCATGAATAAGGAAAAGTGTGAAGTTATTCACATGAGTACTAAAAGAAATCAGCTAAATTTCGATTACGCGATAAGTCACACTAATCTGAAGGCTGTAAATTCAACTAAATACTTAGGGATTACAATTACAAATAACCTAAATTGGAACGATCACAATAATAATATTGCGGGTAGCGCAAACCAAAGGCTGCGATTCATTGGCAAAACACGTAGAAGGTGCAACAGGTCTACCAAAGAGACTGCTTACACTACGCTTGTCCGCCCTGTTCTGGAGTATTGCTGTGCGGTGTGGGATCTGCATCAGGTGGGACTGACGAATGAAAACGAAAAAGGTCAAAGAAGAGCAGTCCGTTTTGCATTATCGCGAAATAGGGGAGACAGTGCCATATGATACGTGATTTGGAGTGGCAATCATTAAAACAAAGGCGTTTTTCGTTGCGACGGGATCTTCTCATGAAATTTCAATCATCAGTTTCTCCTCCGATTGTGAAAACATTCTGTTGGCAACCACTTACATAGGGAGAAATGATCATCACGATAAAATAAGAGAAATCAGGGCTCGCACAGAAAAATTTAAGTGCTCGTTTTTCCCGCGTGCCGTTCGAGAGTGGAACGGTATAGAGACAGCTTGAAGGTTCATTGAACCCTCTGCCAGGCACTTTATTGCGAATAGCAGAGTAATCATGTAGATGTAGATGTAGATTACCTTCTAAATGACAGATTTTAGATACATACAGTCTACGTGGCTGCTTACTTTTTCCACGTACTTTAGTCACAGCATAATCCCCTGGGCTGAGAACAGTGTCAATTGGTTGCACATTTCTGTCAAATTCTTGGTCTTCTTATGTAGAAACACTGACGGTTACTGTTTCTATTTACTCCACCAATTCCAAAAACACAACTCCACATTATCAATTAGCCGGAACAAATAATTCACAATAAAGTATATTTTAAAATTGAACTTCTTGGTGATGGATCTGGATTGAAAATTTGCTTACCATGTATTGAAATTAAAACAGCACAATTTAGAGTGGTACTTACAAATAATTTTCGAAGTAAGGAAATTCAGCACGATATCTGATGTTTGTCAATGAGTGAACAAAACATCAACTGACAGTGTCGCCAACTTTGAAATTCATAATTTCCCTTTTAGGCTGGTTAGCTGCCTTCCTAGACAAACAAATCCTTGAATGATATTCCCATATGTCTTCCGACACGATTGCATGCAACTTTGTTGAAAGTCATTTTTATTCACTCTATTTTGCTGCATGGATGACTGCTTTCTCAGAAGCATAAACTGACGCACCAATGTTTCACAAGCAGACTTCTACCGTGCAAATAAGCATGTTCAGTGAAAACTTCGCGCACGTCACGTGATGTAGAAGATGATGTAAGCTTCAGATACGCCTACATATCATACAACGGACTGTCTGAGAAGCTGACCTAAGTTGGTTACGAGTGGTGGAAGGGTGGGTGTGGGGGAGGGGGAGGTGGAAGGGAGGTTAATATTTCTTATTAAGTGCAGTTGTATATATGAGGTTCTTTTCTTGCAGTGTATGTGGACGCTGTAGAAATTAAATAGGAATGTAAATTAGTCAACATTCTGTTACTATTACTATTTATGAGAAGCAAATAACGTAACAGCGTAACAACACCAAATCCACTTTGTGTAAACAGGCACCTGCACTGTGCTGTAAATATAATTTTGTGACGATCAGGTGCCTCTTTTGGGGGGTCGTCTGTCATCTGAAATGTTTGATGCGGCCGGCCATGAATTACTCTCCTGTGCTAATCTCTTCATCTCAGAACAGCACTTGGACCCTGCTCAGTTACTTGTTGGACTGTTTTCTTCAGTGTGGGCGCCACAGAGTCGATGAACTGGAAGGAGGACATTATTCCACCAGGCTATGTTTCGCATCACTGCATTCTGCACAACTAGTATGGGGCAGTTTTCATGTACACTATTGGCCATTAAAATTGCTACACCACGAAGATGACGTGATACAGACGCGAAATTTAACCGACAGCAAGAAGATGCTGTGATATGCAAATGATTAGCTTTTCAGAGCATTCACAGGATGTTGGCGCCGGTGGCGACACCTACAACGTGCTGACATGAGGGAAGTTTCCAACCGATTTCTCATAGACAAACAGCAGTTGACCGGCGTTGCCTGGTGAAACGTTGTTGTGATGCCTCGTGTAAGGGGGAGAAATGCGTACCATCACGACTTTGATAAAGGTCGGATTGTAGCCAACCGCGATTGCAGTTTATCGTAACGCGACATTTCTACTCTCGTTGCTGGCCGCGGTGGCCATGCGGTTCTAGGCGCTCCAGTCCGGAGCCGCGCTGTTGCTACGGTCGCAGGTTCGAATCCTGCCTCGGACATGGGTGTATGTGATGTCCTTAGGTTAGTTAGGTTTAAGTAGTTCTAAGTTCTAGGGGACTGATGACCACAGCAGTTGAGTCCCATAGTGCTCAGAGCCATTTGAGCCTACTCGCGTTGGTCGAGGTCCAATGACTGTTAGCAGAATATTGAATCGGTGGGTTCGAGAGGGTAATACGGAACGCCGTGCTGGATCCCAACGGCCTCGTATCACTAGCAGTCGAGATGACAGGCATCTTATCCGCATGGCTGTAACGGATCGTGCAGCCACTTCTCAATCCCTGAGTCAACAGATGGGGACGTTTGAAAGACAACTATCTGCACGAACAGTTCGACGACGTTTGCAGCAGGACGGACTATCAGCTCGGGGACAATGGCTGCGGTTACCCTTGACACTGCATCACAGACAGGAGCGCCTGCGATGGTGTACTCAACGACGAACCTGGGTGCACGAATGGCAAAACGTCATTTTTTCGAATGAATCCAGGTTCTGTTTACAGCATCATGATAGTCGCATCCGCGTTTGGCGACATCGCGGTGAACGCACATTGGAAGCGCGTATTCGTCATCGCCATTCTGGCGTATCACCCGGCGTGATGGTATGGGGCGCCATTGGTTACACGTCTCGGTCACCTCTTGTTTGAATTGACGGCACTTTGAACAGTGGACGTTACATTTCGGATGTGTTACGACCCGTGGCTCTACCCTTCATTAGATCCCTCAGAAACCCTACATATCAGCAGGATAATGCACGACCATATGTTGCAGGTCCTGTACGGGTCTTTCTGAATACAGAAAATGTTCGACCGCTGCGCTGGCCAGCACATTCTACAGATCTCTCAGGAATTGAAAACGTCTGCTCAATGGTGGCCGAGCAACTGGCTCGTCACAATAATTGTTGATGAACTGTGGTATCGTGTTGAAGCTGCATGGGCAGCCGTACCTGTACACGCCATCCAAGCTGTGTTTGACTCAATGCCCAGGCGTATCAAGGCCGTTATTACGGCCAGAGGTGGTTGTTGTGGGTACTGATTTCTCAGGATCTATGCACCCAAATTGAGTGAAAATGTAATCACATGTCAGTTCTAGTATAATATATTTGTCCAATGAATACCCGTTTATCATCTGCATTTCTTCTTGGTGTAGCAATTTTAATGTCCAGTAGTGTATATTTATAGCAACTGAGGACGACGTATCTACATCTATTGCTATAGATTCACTTGAGTATGGCCGTACCCAAGCCTAGTAGAGGAGAACTAGATTCACTTGAGTATGGCCGTACCCAAGCCTAGTAGAGCAGAATAGAGTAATCTGAAATACAGCCTGGTGGAATAAAATCCTTGTTCATATTTGTTGGATATTTTTATTCCAGCCTCTTTCTTCGTTTACTGCTCCCAATTTTGTCTTCGTCTACTGCTTCCTCTGGTAACACTGAAGTTATTATCCTGTCCCTTCTTCGTATCAATGTTCTCCACATGTTTCACTTCGTGCTGGTTCTGCGGAGGGAGCCCTCATTTCTTATCAGTCCACCTAATTTTCAACATCCTTTTATAGCGCCATATCTCAAACGCTTCGATCCTCTTATTTACCGGTTTTCTCGCAGTCCATGACTAACTACCACACAATACTGTACTTCAAACGTACATTCTCAGAAATCTCTTTCTCAAATTAAGGCCAGTATTTGACACTAGTACGCTTCTTTTGGTCCTCTTTGCCAGTGCTAATCTGCTTTTTATGTCCTCCTTGCCTCGTCCGTCACGTTTTATTTTGCTGCCAAAGTAGCAGAATTCCCGAACTTCGTCTACGTCACGTGTGTGGTGTAGTCCGCAAAGTGCTAAGGCAACGCTGATACTCGCAACAGAAATACAAGCTTTTAAGACAGTCGCTGCCAGCATCAGTGACGAATGAGCGTAGAGTTTCCATACGCCAGCGCGTCAGCACGCTTGCTTGCGACAGCGCATTGCCGCTCAGCCCAGTCTGTTCAGCCGAAGACGACAGCTTCACCTCACTACGTAGGCGTCAGTGCAATACTTGTATTCGGAAGATCTATCGCCAATTGTAGGAAGAGACTAGTAACCTGTCCGCATCCAGTAATATGTTAATGTTGAGTGACAGTAATAAATAATCATTACATTCCAGTGACCACTGATTGTTGCAATGTTAAGTATTTCAACTTGTTCAAGTTGTAATAAAGTGATCTAGTGTTTTGTGTGTTGCAGTATCAACCCGGAATCCCTCAGGAGTGAAGCTAAGGACGCACCACTGTGCCGAAGAGTATTATTTCGTCTACAACAGTGGTCCCCAATTTTACATCTACATCTACATGGATACTCTGCAAATCACATTTAAGTGCCTGGCAGAGGGTTCATCGAACCACCTTCACAATTCTCTATTATTCCAATCTCGTACAGCGCGCGGAAAGAATGAACACCTATATCTTTCCGTACGAGCTCTGATTTCCCTTACTTTATCTTGGTGATCGTTCCGCCCTAAGTAGGTCGGTGTCAACAAAATATTTTCGCATTCAGAGGAGAAAGTTGGTGATTGGCATTTCGTGAGAAGATTCCGTCGCAATGAAAAACGCCTTTCTTTTAATGATTTCCAGCCCAAATCCTGTATCATTTCTGTGACAGTCTCTCCCATATTTTGCGATAAAACAAAACGTGCTGCCTTTCTTTGAATTTTTTCGATGTACTCAGTCAGTCCTACCTGGTAAGGATCCCACACCGCGCAGCAGTATTGTAAAACAGGACGGACAAGCGTAGTGTAGGCAGTCTCCTTAGTTGGTCTGTTACATTTTCTAAGTGTCCTGCTGATAAAACGCAGCCTTTGGTTATCCTTTCTCACAACATTTTCTATGTGTTCTTTCCAATTTAAGTTGTTCGTAATTGCAATACCTAGGTATTTAGCTGAATTTACGGCTTTTAGATTAGACGGATTTATCGTGTAACCGAAGTTTAACGACTTCCTTTTAGCACTCATGTGGATGACCTCACACTTTTCCTTATTTACGCTCATCTGCCTATTTTCGCACCATTCAGATATTTTTTCTTAATCGTTTTGCAGTTTCTTTTAATCTTCTGATGACTTAATTAGTCGATAAACGACAGCGTCATCTGCAAACAACCGAAGATGGCTGCTCAGATTGTATCCCAAATCGTTTATATACATAAGGAACAGCAAACGGCCTATAATACTACCTTGGGGAACGCCTCAAATCACTTCTGTTTTACTCGATGACTTTCCGTCAATTACTACGAACAGTGACCTCTCTGACAGGAAATCGCAAATCCAGTCACATAACTGAGACGATATTCCATAAGCACGCAATTTTACTATGAGCCGCTTGTGCGCTACAGTGTTATAAGCCTTCCGGAAATCCAGGAATACGGAATCGATCTGAAATCCCTTGTCAATAGCACTCAACACTTCATGAGAATAAAGAGCTAGTTGTGTTTCACAGGAACGATGTTTTCTAAACCCATATTGACTGTGTGGCAATAGACCGTTTCCTTCGAGGTAATTCATAATGTTCGAGCACAATATATGCTCTAAAATCCTGCTGCATATCGACGTTAGCGATATGGGCCTGTAGTTTAGTGGATTACTCCTACTACCTTTCTTGAATATTGGTGTGACCTGTGCAACTTTGGGTACGAATCTTTCATCGAGTGAACGGTTGTATATGATTGTTAAGTATGGAGATAATGCATCAGAATTCTCCGAAAGGAACCTAATTGGTATACAGTCTGGACCAGAAGACTTGCTTTTATTAAGTGATTTGAGTTGCTTCACTACTCCGAGGATATTTACTTCTACGTTACTCATGTTGGCACCTGTTCTCGATTCGAATTTGACGTTAAGTTTATTGCTAATCTGATTTCCGCTGCACCTCGTTACTTTGGTTTTTCTTCCGTTTACTCCCAGTCCCTACTGTGTGCTCTGCAGACTGATCATTCTGTTCACCGCTAACTCTTCCTTGCTTTCATTGAAGATAGCATTGTCTTCAGCGACTCATATCACTGATATCCTTTCACTATGAAATTTAATCCCAATCTTGAACCTTTCACTTATTTCCGTCATTGCCTCTTTGATAAAAAGTAAAACAGTATGGCATTGTTGCCAGGGAGACCACAATTGGCCGGTTCAGCCGTTTAATTGGAAATGTTTCGCCCATCCTTCGCGCCGACAGGGACCTATCCCTCGTGAAGGGTGAGAACTGTGTGGGTATGTGTATCCTTTAAGTGTGGGTGACTGTAATTGGTGCATGTGTAGTGTAGTGTCATGTTCATGACGAAGATGATGGCGGAAGGGAGGGAGTGAAACGCGGTGTCGTCACTTAATCTAGCCTACTCCGCTCGAAGAATACCAAGGGAGCCTCTCGAAGAACACCAAGGCGGCCGCCGAGCTTAAAGTTGCCACACGACGGTCGGGTCGTAATCATCAACAGTGTCGCATGCCCTCACTTCATGACATACTGCAGAGCTTTGAGATTTAATCTAGGACAGACTGGTAATCATGGGCTTCATTCCATCACCCTACGTGTGGTACCCAGGCGGTTATTCATCAGGCGAGGGAGCCACATATGGCCGCTTATCCAAATATGGACACCCTATCTGAACTCTCCAGCAAGTGGCGCACTCGTACGGAATTAGCATGAACTTCTTCAGAGAGCTCTGTATGTCAAGTAGAACCTGTGAAGCAAGAAGCTTTCGAAACAATAAACTGGTAGCCAAGATCGCAGGAATTCTTTTTTATTCCATGATTACTGGTTTCGGCGAAACTAAAGCCGTCATCATCGGATCTTAGGACACATACAGGTTACAACATCAAGGCAAACAATGGTGATATTAATAGTCGTCTATAGCACGCAGGCCTTACAAAATTGTCGTAAGTAGCGTATAGGCGTCCAAGAGAGATGACATTATAAATGTAAAGTGTCTCCATCATATACAAGCTTGCCTTGATGTTGTAACCTGAATGTGTCCTAAGATACGACGATGGCGGCTTTAGTTTCGCCGAAACCGGTAATCATGGAATAAAAGGAATTACTGCGATCTTGGCTACAAATTTATTGTTTTACAACCATCTAGATCGCTCCCACATGAGCACAATGTGCTCCCTACAAAAAGGAAGCTTTCTGTGTGAACTAAATACCTAGGAATTACAATTACGAGTAACTTAAACTGGAGATAACACGTCGAAATTGTTGTGGGGAAGGCGAACTAGAGACTGCGATTTATTGGCAGAACACTCAGAAGATGCATCAGAGTACTATCCTTTTAGTGCTCCTGAGGATCACCTCACTCTTATCAATATTTAGAGTCAGTTGTCACTTTTCGTCCCATAAAGAGATCTTGTTTAAATCATTTTGCAATTGGTTTTGATCTTCTGATGGCTTTACTAGACAGGATCATACGCAAAGAGTTCAAGAGGACTGTTCAGGTTGTTTCTTAAATCGTTGATGTAGATCAGGAACAGTAGGGTCCTACAACACTTCCTTCGGCAATGCCGGATAAGACTTCCGTTTTCCTCGATGAGGCTCCGTCAGTTACTCTGAACTGTGACCTTTCTGACACGTCCGAGGAAGATAACGGCAAATTACCTCTTCTAGAATCTTGATCAATACGATGATGCCGGATCTTTGCATCTGCTTACCAACAGCCATTCCCGAAGCATTCCGGATCACATTCGAATGAACTGTCAACGTTTTACGCACTAGTTCTGAAAATGTTTATTGGATTCTTCTCCAGATATTTGGAACATACGAAGTGTACTAGAATCATGTGGGCGCATAATGGGAAAGTGTTTTCAATGAAATTGCAGTAATATTTCGTTTCTTGCCTCAGCCACCACACGCCGGCCAGCGAGTAAGAGAACGAATGACTGGTACATCGTCTCAGACATATGCTGTTCGACATGCAGTTTAAACAGAGATTACCAGGTATTGCAGTCGCACGTTGAAGATAAAACGGATGGATGGAACCAAGAACCAGAAAGTCTTTCAAAGAACGGCTGAAGTAAGAATAGTCAGGAAAACAACTGAACGAAGTTGACATTTGTGGGTAGGTCACATTACACTACGCAGCCACTTTGTTGTAAATATTCCAGAAGGAGCTTTGTAAGGGAAAAAAGGC
Source organism: Schistocerca serialis cubense (assembly GCF_023864345.2). Lineage (NCBI taxonomy): Eukaryota > Metazoa > Arthropoda > Insecta > Orthoptera > Acrididae > Schistocerca > Schistocerca serialis. The sequence goes on along the minus strand of NC_064638.1, from coordinate 1,198,442,495 downwards.
CGAAGAACATCCAGATTCTAATTTTCCAGACATGCTATAAATAGTGCAGGAGTCAATGATCATCCAGAAATAAAAGATTAAGCCGCATGGAGTGTTGTCAGTCGAGTGAAAGACTTACGAAGGAGATGACTCGTTAGCATAGCATTTTCTGCTTACGACGAATATATTTTTTTCCATATAGAATTCCTTTTAAATGTGATGCATGTGACGTACTCTGTCCACGAATACTACTGTTACCTTAGTCGTGTTTAACTGATGTTTCTATACATCATTCCTTGAACTATAGACGTCGTTAAACAGACGTTGCCGCATGTTACTCGAGAAAAATATTCCTGACATTGATTCAGAGTTCGCCGGCCGGAGTGGCCGAGCGGTTCTAGGCGGTACAGTCTGGAACCGCTCGACCGCTACGGTCGCAGGTTCGAATCCTGCCTCGGGCATGGACGTGTGTGATGGATGTCCTTAGGTTAGTTAGGTTTAAGTAGTTCTAAGTTCTAGGGGACAGATGACCTCAGATGTTAAGTCCCATAGTGCTCAGGACCATTTGAACTATTTTTTTTATTCAGAGTGCCGCAACAAAAGTTCGAACATACCGCTGCATCAGCCTTGGACGTAATAAACTAACAGCACTGGTGACGTTACGCGTTGAATGTGCCGCTTCCCTCACGACCTGGTCTTGCGCATGATACATTGACCTTAGATCTCGAGACTTAGAGCGGAAGATTAAGCACAGCACAGAGCCTGCTGCAATTTTGAGGGAAAGTGAGCAACACGCGAAGGCCGGCGCAACAATGGATTGCAGCTGCAGAGATCATCCTTGAGATATAAACTTTGTGACTCACACTGAATCACGTTGTCTCCTGCGGTATTCTTATCCTTAATTAGGGACAAGAGGCAGAATATCATTACAGTTGATATCTAACGCTTTGCCGCCGGGAAGATGACTGAACAGCCTTATAAAACGCTGAACGATATCAGATTCGGAGGCAACTGAGGCACCTGAATTAACGAAATAATTTTCGAGCCATCTTGAAGAACGTCGAAGAAATATTTCAGTTGTTCATTTATTCTCCTTGATACCCACGCCCGTATAGTTCAACGTCATTAGATTATTAATAAGGAACTTCAGAAGAAGCGCAACATAAGAAAATAAGTAGATAAATGTTTTGAAAGCTCCATTTATTATTAAAATGCAATATATTAAAGACTACATGATGAAATAAAGAGTAAACTGTATTCTGAGCTTTAACAAAAATCGTTCGAAAAGTAAAATCGTGTAAGATGTTCGAAATTCTCAGAAAACCAGCTATAGCCTATAGGGAAAGATATGTAATCCGTATATTTCCATATATGCCGTGTGTGGTAGATCACGTAACTAATGAGAAAGTATTGAATAGGATTGGGGAGAAGAGGAGTTTGTGGCACAACTTGACAAGAAGAAGGGATCGATTGGTAGGACATGTTCTGAGGCATCAAGGGACCACCAATTTAGTATTGGAGGGCAGCGTGGAGGGTAAAAATCGTAGAGGGAGACCAAGAGATGAATACACTAAACAGATTCAGAAGGATGTAGGCTGTAGTACGTATTGGGAGATGAAGAAGCTTGCACAGGATATAGCAGCATGGAGAGCTGCATCAAACCAGTCTCAGGACTGAAGACCACAACAACAACATGCCGTGCGTGTGTGTGTGTGTGTGTGTGTGTGTGTGTGTGTGTGTGTGTGTGTATGTGAGTGTGCGTGCGTGCGTACGTTCTTCATCTCCTTTTAAACCACTGGCCCGATTTGAATCAAACTTGGTACCCATATCCCTCACTGATAGGCAATAATCGCTGTGTGGGTAAGAACCAGCTGCAATAATAATTGAGAAGATATAACGTCATAAGCAATGAGATGTGTGTGAAACTGCCACATCATGCAAGAAGTCTAAATGTATTACTTCTCTGCAAGTAACAGTATTTGCAATAAATTTCGCAGGTAGTCTCCACATATGCCGCTAAATGCACCTACAAAAGCGTATCATTGTATCACACATAGTTCAGGAAATGTGATGTCATAAACACTGGAAAACTGCTGTACCGCGCATGACTTTTAAATTTATTACTTCTTTTCTATTAATTCTATTACGCTACTGGCCATTAAAATTGCTACACCACGAAGATGACGTGCTAGAGATTCGAAATTTAACCGACAGGAAGAAGATGCTGTGATATGCAAATGATTAGCTTTTCAGAGCAGTCACACAAGGTTGGCACCGCTAGCGTCACCTACAACGTGCTCATATGAGGAAAGTTTCCAACCGATTTCTCATACACAAACTGCAGTTGACCGGCGTTGCCTGGTGAAACGTTGTTGTGATGCCTTGTGTAAGGAAGAAAAATGCGCACCATTACGTTTCCGTTTTCTCTGCCTCGTGATGACTGGGTGTTGTGTGATGTCCTTAGGTTAGTTAGGTTTAAGTAGTTCCAAGTTCTAGGGGACTGATGACCATAGATGTTAAGTCCCATAGTGCTCAGAGCCATTTGAACTATCACGTTTCCGACTTTGATAAAGGTCGGATTGCAGCCTATCGCGATTGCGGTTTATCGTATCGCGACATTGCTGCTCTCGTTGGTCGAGATCCAATGACTGTTAGCAGAATATGGAATCGGTGGGTTCAGGAGGGTAATACCGAACGCCGTGCTGGATCCCAACGGCCTCGTATCACTAGCAGTCGAGATGACAGGCAACTTATCCGCAGGGCTGTAATGGATCGTGCAGCCACGTCTCGATCCCTGAGTCAATAGATGGGGACGTTTGCATGACAACAACCATCTGCGCGAACAGTTCGACGACGTTTGCAGCAGTATAGACTATCAGCTCGGAGACCTCTGACGCTGCATTACAGACAGGAGCGCCTGCGATGGTGTACTCAACGACGAACCTGGGTGGACGAATGGCAAAACGTCATTTTTTTCGGAAGAATCCAGGTTCTGTTTACAGCATCATGATAGTCGCATCCGTGCTTGGCGACATCGCGGTGAACGCACATTGGAAGCGTGTATTCGTCATCGCCATTCTGGCGTATCACCCGGCATGATGGTATGGGGTGCCATTTGTTACACGTCTCGATCACCTCTTGTTCGCATTGACGGCACTTTGAACAGTGAACGTTACATTTCAGATGCGTTACGACCCGTGGCTCTACCCTTCATTCGATCCCTACGAAAACCTACATTTCAGCAGGATTATGCACGACCGCTAGTTGCAGGTCCTGTACGGGCCTTTCTGGATACAGGAAATGATCGACTGCTGCCCTGGCCAGCACATTTTCCAGATCTCTCACCAATTGAAAACGTCTGGGATGGTGGCCGAACAATTGGCTCGACACAATATGCCAGTCACTACTCTTGAACTGTGGTGTCGTGTTGAAGCTGCATGGGCAGCTGTACCTGTACACGCCATCCAAGCTGTGTTTGACTCAAAGCCCAGGCGTATCGAGGCCGTTATTACGGCCAGAGGTGGTTGTTCTTGGTACTGATTTCTCAGGATCTACGCACCCAAACTGCGTGAAATTGTAATCACATGTCATTTCTAGTATAATATATTTGTCCAATGAATACCCGTTTATCATCTGCATTTCTTCTTGGTGTATCAGTTTTAATGGCCAGTAGTGTAGCATCACGTTTTGCAGACAGCATCCAAATATGACCCCGAATTTACCTACAAAATTATGTCATTTTATGAAACTTCCTGGCAGATTAAAACTGTGTGCCCGACCGAGACTCGAACTCGGGACCTTTGCCTTTCGCGGGCAAGTGCTCTACCATCAGAGCTACCCAAGCACAACTCACGCTCGGTACTCACAGCTTTACTTCCGCCAGTACCTCGTCTCCTACCTTCCAAACTTTACAGAAGCTCTCCTGCGAACCTATGTCATTTTATGTTACGAAGTCTATTCAAAATGTGTTTTGCTGATAGTATCTACATATGCCGCTGAATGTACGTCCACAAATATATTGTACAACACATAGCTCAAGAGGTATGACGTCATAAACACTGGGATACGTGAAAAAATGCCGCATAATACATGAAATTGTATGATTTATATTTTACAGCTAAGACACTTCTACTGTCGATTCAGCTTAAGGAAATCCCAGACCCCTGGCAGCGCTTTTGATAGCTTTCAGCTGAGAAACGCATACGGCAATAGGCGAAAACGATAGCTGTTTATAGAGCTATAAAGACGTGTTACCCAGGGCCATTTACAAAACCTCATTGCGGACACGCGAATCTTCAACGTCCTTCATACAGAAACTGTCCGGGATCAATTTGCACACTGTAGTTATGCATTTGTGATCTATGCGTATTTCTTTGTGCGACTTTTTCATAATTCCAAAAGTGTTTTCACGAATACGTGAAACTGAAATTTTTTCCATATTTCAAACAAAATTCACTTTTTGTTTTCGTTCCTAATAGAAAATTGGTAGAATGAATACCCAGGCAATGCCGAGTTTGTCAGCTAGTATTAATTTCGATTGCACGGTAAATCATACAAATCCAAAGTCTCTCAATGGAGCTAAATATCTAGGGGTTACAATTATGAACAACTTAAACTGTTATGATCACTTAGATAATGCTGCGGGGAAGGCGAACCAAAGACTCGGTTTTTTTGGCTTAGAAGATGCAAGAGTCCAACTAAAGACACTGCCTACACTATGCTTATCAATCATCTCTGGAGTATTTCTGCGCGGTATGACATCCTAACCAGGTAGGATTGACGAATAAAATCAAAAAGTTCAAAGAAAGGCAGCTCGTTTTGTACAATGGCGAAATAGGGGAGAGAGTTGGTGGTGTCAATGATTAAAACAAAAGCTTTTTCGATGCGGCGAGATCTTACCACAAAATTTCAATCGCCTTTCTCTTCTGAAGGCAAAAACACTTTCTTGCAGCCCACCTAGCTAGGAAGAAATGATCATTGCAATAAAATAAGAGAAATCAGATGGTTCAAATGGCTCTGAGCTCTATGGGACTTAACATCTGAGGTCATCAGTACCCTAGAACTTAGAACTACTTAAACCTAACTAAGGACATCACACACATCCATGCCCGAGGCAGGATTCGAACCTGCGACCGTAGTGGTCGCGCGGTTCCAGACTGAAGCGCCTAGAACCGCTCGGCCACTGCGGCCGGCGAGAAGTCAGAGCTCGCACCCAAAGATTTAAATGTTCGTTTCTCCCACGCGCTGTTAGAGAGTGGAACGGTTGTAAAGCAGCAAATTAGTAGAGTTAACACCTTGCATCGAAAGCTTAGCATGCCTTGGAGCCGAAAGAAGGGCAGATTTTGCTTCTCTCGCTGGAACAGCTACTGCACCGAGCAGGCCGTCTTCTTGTCTAACGATGCGGGCAATACGTTACACATACTCTCTATGAACCTGAAGAAGTACTGTTAAATATTAATCGATATTTCTCATACTTAATATACCAATTTCTATGGATAACACAACCTTAATGTTAAATTTTCAAATCAATAACTTCAGTACTTCAGGAGATATAAATTTTTGCCTCAAACACATAATAACCGTGCTGGCATTATGAAACTAAATTAGGGGCTGTAATACGTATATTCATCTAAAGTATCCATTGAAACTGCAACCACGAGGATAGGTTCACATAATCCAATTTTCTGGAATTTTATTTAGTTCCATTGCACAGATTTCTGACTTGAATAAAGCACCTTTGGAAAATTATTATTTCATCGTGTTTTGGTTGTTTGAATGTTTTGGAGAGACAGAGAGTGAATGAAGGACATAACTGAAGTGAGAATGTGATATCTTATTTTAAACTGTGCAGATGTACGCTTGAAAAAGTTGTTGTGCAATACCGGAATTTGTGACGTGTGTCCGGGAGAGCTTGATTTTGTAACAGGCAGCCAGAAGGGGCGTTGAGTGTTAAATTCATTAGTAATTTATTTTGTAGAAAGGAATCGTGTTTTGTTTCCATTAAATTTTATTTGATTTCGGAATTACGAGATTTCTAGTATAAATTACTTGTGATAATATGATTGGATGACACTAGAAATACCGCGCGTATAGAAGCCAATAGGAATTCAGCACTTCCCGAGCGTTTGAGGAGGGCTTTGTGCCTCAGATATACGAGTCGAGGGAGTCGCTCGCGGGCCATATTCTAGTAAACACCTATGTTAAACCACGCTGATCGAGTTTCCTCCAAACTGAAGAAATTCGCGCGTTTAATTGGTTCTCGTGTCGGCGACTAAAAGCGACTCAGTACTGAGTATTTTGTGAAAGATTGAATTTTGTGAGTGGTTTATTTTGAGAAATATTCGCATATGAACATTACATGTCGTACATAAACTTCGCGTGGTGTGTTTCGTGCAGATTACGACACGTTATGACGAGCACTTCTTCACAAGAGGCCTTCTGTGTTAACACACAAGTAGTCGTGGGTCAGTGATTGTTTAGGACGTTCAAAATATCGAATCGGTCTAAATATCTTCTGGATGCCTTGAGGTGTGCACTTGTATCAGAGACAGTCAGTAATATTGCACAATTGATGTCGGGATATTAAATACGGACTTGATAGCCATATTCTTTGTTTTAAACACAATAAGCTAACTTAAAAGAAATTTTAGACACATTTTGCAACGAATCGTGCCAGAATACCGAACGCTCGATAGTTTAACTATCTTTCAGCTACTGCCGATGAACTGGAGTTATGTGACCTTTAAGTGGTAGGTATTTATTCGAATTTTCGTCAACGCTGCTTTGTTGGCTAAATCAGTATCTACCATCGCAGGGCGAAGCGGCAAACAACCTGAAATCTATCCAAGTAGGTGGACGGACTGTTTAAAAGACAGTGAGAGACCAAACCGCCCCGCCGCACGGTATATAAACGGTACGAAGGTGGTTAGAGGAAACTTCACCTTACGTGTGAACAGCAGAGCAGTAATATAGGGATAGATGTAAATGTTACCACCCGTGAAGCGCGTATTTGTGTGACGAATTCTTGTGCAGTGTATTGTTTTGTTTGCGTTGTTATGGATGAAGGGAAGGGAGAGGGTGAAAGCCAGTGACGGTATGCAGCCAACTCCTTTCGAAAAGCACCAAGGTGACGGTCGAGCCCAACGTACCCTTTGGGAGGACGGATCGCATCAACTGTATCGCATTTCCGCTCTTCATGATACACTGTGGACACGCTTGGAATTTAACATAGGACATTGGCGCAGAGACTAGTGCCCAGGAACCTTACGCAGCCACATCTCCACCCCCTGTGGGCCAAATACTGGGAGTGAGTATTTTCCGCCACCCAGAATTCGAACCCGCCTACCTCCTACTAGTCCAGCGCCACCGCAGAAGGGTGCGTAGCGAACACGGCTGCAGAGGCAGGTTGTACATTTATACTTCTTTATTTTCATTTATGCTTTACTCCTTCACTCCATTGCCAAACAAAACAATGCCATAAGTTGCAGTAGAAATTAATGAATTATATACTATCTCACCCAAACATTTTAAGTATGTAGAATGTAATTTTCACTCTGCAGCGGAGTGTACGCTGCTTTTGAAACTCCGCACTTGCCCGCGAAAGGCAAAGGTCCCGAGTTCGAGTCTCGGTCGGGCACACAGTTTTAATCTGCCAGGAAGTTTCAATTTCCTAACGATTTCCGAAATAAAAGTCCCATGCGTGTACCTCCAACTACCATACAAATGACAGTTACGCCCATGCTCTGCCCTTATATACCTTGTGTACGCGATACTGCTGCCGTCTGTGTAAGTGCGCATCGCTACCCTACGACTTTAGTTACCTCAGTACATGCAGAGAGCATAAATCCCGTATGAAATAGATGAGGTGATGTGGTACTTACATGTTAATATCAGTTTCTGTTTAAAAAGTACTTGCGTAGTTTATTCGTAATTTTTATCGTCAGAAGTGGCATGTCTGTGCAAACGATGTCAACGTTGTTTAAATGGCGTTTGCGTTGCTTGGAACATTGGAATTTACACCTACATACTTAAAATGAAACTTCCTGGCAGATTAAAACTGTGTGCCGGACCGAGACTCGAACTCGTTAGAGCACTTGCCCGCGAAAGGCAAAGGTCCCGAGTTCGAGTCTCGGTCGGGCACACAGTTTTAATCTGCCAGGAAGTTTCATATCAGCGCACACTCCGCTGCAGAGTGAAAATCTCATTCCGTTAGGAAATTGAATATTCCGAGGTCCACAGTGTCAATAGTGTGCCGAGAATACCAAATCTCAGGCATCACATCTCTTCACAGACACCGCAGTGACCGAGAGTAATGGCGTTTGCGTGGAGTTGTGAGTGCTAACAGAGAAGGAACAATGCGAGCAATAACACAGAAATCAATGTGGCGCGTACGACGAACGTATGCGTTACGACAGTGCCGCGAAATCTGCCGTTAATGAGCTATGGCAGCAGGCGACCGACATGAGTGCCTTTGCTAACACTACGACATCGCCTGCGACGCCTCTCCTGGGGATCGTGACCATATCGGTTGCACCCTAGACGACTGGAAAACCGTAGACTGGTTCAAATGGCTCTGAGCACTATGGGACTCAACATCTTAGGTCATAAGTCCCCTAGAAATTAGAACTGCTTAAACCTAAGGACATCACACACACCCATGCCCGAGGCAGGATTCGAACCTGCGACCGTAGCAGTCCCGCGGTTCGGGACTGCAGCGCCGGAACCGCACGGCCACCGCGGCCGGCCCGTAGACTGGTCAAATGCGTTCCACTGTAGTTGGTAAGAGCTTATGGTAGGTTCGAGCGTGGCGCAGACCCCACAGAGTCATAGACCCAAGGGCACGGTGCAAGGTGGTGGTGGTTTGAAACTTCCTGGCAGATTAAAACTGTGTGCCGGATCGAGACTCGACCTCGGGACCTTTGCCTTTCGCGGGCAAGTGCTCTACCATCTGAGCTACCCAAACACGACTCACGCCCCGTCTCCACAGCTTTACTTCTGCCAGTACCTCGTCTCCTACTTTCCAAACTTCACAGAAGCTCTTCTGCGAACATTGCAGAGCTAGCACTCCTGAAAGAAAGGATATTGCGGAGACATGACTTAGCCACAGCCTGGGGGATGTTTCCAGAATGAGATTTTCACTCTGCAGCGGAGTGTGCGCTGATATGAAACTTCCTGGCAGATTAAAAATGTGTGCCCGACCGAGACTCGAACTCGGGACCTTTGCCTTTCGCGGGCAACTGCTCTACCATCTGAGCTACCCAAGCACGACTCACGCCCCGTCCCCACAGCTTTACTTCTGCCAGTACCTCGTCTCCTACTTTCCAAACTTCACAGAAGCTCTCCTGCGAACCATGCAGAACTAGCACTCCTGAAAGAAAGGATATTGCGGAGACATGGCTTAGCCACAGCCTGGGGGATGTTTCCAGAATGAGATCTTCACTCTGCAGCGGAGTGTGCGCTGATATGAAACTTCCTGACAGATTAAAACTGTGTGCCGGTTCGCAGGAGAGCTTCTGTAAAATTGTTCGAAATGAAGTGAGGTGTCCGACAGGGAGGCGGTTTGTCACCTCTGTTTTGCAATTGTGTGTTAGAAAAGGTAGTTCGAGAATGGAGGAAGGCCATCAATACTGAAGGGATTCAGCTAGGAAGAAATCCTAACAAGATCACTGTCGACTGTTTAGCCTTCGCAGATGGCATTGATTATAGATTCGCTAGATAATGGCCAAGAACAAATAAGAGAACTGCAAAAACAAGCAGCCAAAGCAGGACTACAAGTATCCTCTGAAAGAACAAAGTTCATCACAAACATCTGTCATGCCCCTCAAAATATTGCAGTTGACATCAATAGAGTACACAAAACAGATTACTTTAAATTCCTAGGAGAGTGGATTACATACAATGCAAAAGAAAAGACAGCTATAGAAACTAGGGTGCACAAAATGGAAAGAGTGTTTCATATGACCAAAAACGTTTATAACAAAAAATCCTTGTCCTGGAACACAAAATTAAGACACTGCCAAATAGTCGCCAGACCTGAAGCTCTGTATGCGGCAGAAACACTTAAACTAACAAGAAACGGAGATCTTGAGAAACCAGAGAAGGTCGAAAGAAGAATTTTAAGGAAAACACTGGGAGCTAAAAGAAGCGGTAATGCTGAATACAGGTTAAGACCAAACAGAGAGCTATACTTGAAAACTGATGTAATGAGGAAGAGAAGACTACAGTTTTTTGGACATATATTCAGAATGGATAACAACAAGATAACCAAGCGGATATTCACATTACTCAATAGACACAAATCCAAGCCCACATGGTTCATAGAGACTGAAAAGGACAGGGAAAACCCTGGGATTATAATAGACACAATAGAAAACATAACACATATCAGAAAGGCAGTTCAAAAGGCAGAATTTCAGGAAGGAAAGAAAACAACTAGACGAAAGTGGACTCAAGAAGAAAGGGAACAACACTCTAAAACAATGAAGGAAATTTGGAAACTAAGGAAATCTGATGCAATGAAGAGTAGCCAAAGTTGATTCATCGTACCCTCGAAATGAGTTATTCGAAAGAAGAAGAAGAAGAAGTCATGATCTACAGGCCGTTAACTCCTGATATTTCTTTGAACATGATTGGTTGGCAAATTGTTAGTCAAAGCCCTGTCGAAACAATTGGTGCTTGAAATCGAATTCGGATCGCGTGTAGGATGATATCCGAGTTATTATCAGTTATTTAGTTGCCGAAAGAGCAAAACTATCTAGTACTTGTAGTGTCTTATTTCCTAATCTAATACCCTTAACATCTCCTGATTAAAATTCGTGTAAGTTCCGTTGCCTTCATGTAATCAAGACCGGAGTCAAGATGGCCGCCGTGTCAGACTTGCCGTAATCTTCCTTAGTCTTCTGAGTCCTTAGTCTTCAGTGATTTGATTATTGACTCAATCTCCCTCTTGTCACTAACACAGAGGAGTACTTCAGACATCAGTCTCGGAAACTGAGTTTTTATTTAATTCGCCAGAAATACTCAGAAATTGATTGTTAGATACTGTGTATATATCTGGCTTATCAGTAACGGAAACATTTTTACCACGTACTAACTTTATAGCGGCAACCTTGTGCTGCTGGACAGACAGTTAATTCACGACTGGCCATATGGTTTTAATACTATCCTGTGAATTAGCTGTTCTGTTTGCGTACCACTTACTCTTTGCCTCCCTAATAAAATTTTAAGCACCTTACAATGCTGTCTGTAAAGGGCTACTGTAGCTCCATTGTGATTACTTCTACCATTTTGGTATAATTCCCACTTTGTTGTACATATACCCCTATCCCACTAGTCAGCCACCCAGGCTGCCTTTTACTGCTAGTACCCTGTTTAGAACGTTCTAATGGAAAGCAACTTCCAAAGATCATGAGAAATATGGTAGGGAAAACATTATATTTGTCATCTGTGTTATCGGCGCTATAAATATCCTGCCACTCTTATTCCTCAACGAGGTTTAAAAAACTCTCCATTGTCGTTGGATTAGCTTTTACACTTGGTTTGTAATTACATATAACACTCGTTTCAGTACAAAAACTTTTTAATGTTAAAGTTTGTGCATCATGGTCTGACAGGGCATTCATTTTTTTACTAACAGAATGCCCACCTACTAATGAAGAATGATTAAAAATATTGAGCCGTGTTGCAGCTCGTGTTGGTGCAGTTGGTAGGTTGGCATCGTGTAATAGGGATAGTGGCGTGTCGTTTTCTTCTTGTGCTTACTGGCGCCACTACATTTGCTAGCGTTGTCTGTCCGCGAGTGGCAGCAGCAGTGGTTATCGATATTTAGTACCGTGGTACTATCTTTGGAAGGACGTCAAGTGTTTTTCTGGTCGGAGTTTGTTGGGAGTTCAGTTGGGACGAGGCAGCAGTGAGATCCGGCAGCGCAAGGACATGCCGGGACCGCTGGCAGCACGCAGGCACTGCCGTATCGAGGGGCTGTGGTTGCGAGGGCCACAACCTCGTTGTCCACCGGACCCAGGACGTTTGAGCTGAGTGAACATTAACCCAGTAGTGAAACCTCCACTATTTTGATATCACGCCATTTGTTCGCGCATTGTTGTTCACAGAGTCGCTGAGACGAAGAGCAACGAGTGGAGTGTTTTGAGTTGGCAAAATTAATTAGCCATCCTCCACTTCTTATTATTAATCATTGAATTGTTTATTGATGAAGTTCAACCAGCGGTATTTTTCTGCCTAGTGGCCACTAATGCCCCAGTTACCTGCCCTGGAGTTTGGCGTATTTTCGCGGCAGTGTACCTTTCCTTGCCTTGCCGCTGCTATCCGGTAAGGCGTGTAGTTCTACAGCCTCCTTGATTGTGGTTCGGATATTTTGTTTCTTTTGGACTACTTTGGTCATAGTGGTTCCATCTGCTTCTGGATGTTCCAAACACCCGATTCCGAAGACGCACTGCTGTCCGCCGGTTCCGCCTTGCCTTGATTATTCCATCATTCTATTGGTTATCATACGTTAGGTAGATTTTGCAAGAGTGTTGGTCTGCGATTAAACTGTCACTAGTTTGAGTCGCCATCCGGTTGAGTGAATACAACTCTTGGCTGCCTATCTCATCATTTACGAAGTTGAGTGACTTTCCCAGGTCGGTTCTTGGAGCACTGTCTGAGGCCCACATCTCTCTTGATTTGGTCAGATTGTGATGATTGTGTTTTTTAAAAAAAATTAATTTTGAATTATTACTATTGGGGCCTTTGGCCGACAAATAATTTGAATTTCTTGTTAATAAGGCCTTCAGCTGTGAGTGTAACTTGTCTTAAGAAAATTTAATTAGACAAATATCTTAACTCCGAAATGTTCATGAGTGCTCTTTAAATATCTCTCGAGGAAGTTTAATTGCTTCTTAAGAATTTGCTATCCAGGCCTTCAGCCGTCAAATTGTTTTTTGAGTTATTACTATTGGGGCCTTCAGCTGACAAATAATTTGAATTTCTTGTCCATAAGGCCTTCAGCCGTGAATGCAATTTATCTTAAGAATTTTTAATTAGATATTGTCTCTTAATAGTAAAAATTTGATGATTGTTCCTTATTGTCAACCTTATTTGCAATTGTTTCCAAATAAAGCGTCTGTGATTTAAAAACTGAGCAACCAACGGTAACCGAGTACGGCCCCGTCCACAGCGAATCCAGCCTTTCCCTAAGTCCCAGGTATCAAATATTGGAAAAAGCACGATCAGGATCAGATCATATGAATGTAGGAGATCTTCCAACATCGTTTTTCTTGCACAATCACATACAAAAGTAATATTGGAGTCACCACAGACAACTAATTTTTGGTACTTCCTCTAAAGTGAACCAAGAACACTCTCTAAGTTGAGCAGAAATGCTCTGAAGTCAGAGTTAGGGGGCTTATAAATAACAACAATTAGAAATTTAATTTCATTAATTCAAATACCTCTGCACAACATTCAAATACCTGTTCAGTGCATTGCCGTGATACGTCTACGGACTCAAATGGAATACTGTTTTCTTACGTACATGGCCATTCTCCCACTCCGCAAAGAACTCCTTGAAAAACAGCCAGCTAATCTGTATCCCGGTGGTAAAGGAAGCCTCTGAACTGTCAAATTATTTTAGTGGTGCTCCGATATGCCACTATATCACAGAGTCAAAATCTATAAGCAGTTCACTAACTTTATCTCTAATACCTCTTGTGTTTTGTTGAAATATGCTAATCCCTTCACTACTTGGATACCTAACCTCCATTTAAGATGATTCCTTTGTTAGAGAGAGACTTCCTTTAAGCGGGGATACCTATAGTGTTATCCAAGTATCAGTGATACGTAGTTTGAGATTGTAACGGAACCTATTAAAGGCTTTATTATAACGAAGTATGCGATACCCTCCTAATTCAACCAGTTTAAGTAGCAATTATGATAATAGAAAAGTAATTGTGTATGTTAGCAATGATTGCATAACATGTCTACATAAACAGTCAACCCATTAAAATATAATTAATAACTGACCCACACAATAGTTAACATCACTTGAACATTGATACAGGAGACGTCATTATGTAAAAACACTATATTCAACTGAAATAATTAATGTTAAATAGGAATAATATTGGTCAACTTACGTATTTTGGATCTTCAAATGGTTCAAATGGCTCTGAGCACTATGGGACTCAACTGCTGAGGTCATTAGTCCCCTAGAACTTAGAACTAGTTAAACCTAACTAACCTAAGGACATCACAAACATCCATGCCCGAGGCAGGATTCGAACCTGCGACCGTAGCGGTCTTGCGGTACCAGACTGCAGCGCCTTTAACCGCACGGCCACTTCGGCCGGCTATATTTTGGATCTCCTTAAATAAAAATTACCCAGTGAAACCTATTTATTCACTAGGACTGTTTTCACTCACTATTCACGTAAACACATCTATTTTAAACGAGAACCACTGTAATTTTTAATAATTCGCGTTATTTACTTATGTATGCAAATGCGAGAAGTCAAGACATGTGCCTTTGAAAACGGCCTATTTGCAACAAAGAATTGTTCTGACAAGTTGACAGCTCTGTCCTTTATTTTAATGACCTGTTAAATTATGTCACTCGATGTAAATTAATAACTTTTTTGCACAAATTACGATAACACATGGATGCCTGACTTATAAACCACATCTCTTCTTAGTAGTTCTTTGACGAGGTTATAAATACAAGCAGCAAGAAGCCTCGTCAGCTCAGTCTTGACAGAACTTTTGTAAAGTGTGTATGTTACTGTCTTATGTGGAAAAATAATGCAAAGATGTTGTAAAAGAAGTGATACTCTGTACTGTGACAACGTCTTTGGGTGGTCAGCGGAGTTAAGATGGCTACCATGCCAATAAATAGTTGAAGCTCACTTATGCTGTCGTGCATTATTTATCAACAAGCACATCAACAAAACGGGACCTCATCTTTTTATCCCTAGACGAATACATATACAGCCAACATTAACATCAAGATACAGCAGTGAACCAGCCAGCAGCAGCAGCAACTACTACAATATAATTTAATGGCGCCGACCCAATTCTCTACATCAAGTGCTAACAAGCTTCGTATATTGGAGTGATATAGTGCGAATATAGGAATATCAACGATTGGGCGACCATCATAAGTTTCAACGCCGGCCGGGGTGGCCAAGCGGTTAAAGGCGCTACAACCTGGAACCGCGCGACTGCTACGGTCGCAGGTTCGAATCCTGCCTCGGGCATGGATGTGTGTGATGTCCTTAGGTTAGTTAGGTTTAAGTAGTTCCAAGTTCGAGGGGACTGATGACCTTAGAAGTTAAGTCCCATAGTGCTCAGAGCCATTTTTTAAGATTCAACGTTGTCTCTAAGTGTTTGATTCGGTACAAAGAAACTTGGAAGTTTACAAGTTCTTTTTTCCTTGTGGTGAGTGTGACGGCTCGGGGCATCACGGAAGCGCCAACTCTTCCGCCGCGTGAGCAGCCTACACGAGCCGCGCCAAGTCGACCCCGGCGAACCGTAGTCAGCGGAAAAAGTCGCAGGCGGCAGCGCGTCACACACCGCCAGCCCGGTGACGTCGGCTGCGCCATGCAGCTAGTCAACGGGCGTCGTGTCGCATCTTCTGCCCCAGCCCGTTATTAATGCAGTCCATCAGCCGGCAAGCAACTTCTAATATGGCTCCCAAGGACAAACACACTGAGACATCGGACAGTTCACATGCCTCTGGTTCGAATCACACGACAATTACTCTAGATTTTTAGCTCGTCGTGATATTTTTCACGGTGAAACTGTTGACCACCTTGCCAAGAGAAGTATTACAGGAGTCCAACACAACGCGAGGTCCTTATCTACATCTACATCTACATCCATACTCCGCAAGCCACCCGACGGTGAGTGGCGGAGGGTACTTTGAGTACCACTATCGGTTCTCCCTTCTATTCCAGTCTCGTATTGTTCGTGGAAAGGAAGATTGTCGGTATGCCTCTGTGTGGGCTCTAATCTCTCTGATTTTATCCTCGTGGTCTCTTCGCGAGGCATACGTAGGAGGGAGCAATATACTGCTTGACTCCTTGGTGAAGGTATGTTCTCGAAGCTTCAACAAAAGCCCATACCGAGCTACTGAGCGTCACTCCTGCATAGTCTTCCATTGGAGTTTATCTACCATCTCCGTAACGCTTTCGCGATTACTAAATGATCCTGTAACGAACCGCGCTGCTCTCCGTTGGATCTCTCTATCTCTTCTATCAACCCTATCTGGTACGGATCCCACACTGCTGAGCAATATTCAAGCAGTGGGCGAACAGGTGTACTGTAACCCACTTCCTTTGTTTTCGGGTTGCATTTCCGTAGGATTCTTCCAATGAATCTCAGTCTGGTATCTGCTTTACCGACGATCAACTTTATATGATCATTCCATTTTAAATCACTACTAATGCCTACTCCCAGATAATTTATGGAATTAACTGCTTGCAGTTGCTGACCTGCTATATTGTAGCTAAATGATACAGGATCTTTCTGTCTTTGTATTCGCAGCACATTACACTTGTCTACATTGAGATTCAATTGCCATTCCCTGCACCGTGCGTCAATTCGTTGCAGATCCTCGTGCATTTCAGTACAATTTTCCATTGTTACAACCTCTCGATACACCACAGCATCATCTGCAAAAAGCCTCAGTGAACTTCCAATGTTATCCACAAGGTCATTTATGTATATTGTGAATAGCAACGGTCCTACGACACACCCCTGCGGCACACCTGAAATCACTCTTACTTCGGAAGACTTCTCTCCATTGAGAATGACATGCTACGTTCTGTTATCTAGGAACTCTTCAATCCAGTCACACAATTGGTCTGACAGTCCATATGCTCTTACTTTGTTCATTAAACGACTGTGGGGAACTTAGCCGATTTCACTTCGACAGTGCGAAAGACTGCTTGTCACGCTTGGAACTGTGAATGGCATGTCTCTCAGCACTCTAAGGGCGGCCACCTGGCGGCCATACAACCGACCAACTCGCCTCGACCGTGGTTCGCCTCGGTGCAGCTTCGTAGACATCATGTGACTTCTATCAATCGCATGAAGCTAGGACACGTGCGTTACCCGCGCACCTACAGGGAGACAGTTATTGAATTATATAAAATACAGTCGCCATAACTTCTGAACGGTTCGCGTTAGGGTGTTCAAACTGCACGGCTGGGCGCGGGGCATGACGGGAATTAGTATGCGCATGCGCACGCGCCTTGTTGTCGGTCATTTGCACGTGAAAATGTCACGGTACAGCGTGCCCGAGCGTAGAGCGCTTGTGAAGGACTAATATGCGAGCAATATCAGGCCAGCTGCGGCTCAAAACAAGCTTTCGACCGAGTCCAAGCTGAAGACAACTGGTCCAAGTGTGCTCACAACCAAGAACTTGATTCGCAAGATTGGGAGAACAGGGCAGTGTTCGTGAACACGGTGTTGGCAATGTCGGTCGTCCAAAAAGGGTGAAAACATCGAGAAGACACGCTCTGTGTTTCAAACCACCCCCAGGAAATCGATCCGACGAGCTGCGCAACAGGTGGAAATCAACCGGGAGAGACTGCGACAAATTGTTGTTGAAGAGCTGCATCTCTTCCCATACAAAATTCAAATCTATCAGCCACTAAGCCCCAGGGCCATGGAACAGAGGTTGTGTTTCGCCACCCTGATTGTCCGCAGAATTGAGGAACAGGGCCCTGATGTGAATTAGCTACGAAGCCCACTTTCGTTTCGATGGGTTCGTCAATAAGCAAAATTGGTGCATTTGCGGGATTGAGAATTCGCATATCACAATCGAGAAGGCTCTTCACCCTCAATGGGTGACTGTGTGGTGTGCAATGTCCAGTAGCGGAATAATCGGCGCGATGTTCCTTGATGTCACGGTGACTACAGAACGGTAGGTAAAGGTTTTGGAAGATGATTTCATTCGCATTATCCAAAGTGATCCGGATATCGACGAGATGTGGTTCATTCAACACAGAGTTCGAACCCATCGAAGCAGGAGAGTTTATGATGTCCTGGAGGAGCACTTTGGGGACCGCATTCTGGCTCTGGGGTACCCAGAGGTCACTGGCATGGGCCTCGATTGCCCGCAATATTCTCCGGAACTGAAGACATTTGTGTACTGCTGTTGCAATTTGTAACGATTATATTACACCTCGCCTATATATTGCACCATATTTTACATAATCAAACGTATTGCAAGGTAGAAATTTCATGCTTGTTACAAATATAGTACGACAAGACAATGTTAACGCGTGAATATTAATAGTGGACCACCATGTCATACACTGTAAATATTGTTGTTTACCAATGTATGCAAGGATAATCACGCAAAATAAACAGTTCAGCTGCCTTTTGCCACAAAACACCACAGATTGCACTGTGCAGACTGTGATGTCTCTCAGGCAATCTTAAGAAGATCGTTTCATCTATATCAATGTCAGCTGCCTTTCAGACACAATTGTGTGGCGCTATCTGTTTTTTGGTTAGCAGTTTCATCTAACAGCTGTGTAATAGGGTCCAGAAATGAAAGCCTACAAAATATTTGGGCATTTTAGAGACTAATGACGGATTTGACGTATATGACCAGATATACTTTTTCGACCAGGACTTGTATTTCATACCAGTCTGATGCCTTTTGACATATAAATAAGGTAAAAAATCCATGGTATTTATACACTATTTTTCATGGTTGCTCTGTTTCATGCTTTTCTGATTCATACTTAGTTTTGTTTATTCCAATTTTTTTAAAAAAAAATGGTACAAATGGCTCTGAGCACTATGGGACTTAACTGCTGAGATCATCAGTCCCCTAGAACTTAGAACTACTTAAACCTAACTAACCTAAGTACATCACACACATCCATGCCCGAGGCACGATTCGAACCTGCGACCGTAGCGGTCGTGCGGATCCAGACTGTAGCGCCTAGAACCGCTC
Organism: Schistocerca serialis cubense; assembly: GCF_023864345.2. Lineage (NCBI taxonomy): Eukaryota > Metazoa > Arthropoda > Insecta > Orthoptera > Acrididae > Schistocerca > Schistocerca serialis. The sequence goes on along the minus strand of NC_064638.1, from coordinate 1,198,423,555 downwards.
GGCCACTCGGGCCGGCATTCCAATTTTTGTACTTGAAAATGGCGTTAGGCCGAAATCTGGATGATATAACAATAAAATAAAAATTATTACAGTAAAATGGCGGCAGCATCATTACAAAAAAAGGCAAGACTGGAGGCATTGGTTACTCTAAACACAGCCTCGAGACACCTTGGGAATGTGAAACATCTCATGGGAACCTTTCCTGTTCCCAGATTATTAGGCAGAATTCAGCTAAAACCAGTGAACCTCCTGACTTATCTAGAAAAGCTTAATGAATTCCTTAAAAAAGTATAGAGAAGAAGAAAAGAGGCATTTCATTTAGAACAACTGTACAAACAATTCATAGTCACAATTGGACGCGTGGTGTTTTATCGTACAAAATCAAGGTCACATTGTTACTTCCATACCAGTCATTCACCGTTCAGTCGCTACGAATAACAGAGTTGAATGCAAAGCGCAAACTCGTCTGTTTATGATTATGTGCTGATTTAGGCTTCAGCTCACTCTGCTGCATAAATGTCTTCTCCAGACCTCTCTGAGCATCAACATCTCCGTTGTTTTGCACTGGCCATGTCGCTGCTGCAGTGTCTTACAATGACGAAGTCACCTGTCACTGAGTTGTCGCGTCGATGTTTCCTTATCTCTTGGAATCTAGCAGAGAACTTCCTTGGTCCGTGGGCTATTCATTCACCTGGAGAAATATGACATCCACCGGCACGATTTTTGCAATACGCACTGATTGTGAGTTTTCTTTCCCAGCCACATCTTCAATTTGAAAACTCTAATAAGTTCACAAAAAGCACTCCATTCCATTTGCATCCTTCTCTTTACTTCTTTTGATGTCCATCCAGTGGCAATTTTCAACTGCCCTAAAGGGAAAAAATCATCAACAGGTTCTATGACTTCATAGTTGAGTTGCACATTTTTCTATGAAGTGTCATTGATTCATTAGGTTAGTCTTATTGTATTCGGTTTGCAAGCTCGCCGTCCAAATTTAAACATCTGTCGTGGCGCTTCACACGCCTTCCCATGCCTTCTGCATACTCAGCTGCGACAAGTTGTTCAACGAATCACTAACTACCACTTTCAGTTCGTTGTCATTTTCACAGTGCTTCCCACGAATTAAATTACTCAGTTTGGAGAAAAAATACGGTAATCGCTTGGAGTAAAGTTCGAGCTCTTTGGCGGATATTCTAATACGTCCCAATTAAACTGCCGAAACAATTCTTCGTCATCGCAGAAGAATACGGGCGAGGTTGTTGTGAGACAAAGCTATGCCAGTGAACAACAATTCACGCCGTTTGTTTTGAACGACACTTTGTGCTCGGCGATGGGTCTGATAGTAGGTTGCAGCATTTATTATCTACTTTCTACGCATAATGTCGATGAGTAGGACGCCCTGTCTATCCAAAAACACTTCCCATAAAGGCGCTAAGAGTTTATTTACCTTCGTTTGGATTTTTTGATGATCGTGAATGGTGTCATTCCATTGATGAATAACTGTTTCTGGAGTTTTATATGAAACCCAGGTCTCATCAGCAGAAGCAGCGAGCTTCAAAATCTACTCGCCATCCACCTCGTACCGACTGAAGTTTGAGTGGTAGATGGAGAAACTAATCAGGCGGTACAGAACCGAACTGGAGAAAAAATAAATTTATTGCACAACTTGACTAAAGGAAGGGGATTGGTAGGACATTTTCTGAGGCATTTACGAATCGAGCACTGGTAACGGAGGCAACTATGGAGGGAACCAATGACTCAATACAGCAAGCGGATTTCAGTGGAGGTAGGTTGCAGTATTTATTTATCCGGAGACGAGGAGGCCTGGAAACGATAGAGTAGCGTGTGAAGTTTCATCTCACCAGTGCTCGGGTTGAGGACACAATAAAAAAGAATCATACCAAATTCCTTTTTTAGGCGACATTTTCCGACTTCTGTCGTCAATTCGGCTGCAGTCATTTACAAAAAACTCAATACTTGTTCAGTGACGCCAATTTTCCTAACATTTGGAAATTTTTTTTATTTATCAGTTCCCTTAATTAATACATTATGTAATAATACTTTTGACTTAGATGCTTATTGGGAGACAGATAAATTGCTTCAAATTATTCCAATGAACTTGAAAATGACCTGATCGAATGTCAAATTTGTAGATGTTTCCATGAAACCGAAAATCTGTGCCTTCAGTTGCAACTTCTTCAAAGCTGTCAGAACGAATTTAACCATCTTTACGCAGTGTGGTTTCAATAGTGCTGCAGAAACGCACTGCAGTACTAAACAACAGATCGGCCTTCCAAATGTGAATAAAATCCTAAACTTTTTGTCAAAGATATGTTGTGCGTTATAGATTGCTGTAAGAATTTCTAAGTTGTACCAGTGAATATAATTAAAAGACTTCACATCGAGTAGGTGTGTAAGGGGATGAGAGTTTAAATTTGCATGTATCACTCGAACACAGAGAAGAAAATATTTGAGAAGTAAACTGCCAGACGTCAATAATCAATAAAAATGTAACTCACCTCCTCTAAATGAATGCCATGGACAATCAGTCTACTGTGTTAGGGACGTAGATGGAGTATAGGATCTTCAGACTTTTTAGTTGTTTAAATACCACGACATTCGCCGCCATACGGGGCGGCGTACTCCGAAGTCGAGCATTCGTGCAGTTCCTGACATCTAGCGGGTAAATACTGCGGTATCTACTGTGTGGCGGCGCTGCAATCAGCGAGAAACAAATGAATCGCACTCAACGCGCCGAGCGCCAAGGACTGGGCGCTCGTTTGAACAAACCAGAGTTGCCAACGTGTGTATAAAAATGAAATTTACTGCCAGTGACAGTCTTGGCAAGAATTCAATATACATTGTATCTGTTATAAAACACATAAAATGGAATATGTTCGTAAAACTTCTACTACTCAATCGGGTTTCTGTATCATGCCTATTCAGCCATTTACAATAAATTGCTTTGTACTATAAACGGCTGAATAGTCATGATACAGAATTACATTGAACACGGAACCACAATTTTGTATCTCTTACACACACACACACACACACACACACACACACACACACACACAACAATACACACGAATTAACGCAAATAATTTAATGAACAATGAAGGGAAAACCTACATTTGTAGCGTTTGCAGAGTTAAAGACATATTTTGACGGTGTTGACTGGGCTACGCTCTTGGAAATTTTGGAGGTAGAAATGATAAAATGCAGGGAGCGAACGGTTATTTCCAATTTCTGCAGAAACCAGACTGCAAATAGCCTATAAGAGATACTAACAGAGATACAAGTACGACACCAGAAGGAAATATTATTTGCATTATTATTTACTAACTCTATCTTCGGCATAGAAAAGGGGTGAAATAAGCAGCTACAAATCTCTGACAATCTGCCCATGGAAATAAAATACGTGACGGATAACAAAAGTGTTTTCAAATGTAGATTAAGGAAGTGTCTCCTTCACAACTCCTTCTATAACACAGAGGAATTCTTAAGTAGGGATAATTAGTCATAAAAAACAGTAAAAGGCCAGCTTGTAACCATATAAATATTATTCTTTATTTATTTTCTTTTAGTTGTATGTAAGTCTTCTATATTTGTTCTGTTGTCCAGCTCGACATCATAATGTTTATCGAAAATTTGATCTATGGAACGAGGAGCTAAATAACTAACTAAATAACTGATGATGCTGAAGAAGAGAGGATATAAAATGCAGACTTCGTATAGTAAGAAAAACATTTTTAAGAAAGAGGAATTTGTTAACATCTAATTTAAATTTAAATCTTATGAAGTTTTTCTGATGGCATTTATCTGAATTGTAGACTTATACTGAAGAATAGTTCAGAGAAGAAGAGAAGAGGAGCTTTAGAAATGTGGTGCTACAGGAGAATGCTGAAGAATAGATCGGTAGGTCGAATAACTAATGAGGAGGTACTGAATAGAACTGGGGAAAAAACAAATTTATGGCATAGCTCGACTAAAAGAAGCGATTGGGTGTCGGCTGATAGAAAACATCCTGAGATATCAAGAAAATTCAAAATGGTGGTAGATAAAAGTGGAGGCGGGGAGGGTTGGAGATTGTAGAGGGAGATCTAGCCTAGGCATGAATCCAGTAAGCAGGTTCAAATGGATGAAGGTGGCAATAATTATCGAGATGAAGAGGCTCGAACAAGACAGATTGGCGTGGAATGCTGCAAAAATCCAGCCTTCAGGCTAAAGACTACAACAACGACAACATACAAGCAATCAAAATAATTTAACAAGCAGTGGCCTGTCTGTCTGACTCCTTGTGTGTTTTGTGAAATGTCTTCTAACTTCAACCGAGCGCAGTGGTACAGTTTGAACTCTCTCACACCCATTTAGGTTTTCCGTAGTTCCTCAAAATTTCTCAGGTTCATACTAGGAACGTTCCACCGACAGGAACATGCTTTGAGGAACGGAACAAGAGTGTACAGGGAATGTTGTCGCGCACAGTCCGCCGCACTAGTCTCGAAAGAAAAAGTTCTTCCTCTGCGGTGACATCTACGTACTGGGAATCACTGTGAAGTGTTTCTTAGAGTGTTCTTTTTGTTGAATCACATTAGGGACTCTGCTCATTCCTTCGATGGATGGTAGAGGGAAATATTACTGCTTACGCAGCTCTGCGCGAGTTGTTATTTGCGGGAATTTTACCTGCGCGATCTCTGCTGAGTGGATGTGTTCGAAGCTGAAGAATATTTGAAGCCTCTGCCCTGAAGGACGGTTCTCAAAGCTTTCTGTGCAACTTCTTTCGAGATGTACAACGTACTTTTTCGAGTGTCTGTCTATTAAGATCTTTCACCCTTCCTGTTACACTCTCTTCCCAGTCAAACATAATTAAAAATTCACGTAGATCACCTTTGTTTAGAGCTCAGTCTACATGATCCCAGTAAATCCAGCATCATATGCGTCCAACAGTTGCACCTGAACGGTATTCAAGTATGGACCACAAAAGTATTTTTATGCAACATCTTCCTGTAGAAAAACTGCTGTTTTACAGGGAACCAGCAAAGAGTTGCAGCCTGAATTTTAGCCGGCCGCTGTGGCCGAGCGGTTCTAGGCGCTTCAATCCGGAACCGCGCTGCTGCTACGGTCGCAGGTTCGAATCATACCTCGGGCATGGATGTGTGTGATGTTCTTAGGTTAGTTAGGTTTAAGTAGTTCTAAGTCTAGGGGACTGATGACGTCATATGTTACGTCCCATAGTGCTTAGAGTCATTTGAACCATCTGAACCAGCCTGCATTTGGCTTTTACAAGTAGGCCTGTGTAGTCAATTCACTTCGTAGCACAGTACTCGTCCCAGGTACAATGTATTGATCGCAAATATCCGGACATCCCTACGTAAGGCAGAATTGACCACTACATGTTATGATGTGCGGACTTGCCAGTAAAAAAGGAGGCGGAGAGTATCGTGCTGTGAGCGGAGGAGCAGTAATAGCAGAATGGGTCAGGAGAGCTTAGTGGCCTCGAACATTGGATGTTACCTGAGTAACAAATCCATCAGGGACATTTCAACAATTGTCCAGCTCTCTAAGATGACTATTGGTGACGTGACTGTGAAACTGAAATGTGAGGAAACAACCAAAGCTAAACTAAGACCAAGCAGACATAATGACGGGCAGGGACTGTTAGCCGAATGAGTTTCAAAGTGCTACAAACAGTCCATGTAGTACAGTTTCTGTACACAAGAGTCTAAAAAGAATGGGCTACCAAATTCTGAAGGTGGTAGGGGTAAAATACAGGGATCGAAATTTGTGCAGAAACCAGATGGCAGTTATAAGAGACGAGGGGCATGAAAGGGAAGCAGTGGTTGGGAAGGGAGTGAGACAGGGTTGTAGCCTCTCCCCGATGTTATTCAATCTGTATATTGACAAAGCAGTAAAGGAAACAAAAGAAAAATTCGGAGTAGGTATCAAAATCCACGGAGAAGAAATAAAAACTTTGAGGTTCGCCGATGACATTGTAATTCTGTCAGAGACAGCAAAGGACCTGGAAGAGCAGCTGAACGGAATGGACAGTGTCTTGAAAGGAGGATATAAGATGAACATCGACAAAAGCAAAACGAGGATAGTGGAATGTAGTCGAATTAAATCGGGTGATGCTGAGGGAATTAGATTAGGAAATGAGACGCTTAAAATAGTAAATGAGTTTTGCTATTTGGGGAGCGAGATAACTGATGATGGTCGAAGTAGAGAGGATATAAAATGTAGACTGGCAATGGCAAGGAAAGCATTTCTGAAGAAGAGAAATTTGTTAACATCGAGTATAGATGTAAGTGTCAGGAAGTCGTTTCGTTTCTGAAAGTATTTGTATGAAGTGTAGCCACGTATGGAAGTGAAACGTGGACGATAAATAGTTTAGACAAGAAGAGAATAGAAGCTTTCGAAATGTGGTGCTACAGAAGAATGCTGAACATTAGATGGGTAGATCACATAACTAATGATGAGGTATTGAATAGAACTGGGGAGAAGAGAAATTTGTGGCACAACTTGACCAGAAGAAGGGATCGGTTGGTAGGACTTATTCTGAGGCATCAAGGGGTCACCAATTTAGCATTGGAGGGCAGCGTGGAGCGTAAAAATCATAGAGGGAGACTAAGAGATGAATACACTAAACAGATTCAGAAGGATGTAGGTTGCAATAGGTCTGGGAGATGAAGAAGCTTGCACAGGATACGGTAGCATGGAGAGCTGCATCAAACCAGGCTCTGAACTGAAGTCCGCCAGTGCGTTGTGGACACGAGTGGCTTGGAGTGACGAGTAACGCTATATATACCCTTTGGCAGTCAGCTGGAAGGGCTGGGTTGGACGAATGCCTGGAAAACCTTGCCTGCCATCATGTATAGTGTCTAGTGGAATGCTGAGGAGGTGGCATTACGGTATAGGGCTTTTTTTGCGTGGTTGGAGTGTGATCCCCTTATTGCGCTTAAGAACACTCTGAATGCGGAAGGATATGTACATGTCTTCTATCTTTGCCCTTTGCCTACAGTTCGCAGACGATGTTATTTTCTATCTGCTTCACCACCTTCTCAAAAACAAAAAAATGGTTCAAATGGCTCTGAGCGCTATGGGACTTACCATCTGTGATCAACAGTCCCCTAGAACTTGGAACTACTTAAACCTAACTAACCTAAGGACATCACACACATCCATGCCCGAGGCAGGATTCGAACCTGCGACCGTAGCAGTCGCGCGGTTCCGGACTGAGCGCCTAGAAGCGCTAGACCACTTCTCAAAAACACAACATCTATGAGACAATGGTGTGTAGACAAAGACATTCTGAAATGCACTGTCCCGCCCACAGTCTCTGCCTCAACTCAATGGAACACTTTCAGAATGAGTTGGAACATCCGTTTCGCTCAGTGCACCAGCGTTCCACATCACTGCTGATAAATCTTGCACCGATTGAGGTGCACTGAGAACACAGCCTACGTAGAACAATGTCATTGAAAAGTAAGAGGGTGGTTTGATAAGGATGGTGAAAAGTAACAAAAACGTTGGTTCGTAAACAATTTGTCTTACTTCTCGACATAGTCTCTTGTTAGGGGTATAAACTTGGACCAGCGATCCTCCAGCTTTTTTATCCCATCGGAAAAATAGGTGCTGTCAGACTCTGCAAAATACTCGTTTACTACAACTATAACTTCCTCATTTGTGGAAATTTCTTCCCAGCAAGCCAAAGTTTCAAGTTATGGAACAGGAGGAAGTCACTTGAGGCTGTGTCTAATGAATAGAGTAGATGAAGAATCAATTCAAAGCCCAATTCATGTTGTAACGTTCTTTTAAAATATTTGTTCTTATTTTTTAATATATTAGATGAACTGTGCACATAAAAAATCTATAACTTTCTTCAAACATTTTACTGAATGAAGGCATGGCTGTAGAATGGATACATAACTGGACTTTTGTGTTGTAAGTGGAAGTGGTGTACTTACTCTGTGTTATTGTTAACTAGAACTTTATGCGAAATGATTGAGCAATGCAACTCCCAATACCAATAAATAAATACAGTCACTGCAAAATACATTGAGCCCCTTAGGCTCTGAATCTCTGGCCCTGTTCAGAACTGATAACTTTGGTCTCTGTGCACATAACAAATAAATTGAATTGTCTTACTTCTAAAGCAGCAACAGTGAAACGCGATATATTCTGGTCTCTCAAGAAAAAAAATAAAATAAAATATGCTATCTACAGGCTCAGCGGCGTGCAGTGCTGGTCGTGATACTTTGAAATGTACATGAAATTCTTTTGGCTCATAAATGAAAACATTTGAGAAAAATCCAACTTTGAAGAACATATGATCTGGACAGGGAGGCGGTACTGATTGTGGTGAATTACTAACACTGACTTTTTTGTGAAATTATGTTCCATGTTTGACTTTCCAAAACATCTGACAATTGAAATTACATTATTCAGAAAAATTACATCCTTTTTACTAATTAATTCACAAACAATGAGATTTTTACAGCAATTATTACCTAACCTCATTAAAAATGCATAAATAAAAATTGTCAAATTACATATACCTGTATTGACATATCTTGGAAGCATTACAAAAGGGAAATATCTAACTACCTTTACATCAAATCAGTTTACGTACATTCTGGAGTTACTGAACAATTACAAATTATCAGCCAACTCTTCTATACTAAGGTGCTGGAAAAACGAGAGTCATAAATATTTAACATCTTTACCTTGCATGCAAGAAAGCTTCTGCTTACATGTTCTCGTAATTCCTCCATTAATCTAACACTTGGTGGCTTAAAAGAGCAAAAACTGCCTTCCACATCCTCTTTGACTCACAGACTACTACTCCTACTACTACTACTACTACTACCTACTACTGTGCGCCAAGCGCTCTCTTACTCCAGCACTACAATCTCCGATCAGAAGCAGTATCTTTGGCTCAGCGATCCTATTTATAAAACCTATCTGAGATTTACATCTTTTTTAGTGTTATTATCATATTCGGGAGACATACAAGTGTACCCCAGTAGAATTCTTTCAATGTACTTTCGTCATTGTTATCGCTGACGTGTGGGATGGTGCATTATGCTTGTGAAAGAGCACATTTTTGCGTAGCAATCTTGGTCTTTTTTCAGAGAACGCAAGCTTCAAACGACGAAATAGAGAATCATAATCTGCTCCAGTTATGATTCTACCTTTTTCCAAGTAATCTGTGAATATTATTCCTTCGGAATCCCAAAAAACCACGTGTCCATTACCCTACCAGCTGACAAAATAGTCTTTGCCTTCTTCGTTGCACTTGTCTATTGTTTTGACTGGCACTTTGTCTACGGTGTGTAATGACGCATCAAGATTTCATTACAGTCACAAATCGGCGCAAAAAGTCTTGAGGATTGGGATTAAACATCGCCAGACATTGTGCTGAAATTTTATGCCGAATGCACTGTGAGCAAGCGGGCACCCACCTCGTACACAGCTTCTTCGTAGCCAAATCTCCGTGCAGGATATAGTTTACTCGCTTAGTTGAGATACCTACAGCGACAGGAATCTCACGAATTTTTATTCAGCAGTCTTGCATTAACATATCATTGATTTTGTCAATGGTTTCCTTTGTGATGACCTCAACTGGACGGATGGACGCGCTTCGTATTCGGTGCTTCTCCGACCACATTTAAATTCATTTCATTTGTGCGGCAGTCCCGCCATTCAAATGAAAATGTTTAAGAACAGCGCGAAACTCGGTTTCCTCCATTTTCAGTCGCTATCGACACACTGACCACTTCAGACGCCTGTCAGTAATGAACAGTACGCTATACACCGTTGAAATTCGTTATACTATCCTTGGAATAATTAAGCTTAACAACCATGAAGGCGTATCGGAAATGTTCCATTCTTCCCTTAAAATTTACCAGTCTTATAGACTACCCTCGTATCCAAATGAAAATACTACTTCTCTGAAGAAAATTAAAGGCTTCTATAATTTGTGATAGTTCGTGATTTGCACTGGATTTTCTCAAGTTTGAACTTAGGTTGAAGGCCTTATTATTGAAACAGTGAATTTCTGAGCTGGCCGCTGTGTCCTAGCGGTTCTAGGCGCTTCAATCTGGAACCGCGCGACCGCTACGGTCGCAGGTTCGAATCCTGCCTCGGGCATCGATGTGTGTGATGTCCTTAGGTTAGTTAGGCTTAAGTAGTTCTAAGTTCTAGTGGACTGATGACCTCAGATGTTAAGTCCCATAGTGCTCAGAGCCATTTGAACCATTTTTGAATTTCTGATATTCACTTGGAAAGAAGAACAAAATAATGTAGTGAAGGTCGACAGCCGATACCAAATTGTGTGCAGAGGCCAAGTCCTGGAGATGGTGAAGGCAGGTACTGGTGGCTCCCTCGGTCGGCGACGGATGGTGCGTCACGGCATCAAACTTAGCGAAGTTCCGATCGAGACTCTGATTTGAAGAAATGCAAGAGCAGTTGCGCCAGACCAAGAGCTCGACAGAAGTCTGTCTTGGAGTGGCGCTGCGTCGCCTTTAAGGGGCTCCGGAACGCCCTATACTTGCAATGTTAAAATAACGCTTATAAATTACATCTTTCCTCACAAAGTATTTGAGGTAGGAAGTTGAACTTTTTACAGATTATTTATTGGAATATGGGCTACAACTTAACACAGGGATTTTACAAAATTTTAGTTCAATTATTAAAGATGATTTTTTTTTTCAATTGTAATGAAAATTCACAACATTTTTTTGCAATTTTTTATTTATATATTCAAAATTATACATTTTTTTGGAAAAAGGCTGTGTTAAATTATGCAGAATGTACTGTGTAACATTTACTGAAAGTTTGAAACAAATATGTTTGGAAGATCCTTAGAAAACATGTAATTAGTATGAGAAAATAAAAGTTTTGGGAATCGAGCGACAAAGATTGGATTAACTTTTTAGTGCATTCCAGGTCCATAGGATGGATTATCTTCATCCTCTGCAAACTCCTCCTCCAACTTCCTCTTGTTCCTCCTCCTGTTTACTCTTGCTTGTATTTCTAGACTCTTTACAGCCCTGTCTGCAGCCCGAAGGCGTTCCTTCGCCCGTTGTTGTGTTCGTAGATTTTGCTACCATTTTCTTCAGTTGCAGTTACTGCAACACTGTTCCAAAAGGTGGTCATGTATGAACACTTATCACATTTCAGTTGTATTTCACTAGCAAGTCCTACGTGCTTTATTATGGAGAGTTCCAGACCAACTTCACTACAATGAATACATCTTACACAGTTTGAAAAAATTCCTTTGAGAACCGACATATCAAATATTTCATTCACATCCGATTCGCCCATAAAACATTCATAGTTTTCACTCATTGAACCAAGCTTCTTCTGTGAAGTATTTTCTTTCCCACTTTGACTGCTATGGGCAGGTGTACTTGAGAGGTTAGGTTCACTCACTTGGTTATCGTCTTTATTGTTTACAGTAATAACACATACATTTGGCTTTCCAGCATTTCACCTTTTCTTAAAAGCCTTCAGAGGTTTTCTAATAACTTTACTTTTACTCATTATTATACTTCAATAAAACAGAGACTCAAGAAACAGAATTAATTACGAATATTTTCGAGATAACGACAGAGTAAATAAACATGAAACAATCGACAATCACACCAGCGATATATATTGAACCATCACAGGTTAACCACAACACATACTTTATCTCACATCACTAAAATGTACCTGATGAACACGGACGTTAATAATAACACCATTTGACAGCAGTTTAACAGCGCCACAGTGGGTCACGCCCATGTAGAACACATTTCAAAAAAAAATTTAAAAATAGTTGTAGCCTTCGGAATTGAATAAATTATATATCTATTAAAAGGTAATAGTCTGCAGATTCAGAAAACGCAAAAAAGTAAAAATTGAACTTTTCATGATTTTGAGCCTTTCCGGAGGCCCTTAATACTCAGGCTGCTTAGAGATACCAGAGGAACTGTCTGCGACCACTTGGCCCACAGAAGCAAACAGGTCAGTGGGGCCAGTGACCTGTGGCGACACTCGCGCTGCTCCCTGCTGGCCTGGTCAGAATGCGTGATTGAAAACAGGTGTGAGAGGGGTTGCAGCTCTGCCGGGCGAGCGGCCCACACACCCCAAGTACCGTCTCTGGTTTCGGCTCTTGAGGAAGACTGGGGCCGCCATTTCTCCACAGACATTCAGCCGCCTCATTGAGAGTGTACTCAGCGGAGTCCAAGCAGTCGCAAAGGCGCAGAACACACACATCCCATTTTAATGTCCACTTATACGTGTCCGCATACCTTTAATCAGATAGTTTATTTGTACGACATCTCTGACTGGAGTTGGGATTCATTGATCCAGTAGTCAGAGGATTCCGCATTTCAACATTTCATGACATGCGCAACTTCGCATTTCTCTTGTTGAGGTCCAGTTAGCAGTCTATGCACCAGACGGACACTGTGTCGACATTTAACTGTACAGAGCATTTCAAAAAATACTTCACAAGACTATTTCTTCTACATGAATGACGATAGAAATGTGGGTTTAACAAATGTATCGAATGCAGATGTTTAGCTTGGTACCATTTGTAAGTAGAAAGACCACCAGAGTACATTAGTGTTGTTCGTGTTTGGTGTTGTTACCAGGCCTAATAGAGAACGCAAGAGGTATGAGAAGCGTCAGATTACTGTGAAGGATATGGAGATGCCGCATACTCGCGTGAGCCTGCGTTATCAGCACCTAACAGAGTTTGAATGGAGCCTCATTGTGGGTCTCCATTCGGCTGCCTGCTCAAACTGTGCAATATCCAGATTTGTGGAGCATTCGGATTTGACAGTGGTCAAATGCTGGACTGAGGAAGAGTTGCTAATGCCAAATTCAATTTTTTCCACAGTAAATTCGTGTCAATATTTGAAAATTGCTTTCCTAAAAAGTTATCCAGAATACCCATTAAAAAAAGTAAGCTGCGGATAACTAAGAAAATTAAAATCTCACGTAAGAGGGAAAATTATATATACGCCATAGTAAATCGAGATCCAACATTAATCATACACTACAAAAAATACTGTAGTATTTTAAGGAAACTCATTTAAATGTCCCGAAGTATGTACATCCTAACAGAAATAAACAATGCATGCAATGAGATTAAACTATCTGGGATAGTGTCACATGGGGGACCGTATAGCCAGTCAGTGTACAAGATAGCATAATTTACAATTTGTGATTACTTTTAACAGTCATGTTCTAAATGTAGGAGAAAAAATAGAATTAAACGGTTCAATTCAAGAAGCAAGAGAATATAATACAAAGGTCATTTCACAAAACTTTAAGCAACTATAGAGAAATAGCACCAACATCCTTCACTGAAATTAACGGCATCACAAAAAGTCTAAAAAACAAAATCTAATTTGAAAAAGTTATTCCAAATTAATAACTGCATACTGGGACATAGAATTTTTCCAGACACATTAAAATACGCAAAGGTGACAAGACAGACTTAAAAAATTATAGTGCAGTTTGCTTAGTAACATCTTTTCCCCAAATATTCGAAAACGTTATGCACTCAAGAGTAGTCTCACACTTAGTAGAAACAATTAGCGCATCACAGTTTGGATTCTAGGACGATTACACGATTGAGAATGCTCTTCACACATTCACTCATCAGACAGTGGAACTTTAAATAGTAAAACAGTACCACTTGGTGTTTTTTGTTATCGTTCCAAGGCGTTTGATTGAGTAGAACGTGTTACTCTCTCAAAAAAAAAAAAAAATACTGAAGTTTAATGGAGCTGATGGTTTTATGCACATCTGGTTTGAATCATAATTCACACTCAGAATGCAAAACATTGTACCGATTAATTCAGACAATGTTGGAAGAGTACAAAATTTTAATGCCTAGGAAGAAACACAAAGGGAGTCTCACAGGGTTCAATTTTTGGTCGGCTACTGTTCCTTTTATACACGTGAATGACGTTCCACTTAACATTCAACAAGCACAATTGGTACTTTTTGAAGACAAAGCTAGCGTTAAAATCTATTCCGTTAGAGAGAAAGTAACAGAAGAGATTGTAAATGATATTTTCCAGAGAATTATAAAGTCTTTATCACAAAATGAACTCTCTAAATTTCGAAAAAAATATATTTAGCTCTGTACAACAAATGGAGTCATACCAACAACTTATGTAGCTTATAGGTAGCAGTCTGTAAGTAGGGTGAAATGCTCCTATTAGATGTACATACTAATGAAAACTTGAACTGGAAGAAGCATATTACTAAGATTCTCAGTGAATTAACTTCAGTTAGTTTTGCTCCTCGAGTGACTGCTAATCTTGGAAACAATCTAACTAGCTTCCTGGCATATTTTTTATACTACCCCTCAGAAATGGCTTACAGAATAATTCTCTGAGGTAATTCATCACTTAGAAAAGTACTGTACTGATTGCACAAAAGCGAACAATAAGAATAATATGTGGCGTTCACCCACGTTCGTCATGTAGGCATCTCTTCAAGGAGCTAGCTATTTCAACTGGCAGGTCACAATACATATATTCACTGATGAATTTGTCATAAACAGTGCATCACAGTTTGAGAAGAACAGTGCAATAGAGGAAAAATGAGATCTATTATCCGTTATTGGAGCTCTCAGTGGCTCCAAAAGGAGCTCAGTATGCAGCAGCATAAAGCGTTGCCCAACAACATAAAGCGTCTAACAGGCAACAAAACAAGTTTCAAATCTAACTTAAAATCATGTCTCCTGAACAACTCCTACTTCAATGAGGTATTTCTATTTGAAAACTGGTAGCCAGTAATAAAAAAAAAAATAAAAAGTCAAAAATAAAATTGTAAAACTTAGTGTTAAGTGTATCTTCGTAAAAATAATATGTTCATTAATGTTTGGATTAATCATGTATACGCATCTTCCTGTAAACTGACTCGTTCCACATCATTTCGATAAAAGAAGTGTTCAAAAGAGCTATGGAACATGTAAGTAACTAAAGAACCAACGAAGTAACACGGAATCTTGAGGACAGGCGTACGCCTCGTCAAGTTGTGGTAGTCGGCGTCTGACCACCATATGGAAAAATCACCGTACGCCAAGGAGATTGTAGCCCCTTCGCTTCTGGGATTGCCATACGAGAACAATTAGTGGTCTCCATGCAACATTCTGTGTCATCTCGCACCCATGGACGGAGAACAGCCGCCGGACTAGGGAATCACCTGCGTTCTCATGCGTTACCCCTCGCGGTACAGTACCATGGTACTATGTTTGAACAGGACAGCGCTCGTGTACACTTGGCAAGTACGAGGGCAGTTCAATAAGTAATGCAACACTTTTTTTTTCTGAAACAGGGGTTGTTTTATTCAGCATTGAAATACACCAGGTTATTCCCCAATCTTTTAGCTACACAACACCATTTTTCAACGTAATCTCCATTCAATGCTACAGCCTTACGCCACCTTGAAATGAGGGCCTGTATGCCTGCACGGTACCATTCCACTGGTCGATGTCGGAGCCAACGTCGTACTGCATCAATAACTTCTTCATCATCCGCGTAGTGCCTCCCACGGATTGCGTCCTTCATTGGGCCAAACATATGGAAATCCGACGGTGCGAGATCGGGGCTGTAGGGTGCATGAGGAAGAACAGTCCACCGAAGTTTTGTGAGCTCCTCTCGGGTGCGAAGACTTGTGTGAGGTCTTGCGTTGTCATGCAGAAGGAGAAGTTCGTTCAGATTTTTGTGCCAACGAACACGCTGAAGTCGTTTCTTCAATTTCTGAAGAGTAGCACAATACACTTCAGAGTTGATCGTTTGACCATGGGGAAGGACATCGAACAGAATAACCCCTTCAGCGTCCCAGAAGACTGTAACCATGACTTTACCGGCTAAGGGTATGGCTTTAAACTTTTTCTTGGTAGGGGAGTGGGTGTGGCGCCACTCCATTGATTGCCGTTTTGTTTCAGGTTCGAAGTGATGAACCCGTGTTTCATCGCCTGTAACAATCTTTGACAAGAAATTGTCACCCTCAGCCACATGACGAGCAAGCAATTCCGCACAGATGGTTCTCCTTTGCTCTTTATGGTGTTCGGTTAGACAACGAGGGACCCAGCGGGAACAAACCTTTGAATATCCCAACTGGTGAACAATTGTGACAGCACTACCAACAGAGATGTCAAGTTGAGCACTGAGTTGTTTGATGGTGATCCGTCGATCATCTCGAACGAGTGTGTTCGCACGCTCCGCCATTGCAGGAGTCACAGCTGTGCACGGCCGGCCCGCACGCGGGAGATCAGACAGTCTTGCTTGACCTTGCGGCGATGATGACACACGCTTTGCCCAACGACTCACCATGCTTTTGTCCACTGCCAGATCACCGTAGACATTCTGCAAGCGCCTATGAATATCTGAGATGCCCTGGTTTTCCGCCAAAAGAAACTCGATCACTGCCCGTTGTTTGCAACGCACATCCATTACAGACGCCATTTTAACAGCTCCGTACAGCGCTGCCACCTGTCGGAAGTCAATGAAACTATACGAGACGAAGCGGGAATGTTTGAAAATATTCCACAAGAAATTTCCGGTTTTTTCAACCAAAATTGGCCGAGAAAAAAAAGTGTTGCATTACTTATTGAACTGCCCTCGTATCTGTATGAACTATCTGATTGATATTGGGGCACTTCCGTGGCCATCAAGTTCCCCACATCTGTCCCCGATAGGACATATGTCGGACCAGCTCGGACGCGAATTCCGTCCCAGTAACAGTATACAGTGTGTAAAGGACCACTACTGTAACAGCAGTTCTGGGCCAGATTGCCTCAGGAGAGGAGGATACAGCTGCTTCATGACGCCGTTCCTATCCGAATCACTGCATACATCCATGCGAGAGTGATTTAAGCGTCATGCTGGTAAGTGTTATCGTCTGACTGGATTTCGTAGCCACTGAAATAACATCACATGCCCTCTCAGACCGTGAACTTTCGCATACTTTCAACATGCTGAATGTTAATGGGACAGCAACTGTTAATGAACTACGAGGCAAAAATACAGCCAGAGTGGCGAATAAACGACAATGTATTGATATGTTTCCTTTTCCTCTTCCCTCTTTCTGTTAGCTCCCCCTTGTTTTTCTTCCCCTCCTCCTACCCCCTCACCCCCCTCCTACCCCTGGCCCTTTCTTTGAAATTACATTTACTTGGATTTTTATTTTAGACCTTATTATTACACTGTATTTTTTTAGGTAAGTTAGAACATTCACAAAACGTATATATGTGCCACTAATGTAGTGTAATCATTTGTCGTACATTGCTTGTTTTTAAGATTGTGGATTATTACCGAAACAGCCTGTCCCGAAATAAAAGAATCCCCACGCGATGAGGGTGGTTACCTTTCTTAGGTTTCCTAGTAGCTTCGAACTCGACCTGTATCATTCGCTATCGAAATTCAGTGACGGTCACTTGGGACCGGGCATATATATTTATATATATGAACAATATTTACTGTTATTTTGGAGGTACATTTTATTTTGTAAGTCTTGGTCTGTACTGTTTTCGATATGCAATCCATTTATGCTTTACTCTCGTACTTAATTTAAACTTGTGTTTTGATGTATTGTAATTTCAATTCTTTCTTCATGGATCCTACATCTACATCTAAATCTACATAGATACTTCGCAAGCCACTGTACGGTGCGTGGCAGAGGGTACACTGTACCACTACTACTCATTTCCTTTCCTGTTCCACTCGCAAATAGAGCGAGGGAAAAACCACTGTCTATACACCTCCGTATGGGCCCTAATTTATCGTATCTTATCTTCGTGCTCCTTATGCGCAATGTATGTTGGCTTCAGTAGGATCGGTGGCCAAGCGGTTCTAGGCGCTTCAGTCTGGAACCGCGCGACCGCTACGGTCGCAGGTTCGAATCCTGCCTCGGGCATGGATATATGTGATGTCCTTAGGTTATTTAGGTTTAAGTGGTTCTAAGTTCTAGGGGACTGATGACCTCAGATGATAAGTCCCATAGTGCTTAGAGCCATTTGGACTTTTTTTTTTTTTTTTTTTTTTTTTTTTTTTTTTTTTTTTTTTTTTTTTTTTTTGCAGTAGGATCGTTTTGCAGTCAGCTTCAAATGTCGGTTCTCTAAAGTTTCTCAACAGCGTTTCTCGAAAAGAACGTCGGCTTGCCTCCAGGGATTCCCATTTGAGTTCCCGAAGCATCTCCGTTAACACTTACGTGTTGTTCGAACCTGCCAGTAACAAATCTAGCAGCCCGCTTCTGAGTTGCTTCGATTGGTTCGAAATATGGCTATTAACCCGAAACCGTTCACCTGGTGAATAACATTTATTTTATTCGCAACTTTGGCTGTCCTTTTTGCATCGTGAACTTTCATTTCGCTTTCTCCTCCCCTTCTGGGAGCTCCATTTTTTGTCAGACACTGAATATCCCTGTAAAATCAGGTGGTACTTTTAAAAATAAAAACGTTTTAATCCTATACTTCAGTTAAAATTTACCCAATATTTTCCAAATGGAAGATGTAGTCTTGTGAAGTCGGATAGTTCTCTTCGAAACAGCTACTACTTTCATAAATTTGCCTTTCATTAGATTTACCACCAACGGAGTATGGTGCTGACACCATGGTACGTGAACCAAGTAAGAGAAACTAGATAAAATCTTATCGCCTCTCTTCCCTCCGCTTGCACTACTCGTCACGGGGAGTCCACCGACGTTTCTGACACGACTGACCTCGTCTGCATCACGAGACCGCGGCCTGCTGGTCTCTGTCTACACCTCTGTGGACGTTCCGAATCCGCGAGCAGCGTACGGCAAGAAACCGACCGCAGAGGTCTGTCCGCTCGTTGCCCAAGCCGTGCCGAGTCGTGCATCGGGCGCTTCGGTCGGCTACGGCGCGGCGCGGCTGACCCTAATTCGCCCTTTCCGCGCGTTCGGCAGTGAATGACGGGGAGACGAAGCACGTGCTCTGCTTGCAGAGACCACGGCGCCCTCTAGACGCCTGTTACAGTCGCAAGTCAGGTGCCTCTAGTTTCTCCTCTCTTTTTGTGAGTATGCTAAACTCTTTACAGACATCCTGACACCGTCATTAATTGCTATGAACTTGTAGCTGCATATTAGTAATAATAAGTTACATAATCAGTGACCGGATTGATGCTTCACCCGGGCGACTGTCAACGCAAGGAGGAGCCCGAAGCCTTGACGTGCCCCAAGACGATTATGACAATTAGAGAGACGATTAGAGACAAAATGAGTAATTTATATGAATGTTTGGATATTAATACTGTAATTAGTTATATTCTGGCCACGATACAGTTTATATGTATGTTTTGCATTACTCAAAGTTTTGTAATACGTGGCATTATTTTGTGCTCTGTAGTGTCAAATAAAGCAACTTGGCGTGTTTAAAAAAGAAGTGGTCAGAGCTTCTGACTGCCATGCAGCGAGCACAGGTTCGATTCCCGGCCTCTGGTTGGGTCGAGGTGTCCTCCATACGGGGATTGGGTGTTGTGTTGTCCTCATCATCACCGATACGAGGTCGCCCAATGTAGCGTCATCTGGAAAAAAAAAACAACTTGTAACTCGGCGACCGAACTTCCCCAAGAGGGGATTCATGGCCTTCAATGTCATACGATCATTTGATCTGCAGGGGAGAGCGCCCCGGTAGCTGAGTGGTCAGCGCGACAGAATGTCAATCCTAAGGGCCCGGAAGCAGTCACCGCCCCAGACTGCAACCCATTCCCACGACCCAAGCGACTGGCGACTCTCTGGATCCTCGCCATGACAGCACACGCCATCATAGCACGGAGGCAGACCGACCAGCTGGCCTTCCTGATGGACCTCTGGGAGGAGAACAAGACGGCCCAACAGCACAGGCGCTATCGCGAGAACTTCAGAAATTTCCTATAGATTCCACTGCAGACAGCGATCGCCAGAGTCCTCCCCAGCCTGTGACCCTCATCACAGCCACCAGCCACCTCACAACACTCACCACAAGAATAACGTGTGCAGTGATAGTGAACAAGTGCAACAGAAAACATGAAGTGCTTTCTCCTCTCGCCTCAAATAGTCAAGTATAGTAGTGTAAAGTGTTTCTTCTTAGTGAAATCAGTGATACAAGGTGCTTCTCGCCAAACATCTGTCATGCTCGCAGCCAAATCAGTGTCAAAAGTATGCCAGTTTTTTTTCATTATTTGTACTATATTGTCTTGGATACAAGCATTACTTAGTGGAAAGTGCCAAATACTCATAATTTTTTAAAAATGATTTCCTTTACTACGTGCCCTATAAAATTTATACTCACACTTTCCTCTCTGCTTCTCTTATATAATATGACATAATTTTCTCTCTTCTTCAATTTATGTATAATCTGTAGTATACGTCACAAAGTTTCTTCCACTTCTGCTCCATCTATCATGCTGATGTTTCCCTCATACTGTCCCACCTAACAGTGTAAACTAGAGGAAGAGATCAAACCAGAATGCACAATGTGCCTGTGGTACTACTGTGAGCGGTGGGGTTTTGCTAGTCTGTTATTCTGTGCAACGGATTAATCTGAGATGTACCGATTACCCTGTGGCTCCTGCAAGATGCAATTTCCACCCCCACACTACTACAGAAGTGAGACAGACTCTCCTAACGTTCTAAAGAGAAATGCCTGAAAAACTTTCAGCAATAAATATCTTCTGGAGTCGTCCGCTGTAAGGAAATGACACAAAAATTCACAAAATTTCTTATGTAACTAGTGGGATACTTGGGTACTGGAGTAGTGCTAGTTAGTGTAAGAAAAATATGAAACTAACGAAAATTATTATTTATTTTGCAAAAATTCTGAGAAATCACAATGGCACTTTTAGTTATGGACTGAACAAGTTATTTCCGGGTTCTTTTCGCAGTGTGAAGTTACCTCTCAAGGACAGGATTCGCTAATGAAATTTCTATACAAAGTTTAAGATTGTTATTGATTTGGCAGAATGGCTGAGAGCAGCGCCTACTCAACTTGAATAATTATCCTCTAGAATGTTGCTAGGTACAGTCGAGGCTGACGTGTGTGAAATGCAGTGAAGTGTACTGTTGTGGAGGAAATATGAGGCTCGCAATAGCTGCAGCGCACAATACCGTAAGCCGAGATGACTGCTGTCTGCGCCGCTCGCTGCTGACAAGTAAGATAACTCTCGGTCTATCTGGATTGACCTTCGCCCATCAAACTCTCCCTACGCCTTGATGAAGACAAAGACTCCCATTCGCCCCTAGTCTAAATATTGGCGTGGCACACCGGTCAGATAACCAGTCCACCACGATTTAACTATAACTCTGTCCATTCACACCGCACAACACAGTGAACAACGCTTAATCGCAAGGACTCAATATAGAGTCGCGCTTCGATTCGCTCTCTACAGAGGTGCTCTCCCAGTGAAGCACTGAGGACAGACTTGTTCCTCGCTCCAAGAGCGACAACGGAATGGCCCCTCTCCACGCCAGATGTGGAGGGGTATATCTTTCGGTCTCTTCCATTACTCCGTCAGAAATATCGTCTGCCAGTCAGCATTGCTCTTCTAAAACGGGAGTATGACGTTTCGTTTAAGGCGACCAATCCGGAAATCTGTAGTATCGGCGTTTGGCGTTTGCTGTCTCCCTGTGAAAATCTCTGAAACTGCGTGCTATGTGTAATGAATGTGTAGGCCGGCCGCTCCCACACAATGTAGTGGAATTTGCTTTTAAGCCGAACACGGGGTCCTTCTCCCTTTCACTCGGGCAAACGCTGTCCGCTCCACAGGCGGTCACCGGCCGACTTAGATGGGTTGGGACCGACCTCCTGGCATGCGGTTGCCTCTCTCGAACTAAAAGCTCCTGTGACCGTTGTGTCTGGAATGTATGTGTGTACGCCAGCCTCGAGTATTTCAACCACGGTGCGCACTTGCGATTTATTTATTTTCATATCGTTTACATGAATTCATACAACATTGACTTTATCTTATGGAGTTTGGGTTCGAATGAAGCGTCTTGATGTGCGGAATATGATTTTGAGGGCGGAATATGTAATCAATGAAGGTCAGGAGACCGCGACGTTTTACACTACATGTGCATGACATACAGAAACATGAACTCAAAATCAAAGTGTCGATGCTACAAATAAATTATTATGCCTGTCCTGCAATGTTTTACCCAAAAAGAGAGGACAAATGGCCATGTAAACGAATTCAAGGAACAACAATAAGAGAAAAACGAAAAAGAAAAGAATATACAAACGAAATCCTATAAAATGACGGTAATGTTAACCAACACTAGGAGTATAATAGATCAATAGAATAAAATGTTTTTTTAAATGTATCGTTGTTAATATATTTAAATAAATATATGTGGTTACAAGAAAAGGTTCGATTCCCAGCTTGGTCGGAGATTCTCGCCGCTTAGGTTCTGGGTGTTGTGTTGTCCTAATCATCATCATTTCATCCCCATCGACGCGCAAGTCGCCGAGGTGGCGTCAAATCGAAAGAGTTGCACCCGGCGAACAGTCTACCAGACGGGAGGCCGTAGTCACATGAGATTTACATTTTACATTTGTAGCGGAGCATAAGCAGGAGTCCTCAATGGTAGTTTTTTGAAGGTCCTAGTGGAGGTGCTATGTCATTTTCTTCCTCCTACCCGTTATGAAGTGTCAAGTGCGTCTGTCATGTGACCGAGCGAAGTGGCGCAGTGGTTGTCACACGGGACTCGCATTTGGGAGGACGACCGGTCAGACCCGCGTCCGGCCATCCTGATTTAGGTTTTCCGTGATTTCCCTAAATCGCTTCAGGCAAATGACGGGATGGTTGCTGTGAAAGGACACAGCCGACTTCCTTCCCTAATCCGATGGGACCGATGACCTCGCTGTTTGGTCCCCTCCCCCAAGTCAACAACCAGTCTCTTTCATGTGGACGACTGTGATGAGGGCTTGGATTTGTGTTGTTGTGAATGAAGGGAATGGAGAGGGTGAAACCTGGCGCTGGCACGGAGCCTACCCCTCTCGAATAGCACCAAGGGAGCCGTAGAGCTTAATGTCCCAATCCGACGGACAGATCACCATAATCACTGTCACATGCTCTCACTTCATGAGCTGTAGCGGAGAGGTCTGGTATTTAAACACGGACATGTGCGCAAAAAGTGGGGATTAGGAGTTTTACATAATCACCTCTTCTCCCCTTGCCGCCGAAATACTGGTAGGGGAAATTTTCCACCACCAGGGTTCGAACCGGTTTATCTCCTAGTCGAGCACCACCGCGCAGCTGTAAGTTAGCGACCTCGGCTCCGGAGATCCTATTTCTCACGCTTTCAATAACTGTATGCCAAACTACAACTAAAAGTATACACTGACATTCACAAGCAAAAATCAGTTTCAGCGTCTGGGGTGGAATAATTCATGATCATGTTACTGCCCACTAGTTCTTTCCAAAAACACAAAATATACAACAAGTAGGAGGACATACAAAACAGATGTATGTCGACAAAAAAATTCATTTTTGTCTATGACATTAACAGCGCTGTGCCAGCAATAAAATAGTTCGAACTCCCTGGTTCCGACCAAGGTTTCCGAGAGGTTTCTGTTTCATATCAGCCAAATGATGGAACTGTTCCTTTCGAAACATATCACGATATTTGGCTGTAAAGAAACTTGGGGTATCTCAGGTGCAAAATAACTAGTAGCATGACATTTAATGAAGAAATGAAAAGGAGATGTGCTTTTGCACAATAAATGTTTTACAGAAGAAGGAGTACTTTCCGTGATCCATTAAATAAACAAGGAAAATGAGTGATGTATTCTGTTAAGGGATGCTGCATGGTGCCGAAACGTGGAAACGGCGGCGGAAAGAGATGAAATGCTCAGAGGCTTTTGAGAACCGGATCTGGGGAAGAATGAAACATGTGACATGGACAGATAATATAAGGAAAGAGTTTGTATTGTACAGTGCGAACGTGAGAACACAAACATTGGAAAATAGGAGGAAGAGAATTGTGCTATGATATCGGATAAGAAGAGACTCCCTAATAAAGGACGCACTACAAGGATTGGATGACTGAGGAAGAAGAAGATACCAGCTAACTGACGAGATGTAATATACAATGTCACGACAAGGATGGCGGAATACAGGGAGGACACTACACTTCTGAACCTCCAGTGGTGGACACACCTAATGAGTAGAACACGTCGTCATCAACAGCATCATATGTCAAAAAATTAAGAGTGTCTTTCAGTGTTTATTTTATTGGTAATCGGTGATGTACAGATTCAGTTACATTATGTACAGATTCAGTTACATTACACCTTACGCACTTGCCGGTCAAATACTGGCGATAAAAATATTTTCACGATCAGGAAACGAAACGGTTTTCTCCGAGCTATGCGTCACCGCGCAAATGTATACGATAACAAACGACGATTCCTTTACCTACAGTCCAGCTGATTTCTTTTTCCCTTCCGTCCTCGTCTCACAGCCGAACTCCTGGCGCTCGTTGTACATCACCTCTTGCGGGCTTTTGCTTGAACGAATATCTCCTCTCGGAGTTTCTCCTTCCGCAATCGTAGCATAGCACTAGAGAACCAAAAGCAAAGTGGCAAATTCCTCTGAAGGCCTAGAGAATCGTATGGTGACACTGTACGTCTATTGCATTTGATTGGAACAACGTTGTGAAAAGCCATGCTGAGTTGGTAGCAACTAAATATGATACAGTGGTTAGGTGGAACAGACAGGCCCAATGCTATCAAACAAAGTACGAACGACGAAGAACGAAGATCTGTCTACGAAGAACCGGAAATCGCTAGAAAAGAGATGATCCTGGTACTCGATGACCGGCGTATCGCAGTCGAGATCACAGTGCAAAAACTGAAAATCAGTCATGGATCAGTTTTAAACATTTTGCACGAAGTTTTGAAAGTAACAATGTGCCACCACCCGCAGGCTTCCACGAATGCTGACACCCTCTGAAAAAGTCCACCGAACTGAGGGGGTAGTGGAAATGTTGCAGCTGTGTCTGGCAGATTCAGGAGTCTTGTTTGACCGCCTAGTCACCATAGACGATTGCAAAGTGTATCACGATTTCAATGAGACATGGGAACATAGCAAGCAGTGATCACATGGGGATTCACCGCGGCCTAAAATGACGCAAGTCCAGCTATCAGCGGACAAGGCGATGCTCATTGTGTTCTGCTGGTTTGCTGCTAGCAGATAATGGTCGTATGCGACAAACAAGTCGCAGAACTATCTGTAGTGTGAGCAACATGTCAGTTGTCAAAAAAGCATTTGGAGCAATAATACTAAACAAATGAAAACACAAATTTAAGGTAGTAGACAAATCTATGTATTGTTCAGTCAACTATAAAAGACGCTCAAAGTTGTTTACGTACTGTTCGAAGCAAACATTGCATATTTCGACACTGATTTACAACTGCTGTCTAAAATCTTCCAGGACTGTAGTCTTTCAAACTCTGGATTCGTAAGCCCCACCACCTTCAAATGCTCAACATTATAACACTCGACGGATTGATTTAGTTTTATTTACACAGTCAGACAAAAACAATAATGAGTCTTAAACCCCTACTTCCAGCTAATAATAATTAAAAAAAAAAGAAATAAATAAAAAAAATGAAAGAAAAAAAAAAGGTTCAAATGGTTCTGAGCAGTATGGGACTTAACATCTGAGGTCATCAGTCCCCTAGAACTTAGAACTATTTAAACCTAACTAACCTACGGACATCACACACACCCATGCCCGAGGCAGGATTCGAACCTGCGACCGTAGCAGTCACGCGGTTCCGGACTGAAGAGCCCAGAACCGCACGGCCACCGCGGCCGGCTTCCTGCAAAGAAACTGAGTATTGCGCGGTATCCCTCCCTCTGATTCTAGTAAAGCCACCGGTACCGTTTAGAAGTAGTAAGAGACTCTTTACTAGTTCCTTATTAGACTCGATTTCTACAGCCTCTATGGTCATAATATTCTGTGTCATTTGTCCTCTATAATTTCTCACTGAAAGATTAGATGTGGTGCGGTTTCATCCTGCCCACCAAGTAGTCTATATTAGGGGCTTCTTTTTCTGTGCTCATTGATTGCAGATGTTTCTTTAAGTTCCCGTGACGGTCGTGAGACCTACCATGAGTTTAATATGTTTCCTGTTCAAATTCAGGATTACAGAACTTGCTTTGAAATGCGGCTTCACCATCATCAGCCTGCCATGTTTTTGTTTTTGGGTCATAGTCCAAAATTTCACTTCCTGCCTGCTGATCCAGTTACGTAGTTTCGATTTAACCATCGCCTTGGCGGTCGGAGCAGGTTGAAAGGAATCTACTGGGGCACGCTTGTATGTGGTACCCGAATATGATAAGAATGTTAATGTAAAATAAACTGAAACTATGATATTGTAAACGAAGTATGTCTCTGGTAGCCTTTACAATGCGGTTCGCTGACTGTGCACGACCGCAGAGCCAAAGATACTGCTTCTGGTCTGAGATAGTTGTCTTTTGTAAGAGAGTGCTGAGCGGATAGTGGTAGGTAGCTGTCTGTGATGGAAAGAGGATGGAGTAGGCAGTTTGTGTGGTGTGCGCTGTGAAGCCACCATGTGTTAGATTAATGTAGGTATGTCAATATTGTTGAATATGGAAGCAGAAGTCTTCGTGCAAGCAAGGTAAAGATGTTAAATAATTATGATTTTTGTTTCTCCATCGCTTTAGTATAGATGAGTTGGCTGATAATCTGTAACTGTTGAGTAGCCCCAGAATGTACGTAAACTGATTTGATAAAAAGGCTGATTAGATATTTCACTTTTGTAATGTTTCTGAGATTTGATGATTTGCATTTATGCTGGTTTACTGAGGTTAGGTAATACTTTATGTATAGATCTCATTGTTCGTGAATCAATTAGTAAATATGATATTTTGTTTGATCAATGTAACTTCAGTTGTCAGATGTTTTTGAAAAGACAAACTGAGCTTCAAATACAATTTCGCTAAAAAGTCAGTAATTCACCACACTCAGTACCGTCTCCCTGTCCAGGTCAGATGTTTTTCAGAGACGTTGGATTTTTATAAATGTTTTCATTTATCAGCAAAAAGAATTTCACGCACATTTCAAACTATTACGGCCAGCATTGCACACCGCTGAGCCTGTAGCTAGCATTTTTTTTCATGAGAGACCAGAATACATCTCGTTGCACCGTTGCTACTTCAGAGGTAAGACAATTTAATTTATTTATTATCAGTTTTGAACAGGGCCAGAAGATTAAGTGCCTAAGGGGCTGAATGTATTTTGCAGTGACTGCATTTCCTTAATGGTATTGGGAGTTGTATTGCCCAATCAATTCGTATAAAGTTTTTGCTAACAACAACACAGAGTAAGCACACCACTTGCAGTTACAACACGCTACACGATAATTCGAGTTTAGTATCCATTCCACAGTTCAGACATTCGTTCAACGTAATCGTAAAGTTTATTTTTTTTAAAGAACGTTACAAGGTTCCGGTACAGTAAATAGAGACGCCGAGCCTGTCCTTACCAGCCTGCCAGCTTGTTCATTGCCACCAATTCCTGAGTGACCAGGGACCCACAGCAGATTTACGCTGTTGCTTTCCGCTAGTCTTCCAAGGACTTCATGTCATTCTGCAACGACCTTTTATCATGCTACAAGGGGTAATAGAGATTACAGTGTTCTTTGGCTACTAAATAAATGCAACTACCACCATCCGTGTAGCACCTAGGTAAATTCTCCTCCCCGCACATTCTAATAGTGGATATTTCCACGTCCGCATGGAATACTGTGGCCACATGCCTAGTCTAGTCTGTACCCCATATACTATGGCCCCAGCGCCCTCATTTGTTTTCGACTCGTCGGCAAACTAGACTATCTCTACTGAAAAGTGTCGTGGTTCGTTCTTCCACTGCTCGCTTCTTCCAGCCGTTACACCGAAAGATTTGTTGAAGCACCTGGAATTGATAGTATGGTCAACCGGCACTTTCCCGTTCACTCCTTTATTTACCATGCTCTCTATATTGTTGTGAGATTTAGTATATCCTACAGGAATCCAGTGACTTCCAGTTTATAACCCGTGTGCCTCTGCCGCTGCCTTCATTGGAACCTAAAGGTGTTACGTGGCATATCCACCATGGTCTCCGTAAACTTAACGGAATAAACCACATTTTTTTAGCTTACCCGAGACTGAAAAGTCAATGAGTGTGATATTTAGGGATCGGGCCATTCAGTAGTGCCCCGTCTGCCAATCCATTCACCAAAGTTTTCATTCAGAAATTCTCTCACAATATCTCCATAATGTAGGGATGCTCCATTTTACCGTATCAACTTTTCCTTAATAGGCTGTAGTGTTCAAAAAGAAGGCTATTCTCCAGTTCTAACAATACTACCTCAAGCATATCTAGGTAATTTACAGAATCAACATTGCTTTAAAAGAAATTAGGCCCGATTAGTCCACCGCTGAAAATCCCTGCCCATACACTCACGCCAGGAGAGTTTAATGCTATCTCCATCACCACGTGGACACTTTTTAACTCTGTTACTCACCCTAAAATTCGCTTCGTCGTTCCGAAGAATGGTTTTGTTAAATCTGTGATCGGCTTCTTGTCGGATTGAGTACGACTCGCAAAATTTCATAAACCTGTCCGATCATCTTGAAGTAAAGTAAGCCTCTATCGTCTCAATTTCAGCTTTTTTTGAGTACTTTATAGGCTTGTTGTTGCTATTCCATACTCCTTGGAGGCTTTTCCTCGACATTTAGTTGGTAACTATACAAAACATGGCGTTACAACTTTAATATTCTCTTTTGCAGTAACAGCCTTTGGCCCCTACACCGACCCAGTCTTGTCGTATCTTAAATTAAATTAACGAATGCGTTGTCGAGATGGAGGTCGGATGTTTGAAAAAAGTTTCATAAACAACTCGTAAACACTGTAATTAAGGACATGTTTCCTTCATGTTAGCAGAACACCAGCATGCTGTTCCGTAGTTAAGTTTGTATCCATTGTTCCTCAGATAACAAGTAACAACGTAACCTCAAACAGCTAGTGTCAACTGACTGATGGGTACTACACACCACTCAAGTTCACAACAGACTACCTCTACGCTACGCAAAACGAAGTCTAAGAGGTACTGGCTACAACTGACTTATGGCCCAGGCCGTGTACTGCTAAACGTATAACCCGGTTTGTGGTGAACGGTCCCTGTTGCAATCTGTCTGCTGGCCGGGGTGGCCGAGCGGTTCTAGGCACTTCAGTCGGAACCGCACGACTGCTACGGTCGCAGGTTCGATTCCTGCCTCGGGCATGGATGTGTGTGATGTCCTTAGGTTAGTTAGGTTTACGTAGTTCTAAGTTCTACGGGACTGATGACCTCAGATGTTAAGTGCCATAGTGCACAGAGCCATTTGAATCATTTAAACATTTTCTTAAAACCTTCTACACTGTCGTCTTTGACAACTGAAGTTCAAGACTTGCATTTCAAAAACACTATGGAGGACTACGAAGGGAGGATGCTCTAACACGGTCAACATTCTCTTCACTTTTGGTCGTTCTGTGCTTTTCCCCTTTGCATGTAGATCCAGTCGATTTGAATTCACTGTGCCACTTGGGGTATTACAGTGAAATTTTAAATAAAATGCACGTTGAGCTGAAATTACAGATTCTCTGTTAGCAAATTGGAAAACGTAAAACGCTTTACACTCAGCAGTCGCCATATTGCATAAGTGACGTATATGGCGTTGCAAGCGGGAAAACAACAAAGCAGCTTTCACGCATGCGCTTTTATAAAACTGTTTAACTTCTTGAGTTGTAACCTTGAACCAACACTCTATAACGCTTACAGTTGATACTATTAAAATTTATGACTGGGACATCCCGTATTTTTGACTTGAAAAAGTCTGTTCTTTCCTCGGTTGAATTTTCTTGCGTAACAAAATACTGTCGCTAATAACCACGAGTCTAATAATGCGTAAACAATGGTTGAATCCGCAACTGACATGTCTGTACGCTTTTGTCGATCAGTATTTGCTTTGCCTTTCTCGCCATGGTAGCAGTGTAGGTGCAAGCACGTGACTGTTGCGAATCAGAGTTGTGAACCAGCATGATCTGGAAACGCCTTTAGCTAGGAAGTGAGGTCTAGTGACGTTGTAAAGACCTTGCAGAACACTGCGGAGGACCCTAAAACTATTCGCCTGATCGAGCGAGGTGGCGCAGTGGCTAGCTGACTGGACTCACCTTCGGGAGGACGACGGTTCAATCCCGCGTCCGGCCATACTGATTTAGGTTTTCCGTGATTTCCCTAAGTCGGTCCAGACAAATGCCGATGCTTCATTTGAAAGGGTACGGCCGACTTCCTTCCCTGTGGCAGTTTATTGTGGCTCGTTGGGGCGACGAAGGATACATAGTAACGTTTCCAAGCAGGGTCCCAGGACATATGCCCATATCGTTGACGCCAATCTGTTGTTGAATTATGGAACGTGTTTTGTGCTCAAGAATTGTGACATATTTGGAGAACTAAAACCTCCTCTATAAAAATTAACACTGATTCCTGCCAAACTCACCTTGCTCTGTTCCTCCACGAAATCCACAGCGCTGTAGACAACGGCGAACAGCATCCGACGCTATCTAGTTGTTGTTGTTGTTGTTGTTGTTGTTGTGGTCTTCAGTCCTAAGACTGGTTTGATGCAGTTCTCCATGCTACTCTATCCTGTGCAAGCTTCTTCATCTCCCAGTACCTACTGCAACCTACATCCTTCTGAGTCTGCTTAGTGTATTCATCTCTTGGTCTCCCTCTACGATTTTTACCCTCCACGCCGCCCTCCAATGCTAAATTTGTGATCCCTTGATGCCTCAGAACATGTCCCACCAACCAGTTCCTTCTCCTTGTCAAGCTGTGCCACAAGCTCCTCTTCTCCCCAATTCTATTCAATACCTTCTCATTAGTTATGTGATATACCCATCTACTCTTCAGCATTCTTCTGTAGCACCACATTTCGAAAGCTTCTATTCTCTTCTTGTCCAGACTATTTATCGCCCACGTGTCACTTCCATACATGGCTACACTCCATACAATCAGAAACAACTTCCTGACACTTAAATCTATACCCGATGTTAACAAGTTTATCTTCTTCAGAATCGCTTTTCTTCCCATTTCGCCTTCCCATTTCCCCTTTCCAGTCTACATTTGATATCCTCTCTACTTCGACCATCATCAGTTATTTTACTCCCCAAATAGCAAAAATCCTTTACTACTTTAAGTGTCTAATTTCCTAATCTAATTCTCTCAGCATCACCCGACTTAATTCGACTACATTCCATTATCCTCGTTTTGCTTTTGTTGATGTTCATCTTATTTCCTCCTGTCCATTCCGTTCAACTGCTCTTCCAAGACCTTTGCTGCCTCTTACAGAATTACAATGTCACCGGCGAACCTCAAAGTTTGTATTTCTTGCCGGCCGCGGTGGTCTCGCGGCTAAGGCGCTCAGTCCGGAACCGCGCGACTGCTACGGTCGCAGGTTCGACTCCTGCCTCGGGCATGGATGTGTGTGATGTCCTTAGGTTAGTTAGGTTTAAGTAGTTCTAAGTTCTAGGGGACTGATGACCACAGCAGTTAAGTCCCATAGTGCTCAGAGCCATTTGAATCATTTTTTGTATTTCTTCTCCATGGATTTTAATACCTACTGCGAATTTTTATTTTGTTTCCTTTACTGCTTGCTCAATATACACATTGAATAACATCGGGGAGAGGCTACAACCCTGTCTCATTCCGTTCCCAACCACTGCTTCCCTTTCATGTGCCTCGACTCTTATAACTGCCATCTAGTTTCTGTACAGATTGTAAATAGCCTTTCGCTCCCTGTATTTTACCCCTGCCATCTTCAGAATTTGAAAGAGTATTCCAGTCAACGTTGTCAAAATCTTTCTCTAAGTCTACAAATGCTAGAAACGTAGGTTTGCCTTTCCTTAATCTATTTTCTAACAAGGGAACCTCCCCATCGCACCCCCCTCAGATTTAGTTATAAGTTGGCACAGTGGATAGGCCTTGAAAAGCTGAACACAGATCAATCGAGAAAACAGGAAGAAGTTGCGTGGAACTATGAAAAAATAAGCAAAATATACAAACTGAGTAGTCCATGCCCAAGATAGGCAACATCAAGGCTAATGTGAGCTCAGGAGCGCCGTGGTCCCGCGGTTAGCGCGAGCAGCTGCGGAACGAGAGGTCTTTGTTTCAAGTCTTCCCTCAAGTGAAAAGTTTATTTTCGCAAAGTTATGATCTGTCCGTTCGTTCATTGACGTTTCTGTTCACTGTAATAAGTTTTGTGTTTGTGTTTTGCGACCGCACCGCAAAACCGTGCGATTAGTAGACGAAAGGACGTGCCTCTCCAATGGGAATCGAAAACATTTGATCGCAAGGTCATAGGTCAACCTATTCCTCCACAGGAAAACACGTCTGATATATTCTATACGACACTGTTGACGGCATGTGCGTCACATGACAGGAATATGTTGTCGACCCATCTAACTTGTACACTTGGCGAATGGGTTTTACCTTGGCCGATTTAGGTTTTCTTGTGGATGTGATAATCACTCCCAAAAAAGTGATGAAAACATAAGAGTGTGTCACGTAAACTGCAACAAATGAATGCAACAGTTTCACAGTCACGCAGTTTTCCCTGTGCTCTGTCAAAACATATGTTTTTAACGGTTTTTAACGTTTTCAAATTTTCTCTTGTGTAGATCGTCAAATCCTGCACATGTCCAAGCAAATCTGAACATGTAATGCAATTTTGGAGAGCGAAGTTGATTATGTGTGAGTGCCTGAACTTTGATAATTGTCTGAAAATAAAAAATTAAACTCTTCACTCGACGGAGACTTGAATCAAGGACCAGCCGCTGACGCTAACCACGGGACCACGGCGCTCCTGAGCTCGTGCTTGTCCTTGATGTTGCATATGTTGCGCATGGACTACTCAGTTTGTGTATTTTGCTGTTTTTTTCATAGTTCCACACAACTTCTTTCTGTTTTCTCGATCGATCTGTGTTCAGTTTTTCAAGGCCTATCCACTGTGCCAACTTATAACTAAACCTGAGGGGGGGGGGGGGGGGGGTGCGATGGGGAGGTTCCCTTGTAAGATAAATCGTATGGTCAGTATTGCCTCATGTGTTCCAACATTTCTACGGAATCCAAAGTGATCTTCCCCGAGGTCGGCTTCTACCAGTTTTTCCATTCGTCTGTAAAGAATTCATATAAATATAAAGATTTCATATAAATTGTAAACAGTAACGGTCTTATCGCACTCCCTTGAGGTGTTTCGGAAATTACCTTCACATCTGTCGATATTGTTCCGTTAAGAGCAATGTGTTAGGTAGTATCTGCAAAGAAATCCTGAATCCAGTCGCAAATCTGATGCGATATTCGGTAAGCTCGTATTTTTTTTCACTAAAGGACAGTGCGGGACGGCATCAAATGCCTACCTGAAGTCAAGAAACACGGCATCAAAGTGGTACAGCGGTTGCAGAATAGACGAATCACAAGTTTATCGCATGTAGCAAGGTTGTGTAGTAGGTAAAGCTACGCACGTACACCTCACACTGGCCCGAATTCAAGTGTGTAGCGAAAGTCATATCTACACTCCTGGAAATGGAAAAAAGAACACATTGACACCGGTGTGTCAGACCCACCATACTTGCTCCGGACACTGTGAGAGGGCTGTACAAGCAATGATCACACGCACGGCACAGCGGACACACCAGGAACCGCGGTGTTGGCCGTCGAATGGCGCTAGCTGCGCAGCATTTGTGCACCGCCGCCGTCAGTGTCAGCCAGTTTGCCGTGGCATACGGAGCTCCATCGCAGTCTTTAACACTGGTAGCATGCCGCGACAGCGTGGACGTGAACCGTATGTGCAGTTGACGGACTTTGAGCGAGGGCGTATAGTGGGCATGCGGGAGGCCGGGTGGACGTACCGCCGAATTGCTCAACACGTGGGGCGTGAGGTCTCCACAGTACATCGATGTTGTCGCCAGTGGTCGGCGGAAGGTGCACGTGCCCGTCGACCAGGGACCGGACCGCAGCGACGCACGGATGCACGCCAAGACCGTAGAATCCTACGCAGTGCCGTAGGGGACCGCACCGCCACTTCCCAGCAAATTAGGGACACTATTGCTCCTGGGGTATCGGCGAGGACCATTCGCAACCGTCTCCATGAAGCTGGGCTACGGTCCCGCACACCGTTAGGCCGTCTTCCGCTCACGCCCCAACATCGTGCAGCCCGCCTCCAGTGGTGTCGCGACAGGCGTGAATGGAGGGACGAATGGAGACGTGTCGTCTTCAGCGATGAGAGTCGCTTCTGCCTTGGTGCCAATGATGGTCGTATGCGTGTTTGGCGCCGTGCAGTTGAGCGCCACAATCAGGACTGCATACGACCGAGGCACACAGGGCCAACACCCGGCATCATGGTGTGGGGAGCGATCTCCTACACTGGCCGTACACCACTGGTGATCGTCGAGGGGACACTGAACAGTGCACGGTACATCCAAACCGTCATCGAACCCATCGTTCTACCATTCCTAGACCGAAAAGGGAACTTGCTGTTCCAACAGGACAATGCACGTCCGCATGTATCCCGTGCCACCCAACGTGCTCTAGAAGGTGTAATTCAAATACCCTGGCCAGCAAGATCTCCGGATCTGTCCCCCATTGAGCATGTTTGGGACTAGATGAAGCGTCGTCTCACGCGGTCTGCACGTCCAGCACGAACGCTGGTCCAACTGAGGCGCCAGGTGGAAATGGCATGGCAAGCCGTTCCACAGGACTACATCCAGCATCTCTACGATCGTCTCCATGGGAGAATAGCAGCCTGCATTGCTGCGAAAGGTGGATATGCACTGTACTAGTGCCGACATTGTGCATGCTCTGTTGCCTGTGTCTATGTGCCTGTGGTTCTGTCAGTGTGATGACCCCAGGAATGTGTCAATAAAGTTTCCCCTTCCTGGGACAGTGAATTCACGGTGTTCTTATTTCCATTTCCAATAGTGTATGTTGGCGCTTCGAGAGCTGTACGCCATACTGATTTGCGGCAGCATGAAGTCATTCAGTGCTGATTTATTGCTGTTGAAATTAACGTTAGAGTCTGTGCTGCCTTCCAACGACGCCTGCTGCGCATGATCCGTAGACGTTTGGACTCCCACTGGCCGCCGTGTGCGTGATGGGCCAGCTACGTAATCGCTTTGAGCCGTTTTTCATTTCCTTTTCGACGCTACAGTAGCTCTCGCATTCGCCCGACACTTGATTTTTTTTTTAGGCTTTTTGGATTCCTTGTAGAGGCAAACTTCCCTCTGATTGCTTCTTCTGTAGTTCCACCACGTTTACTATTCATATGAGACGACAGCGTTCATTGGCGATTTATTTGGGTATAAATCTGCAGCCAGCCTTTTTTTGTATTTTTCGTGAGATTTATTTTCTTTATCGTTAACCAGGTTTCGAGACACTGTAAGCCCATCATCTGATGGAGGTGTTAGAGAAACATTATGTGGACCATGTGCAGCTAGACGCTGGCAGAAGTGACACTGCAGCTGAATACTGCACCTGAATACTGTGGAAGTGTGTGCATAACCTGAATATGTACACTGTCATAACGGATTTGCCATTGGTACAACGAGGGAATGCGCTGTCAGCACCCAGAAAGTAACAACCTTTCCGCTTCAAAAACTTTTCGTTACTGATAGCTGAATTGCCGTCATTTCCGCCAGAACCACGACCACAGTGTCTTGCTGCATTTCGTCCACGATATGATGTTCCTGTAACACGTCTATCTGATTACGAGTCTGCATGGGCTCGAAAACTAGTTAATGGTACAGAAAATAAATCGTATAGAAAATCCAAAAAAGCGACTGGCTGTATATTTACACCCAAATAAACCCCCAATTCAAGTCACAGTTGCAGTTCGGCATTCATAATGGATGCACTGAAAGAAAATCTTTCGTTATTTTGTAATTTTCAATTTAATACCGATTTTCACTCGTATTCCGGCGATTAGGGTTGGGTTGGGTTATTTGGGGGAGGAGACCCGACAGAGAGGTCATCGGTCTCATCGGATTCCTTTCAAAGGAACCATCGGCATTTCCCTGGAGCGATTTAGGGAAATCACGGAAAACCTAAATCAGGATGGCCGGACGCGGGATTGAACCGTCGTCCTCCCGGATGCGAGTCCAGTCCGCTAGCCACTGCACTACCTCGCTCGGTCCGGCGAATAGTTATAGGGTCCTCCGCAGTGCTCTGCAAGGTCTTTACAACGTCACTAGACCTCACTTCCTAGCTTTCAGATTATACTAGTTCATCCACTAATGTCTGAAGTAGTGTTGGAAGGAATTGATACCATGATCCTACAGGGCTGTCAGTAAATCCGTAAGAGTACGAGGGGGTGGAGATCACTTCTGAACAGCACGTTGCAAGGCATCCCAGATATGCTCAATAATGTTCATGTCTGGGGAGTTTGGTGGCCAGCGGAAGTGTTTAAACTCAGGAGAGTGTTCCTGGATCCACTCTGTAGCAATTCTGGACGTGTGGGGTGTCGCATTGTCCTGCTGGAATTGCCCAAGTCCGTCGGAATGGACAATGGACACGAATGGTTTCAGGTGATCAGACAAGATACAGCCGGCCGCGGTGGTCTAGCGGTTCTAGGCGCTCAGTCCGGAACCGCGCGACTGCTACGGTCGCAGGTTCGAATCCTGCCTCGGGCATGGATGTGTGTGATGTCCTTAGGTTAGTTAGGTTTAAGTAGTTCTAAGTTCTAGGAGACTGATGACCACAGATGTTAAGTCCCATAGTGCTCAGAGCCATTTGAACCATTTTTTTGAGACAAGATACTTACCTGTCAGAGTCGTATCTAGACGTATCAGGGGTCCCATATCACTCCAACTTCACACGCCCCACACCATTACAGAGCCTCCACCAGCTTGAAAAACCCCTGCTGACATCCGGGATCCATGGATTCATAAGGTTGTCTCCATACTCGTACACGCCCATCCGCTCGATACAATTTGAAACGAGACTCATCCGACCAGGCAACACGTTTCCAGTTATCAACAGTCCAATCTCGATGTTGACTGGCCCAGGCGAGGCGTAAAGCTTTGTGTCGTGCAGTCATCAAGGATACACGAGCGGGCCTTCGGTTGCGAAAGCCTACATCGGTGATGTTTCGTTCAATGATTCGCATGCTGACACTTGTTGAGGGCCAAGCATTGAAATCTGCAGCATTTCGCCGAAGGGCTGCACTTCTGTCACGTTGAACGACTGAAGAGTCGTCGTGGGTTCCTTTCTTGCAGGATCTTTTTCCGGCAGCAGCTATGTCAGAGATCTGACATTTTACCGGATTCCTGATATTCGCTTTACACTCGTGAAATGGTCGTACCACAAAGCCCACACTTCATCGCTACCTCGGAGATGCTGTGTACCATCACTCGTGTGCCGTCTATAACACCACGTTCAAACTCGCTTAAATGTTGATAACCTGCCATTGTAGCAGCACTATCCGACCCATGAAACTGCGCCAGGCACTTGTGTTACATAGGCGCTAACGCCGGCCGGTGTGGCCGAGCGGTTCTAGGCGCTTCAGTCTGGAACCGCGCGACCGCAACGGTCGCAGGTTCGAATCCTGCCTCGGGCATGGATGTGTGTGATGCCCTTACGTTAGTTGGGTTTAGGTCTAGGGGACTGATGATCTCAGATGTTCTCATAGTGCTCTGATCCAAAAATAGGCGTTAACGACGGCAGCGCCGTATTCCGCCCGTCTACACAACACTGTATTTGTATACGCATGTCTCAACCAATTTCTTTGGCTCTTCAGTGTATATGGCTCAAAGACTCATTACGACTGCGAGAGACAGAGTATCTCTGACTCGTGATATGAAAACTCTGTGGATATAATGGGGAACATTACGTGTACTATGGACCTACCTACTTCTGATTTAGCAACTGGGGAGAGTAGGATCGCAGCGGAACAGTAATTAGCGGCGTTGTTATAAGCTGCCATTTTGAATATGTAATGTGATTGGATTAATTATAACATTTCATCTCATAGAAAAGAATGATGTATCCCGAAATGTACTTACGAAGATCATTTATGGAAAAATATAATTTCATGAACAAAAAAGGCACGTTTAATTCTTTGGTTATTTAACTTCTCCCCTGCCTGTGGCTCGGAACATTATTTGATGTGTCATAACACTTAGGGTACTTTGTATCTTGTGAAATCAGTAGAGCCTGCACTACGATCGTTTTTGCTCTATTTTCAGACATTAATTTATGTACTTTTACCGAAATTAATACGCAACTTGGACAATGATTCCCATGCTGCAAAGTGAGTACGTCATGGCACCAAGACGGCTTCCCCACGGCGTACGATTGTGTCTCTGACTGCTTTAAGAATTTTCAGAGTTGACGATCGCCGGAATTCTGCAGAGCCACAGAAATTTTATTCCAGGTGCTGACTTCGACATCGAGAGGTAGACAGAGTATGATTGTGAACTGTAACTGTGTTAGTCATTTTTTTATAGACTTAAATTTCAACTACGAGTTAAATTTGTACCTGGGAGTGTGGGAGATATTTGTGTTAAAATATTGGGGAAGCGACTTCTCTCGCCCAAAAGTTTCCATTCAAGTAACTAGATATTATTTAGTCATAATAATTGAACCTCAAGTTAATGGGGAGAGAAGTTTAAACAGAAGCAATAGTTCCTCGGTTCTGTGTCTCAACTCTGGGAAAGGCGGAAGGCGGACATTATCTTTTATAAACACCCCCCCCCCCCCCTCCCCCACAAGGGAAAAATTTGCATGGCGTGAGGTCAAGTGACCATGAAGGCCACCGGAAAAGAGCTCTGTCGCTTTTACCATTACGACCAATCCAACGGCCAGGTACTTAAGACGTTCAACCAATCTCGTGCAGAGGGCTGTCAATGGGGAGGGACTCCAGCTTGATCCCAAATAAAGTTTTTAAGTTCACTTTCTAACATTCTTGCAACATATGCAGACGAGGGTTCGTGTTGAGGAAGCTTCAGCGAAAGAGCATGCTCCATACACTTGACATCGGGACAAGTGCAGAAAACGATTTTGGGGACTCTTTGATATTGTTCATGAGGATGTTATGACCT
Source organism: Schistocerca serialis cubense (assembly GCF_023864345.2). Lineage (NCBI taxonomy): Eukaryota > Metazoa > Arthropoda > Insecta > Orthoptera > Acrididae > Schistocerca > Schistocerca serialis. The sequence goes on along the minus strand of NC_064638.1, from coordinate 1,198,384,405 downwards.
CCAGACAGAACACTATCAGTATTTAACTTCCCACTTAGCTGAAATGATGCTCCATCACTGAACGCCACACGTCATCTTACTGCTGCAACACCTCACATGCACAGCATAGTCATACGGCTTGAGAGCACGTACCAACTGTAACTGGTATGGACGCTCGTTCAAACGTTTTCTTAAAGCCTTCTACACTGTCGTCTTTGGCAACTGAAGTTCAAGGCTTGCTTTTCAAGAACACTATTTTGGACTGCGAAGGGAGGATGCTCTAACACGGTCAACTTTTTCTTCACTTTTGGTCGTTCTGTGCTTTTCCCCTTTGCATGTAGATCCAGTCGATTTTAACAAACTGTACACTTGGGGTATCACAGTGAAACTTTAAATGAAACGCACGTTGAGCTCAAACTACAGATTCTCTGCTAGCAAACTGCAAAACGCTTTACGCTCATCAGTGGCCATATTGCGTATGTGGCATACGTGGCGCTGCAAGCGAGAAAACAACAAAGTAGCTTTCACGCATGCGCTTTTATAGAACTGTTTAACTTCTTGAGTTGAACCAACTCCCTACAACGCTTACAGTTAATACTATTAAAATTTATAACTGGGACATTCTGTTAAGGACATCCTGTATTTTTGACTTGAAAAAGTCTGTTCTTTCTTCGATTGAATTGTCTTGCGTAACAAAATACTGTCAGATTTGAATTGATAATAACCACGAGTCTAATGATGCGTAAATAATGGTTGAATCCACAACGGACACATCATGTCTGTACGCCACGTCCAAGCACATCTGCGTGCTCGCGGGGACTCTGTACGATATCAGGCATGTGTGCCAGTTTCTTTGGCTCTTCAGTGTATATATCATGCGCAGTTCCGCATAAACAATTGCGTTAAAAGAGAAAACAAATGACAGAAAAAGGACGATACTACATTGCTACTTCAGACTTGCTAACCAAAGTGTGGGAAGTATTGGATTTTAGTTTGGACGTGTACCGTGAAATTAAGGTGCACATACTGAATATTTGTAAGAGAAATTAGGTTAGTTTACCCTCAATTTAATGTATGATTTGTTGTAAATAGTCCAAATTAAACTGTTATAATAAGCCACTGAAACTGCGACATTCTTTTATGGATGTCCAGTAGTTTGCGTGGTGCCAAACAGGATCGGCACAGCACGGAGTCGTATTCTGACAGCGAGTGGCCCGCCGCCCTGGTGGTGGACAACGGAACCTGGCCAGAGCGTTCACATCGGCTGCAGCGCTCCCTCCAGACTTACGGCGTCCGCGGTCCAGAGCACTCGAGCAGCCCTTCTATTTGTCAGCAGCGACAAGCCGAGACGCCGCGCACTAAGCATTCCGAAGCAGCGGCCGGCGTTGCGAAACGAAAACGCCGAGACCTGCGCGTCGAAAGCGTTCCACGCAGCTATGTGTGTCGCACGTCCGTGGCGGCACATCACACGGGCCACACGCGTTACGCTTTTGTGGCTACGGCTGCGGCTGTGGCCTGCGCGCTGCAACAACAACATTCATCTTTTTCCTCGCTACCTAAAACTGTTTGAAGGAAATGTTTAGTAAGAATGCAAGGGGAAAAGTCTAAGGATAGCTACCAAACCACTTGATATGTTGGCATATAAAGAACAGTCTACATGATTGTTCGTAGATCCACTTTCAGACTACTTATCGACCCACTCACGAATGAAGCAAACGGTCTATTGACACACGGTCAACATGGGTTTAGAAAACATCGTGCTTGTGAAACACAACTAGCTCTTCATTCACATGAAGTGTTGAGTGCTATTGACAAGGGATTTTAGATCGATTCCGTATTTCTGGATTTCCGGAAGGCTTTTGACACACAAGCGGCTTGTAGTGAAATTGCGTGCTTATGGAATATCATCTCAGTTACGTGACTGGATTTTTGACTTCCTGTCGGAGGTCACAGTTCGTTGTAATTGACGGAAAGTCATCGAGTAAAACAGGAGTGATTTCTGCCGTTCCCCAAGATAATGTTATAGGCCCTTTGCTGTTCCTTATCTTTATAAACCATTTGAGAGACAATCTGAGCAGCCGTCTTCGGTTGTTTGCAGATGACGCTGTTGTTTATCGACTAATAAAGTCAAAAAAATGGCTCTGAGCACTATGGGACTTAACGTCTGAGGTCATCAGTCCCCTAGAACTTAGAACTACTTAAACCTAACTAACCTAAGGACATCACACACATCCATGCCCGAGGCAGGATTCGAACCTGCGACCGTAGCGGTCGCGCGGTTCCACACTGAAGCGCCTAGAACCGCTCAGCCACTCCGGCCGGCTAATAAAGTCATCAGAGGATCAAAACAAGCTGCAAAACGATTTAGAAGAAATATCGTAATGGTGCGAAAAGTGGCAGTTGACCCTAAATAACGAAAAGTGTGAGGTCATCCATATGAGTGCTAAAAGGAACTCGTTGAACTTCGGTTACACGATAAATCAATCTAATCGAAAAGGCGTAAATTCAACTAAATACCTAGGTATTACAATTACGAAAAACTTAATTTGGAAGGAACACATAGAAAATGTTGAGCGGAAGGCTAACCAAAGACTGCGTTTTATTGGAAGGACACTTAGAAAATGTAACAGACCTACTAAGGAGATTGCCTACACTACGCTTCTCCGTCCTCTTTTAGAATACTGCTGCGCGGTGTGGGGTCCTTACTAGATAGGACTGACGGAGTACGTCGAATAAGTTCAAAGAAAGGCAGCATGTTTTGTATTATCGCGAAATGTGGGAGAGAGTGTCACAGAAATGATACAAGATTTGGGCTGGAAATCATTAAAGGAAAGGCGTTTTTCGTTGCGATGGAATCTTCTCACTAAATTACAATCACCAACTTTCTCTTCCGAATGCGAAAATATTTGGTTGACACCGACCTACATAGGGAGGAACGATCACCACGATAAAATAAGGGAAATCAGACATCATACGGAAAGATACAGGTGTCCATTCTTTCCGCGCGCTATACGAGATTGGAACAATAGGGACTTGTGCAGGTGGTTCGATGAACCCTCTGCCAGGCACTTAAATGTGATTAGCAGAGTATCCATGTTGACGTAGATGTAGACACGTGGGAAAAGTGAACATAGAAATCTTTCCGCTCGACCTTGAATTTCTCTTACTGTATTATGATGGTCATTTCTCCCTATACAGGTAGGACTCAACAAAATATTTATGTATTCAGAGGAGAAAGTTGGTGACTGAAATTTCTTGAAAAAATCTAGCCGCATCGAGAAATACCGTGCCACCCCAATTCGTTTATCATATCCGTGGCACTCGCTCCCCTAATTCAAATTAGTATAGAAAGTCCTTCCCCTTCCTTAACCAATGTCCTTCGTAATCCTATCTGCTAAGGATCCCATGCCATGGAGCAGTACTCCTAGAAGAGGACGGAATAATGTAGCATAGGTATTCTTTAGTAGAGTTGTTGCATCTGCTCAGTGTTTTGCCGATGGGCGCAGTCTTTTGTTCGCCTCTCCGACAACATTTTCTTTGTCATGACTTCAATTTAATTTGTTTGTGATTGTTATTCCTTGCTACCTAATTCCTTTAAGTTTGTGTGATTTTTTATGAAACCGGAACTTAATTTTTTTGGAACCTATGTGAAGGATCTCACGCTTTTATTGTTCAGAGTTGTCACTTTTTGCACCATGCAAATATTACACCTTAAAGATTTTTGTGATTTGTTTTGATCGTTTAATGACTTTACTTGACGCTAAACGACAGCATTATCTACAAAAAAAAAAAAATTGAAGAATCAGACGGTCTCCAAAGAGGTTTGCATAGACTAAGAACATGACGGGCCTATCACGTTATTTTGGTAGACCATAGATATAGCTTCTGTTTCACTAGATGAGTTCCCATCGATTACTGAGAGGAAATCGTAAATCCAGTTGAACAGTTGAGTTGATACTACTACGCACGCGATTAGAAGCTGCTTGAGAAGAATGGGAAGAAATGGAAAAAACAACAAAAAGTACATGTTCACTTGGAATTGTTTATCTCTTGGCGGACTTCAATGTTGTGACTAGCTGTAATTGTGTTCGGACCAGATTTCGCATCATGACACCTCGAATAAGTGTCATGCCACCCTGACAAGCTGTATTGACCAACTCATCTGATATTTACTAACGTCTATGAAAGCTTCCACAGACCCTGTCAATAAAAGTAAAGTACATATGCGTATGTGATCGCATCGTGGTGTAATATAAACCAATGCTTTGGCCGCTGTTCCACGCTACAATCGTACAGAGTATCATAGCAAATACATGATCGTCTCGAGGAGCATTTGATGAATAGGAACTAGTACGTAATTCTCGACGGCGAATGTTCCACAAGAAAGAATAAAAGGACCTCTGTTGTTTTCAGTATGCACATGCGATGTAACAGATAGGATCAGCAGCAGTGCAGGACTGGTCTCTGGCAATGCTGATGTGCCCAGGGAAGCACTGTCCTTGAACAACGGTAGCTAATTACAGAAACTCTACGATAATATTTCCACTTGACGTAATGAATGGAAGCTCTCTTTAACTGCGGAAAAATGTAAGATAATGGTTCAAAATGGCTCTGAGCACTATGGGACTCAACTGCTGAGGTCATTAGTCCCCTAGAACTTAGAACTAGTTAAACCTAACTAGCCTAAGGACATCACAAACATCCATGCCCGAGGCAGGATTCGAACCTGCGACCGTAGCGGTCTTGCGGTTCCAGACTGCAGCGCCTTTTAACCGCACGGCCACTTCAGCCGGCAGATAATGCCTATAACGACGACAGAAAAACCGATGGTAGTATAAGGCTAGTTGTCGACAACTTGATCATGTCACGACGTTAAAGCATTTGAATGTAATACTAAGAAGCGATACGAAATGCGAATGACACCGTGCAAACAACGGTAGCTAATTACAGAAACTCTACGATAATATTTCCACTTGACGTAATGAATGGAAGCTCTCTTTAACTGCGGAAAAATGTAAGATAATGCCTGTAACGACGACAGAGAAACCGATGGTAGAATAGGGTTAGTTGTCGACATCTTGATCATGTCACGACGTTAAAGCATTTCGATGTAATACTAAGAAGCGATACGAAATGCGAATGTCACCGTGCAAATCCCCTCAATACGATACAATTATCAGTGTTCTGATCAGTTGTGAGTTTATTGTGTCGGAGCTAAGTGAATTCGAAAGTGGACGAACTGTTGTTGCTCGTACGATAGGTGCTTCGTAACCGAGGTACCCGAAGTTTTTGGTCCTTCAACAGGCATCATGTCAGAGATTATACTGCATACAGGGAAGCCGGCCACTGTGACCGAGCGGTTCTAGGCACTTCTGTCCGGAACCGCGCTGCTGCTACGGTCACAGGTTCGAATCCTGAATTGGGCATTGATTGTATGTTGTCCTTAGGTTAGTTAGATTTAAGTAGTTCTAAGTCTAGGGTACTGATGACCTCAGATGTTAAGTCCCATAGTGCTTAGAGCATTCGTACCATACAGGGACAGCGGAGAAACATAATCCGCTAAGTCACAACGCGGACGAATGTGTGTGTTGTGTGATTGTGACAAACGGTCACTGAAAAGGATTGTAACGAAAACTAAGAGCACGACATCTGAAACTGAAACGCCCTGCTAGACCCGCAGGACGGGACAGGTAGTTGGAATTGTGGAAAGGGGCCAAAATGAGCGGCTGTCAGTTACACTTGAACACATATAACTTCATTTATTTGACCAAACATTACAGTAGCAATTCTTGAACTTAGTTATCGGCTGAATACGCCACACTATCTTATGCCTTAAGGGCATACCACTTTAATTTAAAAAAAAAAAAAGGCTAAAAGCCATTAACTCAAAATTCAGACGCCAAAGAGAATATTTAGAGGGCAGAAGACTTCACGTTAAGTAAGTTCTACAATTTCGCTGAAGACCCAAAATCTAACACTTGAAAAGCAACAACCTTAATTTTACGACGGCTGAAGGCCCATGATTTAAGACTCAAGGTAAAATTAAATAAAAAAACACAAGGCAGAAGGCCTTATATTCAATTAGGCTAAAGGCCTCAAACAGTCTGATGGTCGAACGACAAAGATCCTTAATGTAAAAACAGCTGAAGGTCCCATGACTTAAAACTCAAGGTAAAATAAACTTAAACAACAAAGCCTTATCTTAAATTAGGCTGAAGGGCCCAAACAATCTAATAATTGACAAGCAAGGAACTTTAATTTTAAAACGGCTGAAGGCCCATGGCTTAAAACACAACTAAAATAATTTCTAGTAGGCAGAAGGCCGAAGGCTTTATCTTTAAACAATATTTTAATAGGCTAAAAGCCCAAACAATCTAACACTTGAAAAGCAAGGAACTTTAATTTTAATGCTGCTGATGGCTCATGACGTAAAACACCACTAAAAACAATTCAACTTTGATTCAAAACCATCGGCTATGAGCGATACAAATACACACGACAGAAAATAAGAAAAGGCAGTGCAGCTAACGGCGCTCAGAAGTTTCGGGGTCGGCCAGCATTTGAAATACTAACGTTCACTTAGGTGAGACAGGCAGTCGACTCAACCATTCTCGATCCGACCACAACCCAACCAACAGACAGTCAACAGACCCACCGACAAGGTAACATGCGCCTGCACTCGACCAGCACACAACTGGGAGTTCAATGCAGACGTAAAAGGCATCGACATCCACAACCAAACATACATTAAGCTGTCACACTACACACCTTGCTGGACAGTGACAACACGGTGAGGAATAGACACCGCCTAAATTTACGTCATCGGCCAGGGCAGGCAACCGGAATGTTAAAGGCCACAAGGCAGAAAATTCCACTTCAATTGCAAATAACCAAATACAGTTAGACTCCACCGCACGGTGGCTAAACCTACGCCAGGTCGAACATACACGTTGTTGCGCGCAGGAAGGTCCCAACAGCTAAAAATGAGGACCAAACGGCACAATGTGAACAGTCTTTACTTGCTGGTAAATTAAATCGAAACACAACTTTCGTGTCCAGGGACGGTGAGCCATAGAGCTCGTAGCAATGGGAACAGCCCCACACACTACAACACTGCGTAGAGACCGCCAGCGGGCCTGGCCAAACTACGCCTCGTGGTGATTCCCTCGCTGCTCCACGCCAACCGACCGACTGCCACACATCAGCACAGAGACAGCAGGCAGCGACTATGCAATAACAAGGACGAATCCCGAGTCGGCACACGCAGGCAACCCATAAGCGATCGCCGCCCAATATACACGTCGTCCGACAAGACGACCGACCGACGACCAACCAAGGCGGTCCGCATTCAAGTGATACGTATCGGCAACCGTCAGCCCAGTCATGGCTGTCCTGACCTGACTGCAGCCGCGCCCCGGCTGAACTCCTGCCGCGTCCGAAGTCAAACACTGCCACGTCCAAACTGCACTGCTAGCGCCTCCCAACTCACTGGCAGATCCGAACTCTCTCCCAACACTCGACAACCGGGAAGTAACAGCAGTCAGCAAAGATAAGACGCCAGGGCTTATATCGATAAGCGCCGCTGCTGCCACTCACGGGGAGGCAAAGCAGCAACTCATGACAACAGAAATTGAAACTAACATAACGAGGTGACAGTGTGGTAAAAAATAAAAAAAAGAACAGGATGTAAAATAAGGGATGGCGGGAACACGAGCCACGCATGGCTCACAAACAGTCACTGCAGAAATGAATGTCGCAGTCACCAACGCTCTCAGCACCAAAAGACCACTAAGAGAGCTCCGTAAGCTGGGAGTTGCAGGGCGGGATGGAATTCCAAAACCACTCACCGGTGATGCAAATGTCCGTAATAGGAAAACGTGGAACCGAAAATATAAAACCTGCACTATGGTGTAATGGAAGAGAGTCATTTGGTCAGATGAGTCTTATATCACAGGTAGCAGGGATACAATACAGAGAGAAAAACATTATATACAATTTGTACAGAAACGAGACTGCAATTATAATAGTCGGACATGAAAGGGAAGCGAAGAGTAGTGGTTAAGTAGTGAGACAGGATTGTAATTCATCCCGATGTTACTCCATCTGTACAATGAACAAGTAGTAAAGGAAACCAAGGATAAACTTAGCAGGGGGTAAGGTTGAATGAGAAGGAATAAAATCTTTGAGGCTTGCTGAGGACACTGTTAATTTTGTCAGAGACGGATAAGTGTGTAGATGGTTCAAATGGCTCTGAGCACTATGGGACTCAACTGCTGAGGTCATTAGTCCCCTAGAACTTAGAACTACTTAAACCTAACTAACCTAAGGACATCACACACATCCATGCCCGAGGCAGGATTCGAACCTGCGACCGTAGCGGTCGCGCGGTTCCAGACTGAAGCGCCTAGAACCGCTCGGCCACTTCGGCCGGCTAAGTGTGTAGAGACCAATGCTTGACTAGTAAGCAAGTTCTACTCGATGTAGGTTGCAGTAACTGTATAATCTTGATCACGTTTAGCACCTCAGCTCACACTAACGTCATTGATTAATGGAAACTACGTGAGCTGTATTATTACACTTTTATTGTGTTACGACCAGTTTTGTTCGTAGACCGTCTTCAAGATGACTTTAGCACAACTCGGCACCTTGAAAATGTTCTACGAACACAATAAATGTCTAATAATGCAACTGATGTGATTTTCATTAATCATCAGGTTCAAGTAGTTATGCAGAATTGAAGAAAAATGGCTCTGAGCACTATGGGACTCAACTGCTGAGGTCATTAGTCCCCTAGAACTTAGAACTAATTAAACCTAACTAACCTAAGGACATCACAAACATCCATGCCCGAGGCAGGATTCGAACCTGCGACCGTAGCGGTCTTGCGGTTCCAGACTGCAGCGCCTTTAACCGCACGGCCACTTCGGCCGGCTAATTGAAGAAACTTGCGCTTGATAGAGTGCAATGCTGCATCAGACCAGTCTTCCAGCTGAAGACCAGAACAATAACAATGACTATCTACGAGCATTTAGCACCTCTGTCTCGCTATGATGATCGCGGCGAGAGAGTAGCATCGAATTCGCGAGAAACCGAAAGCCATACGGACCCAACCCAACCCATTATCGTTCGTAGGGCACATTAAACTCAAGGATGTTGATCAGAGATGGGTGAAAGACACGCACGTCTCACTCTGTTGAATCCCTATGTGTTCAATGGAACTGAAGGCAAAAAAGAAGAGAAATGTGTCAGTAGAAATCCTAGGTCAACATTGTTAAAATTCGTTTATTGATTACTAGTTTCAGTTCATTGACGAGCCATCTTCAGATCAGTAAAAATTATTTCTTAATTCAGTGTGTATCAGTCACCAGGCATTACACATCGTCATAATCTGTTGAAATGAATCGCTGTTATTGTTCAAATGGTTCAAATGGCTCTGAGCACTATGGGACTTAACTTCTGAGGTCATCAGTCCCCTAGAACTTAGAACTACTTAAACCTAGCTAACCTAAGGACATCACACACATCCATGCCCGAGGCAGGATTCGAACCTGCGACCGTAGCGGTCGCGCGGCTCCAAACTGTAGCGCTTAGAACCGCTCGGCCACGCCGGCCGGCCGCTGTTATTGTCATATAAACACTAAATAGGTCGTCATGTGTATGTTATGTATCAGTAATGACATACTGTAGTGTGCACAAGACAACAAGAGTGTCGATGTGTAATGCCTGGTGGCTGATACACACTGAATTAAGTAATAATTATTATTGATCTGAAGACTGCATATCAGCGAACTGAAACTAGTAATCAATAAAGGAATTTTAGCGATGGTGACTTAGCGTTTTTACCCCCACATTTCAACATAACACATCGCCTATCTTTCAATTTTCAGTGTCAAATAACAACGGATACAAGAAGACTGAAGCGTTGACATGTGGTGTAGCAGAAGGATGCTGACAATTAAGTGATATTATAACATAAGAAATGACGAGGTTCCAGACAGACTCGACAAAAACAGTAATCTGTGGAAAACTATAAGAGGGGACACAATTATAGGGCATGTATAGGCAGAGGGTAAAAATTGTAGGTCACATTTATAAATTTTACTGACTATAACCTTGTAAAGATATAGCTCTACGGAGCCTGTAAGAGAATGCTTTTCTTCGTTATTTTGTTTCATTCAATATGTATAGCAATAGATATTAATAAAGTCAAATATTAGAAAAATATAAATATCTGAGTGTATCCGTGTGTATGTTTGTTATAAGAGGGCCTGTTTCCGACTACCGAAATTGAACAATCGAGTTGTAGGACTTCGACGAAAGAACACTTACTTGTTGAAGTGCAGCGTAACAGGTGTGTTGGATTTCGTGCGAAAGGGCACGGATAAAACATTTAAATCAGTATGCGTGCCGCATCGTGTAAATTGCAGAAAGATATGAATAACATGAAATAAACTATTAACTGTACGCTCTGGTTTTATTCGTGTATTAACTGTGGCTACTTTCGCGTGTGCAATGGACGCAAATCGGTGGGTCACTGGTGTAAAAATGCGTGTGCACGTTATCAGGTTTGAACATTCCAAGGATAGTGTTTTTGTGTGAATACGCCTTCAACTGTGTCTCATCGTCATTGAACTGAAACTGTTTCACGGATACAATAGAGTAGGACAGACATTCTGTAAATACGTCAGTGCCGTGTATTTCACATTGTGCAGACTCCGGACCTGCAATTCGACTATATGTAGCTCACGGCAACAGCTCCGACGATACGAGAGTCATATCATTACCTGCGACAGATGTATAAATGAACTGGAGATGAAGAGGTTGTAAAATCAGCCAACTATTTGCAAATAAAGGTTTATTATCCTTTGACCTAGTTTTCGATGTTTGAAAAAATATCTTCTTCAGAAGTAGTTGCCCATATTACATCACATGATGGTACATTAGGTTAGATGAAGCCGAGCGGCTCTTGTCGTAAACAAAATTGACAAAACAAGAATTATCGCAAGCGTTGGCTTTAGATAATAGCCAGATTACATATATCGTACTACAGAATGAATTCTCACTAGTAAATGCCTACAGGTAGAGGCTCTTGTCAACATAAAATTGTAATAGGCAACACGGGATAAAATATTTGCATAAGTTACGTGTACCTTACGCCAGAGACTAAGGTCAACTGCCTTATATGTAATCTGGCTACTATCTAAAGCCATGGCTTGCGATAATTCTTGTTTTGTCAACTTTGTTGATGACAAGAGCCGCTCGGCTTCATCTAATCTAATGTACCATCATGTGATGTAACAAGGAGGCCCACTGCTTCTGAAGAAGATCTTTTTGCAGATATCGAAACCTTGGTCGATAACTAATAAACCTTAAAATTTGCAGCTGGTTGGCTGATTTTTCAACCTCTTCTGATATGCACAATTGCTGTTTCGCAGCCATGTTTTAAGATTTTGGAACAGGAGATCTTATTTTCACATATCAACGTAATCATACTATCTCGGAATGTTGCAACGACGTGAGGTGCGCACAGAGCAGCGATTTTCGATACAGACTGCGAAATCTGATCAGACCCTCAGTTTCAGAAGTGGTGAAGTATCTTTCTTCTCTTTAAAATGAAATATTGTTCCAATCGTCATATTATAATCTGTCGATCTACGACAATATTCTCATTATAACAGTAACACATACAGTATAAACTTCCCTACAATTTGTCTACTTGTCAGTAAAATAATCGTCACAGATCCCTCCGGTCACTCACTGCAGTAAGAAAAATTCGCAGATTCTGCTTTCTCATGTAGGAAACAAATATTTTCGGAAAAGAACAGCTTTGCTACCTGCTACTATACGGTATACGCACGAAATTATAAATGTGCTTCTTTTATTGGATGAGAACTGATGCTAGAGTAGTAGTCGAATTTGGCAGCAGATGTACATGTGTTTGGGCTGCTGCGTGAATTCCTTGGGGTGGGCACGCCAGTGTATAGAGAGTAACTGAGTGCACTTCAGGGTGCGTGCATACTTATTATTCAGCAACAATGGCACTACATACTTACGGCATCTATATTTAATGCAAAAAAAACTATATTTATCTAGTTTTATTGATCGTTGGTTTTTATGTTTGAATAAGATACAGGGCGAGTATATGAGTACAGGGTACCAGGTTGAGATTCACTGGAAAGTCCTTAGAAAATGTAGTCCATCAACAAAGGAGGTGGCTTACAAAACACTGGTTCGGCCTATACTTGAGTATTGCTCATCAGTGTGGGATCCGTACCAGGTCGGGTTGACAGAGGAGATAGAGAAGATCCAAAGAAGAGCGCCGCGTTTCGTCACAGGATTATTTGGTAAGCGTGATAAAGTTTCGGGGATGTTTAGCAAACGCAAGTGGCAGACTCTCCAAGAGAGGCGCTCTGCATCGCGGTGTAGCTTACTGTCCAGGTTTCGAGAGGGTGCGTTTCTGGATGAGGTATCGAACATATTGCTTCCCCCTACTTATATGTCCCGAGGAGATCACGAATGTAAAATTAGAGAGATTCGAGCGCGCACGGAGGCTTTCCGCCAGTCGTTCTGCCCGCGAACCATACGCGAGTGGAACAGGAAAGGGAGGTAATGACAGTGGCACGTAAAGTGCCCTCCGCCACACACCGTTGGGTGGCTTGTTGAGTATAAATTTAGATGTAGATGTAGATTGCTCCTGAACTGCACATGAAATGCTGAAATGCACTCTGATGGAAAAAAAGGCTCAGCACCAAGGAGTTGTGCAACACAAACGAAGGATGGTGGCGAGTTTCTACATCTGAAAGATGATGTCCACTCAAATCTCGCCCCAATCGCATACGAGAGGTGCTAATAGTGCCACGATGATGATACAAATCAGGCTTGCTTTAAATACACGCGGTAAAGGTAGTGAGCGTTAGTTATCTCTGAGATTGGACATAGTGAGTTGACGTTAGTCAAGAATGCCTGTCAGACGACAAAGACACCATTATCAACACGTCACTGCGTTTGAACGAGGTCGAGCAATAGGGCTACGAAAATTGTTCAAATGGCTCTGCGAACTATGGGACTTAACATCTGAGGTCATCAGTCCCCTAGAACTTAGAACTGCTTAAACCTGACTAACTTAAGGACGTCACACACAGCCATGCCCGAGGCAGGATTCGAACCTGCGACCGTAGCGGTCGCGCAGTTCCAGACTGAAGCGCCTAGAACCGCTCGCCCACACCGGCCGGCAATAGGGCTACGAGAGGCTGGATGTACTTTCTGCTGAAATACTTGGTAGGAATGTAGCGACTGTACATGACTGCTGGCAGCAGTATTTTCGGGAAAATACGGTCGCAAGAAGACAGGGCTCCGGAAGAGCCACATAACACTACCGAGACGGGACACCATTGTGTTTAACGTGTGGCACTGATGCATCATATTGCATCTGCAGCCAGTAGCAGTTGACGCCGCAGTAACGCAACGAGCGGTTAAAAATCGGTTACTTCAAGGTCAGCTCCGAACCAGATGCCATGTAACGTGCATTCCACTTATCCCTAACCACCGTCATTTGCGGCTTCAGTGGTGTCAAGCGAGAACTTATTGGAGAACAGGGTGGAGGTCTGTTGTGTGTTCTGATCAAAGATGGTTCTACCTCGATTCGAGTAATAGCTGAATAGCTGTGTGTTGTTTAGAAGGAGGTCAACTGAGGGCCTACTACAAAGGTGTTGGCGGTCTAGACACACTGGACGTACACCTTGAGCTATGGTCTGGGGTGTGATTTCGTATGACAGCAGAAGCACTCTCGTTGTTATCCCAAGCTCCCTGGCTCAAATTTGTACGTCAGTCTGGTGATTCGACCCGTTGTGCTGCCTTTCATGAGCAGCATTCCAGTGGGTGTTTTCCAACAGGGTAACACTCGCCCACATACCGCTGTTGTAACCCAACACGCTCTACATAGTGCCGACATGTTGCCTTGGCCTGCTCGATCACCAAATCAGTCTCCAATAGAGCGCTGTGTGGAATGTCATCGGATGACGACTCCAGCCTCATGCACAACCAACATTAACCCTCCCTGCACAGACCAAGTGCAACAAAAAAATGGCTCTGAACACTATGGGACTTAACATCGGAGGTCGTCTGTCCCCTAGAACTTAGAACTACTTAAACCTAACTAACCTAAGGACAGCACACACATCCATGCCAGAGGCAGGATTCTAACCTGCGACCGTAGCGGTCGCGCGGTTCCAATCTGAAGCGCCTAGAACCGCTCGGCCACTCCGACCGGCCAAGTGCAACAGTTATGGAACTACACCCCACAAACTTGACACCCGTAGCCTGTACAACACAGTGCATTCACGTTTGCATGCTTGTATTCAACGTTCTGGTGGTTTACACAGGTTATTAATGTACCAGCATTTCAGATTTGCAGTGGCTTGTCTCGCACTTGCATTAACCTGTGATCCTGCAATGTTAATCACTTGAATATGTTACCCAGACAAATGTATCCCTGAAATTTCGTTACTCTACGTTAATTATTTTTTGGTGCTGCGTTTTTTAACGTCAATGTAATTTGTCTTTTGGCACAGAATGCCACACGTGGAATTACCTAATATAACACACGTAAGTTCATCCAGTGTAACATGCTCATAGTCATGTACACTATTAAATTTGGGTCGACCATTCTCGTTGTGTAAGAACCTACTATTAGATTGAAACCCATGCTTTGTACATCTAGTGCCTACAAATGAACCAATGGATAGGTGAAAAGACTATAAAAATGAAAATCACCGATGATGCCTTGTGTGATTAGGGGAAACATATTATGTAAGAAACAAAATATGCATTCAGTTGCAAAAGATAGAATTTTTCTTTTGTAGGCCGGCCGCTATGGCCGAACGGTTCTAGGCGCTTCAGTCCGGAACCGCGCTACTGCTACGGTCGCAGGTTCGAATCCTGCCTCGGGCATGGATGTGTGTGATGTCCTTAGGTTAGTTAGGTTTAAGTAGTTCTAAGTCTAGGGGACTGATGACCTCAGATGTTAAGTCCCATAGTGCTTAGAGCCATTTGAACCATTTTTTTTTCTTTTGTACGCGATAAACGTAAGTGAAATAGCAGATGAGGAAGAATAGCTGCAGATATTAATAATGTTATAAACTACAAAAGTTAATTACTTATAGGGTGTGTGTTTAAGAACTCAGGTAGCGATATATTTGCAGTCCCAGTAACAAAACGCCGTCTACTTACTGTATTTCATTGTTTGAGTAGATTATTTTGTCTAGTATCTGGAGTTATATCAGACATGCTGAACTGTACGTATTGAATCATGTCAAAATTCGTTGCTAAGCACCTAGAACCGCTCGGGCACTCCGGCCGGCCAAGTGCAACAGTTATGGAACTACATCCCACAAACTTGACACCCGTAACCTGTACAACACAGTGCATTCACGTATGCATGTTACACACTGGACGTACACCTTGAGCTATGGTCTGGGGTGTGATTTCGTATGACAGCAGAGGCACTCTCGTTGTTATCCCATGCTCCCTGGCTCAAATTTGTTCGTCAGTCTGGTGATTCGACCTGTTGTGCTGCCATTCATGAGCAATGTACTGGTACCTGCTGTAAGTAGGCTGTTTAGGTTTTTATGTTGGTAACGCCACGTAGCGCTCTATATGAAAATCACTGACTGTGCTGCGTGAAGGCTGTGGTTGGTTTGCATTGTTGGAGTATATACTATTGTAGTGTTGGGCAGTTGGCTGTTAACAGCGCGTAGCGTTGCGCAGTTGGAGGTGAGCCGCCAGCAGTGTTGGATGTGGGGAGAGAAATGGCGGAGTTTTGAGAGTCGATGATCTCATCATTTGCTGAGATATCCAGAAACTGTAAATGACTATCGAACACTACTGACTAGACACAAAAGCCATTGTTTCGTCAGCAAGTCCACCACTTGTGCAGAGCCACTCCTCCACGTACGCTCAATGCTGCCGTAACCTGAATTCTCGTGAATTGGTTGGTTGACTTGGGAGAGGGAACCAAACAGGACGTCATCGGTCCCATTACAATAGGGAATGATCGGAAAGGAAGTCGGCCGTGCCCCTTGAAAGGAACCATCCCGGCATTTGCCTGAAGCGATACAGGAAAATTACGGAAAACCTAAATCAGGATGGCCGGACGCGGGTTTGAACCGTCGTCCTCCCGAATGCGAGTCCAGTGTTGTAGCCACTAGGCCACCTCGCTCGTTTCTCGTGAATTTTCCTGTTTGCTATGGGCCATGCATTTTGCACCGGCTGTCATCCCAGATTCAGAGTCGCTTAAATCGCGACGAACTGCCTTCTTCACCAGACATACCCCGTACCTATCTAGCAGAAACATCGATGCGTCATACACGACACATTTTCAAGTGGGACAGCCATTCGTATGTGTTTTGGAATCTCAGTTTGTAAAACAAAACGAGGGCCTTGCACAGTGGAAATGAAATCGGAGCAGAAATCATGATTGAGCAAACGTCGGTAAATTATGATAATGAAATAGCTGCTTTCTCTAAAAGGCAATGTACTGGTACCTGCTGAAAGTAGGCTGTTTAGGTTTTTATGTTGGTAACGCCACGTAGCGCTCTATATGAAAATCACTGACTGTGCTGCGTGAAGGCTATGGTTGGTTTGCATTGTTGGAGTATATGCTATTGTAGTGTTGGGCAGTTGGCTCTTAACAGCGCGTAGCGTTGCGCAGTTGGAGGTGAGCCGCCAGCAGTGGTGGATGTGGGGAGAGAAATGGCGGAGTTTTGAGAGTCGATGATCTGGACGTGTGTCCATCAGAGACAGTAAATTTGTAAGACTGGATGTCAAGAACTGACATATATATTATGACTTTTGAACACTGTTAAGGTGAATACATTAAAATCTTTCATTTGATAACTATGGCTATCAGTAGTTAGTGCCTTCAGTAGTCAGAATCTTTTATTTAGCTGGCAGTAGTGGCGCTCGCTGTATTGCAGTAGTTCGAATAATGAAGATTTTTGTGAGGTAAGTGATTCATGAAAGGTATAGGTTATTGTTAGTCAGGGCCATTATTTTGTAGGGATTATTGAAAGTCAGATTGCGTTGCGCTAAAAATATTGTGTCAGTTTAGTGTTGATCAGAATAGATAAAGAGCGAAATGTCTGAGTACGTTCAGTTCCGCTAAGCTGTTTGAAAATCAAATAATGTAAGTGGTTTATCAGCACAGTAATTCATTAATTTTTCTAAGGGGACTTTTCACTGCTTTTCACTGTTGCCTCCTTAACACAATAATTATGACCACCTTTCATAACTGCTAATATTTCACAATGTCAGATTGCTTCTGTCCGTAAAAACTTTCTTCGTGCGTCTCGTCTGCTTTTGTGTGCTCCTTTCTTCCAACCCACCTTACAACGTTTGGCTTCCATTGAGCTTTCCCCAGTTCACTTACTTCAGCAGTTAAGCTAGTTTTTATTCTCACTTCTGCCGTTTCCGTAGGCATTCACTGAGACGAGACACTCAATTAAGGGCGTCTGTAGCTCTGATAGCGGACCTCGCTCGCACACCCACTCGTTGCTGCTCCTCCGTGACCGAGTTCTGGAACCAGTCTGAATAATTTGCGGTTGCTCCGAGGAGAGAGAGGGAGGGAGAGAGAGAGGGGTAACTGATTATGCGGCGGGACGGTCGTCGAATTAGCCGACAAGCTCGCCGTACTTTCTGCGTTCGCTGCAGCTGTCGGCCTCAGCAGTGCGAGTACACAGTTCTGTCTCCCACGTTCCCGTTGAGCGTGCCGGCGAGTGGGGAGCGCCACGGCACTGCACAGCAGTACACACCCACGGCCTCACGTGTAGCAGACTGCCGCCTTGAGATTTTTTTTACTTGAAGTACTACTACAACCACTTTTTATTCGGCTTTATTTTTGCCAAGGCTCTTTCCCGGCTTTCAACCAACTTCAACTGGCGGAATACATTTTCAACTTCGGTTAGCAGAACATTTCTATCCTTTGCATTTTGAACGCTGCAGCTGCACTGTACAAAATAATAATTCCTTTAGCTACCACGGTTCTCGAGTTGTCTATTTACATTTAATTTATAGGGGAAGGCGGTGCAAGACGGGGAGGTGGGGTAAGACAGGGAAGGGCTATAAGCTACAGAGTGCTGCCATCTGTGGATAGCTACGTCAACATCATCAATACACAGGTCCCAGTGTGTTGACATTGCTCAACCTTAGTTTCGCGGCGGTCTGTGTGAGCTTTGCAAGGTACGTACAATTGTTATACTGATTTGCAATGTTTTACACCTTTCGAGGTCCTAAAACATGTGCTTCCTGAACATTTGTCCAGACTGTATATATAGCAATGAGTAGTACGTCTTATTAACAGTAAACTGCTGTGTCAGTAGTCAATGTTCACTAAATAGTGTTCATGTAGGCGTAACATAACCCGACAGCATGGTAGGGGGCAAGACGGGGTGGGGCAAGATGGGGAGCTTCCCCGTCTTGCCCCTACTATTTGTCCAACCATTACGTTCTTATCGTCTCATGTCTCTAGCTCACTGCGGGTTTTGAACACGTAAGTTATACGTTGAATAAAATTGTAAATAGAATGCAACTCTTTATTCCAACGCTTCCTAATTAATGGTTAAAATGGCTCTGAGCACTATGGGACTTAACATCTGTGGTCATCAGTCCACTAGAACTTAGAACTACTTAAACCTAACTAACCTAAGGACATCACACACATCCATGCCCGAGGCAGGATTCGAATCTGCGACCGTAGCGGTCACGCGGTTCCAGACTGAAGCGCCTAGAACCGCACGGCCACACCGGCCGGCCTTCCTAATTAATTACAAAGTATGCCTTAGGCTATAACGCGAATAAAAATACACAAAACGTGCAAAGTCAGTATTCTTGCTATGCTTTAAAGACTGACTATTGGAAATATGGTATTTACTATATAATATAGATTACCAGGAACGATCTGACTCAGTAGTACGTTCCACGTGTTATTTCAGATGGTTCGCAAGTATCGGCGACAAACGTCTAGGCAAGATTGGTCATTGGAGTCAATGGAAGGCGCTTTAAATGCTGTTATAGAAGGTCATATGAGTTCTTTCAGGGCTGCTCAACAGTTCAACGTGCCACAGACAATGATTGAACGACATGTGGCAAAGAAACGTGCTAATCCTGGCTGTACAGTTGTGAAAAGTTTAGGACCAATCACTAGTGTGTTTACCATCTAACAGGCGTGGAAAACCCGTTGTTTTAACGAATCTCCTTATAGGAGTGAACTATCTGAAGAAATTAAACGAAAAGGAGTCCCAAAACGTGCTGCATGTAAACGAAAACTCTTCTCAAAGACGTTTAATAAACCTGGGATACCACCAAAAGGACATAATGACAACGAAAAAGTGACGAACGCTACTGACGTCTTAACCACCCCTTCATGCTCAAGGGATAATAAACTGAGGTCGAATAACAACGAGGAAGAGAGTGGAGAATGTTTACACTGCTATGACGTGTCTGAAGGAGGCTGGATACGGTGTATTAGCTGTGGACGCTGGGCCCACGACACTTGTGCAGGGATAGAAAGTGATGATGACGAGGCTGTCCACACTTGTGTACTATGTGAAAGTAGGAGGCCTACATAAAACGTAATACCTGATTCTATAATTAGCAGAACCATGTTTCGAAACCTTATCGTCACATGATTTCGTTATTCCAGTCCTTATTTAAGCTTTAGAGATGAATTCATGCCAGCTCCCCATCTTACCCCGCATATGCGGCAAGACGGAGGCATTGGTAGTTTATGTTTCAAATCGAGATATTTGTAACTAAATGTAACAAGTTTGCAGGTTTCTTTGAATGCTATTGTAATTCAGTAATTAAGTAAACAAATGATAATCAAACCTACTTGAATTTGTTTATTTTTGTCCCTTTTGTAAGGGTTTAAACTTAGCTTCCCCATCTTGCCCCGTCTTTCCCTAATAAGATACACTTTTTTAAAAAAATTTCTGGTTTCTTTCGCCGCTTTATAAGCGTAGCATGATCAACCTTAGATTCACCGGTGCGTTCGGCATAAGACCGACTAACGAGTTTGTATACATGGTGGATCGCCTAAAACTTGCATACCGCGAATATTGCCTGAAATGGAAAGTGCTATTGATGTGCTGTTTTCACAGGATGGATTCGTACCAGGGGCTCGTATTGTTAGTCAATCAACAGATCGTAATAATACTTAGAAAGTGAATTTTTTGTGGAAACATATACTTTTCTAAAACGGACAATGCCCATTGTCAGTAGCAAACTAAAACTAGAGTAAATTAGAATGTCAGTGTTGTTTGTTGGAGAAGTCTAGTGCCAGAATTGGAAACCAGAACAGCCGTTAGCATGAGTGACATGCAAGTACACTCTTTGACATAAAACTCGACCGGCGGCCGGCCGCTGCAGAGGCTAAGTACGCGCCGATCGCGGCATGGGACAAATAAACTGGCCACCTCGCTAATTCTCTAAGTCCGGTAAGCTGCACAATCTGGCAACACTGTAGACTGCGGCACTTCCTTGAGGAAAACTTGTCCCATGATGGAGAAACTACAGGCTGATTGCGCCTGTGATCTAGCGGTAGCGTGCGTTGTTTCTGTTCATAATGTCAGTGGATCGAGAGCAGCTGGCATAAAATATTTTTATAGCCTCTTCTGCCTGAATACTGAACACGTGAATGTAATAGTAGCGCAGATTCAATCTATTTCGCTTTCTGACACACCGATATCAAAATTTTGTCCAGTAACCATTTTGCGGCAGATTTCCTGCAGACTGCCCTCCTCTGGACGCCGTAATCGGCAAAGCTCCGGGATCCACTTGCTGGCTACCGGCAGTGGCCGTGGCGACAGCTGCGGCGCTGCACTCCCCCGTTCTTTATCGAAAGCGCCTGCTACCGCTCATCGCTTCTGATGATTTAAAACGCTTTATTATTAAATGTTGCTCCACAGATAATTCCTACGATTTCCATTCACACTCGAAAGCAACGGAGACAGACGCCGTGATTAGTAAACGGGTATTCTATTACATTAATCGGGGAGAGCTGAGTATGGCCCGAAATTAATTTTATAGACTGGGACGAAAGTAAACCACCTCACTACATTCGATGAATTTATAAATGCTTCATACCTCGTTTCTTTTCCTTTCAAACTCAATTATTTGTGCAACTTTTGGTCAATGTTTGGATGTTTTCGTCAAGACAGAGTGAGCGTCTGTGGTGTAGAGTGTATTACAGTTCTTGTTTCATTCCTTATGGTAAGTCTATGCGATAAACTGTGTGAATACCTTGCAATGCATGCTCTGTAGCAGTGCAGGAACACTGCACATTTGGAGATCCATGTATGGGTCATGAAGTATTTATTGTTGATCGGAAGTAATAGTTAAGGTCATCAGATTTAAACCAGAAATATTTGTCGTTTTGAAGGTTTCAGAGAACGGAAAAGAATTGCTAGCGCCGGTGTTAGAAAACGTCTACAGTTAAATGCTATTGCAAAAATTTAGAAGAAGGGAACTATATTAACGAACATGTGCACTTCATAAACAACCTTCTGACATGTTAGACCTATATGACGAACAAAGCTCAAATTTATATCGTTGAAAGTCGGTTTGAATCTTTTCAGGACCTATTTTACAGTGAAGCACCTTGGAATTTGCAAAGCAGAAATCCATGATATTAACTTAATTTACTAAGTCGAAATCGGACGAAGGTTGATGTTTAAAGGCATTCTTCAGATTTCGCATAAGAAATTTTTACTAGCAGTTTGCAACTCCATTAATTAAAATGGAAAGTAAAAGGTCGTAGTCAGCGGCTTCTACCGTGATTCGAACTGCTCTGTCTTATAGTACAAGCACTGCAAAGCACAAGGGAACCTCTGAGCTAACGACACACTGGCGGCCAGAGACGGACTATAGTCACTGCGATGTTGCCTGAGCCTCAAAACGCAACCTTAAACACACAGAGGAGGTGGAGATTACTGTTTTAACGTCCCGTCGACAACGATGTCATTAGAGACGGAGCACAAGCTCGGATTAGGGAAGGATGGGGAAGGAAATCGGCCGTGCCCTTCCTAAGGAACCATCCCGGCATTTGCCTGAAGTGATTTAGGGAAATCATTGAAAACCTAAATCAGGTTGGCCGGGCGCGGGGTTGCACCGTCGTCCACCCGAATGCACACACAAACAGGTGTTACTTATGTGAAGAACGCCGTTCTTGGAGTCCAGAAATTAAATATACTTTCTAATTGTTTCATCTTGCAGTGGATTATATCGTACGAGTCTTCGATGTGGGAAACGAATGTCACGTGAATTTAGCGAGGTAACGCCGACCTACACCCGGAAGTAAATGCACTATCAGAGTGTTGACAAATACTTGCTGCCGGCCGAAGTGGCCGTGCGGTTAAAGGCGCTGCAGTCTGGAGCCGCAAGACCGCTACGGTCGCAGGTTCGAATCCTGCCTCGGGCATGGATGTTTGTGATGTCCTTAGGTTAGCTAGGTTTAACTAGTTCTAAGTTCTAGGGGACTAATGACCTCAGCAGTTGAGTCCCATAGTGCTCAGAGCCATTTGAACCATTTTTGAACAAATACTTGCTACGACGCTGCCATTTCTCGGCTCTCTGACGAGGCAGCTCTTCAGCGAAATGCTTGCCGTGATTCTCCGATACGGTTCTTCAGAGTGGAGACGCGCGCGCACGTTTGGTTTTTATGCGGCGTTCTCCCCTGATGGTTTCTGACGTCGCCTTGTGGGCTATGTATACATATGAGACATTCAATTATCATTAATCCAGAATGATACAAGTTTCAGCTTCCGGCGTGGAAGAAGGCTGTTGACGCCGACATTATATCATTTCAACGTAGGGAAAGCAAAACGGATCATTCAATGTTTCTCATTCAACATAAAGCATGTGAGATAAATTTCCGTAACGTTCATAATCATCTAAAAATACAAACGAAGTAAAAATACACCGAAGCTTATTCGAATTGAATATAATGTAAGATACCAAACGCTTTGCACCTCGATGTCGAATTTGTCCACTTGCAATCTTTTGCAGCATACACATAGAATGTCATGATTACCACGAGAATGGAGAAATATGTTGGTAAGGATGGAAGCAAGAAAGGACGCAGTCAACAAATATTCTATTCCTCATGGCATACATTTCATTTGACACGTAAGAAGAGGTAAAGCGGGAATTTACTTTCGTTAACACGAAAGATATGCCGCACATATTGATAACGAGGAAGTCTGCGTCTTCATACGTTTCCTTAGCAAATATCAGCTTTAAATTGCATAACGCAAACATTTTTAACAGACGCGAATTCCTACCCAACACCTATTGTCCCTGTTAACGAACGACGAGAGATGTTAAATATTGCTTCTTCACAAGTAACTTACTTGAAATGCCGTGAGGTAAAGCTGTGTGTTGGACACGGATTCGAACCCGGAACCTAATCGGATTGCTATCGAAGCACAGTCAAATGTGACATATCGGAATTTTGCGGCAGTAGCTAGACGTTTTAACTGAAATGACGAGACGAAACATTAATTTTTTCCTTTCAAGGACTCCAACCCGGCACCTATCGCTGTTATATTCTAGAGAAAACGAACGTTAAATATGGGTTTGTTGCACCAGCAGTGACATGTGAGCATGTTTGAACTGAAATAATATGACGAAGAGTTCAGCGCTCACTGGGAATAGAGCCCCACACATATCATTGTTGACTACACACAAAGAGAAGTCAGCTACCGAATTTTTCTCCACCAGCTGCTCAGAATAGCATCTTGAACTTACAGTCATCTCGCAAATAGTTCTGTCTCTCACTGGGAGTTAAAAACGTCAGATATCGTTAGTGTTGACAGCGAATGAAAATACATTAAAAATCAAAATTATTATCCACCAGCAGATAGGTGTTCTCATGATAGAGCTTGATAATACATAATTAAATCTTTAGTGCCGGGCCAGGATTCGATCCCATTCACGCGTAATATGTGAAGGTGTTGAGGAATCTGCAGTTTTGAACAAACAACAAATTGTAGCCGAGCTGTATTGCCACGAAGGGATCAAATTCCGCGTTAAGGGCGGTCTGAGTTGCATTCCCAGTTCAGAACCAATTTTATCGACATACAGAAGCTCAAATAAAAGATGGAATAAGTGTCCTGTGACCATACATAGCGTTTGTGTCGTCACTTGAAATAAATAACTAGTATAAGAAAGGTTACTGGTGATAGAGTTTCTACATGTCGCCACTCCAGACTTTATTGTGGTTCAACCTACCGTCTACTTGGTAAAGAAGGAATATCATCTTTAATGTGAATTTTCAGACCACGCAGCCATTATATCTCCTTCACTTGGTGTAGCCAGGAGAGAATGGAATCTGTCTCTCCCTATCTAAAATCATTGACAGAAGTGGGAATCGAACCCAGACCATAGGTGTAACAACCTACCATCCGTCCAACAGACCACGAAATCCTCTTCTCTGCGAGTCATTTTTCTATCGTAACGCAGTTGCGCCACACTGGATGAGCATTCTGACACACAGGCTCCCTGTAGTAATTTGCAGCATGTTCAGTAAATTCATTTATTTGGTTGACGGAATCACCATGAACTAGCTGCCGCGGCTACCCAGTGCATACATTCGACTATTTTGTAATCACAGAAATAAAATCACGTAACTGCCACCTACACACAACTGCCAACAGTGTAGGATGCAGAAGTTTAAATAGGAAGTGTTCCTTTCCACTTGAGCTATTCTATTGCGCTATCTGTTACTAGAAAACGTCGCTCAGTCCAAAAGAAAAGCTGTAACTGTTTGTCTCTCAGAAGTCAAGACCTGGCCATATGCATAATCTCACAGTGCTTTGGAATCCAAAAGTACTGGAGGAATAGTTGCCGAGCTCTGGAACTGTTGTAGCTACGTGTCAGCTTGTAGCATAGATAAGATGTCGCGAGTTCGAATACATTCAGTGCTACATTTAATAAAACGCAATTCTGCTCTCTGCTGAAGTTATCAATCTAATGGAACTTTGAACATAATTCCCTTCACTTCTCAACCCATAGTAGTCGCATGTGGAAAACGGATTAACTACTGTGACATTTTGTTCTGTTCAGGTTTAATAGACAGCAGGCAGCAGATGCATCTCGAAGATGTGCAGGGAGAGCGCATCGTGCCATAATATGTCAGAAAAGTGTTTTCTACATTAGCCGTCATGTGGTAGTGATATTTTATTCTTCTTCAAACTTTGACAGCTTTAACTCAGAACAAGTTTTCTACATGCATGTAATCAATAAACTGCATGTGCATTGTCAGACTGTCATAGGTAACATCAGAGAATTCGCATATATCGTTGATGATTAATTTCTCTCTCATGTTTACTATTGTTTTAACAACACTAAAGGAAACCTTACGAAAATTGTGCACTGTATTATAAGAAATGAAATAAAACTAACCATGATAACCTTACGACGGAAGTATCTGTACACAAGCATGCCTCTATCGCCACGAATTAGTAAAATACTACTCACTTAGATTTTGATTGGGTCTGTGTTTAATTGGTATGCTGTGTCATACTCAAGAGGTATGCAAATGTGGCATTTCAGAAATATAGTTACGTATTCCTAGAAACCCAGAATTCGCTTGTCAGCAGCGGAAAGAGGCGTTACCTGTTGTGCAGCATTGTAAGTTTTTCAACATTGCACTATGAGCTGAAAGCGTTTTCTTGCGATTTCCTTATTGATGTTTGATCCGACTGCTTGTAGCTCTTTCACAGAAGGGATAAAAACGTTACAGTCAGTGAGACTGGAACTGCGAACCGTAACAGACGCTGTTTCACAGGTCAGCACGTTACCACAGAGCTGGCGAGGAGGTATGGGTCTCAGCTTCCGATTTCGAGGGCAATAGGAACTAGAACTCGTAAACCGCTATTTAAAGGTCGAGATTAGTTGCGATTTCCACCTGCAACGACTTTCCTGGGCTGAAAACCGTGAATTTTCAATCTTTTGTTACCCTTCAAGCGATAATAACTCAGATTATTCAATGGAAATGACAGGTAAAATCAAGTGAACTTTGAGGCTTAATTCCGTGCACACCAGGAAGTAACTCGTCGATCACAGAGTTGCCAAACATACGTTGCCTTGTTGCCAAATCTCAGTTACAGTACCAGCAGGAAGAAGACGAACCGATGTGATCCTACAGCGGTCTGGGAAGTGACCATAGCTGGTGTCTCCAAGTCGCGGCTGCTACGGCCTGGAATACGTAATGCGTCTGATTCGCTTTCTGTAACTAGGTTTAGGGACTGGAGCGTAGTTACTAATAATACTCAGAACTGACTGCAAACTGAGCATCATAAATCAGTAACTCTCATTGTTGTTTTTATATTTCTTTCGTAAGTGTACTCAAAACTAAGAAAGTCATTCACAGGCGTTTTCGTGCCTCGCCGATAGTCGAGCACAACAAACAAATAAACATAAAAAAGAATGTGTGTGTGTGTGTGTGTGTGTGTGTGTGTGTGAGAGAGAGAGAGAGAGAGAGAGAGAGAGAGAGAGAGAAATAAAAAGCAATGAGAGAGAGTGTAAAAAATTGTTGTAAAGAAATTGAATCATGGCATTTAAAGAAATCTTTCATTAAAATGACATGTTCCACATCATTACGAAATGTCGTATTCATGATCTATGGAACAAGAGTTAATCTAATGTAATCTAATCTAATCTAATCACATCATATTGATGATTAGCCATGAAGAGTCATGAATTACCGAAATTTTTGCCAATACCAGTAACCAAATCTAAATTTGAAAATAAAAGACGCCAATTTTTGTAATAAACCGTGACTCTTGTCAAGGCCCTTTCGTCCCTGTTATCTAACCACGAAAGATGTCTGATATACCTCCATTCTGAAGTAACAAAGTGTGCATGCATTTAAAGATGAAGTGCATGATGTGAAGTTCTGTGACGGAGATACGAACCCAACACATAATCCGATTGTTAACTAAGAAAAATCAAATGTTACGCATCGGTTTTTCTTACGAGCCGCTAGGTGTCTGAATCTAAAATAAGGATACAAACTTTTGTGCCTAAGCGACAATCGAACTGCACACCTACCGTGCATCCACGAATATAGCTTAAGTATCAGTTGCTTACTCATGAACAGTAAGATGTGTGCGTGTTTGACCAGAAATAACGACACCTGTTGCGATTGTTGGCAACACATGAACAGACATAGAAATTGCGCGTTAACTTTCACTAGCAGGTCGGTGTGCACTTGAGAAAGCTAGAAATGAAATTATGAATATTTTTGTACTGGATCAGGTTTCAGACCCACATACTTACCTTTGGAGGAGACCTAGAGAAGATTGCAGTCTTGGGAAAAGGAACGAAATGACTGAACTATACTGTTCCGAGAGATTCAGATCCTCGAAAGAGGAGATACGAATTCGAATCACAGTCCAGCACCAAATTTTTAAACGTCTCTAGTTCAATCAAGTACAAGTAAAATAAGAGCCCTGTCCCTGTAAATGGCTATCGGTTCATCAAATAAAATAAAATTTGCTAATGTAAGTAAGCTTACTGGCGACTGTATTTCTGTTTCCCATGACTTCTGCTGTGTCATTTCCCAACGTAAACCGGCTCTGCCCAGTTGGTAATGAAGGAACGTGATGTTTAATGCGGATTCTGGATTATAACGTCTTTCTCTTGAGGTTACCAGAGGTAAAATAAATATGTTTGTGCCTCTTAAATGTAAATGCCTGAACCCACGCATTGCACCTGTGATAGCTCGTTCCACCAGACCATTGTGGTCACATTACCCAGCCCCAGGAGTGTGCTGTAACGGATGATGTGCTTAGGTGCTTAGCTTACAAAATTAGTCACGGTGGAGAGAATGCGAGTCTATTAAATGGTCAAGTAGAAGCAAGCTTCTAACGCAGAGATTATGCTATTCTCATGTCAGCAGGATGTAAAGACTCTTCTAGGCATCATAGGCAGTATGTGAAGCCATTTTGATTTTTCACAAATTCAGCAAATTCCTTAGTTCGAGAAAATCCACTGTGAAGTGTGAAGTTGCCGGATAATTCGATTATTACTGTTATTATTAATATCATTTTATTCATACCGCTGCTGGAACACGACCGTAGTCTTGAGGTAAAGTGCTTGACGAAAACATCCAAACATTGACCAAAAGTTGCACAAATAATTGAGTTTGAAAGGAAAAGAAACGAGGTATGAAGCATTTATAAATTCATCGAATGTAGTGAGGTGGTTTAATTTCGTCCCAGTCTATAAAATTAATTTCGGGCCATACTCAGCTCTTGCCGATTAATGTAATATAATACCCGCCTACTAATCAGGGCGTCTGTCTCCGTTGCTTTTGAGCGTGAATGGAAATTGTAGAAATTTTCTGTGGAGCAACATTTAATAATAAAGCGTTTTAAATCATCAAAAGCGAAGAGCGGTAGCAGGCGCTTTCGATAAAGAACGGGGGAGTGCAGCGCCGCTGCTGTCGCCACGGCCGCTGCCAGTAGCCAGCAAATGGATTCCGGAGCTTTGCCGCATACGGCGTCCAGAGGAGGACAGTCTGCAGGAAATCTACCGCAAAATGGTTACTGGATAAAATTTTGATACCGGTGCGTCAGAAAGCGACATAGATTGAATCTGCGCTACCATTACATTCACGTCCTCATGTTTCAGACAGAAGAGGCTATAAAAATATTTTATGCTAGCTGCTCTCGATCCACTGACATCCAATGACTTAGTTGACAACATCGGTAGCTCCGTGAGGCTATTTGCAGATGACACGGTTGTCTACAAGAAAGTAGCAACATCAGAAGACTCGTACGTACTCCAGGAGGACCTGCAGAGGATTAATGCATGGTGCGACAGCTGGCAGCTTTCCCTGAACGTAGATAAATGTAATATAATGCGCATACATAGGGGCAGAAATCCATTCCAGTACGATTATGCCATAGGTGGTAAATCATTGGAAGCGGTAACGACCGTAAAATACTTAGGAGTTACTATCCGGAGCGATCTGAAGTGGAATGATCACATAAAACAAATAGTGGGAAAAGCAGGCGCCAGGTTGAGATTCATAGGAAGAATTCTAAGAAAATGTGACTCATCGACGAAAGAAGTAGCTTACAAAACGCTTGTTCGTCCGATTCTTGAGTATTGCTCATCAGTATGGGACCCTTACCAGGTTGGATTAATAGAAGAGATAGACATGATCCAGCGAAAAGCAGCGCGATTCGTCATGGGGACATTTAGTCAGCGCGAGAGCGTTACGGAGATGCTGAACAAGCTCCAGTGGCGGACACTTCAAGAAAGGCGTTACGCAATACGGAGAGGTTTATTATCGAAATTACGAGAGAGCACATTCCGGGAAGAGATGGGCAACATATTACTACCGCCCAATCTCGCGTAATGATCACAACGAAAAGATCCGAGAAATTAGAGCAAATACGGAGACTTACAAGCAGTCGTTCTTCCCACGCACAATTCGTGAATGGAACAGGGAAGGGGGGATCAGATAGTGGTACAATAAGTACCCTCCGCCACACACCGTAAGGTGGCTCGCGGAGTATAGATGTAGATGTAGATGTAGATTATGAACAGAAACAACGCACGCTACCGCTAGACCACAGGCGTAATCAGCCTAGGGTTTCTGTATCATGGGACAAGTTTTCCTCCAGAAAGTGCCGCAGTCTACAGTGTTGCCAGATTGTGCAGATAACCGTACTTAGAGAATTAGCGAGTTGGCCAGTTTATTTGTCCCATGTCGCGATCGGCGCTGACTTAGCCTCTGAAGCGGCCGGCCGCCGGTCGAGTTTTATGTCAAAGAGAATTAGCGAGTTGGCCAGTTTATTTGTCCCATGTCGCGATCGGCGCTGACTTAGCCTCTGAAGCGGCCGGCCGCCGGTCGAGTTTTATGTCAAAGAGTGTACATATCTTAGGTGTTGCGAAAGAACTCACATCACTTAAGAAAGGCAAGTCTTCCGGTCCAGATGGCATACCAATCAGGTTCCTTTCTGAGTATGCAGACACAATAGCGCCTTTTTTTAGCAATCATATACAACCGTCCATTGACGAAAGGTCTGTTCCTAAAGACTGGAAAGTAGCACAGGTCACACCAATATTCAAGAAAGGAAGTAGGAGTAACCCATTGAATTACATACCCATAGTCGGCCTGTGTGGCCGATCGGTTCTAGGCGCTTCACTCTTTGTACCTCGCGACCGCTACGGTCGCAGGTTCGAATCCTGCCTCGGGCATGGATGTGTGTGATGTCCTTATGTTAGTTAGGTTTAATTATTTCTAAGTTCTAGGGGATTGATGACCTCAGATGTTAAGTCCCATAGTGCTCAGAGCCATTTGAACAAACACATATCACTGACTTCAATTTGCAATAGGATTTTGGAGCATGAATCACTTTCAAGAAAATGGCTTATTGATACATAACCAACAAGGATTCAGGAAATACCGTTCTTGTGCAACGCAACTAGTTCTTTATTCCCATGAGGTATTGAGTACTGCCGACAAGGGATTTCAGATCGATTCCATATTCCTAGATGTCCAGAAGGCTTTTGGTAACGTTCCTCACAAGCGACTATTAATCAAATTGCGTGCATATGGAGTATCGTCTCAGTTGTGTGACTGGATTCGTGGTTTCCTCTCAGAGAGGTCACGGTTCGTAGTGACAGACGGTAACTCATCGAGTAGAACAGAAGTGATATCTGGCGTTCCGCAAGGTATTGTCATAGGCCCTCTGCTGTTCCTGATTTACATAAATGGTCTAGGTGATAATCTGAGCAGCCACCTTAGATTGTTTGCAGATAACGCTGTAATTTACCGTTTAGTAAAATCATCAGACGATCAATTCCAATTACAAAATGATCTAGAGAGAATTTCTGTATGGTGAGAAAAGTGGCAATTCGCACTAAACAAAGAAAAGTGCGAGGTCATCCACAGGTACTAAAAGAAATCCGACAAATTTCGGGTGTACTATAAATCGCACAAATCTAAGGGCTGTCAATTCGACTAAATACCTAGGAATTACAAGTACGAGCAATTTAAATTGGAAAGACCACATAGATAATATTGTGGGGAAGGCGAAACAAAGACTGCGCTTTGTTGGCAGAACACTTACAAGATGCGACAAACCCACTAAGAGACAAACTACATTACACTTGTCCGTCCTCTGCTGGAATATTGCTGCGCGGTGTGGTATCCTTACCAGACAGGATTGACGGAGGAAATCGAAAAAGTGCAAAGAAGGGCAGCTCGTTTCGTGTTATCGTGCAATAGGGGTGAGAGTGTCACTGATATGATACGCGAATTGGCGTGGCAGTCACTGAAACAAAGGCGGTCTTCTTTGCGGCGAGATCTATTTACGAAATTTCAATCACCAACTTTCTCTTCCAAATGCGAAAATATTTTGTTGACACCCACCTACGTAGGGAGAAATGAGCAACATAATAAAATAAGAGAAATCAGAGCTCGAACGGAAAGATTTAGGTGTTCCTTTTTCCCACACGCCATTCGAGAGTGGAATGGAGTAGTATGAAAATGATTCGATGAACCCTCTGCCAGGGACTTAAGTGTGAATTGCACAGTAACCATATAGATGTAGATGTAGATGAGTCTTTCAAGAGATATTGTATTTTGAAAAGTTTCCACACCTACAACTGTTTATGCCACTCAGATTGCGTAGTAGCTAGGTATGACGTTATATTTGCTTACAGTGTGCTTGTGTGTTCCTTGAACGCAGTGCGGCTTGCTAGTCAAAAGTGGACGATTAGATTTACCAATGCAGAAAAAGCCATGCTCATAGTACAAGGGTGGAGTAACAATCCGCCCCGATGTACCGGAACCGTCACCGTTATGGATCTTCATGTCCCGACATACCGACAAGACCCAATTTTGTCCCGATTTTGCAAAATATTGTTACTAGCTTGGCCCCTGCACTGAAGTAACGCCATCTGTTAGCAAAACATTCAAATGCAGCCTCCATTAACTTTATTTATCTCAACTAGATCGTCTCACAGATGGCGCTGCATGTTGCGTATCCTGTACCAAAGATGCAAGCACCTTCTAGATCCAGCGCCATCGTTCGAGAAAATAGCAGACTTCTCTAGTAGCACGGGGATAACGCGGAAGAGTTGGGCAGTTTCCAATTGAATAACGATCTGATAAGACGATCCTTTCTAAAGGTAATACGAACAGTGAGTGCAACTTAGTAATGTTTGAAGTGTTTACTGCGTGTACGTAGGGCGTCAAGTGTATAGTGATGTGTAATTCGATGACTATATTGTTACTGTTGACTGTTTACCGCCTAATGAGCTTATCTTATCATCGCATACGAAAATACCTAAGGGTGGAAAGAGCAAGTTTTCGGATGATTACACAAAGAAAGGAGGTACGGATCAGGAAGCGTTGTGTGAGATTTGTAGCAGTCTCATCTCAGTAACTCACGGAGGTAAGGCAGCACATTTCTATGAAGAATCATACAAATAGATTCGCGGCAGAATCGGCCTCAAAGCATATTTTTACATTCATGATTAAAGAAGATACCCAGGAAGAATTACTGGTTGCTGTTGCAGAACTAACAACAGCTTATAAAGTAGTCAAACATCATCAGTCCTTCAGTTCTCTTGACTCTACCGTAAAACAATTTGCCGCAATGTATCGTGACTCGAAAATCGCCGCAAAGCAGTTTACACAAACCAAAGCTACAGCGATTGTTAAAAATATTCTCGCACCGCACTCCGTTTCCGAACGCATAAAAAAATTGCAAACAGTTTCATATTACACCGAAGCATCGAACCACAAGAGTGAAAAGATGTTTCCTTTAGTTGTTTAACACTTTACTGAAACTGACAGAATCCAACAGAAGCTGTTGAAGTTTGATTCGCTGAACAACGAAACATCGGAGGCAACTGCAAAGTTTTGTCCACACACTTTAAGACAACTGCTAATTGCATTAGACAAATTATTGCCTTTGTGGAGACAGCACCAATATCAACTTCGGAGAGCGCCATCGACGCGGTTTGCGGAATGCTTTTCACCAAGTTAAAGAAGAACTAGTAAAGCATGTAGTAGGAAATGGATACCCTGCCCATATTCGCCAGAATACTATATCAAGCGCTGGACGAGTCTTAACTAAATAAATGTAAATATCGTGTGACAAGGGCCTCCCGTCGGGTAGACCGTTCGCCGGGTGCAAGTGTTTCTATTTGACGCCACTTCGGTGACTTGCGCGTCGATGGGGATGTAGTCCCTGAGTGGAGAAAATCTCCGACCCAGCCGTGAATCGAACCCGGGCCCGTAGGACTGACACTGTCGCGCTGACCACTTAGCTACTGAGGCCGGACGGAGGCTTAACTGTCGACACTGAAATAATCGTCATGAAAATATTTATTTTTCAGTATTCACTGTAAGGACAGAGAAGCTGGAAGAGTTCTGCTTATACGTTGATATCAATCATCAGACTATTCTATTTCACTCAAGAACAAGATGGCTGTCGTTAATGCCCGCAGCTGAGAGACTACTGAAGCTTTGGATTACATTAAAACAATTTCTTGTCACCGAAAACTGGCCATCTAAAATAATTTCAAATTTTTTCCAGTAGTCAGATCACTGAAATTTTCTTCACGTTTCTGCAGTCAATGTTGACTCTGTTTCAAAAAATACAGAGTGTTTATAAATGAATATCGGGTTTTTAACGCTTTATAATATTTATTACATTAAACTTACAGTTATAAATGATATGTCAAATGAAAGAGCAACTGAAACAGTTTTACCCAGAACCTTATAAATGAACCTTATAAATGTTTAGAAATGCATAGCGAAGTTCGCGATTGGTTGAACTTCACTGTAACCAAGCGCTGGATAGGCCGCAAGAGGCCCAATGACAGGGCTTGCTTTGCATGACCTCCACGTTCACTCGACCTAACGTCATGCGATTTTGTCCTTCGCGGATTCATCAAGGATCGTGTGTACGTGCCTCCGCTACCAGCAGACCTCCCTGAATTAAGAAACCGGATTGAAGCAGCTGTTGCTACAATCACTGAAGACGCTCTTATCAACGTTTCGAAAGAACTCGGCTATAGACTTGATGTGTGCCGTGTGAGAAATGGTGCTCACATTGAACATTTATAAGGTTCTTGGTAAAACTGTTTGAGTTGCTCTTTCATTTGACGTATCATTTATAACTGTAAGTTTAATATAATAAATATTATAAAGCGTTAAAACCCCGATATTCATTTGTAAACACCCTCCATAAAAAGCGTGGAGTAGAATAAAGGCTCGATGATTGAAACAAGAAATATATAGGTATTAATCGACAGTCCAGAGATGTCTGAATGAAAGGAAGACTGCCAGTTTCATTGGCAAATAAATCAAAATGAATGTGAACATATTGAAGAATAAGAACCATAACCAAGAAATAATTAAACTGATTTCGAAATCTGAGGAAGAGACAGTGGCCTTCTATACCATAGCGTTTGATTACTTTTAATAAATATCAAGTGTTTAATTGACATATCCGAAACCCCATGCTGGGTGATGGTTGAAAACACTGTTTATGTCTTACTATAAATGGTGTGAAGATTTCACGCGATAATTGTTTTCAGGAATATATGTATCTGAAGAGCTTTTTAGAAACTAAGCGTGACTCTGAAGAATGAGAGTCTAAACATTCCGTGTAAGAAAGGTGGATTTATGTTCTCAAGGAAACCGAAAAATCCTGAGCGTAAATGCCAACTGCTAAAATTGTGTGAGTATTTGTTTTCTATTCCCGCACACAACGCCACTGTTGTGGCTGATGTTGGCCCACTGGACTGATGAAAGAAATAGACTGCTGCCAGGGACTGTGGAATCAATTTTACAGTGCCAGTTTAACTACAAGGTTTCATGGCATTTTATAAATATGTAAAAGGGAAAAATAACCTGCTGAAAAAGGTGAAATCTTCCCAAAAATATGGTGTACCAACCACTCCCGTCGCAATAAATTCCATGTCTTTTTGTTCTAAATAAAAAATAATTACATTAAGTAAATTTTTTGCTTCTTCTCTATACCCCTGTCTCACGTTCCCGACGAGGTCCCAGCTAGATATGGCAACCCTATGTATGGAGAGCGTAGGTAGAATGCAGTTCGTTCTTGTACGGTCTATGCGGCAAGCTATCCCAATAGATGTCCACCATCTCTTTAATTATTTATCAAACCCTTCGACCAGTTGCGTGTAAGTAGTGGTGTAACACTCAAACAACGTAACAGAACGAAAGAAGTGACGACCAAAGTGGGGGAAATTAACGTTCTTGCAGCTGTTACAGTTTACCCGCTCGATAGCTCCCGCACAGTCACACGAGGAAGTGCATGAGTCAGCCAAGTGTCCCATGTATTCTCCCTCGACATTGGTTCCATCCCTATCACATCTTTCTCAATCAAGAGCTGCGTGGAAGCAATTATAAGAATCGTGTTAACTTCTGTACATGGGTGTTAAGACACGATATTCTAGATGTATCATGTATCTTATGTAGTGATGTAGCCACATTTACCGATCGTGGCCAAGTAAACCGCCGAAACACGTACTATTGGTCTGCTGACAATCGGCCATTGGCTTTTTCGGGTGGAACGTCAGCGTCCATGGAGTGTAAACGTATGGTGTGGGATAGTGAACCATCAGTTCGTAGGCCCAACTTTTATAGACGGAACACTGAACGCACACAAGTACCGCAGCCTCCTAATAGACCATCTTCCTCTGATGCTAGAATACGTTCCTCTTCAGACTAGGAGGAATCTGTGGTACCAAGATGATGGGTGTCCAGCCCGTAGTGCAGAAGTACTGCAGCATGTTTTCACGTATTGTTTCCAGATCGTTGGATTGGACGCAGAGGTTCTGCTCAAATGTTCAAATGTGTGTGAAATATTATGGGACTTAACTGCTAAGGTCATCAGTCCCTGAGCTTACACACTACTTAACCTAAATTATCCTAAGGACAAACACACACACCCATGCCCGAGGGAGGACTCGAACCTCCACCGGGACCAGCCGCACTATCCACGACTGCAGCCCCCTAGACCGCTCGGCTAATCCCGCGCGGCGCAGAGGTTCTGTACCTTGGCCAGCCCGTTCCCAGAATTTGACGCTTATAGACTTTGTAAAGTTACTTGACAAAATATTTTCACAGCATATAACTTAACATGTGATGGAGTCGTGCTTGTGGTTATTTACGGAATGAAATCTAGGAAACAAATGTCTGGGCGTATTATTGGGTGCTACTTTCACAAACCCACTCCTTTGATTGCATACATAGAAACAAAATTTTCCTTTCTCTAAGATCTTTGTGAACCATACGACGCACATGTGACTGTACCGTTGCTTGGATATGTCAGTAAAAAACAAGTAAAGTCGTATGGTATTGTTCGCTGGTAGACTACGAAGGGAAGTTTCACCACCTAACAAGAAAGACTTTGTTATCCTTTGTGCATAGAGGCATCTTTCGCAAAGCGTGGGAGTTGTGTGTTCAGGTATATCTGGTAAGCGAAGGTGACCGTAATGAATGTGTATGTGTAGGGTGTATTAGTGTTGGATAACGATGATAGAAGGGAAAGGGTGAAACCTGATGTCGGCACAGAGCGTTCTCCTCACGAATGGACAAAGGGATAGCAGCCAACAGCACGTGGTGCACCCAGTCGGTTGCCCATCCAGGGACTGGCCAAGCCCAACATTACTTAACACTGGTGATCTGACGTGAACCGTTGCATTTAATGAAGCAAAGCCGTTGGCTAATCTGTCAATCATCCCATATCCTTGATCTCAATTAAATCGTCTGCTTCTTTCATTTCCTCAGACGTGAAAAACTCTTTATAATATGAACTCTGAATTTTTTAGCACCTGAAGTGAACAACAACCTTATATATAACATTGTAATGGCCAAGTGTTTTCCTCTATTTCTTCAACTTCATTACCACCCACTACCAAATTAAAAAGTTCTGGTGCAGCTGTGTCTTTTAAGTTTGTGGTTCTGCAACAGGCATCATTATCATCAGAACTCCTTGCAACAACATCACCAATTGCTTTTGACTTCAGTACAGTAGGAAACATAATAAGTGCCCTTAATTGTCCTTCTGTTTCAAAAGCTTGCCTTAAAGAGATGTAGTAATTTCTCCCTTTTAGTTGTAGGTATTTATTATATCTGTCCTCTAAACCGTCTTATTTTTCTAAGATATGTTCTCTTTTCCTCATACATTCAATAACTACTAAAATCAATCAAGGGAGCACTTGTATGTTTAAGAGTAAAAGTGTGATTCTCTAGACATCTTCTTGTTGTCAGTGGAATCTTTCTACGAACACGACAATGACAGAGAGTTTTTCAATAAATTGTGTATTTATTGTGCATTGATAGTTTCAGGCTCTTGGAAAACGTTGCTTAATCTTTGATCTTTAAGCAATGTTTTAACATCAACAGCAACCTATCGCTGACAAAGTAAGGCAGCACTTTTTGTATTATCGCAAAATATGGGAGAGAGTGTCACAGAAATGATACAGGATTTGGGCTGGAAATCATTAAAAGAAAAGCGTTTTCCGTTGCGACGGAATCTTCTCAAGAAATTCCAATCACCAGCTTTCTCCTCCGAATGCGAAAATATTTTGTTGACACCGACCTACACAGGGCGGAACGATCACCACGATAAAATAAGGGAAATCAGGGCTCGTACGGAAAGATATAGGTGTTCATTCTTTCCACGCGCTATACGAGATTGGAATAACAGAGAATTGTGAATGTGGTTCCATGAACCCTCTTCCTGGCACTTAAATGTGATTTGCAGAGTATCCACGTAGATGTAGATGTAGACTTATTACTTTCATAAACGTGGCAGTACTCTTCCAATTTTCGTTTCCTTGAGCCTAACCGATGCAAGGCAACAGCTGTCATGTTAAAAATATGCTATGCTATCTTCACACTTTAGGTATAGGGATATAAGTATCACGTCATCATATTGCAACAGTTCATCTATTTCTGTTACTGTACTGTGATTGAAGCAAGACCCCGATCCAAGCTATCGCTAAAGCCAGGAAAGTGCGGTATTTGCTCCCTTCGGTCAGTTGTGAAGATATTTCAAAAGCTTAGAAGTATCCATATAATAGTAAAGTGGGCCGTCTGCAGAAGACTGCACAGTATGAACGCATTCTATCTTTATGTTAGGTGAATCAGAAAAGTAAAAAATAACATTTTTATTAACTTTGTTATTGCCGGCTACCAGCCCCACACCTTTAATCTAATTGTTTCTATTTTAATAATTAAGTTTCTAACGACTAAAAAGAACATCAAATTGAATATTGTGTGCTGGGAGGATATGCACCGCATCGTAAACTGAAGCCATGCTCTGGATCATGAAGACAAATGCAGGGGTTGCACAGGACAAGTTGTTAACGTGAAAAGCACCACCTTCAGTATTTCCACATTTATAATCAAGATCGAACTTCAAATAGATTTCACTGATCAATATTTGTGTGCTGACTTCAGTATTAATTTTGTGTGCTACTTCGCAGGAAAAACGATGTCGGAATATCCTTTAAATTCGTATGATCTGCTTCAGACTGTATTTATTCCATCCAGGGCACAGGGCATCAGTAGCACAGCCATAGACAGTATTTTTATTCATTCTTCATTACTGGATGAGCATTCTGTTATTAAAAGGATGAATGGCTTTTCAGACCATGATGCACAAATTTTAACGCTAAAAGGTTTTTCTACTCAAACAAATGTTATATAGAATTATATAATTGCGAATTATATAGAAAAGCTAATCCAAAGGCAATAGAGAGTTGTTTAAACCTCGTGGCAGGATGTGGTGATAACATAGATGAGCCGGCCGCTGTGGCCGAGGGGCTCTAGACGCTTCAGCCTGGAAACGCGCTGCTGCTACGGTCGCAGGTTCGAATCCTGCCTCGGGCATGTATGTGTGTGATGTCCTTAGGTTATTTAGGTTTAAGTTGTTCTAAGTCTAGGGGACTGATGACCTCTGATGTTAAGTCCCATAGTGCTTGGAGCCATTTGATTTGAACATAGATGACGAATATAATGCTGTCCGTAACTCATTTCTCATGATTTTTGAAAGTTGCTTTCTATTAGAATGCTCAAAACAGTGTACAGCAAAAGGCAGCTTGGTTGGTTGAAATGGATATCATACAGAAGAAAGTGAGAATTACATTCATCAGCCAGAACATTATGACCACCCACATAACAGCCAGTATGTCCACCTTTGCCACAGATAACAGCAGCCAAGTGCCGTGACGTGGAAGCAGTGGGACTTTGGTAGGTCGCTGGAGGGAGTTGGTAACACACCTGCACTTGAAAAATCAATTAATTCCCATAAATTCCGGGAAGAGGGGCGTTGTACTCTGACGCCACGTTCCTTCACATCCCAGATGTGTTCCGTCAGTTTCAAATCTGGCGCCCTCCCACCGCCATGATGAAGAAGATGCCGGGATTCATCAGACGATGCAATGCTCTGCCACTGCGCTAATGTCCAGTGCCAATGGTCACGTGCCAATTTTAGTCGCAGTTGCCCATGTCGTGGTGTTAACATTGGCACATGCCTGGGTCGTCGGTTTCGAAGGTCCATCGTTAGGAGTGTTCGGTGCAATTTGTTTTCAGACATATTTGTACTCTTCCCAGCATTAAAGTCTGATGTTGGTTCCCCCAAAGTTCGCCGCCTTTACTGTTCTACTAGTCAGCCCCGCCTACGACGTCCGACATCTGTAATGAGGGGCGACCGCCCAATCCCACGTCGCCTGGACGTGATTTCACCTTGATTTCGCCACGTGTTGAAGACATTCACCACAGCACTCGTCGAACATCCGACAGGTCGTGCCTCCGAGCCATCACAGTCTACCCTTCATCAAACCCATTCTACACACGGACAGCACGCTCACTAACTACATGAATTGTGCGCATGTCTGACTAGCAGTCATTCCTCGCCAAGTGACGCTTCTATCACCTGGACCGGTTTATATCGATAGCGGGACAGTGGTCGTGATTTTCTGGCTGATCAGTGTATATCAAAATGTTAAACGTAGTTACAAATCGAGTTACAGAAACCCATTACAAAGTAAGGTGCTTAAAATATTATTAGAAATGCAAAGAGTATGGGGTGCACAAATAGAATCACTAATTTACAGGATGAAATAAAAACCATATGGTTAATCGTGAAGGAAGTGTCTAGTCAGTAGCACAAAGGATATAAAGTCAATACGTAGTAAAAATGTTTCTGTAACTGATAAGTCAGATATATATACAGTGTTTAACAATCACTTTCTGAACATAGCTGATGAATTAAATAAAAACTTAGTTTCTACGGGGAATGATATAATTCTCTTGAAAAATGGCTTTCTGAGACTTATGTCTGAAATACTTCTCTGATACTGACAAAAGGGAGATTGAGTCAGTAATTAAATACTGAAGACTAAGGACCCTCATGGATATGATGGAGTATCTAGCAAAATGCTAAAGTATAGTGCTGCACATGCCGCTTTATAAAAAAGGGGGAAAGGGATAACGTAGCAATTTCAGACATATTTCTATGCCATTAGTGTTTGCTAGAGCTATTGAAAAGGCTGTATATGTAAGGATAACTGATCATTTCATTTCACATAATGTACTGTCGAATGCACAGTTTGGTTTTAGAAATGGTTTAACAACTGAAAATGCTATATTCTGTCTTCTCTGTGAGTTACTGAATGGATTAAACAAAAAGTTTCGAACGCCAGGCATCTTTTTTTTATTTAAATAAGGCGTTTGATTGTGCTGATCACAAAATATTGCTCCGGCAGTTGGGCCATCATGGAATACGTGGAATAGCTCAAAACTGGTTCACCTCATACTTTAAGAACAGTCAGAAAAAGGTTAGTTTCCATAGTATTGAGTATGGCTATGATGTGGGGTCTGAGTGGGGCAAGGTTAAATTGGAGACGCGAAGCTCAAGAATCAGTGTAGGGGCCATTCCTGGTCCTTATATGTAATGCATAAATATTGTGCCTTCTAGTACTGCAGGCGAATCTAAAATATTTCTGTTTGCTGATGACACTAGCTTTGTAGTAAAGGATGTTGTGTGCAACACTGGCACTGTTTCAAATAGTGCAGTTCAAGACATAAGTTGATGGTTTGTAGAAAAAAACTAACGCTAAGTCACAGTAAGACTCAGGTTTTACAGTTTCTAACACACAATTCAACAAAACCTCACTTTATAATTACACCTAATGGGCATATAATTAGTAAGACTGAATAGTTCAAATTTCTAGGTGTTCAGATAGATAGTATACTACCGTGGAAAGCCTACGTTCAGGATCTTGTTCAAGGACTTAATGTTGCCATTTTTACTATTTCAACAGTATCTGAAGTAAGTGATAGTTCGACACGAAAAATAGCCTATTTTGGTAATTTTCGTTCGCTTATGACGTATGTTATTATATTCTGGGGTGATTCTTCCCATTCTCAAAGGGTATTTTGCCTCGGAAACAGGCAGTTGATACTAGCCAGAAACCCAGTCTGCATTTGGGTCATATCTCCTTGACTCTTGTGCAGAGAGACGTGCAGTATTCTGCTGCATCCATTTACAATAAGCTACCACAGGAATTCAAAAATCTTAGCAGTAATCCACGTGCTTTCAAATTTAAACTGAAGAGTTTTCTCATCAGTCACTCCTACTATTCTGTCGAGGAGTTCTCTGAAAAAGTAAGCAAATTTCTGTTTTACAGCATATGAGTGATTTAATCATGTCTACAGAACAGGAAGCTAAAAGTTTCTTTATGGTTTAAGCGATTTAAGGAAGTATCCCACTTCATCTAACTGGATGAAATTACATTAGGTGTTCCACTGGGTTCGATCATGGGTCCCCTCCTGTTCTTGATATATGTGAATCACCTCCCTTCTTATCTGAAACACGAAGTTAAACTGACACTATTTGCTGATGATACAAGCATCATTTTTAGCCCAGTAAAAGAAACTCCAATAGAAAATGATGTCATTAACGTCTTTGGAAAAGTTATTGATTGGCTCTCTGCGAATGGGCCTGCCCTGAACTTTGAAAAAACACAGTACATCCAATTTTCTACTGAAAGGAGTACAGTTGCTTCAATAAATATAACACATCAACATAAGTCAGTAGCCAGGGTAGAGCATACTAAGTTTTCGGGTGTACATGTAGATGAGAATCTTAATTGGAAAGCTCATATTTTGGATTTCCTTAAGCGACTAGGTTCAGCAACTTTTACAATGAGAATAATTGCTAGTTTTGAGGTAATAGAAATTAGCAAACTAACATACTTTGCATACTTTCACTCACGAATGTCATAGAGAATAATATTTTGGGGTAACTCAATACTTAGGCATAAAGTATTCTCTGTTCAAAGGAAAGTGATTAGAATAATGTCTGGAGCTCATAGTCGCACATCGTGTAGGAATCTGTTTAAAAGTTTAGGAATTCTTAAACAGGCTCACAGTACATTTATTCAGTAATGAAATTTATTCTCAACAACATGGACCAGTTTAAAAACAACAGTGACTTTCATGATTATAATACCAGAAGAAAGAAAGACTTACACTATCCTCTATTTAACCTATCTTTAGCACAGAAAGGAATTAAATATGCTGCTGTAAAATTTTTCGATAAATTAGCAGATGAAATAAAATGTCTGACAGACAGCAGTAATTAAAACTAAACTCCATCCGAACAGGCTTTGGAAGGCCCAACGGTATCGACCGGCTGCCGTGTCATCCTCAGCCCACAGACGTCACTTGATGCGGATATGTAGGGGCATGTGGTCAGCACATCGCTCTTCCACCCGTATGTCAGTTTACGAGACAGGAGCCGCTACTTCTCAATCAAGTAGCTCCTCAGTTTGCCTCACAAGGGCTGAGTGCACCCCGGTAGCCAACAGCGCTCGGCAGACTGGATGGTCACCCATCCAAGTGCTAGCCCAGCCCGACAGCATTTAACTTCGGTCATCTGACGGGAATCGATGTTACCACTGCAACAAAGCCGTTGGCGACAGGAGTATTAGTTTCAAAAATAAATTGAAATCATTTCTTCTTGACAACTCCTTCTATACCATAGATGAATTCTTGAATAGGAATAATAAATCTACAGGTATAATATATGCATTTTGTGCCATTTATGAGAATGGGGTAGGTAATAAAAATTTTAAGTATAAAAAAAACTTGATCATGTGTGGATTTCTTATGCGCTTGACACGTTCCACATCATAACGGTTATCGTGAGATTGATCAATGGGACATGTAACTAACTAGCTAACTAACGGAGATTTGCTCCTCAATTTGGTACTACGGAACTAGACGTGTAAATTAAAAAGTAAAAAAAATTAAAATAAGAAAACAGTTTTGTCTTCTACACATAAAGCGCAAGCCTAACTTGTGATTTAATTAAGAAACTGGTCACTCTGCTGCTCAATGATTGGGGTTTCTATAAAGTATTGGAATTTAGCGTGCAAAAACTCCAAGCATTTGTCAAATATCTATAAGTAAGTGCACTGATATAATACATTAATGATCCCAAAAATACTGAATTACTTCCATCCCTAAACTGTGTTGAAGATTTACATGTCAGAAATGAAACCTGTTCTTTTAAAAATTTAATTTTATCTCCATTTCTGGATGATTAAGTGTACCTACTATACAGGACCAACTCACTTCAGTAGGAGCCTCAGCTTCATTATTAAACAGCACAGGCCGGCCGCTGTGGTCGAGCGGTTCTAGGCACTTTAGTCCGGAACCACGAGGCTGCTACGGTCGCAGGTTCGAATCCTGCCTCGGGCATGGATGTGTGTGATGTCATTATGTTAGTTAGGTTTAAGTAGTTCTAAGTTCTAGGGGACTGATGACCTCAGATGTTAAGTCCCATAGTGCTTAGAGCCATTTGAACCATTTTAAACAGCACACGCATTTTCTTCGAAGCATTACTTACTGCATAACTGTCCCTTACTTTTATGTGTAATTTCATTTTTCTAGCATGTTTTAACTAGGCATTATTGAGGAAGATACTTAGCAATAACCCACCATTTATAACAATATAATACAGGCCGCCTGGATAAGGATCATCCTTCAACAAGTAAGTCACACACTGACTTTTTTATCGTGGCCCAGGCACTGAGCTTTTCATAATCACATAACGTAGTATTCAATTCTTCCGAACTACTGGATGAAATCGTCTGAATCGTTTTTGCCTCCAATGACACATTCTGTTGAATGGCTGTAGCAAGCTCTCGACTGTTATGTGGGTGTTCTCGAGCTTTGAAAACAAATGCGTAAGGCATCGTTACAACCTTGTTGGGATAGCATCTGGAAGTAAAGAGATGGGTACGAAATTAATCTGGGAATTCTTTATACTGTACGTGCCTTATTTAAGAGTACCATAAAGTGACACTGGCCCACTATCAACATCGTATCAAAATTAAAGCAACTTCAATTTTTATTTATTTTTTAACTGATGAAGGTATTTTCTGCTAAGCAGCGAACAAATTTTCACCCATCTTTCTTCAAACATTTATTGTTCAAAGACGTCGTATGCAGTGTACCAGTTCCTCTTTGGTCATACATGCTGGTACCGCCTAAAATGTCATCCACATTGAAAAGCAATTCACATATCTATGAAGAAGCATGCACCTTAGTGTCCAAGATTTGACGCGAACTGAACAAAAGAAAACTGACTGAAGAGTACTGCACTGAAAATTTACATTATAGCTAATGGTTACAATTTTCAGTTTTGGAACATAAC
This sequence comes from Schistocerca serialis cubense, assembly GCF_023864345.2. Classification (NCBI taxonomy): domain Eukaryota; kingdom Metazoa; phylum Arthropoda; class Insecta; order Orthoptera; family Acrididae; genus Schistocerca; species Schistocerca serialis. Next base: position 1,198,339,634 of record NC_064638.1, on the reverse strand, counting down.
ATTCTTAATAAAAGTAAAGAAATGTTTATCAAATGCAAATACTGACAATCGTCTGTTTACTGGCATCCAGTCTTTCCTATCAAAGGTCGAGATCCATTTAGTCTTAAATATTCTTCAGACGGGAACGTAAAAGCACTTGCTTTAGGGCAGTTATCACAATTTCTCCTACAATTGGATATACAGCACTTGAACAGCATTTGAAATGGGCTTTCAGTAATACTCTTATGGGTGTATCACATCCGTAACGAACGATATTTCCCCAAATGTAACGAACACAGAGACTGCAAACACGTGCGTCAGCCGCATACTTTTGGCTTTGCAAATTTCTGCTTGTAAGTCGGGTGGGAGAACTGTTTTTTTTGGGGGGGGAGGGGGGGGTGGCCTTCGCTATTTGCACCATGAGGCTCCTACTGACAGCCATATGAACCAGCAGCTTACAACTGGCACCAAGGTAATCTTTTGTGATGAAGAAGTTAAAATTATAGGACTTGTTAAGCGGAATGATGTCTAATGAGTATAGAATAAGGACTGAAACTAAACAGAAGAAAGGCGAAAGTAGTGAGAAGTAGCGGAAATGAGGTTAGAGATAAACATCAAGATTGGGCACCACGAACAGACGAAGCGTAGGAATGCTACTACCTTGGGAGCAAAATAACACATGATGAATAAAGCAAGGACATAAACAGCAGATTACAACAGATAATGAGGTCATTCCTGGTCAAAAGATGTCTGCTAGTATGAAATATTAGCCATGACCAGAGGAAGAAAATTTTGAGAATGTACGTTTGGAGCATGCTACGAAACTGAAACATGGACTGTCGGACAACCGGAAAGGGAGAGAAGCGAAGAACTGAAATGTGATGCTATAGAAGGATGTTGAAAATAAGGTTGACTACTTAGAGAAGGCTTGAGGAGGTTCTCCATAGAATCGATGAAAAAAGGGACGTAATTATGGAATACCCTGAGCAGAAGAAGGGACAGGATGATAGAACGTGTGTTAAAATATCAGAATAACATGCATGTACTATAAGCGGACTGTAGGGGGAGACAGGCATTGGATTCACCTGTAATTGCAGGCGTAGCGTACAATTATTACTTTGAGATAAGAGGTTGGCGCAGGAGAGCGATTTGTGGTGAGCCGCATCCAGTAAGTCAGACTACAAAAAGAAGTCAACTTTTAATGAAATTACAAAATGGAGTGTCACTTTAATTACGCGACTGGAATTTCGGTGTTTAAACTGCAACTTTACTTGCGTGTGGAAACCTGGCTTTCACAAACCTGACACTCTCCTTACTGATGACTAATTCCTACAACATCAATCTGAAATACATCAATGTCAAATACTGTCGCCAACCCTGTGCCAGTATCTATCACATTAATCTGACGTCTGTTTGATGGTGGTCGAATCGAACGAGACGCATCATCAACAGCTTCCATTCCGTTCCAAATAAGCTTAGCTAGCCGGAAAGAATTTCTCCGCAAGCGAAGGACTACTGTTCCGTCAATTCGCACTCACATCGGATGTGACTCCACCTTCCATTTTTGTAAACTTTTACTGAACTTCATGCTTTTCCCAACAGTACTATTTCACGTCTTACCGCTCGCAACATTTAACTGCCTACAGCCGATTTCAGCTCTGTACGTTTATCACCAGAAGGTACGCTTCCACATCTCTGTTATATGCATGCAGAAACACCGTCACATTTTACTGCTGGTATAAGACGGGATCTTAAGCACCCCATATATACGAACAAACTTGTTTGTCAGTTTTGCTCTTTTGTTTCCACGAGTTTGACAAAGAAGCCCGTATGCGTACCAACAAAGTTTGTCAGTTTTATCTCACATTTGAAGCAGACGCTGTTCGTGTCGTGAAGTATTTTCACACTGGTGTGGGTGGCTATCACCGCAGACAAAGCGTTTCTTACATTACTGTGTGTAGTGGACTGACCAGACAGCCAATCCACTATGACCGGTAGCCGAAAGGCACGCGTTTAAGCTCACGCAGGCTGGCGTGAGATCTGGAACAGGTCACAGAAATAAGACTAGCAAAACAGGAGGTAACTGGTAGAATACTTAACTTTAATCCACAATTGGTGAACATCTCTCTTGACTGTACATGCTTCACAAGATAAATATCAAATGCTATGGCGCCTTGCTAGGTCGTAGCAAATGACGTAGCTGAAGGCTATGCTAACTATCGTCTCGGCGAATGAGAGCGTAGTTGTCAGTGTAGCATCGCTAGCAAAGTCGTCTGTACAACTGGGGCGAGTGCTAGGACGTCTCTCTAGACCTGCCGTGTGGCGGCGCTCGGTCTGCAATCACTGACAGTGGCGACACGCGGGTCCGACGTATACTAATGGATCGCGGCCGATTTAAAGGCTACCACCTAGCAAGTGTGGTGTCTGGCGGTGACACCACACTGTGTATCAGGAAGAAAAAGAAAACAAGATGCTGCTTCAGGAAACGCTTGACAGTAAGAGAGAAATATACCCACGAAAATCTGCTAAAGGAAATATTACCTTGAGAACCTGATGATTACATCAGCTTTGTCCGGATGGGCAGTCAAAATTTTGATAAATGAGTTACCTTGCCCTCACATTAAAAAAGAAGACACAAGCAAACGAAAATTTATTCTCCCCTAGTTATCCACCTAATGACAATTCATTAAAATACCACAGCGTGGGAACATAATACATGGTCCGTGAAAAAATCGGAGAGCTTCGACTTTTTTGCACTCCCGCTTGTATGTTGTGCGTGGAATGTTAATTTTATTCTTAACTTCTCCCTGCGTAACATATGGCTGGGAAAGACGCAGCACCTCTACCATTTTGATAATTGCCAAAGCTATTTTGTTTTTATCCTCTATCGCATTTTTACATAGTTGTAGAACGTCACGATATAGTAAGATAAATTGTAATGAATTTATTTTTCAGTGAATATTTACGGCGACCGAAACATCATCAACGGCCGCCATCTTCTCAAATCTGCCGTCAATCAAAATTTCTCTCAAACACGTCAGACACACACTATATTTGACAAACACGTCAAAAAGTGCCACGCCAGGTCATATATTTGACAAACCTAGCAAAGTGTGACAAATCATTCGATTGTGTGTAAGGCACGTTAAGGCGCCAATGTGGTCCAAGACGGATAAATGTAGCAGGGCCTGTACTATGGTCTAACCTGATCCCCACCTGTGGATTTTTCTGCCTGGAGCCATTTGAGAAGTGTACAACACTCCTTTTTATAAGGCTTGGAGATGTAGGGCAGCGAATAGTACAATCTTGTAAGGATTTATGAAATAATCCGAGGACGTTTGAAAGATTTTGCAAATCGCTGGCGAGAGTAGTATTGCATCCAAATGCGAGGACGCCACATCTCCTTTAACAGATATGAATATAGTGTGAATTGTAACACGTTATATGCTGAAGTAGTAAGACAGGGCAGGAGTGAAATTCGAGACAGAGAGGTTCAAAGCTGCCCAACTTCTAGACGTGTAATACGCACGGAAAATCCGGTATGAGGTGAAATCTAAAAATCGTTTAGATTTGTACTAAGTAGGACAATACTCCACCCAGAAATCAGCGGCGGCTTGGAACCACACATTCGCAATTATTTCGCAAATTTCTCATCTACGGACTCATGTTTACTGGAACTTTTTTCCTTCTATTACTGCAACGTTTAATCATGTCAGTTTACATCTACATCTATACTCTGCAAGTCGCATTACGGTGTGTGGTGGAGGGTAGTTTGTTTACCAGTGTCACTTTCCTCCTTTCCTCTTCAAGTCCAGAATGGTTTGCGGGAAGAACCATTGCTGGTAAGCCTTCGTGTGAGCTCGATTAACTTTACCCCTCATGGTTTTTTCGCAAGATATACGTAGGAATAAGGAACGTATCTGTTAACTCTGCTGGGAACGTACACTCCAGGAACTTTAACAGCAGACCACACCGTGATGCAGGATGCCTCTCTTGCAAAAAATGGTTCAAATGGCTCTGAGCACTATGGGACATCTGAGGTCATCAGTCCCCTAGAACTTAGAACTACTTAAACCTAACTAACCTAAGGACATCACACACATCCATGCCCGAGGCAGGATTCGACCGTAGCGGTCGTGCGGTTCCAGACTGAAGCGCCTAGAACCGCTCGGCCACTGCGGCCGGTGCCTCTCTTGCAGCGTCTGCTCTAGCAATTGGCTGAACATTTCAGTGACTCTTTCGTTGTTACTAAAAAAAACTTGTAACTAAACGTGCTACTATAATTTGGGATCTTCTCTAGTCCCTTTATCAGTCCTTTCTGGTACGGATCCCGTACTGACGAGAAGTATTCAAGTAATAGTCGAACGAGTGGTTTGTAAAGTGCTTCTTATCGCGAACTGTGCGACACAACACTCTACTCAACGCAGCACTGAACAATAACTAAGAGACATGCAACAATGAAACTTACTGCATTTACACATTACCTTGTCGGGTCACCCTCACTGCCACCCGCGCCGCCCCCGCCAGTCAGCCATCAAGCTACTCGTTTGTTTCTTTCGTCAGTCGACCCGACTTAATCGAGTTATCGAGTAGTTGTACTTTCCTATGTAGCACGCGCGACCGCGTCATCGTATTTTATACGTTTCTTGTCTGGCACGTAGATAGCTAACACATACCTACGAGAAAAGTTGCGGCCATTCTAGTGATCTCGATACGTTATTCTGTCTGACATTTGTTCCAGAAAAGTCACTAATATTGTAATATTTTCTGGTATAGAGAACCTTCGAAGTCGACAATGAAGGAGGATCGACTTAACGGCTTAGCTGTGTTGAGCACTCACCCTGACATTGATTGTCCTATTGACGACATAATTAACCAATTTTCCAGGAAGAATAGGCGCATAGAATTCATCATTTAAGGAAGAAAAGCACAACTGTAACTTTTTTATATTGTATTATGGCTTTGCCTTGTATGTGTGTACAATCAGTTTAAATAAAACTTTCTTAAACTTTACATGTGACATGATTATTTTTATTACGGTAAAAGTGAAGGTAGTTCAAGGTATCTTTAACGCCCTCTCCTTGAGGTTTAACCGTATTCGCCACTGGACACAGGAACGACGACTTTATGGAAGTTTGGGTCTGCCTGTGAATCGTGCACGGATAGCCTTTGCGGTTAAGAAGAAAGCTGGCGTAAAGCGGGAACTCCGGGTTCGACACCCAGTCCGGTAAAAAAATTTTCATTGCCGTCATTCCCTTGTACAGCTCATGGTTCAACACATCCACAAACTGCGAATACACTTCCTGCACTAGTTAAAATCCTAGCTATTTAATATTCGGTACCGAGCGAGAAAACTGGTACACTCACATCGGGGAGTATGTGCATTCAGAACTGAATCTGTTGTTCTTAGCTTTACTTTCCTTCTGTAATTCAGTTAAGCAAATTATTAAGCATAAACATTTCCCATTAAAATACGAACACACACAAAGTAACATGGTAATTCGACGGTACATAAATGCAGCTTTACGCTAGACTGCAGCAGATGACGGCTATAGCTAGGGCTACAATTTACGCAATGAGTTAAGTCTGGTACATGGAACACTTTTGACAGTGACACACACCCTTATTCCTTGAGCAAATATTTTTGACCTGACTGAAAGAAATAGTGCACAGTCTGGAGAGCATGAATCACCTCCACTCTTCATCTTGCTGACAAAATTGTGTAGATGTAAATTCGTTCCACATCCCGGATTTGAACCGATTTCTGCAGTGTAGTCTTCCTTCCCTGTTCACCTACCTTTTTCAAAGGAAGAACAGGAGTACTGTCTGGATCTTTTGGCACTTAATACACTTACGGTTCGTTGCCGCTGAAAAATTTAAGACAAATACAAGAAGGCTAGAACATGGTTACTTAATGGTGACATCTGCTGATCATCTGATCTAATCTTTTGCAGATACAGTTTTTTTTCGTTAGATATTTCATCTTGCAATGTTAGGAACACTGAGACGAACTGCCGTCATAGAGTGACTCACAATGGAGTCAGAATTGTATAAGGTACGTCACTTTTCTGCGAAAATACTGCGCTTTGCGAGTAAAGGTTATACAAATATTGATTAAAGTAACAGCCCTATTGACAAAGATCAAGATCTAAGTTGTCTGGGAAAAATCCAGAATCGTAAAGCCGCCTATCAGGGCCGACGTTTGGGTTCCGTGGACTGACGATAGATGACGTACACTGCCAGTCCCGCCGTTGTGCTATTTCGAGAGCTACCGCTAGATGCCGCATGAACGCACTCTTACCCAAAGGGTTCGACGAACTGTCGGTAGATGACACTCTGCGTCAGTGGCGTTTGTGGTGTTGTTGCGTTGTAAAGAGTCACTGAAAGATGTCGCCAAAATCTGTACTGCGAGTGTTGTGTTCCAAAGGAATTACGAAATATCACGACGCCGAATATTTACAGCGAAAAAGTTCTGCATCGTGACAATCACTAGAACTGTTGCATACGTAAAGCCTCTTGAATGCGTAATTCATATTAACAAGTTTGTTGAACACACACTCTCGTCAAAATATAGGTTTACAGTTTTGTAACTTAGAAGCCAAACTGAGCAGTGTGTTATTTATATTTTATTTCGAAATCACATTGACTAATTACTTCATTAAAACAGTCGTGTAATAATGGAGTGTGCATTTCGTTATACCCAAACGAAGGTATCATTCAGCAGTAATCAGATGCTACCCGCACGCTTATGACATTTTTCTACCGTGCGGTTTGATGTTCTTTAAATTAATTCACTCAGTAATATTCCAAGATAGAAATTCAACAATGTATATATTACCCCAGCTACAGAACACAATTTTTAAATACGTCTTCAGACCAGAGACCTACAGTTTGTTAATCATATCGAGCCTGCATATTTAAAAAGATCCAGTACTGACTCGGCATGATTAATTAACTGTGTGCACCGAAGATGATCGTTACAGAGCAGAATTAACAACCTGATATATAAATAAAATGTTTTGATCCATTACTGGGATGGAAAAAAACAGCGCTGGTAAAGTTCATATTGACCACAACACTATAAAGTTATTTCGGCAAAAGATTCTACACACTGTAAAGGGCTAGTGTAACTCAGAAAGTCGTAAATTGTGGGAATAGCGGCTGTATTCCAACGTCTTTCTTTCGAAAATCATTTCGAGATGGAGAAGCAGTCTCTGTCTTGTGGTACGCTGACGAAGTTAATTGCAGTAATAACGTCTGTTATTGCATCACAATTCTTCTCATGAACGTAGTAATCGCATCGTCAACTATGTTTACAGTCCACACATAAAAAAAGTCCAAGCCAAATCCGCTTGCCGGGAAAATCCACGTGGGATCCGCAATTCATACTTTTCTACAGGAGATACTAACGCTTATTAAGAGCTAATTTCCCTCTCTCAAAGGTTTTCTCATTATCTCGAAGAGGAAGAACTACCCGTCTGATAAGATTCCGCCAGTATTCTTTCTTCGTAATATCGATATCTTACGTCAGCCTCTCGAGTCACGCTTTAGAAACTCTCCAGACTTCGTTGCAAGCAGAAATGCGTTCGCAATGGGAGGAAAGGCAAAAGTGTCCCCCAAACTTCCGAGATAATGCAGTAGTTACCGATCGAGGGTCAGCCAGTTCGTACTCCGAACTTCGAGGAGATTTTCACTACAACGATTTGCGCACAAACGATAGAGTTTAGTTCTTACAGTTCCCGACCAACGTAATGTCTATAGAAATGGAACTCGATACACTGTTGATACCTCTTTACTATTTGGTAGCCGGTTTGGTTGTTTTCGGCATTGGTAGGCCTCTATGCCTTCTTTCATTCCATATTCGACCATTATAACATCACGTCAGACGTAAACAATGATAAACAACAGTCATGATGCATCCTCCGCAGTTAGCGAGGGTCTTTCGCACATGAGTTCCGAAAACCATTCGATTACCTGTGGAGATTCGCCAGCGGATAATGCAATAAAATGGTTTGAAAGCTGCAATGTTTTATTAAGCGTGGTTCTTCTGGAGGTCGTATAACATCGCCTTCGTCTGACCTTTGAATTGATTTAGCCAGTCGTGTGGGATCTGTAGTTTAAAGGGAACCTTTAACCACACTGGAAAATGTCGTTTTTAACACATGCATCTCATTGATAGAAGCAATGAGTGACAGAAAAAAATCCCAGAATAGATCTACTATTGGATTAACAATTTGGCACACACTCACTGAAAATGAAGGCCATTACCTTTAACATGCTCGTTATTAGAACGGCAAGACAACGTTAACTAAGTACATGAGTTAATAAGTTTGTCACCGGATCACTGAGCTACTCAGCTAGTCATGGTTCATTATTGTACTCTATAAAAAATGTTGCTATACCTTTTCGTGATGTCATCATTAAATAAAAGTATGTGGCATATTTTTCGCATTTAAGTTTATATATTGCATTAATCTAAGTGGTTGTGAAGGTGCTCAACGGAAACATAGCAAGTTGTTACTTTCCTTGCCACATTTCGTCTCTTATCTTTGGAACTCTACAATTTCAGGTAACTTAAGGTCTGACATAGAAAGGCTCGAATTACTAGGACGTACTTCCATGAAGTGCAAGCATCAAGATTACAGTGCCCCATTTCTAGTAATAGTAAATTAAATGTGTCTGCTGAAACAACTTATTAGATTAGTTATGGGCACCGTCACATAAGATGTTCGTTGTTTATCTCCCATAGGCAGAAACTATGATCGAGTTCTTACAGAATTTAGTCTCTGAAACAGCAACTGCGAATTCTCTTATTACCATCGCTTTCCAAGAGTCTTTTTGTATTCAGAATTGTGAAGTAACCTCAGTTTAACAAAGTGAGCAAACAATCCCTTAATTGAGAAATGTTGTGGATTACAGATGTTATTGTGATTACGTCTAAAAGAAATTAAACGTACTGTAAAGTAGGTGTATATCATGTTGCACTGTGAATACAATATCGTTTCTGTGAAGGATAAGTTGGAAAAATGTAGTTGATCTTTATTTAACCGCTAGGTGTGATAAATCTCATACATGTATTGTTCGTGAATGATGCAACTGAATATACAAAAATATCATTCAGAAAAAAGTACGTCTGACACTCAAACTAGCCTTGATAAGATTGCAGGTCGCGTAGCAGTTCTCTATTGCACATAAAGACACAGTTACACGATTATTCGATTGTTCCAGTTTGGATTATAGAAGTCTTTAGATGAGAAAGCACTAGCTGCTCGACGATAACTAACTTTCAATCGCCACGTTGGGAGATTGTAAAACCTCTTTATTTCTGGAAAGACGAGCATGATAGACACATCACGAAAAAACCTATGCTGTCAGATTTTAAAGCTGTTGTTGGCAAGTGGTTGTTTCTTCAAGAATCGATCTTAACGAACATACAGTCACCATTGCGATGTGTTGTGCGAAGGCTTGTGCGTATATGAACCGAGCTTGGTGGAACAGTGGATAAATGACTGAACTCATACTTGTTAGGAGCGGGCCATTCTGAATTTGGATTCTTCTGTTTCATAACTCATTTCAGGCGAATGCCCGGATGCTTCCATTGGCAAGGCATTTTTTACCTCATGCTGCAGCCTTTCGAGACTGCAGATGTGAGTCAGATTTTTTGGCGTTGTTTAATTCATTTCGGTGCAAAGGATATCCAGGTCGAGCAGTGCGGTCCAGTGCTATTTGGAAAAACAATTAGGAGTTGTCCGGCAGAAAATTCGTATTCACGCTTATTATCCACCGTGACCCTGCTAGAGTGTCGAATACATGTGTGCCCATACACCTGACTCCCTTCTGTGTTAATGTCAACCTCTTGAGGTCTTTGCAGGCTTTTTTTTAACCTAGTGATCTATTCATGCTTTTCACTGCTAATGACAACGAACGTTATTGTGAAGTAGTTGTCAAAATGTCCAGTTTTTCTGTCGAGGTCTCTGCAGAACATTACCAGATATAACTCGTACAACACCATGTATTTTCAAAATACTGTCCCTGTAAACTGAATTTCCCTAGAAAATGATCCATAACTCATTGTTGTTGTTGTTGTGGTCTTCAGTCCTCAGACTGGTTTGATGCACCTCTCCATACTACTCTGTCCTGTGCGAGCTTCACCTACTGCATCCTACATCCTTCAGAATCTGTTTAGTGTATTCATCTCTTGGTCTCCCTCTACGATTTTTACCCTCAATGCTGCCCTCCAGTACTAAATTGGTGATCACTTGATGCCTCAGAACATGTCCTACCAACCGATCACTTCTTCTAGTCAAGTTGTGCCACAAACTCCTCTTCCCCCAATTCTGTTCAATATCTCCTCATTAGTTATGTGATCTACCCACCTAATCTTCAGTATTCCTCTGTAGCACCACATTTCGAAAGCTTCTATTCTCTTTTTGTCCAAACCATTTATCGTCCACGTTTCACTTCCATACGTGGCTACACTCCATGCAAATACTTTCAGAAACGACTTCCTGACACTTAAATATATACTCGATGTTAACAAATTTCTCTTCTTCAGAAACGCTTTCCTTGCCATTGCCAGTCTACATTTTATATCCACTCTACTTCGACCATCATCAGTTATTTTGCTCCCCAAATAGCAAAACTCCTTTATTACTTTAAGTGCCTCATTTCCTAATCTAATTCCCTCAGCATCACCAGATTTAATTCGACTACATTCCATTATCCTCGTTTTGCTTTTGTTGGTGTTCATCTTACATCCTCCTTTCAAGACACTGTCCATTCCATACAACTGCTCTTCCAAATCCTTAGCTGTCTCTGACAGAATTACAATGTCATCGGCGAACCTCAAAATTTTTATTTCTTCTCCATGGATTTTAATACCTACTCCGAGTTTTTCTTTTGTTTCCTTTACTGCTTGCTCAATATACAGAGTGAATAACATCGTGGAGAGGCTACAGCCCTCTCTCACCCTCTTCCCAACCACTGCTTCCTTTTCATGTCCCTCGACTCTTATAACTGCCATCTGGTTTCTGTACAAATTGTAAATAGCCTTTCGCTCCCTGTATTTTACCCCTGCCACCTTCAGAATTTGAAAGAGAGTATTCCAATCAACATTGTCAAAAGCGTTCTCTAAGTCTACAAATGCTAGAAACGTAGGTTTGCCTTTCCTTAATCTATTTTCTAAGGTAAGTCGTAGGGTCAGTATTGCCTCACGTGTTCCAATATTTCTACGGAATCCAAACTAATCTTCCCCGAGGTCGGCTTGTACCAGTTTTTCCATTCGTCTGTAAAGAATTCGTGTTAGTATTTTGCAGCTGTGACTTATTAAACTGATAGTTCGGTAATTTTCACATCTGTCAACACCTGCTTTCTTTGGGATTGGAATTAATATATTCTTTGTGAAGTCTGAGGGTATTTCGCCTGTCTCATACATCTTGCTCACCGGATGGTAGAGTTTTGTCAGGATTGGATCTCCCAAGGTTGTCAGTAGTTCTAATGGAATGTTGTCTACTCCCGGGGCCTTGTCTCGACTCAGGTCTTTCAGTGCTCTGTCAAACTCTTCACGCAGTATCATATCTCCCATTTCATCTTCATCTACATCCTCTTCCATTTCCATGATATTGTCCTCAAACACATCGCCCTTGTATAGACCCTCTATATACTCCTTCCACCTTCCTGCTTTCCCTTCTTTGCTTAGAACTGGTTTTCCATCTGAGCTCTTGATATTCATACAAGTGGTTCTCTTTTCTCCAAAGGTCTCTTTAATGTTCCTGTAGGCAGTATCTATCTTACCCCTAGTGAGATAAGCCTCTACATCCTTACATTTGTCCTCTAGCCATCCCTGCTTAGCTATTTTGCACTTCCTGTCGATCTCATTTTTGAGATGTTTGTATTCCGTTTTACCTGCTTCATTTACTGCATTTTTATATTTTCTAGTTTCATCGATTAAGTTCAGTATTTCTTCTGTTACCCAAGGATTTCTATTAGCCCTCGTCTTTTTTACCTACTTGATCCTCTGCTGCCTTCACTACTTCATCCCTCAAAGCTACCCATTCTTCTTCTACTGTATTTCTTTCCGCCATTCCTGTCAATTGTTCTCTTATGCTCTCCCTGAAACTCTGTACAACCTCTGGTTCTTTCAGTTTATCCAGGTCCCATCTCCTTAAATTCCCACCTTTTTACAGTTTCTTCAGTTTTAATCTACAGTTCATAACCAATAGATTGTGGTCAGAGTCCACATCTGCCCCTGGAAATGTTTTACAATTTAAAACCTGATTCCTAAATCTCTATCTTACCATTATATCTGATACCTTCTAGTATCTCCAGGCTTCTTCCATGTATACAGCGTTCTGTCATGATTCTTGACCCAAATGTTAGCTATAATTAAGTTGTGCTCTGTGCCAAATTCTACCAGGCGGCTTTCTCTTTCATTTCTGACCCCCAATCCACATTCAACTACTAAGTTTCCTTCTCTCCCTTTTCTTACTATCGAATTTCAGTCACATATGACCTAACACACACCAAACACAAATTCTTAGCGACCCCTGTTTTTCATTGCAAACTTTAAGGATTTCTTGCAGTAGTTTACCTAGTACCCACTATGACCTTTAACGAATTGATAGGTAATTCATCATTCAGCCGGCGAATGACGAATGAAGTTATAAGGTGTGCAAGACTCAGAGTTTATTACCGTATAGGTTCTTTAAAATCGTATGAGAAATATTGCAGCTTGCATGGCTGATGGTTAAGCGCAGAGCCGGCCTGGAGTTATCTTCGTCAGCTCATGCTGGCAACTACGCGTCCCTCCCCTCGCTCCGTACTGAACTGTCAAAAGTCGCAACTAATTTTAGATGGACTATAATGGAGAAACAAAACTCTATTTCAGAACATGATTTTGGGTTTCTGGCAAAAAACTAAACGCATATCTAACGGTAACAACAAAATAAGTGAAATAGAGTACCTGCAGTGGTCGCAGGTTTCTTTCACTGTCGTAACACATCACATGCATACTGTCATATTTTGTAAACAAATATGGCGTTTGAAAACTATTAGTTGCAAGGATCATCTAGCAGAAATAAACATTATCACAAAGTACAAAAAATGTACATCGTAACAACATTATTACAGAATGAGCTTTAAAGTATTCTGGGGTGTTTGTTTTGAGGTGTTGAATACATGCTTTGGAATCTATATATCAGGTGCTATATAAACACGATTTTGTCAAGTTATGTTTACAAAATATGACAATATACATGTGATGTGCTGCGACAGTGAAAGGAACCTGTGACCACTGGAGGTACTCTGTTTTCCATATTTTATTTTTACCGCTAGATACACGTTTAGTTTTTGTATCAAAAACCCAGACCCATGTTCTGAAACAGCGTTTTGTTTCTCCACTAGAGAGTGTCACAAGTTCCTCCAGAAAATCGTAACACACACACACACACACACACACACTCACACACACGTCATACTAACAAATATAAATCAGTCTGATGATGAGGTTTAAGACTGGGAAACATGTCGTGGAGATAAATAAATAGTGACTGGTAACAGTAAACTTGTTGTTTCATTTGATGTCAATAACAATCACGGTAAAACCTAACCTAAAATGTACGCATTTATCGTTATGTTACTGACATGAATATGATGCACTTTGCTTTCTCTCATTAAGGTAAGATGTAAAACTATGAACCTAATATGCCTACTATTCCATAATATTTGAATGGTTATCCTGCACTGTGGGAGAGTGATAAAAAATTTTCAGTCGACTATATTCTATGTTACTGGGCACGCTTTATAGTCTTTCATGCAGTACTTGACAAACTGTGTTTCAGATTTTGTTTGACTTGTTGCAGTGATATTCGTGAAAAGGGATAATATCTATTCGTGGACAGAAGTAGGCCACATCTTCCTGTGGAAAGACCCCAATACAGAGAATTTACGCCCATCTCATCTCAAATGTTCATTCGTACTGACGATGCTATAGCCATTGTGTGGCATATAAAGCGGCTCTACTTCGTTTCTGTTTTTACTCCAATTTCTCTGAAATTATATGAGTCAAAACTACTACGTCAACTCAGTACACAATTTATATAATTCGGCCAAAAACAACTGAAGTTTAGAAAGCAAAAAGTTGTTATGAAACATGAAAACAATATCTTTATGAAAGACAATACAAAGAAATAATGTATCGCAGCCAAAGAGTCTAAACTACTACTGAAATTCCTGTTCAGAATAAAAGGAAGAATTTCAATTTGAATTTGAAAATTGGACCATAATCGCTCCAATTTTTCAGTTCTGCGGGTAACTTATTAAAAATTGAATCTGCAGGGCAGTGCACACCTTTCTGTATAATAGTTTTGTGTAACTCTGGTTTATCTAAGAGGAACTCTCGTTTTTATCTGCATACGATTAAAGTAAATGTTACCAGTTGACAGCTAAGAGGGAAATGCGATAAACATTAAGCCAGAAACGGTGAGCCTCTCAGTAATACCATGATCGAATTGCTGCTGCAGGGCTACATTTGCCCTGAATCCATCACGGAAGAACCAGGAGCTATATGCACACATGTTAAAGAACTATCATACAACTATTGTGATTCAGGGATAGATATAGTCGAAGGTTCTGCTTCACGTAGCAGTAATGCATAGTGCTGTTCACATCAGCAAAACCAAGTAAGTTTTAACAACACACGACAGCTGGAGTAACGCAAATTGAAAGCAATTGTCAGAGTACTCGTCTGATAAACTTTGAATTTTGTTAATAACAGCTAACCAGCTGAGTGATTTCAACAGCTGTGCTACATCCTTTGGATAACTTCGCACCACGAGCTATACAAAGGTATAAAGTCATCATCCTAACGAATATCATATGCAAAGGAAAATGACATTTTGTCGGCTACGACCGAGCGAGGTGGCGCAGTGGTTAGCACACTGGACTCGCATTCGGGAGGACAACGGTTCAAACCCGCGTCCGGCCATCCTGATTTAAGTTTTCCGTGATTTCCCTAAATCGCTCCAGGCAAATGCTGGGATGGCTCCCCTGAAAGGGCACGGCCGACTACCTTTCCCGTCCTTCCCCAATCCGATGAGACCGATAACCTCGCTGTTTGGTGTTTTCTCTCAAACAACCCAATCCAAACTCTTGTCGGCTACACGTTGTAGACATGGACTAAGGAAAAGACAGCTGAAATAATGAATTTATACTGAGCTTAAAATAAAATTCAAATAAATGTTGAAAATAAAGTGGGTTTTCGAGAACACACTACTGGCCATTAAATTGCTACACCAAGAAGAAATGCAGATGATATATTGGACAAAGATACTACACTAGAACTGACATGTGATTACATTTTCACGCAATTTGGGTGCATAGATCCTGAGAAATCAGTACCCAGAACAACCACTTCTGGCCGTAATAACGGCCTTGATGCGCCTGGGCATTGAGTCAAACAGACCTTGGGCGGCGTGTACAGGTACAGCTACCCATGCACCTTCAACACGATACCGCAGTTCATCAAGAGTAGTGACTGGCGTATTGTGACGAGCCAGTTGCTCGGCCACCATTGACCAGACGTTTTCAATTGGTGCGAGCTCTGGAGAATGTGCTGGTCAGGGCAACAGTCGAACATTTTCTGTATCCAGAAAGGCCCCTACAGGACCTGCAATATGCGGTCCTGCATTATCCTGGTGAAATGTAGGATTTCGCAGAGAGCGAATAAAGGGTAGAGCCACGGGTCGTAACACATCTGAAATGTAACGTCCACTGTTCAAAGTGCCGTCAATGCGAACAAGAGGTGACCGAGACATGTAACCAATGGCACCCCATACCATGACGGCGGGTGTTACGCCAGTATAGCGATGACGAATACACGCTTCGAATGTGCGTTCACCGCGATGTCGCCAAACACGGATGCGACCATCATGATGCTGTAAATAGAACCTGGATTCATCCGAAAAAATAACGTTTTGCCAGGTTCGTCGTTGAGCTGCTGCAAACGTCGTCGAACTTTTCGTGCAGATGGTTGTTGTCTTGCAAACGTCCCCATCTGTTGACTCAGGGATCGAGGCGTGGCTGCACGACCCGTTACAGCCATGCGGATAAGATGCCTGTCATCTCGACTGCTAGAGATACGAGGCCGTTGGGATCCAGCACGGTGTTCCGTATTACCCACCTGAACCCACCGATTCCATATTCTGCTAACAGTCATTGGATCTCGACCAACGCGAGCAGCAATGTCACGATATGATAAACCGCAATCGCGATAGGCTACGATCCGACCTTCATCAAAGTTGGAGACGTGATGGTACGCATTTCTCCTCCTTACACGAGGCATCACAACAACGTTTCACCAGGCAACGCCGGTCAACTGCTGTTTGTGTTTGAGAAATCGGTTGGAAACTTTCTTCGTGTCAGCACGTTGTAGGTGTCGCCACGGGCGTCAACCTTGTGTGAATGCTCTGAAAAGCTAATCATTTGCATATCACAGCATCTTCTTCCTTTCGCGTCTGTAGTACATCATCTTCGTGGTGTAGCAATTTTAATGTCCAGTAGTGTATTTAACCAGTTCTGCTTGAAGATGGAACAAGGCTAATGAGACATATCTACATGTCTGTATTTGACCCAGTCTGACATAACCAGAAAGCTTATATGCACTGCTTGCGAAACCTAGCTTATGGAGAATAAACTACGTTATAACTCCACAAGAAATTCATCTCGAAGTTTATCATGAGTTGGCGACAACATCACAGTTGAACCACCTTTGAACATGAAAACGTAGCTCTAGATTCCTGAAAACTGTTGTCTCCAAGATTCGTACGCTATAAATAAGTAGCTCCGTTCTGGCCACGGGCGGGCCAGACAGGTCCTACCGAAAGCTGATGGAAGGCACTTAGTCTTGCGAAGTGACTGCATTGACAGAATTGGGGCTTATTCGAAGGTGTCCACAGAGGGACAATCAGCAGCTGAAGTTCCGTCTTTCTTTTCTCTATAAATAAGACAACAATCTTCTGTGAGTTTTGCGTGCGTATAAAGGGATGGACTGACAGCTAGATAGGTAGACTAAATTTACATTTACATCTGCATGCATACTTCACAAACCATTGTGAGGTGCGTGGTGGAAGGTACCCTGCACCACTACCAGTCATTTCTTCTCCTATTCCACTCGCAAATAAAATGGAGGATGAAAGAAAAAGACTATCTACACTCCTGGAAATGGAAAAAAGAACACATTGACACCGGTGTGTCCGACCCACCATACTTGCTCCGGACACTGCGAGAGGGCTGTACAAGCAATGATCACACGCACGGCACAGCGGACACACCAGGAACCGCGGTGTTGGCCGTCGAATGGCGCTAGCTGCGCAGCATTTGTGCACCGCCGCCGTCAGTGTCAGCCAGTTTGCCGTGGCATACGGAGCTCCATCGCAGTCTTTAACACTGGTAGCATGCCGCGACAGCGTGGACGTGAACCGTATGTGCAGTTGACGGACTTTGAGCGAGGGCGTATAGTGGGCATGCGGGAGGCCGGGTGGACGTACCGCCGAATTGCTCAACACGTGGGGCGTGAGGCCTCCACAGTACATCGATGTTGTCGCCAGTGGTCAGCGGAAGGTGCACGTGCCCGTCGACCTGGGACCGGACCGCAGCGACGCACGGATGCACGCCAAGACCGTAGGATCCTACGCAGTGCCGTAGGGGACCGCACCGCCACTTCCCAGCAAATTAGGGACACTGTTGCTCCTGGGGTATCGGCGAGGACCATTCGCAACCGTCTTCATGAAGCTGGGCTACGGTCCCGCACACCGTTAGGCCGTCTTCCGCTCACGCCCCAACATCGTGCAGCCCGCCTCCAGTGGTGTCGCGACAGGCGTGAATGGAGGGACGAATGGAGACGTGTCGTCTTCAGCGATGAGAGTCGCTTCTGCCTTGGTCCCAATGATGGTCGTATGCGTGTTTGGCGCCGTGCAGGTGAGCGCCACAATCAGGACTGCATACGACCGAGGCACACAGGGCCAACACCCGGCATCATGGTGTGGGGAGCGATCTCCTACACTGGCCGTACACCACTGGTGATCGTCGAGGGGACACTGAATAGTGCACGGTACATCCAAACCGTCATCGAACCCATCGTTCTACCATTCCTAGACCGGCAAGGGAACTTGCTGTTCCAACAGGACAATGCACGTCCGCATGTATCCCGTGCCACCCAACGTGCTCTAGAAGGTGTAAGTCAACTACCCTGGCCAGCAAGATCTCCGGATCTGTCCCCCATTGAGCATGTTTGGGACTGGATGAAGCGTCGTCTCACGCGGTCTGCACGTCCAGCACGAACGCTGGTCCAACTGAGGCGCCAGGTGGAAATGGCATGGCAAGCCGTTCCACAGGACTACATCCAGCATCTCTACGATCGTCTCCATGGGAGAATAGCAGCCTGCATTGCTGCGAAAGGTGGATATACACTGTACTAGTGCCGACATTGTGCATGCTCTGTTGCCTGTGTCTATGTGCCTGTGGTTCTGTCAGTGTGATCATGTGATGTATCTGACCCCAGGAACGTGTCAATAAAGTTTCCCCTTCCTGGGACAATGAATTCACAGTGTTCTTACTTCAATTTCCAGGAGTGTATATGTCTCCATATGAGCCCTAATTTCCCGTAACTTATCTGTATGGTCGTTACCCGAATTGTATGTTGGCTGCAGTAGAATCCTTCGTCAGTCAGCTTCAAGTGTCGGTTCGCTAAACATTCTCAATAGTGTTCATTGAAAATAACATCGCCTTCTTTCAAGAGTTTCCCGTTTCAGTTCCCGAAGCAAGTGCCCACTAGGTTGGCGGGAATCCATAGGAATGTTTCTACAGGACCGTATTCTGTGGGAATACAGGACAGCTTTTGCGAGTCTGAAATCACTAACAGCTGTCCAACAGTACAGCCCTGACGTGCGGGCGGAGGTGCGTGATCCGGTAGCGGCGGTGGCGGTGGCAGCTGTGAACATGTGACCCATGGCGGCAGTGGTGATGATGGGGACGGAGGTGTCGTGGGGGCGGCGCAGAGAGTAGAACATCCTACTGACCCCCCCCCCCAACCTCCACAGACCGACAGGTCTTACCAGAATTAGTTCGGGAGCAATACACCAGAATTCTAAGCGAATTACTTCCACCAGCATGACAAGGCAACCGCCAGACAGAGCGTAGTTAGCGTGGGACATCTTCAGCTGTCTGACGACGGTTAACACCCATTTTGATACTGAAAGTGATTAGTCTACCTAACCTGTCGGAAGCTTTAGTCAATCAATTTGATATCAAAGACTTGTCGCCGAGAGGGTGGAAGCGAGGACGATAGTGACATGTACACGAGGCGTTTTTCCGCTGCGGCGATTTTTTTTAACGGTATTTCAATCTTCCACCTACACAAGGGAAAATCGCCATCGTAATAAAACCAGCTGTACGAGGTGCATTCAAGTTCTGAGGCCTCCGATTTTTTTTCTCCGGACTGGAAAGACATAGAAACATGCGCATTGTTTTAAAATGAGGCCGCGTTCATTGTCAATACGTCCCAGAGATGGCAGCACCATACGGCAGATGGAATTTTACCGCCAGCGGCGAGAATGAGAACTGTTTTAAACACTTAAAATGGCGACGTTTTCCTTACTTGAACAGCGTGCAATCATTCGTTTTCTGAATTTGCGTGGTGTGAAACCAATTGAAATTCATCGACAGTTCAAGGAGACATGTGGTGATGGAGTTATGGATGTGTCGAAAGTGCATTCGTGGGTGCGACAGTTTAATGAAGGCAGAACATTGTGTGACAACAAACCGAAAAAACCTCGGGCTCGCACAAGCCGGTCTGAGGACATGATCGAGAAAGTGGAGAGAATTGTTTTGGGTGATCGCCGAATGACTGTTGAACAGATCGCCTCCAGAGTTGGCATTTCTGTGGTTTCTGTGCACACAATCCTGCATGACGACCTGAAAATCCGAAAAGTGTCATCCAGGTGGGTGCCACGAATGCTGACGGACGACCACACGGCTGCCCGTGTGGCATGTTGCCAAGCAATGTTGACGCGCAACGACAGCATGAATGGGACTTTCTTTTCGTCGGTTGTGACAATGGATGAGACGTGGATGCCATTTTTCAATCCAGAAACAAAGCGCCAGTCAGCTCAGTGGAAGCACACAGATTCACTGCCACCAAAAAAATTTCGGGTAACCGCCAGTGCTGAAAAAATGATGGTGTCCATGTTCTGGGACAGCGAGGGCGTAATCCTTACCCATTGCGTTCCAAAGGGCACTACGGTAACAGGTGCATCCTACGAAAATGTTTTGAAGAACAAATTCCTTCCTGCACTGCAACAAAAACGTCCGGGAAGGGCCGTGCGTGTGCTGTTTCACCAAGACAACGCACCCGCACATCGAGCTAACGTTACGCAACAGTTTCTTCGTGATAACAACTTTCAAGTGATTCCTCATGCTCCCTACTCACGCCAGGTCAGCCTGGCTCCTAGTGACTTTTGGCTTTTTCCAACAATGAAAGACACTCTCCGTGGCCGCACATTCACCAGCCGTGCTGCTATTGCCTCAGCGATTTTCCAGTGGTCAAAACAGACTCCTAAAGAAGCCTTCGCCGCTGCCATGGAATCATGGCGTCAGCATTGTGAAAAATGTGTGCGTCTGCAGGGTGATTACGTCGAGAAGTAACGCCAGTTTCGTCGATTTCGGGTGAGTAGTTAATTAGAAAAAAAAATTGGAGGCCTTAGAACTTGAATGCACCTCGTATTACCGAATTAATAAAGTGGTACCTATTATTAAGTTGATATTTACTTCTCCGCTGTGCCTCAATTTGGCTGCTTTAAGACACTTCGTAGGTGGCGAGGCATTTCACTACTTTAAGAGAGTTCGAAAGTGAGGAGGCATCCTGTGACATAGGTAGAGCATGCTCCATCATGAGACCAAAATGAATTTAATATTCCAGTCCTCTGATGTAGGACGGAACAGTTATTAAGCTGATAAGAACAGTCTTTTTTTTACTGGATGAGATAATATTTACAGGAAATATAGCCGGTGCTATAGTGTTGTACAGTATTCTCACACTAAGAATCAGCAAGTAACGATAATCAGTGATGTGAAAAAACGTGTGTGCTCTGATTTCTTCTGTCTTCGAAAACAATGCATTTAAAAATGAGGCATCTAAGTTTTGCGTGAGCAATTCAAGGTATATGGAAAACAATATCCCCATCTCTGATTGGGTAAAGTTTAAACTGGGAAATCGATGTCAGGGGTGGAATTGTTTAAACTTTAATGTTCGAGATGTATTGCATAAACATAGCTCTAGTACACAACCGTATAGTTTTCAACTTTAACGTCAGAAGTGAGGCGATCTGCCGGGGGGGGGGGGGGGGGGGGGGAGAGGGGCGGCTGAAATGGCTCTGAGCACATCTGTGGTCTTCAGTCCCCTAGAACTTAGAACTACATAAACCTAACTAACCTAAGGACATCACACACATCCATGCCCGAGGCAGGATTCGAACCTGCGACCGTAGCAGTCGCGCGCTTCCGGACTGAAGCGCCTACAACCGCTCGGTCACCGCGGCCGGCGATCTAGACGGGGGGGGGGCGAGTTTAATGGTTTAAACTTTAATGGTAGAGGTGTATTGTTTAAACATAACGCTAATGGACTCAGGTGGTTAAATTATTTTAACTGGAATGTGAAATCCAGTTAGAACTCTGTCCAAACCGCGCCTGCCTACCCCGCTGTGCACTAGGAGACAGTGATGCAGATTCACAGCCAGTCGCTGAGGTGGTCACGAGGGCTTCTCCAACCAGTAACTATGGCTTAGCATGTCGCAACCAGGGAGATACAAAGGAAGGCTCTGGGCAGTCGGCTCTTCAGGCACACAAATGCCTTGGTAGATGACGTTGGACTAGAGTAGACGTGAGTCCCCTCTTTTCTCGTCTTGAGAAGACTGTTCAAGTAATATTATGTGCACTACACTAGTAAAAACGACATACGCTGTATTTCCAATTTTCTGTTACCTAGGATGTGAGTTGCAATTCGTAAATAAGTGTGTTTCATTCCCCAGTGCTGTTGCTAAATGACTCCTGTATGTAGGAAGCATGGATTTATAGCAGCACATTCGAGGGTTGAATCCCCTCAGTTCCAAGTCGATGAATTACATTGCCTGGGCTACACTTTTGATGTATCGTGGGTTTGGAAGAGCCTGTTGCTGTAGCTGTCTGTGTGCCGGCCGCTGTCGTCCTTTCGTCAATCTGCACGCCGGCGCTGCTTCCCGCTGCATGCCGCCCAGCTGCCGCCGCAGTCGCCGCCTCCTGGTGTTCGCCAGTAGGAGAGCAACGTATATGCCAGCGCACTACGCATTGTTGCCAAATTTATTCAAGATGGCGGCGATGACGTCATCCAAGATGGTGGCATGTAGACTTGGCGACAGGTCATGACGTCATCCAAGATGGCGGCTTTTGGCGCGAAAATAGGTCAGTTAGGCTACGTCCACTAACCTAAGCCTGCAGAAAAAATGGCGGGAAGTTTGAATTTTGGTGGGAAAAAAGGCTATTTGGGCTACGTCCACCAACTTAAGCCTGCAGAAAAAGTGGTGGGGAGTTTGAATTTTGGCGGGAAAATAGGCCAATAGGGCTATGTCCACTAACCTAACCCCCGAGAAAAAATGGCGGGAATTTTGAATTTTGGCGGGAAAATAGGTCAATTATGGTATGTCCACTAACCTAAGCCTCCAGAAGAAAAAATAGGGGGGAGTCTAAATTCCAACAGGACAATGACAGGCTTCTCTTTATTATTGTTATTATTGTTTATATCATGTTTGTGTCCAATTGGGTTATTTGATATCTGCTCCACCCCCATTATGTGATTAAAGATTGCCAATTGGGCTATGTGCACTAACCTAACCCTCCAGAAAAAATTGGCGCCAAATTCAAATTCCAACAAGATAATGCTCGCAAAACCGTACTTGTCTTTATTATTATTCATTATTATTGATTGTCATTTATTAACATTCATTATCATTCATTATCATTTAGTATCATTTATTATCATTTATTATTATTATTATTATTATTATTATTATTATTATTATTATTTATTATTGGCCTACCTCTGCTGGAAAATTCGCTCCAAATTCAAATTCCAGCATGATAATGGCTGGAAAACCGTACTTGTCTTTATTATTATTGATTATTATTCATTATCATTCATCATTTATTATTATTTACTATTATTATTAAAAATGGTTCAAATGGCTCTGAGCACTATGCGACTCAACTGCTGAGGTCATCAGTCGCCTAGAACTTAGAACTAATTAAACCTAACTAACCTAAGGACAGCACACAACACCCAGCCATCACGAGGCAGAGAAAATCCCTGACCCCGCCGGGAATCGAACCCGGGAACCCGGGCGTGGGAAGCGAGAACGCTACCGCACGACCACGAGATGCGGGCGTATTATTATTATTATTGGCCTACCTCCACTAGAAAATTGCGTCAAATTCAAATTCCAACACGAAAATGTCGTGAAAATTGTACTTCTATTTATTATTATCATTTATTACTTATTCCAGATGTCTTATTTCGGTGGGAAGAAAGCCATTTGCGTTACATTCATAACAAAAAAATCTGTCACAAGTTCAAATTCCAACACCATAATCTATCACACATACAAATTTTCGCTGTCACTTATCTTTTTTCACTGATAACGTATCAAAATTGCGTCAAATAATAAAGTGCACTTATAGTAGCCTAAGTCACGTCCTTTGTTTTTGCAGGGGTAAAGAGACTGAAGTCTTTATTTCAAGCAGTACGGTCATCACTTGTTCTCCAACACAATCAGTACACATCTTTGATATCGCAGTGCAGTCACCATGACGACGTCTCTCCTCCAACTGAATTAGTTCAAATCGTCGCCACCCCCTGGCCCCGCTGGCCAGTGGTCGGACCCACTGCCGACGCCTGGTTATCTGTCACCATCTCGGTTACATGCGAGTAGTAAGTGTTTTTGCGGCGGCGTTTAGGGGAGGCCGAGCAGGGACTTCTGGTTGGATTGGCAGCTGGGGGTCTTTGGGCGCGTCTGTCGCACTATTTTGCGAGCATGTCTGTGCACTGTACTGTGCTTTATTTGGAGAGTTTAAGAGTGCATAGCTCGTCTGTGGATATTGTGTACCGCATTATTTAAGAGCAGTTTGCTATTGTGTGGTGAAATTAGGAGTTGTTTACGTGTTTATGGCCTGTGTCAGATGCCACAGTCGGATCAGTGTGGGTGCTTTGTGACAAATATACTCCACGACTAAGTAAATGGGCTCCAAATAAATAGAGTGCAGTCGTTCCTTACTTCCCCGAGCAGCACAGCACAGTCTGAGCGGTTTTTGCGCAAAAACGGCACTCTGGTCAGACTGTGAGTGAGTCAACAAATAAATGGACAAATTTATCTGTAGAGGAGTCACAGGTCTGGATTGGAATGAATATCTTGATGGGTGCGGTTGTGTTGCCAAGAGTAGTGCACTAAAGGAGTTCAGAACCTGCCTTAGGTCAGCCTTACATATCGAAACCTATGAGATGCAAAAGTTTCAAAAAGATATGTCCCAAATAAATAAAGTACACTCCTTCCTCCTTCCATCAGCCTATGCACTGAAATTATTTCCGAAAATTAGGAGTTGTTTGGCTATTTGGACATAAGTGTTTTGCATTATTTACGAGCGGTTCGCATGTCTGTAGGCTGTGCCATGAGTTATTTTTAACTGTTTACAATTAGCAAGTGTGTGTCTAGAGCATTATAAATGAGTTATGTAGGAGTGGTTTTCAAGTCTGTATGGTGTGGGACATGTCAGTGCGTGTGTTCTGTGATACATATACTCCATCCCTAAATAAAGTAAATTCGTTCCTCCATCCATGGGCCTAGTGCAGGGTGAGTCCTTTTACCCGAAACGTGTAGGAAGAGGTTGAGCCCTGATGGCTTACTTTAGTGGTGATGAGCTTCATTTGCAACCATTTTCTTAGTTTGGTGGCGGAAGCACAATTGAGCTTCGTTTACTGGCAGAATTCAAACTTGGCGCTGGTTCCTAGGAGGAAGTGGTGGTCGGGTGGCTGAGGTTAGTACAAGTGCCCTTTCTTTCCAACTATTTTCTTAGGTTGGTAGAGAAAGCGGTAGTGACCTTTCTTTACTGCCAGAATTCAAACTCGGTGCTGGTTCCTAGGAAGAGGTGGCGGTCTGGTTCTCGAAAAGTAGTTGAAATTAGCTAGTTGAACACCTTTGCATACGTTGTAAGAGGTCCATGATTAAGAAATTTGTTGCTAGCGCACTCGAGCAGATGTAATTTCGATGTATTGGTCACGCGCTGCCTGCGATATGTAAGGTATAAGAGAATCTCAGACCAGAGAGCAGTGTTGAGTGCAGTAGGAACTGTGTAGCAGTAGCAGTAAGTAGTTAGTAACTAGCAGTAGTGTGTGTGGAGTTGGCTGGGCCGGTCGTGTGGAGCGATGGCGGTGCAAAAAATGGCTCTGAGCACTATGGGACTCAACATCTGTGGTCATCAGTCCCCTAGAACTTAGAACTACTTAAACCTAACTAACCTAAGGACATTACACACATCCATGCCCGAGGCAGGATTCGAACCTGCAACCACAGCAGTCGCGCGGTTCCGGACTGAGTGCCTAGAACTGCGAGACCACTGCGGATGGCGGTGCCTGAGCGGTATAATATAAGGTAAAAGCAGCCTCGCACATATGTAGTATTGTTATATTAAGTCCCATGTAAATGTGTCTAAAGAATCTCTTAATAATAATCTCTCTTATAAAAAAGTAACTTTTGACAATCAATCATCACAATTTAAAGAATTTACTAATTTCTCAAATCCATGGTCATCCTGATTATTGTAAAGAAAAATCAGTTGTTTCCTTTTGTACATGACAAATCTATCAGCCAGCATTGCACTGAGCTGTGCCAGAAAAATTTCTTATAGGAGCAGATTTTCTATGTATTCAGAATGATCTTTCAGGTCCATGACGCAGCACTGCTGACATCCAAAATACACCATTTCAAATTCACAGTCAATTATTGAAAGGTTATAAGTGAGCCATAATTTTATTGAGAGATTAGTCACATTGTATTATTGATAGGTTTCGGAACTTATCTGTTGGGCAGTTACACTGAATGTGAATTATAGAATTATATTTTTTACTGTTGGGAGGTTATTAAATAAATATCTTTGGGAGGTTACAACATAAATGAATTTGTAAATAGAATTATTTAATATGATTAAAAATGAAATGGAATTAAGTACTTAGGTAATTGATAGGATAGATGAGCGATGTGGGAGTTAGCTTATTTACAGAAGACTATGTCCGTCGTGTGTATGGAGGGGGCGATCGAGGGTGTGTGACATAAGCGGGGCGGCGGCGCGGCGAGTGTCCGGCTATAATGCACGCGCGATAGAGAGTCATTTAGCGAGCGTTCTCGTGGTGACCAAACGTGCTGTTATACAGTCACGGCGGATTCCACCGTCGATCAAACTTTGGCGCCAAAAGTGTAGCACGGCGTTATCGGTCGCACAAAGACACGTGGTGGATGGTGAACGGTCGGCATCGACAGGTTTGAACGTGCCCAGGAAAACAACTTTCGCGCCAAAAGTGTGGAAGGGCGTTCTTTGTGAAATGGCCGACCGTTGCGTGATTCAGCTCCGAGGCAAACAATTTTGGCTGGAAACGTGCGAGGGCGACGAATACACGTGGTGAATGGACAAGGGACTGCTGTGACGTCAAACTCGGCAAGTTCCAGTGTGTCCAGAAAAAACATCTTTACAACATGGGAGCGATCGCTGGGCCCGCGGCTAGCGCTGGCCGCCCCCAGCGCACCGTCCGCTGGAGCGCACCGCCAGTCCAGCGCGAGCGGCTTCCTCACGTGACAGTTGTCAGCAGTGGGTCCGCGCACTGGGCGCCAGGGCCAGGGCGTGGTGGCGTTTTGAACTAATTCAGTTGGTGCGCGGACGTCGTGGCGACTGCACTGCGATATCAAAGATGTGTACTGATTGTGTTGGAGAACAAGTGATGACCGCACTGCTTGAATTAAAGACTTCAGTCTCTTTACCCCTGCAAAACCAAAGGACGTGACTTAGGTTAGTATAAGCGCACTTTATTATTTGACGCGGTTTTGACAGGTTACCAGTGAAAAAAGATAAGTGACAGTAATAAATGATAATAATAAATAGAAGTACAGTTTTCACGACATTATCGTGTTGGAATTTGAATTTGGCGCAATTTTCTAGTGGAGGTAGGCCAATAATAATAATAATAGTAAATAATAATAAATGATGAATGATAATGAATAATAATCAATAATAATAAAGACAAGTACGGTTTTCCAGACATTATCATGCTGGAATTTGAATTTGGAGCGAATTTTCTAGTGGAGGTAGGCCAATAATAATAAATAAAAATAATAATAATAATAAATGATACTAAATGATAATGAATGCTAATGAATGTTAATAAATGATACTCAATAATAATGAATAATAACAAAGACAAGTACGGTTTTGCAAGCATTATCTTGGAATTTGAATTTGGCGTCAATTTTTCTGGAGGGTTAGGTTAGTGGACATAGCCCAATTGGCCATCTTTAATCACGTAATGGGGGTGGGGCAGATATCAAATAACCCAACTGGACACATACATGATATAAACAATAATAATAATAATAAAGAGAAGCCTGTCATTATCCTGTTGGAATTTAAACTCCCCACCATTTTTTCTTCTGGAGGCTTAGGTTAGTGGACATACCATAATTGACCTATTTTCCCGCCAAAATTCAAAATTCGTGCGATTTTTTCTCCAGGGTTAGGTTAGTGGAAGTAGCCCAATTTCCTATTTTCCCGCCAAAATTCACACTTCCCGACATTTTTTCTGCAGGCTTTGGTTAGTGGACGTAGCTCAATTGACCTATTTTCTCGCCAAAAGCCGCCATCTTGGATGGCGTCATGCACTGTTGCCAAGTTTACATGCCGCCATCTTGGATGACGTCATCGCCGCCATCTTGAATAAATTTGGCAACAATGCAGAGTGCGCTGGCACATACATTGCTCTATTACTTTTGCCACCTCCCTTTTTTCGTCGCCGCCCGGTTGCCACCGTAGCCGCCTCCCGGTGTTCGCCGCCATCGGCCCACGTTTTAGTTCCTTTCGCACTTTGGCCACTCCTGTCACCACTGGATGCCGCCTTTAATCATGGACGCCCTCACTACCACCATCATCTATCCCTCCCCTTCACCTGCCCCCACTGTAGCTCTGTGGAGTGCCTCCTCTGGGCTTAACCAGTCTCCACCTCCCCTACTCACAGTCTCCTCCCTCTCTATCTCCTCCTCATCCCTGTATCCCCACCTCGATACTATTCGTTTCCCTTCTCCTACTCTCCCACCTGCTGCTGCCACCCACCAGGACGACTTTTCCCCATCCCCATCCGCCCACTACAACTATTCCTGCTTCCCCCACCTGAGTAACCACCGCTGTGGCACAGTCACCACCACAGACCACTCCACCCCCTTACCCAGTGCCACCGACTCACAAGGGGATGTCTGCCTCCCACCATCTCACCATCCATCCACTCCCTCATCCCTCCTCCCAGGCCACACCCGCCAAAAAACCTCTCAAGCCGCAAGTGGCGACCTCACCTCCACCCCCTCCACCAAAAAACCACAGCCCACCCCACTTCTCTCTGATATCGCCATGGATACCACCCCTCCTCCTGCCTCCCACGCCCCCACCCTGTATACTTTCGTCCTTGTCAACCCTGATCCGAAATTCCTAGGTGGCCACACCCTCACCCATGAAATCCAGAAATATATCCCCAGTGCAACCATTACCCAACTTATCCCTCGCAGAGACTGTTCTCATCAAGTCCTCCTCTCCCTCTTTCCATACTGATCTCTTCCAGCACCTTCCCCACATCACCTTTGGCCCCCATGCGTCCCTCGCCCTTTGCTTCTTTCCTCCTCTCCTTCTCAGCCCCAACCCCCTCATCGTCCACCAACCCTCACCGCCGTGATCACAAAACTGAGCAATGTGGTCATGGAGGTGGAGGTGTTGGCAGAACTGAACGCCCATCCCGCCCTGGAAAGCCTCTCAGCTCGCCGTATTTACAGTTCCTCTCGTTCACCTGCTCACACAGGGAGCCATGATTTTCAATCACCACCAACCCGTTGACCTGTCTTGTTCTCCTCCTCAATCCTACCACTGCCAGCACTGTCTCCTGTACAATGACCACCTCACCCGAAACTATAAGAATCCCCCATCTGCCCCCATTGTAAAGCCTCCCACTTACTTAAACAGTGTCCTAACCTCATCTTTCCCCCTTCCTGCAACACCTGCGCCGAACCCCACCCCACCCACTCCTCCAAATGCAAAGTGAGCTCACTGTCCCCGCTCGCCCCATCGACCCACCCATTCACCCCAAAAATTCCCTTCACCTTCCCCCTACAGCAGAAGATATCATCTGGACCCTAGCCATTGTTCTGCAGAACATCCACCCCTTCCAGCACCCCCACACCCTCCAGCAGATTTCCCTCGTACCAGCTCTGTTTACCATTTAAATACCTATGCCACATACTCCCACAACCAGGCTCACTTTACCTTCACAGGCCTAGACACCCTCACTTAAGCTCCTCTCTCCTCGCCTCACTTCCTTCCCCCCTCCTATCTCCTGGTGCATCACCAGTATCATCTCCTCTACCTGAACATTCTCTCCCTCCCTGCCAACAAATACCTCTTCATGCATACCCTATCCCAGCACCGGGTTGACTCCTTCATCCTTAATGAAACCTTCCTCCAACCTCACCATGTTGTCTGCACCTCTCCCTATCTCCTTCACTGCTCCAACAATTCTTTCCCCTTGCCCGAGGTGGGGTTGCTATTGGCCACCTCAAGCATCTCCCTGTCTGGCCACAACCCCTCCTCAATGACCCAACTGAACACCTTCTCCTCAGCATCTTTTTTCCCTCCCTCACCATCACCTGTGCCACTATCTACATCCAACCCACAGCTCCTCTCCCCTATGACTTCATTTCCCATGTTGACCATACTTTCTCCACTTATGTGATTGCCACTGACCTCAACATCCACAGCTGTGACCCTGCCACCCTTCGGCAGTGGTAACTCCACCCCCAATGTTATCCTCGCTCCCCCCAACCTCCTTGGTCATATCGCCATGGATGTCCTCGAACCTGTTGGCAGTGACCACCTCCCTGACCTTCTCACCATCTCCTCTGCTCTTGGCCGCCCTGCAGTGCCTGCCCAGCTGCCCCTCCAAAGTCTGTCCATGACTACCATAATGCTGACTGGGATGTCTACCGGGAATCGACTGCCTCACAGATTGAAAGCCATCCACTCACCTTTCACCATCTGGCTGTCATCACCCATGCTTCAGAAGACCACCACTGATGTTGTGGAGGTCCATGTCCCTACCAAACTCATTCACCCTCACCACCCAACACTTCATCTGTAAGCCATCCTTCTTCTTCTTGAATCCCACAGGCTCTACCACTCCTTCATCCATGTCTGTGTCTGAGATACACTCATCCACCACCAGCAATTACAGTGACACATCCAGAAACTCCTTACAGGAAAGAAACGCCGGGACTGGGGCCAGACATGCACACACCTCAACTGCACCCTCCCTGTCAACTCCTCCAAGTACTTGTCAGCCTTCCACCGCCTTACTGGTAGCAATCCTACCCTGCATTACCCTGTCCTCCACAACGATCACCCCTTCCCTGACAACCTCAGTAAGGCTAATCATTTTGTTTCCCACCTCTCTGAGGTTTTCTCCATTCCTGACGATCCCCATTTCGATTACTCTCCCTTTCCCACCATCCTTCACTGCACTTATACCTCTGTCCCACTGCTTGCCTCTAGCTTCCAGTACTTGGATCAGTTACCCCCTTCAGACATTAACACTCCCATCACCGCAACATGAAATCACTCTTGTCCTCCACTCCAAACGCAACACTGCCCCTGGTCATGATGGTGTCACCTATCGCCACCTCAAGGAATCCCCCCTGTCCTTCCTGGCTGTCCTTGCTACCCTGTACAATGTCCTCCTCTCCACTGTCTTTTACCCCGACCTGTAGAAGACTACCTGTGTCCTGCTGTCCCTAAACCCAACAAACCACCCTCAGATATCTCTTCCTATCGTCCCATATGCCTCACCTCCATGTTCAGTAAGGTCTTCAAGACCATCCTCTCCTGCCACATTCACCGCCACATTTACCAGCACCACCTCCTTCCCCTTACCCAGTGTGGCTTCTGACCTTTCTTCTCAGCTGACGACCAGATGCTTAACCTTACCAATCTTCTTTCCTCCAGCTTTCATTTCTCAGCTATATTTGTTTCCCTTGACCTCTAGATCGCCTACGACCATGTCTGGCATCCTCCAGACTTATGCTCTCGCTATCAGTTTTGTACATCTCGTTGCTTCCTTCCTCTCCCATCATCCCTCGTACGTCACTATCCACAATTCCAACTCCCATACCTTCTATCCCTGTTCTGGTGTGCCCCAAGGCTCCATCCTTTCCCCTCTCCTGTATCTCCTGTACACTGCTGATAAGCCCAAACTTCCCCCACCTGTTAATCTCCTCCAATTTGCTGATGACGCCACCTTCCTAGCTGTTGTGGGTGGGTGCCAGGTGGTGCCGTATTAAAACTCGGCCGAGCTTCTCAAATTATTTATTCATTTCCACTACAGTGCTTCATTGACCTTGGTAAGCTTCACAGGCCCCGCAATGCTCAGTGTCACAAGCCCCGCAGTGCTGAGGCCACTGCCCCAGCGACCTGTGCAATGCGACACTGTGTCGTGCCTGTAGAGTTCCGATTATGTCAGGATGGTTCTGCAAGCAGCCGACTCAGCGGCCACTGTCCCCATTGACTCCGTGCTGCTCCACCGCGAGCCGTAGCCCAGCCCCGCTGCTGCTTCTTCCTCGGCTGGCGTAGCTGGGAACACGTCAGGGCCTGTGATACGGGCCAAGGTCAACAAAGCACTGTAGTGGAAACGTATAAATCATTTGAAAAGCTCAGCTGTGTTTTAATACGGCACCTCCTGTTGCCCATCTGCTGCCATGTGTCGCCGGTAGTGTGACACACCCTGCCGTCCAGGAGAGCTGCCACACTTGAATGAATTTCGTTAGAAAACAACACCTGTTTATACTCGGGTCCTCGCCTCTGGTTCACTAATACATCGCTCTGAGTCACGTACGCCCCACTACCCGGATGCGCCAGTGGGCCCCTTCTTCCTATAACTTGCGACATGCAAACCGCTGCGTTTACGCTTTTCAGCAGTTCAATGGCCCCTGTGGCCTCCATTCCACTTTGCAACCACTGGTCAGCGTAACTTACTGCAATCCTGGCTGTAACTTGTGCACTCCGAAATATTGCACCAAATCTAACTTCCCTATCTTAAACTGTAGTGCCGCTACATAGCCTTTATACTACGCTTCAACACTTCCAACATAACCTCCAAACCCACCTTGACCAGTTCACCACTTGGTGCAACCAATTGTTACTTCATATCAACCCCTCCAAGACCCAGGCGATCATCATGGGCTGCACCACCCACTCCTTCCATCTCCATGATTTCTACCTAACCTCTTATGGCCATCCTATCCACCTTACTCCTACCCTCAAATACCTTGGCCTCATCCTCCCCCGCCACCTCACCAGGAACTCGTCTCCTTACAATCCAACACAAACCTCACAACAGATTCCAACTCCTGAAATTCCTGTTCTATAACATACTCCAAATCCTCGAGCGCCATGCACTCCACTTCTCCTTCCGTATCCACCTTACATCCCCCATGTTCATCCTCTATGTCCCCTACCTTCTCCTTTTCCTTCAACACATCTGGACCCTGTATATTGCCCACCGACTTGATCTCCCCCACCCCCTTGTGACCCTCTTCCTCTCCACCCCCAGCCTGTTGCTGTGCCTCTATCGTTGTGTCACCCCCTCTCTCCATCTCGACACCCTCCAACTCCTTTCCCAATGCAACGTCCAGCACCTACCCCTGCCGGATGATGAACTTCGCCCCGATGCCTATACTTCCTACCAACTCTAACCCCGCCTTCCTCCTGCCTCCTCCTCAGGGCTCCCTCTCCTCTCCCTCCCTTCTCCTGAGTGGCTTTCCCCCTCCTACACCACCTCCCTCTCCCATGCTCCCCTTCAGTGTCTCTGCACTCCCTCCTGCCCTGCCCATCTCCTGGCCCTTGGAGGAACTCCAGTCCACCTTTTTTACCTCTTCCTCTCACCCCCCCCCCGCCCCCCGCCACCGCACCCCCCACACCTACGTCCCTCGTTTTCCCTCCTTTCCAGCCTCCAGTCCCTCAGCAGGTCCCTACCAGCAGTTTTTTATTCTACATGAGTGTTCTGTCATTTCCAGCGGTTTTTTTAAGTGTCATGCTCTGTGTAATTTTTATCCAGTGGCCGGCTTTTAACTTGTGTTTGCCTCCAGTGTTTTTTTTTAAGTGCACTTTGATTTACCGGCTGTGTTCTTTTAACTTTATGTCGACTTTTTAACTGTCCCCCAGTGCATGTCCCCATCTTAGTGTATATTTTAACTCCCATCATCTCCATTTACTGTGTTTTTTTATGTTCCCCTTTTTCTCCCCCCTTTTTATGTAATGACCCTTCTGTATTTTTGTAAACCCAATTGGCTGAAGAGTGGTGGAGTGTGCCGCTGCCAGCCTCCCCTGCCCATATGGGACAGGCGAATGAAATTACAATAAACAAAAAAAAATTATAGTAGCACTGCGAGAGTAGGTTGCAGTCTTAGTATTATTACTCTTCCTTATGTCCCTGCCAGCAGCTCTTCATTTGCAGATCAGCAGGAGGCTACGTCTTTGTGCTTCAGTTATAGCTTGCTGTTCTGCACTTGTTTATAAATATCTTTTCTGCTACCAGTAACGATCTTCTTTAATTCACAAACCACATTAAAGCCTACATACACAACATCAGTAATAGCTGCACACATACATAATAAAGGACACCCATTTGGAAAAGTAGAGCAAAACGTTAAAGTACTTCACCGACTAAACAAAAGGGCATAAAATGGATTTGTTAGAGGGTATCGAAATATGTACGCGTTAAAGAAAATATGAAGACAAAGTGCTAAACGAAAAACTTGAAAGTGGAACGGCGGATTTCTTCAGATTCTTCAACAATATACTTAAATGCACACAGAAATAAGCACCATTGTAAAATAGATGTAAGCAAATTACAGTCCGCCCTCGAAATGCTGCAGCCTCCGTTCATCTCATTCTGCGCAGTCACACAGCTATTTTCAATTCGCTCCTGTAGTCGTACTACACTGAAGAGCCGACGAAACGGGTACACCTGCCTAATGTCGTGTAGAGCCCCCGCGAGCACGCAGAAGCACCGCAAAACGACGTGGCGTGGACTCGACTAATGTCTGAAGTACTGCTACAGAGAACTGACACCATCAATACTGCATGGCTCTCTATAAACCCGTAAGAGTACGAGGAGGCTGAAATCTCTTCTGAATAGCACGTTGCAAGACATCCCAGATACGCACAATAATGTTCACGTCTGGAGGAGTTTGGCGGCCAGCGGAAGTGTGTAAACTCAACTAAACTCAGAAGAGTGTTCCTGAAGCCACCCTGTAGCAATTCTGGACGTGTGGGGTGTCGCATTGCCCTGCTGGAATTGCAAAGTCCATCGGAATGCACAGTGGACATGAATGGGTGCAGATGATCAGACAGAATGTTTATGTACGTGTCACCTGTCAGAGTCGTATCTAGACGTATCAGGGGTCCCGTATCACTGCAACTCGGCTCTGAGCACTCTGGGACTTAACATCTGAGGTCATCAGTCCCCTAGAACTTAGAATTACTTAAACCTAACTAACCTAAGGACATCACACACATCCATGTCCGAGGCAGGATTCGAACCTGCGACCGTAGCGGTCACGCGGTTCCAGACTGAAGCGCCTAGAACCGCACGGCCACACCGGCCGGCTCACTGCAACTGCACATGCCCCACAACATTCTAGAGCCTCCACCAGCTTGAACAGTTCTCTGCTGACATACAGTGTCCATGGATTCATATATTGTCTCCATACCCGTACACGTCCATCTGTTCGATACAATTTGAAACGAGACTCGTCCGATCAAGTAACACGATTCCAGTCATCAACAGTCCAATGTCGGTGTTGACAGGCCCAGGCGAGGAGTAAAGGTTTGTGTCGTGCAGTCATCAAGTGTACACGAGTGGGCCTCCGTCTCCGAAAGCCCATATCGATGATATTTCGTTGAATGGTTCGCACGCTGACACATGTTGATGGTCCAGCATTGAAATCTGCAGCAATATGCGGAAGGGTTGCACTTCTGTCACGTTGAACGATTATCTTCAGTCGTCGTTGGTGTCGTTCTTGCAGGATCTTTTTTCCGGCTGCAGCGATGTCGGAGATTTGTTGTTTTACCTGATTCCTGATATTCACGGTACACTCGTGAAATGGTCGTACGGGAATGTCTCCACTTCATCTCTACCTCGGAGATGCTGTCCCATCGCTCGTGCACAAACTATAGCACCACGTTCGGACTCACTTCAAGCTTGATAACCTGCCACTGTAGCAGCAGTAGCCGATCTAATAATTGCGCTAGACGTTTGTTGACTTAATATAGGCGTTGCCGATCGCAGCGCCGTATTCTGCCTGTTTACACATCTCCATTTGAACATGCATGCGTATACCAGTTTCTTTGGCGCTTCAGTGTAAACAAATAGACACTGTTACTAATCGATGGAGAACTTTCTGAAATGCTTACGAATCACACTGTGTTTACGTAACAGTGCGTAGCTACGCTTTGAACAGACCAACAGAACCAATTTTCGGACGCAGTCTGTAGAGGAGTATTACCGTCCATCTGTGTTCATATCTTTCCTCGATCATTTATTAAATGAAATGTGGTAAGACTCACCACAACTCAGCTACAAAAAATCGGGCATCAACAAAAACTTGCGTCGCGGTACTTTAATGATAAAGATGTGGAGCGCGTTTTTCAGAGTGCTGAACTGTAAAAAGACGATCTCCCTCGTTTTGTAGCTTTGAAGGGAGACCTACAATCTGGCAGCAAATGGACGAAAATACAGAAACGTCTCCAGCAGAGGCCTGTAAAAGAACAACGACGCTGCCAAATATTAGGGCCTTGAGTCAGTTGTTACGCACATTTCCTGTAACAAGCAGCATGGCGGAGAGATCTTTCTCAAACTTACGCCGTCTGAGGACATATATTCTCAGCAGGATGACAGAAGATCGTTTAAATGGACAGCACTGATGCATATCCATCAAGGTATTGCATTAGCGATAAACACTGAGAAAGTGTCGGATATCTTCCGTAGGAAATACAAGAGGGATCTTTCACTACATCATATGTAATAATGACTATAATAAAATCATGACTGCGTTTCAAGCAAATGTTCTTTAGCCGTCAGGGGGACATCAATCAGACTGATTGCCTTCGTGAAGCTTTGTTTTTTACAAAGATATGAACAGCGGTATGTCTTTTTTAAATGGCACCCTGTATGTTTTATTCAGTGATTCACTTCCTCTCCTAAAGGCCTATTCAAAAGTGTATCACAGCGTACCATTCACTGAAACACGTTATTAATTACACAACACAACATTGACGTTGACGCTCCCAGCGCTTAGTGCAGGTACTCGGGGTAATGGAACACTTCCACGTGCTGACGTTGACAGAGGACGAATGTAAACATAAGTAGAATGCACACCCGTCATTCCGTCAACCATAGTCAGTTCAAGAGTTATGTGAGTAGAATGTACACCAACGAAGAGAAGGTAGAAATGCTACTCAACTATGGGGAATGTAAGTTAGCAGAACAGTAACTGCAATACTCTTTGGACTATGCGGCTGGTCCCGGCGGAGGTTCGAGTCCTCCCTCGGGCATGGGTGAGTGTGTTTGTCCTTAGGATAATTTAGGTTAAGTAATGTGTAAGCTTAGGGACTGATGACCTTAGCAGTTAAGCCCCATAAGACTTCGCACACATCTGAACATTTGAGCAATACTGTTTTCTTATGTACGGGTACATTTAGTACTGTAGTTTAGTCCTTTAAAATACTGTTGTGTAAAGTAGGCATACAGTAAAGGCTGTCCTTACAAACTGCATCGACATAGCGTTTCTTTTATTGTTGTTTTTGAAGGTAGGCGAAATGCTACGCAGGCAGCGGAACTGTAAAGAGAGCGATATCCTGACAAGAACCCACCTTCCCGACGGATGTTTTCTCGTTTTGTTGCGACGCTTCAGGAAACGAGAAGTTTTAACCCACAACTACACAATCGTCGTAGCACTCGCACAGATTAAGCTGCCGAAGCTACTGTTCTCGTTTCCGTTGCTATGGATCCACATGTGAGCGCACGATAGCTTGAACACGAGATTGGTATTCCTAAAACCAGTGTACATCGTATTCTAACACGACACCGGTCCCATCCTTACCATGTACACCTACTTCAAGATTTGCGTGGGAATGATTACCTGTCAGTGGGCACAGCAGCAAATCCTCGCCAACCCGAACTTCTTCTCCAGTGTTCTATTTGCCGATGAATGTTCCTTCTCAAACAGAGGAACATGTATTATTCTTCTAGCGACAACCCACGATGGTTTAGACAGGAGGAACATCAGCGTCAATGGAAAGTTAACGTCTGGTGTGGGATGCTTGGTGCTACAATTATTGGCCCTTATTTCATCAATGGCAGTCTAAACGGCACAGCGTATGCCAGCTTCCTCAGACAAATTCTTCCTTCTCTTCTGGATGAAGTGCCACTAAGCACCAAAATGCTTATGTGGTTTCAACACGATGGATGTGCAGCACATAATGCTTTGCGTGCATGACATGTTCTGAACCGAAGGTATCCTGCCAGATGGATTGGACGAGGAGGAAGTTACTTGACCTGCTAGGTCTAGTGGTTTAAATCCTTTGGAATTTTTTATTTGGGGATGCACTAAAGACGTTGTCTAGCGCGATATTCCAACAACTCCAGAGGACATACAGGAAAGTGTCGTGCTTGCTTGGAATTCTCTTCAGCAGACAACAATGGAAGCAGTAAATAATGCTTTCATTCAACGAGTGCACCAGTGTATCGGTGTCCAGGGAACCACTTCGGGCACCTTTGAATGCCCTACTCCTGGGCAATGGTACAGGAGAGTCAAAGTCAATTTTATATTATGTTTTTAATTGGTTTTCATTTGTTTTCTGACAACTCCAGCAAGTGGATGAGTTTGTGATCCCGTGCTCAAACTCAATGTTGTGTTATGTAATTAATAACGTTGTGTTTCAGTGAATGGTACAATGTGATACATTTTTGAATAGGTCTTTAGGAGAGAAAATTAATTACCGAATTAAATAATACAGGGCGCCATTTAAAAAGTCGTACCGTTGTTCATGTGTTTGTAAAAAACAAAGCTACAACGAAGGCAGTCATGATAAATGATAAATAATGATAATATATATATATATATATATATATATATATATATATATATTGTGTTATATTTAAAAATTAAACTTTCAAAGCCTATGAGGACATGCTCATGCTTCTGACCCTTGTGCCACACCCCTACAAAAAATTCTACACCCGCCCCTGGCTGCAGGTTTAGAAAAAAAAAATAGTTTCAAAAACTTGTTACAGCTTATGAGGGGGCGTAATATTTTAAATTAACCCAGGCGCTGGAAACCCACGGTACGCCATTGTTCTTATGCCAATCATTTTAGAAATTCCGCAGAAATGTTGTCTGTCCCATAAGCCTTATTTAATCTTAAGTCCTCCAAATCTCTCTGAAATTCTAACACTAATACGGGATCCCCTGTGCCTTCGACTCTCATTTCGTCGAGCAATCACTTCTCGGACAAGTCCTTCCATTCGAACAGGTGTTTCAACCTAAAATTTAAATACAATTCTCGTCAACTACATCTGTACAACTCTATTTCTACAATTAGTGAATTTTGGCGTCAGCCATAATGAAGTGGACGGTTTGAGAACAAGAGAACATGTCATTTAGACATTATGTCCTTCATGGTGTGCCAATGATGTCTGTATTCATAGTGACAGGTCATCTTAAGGAGCTCTGGACAGGTTGGAATCTTGAAATGTACCTTTTTTTATTTTTTTCATTGACCATAATCTACGGAATTTCCCCTTTCCAATTATATGTAATACATATATATTATTGCCTTATTTATGGTTTATTCATTCCTTTAAACAAAACACTGTGTGGATGTGCCCATGTACAACTGACAATTCTTAGACTGAAATTTGAATTTTTGAGTCCCCCGCCTCCGAGGGCAGTTATTTAGGAGATGGGCATGCACAAGCTTTCAGAGGAGTTGCGGACGAGAAATCATGTGGAGAAAATGAAATATCACTAAACTGGAGTGCACACTTGTACAACAGCGAATGGGCACGAGCGCTGCGATGTCAGAAAACTGCTTTCCGGAGAAAAACAGTGGAAGATGGGAGAGGATTGGATAGTAATACTAGAGTTACAGAAGCTGTCATAGAAATAATTTAAAATTATTGTGGCATGGCAGTCAGGCAAAATGTTCGTAACGTACAAGATATGAGGAAAGCTGTATGAACAGTTTTGTTTCACCTCCCTTCAGCAGACGATAAACTTGTTCATGGGCTATGCCCTCCACAAAGTGATTCACGGTGCAAATACAACAGAGCACAGCAAAATGGCGAGAAATTTACTCACAAACTGTTCCCATAGAGGAGGTCTTGAAATAAACTTTCAAAGATTTGTCGTCTTGAAGTCTATTGAAGAAATGTCTTCATGGACGCATCCAGAATACTAACGAGTCCATCAACAACATAATCTGAGCTCGAATTCGAAGACAGCGGTTGTGACAATTTGTGCATTATACTTTTGTGCCTTCGGTGTCTTTGGGATCGCAGCGACAACTTCCAATGAAGAAAATGTTGCAAGGTGAAAGTCTGCTACAAGCTGTTGGTCGTTTCACAGTGAAACAAATGTTAGATTTAGATAAAGCAAGACTTATGGCATCAGAGACAGGTGTTGGAGACCTTGAAAGAAGGGAAAGACAATGCAGACAGGGAGGAAAAAGGATATTGCAAGATTAGATGGAAGAGGATGCAAACAATCAGTCATATGGAGCTGTGATGCAATGACAACTTTAATGACTGTTTCCCGTAAGCTGTATTTTTTTTAAGAACAAAGTATGCTTTTACTCAGCTTCTACTTGCCATAATTTGTTCAAAATTGTAGGATATACTCAGTGGAGTATTGCGCATATTTTAATACAGCGGTTTTCCTATTTTGTAAATCTCGAATAAGTTAGAGAAAAATTGTAGATAGGTTTTTTATTTTTTGTCCACATTTTACGAAAATAATTATTATCTTCAAACTAATCATTACTTTTAGAAACCCCTCTGTTAATGTGATTAGAGAAGTGTAGACTACAAGTCATACATTTTTCAAATTTTTATATCCAATAGTTTCTGAGAAAAGGTAGCTTTTATATCAATAAATTTTACGTTGATTAAGACAGATATTTTCCAACCGGTCCGGAGCCCCTTAACGTTGCAACATGTGTGCCAGATTACATGGAAGCGAGCAACTTATACACGAGCTGCTGAATAGCGATTACTGCGTACCGCGAATTAGATGAGGTAAATTTCGTGGTGCGCAATTTTTTTTAGTAGTCAATGCAACATCACTACCCGATTGCATTCTGTGTCTGAACTTGCTGTCCCAACTGAAAACAGTTAATTTGGGATCGCTGTGTAAAGGGGGTCACATGACGCGTCATTGTCCGATTGCCGCCACGTGTTCCTATTTGGCAGTTGTACAGCCTGGCAGCTGTTCCCTATGCCAAAGAGGTTTCGCAGTGTCAAAGAGACAGTGTACACTCGATATCCCTCCCATTCACTTCTCATACAACGTGTGTTTGTTGCTTGTCATTAACAGAATTCGCAAAAAATCGCTGAGAATTTGACTGTCGAGCACTAGGGTACGCTGTAGGATACCTGAACTGTTATCAATGAAAGACCTGCAGATGCCAAATGACCTTTGTTCACGGTCCAAGTTCCACTGGCAGAGCTGCTGTGACGTCACGTGTTCCACGCGGCGCCATTCTATTTCCATCCGCCGCGCTTGCAGACGTAGTATCGTAGCTTCGCGAGCAGTACCAGCAGCCTGCCACAACAAGCTGACTCATGGCAGGGACGGAGTGGCATTCTCTCTCACTTTCTTTCTCTTTCTTATTTCCATCTGCTCTATTTTTCTGCTACTTCTTCGTTCTTTGTCACCCATAAGTTTCTCCACCATGTTAAATGTCCACACAGATTCAGATATTTGGAATCCTATTTCAGATAACTTTATTACGTAATGCCTAACATGAGCTAGAAAAAAAATAAAGGAAACAATGACAGAAAAATAAGAACACAACAAAGTTAGCGGGCCTCAGAGTTTCAAGTCTTTAAGATAAGAAGGCAGAACGCAGGCAGATACTGCCACCAGGAATTAATCAACGACATTACCAACATGCAGAGGAAGAAAGCCACTAGCTGAGGCACCAGAATTGTAAAGAGACCCTGTGACAGAAAAAAATTAATACGAAAACGGTTTTCTTCCTCTGAAAATACTACAGTTTAATAACAAAAGTTCTGTGGTTGACGTTTGATGGAATTTTCTAACGTCGAGAAATCAGAGGAGCGATTTGTTTTACTTGATAAAAGCTTCCTAAAGCCAAGATCACGTAAATATTTCTTTACTTACAACAACCGGTTTCGACTGACTTTGCTGTCGTCTTCAAGTCTCTAAAAATGTTTCTTATAAAATGTATTCATTTTGAGTTGGAACCAACCACACGCCAACTTGTCATGTTCGTAGCTAAAATGTAGCACATTATACAAAGGGCGTTCAAAAAGTTTTGCACAGTCGTCTCTAATTTTTTTTTTATTTTTTTGCAGGAGGAGAATGAAATCTTTTGTGATTATACTGGGAACATTTAGCTATACATTGAGCCTACTCAATGTAGCCTCCGTCAGCTCTGACGCATCTGGCCCAATGTTCTTTCCATGATATAGATGCATTTTGGTAAAATTCTGGGGATTGACATTTACACCATCGCTTGACACAGGAAATAAGGTCTTTCTCACTATCAAATGTTTTACCGAGCAGGTGGGCTTTCAGACGACCACCAAAAATCAGACGGAGCCAAATCCGGACTGTAGGGAGGATGAGGAACAATTTTCCAACCCATTTTCCTGATTTTCTCCTGCGTCATAATGGCTATAAGGGGTTTGGCATTGTCATGGTGTAGTCTGATGAGCTGACCCTGAAGCTGTGGTCTGTGGGTCTTTATGGCACGTTGCAGCTTTTTCAATGACAGGAACGGTCTTGGTCAATTGTGGAGCCGGATTCCAAAAAGCCAATGCAAATGACACCACAATAATCCCAGAAGAAGGAGGCCACCACCATTCGGCCTGCTGTTCGTGAAAGTCGTGGTTTCTTATTCCAAGGGTAACCCGGGTGACGCCACTGCATGGATTGGGTTTTGCTCTCAGGTTCGGACAAAAACAGCCATGTTTCATCCTGGGTAATGACGCCGTCAAAACACGGTTTCCATTGTTCAGTAAAGGTCTTCATGAGATCCTCGCACACATTTTTCTTCATCGTTTTCATTTCCCTTGTCAATAATCTGATGTGCGCAGATTTTTGCACCAGTGATATCACATTACCCAATGACAAATGAGTCATTTCAGCAAGCTGTCGTGTCGCCACACATCTGTCATTTTGGATGATTTGATCAATGGTCTCCCTGTTAACATCACTCACTGCCGTCGATGGTCTACCGCATCGTGGATTGTCCAGTAGAGAGAAATCACCTTCTTTAAATCTCAGCAACCACCGCTGGATACTGCTGCGATTCACTGTGTCCTCCCCATAAACAGGGAGCAACTTAATGTGAATCGATGTGGCAGAGTCATCGCCGGTCTTGAAGAGGAACTCCATCACCGACCGTTGTCGCAACCTGACATCTACTTCACGGTCCATTATGGCTCACCTGAAAATTCAAGAAAATACTTTTCTACACCAACATATAGCTAAATGTTCCAAGTATGTTCACAAGAAATTTCACTCTCCTCCTGCAAAAGATAAAAAAATTATAGGCCCTTGTACAAAGGTTTGTCATAAATAAAATATTTAAAATCAAAAAACACCTTGTACACATGGGCAACGTCAATATACGTAGCGCTCGCAGATGCTTGTTATGTCATAAAATTACAGCACACAATAAAACGCACAGTAGTGTATCTGTTTACGTTAGCCGGACGTGTTCTAATAGTTGAAGAACAATCTTAGGTACAACTTGTACCTTATATGCCGTCTAAGGTGGTTCTTCAATGACTAGAACATAGCCGGCCGTTGTGACCGAGCGGTTCTAGGCGCTTCAGTCCGGAACCGCGCTGCTGCTACGGTCGCAAGTTAGAATCCTGTCTCGGGCATTGATGTGTGTGATGTCCTTAGGTTAGTTAGGTTTAAGCAGTTCTAAGTCTAGGGGGCTGATGAACTCAGAGCCATTTGATTTGAACTAGAATATGACCAGCTAACGTAAATAATGAGCTACTGTGCACTTTATTGAGTATTGTGATTTTTATGACGTAACAAGCATCTGTGAACGCTACCTATATGGACATGGACGTAATTTTAAATGTTTTACTCGTGATAAATCGTTGTGTAACGTGCTACATTTTAGCTGACGTGAGGTTCCAACTCAAAATGAACACGTTTTGAAACAAAAATTTTTGAAGACCTTAAGATACAGCATTGTCAGTCCAAACGAGTTGTAGTAAATAAAGAAATTTTTAATCGATCTTGGCTTTAGGAAGTTTTTACAAAGTTGAATGTTTAATCAGTCCTTACATCCGACGTAATATTTGATAGAACGATATCAAACTAGAGGTTTTGGTTACATTTGTATCTATTTCGTAGAGAAACTGGCGAATGATGTTTAATTTCTCAGCTATTATGTGTCAAGATCTTTGAAGCTCTAAAGGACTGTTCTGCAGTAATTGTATTGTGTCAGTGGTACCTTTTTTTACTTTTTTCTCTTTCTGTTTACAAGGTTACTCATAACTGGACATGTAGCAACTAAGAACAAAAACACTGTACCACATTTATATTCTGTTGCATAAGTGTCAGTCTACTTGATTTCTAACCAATTCGTCAACACAAGTCGTCATAAGTGCTTGCCTGATGAACTTTGTTCTCCTACCTAGCTTCCAGCTTGGGAAAACGTAAGCGCTTCCAGTGGCATAGGTATATCAGTGCAAGAAAGCTGGAGGAGTGATACTTAACAATAACAAATCGCTCTCTAAAAATCTTTCTATCTGTAGCTCTTCCCCT
Organism: Schistocerca serialis cubense; assembly: GCF_023864345.2. Lineage (NCBI taxonomy): Eukaryota > Metazoa > Arthropoda > Insecta > Orthoptera > Acrididae > Schistocerca > Schistocerca serialis. The sequence goes on along the minus strand of NC_064638.1, from coordinate 1,198,295,193 downwards.
GGCCTCTGTCATCGCCATGTGTGCTCTCAGGCTTTCTTGACGTTATCGGAAAGTCGGTTGCAGTTCGTTCTCTCTTTCTATAGATTCTGTTTACGCAGTAGCTCAATTTGGTACAAATGGCGAGTGTAAACTGCCCAAAAAACCGTTTTCTCACCTGCATACCTGTTTATGTGCGTGGACTTGGCTGCAAGGGGGAGCCTTTCGAAAATGAAAAACACGTTTGCTGTGAAATAAAAACACGAAAGTCACAAAAATAAATACAGTTTGTTCGAGAGAATGGACGTGTGATTAGCGAGCCCTATGTGTTCAAATACATGGTAAACTGTCATGGAAAGTCCATGTTCAGGATCTTGTTCAAAAACTGAGTGCTGCTATATTTAGCCTACTATTAGAACAGTATCTGCAATAAGTGATAGACCAATAAGAAAAATAGGCTGCTTTGCTTATTTTCCCAAGCTGGAAGCTAGGTAGGAGAACAAAGTTCATTAGGCATGTATTTAAGACGACTTGTGTTGACCCTAATCATAGCTAACATTTGGTTTAAGAACCATGAAAGAACGATCTATACGTGGAAGAGGCCTGGAGGCACTGGGAGGCTTCAGATACACTATATCATGATAAGATAGAGACTTAGGAAGCAAGTTTTAAATTTTAAGATATTTCCTGGGGTAGATGTGGGCTCTGACTACAATCTATTGGTTATGAACTGTAGATTAAAACTGAGGAAACTGCAAAAAGGAGGGAACTTAAGGAGATGGACCTGGATAAACTGAAAGAATCAGAGCTAGTAGACTGTTTCAGAGAGAGCATTAGGGAACGCTTGACAAGAATTGGAGAAATAAAAACAGTAGAAGGAGAATGGGTAACTTTGAGGGATGAAATAGTAAAGGTAGCAGAGGATCAAGAACGTAAAAAGACGAGGGCTAGTAGAAATGCTTGGGTAACAGAAGAGATATTGAATTTAATTGATGAAAGGAGAAAATATAGAAATGCAGTTAATGAATTAGGCAAAAAGGAGTACAAATGTCTCAAAAATGAGATCGATAAGAAGTGCAAAATGACGGAGCACGGATGGCTACAGGACAAAAGTAAGGATATAGAGGTATATATCATTATGGGGTAAGATAGATACTGCCTACAGGAAAATTGAAGAGACTTTGGAGAAAAGAGAAGCAGTGCTACGAATATCAAGAGCTCAAATGGAAAACCAGTTCTCAGCAAAGAAGGGAAGGCAGAAAGGTGGAAGGAGTATATAGAGGGTCTAAACAAGGGCGATGTAGTTGAGGGCAATGTTATGGAGATGGTAGAGGACATAGATGAAGATGAAATGGGAGATCCAATACTGCTCGAAGAGTTTGACAGAGCACTGAAGGACCTAAGTCGAAGCAAGACCCCAGGAGCAGAATACATTCCATTAGAACTACTCATAGCCTTGGGAGAGCCAGCCCTGACAAAGCTCTCCCATCTGTTGAGCAAGAAGTATGAGACAGGCAAAATACCCTCAGACTTCAAGAAGAATATTATAATTCCAGTCCCAAAGAAAGCGTTGACAGATGTGAAAATTACCGAACTATTAGTTTAATAAGCCATGGCTGCAAAATACTATCACAAATTCTTTAGAGACAAATGGAAAAACTGGTAGAAGGCGACCTCGGGGAAGAACAGTTTGGATTCCGTAGAAATGTTGGAAGACGTGAGGCGATAGTGACCCTAAGACTTATCTTAGAAGATATATTATGGAAAGACAAATCTACGTTTCTAGCATTTGAGAACTTAGAGCAAGCTTTTGGCAATATTAACTGGAATACTCTCTTTCAAATTCTGAAGGTGGCAGAGGTAAAATACAGGGACAGAAAGGCTATTTACAGTTTGTACAGAAACCATACGGCAGTTGTAAGAGTCGAGGGGCACGATAGGGTTGTAGCCTATCCCCGATGTTATTCATTCTCTATATTGTGCAAGCAGTAACGGAAACAAAAGAAAAATTTGGAGTAGGAATTAAAATCCATGGAGGTTTGCTGACGACAGTGCAATTCTATCAGAGACAGCTAAGGACCTGAAAGAGCATTTGAATGGAATGAACAGTGTCTTGAAAGGAAGATGTAAGATGAACATCAACAAAAGCCAAATGAGGATAATGGAATGTAGTCGAATTAAATCAGGTGATGCTGAGGGAATTAGGTTAGGATATGAGACACTTAAAGTAGTAGATGAGTTTTGCTATTTGGGGAGCAAAATAACTGATTATGATCGAATTAAAAAGGATATAAAATGTAACTGGCAATGACAAGGAAAGCGTTTCTCAAGAAGAGAAATTTTTAACATCGAGTATAGATTTAAGTGTCAGGAAGTCTTTTCTGTAAGTATTTGTATGGAGTGTAGCCATGTATGGAAGTGATGCATGGACGATAAATAGTTTAGACAAGAAGAGAATAGAAGCTTTCGAAATGTGGTGATTCAGAAGAATGCTGAAGATTAGATAGGTAGATCACGCAACTAATGAGGAGGCACTGAATAGAATTGGAGAGAAGAGGAATTTGTGGCAAAACTTGACTGGAAGAAGGGATCGTTTGGTAGGACATTATGGGATCATCAATTTAGTATTGGAGGAAAGTCCAGAGGGGTAATAATTGTAGAGGGAGGCCAAGACATGAATACATTAAACAGAGTCAGAAAGATGTAGGTTGCAGTAGTTACTTGGAGGTGAAGAAGCTTGCATAGGATAGAGTAGCATGGAGAGCTGCATCAAAGCAGTCTCTGGACAGAAGACCACAACAACAACAACAACCAGTAAAAAATTTATTTTTGTGTTAGTTATAGCTTTATATCTCAACTTCATGATGACATGCCCATGATTTCGTTAATGATAATAGTTATTGTGATATTTACGTTTAAGTAAGACACTGCACAAAATTCGAAAAATTGCAGTGAAAAATAGGGGTTGCTATAATTTGGTTTTTTGTATATTACATTATATGTTGATGCATATGAAATTTAGCAAAGGTATTGAAATTTTCTCTGGACTCTGGTGGAGGTCTCTGCCACTAGTCTTGAAAAAACTGATCTTATGTAGCTCTCTCACATGCCAGAGATAAAGCCAGAATTAAATATCCACAACATTCATCATAATTCATAAACGGTTTGAGATATCAGAACGAAAGTTTGGTAAATGATAGTGCACAAAGAGCAGAGTGTTTTTCCATATGGTTATTATGCAAAACTTAATTGTCTACCATGTTATTCGACGAAAGATAGTAATTAAGGACCATTGATACCTGGTGAAACGAGGAATGCTGATGGTTCTCCTACAGTGGGGTTAAAGCTTACATATGATGCTTTAGCATTCCTGTTTCAGGAGATACAATATGAACTTAATGGGATTGAGATTGACTGTACACATAATGTAGGCATATCATCAATCCTTAAAACATATGCCCATGCATGTCATCGGATTTGAGTGGTTTAGAAAAGTCTGGATGGTTCATAGACGAACCAGTGGGTAGAACAGTGGATGAGTACAAGCGATTCACAGTATGCATACCTCTAAAACTGCTTATGGGGCACTTTGAGGACACACAGTGAATTATTATGAATGTTAAACAGGTGCTTATTCTGGTGCAGAGTGCAAGGGATGACAACCCTTATATCAAATGAACCCAAGAGGAGAACGAGATCATCAGTGAAATAATGTGAAAAATGGCACCCGTCACTGTAATAGAAGAGGAGCATTTGAAGCTTTTAAAAGTTCTGAATGTCGATGCAAGTCTGCCAATAAGTTTCCATTCATGAGACCTTTTTGAATACTCTGTGCTACTGACAGTAGCCAGACAAACATGGGCTAGTAAAACCTCTGTTCAATTGGAGACACCCAGATCCATCATATTTGTATTTCAGACTGATGGAAGAGGGAATATAGCAAATGATTCCACTGTATTTGATAACTGCAGGTTAGCTAATGCCAGAGTTTACTTGAATTCAGAATGCTATCTGTATGACAATTTACTGACATAGTGGGGTGAAAATGCATACAGTCTAGCATTTGACATGTATGCAAAGTTGGGTGCTTCTTACTATGAAGATGCTGAAGAGGAAGGATGTCTACTCAGTCCACAAAAATTCAAACAGCTGGTACCAATCATCATAATAGACTGGTCAAAACAGAATAGGATAGTAAAACCAGGACCCATCTAATCTTCAGAAAATTTCTCAGAACGCACTATGGCATATGCTCTAGTTTTACATGACCATATGGTTAACTATTGCCCACTCACAGTTGTGGCAGCGAGCTATACAACTGAACAGGTGTTGTGTCATATCCAGAGAATTTCACAATGGCTTCTCAAAGCATGAACAGCACTGAAGATGTTCATGGTTCCTATGATGATGAGTGCAGGAGGTTCATGTTTAAAGTTATCGCATTCAGAGCATTCACAGAAGATGCTGGTGTAATAGAGACATTCTCAGTAAACATAGCATCACCAAAGCCTTTCGAGGTGAAGTGCGCTAAAACATGGAGGAGTGCAAAATGGTTAACATGTTCTTCCATGGAATTCACTGGGACTGTCCTTGTATATCCTATAAAGACGTGGTGACAAGGCTTAGACTATTTAACGACATGGATACCACCATCTATGTCAAAGGCGAGGAGAAGATCATGTGGAAGTGTGGAATCTACAACTATGCAATCATTCAAGAATTGGAGTTTTATAGGTGCCCCACCCTCCAATAGCTCAAGAAGATGTGTTCATATGAAAAAAAAGTGTTTTGTCTACTTATGAAAATGTAAAATTCTGTGTTCTTTTTTTACTGATTTCACGCTACTCACACTTGATAGTTATATAGTATGCAACTTTGTTCAAATACTGCATCTGTGGTTTTCATCAAGCAAGGGAGATATAATTTTCCACATGTTTGCTGCAAGTGTTTGGGTTTGGACACAGTCATGTGCCACCTGCTCCTAGAACCCAATATGTGCAGCATAATATGCAAAATCCTGTGCAGCCATTACATATATTTTGTTATTCTCCACCTTAAACTTTACCTCCTTAATAGTATCAGTTTTAGGACTAATGACACGTGCATGTCTTGCACACCTTTTACATATACAGTGCAATGGGGATAGGTTTTTCTGAAAATAACAAAAATGACATATGGTAACGAAATTCATTTACTCAGTTCTCACAGATATACACGTACAGTTTGGTTCTGATACAATTTCATTCTTTTTGTTCCACAGTACTAATACAGGTTGGTTCTCCAAATAAAATTTGATTCTTTTTCATAACACTGATACAACTTGGATCTATTTTGCATAACATTTTTTTAAAAGCAGATATACTTTTTTATTTATGCACTATTACTTATACCAATAACCATGACTCAAAAGAACCCCCCAACAGCCCATAGAAACACTGGTTGAGCATTTACAATTTTCACGGCACACAAGCACTGACTGGAAATATTCACAATTTTTTCGATAGGTAACACTGGTTGAAAATACAGTTTTTAGATGGACTGGGGGGGTTAAGCATATCTACATTAAAAACTAATTAGATTTGGATGACTAGTAACAGGAGAAACTTAAAAAATATTCTTTTTACATGAGATTCAGGAACTATTTACAAGTGTATGCATCTGAAAGGACTATTTAAAAGTATGCTTTCTGTGAGCACATGTCGTGTGCATATATATTTGATGCAATTTTTGGTTTATTTAGACCATCACTGCTTGTGTGCTGTGCATATATACACAAGTGCACAACTATGTCAGCACACACACAACTATGTCAGCGTAGTTGGTAAGCATATATACATATTTACACTAAAAAATATTTACACTATGATATGCAGATCATACCACTCCAAATACAACCATTCACGCACACACTCTCTCTCTCATTCACACCAGACTCATCAAGTGAATAGTGTGAATACGTGCGAGTTTCAGCCACTTCCTAACAAATGACCTGCTTATCATCATCAGGTGGTAGACCGATTTTAGATTGCAGCACAGTATACAGCTTGTGCTCTTACAGTTGAATACTAGTTTGCTGTACCACACTCTGTAGCTGCAGTGGATCACCAATAACACCACTGTACAGGCACTGCAAGTAATCTTCAATCATGAGGGCACTTGACACTGCAGGATGCACACACTTTGCCCACCTCCCAGTGGCACCTCCCAATGTGTGATACACATGCATTTTGGGTCTGAGACTCACAAATCCACAATTGGAAACCCATTGGCCTCATTTTTCATAAGATCAACAACCTTCTTGTTGTGTGGAACAATACCATAAGGATAGTGACCTGTTTAAATTTGTCTGACAGTTCATCTCCTTATGGCATAATGCCCATCCCATTGTGCTCTAATAACAATCAGGCAGTGTTTTCTCAAATTTTCCACTGTCTTGTCAAAAATTGCGTTATTCATTAATTTTAAAATGCCTTTTTCAAAATTAGTCTTTGTGAAAGTCCTGTTCCCGGTATTCCAATCAATATACTCTTCACCCACAGTGAGTGCGAGTGATTCTGAGCAACTCTGTCCCTAAGCTAAGACACTGCTGGAGGTTTCTGTAATGCATGACATATCTCTGCTTGTCCCCCAGTATTGTCATCAGCTTAGGGATGGAGCCTCCTTGCAGAACTAGTTGCTCTGAACGTAGTGGCAAATTGCTTTCCACATCATGCAGACTAATAGGGTATGTGAGCTCTGATTCCACAATATACCCAACATCAGAATCAGTCTCCAGACTACAGTATTTCCACCTAATCGCTTGTATTCGTCTTCAGACAGCCATCGAAAATCGTTAATTAGCAGTGTTGGTTGCATGGCATGCCTGTATAAGTTATTCACATTCAAGTACATGATGTATCTCAAATCAAGGGATGTGTTGAACCTCTCATCCATCTGTGGATTATTTGTCTTCATGTGCTGATGGATACATTGACAGAGACCCCCACGGATCTCACACTTAAAGAAAAGAAGCATGTCAATGTTGATCAATAGTTCGAAGTCGACTTTCATTTTCTTGAGCATAGCATCCCATGACAACCCAGCCATTGTGTAATGCAAGGCATAAACCAGACCATATATGGTCATGCACACACTCTGGAATTTCTCAGAAAAATCCACTAGCATTTGCACATGTGGGTCTATGTAAAGTTTTGCATACTCTCCTAAAGTGGAGATGTTAAACTCCTGCCAAACAGTCACTGCATGACCGTGCTCTGTATCTGATAGGGCATCACCTATAAGATTACTGGTAAATGCAGTTATGTCAGGTAGTCTGGTTTTATTGATTTTTGCCATGCAATCCAGATGCTCATATGGAAACCCTTCCTCGTCTCATGCTGAAACCTTGTGTCATCCAAATATGCACCTCGAATTATGCACATATTCTCCTGAGGCAGAGTTTCAGAAAGTTTCCAGAGTTGTTCCTGCATAAAATGTAATGAGTCCAGAAAGTGGAGTGTAGTTCTTGATGTCATTCGTTTTGAGAATGAAATATATTTCTCAACACTCTCAGGTAGGACACTGACCTGATCCTTCTCCATACTGAAATCAGCCAAGTGCTCAACAAGAAAGTGAGTATTATACCCGCTCAAATTATGGAAAAAGAAGGGTATCTGGCGTGGTAGTTTATACTTCATGTTGCGTGTGTGATGGGCAGGACCAAGGATATTCCCCATTATATAACAATGGTCCCTATGAGGAGTTTCCACTTCCTGTCTAACGGATGCCCACAGATATGACAGTTGGTGCTGTAAAGCTTATCAACCTCCAATGAAAATTTTTCAAGCTCAGTGAGCAACTATATCACAGAATTATCCATGACATTTGATTCGTGCCAGCTAAAACTCAAACCATATGGACATACAGCCCAGTACACTGCCTCATATGGTACTCGTTCTTCCGTGAAGGTTATATGTGAGACTGTAGGGTCTCCTTCATGGCGTGTCACAGGAGTGATGAGGCATTCAAATTCAGCGTATACTACAGAAGGGCACCGCCCCTGATGGCGCCATTCTTAATCTTTGAGATTTTGTCTTCTGCAGTGGGCATTACAAAATGTACCGGTTTACTGGTAGAGCAATCCACGCTATGCTTTGCTAATAAGTCACTTGTGGAAAAGACATTGAGACATCTGAAGCAAATATACTTTACATGATGGTTGTTTGACAGTTGAGATGAAAGGAGTCACGAAATATCTTCGATCCACACATAGTGACTACTGTCTCCTTTGGAGAATAGCAGCATGTTTACAGGCAGCTTACGCTTACCAGCAAATTCAGAGAAATGAAGGGGTCTAACAACTCTTTTTATAACTTAACCATCTTCATCTGGTTTGTTCTCCTTCAGGCCATAAACGTGAACTGATATCCCGGTATTCTGTCCCAAATTTAGGAATATCTGGGATCTTAACAGGGAACTCAATACCTTTAAAGTTATAAAATCCACGAAAGTCAATATCTGTGCCATATCAAGATGTGCACTGTGGATCTTTCTTGTAATTTTTCTTACAAACCAGGACTGCCCGTGCAAACAGTAGTTACCTTTTTTATTTTGTTCATTAATAGATGTCTTCTTATCAGCTGTATCCTTAGGAATCTCGATATGGCTAGACATCCTCCCCCTTTGTCGGATCAAAGATGTGTATAGATGGTGGGTGAGTGCTTTACCTCATAAAACGTGGCTTCTATACTACTTAAGATGGACTCATGAAACCATTTAGGGATTGAGGTGCTCCACAATACGACGCCATTTTCCCCCCAATTGTACACAAAACTTGTCTCCTCAACGTCTGAGTCCTTTTTGGTACGGATGTGTGAGTTTACCACACAGCACAACAGTGCACTTAATGGTGGAGTACCATGATCATAAATGATTTTGAGGAGTTATGGTTCCCGACAGGGAGGCATACTTTCAGAAAATCGTTCACATCTCTGTGCACTCCTTCTGGGTTTTCTACACGAGAAAATGAGATGTGCTCCTCAAATGCGCTATGACTAGCAACTGAGGGCTGCAACCATCCTTTGGGTGAGACCAACTATGGGGTGGATCGAGGTGGTATGTGGCATGGCGTCACATTCCTATGATGTATCAACTATGGGATGCAGTTGTGTGAGGCCAGTGTGAGAACACAGGCTGCAGAGATGGACATCGTGTAGGGGGACAAGGCATGTCGGTGAGTCCTAGCCCTGTCCCAGTTGGTGGCGATAGCCTAATAACTGGACGGAGTGTAACAGGAGGAGTGCACACCTGTGGGTCATTTGCCACTCATGCTCGCTAGAGCAATGGTGCAGGTGAGGTAGTGGCGGCGGCGTTGACCCATGATCCAGTTGGTGAGGTTCTATTGACCTGGTGGAGCATAACCGGTGAGACTGAAGCTCACGGCCGCCAGAGTGGTGCTGCAGCGCTGGTGGAGGTTGTGGGGACGACAGTGGCAGGGGCAGTGGCGGCTTAGGCAGGTGTGGCTCATGCAGCCACGAGCCTCGTCCTGGTGGGCGAGGTGTGTTGCATAGGATCTGCCCTGAGACCCACACCACAGCTTACTGCAGGGATGACAGAGTGGATTGCACCCCTGGTAGTGTTGGCTCGCCCAATTTAGAGATAGAATAACGAGAAACATTTACATAACAATGAGCACTTGCCCACGAAAGGCAAAGGTACCAAGTACAAATCTCGGTCCAGCACACAGTTTTAATCCGCCAGGAAGCTTCAACATTTACACTTTATAAACCTCCTGCTGCTGCTGCTGCAAAGAGAGAAAAAACACTGATTATATGTGCTACAAAAAATAAAGATAGGTACATAATTTACCTGAAGAGGCAGTGATGTCACCCTGCCTCCATGATCACACCACATCCCTGAGATCGTCAGGGACCTGACGCTCCTGCTCCCTTTCTTCCACTCACTGTAGCATCTCCTCCATGGGACCAACATGGAGCTACCGGTGTAGCTCACCAATAGCAGGTACAACAATCTATTTACTTAAAAAACAAATTACAACACCACAAAAAATTTATTGGAAATAATATGTACTGACATAATATCTGCGATGTGTTTATTGGAGGTGGTGTAACACTACCCTCGACCTCCTCGAAGTCATCTACAACAGAAAGAACACATCGACATAAGAAGTCCACACCTACATGAAATACAACACTACAAAAAAAAGTTTTAACGAAGATATGGGCTTACACGTCAGACTCACCATTGGAGGCTGCTCTGGGTTTATGCAGGCTCCTCAACCTGCATCCACTCGCCTCCAGCTACCAATCATGAGCCAAAATTTCATACATGAATGCTGCAACAACAAGGAAACTTTTTTCAGCCGTAAATATACTACTTAATTGTTAAACATGTGCTATGGAATAAAAAAATATGCTTCAATATCTAAACACTTGATATTAAATTTGTTTGAACATACTGGTTTGATAACAACATGCTACAAAATGTATGATGAACACTTGATACTAAATTCGTTTTAACGAAATCTGAACCGTCAGAACCGCTACGGTCGTAGGTTCGAATCTTGCCTCGAGCATGGATGTGTGTGATGTCCTTAGGTTGGTTAGGTTTAAGTAGTTCTAAGTTCTAGGGGACTGATGACCTCAGAAGTTAAGTCCCATAGTGCTCAGAGCCATTTGAACCATTTTGAACCGCCAGAGCAACGAAATAACGAATAATTACATCGAAATCTGAAGACTCAGATCAACGAGAAACACAAACACTTGCTATGAAAATATATACTTACTCAGTAATTCCTCTAAGCACTGCCTCAGGCGTTTCCTGCTGCCACTGATGCTACTAATTCCGCTAGAAAATGCTAAACGCTTCATGCGGGTGTTAGATGATAACAGTTCGACAAAAGAGATGGATGGATGGATGCACTAACAATGACAACAACTGAAGAGTATATTGGTACTGCCTGCCGATAAGGGGAATGCGACCGTCGTAATGAAGACCGAAGATTATGAGCAAAAGATCCGAGACCTATTAGATCCGACGACGTGCCGAAAACTAAGTGCAGATCCGACGCAGCGTATCACACGGAATACGAATCGATTAATCAAGGCGTCTTCTCTGCCAGCGGACATACAGAGAAACCTGCGCAACACAGAAGCCCTACCACCTCGGCTGTATGGATTACCCAAGATCCAAAAGAACAACATTCCACTGAGACCGATCGTTAGCGCTCCTGGATCACCGACATATAAACTGGCAAAACACTTGGCCTCTCTGCTCCAGCCACACGTGGGGAAGACCGACACATACATTAAGGACTCAGGACATTTCATTGAGAAGCTGAAGAAACAGAAACTTGCACCAAACGACATCTTGGTCAGCTTTGATGTTGTTTCGTTATTTACGAAAGTGCCACTCAGTGACGCTCTGGAGCACATCGGTTCCATTTTCCCGCAGGACATCAGAAAGCTCTTCCATGCATGTCTCACCACGAGCTATTTCACGTGGAATGGAGATTTCTACGAACAGCTGGAAGGCGTCACCATGGGTAGTCCTCGCAGTCTAGTGGTGGCCAACTTCTTCATGGAACAATTCGAAGCACAGGCACTGGACTCGGCGACTTGCAAACCTAAGGTGTGGTACAGGTACGTCGATGATACTTTCGTGGTGTGGAGCCATGGTGAAGAACAGCTCGGTGACTTCCTAAGACACTTGAACAGCCTCCATGCCAACATAACATTTACCATGGAAGTAGAAAAGGACAAGAAACTGCCATTTCTAGATGTGCTGGTCACAAGGGAAGGCGAAAACCTGGGGCACAGCGTGTATCGAAAACCGACACACACGGACCGATACCTGCACAAACTGTCAAACCACCACCCGAGCCAGAAAAGAGGCATGAGTAGTACGCTCGTAACGAGAGCAGGACGAATATGTGAGCCGCAACACCTCAAACGAGAAATGCAACACCTGGAATCTGTCCTGAGGAGCAGTGGGTACTCCAAAAGTTATATTAAAAGTGTAATAGAGGCAAACACTCGGCGAAGTAAGGAACCAGAAAAAGAAATATCGGGTACGGCCTTTCTGCCATACATTCCCAGAGTGACGGACAGAATCGGCCGTATATTGCGCAAACATGGCGTAAAGACGATTTTCAAACCGACAAGGAAGACCAAAGAGTGTCTTAGATCGGCGAAGGAGAAAAGAGACCCACTTGCAATGTCGGGAATATACCGTATACCATGCACATGCGGAAAAGTTTATGTCGGAATGACTGGACGATCCATCAACACCAGGATCAAAGAGCATAAGCGACATTGCAGGTTGGGGCAGGTGGAGAAATCGGCCGTGGCAGAGCACGCACTGAATGAGACTGACCACGTAATAAAATTCGCCGACACGGAAGTTCTGGCTGTAGAGAAGCACTATCACACGCGCTTGTTTAGAGAAGCTGTAGAAATACAAAAACACGCGAACAGTTTCAACAAGAAAGAGGAAAGCCTTAAGGTCAACGGATCCTGGCTTCCCGTACTGCAGCGAACGACCGTCGCAGGTAGCAAGAGAAGAACCGCACCGGAAATGACCGCGGAGAAGCCATCGGACGTTGGCGCGCCAGGTACATATAGTCTGCGGCCGCGAGCTCGCCTCCAGTTCACCACCGGCAATGGAGGGTGAAGCTTTGACAATGCCAGCCACTCGTCCTGGCGAAACGTCAGAAAAATCATTAGATGAACGTCGGCCGAAGAACCCGAGACAGAAACCAATAGGCAGTTTGTCAACAAGTGGCCACGAAAGCCTTAACAATTTTGTGTCAACTGAAGATAGTCTCAGACTACAGCAGAATGAAGATGAATGTGCATGGGGTAGGATTTATATAGACTAAAGCTCTGCCTGCTAGTTTGGTAGGAACCAACAGGACCACTTATACAGGGGAAAACCTTGGTCAGCAGATTTTGACATATTAGGTGTTGTTGTCCTATAGAATGCACGTGCAACAGCTGTCAGTTCTTCTTTCTCCAAAAACGTATTGTTCACAGGGTCAATGTCCCAAGAATGTCTTTGTCAGCAGTCAACAGTCCTCCCCAGAACACCGGTTGTCGGCTGCACCAAATCCAAGGTCATCATTCTAGTGTTCGCATACAACTTTCCCAGATGCCTTTGAAGCAAGCACTTGTATATGGAGACAAGGAATGCACCTTTCTTTGTAGATCTTTCTAGGTAGGTCTTTGAAACTGCAGCAAAAGGTGTTCTGGCTCAAACTCGCTGGAGTCTTGGATGGATCAGAAAGGAAAAGCATCCTTCAGACAAATACAGGAAGTATATTGTTAAGTGAGCACTCTTTCCGGGAAATGACTTTGATGCGACCGCTACAAGTTGATGGACCACATCAAAGTGAGACTGATGCAACAGCCACAAGACGCAACTTCTGGTCTGTGGGCTGTTGGGACTGGAACAAAAAAAAAAAAAAAAAAAAAAAAAAAAAAAAAAAAAAAAAAAAAAAAAAAGGGTCCCCAAAAACTGGTCGCAGCCTCTGTCCTTAGGCAGTAATGCACAGAACTACGTCATTAGCCAGCTTCACTCTGACACAAGGAGACGTAGGGTGACAGTGCACAGTGGTTGGCGAGTGTTTTACAACATGCAGGGAGTGCTCCCATCCTGTGGAAGATGCAAATGTTCTGTGATGCGCGTAGTTATGTTTTTTATTCTGTGATCTTTAACACTGTGTATTGCAATGTTTTTAACTTCGATTTCTTCGCAATATGTACGATTTACCATCTATTTCTGTGCTCGTGATCAGTGTCAGTTCAGTTGCCTGTGATTATTTCTACCTATTACAATGTTTTTAAATACCCATTTTTTTGGGGTTAAGTATGATTTTGTGCCAATTTACATGTACGAGATCGGTTTAGTTTTTCGTGATTACTTCTACCTATGACCATGTTTTTAACTACCCGTATGATTTACTGTCAAAATGACCTCTGTTTTGAGAGATACGTCTGGACTCACTACATTTAATGCGAGAATTGCGATCTGTAGCATTGTAATGACACGCTGTGAGTGTTTATGTTGATATTGACGCCAATTTCTTGCCTATATTGCACACGTGGTAGTAAAAAAACCGACGTATTTGCATATTTAATTACTTTTTGACAGGTCGCTAATTTTTTCAAATTATTTTACAACACTTGCACCTTCCAAAATTCAATAAATAGCCAAGAATGTTGAGCTTTTCTGGCCAATTTCCATCAGGATAACACCCAAAATAGAGAAAATAAACTACCCTGTGTCCATACACATTGATAGCTCAGCACAGAATCAGCGATTTTTCCCGCCACTTTTTCAGGTGAGGAAGAGGTGGGGGAAGAGGAGTGAGGGAGGGAGAGGGGACGTCCTGGAGGGAGAGAAGGGAGGGACCCCTGATAGGTTGGTGATTTCTCTGAGGGGGAGGGGTAATTAATTGATCAGGAGGCAGAAGTGGGGGAGTGTCCACCATCTTGAATAAATTAAAAATGTGCCAGAATGAACATTGTCTCACTATCCCAGTTCTTCCTAAATTAAGCTGTACCAACATTTCCACAGAGATTCTTCTTACCTTACCATTAATGATTATGCATATGGACTGAAATAACTCGAGTCCTAAAGTCTGGTTCAACATAGGTTTGCAGCTGGTAACACTTCCATAGGTTCCTCTCGCTAATACAATTGAGGATGCAAAATGCTCAGAAGGTTTATTCGTGAAATTATGGCGGGTGGGGCGAAAGCAGGTCCCACTATTTCACAAGATGACCGGTTTATTAACTAACCACTCCCATTCAGCACTAACCTTTTTGCTGTCGTGAGTTTCCTCTTTTTGAAACAAATGACTACTACTATCACCTTATTGTAGCTGGGTACAAGCAATGTGTGTCAGCCTGCTGGAAGTACAGCTCACGCCTAATCACCTATTTATTTCAATCGTTTCCCGTTTTCTGACCGAACAGTAACTTCACTGCACAGGAGTTCTGACCTTCTCTAACCACCCTCTTCAGACGAACTGTAATGTGTAATTCTGTAACACTTCTGCAACTCCACTTCTTCTATTTCTGTATGTCTACTCTTGTCTTCTGCAGTCAATAACAAAATGGTTCAAATGGCTCTGAGCACTATGGGACTTAGCTTCTGAGGTCATCAGTCCCCTAGAACTTAGAACTACTTAAACCTAACTAACCTAAGGACATCACACACATCCATGCCCGAGGTAGGAGTCGAACCTGCGACAGTAGCGGTCGCGCGGTTCCAGACTGTAGCGCAGTCAATAACAACCATTGTACCTTTTCACTGACAAACTTTTCAGCATCCCTCACATAATGGGATACACTTAGGCTACATAACATTGGTACTGTGCCTGCGTCCCTGATACTGGGAAGAAAACTGATATGTAAACGTTTGCTAAATCAGTCCTTGTTTCTAACATGTCTAAGTTAAAATAAAGATGTAAATTTTTAAAAGTAGGTTCCAAAATCAACTCTAATTTTAGTGGTAGCTCCTTTTGCACTTTCCCTAGCCTCTCCAGGTACTGATCCAGTGACGACAAGTTTACTTCTGGTCGCCCTGGAACAGCTTGCTACATAGATTCGTGCAACTCTGATGCCTGTCTGTGTGTTTCCCAAATATTATTTTCCACCGACTGTAAGCACTTAGTTACCGCTACTTCCTTGTCCCATACTTCCACTTCAGTTGCAATCACCTAATGTTCTGGTTCACCAGTTCCTCCACAGATTTCGCATAATTCATTACTTCTTTAGTCAGCTTGCGTAGTAACCGAGTATTGTTTAAAAATATTTCTCCAAACTTGCGATTTGCATGGTGTGCCAATTAATCGATGCCTTGTTGCCATTTACCCATTGTTTCACTACTTCTACCATGTCATTCATCCTCCTGATGTCGTCCTCATCAGCCATACTAAACACAGTTTTCTAAAATTGATCTCTCGCACCGATCCAATGTCTCCTCCTCCTTGTATGCAGTATAATCCCAAGAACCTGTGTCAATTCTCCCCTCCACTTCTAGTAAGTCCTATGTATCGTCATTCATGCCTTCTTTAAGCACTCTTTGATTCTCCGCACGCTGCCGGAAACTGTCAAATGCGTCCTCTAGTCGTCTCACCACGGTTCCACATCTCTGATGCATTAAGTACCACCTGTATGACATAGTGGTGACCGGTGACCACCACATTCTCTTGGTTTATGGTTTACAAACAGCAGGTGCTGGCTCTGCAATGCTTCCACTCCAATGATGACCAGTGGCTTGGCTACAGTTTGGAGCATCTTGTCTCCTGACGTACCTAACCTGGCAACAGGGATACCCATTACGCTTTCCTCCCACTAAAATCCACTAATGACTCACAGCACTTCATCTTGCCTACACTAGACATCATGCTATATGTATAACTAACACACATAAGACATAGATCTACTCGTTTCTTCTATGTCTTAATGCATATGGACTTTCTAGCATTGGTTTGTCTAAAATCTCATACTTGCTCCTCTGCACCTTTTCTCTTACTTTTCCTTTCCAGTCTGACTCCCAAATTCCTGGGATAACTTCTGGACTCCCCCGAAACGGTTTCAAATGTCCTACATGTAACTATTATTCTTGTTGGCAACTGAATCTTGACGTTTACTGGTGACGTAGTTTCACAACTTTGTATGGCCTTTGATACCTTGCAATAAATTTCTTCGTCTTCCCTTTGGAGAGTAAGAGATCGATAACATTACCCATTCACCAACTATGCATAGTTGCATTCTTGCTGTATGGCTCACTGTTTCCTCTTGTTTTTTCCAGTGCCCACATATTAACCTTGTGGAGCCTGCTCCATATTTACCTTATAGCCATCACAAACACTTTCATCGATTCTTCTGTCTTATCCATCTTGATTTTTAACGTATTAAATAGCGAAGGCATCTTACGACCTTATACTACCTCATAAGGTAACACTTCTGCAATCGTGTGATGCTTTGAGTTGTATGCTGCGACGACATACCTTAAATAAATATCTAACATATTCCTTATAGTTATATGTGCCATTTCTATTCTTCCATTAGCTTGAGGATGTGGAGGACTCATCCTCAGTTTCTTCACACGTAATAGCTTACACAATTCCTTAACAAATCCAACAAAAAGTTGATTCCTTGATCTGTCACTATTATTTCAGTTACTCAGATTAGATTAGATTAATACTTGTTCCATAGATCATGAATACGACACTTCGTAATGATGTGGAATGTGTCAGGTTAATAAAAGATGTCTGTACAAGAAATTACATTACACAAAGTATTGTATGACATAAATGTTTAAGTTGGTTTTTTCCCCTCCCTTAATTTATATCCAAAAATTCAGCCAATGAGTAGAAGGAGTTGTCATCTAGAAATTCTTTTAATTTAATTTTAAATGTTGGTTGACTATCTGTCAGGCTTTTGATGCTGTTTGGTAGGTGACCAAAGACTTTTGTGGCAGCATAATTTACCCCTTTCTGTGCCAAAGTCAGATTTGAAACATCCCCTTAGAAAAATTATACAAGACTGTGCTTTAACTGACACACAAAATTTTTTAGCGCAACGCAATCTGACTTTCAATAATCCCTACAAAAGAATGGCCCTGACTAACATTAACCTATACGTTTCACAAACCACTTACCTCACAAAAATCTTGGTTACTCGAACTACTGCAATACAGCGAGCACCACTACTGCCAGCTAAATAAAAGATTCAAACTACAGAAGGCACTAACTACTGATAGGGATTGTTAGCAAATGAAAGATATTAATAGAGAACAAACAATGTATTTACCTTAATATCATCAAAAGTCATAATATATATAGGAGTTCATAACATCCATTCTTACAAATATCAAAACTCCGCCATTTCTCTCTCCACACCCACCACTGCTGGCGGCTCACCTCCAACTGCGCAACGCTACACGCTGTTCACATCCAGCTGCCGCTGCTCAACACTACAATGGCAGACAACAATGCAAACTAGCCACAGACTGCACACAGCACAGCCAGTGATTTTCATACAGAGCGCTACGTAACATTGCCAATAAGAAAACATAAACAGCCTACTTACATAGCCCCCATGCTCCCCACCAAAAAATTTTACAAATTGTTTTGGGCAGTGGCCAATACAGATTTGAAAAAGTTTTTCATAATTACAATAACAAAGAAACCAAAGGCACACACTTATTGATACAATGTTGGTCAAAAGCTAAAATTTTCTCACAGTCCATAAAGACAGTCCTGATCATTCATCACAGTAACATTGCAGTGTTTTTCTCGAAGTCTGAGCAGTAAAAGAAAATGCACGCGGAAGTAGTGGATTTCCATGCAATCTTGAAGAAGTAGTGTTGTTCTTCCAACGGAAAGAGAGTGCTGACTCTCGACGTGCAGACAGGTAATGGGCCACAACAGAGGAAACCCACAGCAGAGTCATTCGACGTTTTGAAGAATATTGGTAGGTAGGTCATCACAGAGTAGACCCACTGCAGTCCTTGTAGAAATAATGGTATTGGTGGGCCACCAGAGGTGCAGACCCACTGTAGTACTGGTAGAGATTGTGGTATTGGTGGGCCACCAGAAGTGCAGACCCACTGCAGTCCTTGTAGAAGTAATGGTATTGGTGGGTCATCAAAGATGCAGACCCACTGTAGTCCTTGTAGAGATGGCCAGCAACCATCTGTTGCGACTGTGTAGGTGCACAATCACAATCGAAGAGTCTTGCGAACAATATAGCAAGTCCATAAAGCACCACTTGTGCACTCACAAAAATTTTTTTTTGAAATTTCTTTAGAACCAGCAATGCTGTTATCCAGTCCCTTGCTGAATTATCAACACACGTGCAAGCACTAACAGTCCCAACTTCTCACATACTGTGCATATATTATGACCAACAGAAACGGGTGCAGTGAAATGATACTTAATTTGATGAACTGGTAACAATTACAATTTGATAACATAAGCATACAATTACAAAGGTACAAAATACATCATTAAAGAACATAACAATACAGATAACATTTGTAGTAACACAGGCTTTACAAAAGAATAGAAATAAATATATACATCAGTGTTACAAAAATAATGACATAAGTACATACATAAAGATCAGAATAACTTTTGAAACATCACCTTCACATATGAGCAACAAAACAGAATAAATAATGTCTCAACATCTTTACAAAGTAAATAACATAGTATTAGAAAAATTCTACAACATAGCTCTCATCAGCTAAACACATAAAGACAGGAAAAACACAAATACATAAGGGTACACAAACATATAGCAGAATAATACAAAAGGAAAGGACAGGGGTTGTTGTACTGCACTATTTTGCAAACAAAACTTTCTTTACTTCTTGGAGATCTCCCTTCATTCATCATTATTCCCTAACAGTCCTATCTATACCTGCTTTCTGTATTCTATTCATATTTCTTTCAAAATAATTATTTCTCAGTGTACAATACTTATTTTGGCCCAAATCTTTTTCATATAACTTCTCAATGCATTCTTTCCCTATTGTCCATAGTCAGTTTCTTATATGGTCTACCCCCGCTTAAGCTAACTTAAATCTACTGAGCTCAGATGCTAAACTAACGGACGAGGCAATGCAGCAGCACAAAACAAGTAACAGAAACATCAATGACAAAAAATTCAAACTGGCAAAGCAATTGCAATATTACAACTAATATAAGGCACTGTGCAGCAAACAAGAAAAATAAATGCATAGTAAAACTGGCTTAACAGAATAATACAAAGTCAAATTCAGTAACACTATGCCTGGCAAACAGCAGCAGTAAATGCAAAAACTTAGAACTAAACATGACATAGCTCAAGCAGAAAAAAATATTACACTAAAAATGGCCATGTCTAATACCTATGTCACATCTTAACACTAGAGTGATGCATCACGAGAACTTACACTAGCAGATAAGTTACCAAATCGTAAAGAAATTATTTACGCAATTCCTGTGAAAGGAAATGTCTATTTATGTGCCCTCGTTTTCTTGGAAGTAGATCATAAATTTCTTATTGACTGGATCTGTAGGCATAAAATAACTATATTAGTACATATATTAAATTTTATTTTAACTAATGCTGCAGTGCAGCTAGAAACTAGATATCAAAGAAAATGAGCAAATATGTACAAAGGACGGCATGAAACATCATTCATTAGCCATATGGCATTTCATAAGGCAGTAAAAATTCTCTCAATTCTCGAGAAAGACGCTTGTCATAATCAGGTGTGCAGATGTAAGTATCTTTCCAAGTAATGAGCGTGTCGTATTTGCGGTGCTTTCTACAAAGGAATGTCAATAGCGAGGATAATGGATTCCCTTTTTTTTTCTACCACCTAATGGCTTTTTCTCAAGGCGGCTGGCACACCTGGCCACTCACAACGAATTACGTCATGGTCACTTACCTTTCTTACCGAAATATTTACGACAGCCGTTTTCGCTACAGTGACAGTCTCATATAAAAATTTCACAAGTCGAAAATTTGCGTTACAAATGTGTAGAAACAAAATCCTGTAAATATAACAGCGTCCAAAAAATTTTCGCCAGCATTGTGATACATTCACGCATATACACACATTTCAAACTCTTAAAGTACGATTCTTAGTTTCCAACAACCTTTTTCACAAACCAGAGTCCCTAACCACTACTCATTATTCCTTACCTTATTAGTCAACACTTCTTCAATATTTCATCATAACAGATACATAGCATAATCAAATAACTCATATAGCATCAGCTTACTGATCATAAACATACCGCAACAGCATAATACACATAGTCATCGTAATAATAACATCATAACACCTCAGTCAGCTCTCAAAATCGTCGTAGCTTCCTCCAATAATTTCAAAACCTAAAAAAATTCTCGGCTCATGTCAAAAGTGGCATCTGCCTCAAACGCACTTTAAAAATCATAATCCCATACCAAATACGTCATTCAAAGCTCTCATAGTATCACAATGGTTCCGAAAAATATGAGCATTTCACAAAGTACAGACAAAATACAATTTCATAAGTGTGAAGTTATCCAACCGTGTAATTACGTAAGCATCTGTAACTGATGTAGTAAAAAAAAGAAGTTTCTTTCTCTGTTAAATGATCAGATAGCTGTGTAATTCTGTGTTAGAGAAATATGGTACCGATGTGTAAAGTTGTATAAGCAAATACCATATTAGCTAGGGCTCCTTGTGCTTGCCAAACACATGGTACAGATAGTAAGCGTGTACCCCCCTGAGGATTAATGTAATTATACCCTCAGGTGTTACAGATTATTGCAATGGAATAAAATGTATCACGGAAAACTTTCTTTGTAATTGAAAAATCTTTAAAAATAAATGTTTTAAGTATAAAATTAATCACTCAAATACATGTACTGTAGCGCTAAACTGTGCGTCTTGTTGTAAGATAATCTCTGTGGAAGTGTCGTAGTTGTCGTCCTCCGAAAGCTAAGTTCTCTAGAAGTCAATGTACTTACCTCATGATAAACAAAAGTGAAATGCTTTGCGTATAGATATCTTAGTTATTACGCTTATTGCCGTGATGAAGAAAGTACTGTGCTGTAACGTATTGTTGTGCTACGGAAAAGGCAGTCTCATTGTAGCTATACCACAAAAGTTACTACTAAAACATGTTTTACTTTCCAGAATAATTAAAAAAAAACTGTGCAGATGTAAAACAGATACACCGCAAAAGCAACAATGTAAATTGTCACTCATTAGTAGCGTCGTGATAAAATCGTGTAGCTGTCACAGAAAGCAAATACTAAGTCATCTTTAATCTCACACAAACTACTTCAAATAAGGAATGTCTTTTCAAGTAAACCAAAATGTTGCATTAAAATCTCATTAGCAGTATATGTTCTAAGTATGTGAGCCTTATAGTCGTTACGTAATCGTGCAACTAACAAGCAAGAATGTACACACACAATAACACTCTGTCGTCTGATCACAATAACAATGCATTCGTAATTTCTGTTGAAATAAGTTCTCTTGGTTCTTGACTGGATATTTAACTTCAAACATTGTTGCATGGTAACAGTTTCTAAGTCTGACAATGCATACTAGAAATGTGAAGTGAAAAGTTTTATGGCAAAGACAAAGTTTAAAAAGCAGATTATCTTTCAATAAATGGTTTTACATGTGAAATGTGGTGCAATCCTTTACTCTTCATAGTACTCAGATTTTCAACTTGAACGGAATTATCATGCAGTATACGTCGGTGAGTAGTGCTAAAATTTTTCTCAAGGTTGGCGTCTATGTTATTTTTCCCTGAGCCAGCCGGCGCACGCTGCTGCCTGCGGTGCGAGTCATTGTCTGTTCCTTTGTTGGCGTGCGTCGTTATTGGGATTTGGAGGTCTAACTTCTACAAATTCACCTTGCCCAGAGGGCCCAGCCCTGTTTAAATCCCGCCAGTTCTGATGAAATTCAGGTCTGTCGTTATGATTATATCGTCTGTCATCATGTCGGTAGTTCCTGTAGTTTCTTTCTTGTCGGTTAAGTGGTGGAGAATTTCTCCCTGAATTATCACTGCACGGTGGACCGTTGCGTCAGAAGTTATTCTGTCTCCCGTGATAATAATAGTTCTGGTTGTCATATTGTCTGTTTCTATGATTGTCTCTGTCATATTCATTACTACGGAAATGTGATCTTTCTTTGTAACTATTATTACTCTGCCAGTGGTTGTCATATGGGTGGTGTCTGTTTTGGTCACGATTTGCGTTGTAAGAACAGCCTTGTCGTGTCCAGTTATTGTTTCTGTCATCGCGGAATTGTGACATATGTGACCTGTAGTGATTGTTTTCCTGTTTTCGCATCCGGCGACTGCCTGTGTCAATTTCTAATTCTTGTAACAGTCCCTGAAAAGCTTCAATGTCGTCTTTGCAACGTCCTGCTAAAATAATATGTCGTAAATGTTCAGGCAATTTGAGTAAGCAAATGCGGATGAGTTCTGAGGGGCTGTATGGGTTTGAAAGAAACTGATTCTTATGCAACATGTCTTCAAAATATTTGACAAGACTGGAAAATTCAGATTGTTCAAAGTGTTTCATCGTCATGATGCTATGTTTTACTCGGTCTTGTGTAGCTTGAGACCAATATGCTGAGAGGAAGGCATGATAAAATTCTCTTTCACTGTGACAATCGTGAATGACCGATCGCATTCTTACAGCTGGTTCATTCTCCAAGTAGCCACACATAAATTCTAACCTGTGCTCCAATGACCAGTTGGGAGGAAAACAGTGAGAGAATTGATGGAGCCACGCTTGTGGATGAATGTCGTTGGCAGAATTTATCGGCGAGTAGCATATCGGTCATTGTTACGTCGTGTCGGCGGTTCCATCTCAAAATTCGGTGCACCTTGCCAATTTCTTTCATAATTTCCGAAATGCCCTGTGTTATTATTTTGTGGCTTTTCCGTATTTCTAAGTTCCTCTTCCCGTGTTGGAGCGTGAGTGTCCTCTGAGATATGAAATTTTTGTATTACTTGTACCAACTGATCTTGTACTTCCCGGATTTCTCTTTTGTATTGCGTATTAATTTGATTCTGATTTTGTTTGAATTTCTTAATTTGTTCATACTCTTCTGTGTCAGTGATGGCTACAGGTCTTGTGTCATTCAGATCATCATCTACCTTTGCAGATAAGTTAGTGAACTGATCCAAAAGTTCGGCTACTTTCTCCGATAGTGTACTTATTTCCTCAGTGTGTTTTTCTGAACCAAGTTTCAGAGTGTCCATTTGTGTTGAAATCGTATCTACTGTGTCCTTTAAGTTTTCTTGAGTTTTTGCAAGTTGCGTAACCGAATCGGCACATGCAACTGAGTCAATTTTAGCTTGCAAGGTGTCGTGATTTTCATGAACAATAGTTTGCAGTTCTTTTATGGCTGCTTCGTGATTCTGTAATGCATTTTCATGACGCGAAAAAATAGGTTCGAAATGCTCACAAATTTGTGTTTTTACGTCATTACAGATTTTTTGACATTTCGATTCGATTTTATGTAACTCAGTAGTTAAATCTTCACGTGTTTGTTCAAGTGTGGTGTCTAACTTTTGAAGATTTTGTTCAATTGTGTCTAATTTTTGTAGCCTTTGTCCCATTTGTTGCATTAACTGTAATAACAATGCACTGGTGTCTGAAACATGTTCCTCAGTGCTTTTCGGCAGTGAAGTTGCACCGGCAACATTCACATTTTGACAAGCAGAAAATGTATCTTGACTCATTTGAGAAAACGGTGAGAACCCAAAACCTGAGTCTACAGTATTTGCAATATTGTGTTCTGTCATTCCCGATTCCTGAGGCGAGCTGTTGCCGACCGATCGATCGATAATGCTTCCCTGTTCACTACCTGTTTCACTGTCTACACCATTATTTGACGCCCGCTCCATTTCCCTATGCACAGTTACCAAATTACTACTTTGAATGTCTGTTAATTCATTACACAGCGGTGCTGGTAAGCTACACTCGTTGTCACTATTATTTCTCAGTTTACTTTGGAGCCTAGTGTCACGTTTTTCACACGCCATTATTGTCACAATATTTCACATGATAACACAGAAAAGCACAATTTGAAGAGCAAAAATAAGAGAACACATTAACATAGCACTGAAAATAATATGTAGTTAATTGCAAGCGCAGCTGCGAAATACTTGGTGCAAATCTACATGCATGCCACAACTGTTTTACTGTACAACAATGAAAGACTGCAACTACAAAGGAGATTCTCTCTACCATTACGCACTAGCAGTAAACAATAGCTACACTAATTACACAAACTACAAGAAAAAAATCAGAAGATTCCAGTGAAGTATCCTGGCAGGATCGCCATATGAAACGTCCCCTTAGAAAAATTATACAAGACTGTGCTTTAACTGACACACAATATTTTTTAGCGCAACGCAATCTGACTTTCAATAATCCCTACAAAAGAATGGCCCTGACTAACATTAACCTATACGTTTCACAAATCACTTACCTCACAAAAATCTTGGTTACTCGAACTACTGCAATACAGCGAGCACCACTACTGCCAGCTAAATAAAAGATTCAAACTACGGAAGGCACTAACTACTGATAGGGATTGTTAGCAAATGAAAGATATTAATAGAGAACAAACAATGTATTTACCTTAATATCATCAAAAGTCATAATATATATAGGAGTTCATAACATCCATTCTTACAAATATCAAAACTCCGCCATTTCTCTCTCCACATCCACCACTGCTGGCGGCTCACCTCCAACTGCGCAACGCTACGCGCTGTTCACATCCAGCTGCCGCTGCCCAACACTACAATGGCAGACAACAATGCAAACTAGCCACAGACTGCACACAGCACAGCCAGCGATTTTCATACAGAGCGCTACGTAACATTGCCAATAAGAAAACATAAACAGCCTACTTACAGATTTAACCCTGCATAGTGAAGATCATCCTTTCTCCTGGTGTTATAGCTATGCATAATGCTATCACTTTTGAACTGGGTTGGATTATTAACAACAAATTTCATAAGTGAATATATATACTGTGAGGTTACTGTGAGGATCCCTAGATCCTTAAATAGATGTCTGCAGGATGACCGTGGATGGGCTCCAGGAATTATTCTGATTACACGTTTTTGAGCAATGAATACTTTTCTACTCAACGATGAATTGCCCCAGAATATGATGCCATACGAAAGCAGTGAATGAAAGTAGGCATAGTAAGCTAATTTACTGAGATTCTTATCACCAAAATTTGCAATCACCCTAATAGTATACATAGCTGAACTCAGACGTTTCAGCAGACCATCAATGTGTTGCTTCCAGTTTAACCTCTCATCAATGGACACACCTAAAAATTTTGAAAATTCTACCTTAGCTACAGACTTCTGTTCAAAGCCTATATTTATTACTGGAGTTGTGTCATTTACTGTATGGAACTGTATATACTGTGTTTTATCAAAATTTAAAGAGAGTCCGTTTGCTGAGAACCACTTAATAATTTTGTGGAAAAACATCATTTACAATTAAATCACTTAGTTCTTGGTTTTTGGATGTTATTACTATACTTGTATCATCAGCAAAAAAACTAACTTTGCGTCTTAATCAATGTGGAATGGTAAGTCATTAATGTATATCAAGAACAGTAAAGGACCTAAGACCAAACCCTGTGGGACTCCGTACTTGATAGCCTCCCAGTTTGAGGAATCAGCTGTTGTTTTAACATTACATGAACCACTTGTTTCAACGTTCTGCATTCTTCCAGTTATGTATGAATTAAACCATTTGTGCACTGCCCCCCTCAAACCATAATGATTTAGCTTATCTAAAAGAATTCCATGATTTACACTCAGAACTTCAGTATCCAGTTGTTTACTGGTGTTTGCGCAACTGTTGATGCCTGTTGGTTGGGCATTGCGACCATTTCCACCTGTCTTGAAATATGGTCTATAATCATGAGTCAATATTTATCCCTGCTCGTGTATTGTTGAAAGGACTTAAAACGTCAATCCAAAACAACTGAAATGATGCTAGTAATTCAGGTAACCTCTGCAATGGTACTCTCGCCCAACACAAATCCACTCTCTGCACACTGTATGCAATTCTGCACATTCTGGTCCACATCTGGCCTCCTATTCTTCCACCAGTACCTCTCTGCAACGCCCCCCTCCTCCAATGACCCGCTAACACGTGATCATGTTTCTCCTGTTATACTCTATCCCTCGACTTCGCAGCACTGCCACTTATGGTCCCAACTTGATTTCTGCACAGCAGCCCATCCCGTGTACAAAACTGCGATTGTTTACGAAAATGTTTACGTTTGCCATACGTCTTCTGTGCTGTCTGCCATTCCTTAAGCTCATTAGCACCTCTTTGCAACATAGCTACTTTCCTACTCAAGTTGTCTGCAACCCCTTATTTCTTTCCAGGTTTATATACAACCTCAAAATCAAACTCACTCAGTTGCACTTCCCAAAGTGTCAACCTAATGGATAGATCCTTCAACCTGAGCAGCGCTTTCAATGCTGCATGATCTGTTATCACTCAAAACATTTTCCTGTAGAGATAATACTAGAAATAGGTGATTCCATAGATAAGGCTCGACATTTCCTTTTCCATTGTGGTATAGTTCCTCTCTGCTGAACTCGTTTATCATGATGTGTAAGCTCCCAGATACCCCACAGAGTCTGTTATTTGAGACAACATACAAGCAAGTGCATGATTCAACGCATCACAGGACAGAATGAATTCTTTACTCAAATTCAAAAACACTAAACGTGATGTCAAAGCCTCCTTCAGATTCTCAAAAGCGCATTGACAATCCTCTGACCAAACAAATCTTGAACCTTTCTTCAGCTATTACATCAATGGTCTGGCAAGATCCGCAAATCCTTCTTCGAATATTCTGTAATAATTTATGACTTCTAGAAATGTTGTAGTTCCTTCATTGATTCAGGCAGCGGAAATTCACTTATAGATTTTTACCAATTTTGGGTCTGTCTTAACCTCTTTCTTACTAATTGTATGACCAAGGTTCCCACCTCTTTCAAAAAAAAATTACACTTTTCTGTGCTTAACATTAAATTCATGGCCCTCAGTCTCAGGATTACTTCGCTTAGGCGTCGTATGTGCTGGTCCATATCACTCGCAAAGAGAGTTGTATCACCCAGATACATCACGTATGGCGTGCTTTCAGTCCTCTGAGAATGATATCCAACAAACTCTGAAACATCGCAGGTGCATTCTTTAATTCAAAAGGCCTACTCCTGTATTGATAGTGACTTACAGCGGGGAAAATACTGATTTTGGTCAGTCCTCCAGAGTGACGTTTAGGTGGTGGTAGCCACTCCTAAAGTACATCGTTGAAAAATTCATAATGTTCAGCAGAGGGTAGGTATCAGTTGTAATTTTAACATTCACATATCGATAACTCCAACAAAACCTATATTTCTGTGATCCATTCGCTGATTTCTTGGATACAGACAATTCCTGCCCGCCGTGGGCTGTTATTTTCCTCTATAATTCCCTCTTTCAGCTGCTGCTCGGTAAGTTCGTCCAGAATCGGCCGCAAGTACTTCGGGACTTTGTATCGTTTGCGGTAAACAAGTGATTCATTTCCTGCTGGCGTTCGGTGCTGCGTAATATGCGTTGCTGGCAATGGCCCTTTAAGAAAAACAAATCCCTAAATTCCAACAATAACTGCTCCACGTGTTCCTTATCACTTCCATTTAGGTGCTTTATCTTCCCTCGTAATGCAGTTTCAGTGGCGTTGAGTGAGTGTCCATGGCTGACACCTCTTGTGCCCCCTCTTTCTCCTCCATTTTCAGCTTTGGATGGTAAATTTAGGTAACCTGCGTTGTTTGATTCTTATGGTACTGTTAATGCAAGAATTCAGGAAAGAAATACATTTTAAATGCTGAATGTAAATTTTGTTTAAAGAACTAAGTTTCATATAAGTTTTGTTGAAGAGCTAATGTTATAAATGTACTGTCTATTTCCAAATTTAATCAACAACCGCTTTGTTAACCTTAAATCCTTGGCGCTAAGGTTATCTACAAAAGCAGGTACCCTTTTTTCACCATTTATCTCTTGTATGCATATAAACAGTTCTTTTCACTAAGCAATCCGCCTGATCCAATACATCGTTTACTTCCAACCGTTCTACCACACACAACATCCCTACCAGTAAGTTAGATATAACATTAACCCAAAGTGAACTGTGTCAACGGAATCTTAGTGCGATTGCTTGCAGTTTAAATGGCTCGTCATATGTGATAGCCTCACCCACGACATTCCTACACTGGTAGCAGTTTCCCCTAACTGAAACATTTTTCTGTCAGGCTCCATCATGTGCTGGCGAAGATCGATTTTGGCACAATGCTGATGCAAGAAATCCATCCTAAGACTCGTCCTATTTCCCTCACTCACATGTGACACAATCTCTACACATCGTCCGAACTGAAGTGTACCCAGGTATAAATCTATCTCCACAGATGCCTACAGTATGACATCTCTATCCTCCACTCCACACAGTCTACACTGTGGTGGGTTCCATTATTTATATGTCATCACAGCACCACTGGGAACCGACACATGTGCTACTCTGTCCAATAATATCCCACAATTCTTTACCCCTACTGTTCCAATAATCGCACAATCCACCTCTGTATAAGACATAGTACCATATATTCTTACTGGGAATTACCATAGGTAAACCTTGCCTTGGGTTCCCTTTGGCCTTTAATAGCTGCTTCTTTCCCAGTCTCCTACCCCTGAAACTATTGTTACCATTATGGTGACCTCTACCGTCCTTCCACTGTCCTGTGGCTGGTGGCATTGCTTCTGCTCATGCCCCGTCCATTTACCCCCGTTAGAACTGATACCTCTGCTCAGCCCCCAAAAAATTACTTCATTCACCATAGCACTTTCTCCCAATCACTGATATTCATCATCCTATCCGCAAATTCTTCTGCTGATTTGACATGCTTCTTTGTTACCACACTTCTCAGACATGTCTGTGAAGTGTTGGCAGAAGAGCCAACACCGTGTTGCTAGAGGAGGCCGAAATGCACGCTTTTAAACTCACGTAGATTGGCGTGAGGTCTGGAACAAGGTAAAGTAATTATCCTATAAAGAAAAGAACGTAGTTCTTGGAATACTTAACTTTAATCCACAATTGGAGAACATCGCTCTTGACGGTACATGTTTTATAATTTCGATATTAACTGGTAATGGCGCCTTGCTAGGTTGTAGCACATGGCGTAGCTGAAGACTGTGCTAACTATCGTCTCGGCAAATGAGAGCGTATTTGTCAGTGAACCTTTCCTAGCAAAGTCGGCTGTACAACTGGGGCGAGTGCTAGGACGTCTGACTTGACCTGCCGTGTGGTGGCGCTCGGTCTGCAATCACTGACAGTGGCGACACGCGGCTCCGGCGTATACTAACGGACCGCGGCCGATTTAAAGGCTACCACCTAGCAAGTGTGGTGTCTGGCGGTGACACCACAGTCTGCTTCTATTATCATGTACATTCATGTGCTTATATTTATGTCATTAATTATTTTGCACCCTGTGTACAGACATGTACTTTTACAGGTCTAATTCAACAAGGATGGGAGAGGTAGGCTGCCTTGGCCGTGTTTAACGTCCCGTCGACAACGAGGTCATTAGAGACGGAGCGCAAGCTCGGGTTAGGGAATGATTGGGAAGGAAATCGGCCGTGCCCTTTCAAAGGAACCATCCCGGCATTTGCCTGAAACGATTTAGGGAAATCACGGAAAACCTAAATCAGGATGGCAGGAGATGGCATTTAACCGTCGTCCTCCCGAATGCGAGCCCAGTGTGCTAACCACTGCGCCACCTCGCTCGGTTTGGCCTTATAGTAGGAACCACCTCAGCATTCGCCTGAAGTAATTTAGGGAAACCACAGAAAACGTATGTCAGGTCAGACATATGAAGATTGGAGCCTCCAACCTCCCAGGTACAAGGCCACTCCGTTTAAAACAATGCTACCTCATTCGGTTTATCCATCGTGTACAACACTGTTTTACAAAGAACAACAAAAGCTAGTGCTACACTGTTTATTTTCTCTCATTCCCAGACAGCATATACACTACACACACTGTGCTCACATTATTTCGTAATGTAACACTACAACACTATCAGTTGACGTCAGGACCATAGCGATGATGTCTTGTTTCCATTTTGTGTACCATAACTTGCCATTTGCTAGCCTAAAAAGCTGAGTCAACAGGTCATCATAACAACTGCGATGTGAGCTCAGAAAGTGCATAAGATGATGTATTACACTTGTAGCTTTGGTAGTATGTTTTTTTAGAAAGTAAAAAAGAAGGAAACAGCACAGAGTGAAATTGTTATGTGAATTGACACGTTTTATCATCGTTATTATTGTTGATATGTGTTACATTTTTAACCAATCCCATGCTCTGTGTTATCTACGTAATTCTGCAATGTATAGAATGTACTCTTTCACAGGTAGTTTTCAATTATCTCTTTAAGTAAGTACGTTTTACTAATACCTTTCATCTTCTTGGTCAATTTGTCGTACAGTTTGATTCCTTAGTAGAAAATTCTTGAAAGTTTTATGTTTGCTTCTGAATGTTTTCTTTGCTTTTACTCGGGTGTAGCTTTTCAGCGTTATAAGTGCAAGTTTTCTAAGGATAATAATATTTAGTGTAAGTTTCATTTTTTCTAACTTCCTATCTGTACGACGTTTCAAAAGAGAATTTTAACTTTTGAATGTCAGTGAAACCTTTACATTTCAATCTGAATGTGTGGGTAATATACCTTTATGCTCAATACCAGCTGTATATAACCATTATTTCTTCTGCATATGAAACTTATGATGTAAGTACCTATGTGCATTTTTATATACACTGTATGCACATGTAACACATGCGAAAAAAAGTTATTCTGTAAACTTAATACATAATCTCAATGTCTATATTTCCAACTGCACAACCACTGAACTAAATACCATCAGAACAAAAATATAATCTTATTTGCTAACCATTGTACCCTAAGTGCATAAAACAATGTTCAATTCTGGCCCTAGTAGACACTTTGGCTTACCTGTACTCAAGCAGACAAACGCTTTACCTCGCCACAGCCTGCCTTAAATAAATTACACTGCCTTTCTATTATTTAATTAATTTTGCCATGTGCCAGCTAGACAAACAGTTAACAGTTGGACTTGTGAACTGCAATGCTAGTATGAAGTACTTTTCTTTTAAAGGTTTTGATAACATTTGGGACCTGGAGGCTCAATGTCAAATGATTTGAAAAATAATTAGTATTGGTTAGCAAAAAAAAGAAATTCTGTCATCATTGGACATTGTTATTAACAAATAGATGAAATTTGGAAATAGACAGTACATTTAGCTCTTCAACAAAACTTACATGAAACTTAGTTCTTTATACAAAATTTACATTCGGCATTTAAAATGTATTTCTTTCCTGAACTCTTGCGTTAACAGTACCATAAGTATCAAACAACGCAGGTTACCTAAATTTACCATCCAAAGCTGAAAATGTTCCTCAAACACGAAATCCCACTTGCTTCAAAGCTAGTGCATGTGGGTTTTTTTTTTTTCATTGACAAATTCCAAATTACCGTAGCTGCATATCGAAATTAGGTCTGTGTACCTGCACACATGGCTGCTTCCAACAACGCTCGACAACAAAGTCACCCTCTCTCAAACAAACTGGCTACGTGACAATAGCAAAAACTTTGAAATCCGGAGAACCCCCTTTTTATATACACTCCAGAAAAGTGTTATCTGTGGACAGTCACGCATGCCAAACTGTCACATTAAATACTGTAAAAATCTTTCATGCTGTTTCCAGTTTTATGTTTATTGTTTTTGGTGAATGTAAGTTGTCTAGCTCTTGGTTAGATTTAGATTACATTTACTTTCATCCCAATTGATCCTTAGTGAGGAGGTCCTCCAGGATGTGGAACATGTTAGAAAAACAATAGTACATGACAAATACTTACAACTAAAACAAATAAACCAATGTACCTTCCATAAGTACCAAGTGGAATGATTGTCCTTTTTTTTAATGAACACTAATAAAGTGCTTACCTTATTCGAACACTGCTTGCCTCCAAAACATACCAAGGTTAGACCAAAGTCTACAAAGAAGCCATGGATTACTTGAGGAATAGGGGTATCTTGTAAAACAAAAAGAAAACTGTATCTGTCAATCCGAAACATTTCCAATGTTGATGCTATAGCACATTATAAGAAATACTGCAAAATATTAAAGACTGTAATACAGATGTCAAAGCAAATATATTACAAGGAAAAGATAGTCATATCAGATAACAAAATAAAGACAATATGGGATATAACTGTTACTGAAAAGATGGGGGTTGTCAGGTTCAGTAGAAGCTGCTATGGAATACCTCAGACCAGACATTACAAGTAACTTCCATAATATGAATTTGAGCCTCACTATCCCAACAGAAATAATGTCCATCATAAAAACTTTAAAATCAAAAACATCTAGTGGGTGTGATGAAATATCAACAAAGTTAATTAAAGAATGTGATTCTGAGCTAAGTAACATATTAAGCTATCTCTGTAACCAGGCGTTTATCAGTGGAATATTACCTCAATGGCTGAAATATGCTGAAGTTAAGCCACTGTTTAAGAAGGGAGACAAAGAAATAGCATCAAATTTCCGTCCAATTTCACTGTTGCCAGCATTCTCAAAAATTTTCGAAAAAGTAATGTACAGTCGGCTTTATAACCATCTTATCTCAAATAACATACTGCAAAGTCACAGTTTGGATTTCTAAAAGGTTCTGATATTGAGAAGGCTATCTACACTTACAGTGAAAATGTGCTTAATTCATTAGACAAAAAATTGCAGGCAACTGGTATATTTTGTGATCTGTCAAAGACATTTGACTGTGTAAATCACAATATCCTTTTCAGTAAATTAGAGTATTATAGTGTAACAGGAAACGGTGCAAAATGGTTTAAATCTTATATCTCTGGCAGGAAACAAAGGGTGTTATTAGGAAAGAGACATGTATCAAGTTATCAGGCATCATCCAACTGGGAACTAATTACATGTGGGGTCCCACAAGGTTCCATTTTGGGGCCCTTACTTTTTGTTGTGTATATCAATGACCTTTCATCAGTAACATTACCAGACGCCAAGTTCGTTTTGTTTGCCAATTATATAAACATTGCAATAAATAGCAAATCAAGTGTAGTCTTAGAAAGGTCAGCTAATAAAATATTTGTGGACATAAATCACTGGTTGCTAGCCAATTCTTTGTCACTAAACTTTGAAAAAACACACTACATGCAGTTCAGAACTTGTAAGGGGTGTCCCACGAGTGTATGTCTAACATACGATGACAAGAAGATAGAAGAAGTCGACAGTGTTAAATTCTTGGGATTACAGCTTGATAATAAATTCAACTGGGAGGAGCACACCACAGAACTGCTGAAACGTCTTAACAAATCTCTGTTTGCAATGCTAATTTTGTCAGACATAGGGGATATAAAAATGAAAAAGCTGGCGTACTATGCTTACTTTCATTCCATAATGTCATATGGGATTATTTTTTGGGGTAATTCATCAAGCCAAGCTAAAGTTTTCCGGGCACAAAAACGTGCAGTAAGAGTTATATGTGGTGTGAACTCAAGAACATCCTGCAGAAGCCTGTTTAGGAAACTAGGGATACTAACTACTGCCTCCCAATATATTTATTCCTTAATGAAATTTGTCATTAAAAATATATCACTTTTTCAAACCAACAGCTCAATTCATGGATTCAATACTAGAAATAAGAATAATCATCACAAGGATTTAAAGTCAGTTTGTCTTGTACAAAAAGGTGTGCATTATTCAGGGAAATACATTTTCAATAACTTGCCAGCAGCCATAAAAAGCTTAACAACCAATGAAATTCAGTTTAAGAGAAGCCTAAAGGATTTATTGGTGGCCAACTCCTTCTACTCCATTGATGAATTTCTCAGTAAAACCTACTGATTTGTATATAAGCACAATATAACTTCTGCACAATTTCAGTGCAGTAATGTGTTCATTGAAAATTTGTATGTGTGTGTGCGTGTGTGTGTGTGTGTGTATGTGTGTGTAAGTATAATCTAACTTCTGCACCATTTCATTGCAGTAATGTGTTCATTGTAAATAAGTATTATAGTAGTTGTATTACATGTTTATTACCTTGTGAATAAATAAAAAACTTTTTTATTTTAAATTCAGTGCATTAGTATTTGTAAAATGACTCTTTCATATAGTGCTCATTAAAAAATGATGACCATTCCACTTGGGACCTGTGGAATGGAGCATTAGCTTATTTGTTTTAGTTGTAAATATTTGTCATGTATTGTTGTTCTTCTGACATGTTCCACATCCTGGAGGACCTCCTCACTATGGATCAATTGGAATGAAAGTAAATCTAATCTAATCTAAACTATATGAAAGGATCACTTTACAACACTCATTTACAATGATCACATTAATGCACTGAATTTAAAATTTTTTAAAAAATGTTTGGTTATAAGATAATAAACATATAATAGAACTACTACAACATTTTTTTACAATGAACTCATTACTGCACTGAATGGTGCAGAAGTTAGATTGTACTTTATATATATATATATATATATATATATATATATATATATATATATATATATATTCTTTGTATATATATATTCTCAGTAGAACCAACAGATTTTTTGTGTGTATGTGTGCATATATATACTGAGAAATTCATCAGTGAAGTAGGAGTTGGCCACCAATAAATCCTTCCGGTTTAGCTTTTTATGGCTGCTGGAAAGTTATTGTAAATGTGTGTTCCTGAATCATGCACACCTTCTTGTACAAGAGTAAGTGGCTTTAAATCCTTGTGAAGATTATTCTTACTTCGGTATTGATTCCATTAAACGAGCTGTTGGTTTGAAAAAGTGATATATTTTTAATGACAAGTTTCATTAAGAAATAAAAATATTGGGAAGTAGTAGCTAGTATCCCTAGTTCCCTAAACAGGCTTCTGCAGTATGTTCTTGAGTCCACACCACATATAACTCTGATTGCACGTTTTCGTGCATGGAAAACTTTAGCTTTGCTTGATGAATTACCCCAAAAAATAATCCCACATGACATTATGGAGTGAAAGTAAGCATAGTATGCCAATGTTTCATTTTTATATTCCCTATGTTTGACAGAATTCGCATTGCAAATAGAGATTTGTTTAGACACTTCATCAGTTCTGTTGTGAGCTCCTCCCAGTTGAATTTGTTGTCAGGCTGTAATCCCAAAACTCTAACACTGCCCACTTCTTCTACCTGCTTGTCATCATCTGTTAGGCGTATACTCGTGGGACACCCCTTACGAGTTCTGAACTGCATGTTGCGTGTTTTTTCAAAGTTTAGTGACAAAGATTAATGTCCACAAATATTATATTAGCCGATCTTTCTAACACTACACTTGATTTGCTATTTATTGCAATGTTTGTATCATCGGCAAACAAAGCAAACTTGGCATCTGGTAATGTTACTGATGAAAGGTCATTGATACACATATGAAAAAATAAGGGCCCTAAGATGGAACCTTGTGGGACCCCACGTGTAATTCGTTCCTAGTTGGATGATGCCTGATAGCTTAACACATGTCTCTTTCTAAATGACATTTTCTGTTTCCTGCCACAGATATAAGATTTAAACCATTTTGCAGCATTTCCTGTTACACCATAATATTCTAATTTACTTAAAAGGATATTGTGATTTACACAGTCAAATGCCTTTGACAGATCACAAAATATACCAATTGCTTGCAATTTTTTGACTAATGAATTAAGTACAGTTTCACTGTAAGTGTAGGAAAACTTCTCTAGAAATCCGAACTGCGACTTCAACAGTGTGTTATTTGTGATATGAAGCCAATTGTACATTACCTTTTCTAAAATTTTCGAGAATACTGGCGTAACACATCTGTCACCAATGTATCATTTACCCTTAATGCTATTTGCCCCACTTCATGTCTGGCTCTACCAGTCTCCTCCGTCCCTGTATGTCATATTGACTTTATTTTGTTATCTGATATGGCTATCTTTCCTTGCAATATATTTGCTTTAATGTCCATATTACAGACTTTAATATTTTGCAGTATTTCTTGTAATGTGCTATAGCATCAATATCATAACTGTTTCGGATTCACAGATACAGTTTTCTTTTTGTTTTACAACGTATCTCTATTCCTTGAGTAATCCATGGCTTCTTTGTAGACTTCGCTGTAACCTTGGTTAGTTTTGGGGGGAACTGTTAAAATTAGGTAAACACTGTATTCATTCTATGAGCACTGTAAACATCACTTCAGTGAATGTCTCTGAGGAGAGTCCTAAAATAATCAGTTTGTGGATTAATGATTACCCTCTTGAGTTCAGATTTAACAGATTTTATATCCTACTCAATTTTAACAGTTAACAGAAGGAACTGAATGTTAGGGTGTGAGAGGCCATTGACTATTGGTTTTGTAATATAATTTTGTTTGGTGGGCTTTTCTAGAAAGATATTATCAATGGCTATGTGTGAGCAATTGGCTAGCCTAGTTGGGAACTTTACAGTGGGAATTAAGTTGAATGATACAGTTACTAACTCGGATAAGTTCTTATTGGGAGAGTCTTTAAGGGAATCTACATTGAAGTCACCAGCAACAACTATGTATTTGTTTTTGGTTGTTAAATGGCCCAGTACAACTTCAAAGTGGTTTATAAGCAGATTAAAGTTACCTGCAAGTGCTCAATATACACTTTATATTATGAAGGATTTTTTTATGAAGTTCTATTTCTGTTGCACATGCTTCCATGTGCTGTTCTAGGCAAAATTTATGAATGTCTACGTTTTCAAATTTATGACAGTTCCTGATGAATGTCACAACTCCTCCTTTCTCCATTTCTGCTTTACAGAAGTAAGATGCTCACCTAAATCCTGTAACTTTTAATAGTTCTATACCAGTGGTCACATGATGTTCAGAGAAGCAGATTATGTCAGCTGGATTTGAGGACTCTAATTCATCTAAGCATATAATTAATTCATTAATTTTATTTCCCAGTTCTCGAATATTTTTATGCAATAAAGATAGCTGATATTTCACATTGACTGAGTTAAAATTGGGTAGAGTTGAAATTTCTGCTGATTGTTTAAAATTCTTAGCCAACAGCTGTTTATGCTGATGTAATAAGCTAAAATTGTGTTTTTTTTTATTTCTTTCTCAAACTTAAGGTTTGTCTCAGGACTAACCTCTTTTAAAACTTGGTTTCCTTCTGTCCTCTCTACCCTAAAAAAGGGTCTTTTCTGAACCCCGTAACCACTGGTATTTCATCATTCATGACAGTGTGTCCTCCCTTTAACTTTCCTGCTATTTTCTCAGCCAATTAACCTTCCCTTTCCTGCTGAGGTGAAGGCCATGCCTAGTGTAATCCCACCTATTGAGAGAATCAAGAGGAACCACACCAATTTGTGACCTTGCATATGACATAAGCAGCTGTTCCAACACCAAATTAACTCTCCTGACAGAAGAGTTCAACTGAGGTCGGTCATGGCGCCCAAGAACAGATACAAACTCAACACTAGTATGCTTTGATGCTGATGTAATCTTTGCAGGTCACACTCTATACTGCACCCAGCATCTCTGTCAGTACTATTACCTGGCCCACCCACTATAACAATGGTGTCTTCCTTAGTGAAATCTTTGCAACGTGATTCTAATCCTCTGTCACCTGCTCCAAAGTAACATTAGGTTTAAAAAAATTAGTGAGCCAGTATTCTGATCCTAGTTCATCCTGCAAATGTTGGTCAACACCTCTTCCATGGGAACTATCTAACAACAACACTTTCTTGTTCCATGGTCATGGGCAGAGTTGTTTGTTTAGTCATTATCAATGTTGCTTTTGATGTATGCAGCTGACTGATGGCTGTCCTCACATGCTGCAGTTAAATCCCCAATTATTTTGAGGAGATCTTTACAGTGAGCTCGACTACTCTTTTTGGTTCTTATTCTTCTGACCCTTTTTTGTAATTTGGAAACTGTGTTCATAGTTTGTGCATTTGTTCCCCAGAAAAGGATTCCATAGCTACTAAATGAGTGTACATTTGAACGTTTTGTAACTAAAAGACATATCTGTTATTCACTCATGACAGGACTTTAAGGGCATTATATATTGATGACATATGTTTGCAAGTAGCTTTCTGTGTTCACGCCACTTTAACTAAGAACCAGTATTCTTTCCTAGAAATTTTGTGTTTGTTACACAGTCTACAGAGATAGCATCTAAATTTAATTTAACTGCGTCATTTCCCTCTCCAAACCGAAATTCATGGCATTTATTTTCTTTATGTTCAATGTCACTTTACTGCATACTGACCAAGTGTAAACATCGTTTGCTTTCTTGACAAGGAGTTTTCTTGTTTTATCAGTGGCTATAATATTGCTGTCATCAGCAAAAAAAAGTTTGTTCGCCATGACTAACACTATTAGGAAAGTCATTGATGTATATCAGTAACAATATTGCCTCTAATATGTTACTCTGAGGAAATGAGGTGAACAGCAACAGTGATCAATCACAAAGAAGTAGGAAGTTTTAGTTTGGAAGTGTGGTTCATTAAGAATATGTACTTTGTTTCTATGTGCTATTTTACAACAGATCAGGGTGCATATGAGGTCAAGTACCACGAAAATTACTGGCAATAATCCCAAAATACAATAGAGAAATATTTTCATAGAGAAAATTACATTTATTGGTAAAGTAATTTGTTCATTCGCCAACTTGCCTCACAATAACATCACTTCATTGCAGATGACAAGCTATATAAAGACCTACAGAATGTCCTACAGAACTGAACATTCTAGAGAATAAGTCAACAATCACATAGATAAAAAATGTTTTGCACCAAATTGTGTTCTAATGGTTATTTCTTAAAACATGTTTACTTTTTAAAGATGTGAATTAAAAAAAAACACTGATGATGGTATAAAGGTGCTGAAAGATATTTGGATCACTACTTTGAGGATATTAAAATTAATAAAGGTAATATCTAGAATATATTCACAAATTTAAAAGATCATAAGTGTACCTATCGCTCCTAGGCAAGATATGTTGTTCATTGAATATTGTCTTTGGCGAATGAAAGGTGACAAAGATATATGCCATGAATTTCATAAAAATTTCCAGTGGATGAATCATGTAATTATAAATTATTGTTTTAAAATTTGCCTCTATCTGAAAGAATAGTCACTACTAACGTGATTAGTTGGAGCACGACGCAAATTACTGTGTAGAATGGTAAAAGGTGGCACTTTCTTACTGATGTGACAGCAAGACAACCTGGTGTTGGGAAGAGTAGAAGAGGCCTGCACAAGCGTCTAAGATGGAGTAGTGGGCTGGCGGAGCATAGACTGTCTTGTGGATGGTGTGACATCAGGTATAGGAGTGTTTGATCACTACTTTTATAAGCTGTTGTAATACTGAATTTTATTATGTACTAATACTCAATCGTATAAACAATCAAAATTACCCAGAATGCTACGGTGCTTTAATTCTAATTGATTATTCAACGTTGATTTGTGCACTTTCTTTTTATATGTAAAACTTCCTACTCCTTCTAAAGTATTCAAAATACGGCTTTTTTCATTTCTATGAAGTATTTTTAAAACATTCTGAAGGTCTTGTAATGCTGTTCCCACTTTGCATAAGTGTGTTGTTAATTCAGAGTGACAGTTATTTAATTTAAGAATGAGAATACTTTAAAAAAGCATAGCTTTTGCCAGATGACTTGTTTATCTATCCCAGTATCTCTGTTAACCTTTGGTTTGGAAGAAATTGTTACTGAAGAGTTCAGTTTCCTTCGCCAGTGTACTAATAGCTTTACTTTAGAATCTAAAGCATTACCGAAACAGCGATCAGTCTTTCTCATACCTAAAACAGAAACCACTAGTCAACAACATTTTTGTTTCATTGCTATCAGCAGTTTTCTTACGTAATTTAGAAGTTTGGTTTTCAGATCTAGGGTCTGTTCCTTTCTGAAGCTCCAGTTTTTTTTAAAGCATCAGATATCACAATTTCATGTTTCTATTATTAAATCAAAATGTAAGTGCATAAATATTTGATTCAAGTCTCTGGAACTTAGCTGAGTAATACAGATAATATAAAATTAAACACTAATTAAATAGAAACACAGTCTGAATCTATTCAAAACATACTTGAAAAAATACAATCATGAAGAAGGTTATAGTTTGATAAAACTGACTTATAAATAACACACTCTATTATTGAGGCAGACATTTTCGATTGGAGTGCTTCTGTTTGTGTACTATTTCAGGGAGATCTCGTTTAATATTCTAGCAATAGTCTGTCATCATACATTGGTCCAGCTCCCCTATATCGCTTTTTCAGAGTCTTGAGGTCTTGATGGATCCGTTCGCTTTCACTGACGTTCCTTAATTTGTCGCTGAATTTATCAAGATGACTGTGTAGGAAATAGAATTTGACACTCACAGGACATCCCTGGACCTATCAGCTATGAGACTTCTATAATCAGCACCTTCTTTTATTACCAAGAAAATTTTCCATTACTACTACGAATGACACCCATGGAGGCTTTTCCTTGATGTTCATCTTTGTGATAAATTCTTTTTCACTTGCAAGTGCCCCAATCTGGGGTCCATTAACCACTCGTGCCTTCATCTTCCCAAGGGTCAAAGCAGAAAGAGCACTGACTACATGTTGGAAACATTCACTGTCTCTATCTAATGCTTTAACAAACCGTTTAATCAAACCTAGTTTGATATGTTTGATATGGAGTGGTGGGAAAAATTATCTTTTCTCAACTGGCAACTGGACCCTTGACAATACTTCCCATACTGGCTTGCATAGTCTCACTTGAGTGTCACTCCTCCTTGTTGGCAGTACCTATCTCGTGCTCGGCTGTTCCACATGCAAAGCAAGCAGGAATACTTTGTAAGTCCTCTCTGTTGACCTAGCAGAAAATTAACCATTTTTAGCACCGTGCATAATGTCCAGTTGTGCTCCTGGTATTTTGATAGGCTAATCACAGCCCACGTATCATTACGCTTCTCTTATAAATACATAAAATGACCCACTGGCACAGGTGAATAGACATGTCCATTATGTAGTAGAACACACTTCAGACTGCGTTTGAAACTGTCTACAAATAAACCCCAGTCACCTGCGTTGCACAATGTAATTCCTAAAACCTGGAGCAGACCTGAGACATTATAGCCATAACCAATGTGTTTTCTATGTAAAATATGAATGAAAGACCTTTACCCGATTTCGGTAATATGACACTTTTACAGTATCACTCAGCTGTGTGTTTGAAGAGACTCAAATCAGGCATAAGGGTATTCAGCTCCAGCTGGTTAAGCTGATGAGAAATTGTGGATTGTGAAGTATTAGACGAATACAAGTCAAAGTCGATTTCTTTGCCTGTCCTCGCATTTTGTTCGCTGTCCACACCTGCAGATAGAGAAGCCCTGTAAAAACTGGGTGTAGAAGCTCATCAGAGTGCATGGTATGTCTGACTGGTGACGGGATGTTAGGATATGGTAGTTTAAATCTGTTTTTTCTTGCCAGTTCCCCTTTTATTAACGATACAAAAATAGCAGTCTCTTATGTGATCTACAGCTTCTCGCCAGGACATGGGGATCCTGAAAGGTAAACCCTTACGCTTTTCATGCAGCAATCCGTCACAGTTGTGACATAGAGTATGAGTGGCTCATGCTTTGTCTCGGCCACCAGGAATAAGTCCAAATTACGCCTTATAAGTTTGCCTCACAAAGGATGTTATATTGCGTCTTTGAAAAATAAGGGTGTAGTACCCACAAACATAATGGAAACTGTCTGGGTGATTGTTATATTGACATCTTAGTAGCCATAATTAAATTACGTCAGATCTGGAAGCAAAAACTTACAGCATCATAACCCTGTCAATAACATAAAGATGTAAACAATTAATCTGACCAAAATAGCTGGAATGGAAAAGTTTGAATTGCATGAAACTGTATGAAAACCAGAGCATGAAGAGCAAAATTGATATCAGATATGAAATCAGCATGTAACGCCGGAAATTTTGGTAGTGTTAACTCTGTCGCGCGGAGCGCGGGCAGAGGGGAGTCTGGCTGGAGCAGTGCTGTGGAGTAGGTGTGTTGTGTGACGCTCCCGCGAGTTGCCGCGCTTTCGGGGTTTAGCAGCATGTAATTGCGCTCGAATTGCTATGATAGTTTCTGACACGGTGTCGCGGACGGGAAGCATTAGCTGGCGCACATCAAGAGCCCGTTTCGCCTGGTGACCGTGTAGAGAAGAAGGCGTGCCAACATCCAGCTTCTGCAACAGCGACGGCCGACAATGAGTGACTGTCATCACCTGCTCGACCGACAACTGCAAACCTTCAATCAACCTACAAGGAAGACTGGAAGCACGTAAAGTTTTAGAACTGTATGGCAGACCTCAGCTTTTAAAATTGTTGCATCACAAAATTACAGCAACTTAGCATGAACCATTGTTGCTCATTGTCCCAGTTGCATTGCCAAGCAGGGTCCCTTCCTTTTCCGAAATGAACCCGAGTGTCGTTGAAATTCAGACGCCAGAGTTGAAGTAATATCATTCCATTTCACTGCTTTAATTTCAAAGTTCAGTTAATGTATTCATAGCTGGCTACAGTATTTAGATTACACAAGCACAAATTAAGAGTGCGAGTTTTGTTACCGTATTTTAGCTTACCTGTGACTGCAGCTCGGCCTGGTATGTACTAAATGTTACTATTGTTAATTGTTCAGAATCATTTAATTCACGTTCAAAGTTAAATCTCTTATTTCTAAATTGTGTAGATTCAAGTAGCTTTTGAGATGATTGTTGAGGTAGCCCAAGACTAACCGTATTTTACTGAATTTCTATGTGCTTCAGAAACAAAGCTCACTATTAATTTCTGTCACTAAATTAACTTTCAATTTTCCGATTTTATTAATTCTTTTGCTAAATTAAGTCAGAGTGTAGCGAAATTTATTACTTCTGACAAACATTCAGTCTTCACACAACATGTGTCAACCTCCAGTTGCCACGCTTTCAGTGCTAATTATATGTGCATTAATCTTTCATTTTCAGTTATTATAGTAGTTGTCCATAGGACTGGCGACCGTGATTTTCCCCAGATCTCAAATATCTAATTAACGCCAATTAATTGTTAATGTAACGACTGCACATTTACTTTCTTTATTAACTTTACCCCTTTTCAAAATTAATTTCCACCAATTTCATTTGCATTTTTCCTTTTATTAAGATGTAACCCTTTCCTCCCTCTTTACTGACAGATTAACTTCAGTGACGATTGCTTTTCCCAAATTTCCATTAGGTACACACGATTTAATCTTTCACTGTCTTTAAGGTCGATAAGTGAGGGGGAGGTTACAAGCAGACCAAGGACATTAAGAGTCAATAAAAAAAATCTCATGCAACCGAGAATTTGAGAAAAAGTATGTGTATCAGTGTACTTCGAACTTTTTGAATTTACGTAGTACTATCACTTTATTCTCTTTTATTCTGTTAAGGCCCGTGTCTACTGGCTAGCAACTATTGCAAGTATTTACAGAAGTGGTTTCACTAGAGTCGCTTCGTGAGATAGCCCAGTGGAAGATTACAGTGTCGTGTTTAAAAACCAGAGCAGCTGCCATCGCCATCATATATTATTACACAT
Organism: Schistocerca serialis cubense; assembly: GCF_023864345.2. Taxonomy (NCBI): domain Eukaryota; kingdom Metazoa; phylum Arthropoda; class Insecta; order Orthoptera; family Acrididae; genus Schistocerca; species Schistocerca serialis. The sequence goes on along the minus strand of NC_064638.1, from coordinate 1,198,250,919 downwards.
ATCAACAAAAATTTTGCGTCACGCGCATTTTTAATTCGTAGCACAGAAAACAAAAATTAACATTTTTTGTCCATATCACCGAATTAAAAAAATTAAAAGAAGACATTCGTGTAACGACAAAATTGCATGTTCACGATTTTTCACTGCAGTCCCGAGCAAAAGTCAATACGTTGTGGGACGTGTCCTTGTTCGGCTGCAGGACTGAATGACATATGCCATGACATATCATCGAAGAGACCACTGAGTCAGATCTGGTCCAAATTGTCCGATTCTTCAATGGCGAATCTGCGGAAGTCGCGCAGAGTACGACAAATCCTCGACGTCCAGAAATAGCTCTTTTCAATCGATCCCACATGTTCGATAGGGTTCATGTCCAGGCAAGAGGCAGGCCACTCCTTCCGGTGATCCTAGCATGCTGAAGGAACGTGTAAACGAGGGCGGTGCAAAGCGCACGCGGGGTACCACCAGGGGCCTAGATCAGTTCCGCTTCGAGCGCCGAGCGGGGAGGTTCTTGTTTATGCCTCTTGCCGTCGCGTCGCTTGTGTGGAGTTTTCCTCGTTAGTGTTGTTCTGTCTGCCGAGTGAGTCGTAGCGAATCCGCTCCGCCTTTACTGTCTGTTTGTGTTCGTCTACTTGCAGCGGCGTCGGCCGCTCCTCTAAGACTACCGTGGTTTCCGCGTGTACTCCACGAAAAGGTACTGTGAGCTTTACTTTCGATAAAACAACGTGATATGTGCAGTCCGGGTCTCTAGAACTCCACGATTGGCTTATCGATACAATTCATGTGAACTCTGATCAAGTCCACACCGCTTATTTTGATGCCGACTGGTACGTGTTTTACGTGAAATTTATGTATCCCCTTCACGTTGAAAGATTACTGTCGCGACATGATTCTCAAGTCCCGTTCAAGCATCGGGACAGTTCCGTTAGTATGGCGTCACTCGCAGAAGCTGAAATCGAATATACCAATGTTCGAGTGTTTAACCTCCCGCCGGAAGTTGATGACAACTTTCTAAAGGACGTATTGACTCCTTATGGTAACGTGAAAAACGTCCGTCGGGAACGTTGGTCTACTCAACACAGATTACAGTGTTACAATGGAATTCGTTCCGTGCAAATGCATGTCAAACGCAATATTCCATCACATTTACAAGTGTGTGGTTACCGCGTACGTGTCATGTATACTGCTCAAGGGGGAACCTGCTTCCTATGTAATGAAAATGGACACGTTCGGTCTAATTGTCCACGGAGTGTTTTTGTATTAAAGCCGTCATTAGCGCAGCGTCGCAAATTGACGGTGCTGATCTTGTTCCTTCTGCTCCCGCCTACTTCTGCTTCGAATTATAATGAACAAACAGTCAGCTCTGATAGTCGTGTTAATGAATATTTTCGCCTTTACCCTACGCGTCAGGTACAGAATCCTCTTGGCCCCATGATAGAACTTACAACGGCTACAAACAAGCCGGCCGGTGTGGCCGTGCGGTTCTAAGCGCGTCAGTTTGGAACCGCGTGACCGCTACGGTCGCAGGTTCGAATCCTGCCTCGGGCATGGATGTGTGTGATGTCCTTAGGTTAGTTAGGTTTAAGTAGTTCTAAGTTCTAGGGGACGGATGACCTCAGTAGTTAAGTCCCATAGTGCTCAGAGCCATTTTTTGGCTACAAACAAGCGACGTTGCACTCAGGATGGTGATGGCGAGGATTTGGCTGTGCCTTCTGCGTCAACCTCCTCGGCATCTATTGTGTTCCCTGCTCCTCTCAATGCTACGATACCTCTCGTCCATGGTACGGTGAGTGGCGAAGAAGTTATCTTCAGCATCCCTCCTGCTCGAAAAGTGGCTCCTTCTGAGCTGCCTGTGTGTGAAGAGGGAGCGGAGTCCCTCCCTTCGTCTTTGTGTCCTGCGTTACAATCTAAGACGATGCAACAGGAGGCAGTTCCTTCGTCTTTAGCCGCTGACAGTTTCCTGCATTTGCCGACTACAGCAACTCCTGAGGAGAATAAAATTAGCCACCAAGTATCATCTGTTGTATTAGTAGTTCCACACAATGCTTCCGCTTTAGTGACTGGAACTGCATTACATGACCCTAGTTCTAGGGGGGGGGGGGGGGGGGGGGGGAGGAAGCTGTGACCCCTCCCACGCCTCCGTCTGCAGAGGCCACCATCCCACATAGCCGACAGAAACAGCGTATACAACCTAACCGTGGGGTGGCACGTAAGATACCTAAGAAAAAAAGTTGCGATGACGGGGGTTCTGGTCGCCCCCCTGTCTGATTCCTCTGTACATTCCGCAATGGACCTTGACTCTCAGCTGTCTACCTAATTCTACTTGGAGATTCCGTACATCCCTGTCCGGCTGCGATCAATGACCCACACCTACAAGTTCCTTTCCTTAAACGTTAATCGTGTGGAATCAGAATTGCGATTGGCTTCGATGCGTCAGTTCATTTATGATTCATGTGAGGATATAGTTTTCTTGCAGGAGGTATTAATTACTGTTAATTAATAATTTCTCCTTACCAGATTTTCATGTGATCTTTAATCTAGCACCCGAATATTCTACAGGGATCGCCTTATTCTTTCGCGAAGGCATTTCTATTGCTGAGGTGGAAATGTTGGATTCTGGCAGGGGCATAGGTTGTCAACTTTTTAATATTACCTTGGTTCTTTTATATGCCCCTTCTGGCACTGGTAGCGTAGTGGATCGTTCGCGTTTTTATAAAGAGGATATTGTTTACCTGTTGCGTAAGAGACCTCCGGATATTCTGTTGGGTGGTGATTTTAACTGTATTGCGTCCTTCGGATCAACCTCCAAATTTTAATTTCTGTCGCGAATTACATGAAATGGTCCGCTCCTTACGCCTAAAAGACGTCTCGATATGTAAATACCCGACGTTATTTAAATTTACCCACTTTACTGCGACTTCTAGTAGCAGGTTAGGCAGATTTTACTTATCGGACTGCCTGAGCGATAATATTCTTAAATTTGAAGTTATCCCAGCTTCCTTTACGGATCACTGTGCTGTGGCTACAACTCTCAATCTTGAACGGCAACCAGTCAAATTGTTTCGCCGTCCGTGGATGCTAAACGTCGCTCACCCAGCTGACCCCTCTCTCGATGACGTGATGCGAGTGGTGTGGGAGCGTACTCTACGGTCCACTGGGAAATACTCTTCCACCCTTGGCTGGTGAACACAGCCAGCAAAACCGAGGCTCAGGCAAACTTTGGTGCGTTTCTGTGCTGCACAAAGCGCGAGACTTTCGGAGAACTTATGAATGTTACTATTCCATCTTGGGTGACCTTTATGCTGCTTCGGATCATGCCCCTCTGAGAAGTGCGGATGTTAGGTATATAAAGGCAAAATTGTTAACCTTGAAGAGAATACAAATGGAAGGTTTGATAATCCGACCGAAGCACGATATCGATGAGTCCATTGAAACCTTTTACGGCCCACTTGTTAGCGTCTTGGATACGACAATACACCTGAACATAATGAAATGCTCTTAGCTGCCTTTCAGCCTGAGAAGTTTACAAAATTATTGTGGGATCGCCTTCTCAAAAGTCCCCGAGTCTAGATGGACTTCCAAAGGAATTTTACGTGCGCTTTTGACCGTTGTTGGGTGCTGCCTTTACCTCCCTTTTGAATGAAGTGTTGAAGGCTCGTTCAAAGTGGGAAAAATTGTTTTAGTTCTGAAACGCACTCGACTGGCTGCCCCTCATAATTTTCGCCTACTTACTTTGTTAAACTTTGATTATAAGACTGTGGCGAGGGCAGTTAATAGTAGGATGTCGGCTCTGATAGATACGATTGTTGCAAAACATCAAAGCTGCGCACCTGCTCGTACCATTCTTACCCCTATAGTCGAGTGTCGTGACGGGGTTTCGGTTGCTGCTGTAACGTCCCTCCCTTGTGCCCTTGCTTTTCTAGACTTCCATAAGGGAATTGATAGTGTTAATCACGACTTTCTGCTTCGGATTCTGGAGGCAGTTGGTTTCACTGTTGACACACGGCGAGTGCTCTCAAATCTGTTTACGGGTATTTCGGCTTCGGTGGTTGTTAATGGCCAACTGACGCCCCCAACAAATATCTATAGGGGAGTGCCTCAAGGCGGCCCGTTAATGACTTTGTTTGTGTTGTCTCTGGAGCCCCTACTTCGGTTGCTAACATCCAGCTGACAGGTTGGATGCTTTCCGGCGGGACTATAGCTGTTCGTGCATACGCAGATGACGTGATGGTTCTACTTTGCAATCCTGCTGAGCTACCTCGACTGAAGGCTGTCATCGACAATTTTTGTCGGAGTTAAGGTGCAAAACTTAATGAAGGTAAATGCAAGCTTCTTCCCTTGCGAGGTTTTGATGACGCGGTTGTTCCATGAGCTACTACGGTGGATCGGCATATGTCTCTAGGTATCATCATTGACCATTGTCCACTGAAAATGGCGGCGCTCTACTGGAGCTATATTAGAGTGTGAAAGGTGTTCTCTTACTCTGCTGCGGAAAGTCCGAACACTGGATACGTATGTCTTAAGCAAAGCTTATTACGTGGCCCAAGTTTATCCGCTTCCCTCGATATGGCTAAGAAACTACAATTGTCTGGTAGTTTCTTATGGAAAATACATGTATTTCGCTTACGGTATGAGGTGATCACGAAGCCTCGCTCCTTTGGGGGGCTGGACCAGTCTGATATACGAAGGAAATCCCAGATTCTATACGTGCGTCGTACTATTTTGACGATGACTCAAGAAACTCACACATTCACGTCTTATTTATTTCTCTGTGTCCGTCCTGCTAGTCGTGAACGCGCTATTGATGTTGGTCGCATAAATTATAAGTTAAAACACATTCGTGACTTTTATCTTGCGGTGAGCTATTTCGGGGCTGACATCTTATGGAGACCTGTCCTCACCATGAAATTCCTAGACTCGTGGGGAATGCCCGAACCTCGTTGAAAAGAGACTCGTCGCGAACAACCTGGACGACAATTTGGTTCATTATCAGCCTCCCGATTTTGCCGATGTGTGTAGCGTCCTCCTGGTATAAGGCAGTAAATAACTTGATTCCAGCGAACGAGCAACTTTTCCGTATTGGGCTTAGTGACACGGATTTATGTAGTCGTTGTACGTCTCCCGATACGATACTACATCGCTTTACTTGTGGAGGTCATATGGCAAACTGGTCTTTGATCAGGACACAATTGATCTTCCTTACTCGATCTTCTGAGACTGCCTACACTTTGGACATCATAGTGTACCCAGATTCTTCTTTCTTTCCACGGTCGAAAACAAATACCGTTATATGGTTGCTGCGATACTTCGTTCATTATGTTGTAGAAATTGAGGGGGACGATCACATGAACTTCATGCCGTACATGATGATCACGACCTATTGGACATGCTTGCGAATGCCTCGATAACGAGAACTCTTCGCCAACATGTTGAATCTTGCTTTCAGTCGGCAAGGTGTTGGTTAATTTAATTTAGTCTGATGATAAGTGATTCTCTTTGTGATGTATGTTCCCATCTGATCTGCTTCGGCTTGTCCTCTCCTGGTTTGCCTGTTCGTTTTGTTTTGTATTAGCATCGCTCCAGTTCTATCGTCAAATGTGTATCGATGAAGTACAGATACACGTGAGTATATACAGTCTTTCCACTCAACTTGGGATTTTTCTTACTTTGCTATTTCGAATGTAATCTTGTTTCGTTTTCTTTCTACTTTTAGTTTCAATTACGAACTAGAAAAATATATAAAAAACACAAAATAAAAAACAAAAAATTAAAAATTACTAAAAAACCATATAAAATAACCGTTGATTCATATCTTGTGAGCTTGGTGGTGGTATGTCGGCTACGTTCTCGGTTTTTTTCTTTTATTTATTTTTCTGTTATCATAATCAATTTTTTCTCCCTTTTGCAGCCTCTGTTACATGATGATTTGACTATGGTCTACTGAAGTGTCATGATAGTACAAACTGATTCTGATAATAAAAAAAAGATGTAGCATGTCTGATTAGAAATCAATACGTCCTCGATGACGGGTTCAAATCCCGCCACCGCTCAAATGTTTTAATAAAAATCATCAGTATTGGCGGCCGAAGACTTCCGGCATAAGCAAGTCACCCTCAGTCTGCCAACGGCCTTGTCAAAAAGGGCGGAGGAGCGGACAGAGGTCTAGAGCACTCTCTTGCCCTTGGGTTGGGAAACTGCCCCAACCCCTAAAGGCGGAAGAATCAACAATGATCAACGGCATGAGGATGCAGAAGGCAATGGAAACCGCTGCCTTAAAGACACGTAATATGTATCTACAGGGCAAGTGACCTCTAATTGAAAAAGTGTCATGATGATCTCTCCATTGGCAAAAAGACTCCGGACTTACCAACCATTCGAATCTCCAGGAGGGGACTGCCAAGGGGGAGGTAACCATGAGAAAAAGACTCAATAACCAACGAAAGAGTTGAATTCCACGCGTCGGGATATGAAAAGTCAGAAGTTTGAACGTAGTAGGAAAGCTAGAAAATCTGAAAAGGAAAGGCTAAGTCTCAGTCAAGAAATAGTGAGGGATTAATGAAGTGAAATGGAAAGAAGACAAGGATTTCTGGTCAGACGAATATAGGGTGATATCAACAGCAGTAGAAAATGATATAACGGGAATAGGAAGGGAGGACAGAGAATGTATTACTGTGAATAGTTATGTGACATGGCTGTGCTCATCAGAATCGACAGCAAACCAATACCGACAACGATAGTTTAGGTATACATGCCGACGTCGCAAGCTGAAGATGAAGAGATAAAGAATACGAGTATATTGAAAGGGTAATACAGTACGTAAAGGGAGATAGAAATCTAATAGTCATGGAGGACTGGAATGCAGTTGTAGGGGAAGGAGTAGAAGAAAAGGTTACAGGAGAATATGTACTTCGGAGAAGGAATGAGAGACGAGAAAGGCTAATTGCGTTCTGTAATAAATTTCAGCTAGTAATAGCGAATACTCAGTTCAAGAATCACAAGACGAGGAGGTGTACTTGAAAAAGTGCGGGACATATGGAAAGACACGGTTGGACAGAGATTCCGAAATCAGGTACTGGATTGTAGAGCGTATCCAGGAACAAATATACACTCAGATCACAATTTAGTAATGATGAAGAGTAGACTGGACTTTAAGAGACTAGTCGGGAAGGATCTATATACAAAGAAATGGGATCGGAAGTACTAAGGAATGACGAGATGCACTTGAAGTCCTCTAAGGCTATAAATACAGCAATCAGGAATATCTCAGTAGGCAGTTCAGTTGAAAACGAATGGATATCTCTAAAAAGGGCCATCACAGAAGCTGGAAAAAAAACTTAGTTACCAAGAAGGTACATGCGAAGAATCCGTACGTAACACGAGAGATACTTCAGTTGATCGATGAAAGAAGGATGTACGAAAATGTTCAGGGAAATACAGGAGTACAGAAATGTAAGTCCCTTAGGAACGAAATAAATAGGAAGTGATGGGAAGCTAAGGCGAAATGGCTGCATGACAAATGTGAAGAAATTGAAAAAGAAATGATTGTTGGAAGGACTGATTCAGCACACAAAAAATTCAAGACAACCTTCGGTGAAATTAAAAGCAAGGGTGGTAACACTGAGAATAAATGGTAATTCCACTGTTAAATGCAGATGAGAGATCGGATAGGTGGAAAGAGTGCATTTAGGGTCTCTGTGACGGGAAGACTTGTTTGATGTGATAGAAGAAGAAAGGGGAGTCGATGTAGAAGAGCTAGGGGATCCAGTATTAGAATCTGAATTTAAAAGACCTTTTTTTTAAGGTAAAATAAAGCAGTAGGGAAGACAACATTCCGTCAGAATTTCTAAAATCATTTGTGGATGTGACAACAAAACGACTGTTGTCGGTGGTTTGTAGAACGTATGAGTCTGGCGACGTATCATCTGCCTTACGGAAAAATGTCATCCACACAATTCCGAAGATTGCAAGAGCTGACAAGTCGAGAATTACTGCGCAATCAGCTAAACAGCTCATGCATCCAAGTTGCTGACAAGAATAATATACAGAAGAATGGAAAAGAAATGCGTTAAATGACGATCAGTTTGGCTTTAGGAAAGGTAAATGGACAAGAGAGGCAGTTCTCACGATGCGGTTGATAATGGAAGCAAGTCTAACGAAAAATCAAGACACATTCATAGGTTCGAATCCTGCCTCGGGCATGGATGTGTGTGATGCCCTTAGGTTAAGTAGTTCTAAGCTCTAGGGGACTGACGACCTCAGATGTTAAGTCCCATAGTACTCAGAGCCATTTGAACAATTTTTGAACATTCATAGGATTTGTAAGTCCGGAAAAAGAATTCGACAATGTCAAATCGTGCAAGATTCTGAGGAAAATAGGGGTAAGCTATAGGGAGAGACTGGTAATGCACAAAATGTGCAAGAGCCAAGAGTGGAGAACCAAGAACGAAGAGCTCGGATTAAAAAGGGCGTTACACAGGGATGTAGTCTTTCGCTCCTATTGTTCAATCTTTACTTCGAAGGAGCAATGACGGAAACAAAAGAAACGTTCAAGAGCAGAATTAAAATTAAAGGTGAAACGATATTAATGATAAGATTCACCAAAGACATCACTGACCTCAGTAAAAGTGAAGGAGAATTACATGATCTACTGAATGGAATGAACAGTCTAATGAGTACATAATATGGATTGAGAGTAAATCGAAGAAAGAAGAAAGTAATGAGAAGTAGCAAAAAAGAGAACAGCGAGAAACTTAACATTAGGGTTGATGATCACGAAGCAGATGAAGTTAAGGAATTCTGCTGCCTTGGCAGCAAAATAACCGGTGACGGACGGAGCAAGGAAGACATCAAAAGCAGACTAGCAATGGCAAAAAGTTCATTCCTGGCCAGGAGAAGTATCAAACATTGGCCTTACTTTGAAGAAGAAATATCTGAGAATGTACGTTTGGAGTACAGCTTTGTATAGTTGTGAAACACGGACTGTGGGAAAACCGAAACAGAAGAGAATCGAAGCGTTTGAGATGTGGTACTACAGACAAATGTCCAAAATTAGGTGGATTCATAAGGCAAGAAATGAGGAGGCCCTGCGCAGAATCGAAGAGGAAAGGAATATATGGGAAACACGGACAAGAATAAGGTACAGGATGATAGGACATCTGTTAACACATCAGGTAATGACTTCCATGATAGTGGAGGCAGATGTATAGGGTAAAGACTGTAGAGGACGACAGAGATTGAAATACATCCAACAAATAACTGAGGATGTAGATTGCAAGTGCTACTCTGAGATGAAGAGTATGGTACAGGAAAGGAATTCGTGGCGGGACGCATCAAACCTATCAGAAAACTGAAAAAAAAAGGTGTTACCACCAAAACGTGCGCAATACAACCCAACTGTTGATTAGAGAATCTCATCACTGTACGACAGAGCAGTGAGATTCCCCTCAGCAGCCACGAGAGGGGTATGGTGGGCCTATGTAATGCAGCCCTGAACGTCACTCCATCAACACATTGTTGCACCTGTGCGACACAGTGTTGGAGGCGTTCGTTATTACCCGGCTGTCTCCATACACGTTGTCTGAGATTATTAGGGTACGAACAGATTCGAGTTTCGCCCGTAAACATCTGACGTCAGTCCTATGATGTCCATGATTTCTTGCCCATCTGTAAGGAGTCCATGGTGTTGCGGTGTACAACGTGGTGCTCGCCATGTTCGTCGCTAATGGAAATTCGTCTGACAGTTTGATGCGCTTTATGACGTCCTATAGCGTCATCGAACGCTGAATTCAGTTCTGGAGCATTCTATCTACGGTTTCTTTGTCTCAAAAGTTGTAGGTACAAATCACCCTGTGCACTCGTCGAACGTGGGCGGCCTCAGCGCTGCCTGTCAATTGGAACCGATTCCATATTCGCCCCGCTTTATTTTGACTCCGTTGCACACCTCGAGCAACTTCCCTGGCTGACAAACCTTCTGCGCAGTCGTAAAGTGATGATACGCAGCAGGTCACTGGTCGCGACCGTCCTTCGCGGCATGATGGATGTTCTTTCTACTGTTCCACAGACATTTTTTATTCGTTCCTGCTACTGCTTTACTTTCAACTGAAGCGCTGCAATCCATTCGAGTGCGGCGTTCTTCCCGTAGACAGAGCGCATGGTAACTACACTACTGACCATTAAAATTGCTACACCACGAAGATGACGTGCTACAGTCGCGAAATTTAACCGACAGGAAGAAGATGCTGTGATATGCAAATCATTAGCTTTTCAGAGCATTCACACAAGGTTGGCGCCGGTGGCGACACCTACAAAGTGCTGACATGAGGGACGTTTCTAACCGATTTCTCATTCACAAACAGCAGTTGACCGGCGTTGCCTGGTGAAACGTTGTTGTGATGCCTCGTGTAAGGAGGAGAAATGCGTACCATCACGTTTCCGACTTTGATAAAGGTCGGATCGTAGCCTATCGCGATTGCGGTTTAACATATCGCGACATTGCTGCTCGCGTTGGTCGAAATCCAATGACTGTTAACAGAATATGGAATCGGTGGGTTCAGGAGGGTAATACGGAACGCCGTGCTGGATCCCAACGGCCTCGTATCACTAGCAGTCGAGATGACAGGCATCTTACCCGAATGGCTGTAATGGGTCGAGCAGCCACGTCTCGATCCCTGAGTCAACAGATGGGGACGTTTGCGAGACAACCACCATCTGCACGAACAGTTCGACGACGTTTGCAGCAGCACGGAATAACAGCTCGGAGACCATGGCTGCGGTTACCCTTGACGCTGCATCACAAACAGGAGCACCTGCGATGGTGTACTCAACGACGAACCTGGTTCCACGAATGCCAAAACGTCATTTTTTCGGATGAATCCAGGTTCTGTTTACAGCATCATGATGGTTCTATTCGTGTTTGGCGACATCGCGGTGAACGCACATTGGAAGCATGTATTCGTCATCGCCATACTGGTGTATCACCCGGCGTGATGGTGTGGGGTGCCATTGGCTACACGTCACGGTCACCTCTTGTTCGCATTGACGGCACTTTGCAGTGGACGTTACGACCCGTGGCTCTACCCGTCATTCGATCTCTGCGAAACCCCACATTTCAGCAGGATAACGCTCGACCGCATGTTGCAGATCCTGTACGGGCCTTTCCGTACACAGAAAATGTTCGACTGCTGCCCTGGCCAGCACATTCTCCAGATCTCTCACCAACTGAAAACGTCTGGTCAATGGTGGCCGAGCAACTGGCCCGTCACAATACGCCAGTCACTACTCTTGATGAACTGTGGTATCGTGTTGTAGCTGCATGGGCAGCTGTACTTGTACACGCCATCCAAGCTCTGTTTGACTCAATGCCCAGGCGTATCAAGGCCGTTATTACGGCCAGAGGTGGTTGTTCTGGGTACTGATTCCTTAGGATCTATGCACCCAAATTGCTTGAAAATGTATTCACATGTCAGTTCTAGTATAATATATTTGTCCAATGAATACTCGTTTATCATCTGCATTTCTTCTTGGTGTAGCAATTTTAATGGCCAGTAGTGTATGTATATGTTTACAAACAATGGCAGGGACGAGCTTCCGATCAGTGCAGGAAAAGTCACACTGGCAACACACCTGCACAACATATCGGGGTAATGCAACGCCTTTGGTGATGAGTATATTATTGAAGGAAAATCGAGACAAAAACGAAAAAGTTAAGGAAAAAGAGATGTTTGGGTGAAGAAATAGGTACAGCGGCGCACATATTTACGAGTCAGTTACCAAAAAACAGTACTGAATGAACTAAAATCAGAAGACTTGGCTTAGATTCAAAACTTTCTAAGACTATTGTATGCAAGTTTCGAAAGACTCTTGTCCGTTGTACAATCAAATATTCGAAATAAGGATACGAAACTGCGGCAAGCTATATCACCAAGAGACAGCCTTTTAAATACTCTTCGATTTTTGCAAACGGTATTATTACTTTTAGTACAAATGTAATGCTTAAATACTGTCATTCTACTTCCCCTTCTGGAGAAATAAAGTAACCAGTAATTTCCTTTCGCACTCCCTTGGCTGACAGTTCTATGTTCAATGGTTCGAATGGTACATTTGCTTCTGTCCGTCTCCCTTTGCGCTGTTTTCATTTTCGACGATGACATTTTCATACAAGTACCGAACACATAAAACTTCTACTAGTTTGAAAAAAACTCCCCACAACTGGCAGGTTCGGTAAGTTCTTGCAGCAAAAAGCAATAAACTCTGTCCACTGACTTGCGGAAGTTACTTTTGATTGTCGACGGAACTTGCGGAAGTCGACTTGCTGAGGGTGTTTCTACGTCGAAGAACTTGCAGCTACTGTTAAGTGCCTTGCGGAAGTTTACTAGCAAGTAGACACACACTTTCAGAAATAGAAATTTAATTCAATTCGAAAACTTTTGTTTGTAGTTTTAGCTTTCTCCAAATGAGATAGGGTACTCGATAGGTCTGAATTTGCTCCAGCCTCCAAAACCACTGTATGATGCAAATGATCGTCTGTCGAAATGACCATGGCAGGAGAAACCAGGAAAATTCGAGCTCATACCGAAGCCATTTTCTAATGCAACAGGAAAATGAGGAAATGTTACAGTAGTGTCAAAAGTAACCTCCATCGCACAGCGAGAGGTAGTTTGAGGAATAGTGATGTAGATGTGGATGTACAATCGCCATTTGCTGCTGTTTGCGTGGATTGTCCCTCTCGGTAGGACGCATTTAGTCTTGGCACGGTGGAGATCGTTACATAACCATCTGCGGTAGATCTCCTCGAGACTTGGTCCGAAATGTTTTTAGCAGAGGGAGACGATCACTCCTAGTGAAAACAACATTCCCTATCTACGAGACTGTGTTTTCGTAATCCAATAAAACCCGGAACATCAGTGTGTACCGAGGAGGAAACTTAATGTCTCGCACCGTCTCCAGACAACTCTCTCCCTTTCACACAAAATCTTTATTGCGCAAATATGTGTAATACAATTAGTAAGTGGCGTTTTATGTATGTATTTAAACAGAGGGGGATACTAACAGCTTGATAGCGAATACACTACGAAAAAACAGGACTGCTCCCTTTACTGAGCACCTATTTCTCATGGTGTATTAATGCGCAACGGGCTTTTGGACTTGGAACTGCGTCTTTACACTGTGGCAAGTTTAATAAAATACTATCAGCTTGGTGACAGTGTGCTTCAAGTTAATTCTTTGTTTAACTGGTGCGCAGACATCATCTGCAAACGGGCAGTCAATTATTTTAAGTGTTCTTGGGCACCACAGGAAGGCAAAAACGGCGAACCCCCTGTGCAGCCACACAGAAAATGTCATGCAAAGATGTTTTGAGAGTGGAAGAAACTAATGAAAACATATGTAAGAAGAATAGTCATGAAGTTTAAATTATCACCCCTTGTAAATAAAATTACGTGATTAACATTTTGTCTGTTTGCAAGTACACGTCTCGTATCCCGGTGTTCACTGAAATCGTGTGCCGTAGTACGGTAGTAGGCCGTTAGAGGAGCCAAACAAAATGGCGCAGCCGAGTGCTGAAGTGGGTATCTTGCGGTAATTCATATACGGAAATGTCGCGGCTGTGTCACACTAATCCAGACGAGTTCTTTAGACCGTTTCGACTGGCTTGAAGCAGCTGCAACATTTCCGCCCCTGCCGAAAATGATTTATCACACGACGCTCCAATTCAAATAAAACTTTTCTTAAGTGACTATCTGCGGCTATATTTTGAAAAAGGCATATATGCGCCAACAGTCATACAACTGCAAATTTATTTGCTACCACTTTCAGCTATGAGACCGTCTTCACAGGAGAAAACTGCAAGGCACAAAAGAGAGACGAATATAAAATATGTACAGGCAACAAACAAATTGATGTAAAATAAAAAAAAAAAAGGTTTTTTGAATCGTAGTACTAATGCAGTGTATCTCAGTGGGCCAAAAATACATTGTCTCAAATACCACACAGCCAAAAGTAGATCGTACATAACTGTCGTAAGAGTCTGAACATAAACACTACTACAGTAAAGTACAGACTGATGACCATAGATGTTAAGTCCCATAGTGCTCAGAGCCATTTGAAGTAAAGTACACTTGGTAACTTCACACATAATAAATTATTATAATTTTCAAATGTATAAATAACACTCCTGGAAATGGAAAAAAGAACACATTGACACCGGTGTGTCAGACCCACCATACTTGCTCCGGACACTGCGAGAGGGCTGTACAAGCAATGATCACACGCACGGCACAGCGGACACACCAGGAACCGCGGTGTTGGCCGTCGAATGGCGCTAGCTGCGCAGCATTTGTGCACCGCCGCCGTCAGTGTCAGCCAGTTTTACCGTGGCATACGGAGCTCCATCGCAGTCTTTAACACTGGTAGCATGCCGCGACAGCGTGGACGTGAACCGTATGTGCAGTTGACGGACTTTGAGCGAGGGCGTATAGTGGGCATGCGGGAGGCCGGATGGACGTACCGCCGAATTGCTCAACACGTGGGGCGTGAGGTCTCCACAGTACATCGATGTTGTCGCCAGTGGTCGGCGGAAGGTGCACGTGCCCGTCGACCTGGGACCGGACCGCAGCGACGCACGGATGCACGCCAAGACCGTAGGATCCTACGCAGTGCCGTAGGGGACCGCACCGCCACTTCCCAGCAAATTAGGGACACTGTTGCTCCTGGGGTGTCGGCGAGGACCATTCGCAACCGTCTCCATGAAGCTGGGCTACGGTCCCGCACACCGTTAGGCCGTCTTCCGCTCACGCCCCAACATCGTGCAGCCCGCCTCCAGTGGTGTCGCGACAGGCGTGAATGGAGGGACGAATGGAGACGTGTCGTCTTCAGCGATGAGAGTCGCTTCTGCCTTGGTGCCAATGATGGTCGTATGCGTGTTTGGCGCCGTGCAGGTGAGCGCCACAATCAGGACTGCATACGACCGAGGCACACAGGGCCAACACCCGGCATCATGGTGTGGGGAGCGATCTCCTACACTGGCCGTACACCACTGGTGATCGTCGAGGGGACACTGAATAGTGCACGGTACATCCAAACCGTCATCGAACCCATCGTTCTACCATTCCTAGACCGGCAAGGGAACTTGCTGTTCCAACAGGACAATGCACGTCCGCGTGTATCCCGTGCCACCCAACGTGCTCTAGAAGGTGTAAGTCAACTACCCTGGCCAGCAAGATCTCCGGATCTGTCCCCCATTGAGCATGTTTGGGACTGGATGAAGCATCGTCTCACGCGGTCTGCACGTCCAGCACGAACGCTGGTCCAACTGAGGCGCCAGGTGGAAATGGCATGGCAAGCCGTTCCACAGGACTACATCCAGCATCTCTACGATCGTCTCCATGGGAGAATAGCAGCCTGCATTGCTGCGAAAGGTGGATATACACTGTACTAGTGCCGACATTGTGCATGCTCTGTTGCCTGTGTCTATGTGCCTGTGGTTCTGTCAGTGTGATCATGTGATGTATCTGACCCCAGGAATGTGTCAATAAAGTTTCCCCTTCCTGGGACAATGAATTCACGGTGTTCTTATTTCAATTTCCAGGAGTGTATTATGTGATTGTCAATTGAAACAAATATAAAGCGTGAATACCTAAAAGGTTGCAAATGTTCTTTGGTCTAGTCAAAGTTTACAGTAACAAAAATATAGTAATAACATGTCATCCATTCTCTGAAAAACAACATAGATACATAACGTGATACAATGTGGTTTGTCGACCTTAGTATTACAGGAATAAAACAGAAGGTATTTATCAGTCAGTTAAGTGGGACTTTGGAAACATTATATTACGTGATAAATTGCAGGTGATGCAACTAGTGTATGTAGATCGACGCGGAAAAGAGGCGTAGAAAACATCTATTTGTGATAAACAATTAATCTTGCTCATCTTTAAATTACCTTAATTAAAGTGAGCAGCAACTATTACTGATGTAACATTTGGGTCGTATGAGAATCAATAGCTGACGGTAAAAGTCGTACATAATGATCTTGGCTTAGCCCATATAGACAACTAGTCATACCACCGAATGCATCTATCTAGGTGTTACGGGTATTGCCTATGCTGCCTTCACACTATCATATGTGTATCCACAGGACATGTGGCCTGTAATTAAAGAAGTGTCATGATGATCTCTCCATTGGCAAAAGATTCCGGAATGGTCACCCATTCGGATCTCCGGGAGGGGACTGCCAAGGGGGAGGTTACCATGAGAAAAAGATTGAATAATCAACGAAAGGATAACGTTCTACGAGTTGGGGCGTGGAATGTCAGAAGCTTGAACGTGATAGGGAAACTAGAAAATCTGAAAATGGAAATGCAAATGCTCAATCTAGATATGGTAGGGGTCAGTGAAGTGAAGTGGAAGGAAGACAAGGATTTCTGGTCAGATGAATTCAAATGGTTCAAATGGCTCTGGGACTCAACTGCTGAGGTCATTAGTCCCCTAGAACTTAGAACTAGTTAAACCTAACTAACCTAAGGACATCACAAACAGCCATGCCCGAGGCACGATTCGAACCTGCGACCGTAGCGGCCTTGCGGTTCCAGACTGCAGCGCCTTTAACCGCACGGCCACTTCGGCCGGCGGTCAGATGAGTGTCGGGTAATATCAACAGCAGCAGAAAATGGTATAACAGGTGTAGGATTCGTTATGAATAGGAAGGTAGGGCAGAGGGTGTGTTACTGTGAACAGTTCAGTGACCGGGTTGTTCTAATCAGAATCGACAGCAGACCAACACCGACAACGATAGTTCAGGTATACATGCCGACGTCGCAAGCTGAAGATGAACAGATAGAGAAAGTGTATGAGGATATTGAAAGGGTAATGCAGTATGTAAATGGGGACGAAAATCTAATAGTTATGGGCGACTGGAATGCAGTTGTAGGGGAAGGAGTAGAAGAAAAGGTTACAGGAGAATATGGGCTTGGGACAAGGAATGAAAGAGGAGAAAGACTAATTGAGTTCTGTAACAAGTTTCAGCTAGTAATAGCGAATACCCTGTTCAAGAATTACAAGAGAAGGAGGTATACTTGGAAAAGGCCGGGAGATACGGGAAGATTTCAATTAGATTACATCATGGTCAGACAGAGATTCCGAAATCAGATACTGGATTGTAAGGCGTACCCAGGAGCAGATATAGACTCAGATCACAATATAGTAGTGATGAAGAGTAGGCTGAAGTTCAAGACATTAGTCAGGAAGAATCAATACGCAAAGAAGTGGTATACGGAAGTACTAAGGAATGACGAGATACGTTGAAACTTCTCTAACGCTATAGATACAGCAACAGCAATAAGGAATATCGCAGTAGGCAGTACAGTTGAAGAGGAATGGACATCTCTAAAAAAGGCCATCACGGAAGTTGGGAAGGAAAACATCGGTACAAAGAAGGTAGCTGCGAAGAAACCATGGGTAACAGAAGAAATACTTCAGTTGATTGATGAAAGGAGGAAGTACAAACATTTTCCGGGAAAATCAGGAATACAGAAATACAAGTCGCTGAGGAATGAAATAAATAGGAAGTGCAGGGAAGCTAAGACGAAATGGCTGCAGGAAAAATGTAAAGACATCGAAAAAGATATGATTGTCGGAAGGACAGACTCAGCATACAGGAAAGTCAAAACAACCTTTGGTGACATTAAAAGCAACGGTGGTAACATTAAGAGTGCAACGGGAATTCCACTGTTAAATGCAAAGGAGAGAGCAGATAGGTGGAAAGAATACATTGAAAGCCTCTATGAGGGTGAAGATTTGTCTGATATGATAGAAGAAGAAACAGGAGTCGATTTAGAAGAGATAGGGGATCCAGTATTAGAATCGGAATTTAAAAGAGCTTTGGAGGACTTACGGTCAAATAAGGCAGAAGGGATAGATAACATTCCATCAGAATTTATAAAATCATTGGGGGACGTGGCAACAAAACTACTATTCACGTTGGTGTGTAGAATATATGAGTCTGGCGACATACCATCTGACTTTCGGAAAAGCATCATCCACACAATTCCAAAGACGGAAAGAGCTGACAAGTGCGAGAATTATCGCACAATCAGCTTAACAGCTTATGCATCGAAGCTGCTTACAAGAATAATATACAGAAGAATGGAAAAGAAAATTGAGAATGCGCTAGGTGACGATCAGTTTGGCTTTAGGAAAAGTAAAGGGACGAGAGAGGCAATTCTGACGTTACGGCTAATAATGGAAGCAAGGCTAAAGAAAAATCAAGACACTTTCATAGGATTTGTCGACCTGGAAAAAGCGTTCGACAATATAAAATGGTGCAAGCTGTTCGAGATTCTGAAAAAAGTAGGGGTAAGCTATAGGGAGAGACGGGTCATATACAATATGTACAACAACCAAGAGGGAATAATAAGAGTGGACGATCAAGAACGAAGTGCTCGTATTAAGAAGGGTGTAAGACAAGGCTGTAGCCGTTCGCCCCTACTCTTCAACCTGTACATCGAGGAAGCAATGATGAAAATAAAAGAATGGTTCAGAAGTGGAATTAAAATACAAGGTGAAAGGATATCTATGATACAATTCGCTGATGACATTGCTATCCTGAGTGAAAGTGAAGAAGAATTAAATGATCTGCTGAACGGAATGAACAGTCTAATGAGTACACAGTGTGGTTTGAGAGTAAATCGGAGAAAGACGAAGGTAATGAGAAGTAGTAGAAATGAGAACAGCGAGAAACTTAACATCAGGATTGATGGTCACGAAATCGATGAAGTTAAGGAATTCTGCTACCTAGGCACTAAAATAACCAATGACGGACGGAGCAAGGAGGACATCAAAAGCAGACTCGCTATGGCAAAAAAAGGCATTTCTGGCCAAGAGAAGTCTACTAATATCAAATACCGGCCTTAACTTGAGGAAGAAATTTCTGAGGATGTACGTCTGGAGTATAGCATTGTATGGTAGTGAAACATGGACTGTGGGAAAACCGGAACAGAAGAGAATCGAAGAATTTGAGATGTGGTGCTATAGACGAATGCTGAAAATTAGGTGGACTGATAAGGTAAGGAATGAGGAAGTTCTACGCAGAATCGGAGAGGAAAGGAATATATGGAAAACACTGATAAGGAGAAGGGGCAGGATGATAGGACATCTGCTAAGACATGAGGGAATGACTTCCATGGTACTAGAGGGAGCTGTAGAGGGCAAAAACTGTAGAGGAAGACAGAGATTGGAATACGTCAAGCAAATAATTGAGGACGTAGGTTGCAAGTGCTACTCTGAGATGAAGAGGTTAGCACAGGAAAGGAATTCGTGGCGGGCCGCATCAAACCAGTCAGTAGAAGACTGATGACCAAAAAAAAAGTAATTTATCACATAGTATAATGTTACGAAAGTCCTACGCCATTGCAATCCTCTGGACTGACTCGTTTCACAGTGTTTAGTTTCAGATAAATACTTCTGTTTAATTCCTGTAACACTGAAGTCGACATGCTACATTATACCAATTACGTATCTATGTTGTTTTTCAGAGAATGGATGCCCGTCATTTCTATATTTTTTGGATTGTAAGCTTTCACTAGACCGAAGAACAGTTGTAACCTTTTAGCCATTCACTCAACTGATCTCTTTGAAGATCTCATAATATTTGTAACTTTCAATATTGTAACGTAATTAATATAATTTTGCTTATGTACAGCACATTTGTATGGAGTATGATCAGATTCTACATTTGATTTTGTCGTATTTGACAATATATTTTTGGCCCCTGATGTATATTGTTTAAGTACCACGGCTTTAAAAACCTTTTTTTAATTTCTCTCACTGTCTTTGTTGCCAGTATACATTTCATATTCGTCTCTCGTGTGTACCTTACAGTCATCTCCTGTGAAGATGATTGTTATAATTGAAAGCCATAGAAAATAAATATACAAGTGTACAGCTGGTGGCGCAAATATGTTTTTTTTTTCAAAATATTCCATTTTATAAGCGAGTGTGAAGTTTCTCTTATTTAAAACTTTCCGTTCCTGAGCGTTTGACTGATGACATTGTTCTGGCTTAAGTCAAACGTCCATCAAACCTGTGCCTAACGCACAAAATCCTATATACGGCGTGAGGGATAATTGCTTAAACAGTGTACAAGTGGCCCAAAATGTTCAGAAAGGCGTCGCTTTCAAAAGTAAAAAGTATCACTTAACGTGTATGTGGAAGTTCCAGGGAGTGATGCAGCCAAATTGTTCATATAGGCAAATGAACAAAAACTGGGAGTAGACTGGAATCCAAGTACAAGTAAACAGTTTAGTACACTTGCAATCCCTTCTAGAAGCACAATTTATTGACATATTACGGATTAGATCTCAGGATTGAAGTGGAAGATTTTTTTTTTTTTCGTGCCGAAGAAAAGACAGCAGTCCTTTAAACACCTCACAGTCTGATGAGTTTGCCAGAGAATGTTCGTGTTGAGCTCCTTGGTTGCGTAAATTCGCGAAGGATTAAGATTTTTCACGAGGGGTGATGCTAATTTGGCACGCACGACGTTGAGACGCTATACTTACCTTGCCTTTTGGTCTGTTGTTGAAAGAGGTCGCCGCTATTCTGGAAGTGTGTTGGTTTCGGCTGCTGGTTGGTGGATCACCATGGCATATTTGACCAAATGTGTACAAAGAATATGAGGTTCTAAATTAATGTATTTCAATTAGAGAAAAGAGCTGTGATGAAGGTGTGATGCAAGAGACCGTCGTCGAAAAAGACGCACTTCTGATGTTTGGTTCGAAAATACGTTCTCTCTTGAAGCTTATTGCTAACCTCGAAAAATGTATGGAATTACTGTAGCACGATCCTCTCCTAAATATAGATTATATCCGTATTAGAATAGTATTATCTGGACTAATTAAATTCGGCTAACGAATTGTTCTTGTACAACGTTGATTGATACAGACAAAAAAGACCAATCTGAACTAATGTATTTCCCCAATGGAAGCTCCAATACATAAACAATTTTTAAAAAGAGGAGATACTAGTTATCGTTCATTTTGAAACCTAATTACACAGACTGTAGTTAAGTAGCTTACTGACCATGGAAAACAATAGCTGCTATTGACCTTTGATAGCGAACACTAAAAGCGACATACATTGTATATATTATAAGAACAAGTAGCTTTTACCACGTTTACATTAAACGCAATCTGCAGAAGATGAAAACCAAATTTTGGAAACCAAGTTCCACTGTTCTGCTCACATACAAGGCCAGAACTGATCCTGCTAGCCTGATCAACTACCTGTTTTCTGAGCATCAGCTGTTTTCTACAGATGGTGCCTGTAAATGAGCTGTTCTGATTTCGTCAGTACAGTGTAGTGAGGTTATCAGTACCTTCGCAATATTTTAACTGAAGAAGGAGTACAGTTTCTTATGGATGTAAGTGAACTGTTAGGAGAAGGAGGAGACTTTCAGGAACAGGTGTTTGAAAAGTTTATCCACGCCAGTTAATGCATACGAAATTGTTTTACAGCTTCCACCTATATAATGTGCGTTGTGGAAAACGTGAGAAGCGATAACTGGTTGAACATTACGAATCGCAACACCAAAAAATAATTAATGTAGAGTAATGAAATTTCGGGAACACATTTGTCCAGGTAACATATTCAAGTGATCAACATTGCAACATCACAGGTTAATCATTCATTTCCGTGTCCGGTCAGCATTTCCAAAAAACAGCAGCTGTGATAGCTTTGTCATTTCCTTCGTAAACACCTTGTATTGTGCACGGGTTGTCCAGGAGGGGTCATACAAGTAGGTGGTTTGGATCTTCTTCAGCCTCGCAGTCGCAAGAGGTGCCTGCTCTCGCTGTAAGGATTCTCCATTTCTTCAGGGCATCGGGGGACGCCCACTCTTAGGCGGTTGAGGGACCTCCATACAAGGTATCGTAGGTTAGCGCCAGGGACTAGTTCTTCATTTGGTAATACCTCTACAGGCAGTGAGCTCTTCCATGTTGCAAGACGAATTGCCTCTGGTGCTCCCTCCAGTGGCGCAGTCCTAGCAAGGAAACTCTTGCGGGATTTAAGGTGGGGTCTTGCTGCCTGATGACCATACAAAGGATGTCGGCGGTCGTTCTCCTGCTTTGCTCTCTCATTGACTGCTGCCGTGACCCTCCGGATATTGGGTGGGGCTATTCCACCAATCGGATACAATTTCTGCACTGTTGGCTTCAAGCATCCTGAGGTGATCCTTGCAGTATCGTTGACTGCAGTATCGACTTGCTTAGCATGAACTGAAGCGTTCCATACAGGAGCAGCATACTCAGCGGCTGATACACAAAGCGCAAGTGCAGAAGTCCTTATGAGGTGCGGGTTGGCTCCCCAGCTGCTGCCAATCAGCTTCTTAAGTATCCCATTGCGATCAATGACTTTCTCTTTCACATTCAGACATTGCTGTCTGTACGTTAGAGCCTGTCCAGTGTGACACCTTGGTAGACTGGTGTTGGGCAATGTTTCAGTTGCTCTCTTCGCCATGTGATGTCCAGCGTTTGCTGCGCTTCCCTGTTTCGTAAGTGGAAGGCGCTCACTTGAGTTTTACTGGGATTGGGCTTCAGGTGGTAGGCATCATAGTACTTGGAGAGTTCGCCCATTGCTAGAGACAGTTTTCCCTCTACTTCTTTAAAAGTTGGCCCCTGAACAGCTACTGCTGTGTCGTCAGCATAGATGAAGAGCCTAGTACTTGCTAGTATTGGCTGATCATTTGTGTAGATATTGTACAGTGCTGGAGCAAGCACACTACCTTGGGGGAGACCGTTCTTCTGCGTTCGCCATCTGCTCCTCTTACCCTGTAATGAAACTTGGAATCTTCTGTTCTGAAGGAAGTAGCTAATAAAGGATGTTAGTTGGTAGTCCTTAGTAAGGTCATATACTTTCTTAAACAGTTTCCTATGATTCATAGTGTCGTATGCAGCTGTTAGGTCAACAAAAGCGACTCCAGTAATCTCACGACGGTCAAAAAAAAAAAAAAAAAAAAAATGGTTCAAATGGCTCTGCGCACTATGGGGCTTAACTGCTGAGGTCATCAGTCGCCTAGAACTTAGAACTACTTAAACCTAACTAACCTAAGGACATCACACACATCCATGCCCGAGGCAGGATTCGAACCTGCGACGTAGCGGTCGCGCGGTTCCAGACTGTAGCGCCTAGAACCGCTCGGCCACGCCGGCCGGCCACGCTCAAAACTGTCCTCGATGTGCTGGGTCAGATTCAAGATCTGACTACAGCATGATTTGCCAGCACGAAAGCCTGCTTGTCGTGGGATAAACTTCACTTCGAGGGTGACACTGATTCGGTTAAGTGCCAGCCGTCCTAATATCTTGAGGGTGTGGCATAAAAGGAAGATAGGTCGAACATTTTTTGGATCGTTTGGTTCCTTTCCAGGCTTAAGGTTAGTGTAAGAGTGGGATAAGCCATGCAAATGTGAAATGCTGGTACATTAACAGCCGGTGTAATCTCCAGAATGATGTATGCAAGCATGTAAACGTGCATGCAATGTGTTGTACAGGTGGCGGTTGTCAGTTTGTGGGATGGGGTTCCATGCCTGTTGCACTCGGTCGGTCAAGACAGGGACGGTTAATGCTGACTGTGGATGACGCTGGAGTTGTCATCCAATGAGGTCCTGTATGTGCTCGATTGGAGACAGATCTGGTGAGTGAGCACGCCAAGGCAACATGTCGACATTCTGTAGAGCATATTGGGTTACAACAGCGGTATATGGGCAAGCATTATCCCGTTGAAAAACAAACCTTGGAATGCTGTACATGAATGGCAGCACAACAGATAGAATCAGCTGAGTTTTATATTGGTTTAGTTTTAGCACTTGGCAGTAAGGTAAAATCAATTGAAATGCTACTCATTTAAATAGATAAAAATTTATAAGGATTAATAATTTTACGATCCCCATCCATTTTTGTCTAATTCTAAGCCCATTCCTAATTTTCATTTTCCATGCATTATTCTTCTAACTGCAGTAGCTGCAATTTCCTCTTTTGAACTAACATCTGAACTGTGAATTTTTTCTTCTGCAGCAGTAATTAAATCCTGGAAAATGCATCTCTGGCTTTGGTAAATTATTTAAATCCAATTTACTAAAACTTTTCCATGTTTTTCTCGTTTTTAAAACGTTTTTGGTAGATTATTAAAAAATTTATCCAAATATGGAACTCCTTTTGGATTATCGATTACAAAATTACTAAATTTATTTCTTAACATCTGTGCAAGCCAATTTTTTCATTATGATAATTTTTATTTCCAAATAAATCTTCACCATGGATTACTGCTAATCTATTGACTAAATCTCTAACATCATTCATCTGAACATATTTGACTTCTTTTTCTGTATATTGTTGAATTAAACCATCACCTGTTTTTGCATCTGAAGAATCTGATGATACTTTTGGAAAATTAGCATTAACAATTTCTTTTATCAGTTTATTGTATTTTTTACCTCTACTTGATTTTATCTGAGTTACCCTCAGAATATAATACTACTGAGTGGTACAATATATCTGTATAATTTGATAAAACATCAGAATCAAATTTTTCACCCATATCAAATACAGACTTGTTTAGGCACTTCAGCAATGCTGTGGTATGCCCTTCCCAACTGAATTTATTATCGAGTTGTAATCCCAGAAATTTAACACTGTCAACCCTTTCAAACTGCATGTCTTCATATGTTATACACACGCTGGAAGGAAATCTCTTACAGGTTCTGAGCTGCACATAGTAGGTCTTCTCAAAGTTTAATGACAGTGAATTAGCTTTAAACCACTTATTAATGTCAGTGAAAATTTGATTAGCAGGTATTTGTAAATCTGTGCTTGACTTGCTACTTATTGGAATGTTCATATCATTTGCAAATAAAACGAACTTAGCATCTGGCAATGTAACAGATGAGAGGTCAATAATGTACACAAGAAAAAGCAATGGCCTCAAGATGGAACCTTGAGGAATACCACATTTAATTAATTCCCAGTCAGATGACTGTAGATAATATGGTGAGGATTAAGACTGAATTAAATAACTTTATGTTGGTTAACTTTTTCCACTCTATTGAGGGGTACCCTCATACAAACTCTTAAATTCAATGTTTCTGGTTGTTGTATCATTATTAATAACTCTGTACTACAGTAACATATAATCATTTCATAGTGTCATACTTACATTGAATATACGTCTTTAACTACCTTCCATATCCCTCAGATCGCTCTCCTTGGAATCTATGAAATATGAACAAATGTAATGCAAAAATAAATTGAGTAATTTACTCTCCTTAGGCCATACATGAATCAGCAGTTGTAGAATTCAGTGTCTGCACTTTTACATTCCACAGGATACAACAAAAAGTGTTTAATAATTTATTAATTAATGTTTCGAAAAAATGCCTTTGTTTTGATGATTGCCACACCAATTTGCATATCATACCCATGGCGCTTTCTCCCCTATTTTGCAACAATGCAAAACGAGCTGTCATTCTGTGGACTTTTTCTACGTCCACCGTCAATCCTAAGTTATATGTCTCCCACATCACACAGAATGCTCCAGATGAGAGTGGACAAGTGTAGTGTGAGCAGTCTCTTTAGTAGCCCTGTTGCATTTTGTAGGTGTTCTGCCAATAAATTGCAGTCTTTGGTTTGCTTTCCCCACAACATTATCTACATGGTAGTTCCAATTTTAGTTATTCGTAATTGTAATCCCTAAGTATTTAGGTGAATTAACAGCCTTTAGATTTTCTTGATTTATCATGTAACCGAAATTTAGCGGATTCCTTTCAGTAGTCATATGGATGACTTTACACTTTTCATTGTTTAGAATCACTTGCCACTCGTTGCACCATATGGATAGCTTGTCTGAATCATTTTGCAATTGATTTTGATCATCTGAGGACTTTGCAAGACGGTAAATGACGGCATCATCTGCAAACAGTCAAACACTCTAAGTGGGCCGCTGAGATTGTTTCCTAAATTGTTTATGGAGATCAGAAACAGCAGAGTGTCTGTAACATTTCTTTGGGGAACACCAGATATTACTTCTATTTTTCTCGATGATATTCTGTCAGTTACTAAAAACCGTGACCTCTCTGAAATGAAATCACGAATCCAGTTGCACAAGTGAGATGATATTCCATAGTCATGCAATTTGATTGGAAGTCAGTGTCAAAAGCATTCTGAGTACCTAAAAATATAGTATGAATTTGACATCTCCTGTCAA